>NC_056001.1:38139429-40539429 GCF_018446385.1 Zingiber officinale
ATGGTAAGCGAGGTTGATATTGATGTCATATTCCCCAGGTTTGTCCATTTGATTAAGTCCCGATGCCTGCAGGTTGAGTAACACTCGTCCAGAATCTTGTTAGATTAATACAATAATCTCATGTGATAAGAAATATGGACCTCAAGGCGGTCAATACTAGGGCATAAGCTAATTTTTCTAGTGTAGTGTATCTACACTCAGCTCCTTTTAATAAATGGCTAGAAAAATATTCAGGTTGTTGCTCCTTTCCTTCTTGTCTGACTAATATAGAGCCTACGACATTTTCATTAGCCAACAAATATACCCACAGAGTCTCTCCTACTATAGGTTTACCCAACACAGGGAGAGTAGCCAAATAATCTTTCAATTCTTGGAAAGCCTTATCACATTCTTCATTCCATTGAAATTTACTGGCCTTTCTGAGTATTTTAAAGAAATGAAAACTACGATCGGCCGATCTAGAAATGAATCTAGACAAGGCTGTGATTTGGCCTGTCAGTCTTTGAGCTTCCCTCATGTTGCGCAGTGGCTCCATGTTCTGCAGTGCCTTGACCTTGCTCGGGTTGGCCTCTATCCCTCGTTCGGACACCATATATCCCAGGAATTTTCCTCCCTTTGCGCCGAACAAGCATTTGCTCGGATTTAACTTGAGCCCATATTGTCTTAACGTCTTGCAAGTTTCCTCTATATCCCTGCACATATCAGCAGTTTGAAGAGACTTAATTAAGATGTCATCAACATATACTTCCATATTTCTACCAATCTGCTTCTGGAAGACCTTATTCATAAGCCTTTGATAAGTTGCTCCTGCATTTTTTTAGTCCAACATTATTACAATAAGTACCTTCAGATGTTATAAAACTGACCTTTTCTTGATCTTCTTTAGCCAAGGGAACTTGATGATAGCCTTGATAAGCGTCCAGTATAGAGATATATTCTTATCCAGCAGTGGAGTCGACAAGCTGATCAATCCTGGGTAATGGATAATAGTCCTTCGGGCAAGCTTTGTTGAGATCCCGAAAGTCAATGCACACTCGCCATTTATTTCCTGGTTTAGAGACTAACACTACATTAGCCAACCAGCTTGGAAATTGTACTTCACTGATGTATCCGGCCTCCATAAGTTTGGTTATTTCCTCTTTGATGATTTGGTTTTGCTCCTTGCTAAAACTCCTTTTTCTTTGCATGACCGGGCAGGCATCTGGGAAGACATGCAAGGAATGTTCCATAGATGGGAAGCGCGAGAGACTTCTTTGGGAGTCGAGCAAATACATCATTATTCCTCTTCAAGCATTGCACCAATTCGGCTTTAAGATCAGATCGCGACATAGCTAGTAGCTTAGGCCGACCGGCTTGGATCTGAACTTCTTCCTTTTCCTCATAAATCGGGATGGGCCTTCTCCGAATAGCATTAACCTCCATCCTCTGGATCTTTCGGGCGTGTTAGCTTCATCTCGAATTATCTCTATATAACATTTCGGGTTGTCTTGATCACCCGCACCTCCCGACTTGATCATCCACGAAAATTTAATCTTCGACAAAAGTAAAGCAGCCTAAACTCGTTTAAGGAAATTAGGCCAATATCACATTATAAGAGGATGGGGCGTCTACCACCATATGATCTCCTGGTTCTCATTAGAGGCTCTTCTCCAGAAATGGCCAACTTTATTTGACCTAGCGTTTGTACTTCATTGCTGTGAATCCAGAGGAGTAACAATTTGTTGAAGTTCACTTGGATCAATTTGTAGTTGATCGAAAGCCTTCTTGAATATGATATTGACAGAGCTGCCGTGTTAAGTCATGCGAGCAGATTCATCTTTGATGATCGGGGCATCATCATGAGGTATTCTACCCCTCAAGATCTCCGAAATTCAGATATTTCTGGTTCCATGCTACACCTCTGCATGAATCTCAATCTTGGGCATGTGCTTTTACGGCTCTATTAGAATCCCATCGGTGGGTCCACCTGTAATCATATTGATACTACCGGCGACATTATACTTTTCTTCTGATGGATTACGACACGAGGGTGCTTTCTCTTACTTGACTAACTGGGGACGGTGTTGCCTCCTGGGAGGCTCGGGGCGATATTCGATTTGAGTGGTCTTCTTTTGGTGCGCTGCTGGTAATAGTTACGCCTTTGATAGCGCTCCCTTCGCTTATTTCTTAACGAAGCAATCTTCAATATGATGGTTGCTAGTTTTATGATAAATGCCATCTCCTTGGTGCCTGGTTATATCCACATGTTATGCGGCTTGTGGGCGATACTCGGTTATCTATGGGGTGGATGAGTTGTTCTAGGACCCCTTGGTGGAGGCACAGGGGAACTTTCTCCTTAATTTGGGTAGAGAGAGGTGACACCCTCTTTTCTGAGCAGCAGGCTTCCTCCACATTGATGAACTCGGTGCAGGCATTAAGGAATCAAAATTAACAGGAGGATTCCTTACTAAATCTTTAAAGAAATCATTATCATTTAAACCTTGAGAGAAAGGACTAATATTTCGGTGGTAGCATTAGGTACGTCAATAGCTACCTGATTAAATCTTTTGATGTATGCTCGGATAGATTCTTTAGATGCTTGCTTAATTAAAACAAACTCAAGGGTCTTATTATACCTTTATTCTGGAGAAATGGTGTAGAAAGACTTTCTTGAAATCTTTAAATCTTGAATAGTTTTCGGGTAATCTCTTGAACCCGGTAGCTCCTCCGGGTAGTAAGAAACATCCGACACTTTACCCGTCGGAGAATTGTTGTAATAATGCTACGTATAGCTGAATAGGTGAAACCTATTTTGAAGCATATTCGGATTCAGTAATCCAGCACATATGTTAAAGAGAGACAATGATAAGTTGGATAGGGTTCACTTATTTGTAAGTTATCCTAGATAAACAAAGAAGGTTTATAGTCTTAAAATCAGAAGGTCATTGTTAGCATCAATGACTGATTTTTAGAAAAGGACTATATAAGGAACCACGTGCTCATAAGTAAATTTGTTCTTAAGAAAATAATAAAAGATATGTCTAATCTAGTACCAAGCGTATAAGATGAGATACCACAGGAAACTGCAACACGTATCACAAATGATACAATTGCAGAAAGTGCCTTGTCGTAGTGGGAGGTTGTTAAGCAACCTAAAAGATTCATGTTTTGGGAGAGTTTTTGGACTCGATCCTGGAGGATATGAACGATCTCGGACATGACAAAACACTCCAAGATAAAGATGCAATATCTTGGCAAGGTAATGAATAACGAATTAGAATATATGTATTCTAATAAAATCTGGAAGCTTGTAGAACCACCAAATGGTGTAAAAGCCTTTGGGTATAAAAGGTCTATAATAGGAAAGAGGGATACCGGAAGGTAGAAACTTTCAAAGCAAGGCTAGATGAAAAGGAAACTTTTTCATTAAGTCTATCCGGATTTTTTATCTATTTGGTAAGTGGATGTCAAGACAACATTCCTTAATGGAAGTCTTGAAGAAAGCATCCATATAAAGCAACCGAAGGGTTCATTGCAAAGGGCTAAAGCATCTTGTGTAAGCTCAATCGTCTATGGTGAGATAAAGCTTCAGTCTTGGAACATCAGGTTTATCAAGTAATCGGACCTATGGATTTATTTAGTAACGGATAATTCTTGTATAAAAGTGATGGAAACATGGTGGTATTTCTTGTACTATCGTAGATAACATTTTTGGTAGTTGGAAACAATATCAAAGTGTTGTCGAAGTAAGGGGGTTGTCAAACAATTCGATATGAAGGACTTGAGAGAATGTATATATTATTGAGATCAGTAATAAGGGATCGTAAGAAAAGAATATTTTACTTATCCCAAGTTTCATACATCGAAAAATCCTTGCTCGTTTAAGCATACAAAACTCAAGAAAGGTTTCTTACCTTTTAGGGATAGAGTAACTTTATCTAAAGATATGTCTGTAGACATCAAAGGAGATAAAGGAAATAAAGCGGTTCTTTATGCTTGGTGGAAGCCTAATGTATGCTATCTGCGAGATCAATCTGTTTTGCCAAGGGCATAGTTAGCGAATAAAGTAACTCTAGACAGGCGGTGGATGCGAAAGCATATATTGAAGTACCTTAGAGGTACTAGAATTATATGTTAGCTTACAAAGCGATTAATTTGGTCCTTGTGGGTTGTATGGATTTTGACTTCAATCGGATAGGGACAATAATAAGTCAACCTCGGGGTTTGTGTTTACTTTAGGAGGTAAAGTCATAACTATGGAAGAGTGATAAGCATAGGTGTTTTTCTGGACTCCACCATAAGCTTAGTATATGGCAAGCCCTGAGGTAGCCATAAAAGCTGAATGACTCAATAACCTCAAGATAGACTTAGAAATGATTTCTGGTTTGTAAGATTATTACAATTTATTGTAATAATGTTGGTCAGATGCAAACTCGAAGAAACCATAAGTCTATAAGGCAAGTAAACACAATAGCGTGAAGTACCATATCGTATAACGAGGAGAAGTTGTTGCCGCCTAGATTGCATCGGTGATGACCTATAGATCCTTTCACTAAGGTCCTTAAGGCAAGAGCTTTTGATGGGCATGTTGAAGGGTTGGGAATCGGATGTATGGCAGGTGATATGGCGACTTAGTCTTTTAGTATAAGTGGGAGATTGTTAGAGTGTATACTAAAAGCCTAGCTTTTGGTATAAACATTTATCTAGAAATAAGAATCACATTGGTCAAATGTCTACATTTATGATAAATGTAGTTGTTCGATTAATTTATATTCGAGATAACATGGTGTGTGGTGTCACGAAGATCATGTTATCGGTTTCCTTATAAATTATAAGCGGTAGCTCACGACTAAAATGGAAAGGAACAAACCATTGGAAGGTCGTAGTGTAATTATGTATTAGTTTATCTTAACTATATAATTACACTAGTACACTGGAGTGTATTGAGTAGGACCATTAGAGGTCGTTTCTTTTATCTTGACTTTATAAAGAAACAAAGACCTCGGTTATTATGGAAGTTGCGCTCTTAATCCTAATATAATAACAAGCACATATATTTGATATTTATTTCTTTAATTTATCAATGGGTGAGATTTAGTTCGATGAATCAATAAGCCCGATAAGTTGGAAATGATATCACTTATAGTGTGTGTTGTTGATTATAGAAGAAGCGTGTCCTAGTGATCTAGGTTGAGAATGTCCTCAAGAGGAGCTCATAAGGATTGTCATGTTAAACCTGCAGGTGGACATAGTCCGACATGGCGATGAAGTTGAGTGGTACTACTCTTGGAGCTAGATATTAATTAAGTGAGTTGTCGGTAACTTACTTAATTAGTGGACATTGTTATCTTAAACACGGGAGACTAACACACTCAATAAGAAGGAGCCCAAAATGTAATTTGGGATTGGTGCGATAGTTCAATAATAGTTCTTTAGTGGAATGAATTATTGATGAAATTAAGTTGTGTGTTAAGGCGAACACGGGATGTAATTTCATATACCCACCTTCTTACCCATCCAATGGGGCCGGCCAAGCTAGCTTGGAACCCAAGCTAGCTTGGAACCCAAGCTAGGGCCGGCCAAGACCAAGTGGATGAGTCAAGTAGGTGGCCGGCCAAAGCTTGGGTCCCAAGCTTAGGTGGCCGACCACTAGAATATTAAAAGGATTTTTATTAAAATTATTTCTTATGTGGATATTATGATTTTAAAGAGAGTTTAAAAATTAAAAATTTCCTTTATAACTTTCTACAAAGATTAAAAGAGATTAATCTCTTTCCTTATTTGTAGATTAAAAGGATGGTTTTAATTTTTGGTAAAACTTTCTTATTTGTAAATCATCTACATGTTTAAAAGAGTTTAAAATTTGAAATCTTTCCTTATTTGTTGATTAAAGGAGGATTTTAAATTTTAAGAAAACTTTCCTTTTAACCATGTTCATGATTTAAAGAGAGTTTAAAATTAATAATTCTCTTTATTAGTTTCTACAAAAGATTGAAAAGATTTGATATCTTTCCTTATTTGTATTTAAAAGAGATTTTAATTTTAGAGATAACTTTCTTTTATCCACATGTTTAAAGAAAGATTTTAATTTATTAAATTTCCTTTTATAAACCAATCATAAAGGGATTAAATTATTGAAAAAATTTTATAAATTTCTGGAGACAAATTAGGAAGTTTTAATTAATTAAAACTCTCCTTGTTTGTAACTTAGTGGCCATGTAAATTGAAAAGGAAAATTGTTTTAATTAAATAAATTTTCCTTTTCATGGCAAAAATTAAGGAGTTTTTAATTAAATTTCCTTATTTGCCAAGACCAAGGATTATAAAAGGTAGAGAAGGCTTCATGGTGATCAACTCTATTATTCTTCTCCTCTTTCCTCCTTGGTGGCCGACCCTAGCTTCCTCCTCTTCTTCTTATGGCGGTGACAACCTCTCTTGGAGCTCTTGATGGTGGCGGTTCTAGCTAGGAGAAGAAGGAGAGAAAGGTGGTTTGTTTCTTGCATCCCTTGGAGCTTGGTGGTGGTGGCCGGACCTCTACTTCTCTTGGAGAATTGTGGTGGCCGAAACTTGTAAGGAAGAAGAAGATGCTTGGTGGTTCTCATCTCGGAAGATGTCCACACGTCCGAGGTTAGAAGAGGAATACGGTAGAAGATCAAGAGGTCTTTTAGAAGGTATAACTAGTAATTTTCCTTTCCGCATCATGCTAGTTATTTATGGAAATAATACCAAATACAAGAGGCTTACGATTCTAGAATTTCGAATATGTTTTTCGATGTTGTGTTCTTTTATTTTTTCTTTTCCTTGTGATTTGATTGTTCTTTTCGGTTAACCTAAAGTTATTTTAGGAAATTAAATATTACCTTTCTATAAAAGGTTTTGTCTAGTCGGTGGTGGTTGCTCCCATATCCAAGAAGGCCATGTGCCTCGCCACGTCAGTACTGGGAACCAATTATGGAAATTAATATTTAATGGAATTAATAACTTAAGGTGATTTGGGTCGAACGTGTTAAGTTCCGCAGGAGACCCAAGTCAAAACCTAAAAGAACGAATAGATTAAGTTTTGGATCAAGCGTGTTAAGTTCCGCAGTGATCCAATTTAATTTAAAAAGACACATGGTAGCTAGGAAAGGTTCGGACCTTTGTACAAAATTTTTGCATGGAACCGGTTTTCCAGGTAGCAACCAACAATTGGTATCGAGCTAGGGTTTTGCCTCATGTATTTGGTATTAGTTTAATTATGCATATCATACATAATTTAGGCGGGATAATAGTAGGATGTGCTAACTTTGTGGATCCAACTATTATGGCTTATAGTTTTATGTGTGTGATTGGACCCTTGGACATGTCAAGGGCATTTATATGTGTGCATGATTGTAATATAAAATATGAATGTATTTAGTTTTATTAAATTTTATTTTTGATCTAGATACATGTACATTCCTTTTTGGAATATAGGATCAAAATTGTAAAATTCTATTTATGTCATGGATCAAATCTTGCAAGCGTGGAACCTTCTAAGGACAGAGGCGCTGTGGAACAAGGAGCAAGATGGATCGACAGCTAGACCCGATGGCGGTGGCCAAATATGGCGGCAGCTTGGGATGACAACACGGAGGACAACTAGAGATAAAAGCCATAATAGTTGAAAATTAGATTTTTTATTGCTTTTATATTGTCTTGTGTATGTATTAGGTTACAAGTTTAGTAGGCTAGCATAGTTAAAATTCCTCATTAATAAATAACTAAGTGGAGAGGGATTTTTAAGTAAATCCCATGGTCTCCATTACTAGTTTGTAAGTGATGCAAACAAGCTTGCGCGTTGGCTCACAGTGTCTTCCTCCATAACGGATGAGCTTCCATTTTGGATGACTATAGGAAGTTAATTAAGAGCGTGTGATCTTCCCCAACGGAAGGGGCATAATCTTATTAATGGACTTAGTGTCAAGTAATGGTATACACTTAGACACATCTAATAGTATCCTCCCCATCGGAGTCACTGCTATTATTTGTGTGACCAAATGAAACCAACTATTAATTTGTCATAAAACTAGGTTGACAAGATAATAAAATTAAAGGGTTAAAACTCCTCTTACAAATGATTGATTTTGTATACGTCCACACTAACATGACATACAAAATTAACGGTGTTTGAGATAATTTTATTTGTCATAAAGTTACGTTGACAAGATAGTTAATGGGTAAAACCCTCCTCTTACAAATGTTGATTTTGTATACGTCCACACTAACGTGGCATGCAAAATTTGTTTTGAGGTGTTGGTAAATTTAAATAGTATTGTTAGAGGAATCAATATTATTTTAAATTTAGAGTCTTGACCAAATATTTGATTAAAGATAGACCAACTATTAATTTTATTCGTCATAAAGTAAGGTTGACGAGATAATAAAATTAAATGATAAAATTTCCTCTTTGAATTTGTATACATCCACACTAACGTGGCATACAAAATTCATGGGGATTTTTAAGGAGTTGGTCTTAACCAAATATTTTTGTGATTCTTAGGAAGAAGGTCAATCCCTAGCTGATATACTTTAGGATAGACTTAATGGTCCCAATTATAATTGATTGGAAATAGAATTTGGACATTAAGGTAGACTGTCCTCTTAGAACTAAGAACAATATAGGTGTATTTTATTCATTAGTTGATACATGTTTAGTGGAGTTATCTACCGGTGCCTGGTGTGTAGATATGAGAGCCATCATATATGCAATTCATTGCAGGGTTCCAGGAAACCCGACAACTAAATGAAAATAAAAACACCGTCCACATGGGCACTACTACAAAAGTAGCAGCTATTGCAGTGGGAGGTTTATTCTCTAATAGGGATAAAATTTGGATTATTAGGGTCTTTACATACAAGTTTAGAAAGAACTGATTTCAGTTTCTAAACTATTATAGATATTGTGTCTATTTTCGATAACAAAGTTGTTATCAAGAAAATAGGAAGTTATCTATTCTGGTATGTTGGTTGACAATTTATAATCCAATAACTCCCTGATGCAACAAATGGAAATTAATAACACATCTTCTAACTTAAGAAAGCAACCTTGAAAATGAACCAATTATATCTTTGACATCTAAGGCTAGGTTATATTAACTTAAGTAGGATTCATTGGTAGCGATGAACTTTTGGGTTCATTAGTAGTGGAAATCTTTCAACCTGAGTCTTACTTGGAAGGAAAATAACCAAGAAGCTTTTAAGTCCAAGGGTATGGAGTCAAAGATATGTTGAAATCGGTTCATTCTGATTTGTGTGATCCTATGACTATACAAACAAGAGGTAGTATTGAATATTTTGTCTATAGACAACTATTCAAATAAATTTACTTAATGTACCGCAAGACTAAGTACTTTGATTAGTTCAAAAGTACAAGGTTGATTGGGAGAAAAGTAAAAAGTCACTATGGAAGAGTGTGAAGTACCTCTTGAGAGATTTTAGGAGTCACTTATCGAAGGTTGGGATTCAATCAACTAAGCAGCATAGTAACAGAATGGTGTAGTAGAAAGAAGGTAAAGGACTCTTATGGAATAATTAGATAGATGATGAGTTATTCAGAAAATTACCAAATTTGTTTTAAGGATAAACTCTGAAAACGAAAGTGAACATAGTACCTTCCAAGTTAGAACTCTCTACTCATATAGAATTGCTGAATAGGTGAAAACCTATTTTTGAAGCATATTCGGATTCGGGTAATCCAGCACATATGTTAAAGAGAGACAATGATAAGTTGGATAGGAGTTCACTTGTTTGTAAGTTATCCTAGATAAACAAAAGAAGGTTTATAGTCTTAAAAATCAGAAGGTCATTGTTAGCATCAATGACTGATTTTTAGAAAAGGACTATATAAGGAACCACGTGCTCATAAGTAAATTTGTTCTTAAGAAAATAATAAAAGATATGTCTAATCTAGTACCAACTGTATAAGATGAGATACCACAAGGAAACTGCAACACGTATCACAAATGATACACAATTGCAGAAAGTGTCTTGTCGTAGTGGGAGGGTTGTTAAGCAACCTAAAAAGATTCATGTTTTGGGAGAGTTTTTTGGACTCGATCCCTGGAGGACATGAACCTGATCTCCGGACATATGACAAAACACTCCAAGATAAAGATGCAATATCTTGGCAAAGAGTAATGAATAACAGAATTAGAATATATGTATTCTAATAAAATCTAGAAGCTTGTAGAACCACCAAATGGTGTAAAAGCCTTTGGGTATAAAAAGGTCTATAATAGGAAAAGAGGGATAGACAGGAAGGTAGAAACTTTCAAAGCAAGGCTAGATGAAAAAGGAAACTTTTTCACTGGTAGTCATGCTTAAGTCTATCCGGATTTTTTTTTTATCTATTTGGTAAGTGGATGTCAAGACAGCATTCCTTAATGGAAGTCTTGAAGAAAGCATCCATATAAAGCAACCAGAAGGGTTCATTGCAAAGGGCTAAGAGCATCTTGTGTAAGCTCAATCAGTCTATAGACTGAGATAAAGCTTCAAGGTCTTGGAACATCCGGTTTATCAAAGTAATCCAGACCTATGGATTTATTTAGTAACCGGATAATTCTTGTGTATACAAAAGGCGTGATGGAAACATGGTGGTATTTCTTGTACTATACGTAGATAACATTTTTGGTAGTTGGAAACAATATCAAAGTGTTGTCAGAAGTAAGGGTATGGTTGTCCAAACAATTCGATATGAAGGACTTGAGAGAATGTATATATTATTGAGATCAAAGTAATAAGGGATCGCAAGAAAAGAATATTTTACTTATCCCAAGTTTCATACATCGAAAAAATCCTTGCTCGTTTTAAGCATACAAAACTCCAAGAAAGGTTTCTTACCTTTTCAGGATAGAGTAACTTTATCTAAAGATATGTCTCTGTAGACATCAAAGGAGATAAAGGAAATAAAGCATTCTTTATGCTGTTTGAAGCCTAATGTATGCTATGCACGAGATCAGAAATCTGTTTTGCCAAGGGCATAGTTAGCAGATAACAAGGTAACTCTAGACAAGGACAGTGGACTGCAGTAAAGCATATATTGAAGTACCTTAGAGGTACTAGAGATTATATGTTAGCTTACAAGGCAGTTAATTTGGTCCTTGTGGGTTGTATGGATTTTGACTTCCAATCGGATAGGGACAATAATAAGTCAACCTCGGGGTTTTGTGTTTACTTTAGGAGGTAAAGTCATAACTATGGAAGAGTGATAAGCATAGGTGTTTTTCTGGACTCCACCATAGAAGCTTAGTATATGGCAAGCCTCTGAGGTAGCCATAAAAGTTGAATGACTCAATAACCTCAAGATAGACTTAGAAATGATTTCTGGTTTGTCCAAAGATTATTACAATTTCTTGTAATAATGTTGGTGCAGTAGCAAACTCGAAGAAACCATAAGTCTATAAGGCAAGTAAACACAATAGAGCGCAAGTACCACCCAATAAGAGAAATCGTATAAACGAGGAGAAGTTGTTACCGCCTAGATTGCATCAGGTGATGACCTATAGATCCTTTCACTAAGGTCCTTAAGGCAAGAGCTTTTGATGGGCATGTTGAAGGGTTGGGAATCAGATGTATGGCAGCTGATATGACAGCTTAGTCTTTTAGTATAAGTGGGAGATTATTAGAGTGTATACTAAAAGCCTAGCTTTTGGTATAAACATTTATCTAGAAATAAGAATCACATTGGTCAAATGTCTACATTTATGATAAATGTAGTTGTTCAATTAATTTATATTGCAGATAACATGGTGTGTGGTGTCACACGCAGAAGATCATGTTATCGGTTCCTTATAAATTATAAACAGTAGCTCACGACTAAAATGGAAAGGAACAAACCATTGGAAGGTCGTAGTGTAATTATGTATTAGTTTATCTTAACTATATAATTACACTAGTACACTTGGAGTGTATTGAGTAGGACCATTAGAGGTCGTTTCTTTTATACTGACTTTATAAAGAAACAAAGACCTCGGTTATTATGGAAGTGTGCTCTTAATCCTAATATAATAACAAGCATATATATTTGATATTTATTTCTTTAATTTATCAATGGGTGAGATTTAGTTTGATGAATCAATAAGCCCGATAAGTTGGGAAATGATATCACTTATAGTGTGTGTTGTTGATTATAGAAGGAAACTGTGTCCTAGTGATCTAGGTTGAGAATGTCCTCAAGAGGAGCTCATAAGGATTGTCATGTAAAACCTGCAGGTGGACATAGTCTGACATGATGAAGTTGAGTGGTACTACTCTTGGAGCTAGATATTAATTAAGTGAGTTGTCAGTAACTTACTTAATTAGTGGACATTTGTTATCTTAAACACAAGGAGACTAACACACTCATAATAAGAAGGAGCCCAAAATATAATTTGGGATTGGTGCGGTAGTTCAATAATAGTTCTTTAGTGGAATGAATTATTATTGATGAAATTAAGTTGTGTGTTTAAGGCGAACACGGGATTAATTTCATCGGAGAACAAAACCAATTCCTCCTCTCGGTCCCTATCGTAGCCTCTAGTATATAGAGATTTATACCCACCATACCACCTTCTTACCCATCCAATGGGGCCGCTCAAGCTAGCTCAAGCTAGGGCTGGCCAAGTCCAAGTGGATGAGCCATGTGAGTGGCCACTAGAATATTAAAAGGATTTTATTAAAATTATTTCTTATGTGGATATTATGATTTTAAAGAGTTTAAAAATTAAAATTTCCTTTTATAACTTTCTACAAAGATTAAGAAAAGATTAATCTCTTTCCTTATTTGTAGATTAAAAGGATGATTTTAATTTTTGGTAAAAACTTTCCTTATTTGTAAATCATCTACATGTTTAAAAGAGAGTTTAAAATTTGAAATCTTTCCTTATTTGTTGATTAAAGGAGGATTTTAAATTTTAAGAAAACTTTCCTTTTTAACCATGTTCATGATTTAAAAGAGAGTTTAAAAATTAATAATTCTCTTTTATTAGTTTCTACAAAAGATTGAGAAAAGATTTGATATCTTTCCTTATTTGTAGATTAAAAGAGATTTTAATTTTTAGAGATAACTTTCTTTTTATCCACATGTTTAAAAGAAAGATTTTAATTTATTAAATTTCCTTTTTATAAACCAATCATAAAGGGATTAAATTATTGAAAATTTTTTATAAATTTCTGAAGACAAATTAGGAAGTTTTAATTAATTAAAACTCTCCTTGTTTGTAGCTTTGGTGTGGCCGGCCATGTAAATTGAGAAAAGGAAAATTATTTTTAATTAAATAAATTTTTCCTTTTCATGGCAAAAGAATTAAGGAAGTTTTTAATTAAATTTCCTTATTTGCCAAGACCAAGGATTATAAAAGAGGGGGTAGAGAAGGCTTCATGGTGATCAACTCTATTATTCTTCTCCTCTCTTTTCCTCCTTGGTGGCCGGCCCTAGCTTCTTCCTCTTCTCTTCTTCTTATGGCCGGCGGCAACCTCTCTTGGAGCTCTTGATGGTGGCCGGTTCTAGCTAGGAGAAGAAGGAGAGAAAGGTGGTTTTGTTTCTTGCATCCCTTGGAGCTTGGTGGTGGTGGCCGGACCTCTACTTCTCTTGGAGAATTGTGGTGGCTGAAACTTGTAAGGAAGAAGAAGATGCTTGGTGGTTCTCATCTCGGAAGATCGTTGTCCACACAACGTCCGAGGTTAGAAGAGGAATACGGTAGAAGATCAAGAGGTCTTTTAGAAGGTATAACTAGTAATTTTTCCTTTCCGCATCATGCTAGTTATTTATGGAAATAATACCAAATACAAGAGGCTTACGATTCTAGAATTTCGAATATGTTTTTCGATGTTGTGTTCTTTTGTTTTTTCTTTTCCTTGTGATTTGATTGTTCTTTTCGGTTAACCTAAAGTTATTTTAGGAAATTAAATATTACCTTTCTATAAAACGTTTTGTCTAGTCGGTGGTGGTTGCTCCCATATCCAAGAAGGTCATGTGCCTCGCCACGTCAGTACTGGGAACCAATTATGGAAATTAATATTTAATGTAATTAATAACTTAAGGTGATTTGGGTCGAACGTGTTAAGTTCCGCAGGAGACCCAAGTCAAAACCTAAAAGAACGAATAGATTAAGTTTTGGATCAAACGTGTTAAGTTCCGCAGGTGATCCAATTTAATTTAAAAGAACACATGGTAGCTAGGAAAAGGTTCAGACCTTTGTACAAAATTTTTGTACAGTGGAACCTCTAGGTTTTCCGAGTAGCCACCAACAAAGATGATGGCTTATCTGAACGAAATACAGATCCTTGGAGGAGAAATTGATGGGGAAACCCAGATCGATATGATCCTCCAAACCCTACCTAGAAGTTTTGAGCAGTTCCGCCTGAACTATAATATGAATAAAAGGATTTATTCATTAGGGGAACTACTGACAGAACTTCAAGCAGCAGAAGGGTTATTTCGTCACAATGCTCAAATTCACTATGCTGAAATTGGTTCTACTTCTAAACCGAAAGGAAAGAAGAAGAAGAAACAAACTGGTTCAGCAAAGAAAGTGAATAAATCTCAGAGTACGGGATTTAAAGCTGGAATGAAGAAGCCGAAGGGCAAGTGCTTCATCTGCAAGCAAGCAGGACATTGGAAGGCGGACTGTCCTCGTAAGAACCAAAACAAAGGTATATCTCATACTCTAGTTGTTGAAACATGTTTAGCGGTGTTATCTACCAGCACCTGGTGTGTAGATACGGGAGCCACTGATCATGTCTGCAATTCCTTGCAGGGGTTCCAGGAAACCCGACGACTATCTGAAGGGGAGATTACCGTCTACATGGGCAATGCTACTAAGGTGGCAGCTGTTGCAGTGGGAGACGTCTACTTGTCTTTTAGTAGAAATAGAAATTTGGTTTTAAGACATTGTCTTTATGTACCCAGTTTTAGAAAGAATTTAATTTCAGTTTCTAAACTATTTTTAGATGGATATTCAGTTTCTTTCAGTAACGATGTAGTTATTAAAAGAAATAAAGTGATTATATATTCCGGTGCATTAGTTGGCAATTTGTATATTTTAAATCCAATTTCTTCCACAAAGCAAAACATGGAAATTTATAACTCATCTTCTAATTCTAATAAGAGAAAAGAACCTTCAGAAATGAACCAAGCATATCTTTGGCATCTAAGACTTGGTCATATTAATTTAAGTAGGATTCAGAGGCTTATAGCCGATGGACTTTGAGTTCATTAGAGTTGGAAAATTTTCCAACTTGTGAATCTTGCTTAGAAGGTAAAATGACCAAGAGGCCGTTCAAGGCCAAGGGATATAGAGCCAAAGAAGTGTTAGAGTTGGTTCACTCGATTTGTGTGGTCTATGTCCGTCCGGGCAAGAGGAGGTTTGAATATTTTGTCTCTTTCATGGACGATTATTCAAGATATGGATACATTTACCTAATGCGAAGTCCGGATGCTTTGACAAGTTCAAAGAATACAAGGTGATGTGGAGAAGCGATTAGGTAAAGTATCAAGACACTACGATCTGATCGTGGTGGCGAATACCTCTTAGGAGAGTTTAGGAATTACTTATCGAGGTTGGATTCAATCCCAATTGATGCACTGGAACACCCCAACAGAATGGTGTAGCGAGCGAAGGAATAGGACTCTTATGGAGATGGTTAGATCGATGATGAGTTATTGAATTACCAAATTCGTTTTGGGGATATGCTCTGGAAACAGCAGTATACGTTCTGAACTAAATCAGTACCTTCTTCTCCCTTAGAATTATGGAATGGCGAAAACCCGGTCTAAGACATATTCGGATTTGGGTAGTCCAGCACATGTCTGAAACCAGATCTTGATAAGTTAGAATCTCGTCTGAAGTTCGCGTGTTTGTAGGATATCCCAAAGAACGAAAGGTGGTTTATTTTATAGTCCTAAAGACCGGAAGGTCATTGTTAGCACCAATGCCCATTTTTAGAAGAAGACTATATAATGGATCACAAGCCATAGTAAAGTCGTTTTAGAAGAACTTAGAGAGGACATGTCTACTTCATTACCAACAATACAAGATGAAGTACCACAAGAGGCAACACGTGTCACACATGATACACAACCACAGACGGTGCCTCGTCGTAGTGGGAGGGTTGTGAGGCGACTGAGAGATTCATGTTTTGGGAGAGTCTTGGACTTGATCCGGGTAAACATGAACCCGATCCCCAGACATATGAGCACTCGAAGATGCGACATCTTGGCAAAAGGCAATGAATTCGAAATAGAGTCTATGTACTCTAATAAGGTGCAGGAGCTTGTAGAACCACTGATGGTGTAAAAGCTGTTGGATGCAAGTGGATCTACAAAGGAAAAGAGGGACAGACGGGAGAAACCTTCAAAGCTAGGCTTGTTGCAAAGGGTACACTCAAAAGAGGGAATCGATTATGAGTAGACCTTTTCACCGGTAGCCATGCTTAAGTCTATCGGATACTCTTATCCATTCTTGCTCATATGGATTATGAGATTTGGCAAATGGATGTCAAAGACTTTCCTTAATGGAAGTCTTGAATAGAACATCCATATGAAGCAACCAGAAGGGTTCATTGAAAAAGGCAAAGAGCATCTAGTGTGCAAGCTTAATCGGTCCATTTATGGAGTGAAGCAAGCTTCAAGATCTTGGAACATCCGGTTTAATAAAGTAATCCAGTCATATGGATTTATTCAATGTCCGGATGAGTCTTGTGTATACAAGAAGTGTAACGGAAATGTGGTGGTATTTCTTGTACTATACGTAGATGATATTTTGTTAATTGGCAACAATGTCAAGGTATTATCGGACGTAAGGGTATGGTTGTCCAAACAATTTGATATGAAGGACTTAGGAGATTGTGCACACATTCTTGGGATCAAAGTTATAAGGGATCGCAAGAAAAGAATGTTGTGTTTGTCTCAAGCTTCATATATAGATACAATCCATGCTCGTTTTAGCATGCAGGATTCCAAGAAAGGTTTCTTACCTTTTAGGCATGGAGTAGCTCTATCTAAAGAGATGTCTCCGAAGACATCAAAGGAGATAGAGGACATGAAAGCAGTTCCTTATACATCGATTGTAGGAAGCCTAATGTATGCAATGCTATGTACGAGACCCGATATCTGTTTTGTTGGGCATGGTGATGAGATATCGAGTAACCTGGACAAGGACATTGGACTGCGGTAAAGCATATATTAAAGTACACGAGAAGGACTAGAGATTATATGCTAGTTTACCAAGCAGACGATCTGCTCCCTGTGGGTTACACGGATTCAGATAGGGATAACATGAAGTCTACATCAGGCTATGTGTTTACTTTAGGAGGTGGAGCCATTTCATGGAGGAGTGTTAAGCAGAAATGCGTTTCAGACTCAACCATGGAAGCTGAGTATGTAGCAGCCTCTGAGGCAGCTAAAGAAGCAGTATGGCTCAGGAACTTTCTAATGGACTTAGATGTGATTCCTGGTTTGCCCAAAATCATCACAATTTATTGTGATAATAGCGGTGCAGTTGCAAACTCGAAGGAACCACGAGCTCATAAGGCAAGTAAACATATAGAGCGCAAGTACCACCTGATACGAGATATCGTGAAGCGAGGAGAAGTTGTCATCGCCAAGATTGCATCAGCAGATAACCTGGCAGATCCTTTCACTAAGGCCCTTCCGGCGAAAGCTTTCGATCGGCATGTGGAGGGAATGGGAATCAGATGTATGGTAGAAGATATGACAGCTTAGTCATTAGTATAAGTGGGAGATTGTTGGAGTGTATACTGAAAGCCTAAGCTTTTGTAAACATTCATTATGAATAAAGAATCACATTTGGTCTAATTATCTACATTTGTTTGTAGTTGTTCATTTAATTTATATTGTAGATAACATAGTATGTGGTGTCACATACAGAAGATGATGTTATCAGTACCTTATAAATTATAAACAGTAACTCACGACCAGAATGGAAAGGAACAAACCATTAGAAGGTCGTAGTGTAATTAGGTATTAGTTTATCTTGACTATATAATTACACTAGTACACTCAGAGTGTATTGAGTAGGACCATTTGAGGTCGTTTCTTTTATACTGACTTTATAAAGGAACAAAGACCTCGGTTATTATGGAAGTGTGTGCTCTTAATCCTAATATAATAACAAGCACATATATTTGATATTTATTTCTTTAATTTATCAATGGGTGAGATTTAGTTCGATGAATCAATAAGCCCGATAAATTGGGAAATGATATCACTTATAGTGTGTGTTGTTGATTATAGAAGGAAACTGTGTCCTAGAGATACTAGGTTGATAATGTCCCCAAGAGGAGCTCATAAGGATTGTCATGTTAAACCCTGCAGGTGGACTTAGTCCGACATGACGATAAGGTTGAGTGGTACTACTCTTGGACTTAGACATTAATTAAATGAGTTGTCAGTAACTCACTTAATTAGTGGACATTCGATATCTTAAACACAGGGAGACTAACACACTCATAATAAGAAGGAGCCCAAAAATGTAATTTGGGATTGGTGCGGTAGTTCAATGATAGTTCTCTAGTGGAATGAATTATCATTGATAAAATTAAGTTGTGTGTTCGGGGCGAACACGGGATGCTTAATTTTATCGGGAGACCAAAACCAATTCCTCCTCTCGGTCCCTATCGTAGCCTCTTATTTATAGAGTTCTATACCCACCTATACCCACCTTCTATACCCACCCAATAGGGGCCGGCCAAGCTAGCTTGGGATCAAGCTAGGGCCGACCTAGGTATAAAATTGGGTGGCCGGCCCTAGCTTGAACCCAAGCTAGTAGGGCCGGCCAAAATAAATTAAAAAAGAAATTTAATTTTAATTTTTATTATGTGGTAGATATAATTTAAAGAGAATTAAAATTAAAATATCTCTCTTGTAAAAGATTTACAAAAGATTAAAGAAAGAGATTAGATCTCTTTCCTTATTTGTAGATTGGAGAGATTTTTTTATTTTCTCTTTAAAATTATTCACATGTTAATAAAATTAAAATTATAGATATTTCCTTTTATTAACCATGAAGAGATTTTTAAAGAGAAATTTTATTTTTTTAAAATTTTCGGAAACAAATAAGGAAAGTTTTAATTGTTGATTGAAACTTGTCCAATTTGCTTCCTCTTGATATGGCCGGCCATTAGAGTTTATTTGGGAAATTTTATTTTATTTTTCTCAAATAAATCATGTCAAGGAAATTAAGGAAATTTTATTGTAAATAAATTTCCTAATTTGTCTAGGCCAAGGAATATAAAAGAAGGGGTAGGGGTGCCTTCATGAGACACAACCTCTATTGTTTTCTCTCCCTTTTTCCTTGGTGTTGTGGCCGGCCATTACCCTCTCCCTCTCTTCCTCTTGTGGTGGCCGAATACTTAATCTCTCTTGGAGTTCTTGTGGTGGCTGGATACTACTTGGAGAAGAAGAAGAAGAAGGAGAGAAAGCTAGCATCTCTTGGAGCTTGGTTAGTATTTTGATTTTCTTCTTTGGTAAAGTTCTTCCTTTGTGGCCGAACCTTGCTTGGAGGAGAAGAAGGTGGTTGGTGGTTTCTCATCTCGGTAGATCGTTGCCCACACAACGTCCGAGGTTAGAAGAGGAATACGGTAGAAGATCAAGAGGTTTTTCTACAAGGTATAACTAGTAATTTCTATTTCCGCATCATGCTAGTTATTTATGGAAATAATACCAAATACAAGAGGCTTACGTTCTAGATTTTCGAATATGTTTTTTCGAAGTTGTGTTCTTTTGTTTTTTCTTTTCCTTGTGATTTGATTGTTCTCTTTGGTTAACCTAAAGTTATTTTAGGAAATTAAATATTAGCTTTCTATTAAAGGTTTTGTCTAGTCGGTGGTGGTTGCTCCCATATCCAAGAAGGCCATGTGCCTCGCCACGTCAGTACTGGGAACCTTTATGGAAATTAATATTTAATGGAATTAATAACTTAAGGAGACTTGGGTCGAACGTGTTAAGTTCCGCAGGAGATCCAAGTCAAAACCTAAAAGAACAAATAGATTAAGTTTTGGATCAAACGTGTTAAGTTCCGCAGGCGATCCAAAATTTAATTTAAAAGAACACATGGTAGCTAGGAAAAGGTTCAGACCTTTGTACAAAATTTTTGTACAGTGGAACCTATAGGTTTTCCGAGTAGCAACCAACAAGATCCATGGGAGTGCGAAGAAAAGCTCGTGGACGCCTTGTCGGAGAAACAACAACTGGAGGAAAATACGCATGTTCTTCTTCTTCCAACTCCTTTCCTTTCCGATGCTAAGTAGTCGATATTGCTGGATGATGAGCCGTTGGTAGAGTAGCTCCGGTGTGAGCTTGCAGTTGTTGTTGCTGCTGCTGTAATGCTTTTTGTACATGAGAATTGATGAGAAAATCCAGATCCTCACGACTAATGGTAAGTAGGTTTGATTTTCCGGCATCTTCCATCTTGTAGTCTCAGATTCAGGTGAAGTTTCCCACAGATGGCGCCAAATTTGATCCTGTCTGAGAAGCTGAACAAGGCGGAGATCCGGAAGAAGGAAACCCACTACGCTGATGAAGAATAATACTCGTAGAACGCCGATCCGAGAAACCCAAAGCGGATCGGGAGAAAATAGAGTCACCGAAGGTCCTCCTCCACGAAGACTCGATGACGAAGAGGAAATCCAAATCTGAAGAGCAAAAACCCAGATCCGAAGCTTCCGAGACTTCCTGCGCACAAGAGACCAACCAACACTACCGTCAGTGACCTAAGACCGGGGTGGGAATCCCTGGCTAGGCCCTCCGACGCTCAAGTCAGTGATTTCTCTCGGTGTGGAAGAAGGAGGAAGAAGATGAACAGTAGTTGAAAAATTAGGGTTATGAATGTGCGCAATGATGTGAACTTACCTTGCCCACGGAGAGGATTCCCCTTTTTATACCACTTCATATAACCTCCGTAGTCATGAAGTCGACCCCGATTTGTTAGAGTTCGTTATGAGATGACGTCAGTGGCGTACTTGTGGTAAATGACTTTTAAGGAATCTTTTTTGTACCCCAGATGTACCTTCTTTGTCGTTTAGTACCTGCAAAATAATCTGGGAGCATATTTCCCGCCAAAATATATAACACCTGTCATGCATTTACATATTACAGATATCCTCGTTAATTATCTTCTTTGAAATATTCATTTATGATCCTTTCTCATGCAGCTTCATGCAGTTTCTATTTGTATCCTTTTTATATTAATAAACTGCATTTTATCCAGTATCTTTCCAAGGTATTGATCGACCGACCCGTACTGGCTCTCCCCTTGAAAGGATATCCCCGACCGATATTAGCCTACCTTCGTCCTAAAGTTATGTCCCGGCCGATATTAGCCTACCTTCATCCTGAAGGTATGTCCCGGCCGATATTAGCCGACCTTCATCCTGAAGGTATGTCCCGGCCGATATTAGCCTACTCCATTTAGAGTATATATATATTTTTCCCTTGGGAGGCGTATTTCGGTCGATATAGGCTTACCTTCTATCGGGGTATGTCCCGACCGATATTAGCCTACCTTCATCCTAAAGGTATGTCTCGGCTGATATTAGCCTACTCCCTTTAGAGTATATATATCTTTCCCTTGGGAGGCGTATTTCGGTCGATATAGGCTTACCTCCTATCGAGGTATGTCCCGACCGATATTAGCCTACCTTCATCCTGAAGGTATGTCCCGACCGATATTAGCCTACCTTCATCCTGAAGGTGTGTCCCGACCGATATTATCCTATCTCTTTTGCTTTTCCTTCCTCCTTTTCTTTCCTCATCGGGAGACCCACAATACCTAACCCATATCAACTACAAATAAGGAAAGATTTTAACAAAATTTTGTTTTAAAAACAAAACTTCCTTTTCCTTTTCTAGCGGTCGGCCCTTATCATGGGAACCAAGCTTGGCCGACCACCTCTTGGCTTCCAAGCCCATGCTTGGCCGACCCCCTTGCACCAAGCAAGGATGTGGCCAACCCATTACTTGGATAAGAAGTGGACTTTATGGATACAAGGATTTATAGAGGCTACAACAGGGACCGAGAGAAGAAATTGGTTTTGGTCTCCTGATGAGCTTGAGCTTCCTGTGTTGCCCCGAACACCCAACTCAAGTTCATCAATAATAACTCATTCCACTAAAGAGTTATTATTGAACTATCGCACCAATCCCAAATTACATTATGGGCTCCTTCTTATCATGAGTGCATTAATCTCCCTGTATTTAAGATATCGAATGTTCATTAATTAAATGAGTTACTGACAACTCACTTAATTAATATCTAGCTCGAGAGTAGTACCCCTTAACTTCATTGTCATGCCAAACTAGGTCCACCTGCAGGGTTTACATGACAATCCTTATGAGCTCCTCAAGGGGACATCATCAACCTAGATTACTAGGACACACTTTCATTCTATAATCAATAACACAATATAAATAATATCATTTCCCAACTTATCGGGCCTATTGATTTAATGAACTAAATCTCACCCTTTGATAAATTAAAGAAATAAATATTAAGTATACATGTTTGTTATTATATCATGATTAAGAGTACGCACTTCCATAATAACAGAGGTCATGTTCCTTTTTTTACAGTTAGTATAAAAAGAACAACCTCAAATGGTTCTGCTCAATACACTCAGAGTGTACTAGTGTAATTTTATAGTCAAGATAAACTAATACTAAGTTACACTACAACCATTCCAATGGTTTGTCTCATTCCATCTTGGTTGTGAGCAACTTCTTATAATTTATAAGGAACTAATAACATGATTTTTTGTGTGACACCACACACCATGTTATCTTCAGTATAAATTAAATGAACAATTACATTTAGCATATAAATGTAAACATTTGACCAATGTGATTCTTATTTCAAAATAAATGTTTATACAAAAAGTTAAACTTTTAGTATACATTCTAACACTAAAGTAGGTGGAGTTTGGGGGGGGGGGGGGGGGGGGGGGGGGGGGGAAGCTAAGGATCAACAAGAAGATCAGGCAAATCCTCCTCTTCTACTAGGACTGCATCTAGGTCAAGATGGGGTTGATCCTTTGGGTCAGGTTGATGTTGGTCCTCTTGCCTCCATGACATGACTCCCTCATCATCTATATAAACACTAGCTAAAAGAAGGTTCCTAGCACCTACTATGTTAAAATCATTTAAGTTTTTAACATCACCTGAGGTGACATCAAAAACTAATGATGCTAAAAGTGAAGTCAAAATATAGCATTAAGGCATGTGAACCCTTCTGCTAGTGCTAATACTATCAGAGTAAATGATGGCATGAAACATTTGTAAACTAATATCTACGTTAAGCCTATGGCATAATGCATAAAGTAGAAAAGAATGGAATGGTCACATTATGACAATATCTCTAGTGGTCAGAGGCAAAATCCATAGGACTAGGACCCTATATAAGATATAGTCCTAACTCCGAAGTGTAATGGATCATAATTTAGTCATAGTGGGTACTTGATAACTATCATTTTATAACATTATTTAGGATCCTATACTTGAGTTTTTGAGTTAATTGTGTGTTTAGATCTGCATTTATATCACATGTTAAGAGTTGTATCTATTTTTGGATTTTAATGTAAATTATCTCTTATTTGTGGAATTATGACTAACATTTGAATGTGGTCCTTGCAGGCGATTAAAGGGACCAAGAACTCGATCAGATCATATCAAATTTGGGCTCAAATCTCGGGTTACTTGAGGAGTTCAAACTCTAAAGTAATATGGATTATCAATCCAAGATTAAGAGAGATCAAAGCCATTCATTGAAAATATGGTCCATCCAAGTCAAAGGAGAGCATATCAAAGCCATTAATCAAGATATGGAGTTTGTGATCTAGATTTGAACTGATCCAGCTGTTGGATCATATTCGAAGCTTCTCATTCGTCCGTTCAGATATGAGAGCTGATTTAAATTCTGTGAGAAGCAACAGTACTAGCAGGGGTCAAACAGAGAGAGGCTAGTGCAGAGGACAGAGGGAATCGGCGATCTCCTCCTTCCATCCACCGTCGATCACCGAAGCTCCATATATCATTGGGGCTTAAGGGATTTTCCTGTTGGATCGTGAGAGTGGGGGAGGGTGAATAGCGTTAGAAAAATTTGTAACAAAGTCAAGTTGAGTAATTTTACTTGGTTCAGAACCTTCGGCAATTCCTACTCCAAGGCTCAGGTCCAATGAGCTATTGATGGGCAATCCACTAAAAATCTCTTCCGGTACCCCGTGAAGAAAGAGTCGAGTACATAAAAATTAGGTTAAGTGCAACAAACTACACCTACCCTTTTATAGAAATTAAGTAGAGAAAAATAACTGTTACCAACACTTTTTGTAGGCATGAAAATAATGCGCTTCGTGTTGATGTCTATCTGCCGGGCACGATTGGAGCTTCTCGGATCAGTCATCGGGCTCAGCATCTTCTTCGTAGTGTCGTAGCAGCAACAGGAAGTAGTCGGAGGCTCAGAGGTGCGCGCAATAGCTTGTATGTTCTTTATTGTCCAAAGCCTCCTCGAAATAGCCTTATAAAGGGCTTGGAAGGCACCTTCTAAAGGCCTTGAAGGCGCCTCCAATGGGATAAAAATTTATCCTGACTTCGCTTCACCTTATTTGTGAATCGGTCAAAATTTATCCTATGGAAGACGCCTTTCATAGCCATGGAAGGCACTGGAAGGCACCTTCGAGCACTGTTCACCCGAAGGCCATTTTCTTCCTTTTGTCCTGCAAAATAATATTAGTCCACTAACCCTACAAGACATGTGTTAGGAAAAATAAACAAGTAATAAAAAGAGTAATTAGTTCCTATCCTCTTAGGACCAGGAACTAGTCAAGGTCTCAGTCTGGAATCCCAAATGGCCCTAGACTGGACCGACGCCTAATGCCCCTCAACTGGGATGCATCCTCACAGTCGCTCTCCTCCAGTGACTTACCTTCACTTATCGTTTGCCAGACATCTGCTCAGCCCATTGACCAATCTGGACTTCGTGCCAGCTATCAGGTCAACCCGTCAACCTAGCTGGGCTTCGTACTAGATATTAGATAAGTATGTCGACCAATCTGGACTTCTTGTCAGCTATCAGGTCAGCCCATCGACCTAGCTGGACTTCTTGCCAACTATCAGATTGACCCGTCGACCTAGCTGGGCTTCTCACCAGCTATTTGGTATGCCTGTCGACCTCGCTGGATTTCTCCTACACACTCAGTCAAAATGTTAGATCATAACACAACTAATTTAACCTACTTTGTCATTCATCAAAACCTGAGTTAGACCGTTAGTACTAACTGCACCAACAATCTCCCCTTTTTGATGTAATGACAACCTGGGTTAAATTAATAAAAAAATATGCAAAAATAACTGTACCACTGAAATAGTTTTGATTTAGTTAGGTTGGTGTTTTGTCTAGTATTTATTTCTAACTTAAACCAGCTAACCCTCCCCCTTTGACATTCATCAAAGATAACAAATATAAACAAGTAAACTTTTAAAAAAAATTGGGTAAGTAAATTTTGACAACTTAAAATTTTTCAAGTTTACTGGGGGAAAAATTTAATAAAAAGGGCAATAGTTTTCAAATATGTCTTTAATCTACATGTATACTTTCTAAAATAAAGTTTGGATAATTTTCAAAGGCTATTAAGTTTACATAATTTTCAAACTTTATTAGATGAAAAATTAAGGAAACAACATTTTCAAAATGGAAAGAGTTTTAAATTTTGAAAACATTTTAATAGAACTTACTAAACATTTTGAATTTTGAAAAAGATAAAAAGGATGTTTTCAAAAATATATTTTTCAAAAACATTTTAAGATTTCCAAAAGAAGTACGATAATATTTTAAGTAAACTAATTTTTAAAGACTATATCAAGTCATTTTCAAAAAAAAAGTAGTCATATTGATTTTTAAAAATTTATCTTTAAAACTTTTAAAGATTAAGGAAGTAATTTTTTTAAAAAAATAATTATTAATACTCCCCCTGAATCTGATAGTATTTTTAAAATAAAACAACTAGAAAATGTCCTTAACTGTCTAACCATTAGTTACTCATTGACTATCAGAAAATAGCAGCTTTCACTTGGTTAGATAAGTTAAGTTAATTTATTCAGTTAGTATTTGACTAATCTGAAAAACTTAACCTGATTACTGTTAGTGTGGTTTTTAACACCCAGACTTGCATTGATGCACTGATATAAACATCCTAAGTCCAAGCAATCTGCCTATGCATCTCACCCCTTTCTAAGTTCAGCAATACAAAAACAATGTAGTCCTAGTGTGTTAGTGAGATGCTCAAGTTCTAGACCTATGGGAACATATTTTCTAAGTGTTTGATCTATACTAAGGCTAAAATTGATTTTGAAAATTCTAAAAATAGTAAATTTTGAAAAAAAAAAAATTATCCTAAAATTTTAAAACAAAATTTTGAAAACAATTTTGAAAGTAAAGGTCCTAGTCTGTTAAGCACATGTCCAATTGTCGACGTAAGTTACTGAATTCACTTTTAGGGAGAGGTTTAGTGAATATATTAGCTAAGTTAGACTTGGACTCAATGTATTTGAGTTCAATATCTCCTTTAGTGACATGATCTTTGATAAAATGATGTCTAATTTTAATGTGTTTAGTTCTTGAATGATGCATAGGATTTTTTGTTAAATTAATTGAACTCACATTATCAATTAGCACTTTTATATATGAAAAGTTTAAGTTAAAATCTTTTAGGGTGTGCATCATCCATAATAATTGTGTGACACATTCTCCTATAGCTATATATTCAAACTCAGTAGTAGATAAGGCAACACAGTGTTGCTTTCTACTAAACCAGCTGATAAGCGATGAACTAAGTAGTTGATATCCACCACTTGTACTTTTTCGGTCCAGTTTACAACTAGTGTAATCTGAGTCAGAATAGACAATTAGTTCGAAATTTCTTGTCCTAGGATACCAAATTCCTATATTTGATGTTCCTTTAAGATATCTAAAGATTCATTTGACTAGTGTCAAATGTGATTCTTTAGAATAGGTTTGGTATCTAGCACACATACTAACTGCAAATAGAATATCAGGTCGACTTGCAGTTAAGTATAATAGGCTACTTATGACACTCCTATAATATCTCAAGTCAACTGGTTTTCCAATCACACAAAACCAGAAAACTTACTCTGATACTAGTTGAAGGCGCTGGAATTTTGTTATGTTTAAATTTCCTTGTACAAAAATTATACAAGTACAGAACTTTTCCTAGCAACCCGCATGTTCAATCAGACATGTGTTTGATCAATCAAGCAAGTTTTTGACGGATCAAAGCACACCTTGATCGAAGTACAAGATCGCTGGTCTCTTGTGCTGGTATTCCAAAAATGATACAAAGAAAACTAACTAATTACACAGCGGAATTAAAGAATTAGTTGTACCTTTTCTTTATAGCTAAAGATCTCTTGATCTTCTGCCGTATTCCTCTCCTCTTCTTGGACGTCGTGTGGGCGACGATCTATCAAGACAAAACCACCCTCCTTCTCTTCTCGGTTTCCAAACCACCGGCTACAAAAGGAGCTCTTAGGATGGGGCACCTTCTCTTCTTCTTCCTCTTCTTCCTCTTCTCCAAGCCGCCACCCACCAAGGAGTAGAAGAGGGGGACACCGGCCTTAGCAAGGAGGGGGCCGCCGGCCCTAGCAAGGAGAGGGGCCGCCGACTCTTAGCAAGGGAGAAGGGGAGGGGCACCGACCTTAAGCAAAGAGGAGGGGAGGGGCACCAGCCCTAGGTGAGGAGGAAAGGGATGGGCGTTGGTCACAAGGAGGAGAAGATAGAAAATTAGGTTTTAGGAGCCACCACCTACTCCTTTTTATAGGCTTGCCGTCGATTACAAAGAAAGAAAAATAATAGAATTTTGTTAAGAAAAAATCTCCCTTTCTATAACCTTGTCGCCGACCCTAGTTAAACCAAGCCAAGTTAAACCAAGTCAAGTTATGGATGGGTGGATGTGAGGCTTTATATAGATGTTACAACATGGACCTAGAGGAGGAATTGGTTTAGGGCTCCTGATGGGCTTAGGCTTCCTGTGTTCAGCCCGAACACCCAACCCAAGTCCATCAATAATAACTCATACCACTAAAGGGTTATTATTGAACTACCACACCAATCCCATATTACAATATGGACTCCTTCTTATCATGAGTGCGTTAATCTCCCTGTGTTTAAGATATCGTATGTCTGTTAATTAATTGAGTTACTGACAATCCAATTAATTAACATCTGATTCCAAGGGTAGTACCACTTATCAACTTTATTATCATGTCGGACTAACTCCACCTGCAGGGTTTATATGATAATCCTTATGAGCTCCTTAAGGGGACATCATCAACCTAAATAATTAGGACACAAATTTCTTCTGTAATCAACAACACACCATATAAATAGTACTATTTCTCAACTCATCGGGTCTATTGATTTAACAAATAAATTTCACTCATTGATAAGTTAAAGAAATAAATACTAAATATATGTACTTGTTATTATATAGGGATTAAGAGGATGCACATCCATAATAACAGAGGTTTTGTTCTTTTATGTAGTCAGTATAAATCGAACAACCTCAAATGGTCCTGCACAATACACGCATAGTGTACTAGTGTAATTTTATAGTCAAGACAAACTAATATCAAATTACACTACAACCGTTCCAATGGTTTGTCTCAATCCATCTTGGTTGTGAGCTACTATTTATAATTTTAAGGAACTGATAACATGATCTTCTGTGTGACACCACACACCATGTTATCTACAATATAAATTAAATGGATAACTGCATTGACATATATATAAGTATAAAATGCAGACATTTGACCAAAGTGATTTTCATTTTAAAATATTTCAAAACAGATGTTCATACAAAAACTAAGCTTATAGTATACATCCTAACAATATCATGGAAATATCTTGGTTCACTACGCTTACTGGATGTGTGATACTCATAATGTGCGGTATGGTAACCATACCGCTACTGATCGCACTAGTAGTAATCATAGGAGGATTGCCAACACATTCCTCAAAAGATATTCCCTAATTTTATCACTCCCATTGTCCTCAATGAACTTGGCATTTCCCGTTTCGAAGAAGGATCTATTAGAGGGATCATAAAACCCTCTTGACTTCTCAGAGTATCCTACAAAATTACAGCTAACCATTCTTGAGTCCAGTTTCTTTTCATTAGGCTTATAAGGCCTAGCTTCAGCTGGACAACCCCAGACGTGTAAGTGCCTAATGCTAGGCTTCTTACCCGTCCACGTCTCGAATGAGGTTTTAGTTACTGCCTTACTAGGTACTCTATTGAGTAGGTAAACTGCAGTCTTGAGTGCTTCACCCCACAAAGATTCTGGTAGAGAAGTGAAAGTTATCATACTTCTTACCATGTCTTTTAGGGTTTGATTGTGACGCTTAGCTACACCACTTTGACTGAGTGTACAAGGCATGGTATATCGAGGCACAATTCTACACTCAGCAAGGTAATTCGCAAAAGGCCCTGGACGTTGTTCACCTGATCCATCATATCGACTGTAATATTCACCTCCACAGTCAGATCGGAAAGCTTTAATTTTCTTACCTAGTTGAAGTTCAACTTCGGCTTTGAAACTTTGAACATGTCCAAAGATTGTGATTTCTCATGAATAAGGTACAGATAGCCAAATCTGAAACTTTGAACATGTCCAAAGATTGTGATTTCTCATGAATAAGGTACAGATAGCCAAATCTGGAATAGTCGTCTATGAAGCTAATAAAATATGTGTGTCCATTCCAAGATGCCTTAGGGAATGGTCCACAAATATCCATATGTATTAGCTCCAAAACATCACTACAACGGGTAGTCCACTTATTCCTTTTGTTAGTGGTCTTCCCCTTGAGACATTCTATGCAGACATCAAAGTCTGACATGTCATGGGAATCGAGAATTCCATGTGACATTAACCTTTCTAGGCGTTGTTTTGATATATGTCCTAAACGCCAATGCTACAACATGGAAGAATTTTCGTTAGTCAATTTACATTTTGTACCTATACTATGCATTATCACGTTGTCAATTGTAGGAGTAAAGGTGTTCAATTTACCAAGGAATCATTGCCAACCAACACTGAATTAAAGAAAATACTAAAAATTTAATTTCTAAATGAACAAGAATAACCTGATTTGTCCAAACAAGAAATTGAAATTAAATTCCGTCGAAAAGACAGTACAATAAATGTATTTTCTAAATCCAGAAAGACATTGGTTCATAAATAAAGCCTAAAAACACCAACCGACTAGATTTTAGCCTTCTTTCCATTTCCTGTATAGATGTATCTTTCACCATCAAGCGAAAGTCGGCTCTTGAGATAACCTTGCATAATGCTTATGTGAGTAGTAGCACTGGTATCTATCCACCAAGTGTCAGTGGGTGCTATAGCTAAATTGACTTCCGAACTAACAAAGTTGAGAAAACTCTCAGAATCTGCAGTTTGTTTTCCCTTTTCCTTTGTTATTGATCCTCTTTCGTTTCTTGCTCGCACTTTGAGAATTAGATGTTAATTGAGTACTCTCAGATATCTCAATCTTTAGCCTCCCCTCCTCTTACACGCATGGGTAATAAGCTCATTCAATGTCCACTTTTCCTTTTGAGTATTATACGATATCTTAAAAGGAGTGAATCGTGCAAGCAGAGACATCAAGACAAAATGACTAACATACCCTCAGACATATCGAGTTTTAGTGCTTTCAGACTTGTCGCTATATTGGACATCTCCATAATGTACTCCCTTATGTTTCCTTTACCATTATACAATATTGTTACCAACTTCGTAAGAAGTGTGGTAGTCTCTACCTTTTCATTTGAGGTAAATCGGTCTGCTAATTGGTCCAGGAAACTCTTAGCATCTTCTCCCTCCATTATTGAGCCCTTTATTGGTACCGGTATGGAAAACTTCATGATACTCAGACACATGCGATTTGATTTCTCCCACAGTTGAAATTCATCCCTCTGCTCTATAGTGCTAGCACTGGTCAAAGGTGCGAGGCGATCATTCCTTAATGCATAGTGTAAGTCCATGCAGTCTAAGACTACGATTACATATTCTTTCCATTTAGCAAAATTCGAACCAGTTAGCGTTGACATGTTATTAATGATAGCAGTTACAAATTGCACTAAAATTAAAGAGAGAAATTTATTTAAGCTCATGATTTAATTAAAACCAAGAACATATAAGTAATAAAAAATTATGCAAATAAAATAAAATTTTAAATGCATATAAATGGGGTCTTTATGAGCGATTCAGATCCTCTGTCCCCAAATTTCTTTATCCCCGTGTCCTCTATCGATCGGACAGACCATATTACATTTCAAGGCATCATGACATCTTTAAGATGTGTGCAGTATCCTCGTGATGTGCAAAGCATCCTTGGGATGTAATCTGGTCCGTCCGATCGGCAAGGGGACACAGGGACAGAGAAATTTGGGGACAGAGGATCCGAACTCCTTTATGAGATACCAAGTACAATATAATATGATTTCCTTTAGGTCGACACATTATTTGTTAGCGATACTCTCTGATATAACTCAAATTTAATTAGCCACACAATGTGCCTTCCTTTGGGCTGACCCATTGTGCGCATAATATGATACTTTATATGAGTTATATTTTGGTTTATAGCTTACAACAACCTTAATCGGCCACATAATATGCATTTTTTTGGGCTGACATATTTTGTGCATGATTTGAACAAAATAATATTTTGTTCTATAGATGTAAGCTACCTTATATATATATCTGGCATAAAAACAACCTTCCTTTAGGCTGATTACTTTTAGTATAGATATACATCTACCAACACAAAATACACCTACCTAAGGTGCATTCTTTTGGGCCGACATATTAATTCAACTTAGTAGCATGTTGTGTAGATAGACTCAAGAAAATTCTAGAAACTTAATTCGAATAGAAATTATTTAATCAGCCTTAATAACTCTAAATTAGACTAGTCTACTATATGCGACTATATGATCATACATAGAATCCTCCTTTAAAAAATTAATTTTTTTTTTAAGTTCTATAATTAAATAGTATTATTTAATACTATTTAATTTCTTAATTATTTCTGCATTAAAAAAAATCATTTACTGTTTCACATTGAAACCGTGAATCAGTTTTGTTTTATTTTTGTTTTTTTTAACGACATACTGTTCGTTGTTGAAATAGATTTTTTTCTTTAGTTCAACGTGAACAGTAAAACATATATATATATATATATATATGAAAGTCTGTTCATCCGTTGAAATTTTAATAAACAGTAACGCACCGTTTCACAAAGATTTTTTTTTAATCGATAGGAAAAAAACTCAATCAATTAAAATTAATTTAGTCACGAGTTATAAGGCAAGAAATAAATTAAGAAAAATTTTTAATCAATTTTCATCGATTCTATTCGATATTTTAAACTTGGTAATCGATCGACCAAATCAATTAATTATCATCACTAATAAATGATCAAGTCTTTTCTAAATTTTCTATACAAAAAATTTCGACGATCAAATCAATTAACTAGAAAAAACTTGATCTAGCATGCAAATAACAAATCGACGAAAAACCTAAACTTTATTATCAATGAAAATGACAAAATAAAAACTTGGCTCTGATACCAATTGAAATGTTCTCGTAAAAACCCAAGCCGCATGAATTCTAAATAATCAAAATAAGAATTCGTATAGAAAAAATAATAACATATGAGCATGGATTTTCATTTCATCGATAACATAACATAAGAAAGTAAATAATACATAAACATAATAACAAAGAATCTGATTGGAGAGTCATATCTTTGTCCTTTAGCGTCGTCAAGAAGATCCTGTGGAAGAAAAAATAGCGAAAGAAAAAGGTAGATCTTCCGAAGGAGTTAGGGTTGACAGCGCCGAATTCTCTTCGTCAATGGGGAACGAAGAGACGTCTCAAAGATTACCCTAATCCACTAGGGACCAACCCATTATATGATGCACATCTATTATCAGTCCATCGATAATATATAATAGATGTGAGACATAAGTTCTACACATATAAGATTCACATCCAATTACTCGAAACTCATTAGACATAAGTTAAATCACTTTAAAAGATTCTGATCGTATTCACGTGTGTAACTTATAAATAAATCCACTTAATAGGAATAATTATATCCAACAGAGTCTTGTTATTGCATGGAACGAGGAAATTCATCTGTTTGGAAGGGGGTGTTCGGGTCAGGTTTGGTTTATTTTGACTTGTCTAGCTGGCGTTCTATGCTTTTCGAACTAAAAGGCCTACTAATAGTAGAGAAGAAATCATGGTGACTAAAATAGAACTGTCTCATCTGTTTTAGAAGGCTATAAATTATAAGAATATATTTAATCTTAGTCGGATGACCTTCTGTGCCTTCTTTCACACAGGGAGCATCAGATAACCTAAAGTATTATTTACACCTAGCAAAAATTGAACAAGATACCAACTCAACTACACCTATAGGGAATCATTGTTAGCACCATACGCAATAGCTCCTATTTTGATAATTCGATTGATTAAGGGTATTCTGAAATATTATTTATTTGAATAGAAGATGAGATATTTTTATTATAAATAGTAGTAAAAGGTAATTATACTCGTCCCATGTGTCCTTCACAACCTGTCCTTACGTTATGTGAAGGAAAAAGTAAATCATGAAATCAATTTATTAAAAAAATAATCTCTATCCAATTATAATAAATCTATAACTCTAATCAATTGGGCACTGTGTGGGCACGCTATTTTATTTATAAAAGAATATTGGTAATATAGTGTATTATAATGTAGGGTTGCTGAAGGAGTTATAAGTTTACATTATGATAGCAATTTAGGCCTATCAAGCCAAGTTAATGTGACGTTCGGAATGTTGATGGCTCAAAGCAGGCCCAATATGAGACCCAACATGAGATTTGACGTTCGGAATGTTGATGACTCAATGCAGGCCCAATATTTATTCTTGGTTATAAGTTAACTAGCCTTCAGGTTTTTTGTTAGGTGAAATCTATTATCCTAATGGCCCGCTGCCAGTGTCATATACCTATTAGAAGATAGTAAATTAGAAAAACGAAGCTAATCATTTTGGGTTTTTTTTTCATAATTATATGTTTGGTTTTATAAGAATATATATTTTTAATTTAACTAATGATATAATGTTTATTTTGTTTATTAAAATTATCAGGGACATGATGTAAATTAAGGCGTGGCATAAACATTATATTGTATTAAGGAAGTAGGTGGATGGTATATATACTTAAACGGGAGCACTCACCAAAGATGTACAAAGGCTTCCACGTCACCAAAGAGTTATTCCCACCCACGAGAAGATTTATTAGTTTATTTTATTAGTTATTAGACATTTATTTTTTTAATATTTTATGATAATTTACTATTTTGTCTAAAATTCACTTTTTTATCTGTTATTTTTAATTTTATCAATTATTATTTTATCGAAACAATTGATAAATTAATAAAAATGATTCAATTTTAAAATTAAGCAACCAAAAAATATTTTGAAATTCAATTAGAAATGTTTACTAAATAAATATTAGCAGGTAACTTTGAAGAAATTACCAATCAAATTTAGCCGGTAAATTTTTTAAAAATTTATAAATCAAATACATATTCGATTGGTTTTTTATAAAATTTGCTTGCCTTTTATTTTTAAAATTATTAGCCAAATATATATTTAATCGATGTTTTTTAAAAAGTTTATCTGCCATTTGTTTGGATTGTAATTTTTTTTAAAAAATACCGACTAATATAAGGGAAAATTTACATGCAGTCTCCATTGACGAGAAAATTCTTTGTTTTCACTCCCTAGTCTAATATATTTACCTAATTGCCCCTGATATTTAAGTATAAAAAGTCTAAAAATGAGTATAAATCCTCTTAAATTCAGTACATTAAACTAGAATCTAGTATATTTTCTATCAAATTGAGTACGATTCTTTTTCCACCTCAATTGGATGAAAAATATACTAGATTTTCTTTAAATGGTACTCAATTGGATGGAAAATATACTAGATTTTCTTTAAATGATACTCAATTGGATGAAAAATATATTAGATTTTTTTCAAATGGTACTGAATTTAGGAGGAATTATATTAAATAGGAAAAAAGTCGTACTCAATTTAATAGAAAATATACTTTAAAATGTTGAATTTAATAGGGATTATACTCATTTTTAGACTATTTATACCTAAAAAATATAAAGGGTAATTTTAATAGAAAATATACTCGAATATACTAGATTTTCTTTAAATGATACTCAATTGGATAGAAAATATACTAGATTTTCTTTAAATGATACTTAATTAGATAGAAAATATACTAGATTTAATTATATTAAAACAGGAAAAAAATATGCTCAATTTAATAAAAAATATACTCGATTTTAATGTAAAGTGTTGAATGTAAGAGGAATTATACTTATTTTTGGATCTTTTGTACTTAAAAAATCTGAGGGGCAATTGGTCACAATATTTGCATGAGAGAGTTGAAACAAATAAAACTTTGCATGTAGGGAGTGGAAACAGAATTTTTTATGAGTGGTGATTGCATGTAAAATTCGAGTTATCATTGGGGATTTTTCTCTACTTTACCGCTAATATAATGGTCGGATGCTCATATTTATTGACCAAGCTCCGAAAATACTTTTTTACTAGTAATCCATACTGTCAACCAAAATTATAGGATTACCGCTCATTTTGCTTCTCCGATAAACCTAACTTTTCCACCTTTGCCCTTCTCGATCTAGGAATTCGCTCATGATCGGCAATCTCCCAAAGGAGCAAGCTCGTTCGTCAGTAGCGCCTCTGATCTTGTGTGAGTTATTGACAAATATGACACCTCTGTCGGTTGTGCCTCTGATCTCGAGCGAGTTATTGACGAATATGACTCGGCCAAATTTTGGCACAGTCGAAAGGAAGTCCATTGTTCAGACTAACCATTTCCTTGTTGAGGTCATTTACAATTGCTGTGAGTATTTCTATCTGTTTTTCATGATCACTATAACGTACGTTCTTTTTGCTTGATCTACAATGTTCTTATATTTCTATAGTACTGACAGCGAAGATAACAGTTTGGAATGATCATAGAGGTCAAGGGACAAATGTACTTGTAGCCTCATTATGTAGTTTTCTGATGTAACAAAAGGTTGATGTATGCTGAGTATTAGATTAAAATCAAACCAAATTGAATTAACCAAAACCAAATCAATCGAACTTTTTAAAAACTAACTAAATTGACCAAATTTTCTAATAAAAATTGAATATACTAAACTGATGAAATATTAATTAATTCGAACAAAAACTTAATTAACCAAATTTTTTAATAATGATGGAATCATGGGAGATTTAAATGAAATCATTTTTTTTAACGTGAAAGATTTCCTGGTTTGATTTTTCTATTTCAGTTTATTCAGTTTAACCAAAAAAAACTTAACCCAATAAACAAATTTTTTTTGGGGAAAAAATGAAATATCGAAATAATTGAACTGAAGTTTTAAAATCTATTGGTTTGTTTAGTTTAATTCAACTTTTGCTCATCCCTAGGTTGATGCTTCCATCTCGGTTGGTGTGGTTTCCTGGGCTGGGTGCATAATAGGCCGATTAAGCTTTCCATCATTTTTATTATGCACTTTTACCCAAGAAAATTCGCTAAAACAATAATACTGATGAATCCAATATGTGTTTACAGCTGGATTGCACTGACATACACTGACATACAAAATATAGATGGATTCATATATTCAACACTTCTACAAAATATAGATGGATTCATCATATCTTCATACACTTCTACAAAATATATATCGATTCATATATTAAGACACTTCAGCATGAACCTGCCTCGTTGTCCTTCTTTCTTCTCTGCAAGGTCGTCGGTCTCACTTGTCCCATCGTCATGCTGCTCCTCCAGGGCAAGTTCGTGCCCTCCGGCAGCAAGTTTTACTTGGCCTTGTTTGAGTTGGACACGAGAGTTTGGACGATGAGGCAATTGGTCGCCCATTGATCTTAGTCAGTCTACTGCCAGTAAGCTATGGTTGTTGGGCGCGAGTTGGTGGTGGTCGGCGGATGGGATTCGTTTATTGATTGCCCTATCAGATGATCCAATGAATGAAGAGCATCTCCACGTTAAATGTGGCATTTTCCTTCATCGTCCTTGTATGAGCCAATGAATGAATCAGATCCGGTAGTCGTTAATTGTCTCTTCATTCACCAAGCACCATGTTTTTGAAGTAGGACAACCAAGAAACTAGATCTAATACAACCATATAACCGCTTCTCCATTCATTGTTGTTTTTTGTGTCTCTCCAGAGAAGCAATCTCATTAGTGAGACGGTTATGCTATTTTCTTACCCACATGCACCCTGCATGTTTTCAGTGGCCAATGTAGGGGTGTGGGCCTGATCCAAGGATGAGAAAATGAGATCGATGTTGAGTGGTCTTGAAGATAAATGAAGTCAGCAATTGAGGCCAAAATAGGGAGGATGCTGGGATTTGGAGCCGATGTCGGCGATTGAGACTCAAGCGTGAATGATGTTGGCTATTGAGTTCAAGATAGGGTGGATGTCGGCGACCAAGGTCGAGTACGGAGGATGTCATCAACCGAGGCCCAAGTCTTAGTAGTTGCTTTTTCTCCAAACAAATTGTATTCCTTGGGTCTGATTCCTTTCGGGTTATGTTTGACCCACCTTGATGTTGATTGACATGCTAGTACTACTTTTATTCATATGAGATATGTGCAGATCGATAGGAATATTCTGCCACATAAAGGCGGTTGATAGCTGACTTCCCCGACACCATGTGGGGCTGTTGTCGTATGTTGTGGTCATTGGGTGAGAGCAGGTGCTAGCTGATAGGTAGAATGTATTCGCCTTTTACCTCATCGGCGAGTTCAACATCTACAATCTGATCACCGACGACTGACGGCGAGGGAAGTCGATGCTGCCCTCCTTACGGTTTTCCTACCTCTGCGTCGCCTAGCCATAGAGTGTGTTCATGTCCGGCGAGAGGGGCACAACTAATAAGAATATATTGTCGGCACTTGCCTACGACACGGCGATAGGCGCGTGGGTGAAGATGGCGGCTCTATGGTGGAGGTGGGCGTTCCAGCAAGATAGGACTCATACATTATGATGGTCGCCCACATCGCCGCTGCTGACAAGGAGAGGAGGTACTTGTGGTGCGACTGAGATATGGGCGAGAAAGTAGCAAGTCGATAGTCGGAACCCATTTAATTGTTGTGTCATGCTAATGACTCATAGTATGTGCACTTAGTTTAGCGAACCGACCCTAAGATTTTTTTTTTTAAAAGAAAAATGTTTTTTTAAAATATTAATTATTATTGAAATCATGATTAAATCAAGCCAGAGATAATATTTATAAATCATAGATTGGATTTTATGTGACGTTTGATATCACTATAACTAATAACAAATCAATTGGTTCTTTGTTGAAACACTTAAACAGCAGGGAGATGTAGCCCTTGAAGAAAACTCTTGATCATCTCCAGAGCTCGAGCTGGCTGATAACTTGGAACTTCATGTCCTGCTTCTCGAACAGTGGCAAATGTCAAATTGTGATCATACACGACAGTGTATCCCCCAACCTACATATTCACAATAGAAATCATCAAAATTAATGTAGTTCGTTCTACTAGTCGTCACCATCGTTAGAGCAATGAAGAGTATCATAAAGGATAACTTGTCATCAATGTAAAAACTTTCAATTCCTTGTGCAGTTGAGGATAGTTGATTATATATTATAAAAAGATTTAAAACGACACAATTGTCTGCCTACCTCACTGTTAAGCATCCAAGCTCTCCATGGAGCCTTCACTCCAAGCTTTAGCTTCTCGAGGGAGTATCTTGTGGAAGCAACAGGAACTACTCCATCAAAGTCACCGCTGCACAAACCCAACCAACGCTTAGTTAGGGACAAAATTAGATCGAAAACCCCTTCACTCGCAATCTAATTAACAGTATCTTTATTGTATGGCATATGTTATGCAGAAATCTTAAAGCTATCATACTTGCACATCTATATCTACTAAATCAATGAGGCTCGAAACAAAAAATTAATATATCTATTTATGTTATTTTTACTTACACATGAACCACAAAATCTATACACCTATTTATACGAAAACATTGAAATGTAAAGTTGATTCACACACTAATTAGATATGATGAAGACATCTAACGATTTCTTTTTTACCTGTACTTCAAAATCCTAATCCCATTAGATAATAATTCGTGAATAATTGGCAACATTGTGGAAGGCTGATCTGACCAACTAGGTATCACTTGGCTGCATGAAGACAAAAATATAAATAAATGAGTTACTATGTTTAAAAGAAAAATAAAATTATCAAATGACATTATCTTATATGAGATATGTATATACCTACAACCAGACCAGGTGTAATTGAGCTTTGTGACATTGGCATGTAGAGCGTTCTGTACCTCAAGATTGTTAAGATATGCCTCCACGTAATTAGAAGTACAAGGATCAAAATTCTCAATCTGCATTCGAATTTAAGTAGGAAATTTCAATCTGTTAATCAGTTCTATTCACAATTGATATGATTGTATGAAAATTCTCAATCTGCATCCGAATTTAATTAGGACATTTCAATCTGTTAGTCAGTTCTATTCACAATTGAAATGATTGTGTGAAAATTCTCAATTTGCATCAAAATTTAAGTATGGCATTAATTTCAATCTTTGCAAGTTCCAGCTTTAGAGCTTGCTTCTCCTTGTAGTGATCCAACAAGAATGCGATGGGCTCTGATTCTTGAGTTAACAGGTCAAATCTATTTAATCTAAATTGGCTCTGAAAATACTAGGAAAATGGGGATAATTAAATGTCAAGATGTTCGGAAGAGACAAACCGAGGGCGATTTAGGAGTCGGCGTCACGCCCGATGAGAAGCACAGCGGTGCGTATATGTTGTAGACGTCCAACTCGTACACGGCAAGATTGGCCTCGTCGACCGCCCTGTCGCACTTTGGAGCTGTCGGCGAGGCGTCCGGCGAGAAATTGCAGAACTTGTGGATCGTGTGGATGGTCTCGTCGGCGATCAACGCGTGTGTCCAGAAGTAGTCAAACGTCCCCCTGCTATCCGTCTCCTTGTTGATCACCACGTTCCCAATCTAGGTCATCCGAAATCAATTTGAAATTGATCAAGATCAATCTTTCCCGATTTAATTTGTAATAAAAATGAGAGGGGGTCGATCGGACTGATTGATTACGGGATCCATTGCTTACCGCGATGCCTTTGAGGTTGATGAGGCGATCTTTGTGGTGGAGTATGGCATGGGCGAGCTGGGGGACGTAGTGGCTAGCATAGCTCTCGCCGGTGATGAAGAAGTCCCTCCCCTTATACTCCGGGAACCGCTCAAACTAGTTGACGAGGAAAACCAGCGCGTCGGTTGCCGTCCTATGGTCTCCGCTCTTGGAGTAGTCCGACGTGGTGTTGGAGTAAGAGAAGCCGACGCCACCGGGGCTCTCCAGGAACAAGATGTTCGCCACTGCATGTCACGATGCACGTGTTCGGGGTAATGCCAAAATAGAAACCTTTTTTCACTCTACTCCCTAAACTTTAGGAAATAACATTTGTATATATATATATGATGATGATGATGATGATGATGATGACAGATTATCCTAACCTTCGTTCCAAGCGTAGGGATTCCTGTACAGAGTCTTGCCATCGCTCATGACCCGAAACGGCCCGAGCTCCTCCATGGCGCCATACCCTAGCGACGAACACCCCGGCCCTGCACCCACCCATGCCACAACAATCACCACTCTATCGATCGAAAAGCAACATCATTTTATACTAATTCCATACCTCCATTGAGCCAGAGCACAATAGGCTTCGACCCGCTGTTCTCGACAGCCTCGGCAAAGTAGTAAAATAGAGCCCGTCCGTTGGCTCTGTCGACTGTGACATACCCCGCGTACTGATCGAAATGCACCCCTTCTGGCTGGCCAGGCAGCAGAACAACCTTGTCCCCCTCCTTCAGCCCGCTATTGTCGTAGACCTTCGACTCCAAGCCGGATATTGAAAGAAGACTGCTCGCCCAAGAAGAAGAAGACGACCTCTCTGCTCCGTTGTTAAAGTAGAACTTGTTTAGTGCATCTCTTTGCCTCGCCGTGCTGGAAGCCACGCAGTGTAAGAAACAGAGGAGGAGGAAGAGACAACTGAAACTTGGCTTCATTGTTTGATTGAGAATGAGGAATAGAATGGAATAGAATCTTATTTATGGGATGAATCATTGGATAATTATGGGATGGATTCTTGTTGGAGCCAGCGGAGATTGATGTGTTCTGTTTGGCAATGGACTCTTTAAAAGGCCAACGAATTATTTGATTAATTTTGAATAAACATTTTCAAAATTAAAAGAATTTTTAAAAAAAATCCATTTTTTTTCAATATTTATACAATGAAATAATGCATATTCATATTTTATATAAATCTAATTTAATTTTTCCTTAATTTTTATCAACTTTTACCACTCATTCACTGGATTATTCATTTATCATAATAAGTAAATCTAATTAATTTAAGCACTTCTTGTGAGTCACATATATAATGATCTAATTAGTTTTAGCTTGACTATTAACTAATTAAATTAAGTGAGATTAAATTAATAATGAAGTTTAAATTTATTTAGTTAATGTTAAATTAATTGATTTTAAATTTGATTTCGAATTAACTAAAATGTTAAGTATGGATTAACTAGTTAAGGATTAATTAAGATTAGATTTATTAGTTTAGGATTAATTAAGTGTAAGTTAACATTATTTAAGTTTGAGTAAATTTAAGATTTACAATTATTCCTCACGTTTTGGTAAATTAAGTGTAATTATGAACTATTTAATTGAATCTGAGGTCAATTTATTAAGTTTGATATTTAATTGAATCTGAGGTCAATTTATTAAGTTTGATTTGAATTAATATTCTTACTTAAATTAAGATTTATTCATTAATTAAATATGAATTAAATTGTTTAGTTAAGTTTAAATTAATTGATTTAAACTAATTATGAATTAGGTTAAATTAAACTTATATTAATCAAATAATAAAGGTTTATTACGTTGATTAATAAATAAGTTTTTTAGGTTATAAAGAAAATAAAAAACTTTTAATTAATTGAATTAATTGTTTAAGTTTTAATTAAATTGATTAAGATTACTTAACTTTTAATAGTGTTAAATTTATTTAAGTTTTAGTTAAGTTAATATAAGGCTGATAACTAAGGTTCAATTTTGGAGTCATTTAGGTGTGTTTAAGTTAGGTTTATGTTAGGTTTAATTTTAAAATTAAAATTATGAATTTAGTTTTAATTGGATTTAGTTAGATTAAAATTCAAATTAAGTCAAATTTTTAATTAGTTAATTTAGTTAGTTAGTTTAGGATTAGTTAAGTTGATTAAGTTTTTAGGTATAAATGTTATTGCATGAAGCAGCAGATGATCAAACCTAAGTTTTGATATTAACAAAAGGTTCTATGTTAGTCTTATTGTTGTTCTAAAAAGTTTAACTGAGTGTACATAAGTCCTAAATGATCTTAGGCAAATAAGTTAAAGCGCACACTAGGCAAGTAGAAAACCCTAGTTTGGGCTAGGCAACGAAGTCCAGGTCCAGTGGACTAGGCGAAGTCTTGGCAGATCGAGGACGTCAGACAAAAATCTTAGGGTCGAGGACAATAGGTGAAGCCCTGGAGGTCGCAGGCACCAGGCGGAAAATCCTAGAGTCGAGGACATTAGGTAAAAGTCCTAAAGTCTTGGATATTGAGCAAAAGTCCAGATGGTCTGGAGGATCAATTTGACAAAAGGTAAACTCTCCTGAAAGGAGTAAGTGAGGACACATTCCCCGTTGAGAGAACAATAGATTTCAGTTCGACCTAGAGTTTCGACGAAACTGAAAGTCTGACCAGATAGTTCAGAAACTATCAAATATTACTTTTCTTTACATATTATTTTATGTCTAAAACATTATGGTGCAAGTGATTGAAATTGTAAGTTGGTTAGAAAATGAGCATCCAGGCACCCGGACCCAGACATCCAGGTGCTCGGACATGGTCCAAGCGCCCGGACTGGGGAGAATCCAAGCACCTTCATGGGCTGAGGTGGCGCACCCAGATTGGCCACCATATATCACAATCTAGGCGCCCGGATCGATCTGGGTGCCCAGAGAAATTTACTAGATAAAGTTTCAACGAGAGTACGCCACGTCAGCCGAGTAGGGGTGCCTGGGAAGGAGTCCAGGCACCCAGATGAGACTATAAATGGAGGGTTTGACCAACACCTTCAGTACATCAATGCTAAGGTTTATTCATTAAATCTCGAAGTATGTAGTTTTGAAAAATAAGGTTTTATTTTTTTAAAAAATAAGTTTGAAAAATATGTAAGTTTCGAAAGACCAACAATATCCTATTCTACTCAAACTTTTATTAGAAAACTATAAGTCAACTATCAGGAGCATAAGTTAAAGTTAAAGTTTAACTCAGGCTAAAGACAGAAAAATAAAGTAAACTACAGGAAAAAAAAGTCAAACCCAAGTCAGTGTATTTAAAAATATAGATCAGTCTCAAGACCTAAAATCCGATAGTCTACTATGAAGATGTATGGCGGAGGGGGCCAGAGCTACAAGATCTAAAAAAATTCATCAACTAGAAGTGTTGAATCTGATAGTCTACTATGAAGATGTATGGTGGAGGGGGCTATGAATCTCTTGTTAGAGACTAGTGAAAGACTCCTCAAGGCTAATGAATTTGTCCTCTAAAGTAGGTGGAGTCTTGGGGGTGTGGAGGAAGATAAGGATCAACAAGAAGATCAGGCAAAACCTCCTCTTCTACTAGGGTTGCATCTAGGTTAAGATGGGGCTGATCCTTTGGGTCAGGTTGATGTTGGTCCTCTTGCCTCCATGACATGACTCCCTCATCATCTATATAAACACTAGCTAAAGAAAGGTTCCTAGCACCTACTATGTTAAACTCATTTAAGTTTTTGACATCACCTGAGGTGACATCAAAACCTACTGATGCTAAAAGTGAAGTCAAAATATAGCGTTAAGGCATGTGAACCCTTCTACTAGTGCTAATACTATCAGAGTAAATGATGGCATGAAACATTTGTAAACTAATATCTACGTCAAGCATTATGATAATATGATAATATCTCTAGTGGTAAGAGGCAAAATCCATAGGACTAGGACCCTATATAAGATATAGTCCTAAATTCGAAGTGTAACAGATCATAATTTAGTCATAGTGGGTAAATGATAACTATCATTTTATAACATTATTTAGGATTCTATACTTGAGTTTTTGAGTTGATTGTGTGTTTAGATCTGCATTTATATCACATGTTAAGAGTTGCATCTATTTTTGGATTTTAATGTAAATTATCTCTTTTTTGTCGAATTATGACTAACATTTGAATGTGGTCTTTGTAGGCGATTAAAGGGGCCAAGAACTTGATCAGATCATATCAAATTTGGGCTCAAATCTAGGGTTACTTGAAGAGTTTAAACTCTAAAGTAATCTGGATCATCAATCCAAGATTAAGAGAGATCTAAGTCATCCATTGAAGATATGGTCCATCCAAGTCAAGGGAGAGCATATCAAAGCCATTAATCAAGATCTAGAGTTTTTGATCTAGATTTGAATTGATCTAGCTGTTGGATCATATTCAAAGCTTCTCATCCGTTCGTTCAGATATGAGATTTGATTTAAATTCTGTGAGAAGCTACAGTACTAGGCGGGGTCAAACAGAGAGAGGCTAGTGCAGAGGAAATCGATGATCTCCTCCTTCCATCCACCATTGATCACCAAAGCTCCATATATCATTGGGGCTTAAGGGATTTTCCTGTTGGACTGTGAAAGCGCTAGAGGGGGTGAATAGCGTTCAAAAAATTTGAAACAAAGTCAAGTTGAGTATGCAGCAGAAAAATGAAAGGCACAATGCTAACAACACCAATTTTACTTGGTTTGGAGCCTTCGGCGATTCCTGCTCCAAGGCTCAGGTCTCGTGAACCTATCGATGGAAAATCCACTAAAAATCTCTTCCAGTACCCCCGGAAGAGAGAGTTGAGTATACAAGAATTAGGTTAAGTGCAACAAATTGCACTTACCCTTTTATAGAAATTAAGTACAGAAAAATAACTGTTACCAACACTCTTTGTAGGAATGAAAATGATGTGCTTCGTGTTGATGTCTGTCTGCCAAGCACGATCAGAGCTTCTCAGATCAGTCGTCGGGCTCAACAGCTTCTTCGTAGTGTCATAACAGCAACGGGAAGTAGTCGGAGGCTCAGAGGTGCGCGAAATAGCTCGTATGTTCTTCATTGTCCAAAGCCTCCTCGAAATAGCCTTATAAATGGCTTGGAAGGTGCCTTCCAAAGGCCTTGAAGGCACCTCCAATGGAATAAAAATTTATCCCGACTTCGCTTCACCTTATCTGCGAATCAGTCAAAATTTATCCTATGGAAGGCACCTTCTATGAACAGTACAAAGGCCCTTCCATAGCCATGGAAGGCACCTTCGGACACTGCTCACCCGAAGGCCATTTTCTTCCTTTTATTCTACAAACCAATATTAGTCCACTAACCCTGCAAGACATGTGTTAGGAAAAATAAACAAATAATAAAAAGAGTAATTAGTTCCTGTCCTCTCAAGACCAGGAACTAATCAAGATCTCAGTCTAGGAATCCCAAATGGTCCTAGACTGGACTGACGCCTAATGTCCCTCAACTGGGATGCGTCCTCACAGTCGCTCTCCTTTAGTGACTTACCTTCACTTACCGTTTATCAGACATCTATGTTGGTGCCGGAAGCATCCGACGATCGAACTCAGGTTTTGATAATGGCAAAGGAATTTAAAGTTAAGACTATTTGTGTTCTAACGTGCTTGAATGAGGTTTCAAGAAAGTCCTAACTGCAGTTAGGCAGGTGGAAAATCCTAAGGGGTGGTAACCTTAGGTCTTAGAGGGTGGTAACCCTAGGTGGAGGAAAATTCTAAGAGGTGGTAACCTTAGGTCCTAGGGGGTGGTAACCCTAGGTGAAGGAAAATCCTAAGGGAGGGTAACCTTAGGTCCTAGGGGGTGGTAACCCTAGGAGGAGGAAAACCCTAAGGGGCGGCAACCTTAGGTCCTAGGGGGTGGTAACCTTAGGTGGAGAAAAATCCTAGGAGGCGGTAACCCTAGGTCCTAGGGGGTGGTAACCCTAGGCAGAAAAGTCCAGTCGGTTTGGAGGACCGGTCTGGCAAATAGGTATGCTCTCCTGAGTGGAGTAGGTGAGGACGCATTCCCCGGAAGAGGGAACAGTAGGCGTCGGTTCGACCTAGGGTTTTCGGTCAGAAATCTGAAGTCAGAACTGGACAGTCTGATGACTGTCAGACTTTATATTTATGATATTATGTGCTAACTTTATGTTGTAGGATATTTATTTTTGGACTAACGTATCTTGCAGGTACAAAGGAGAAACCTTAAGCCTCGGACTAACTTTTTGGACTGTCCGAGGCGCCTCCATGGAGCTTGGAGGCGCCTCTGGTGCAAAGGAGTAGAGCTTGCGCATGGCAGAGCTGGAGGCACCTTGGACCGAAGATTGGAGGCGCCTTGGACTGGCATGGAGGCGCCTTCAAGTGGATCGGAGGAGAAGTTTTCAGCGCTGATCCACGCGGTTGAATCGGCAGCATGGAGGTGCCTTGTAAGGGGTTTGAGGCGCCTCAAGCAAGCTATTTAATGGGTGTTTGAGAAGTAGTCCATTTTGATCAGTTCCCAAGCATTCCTTCGCCTGCGTGCAACTCAAGAATCATTACCGAAGTGCTGTAGCAACATCCCGACAACCCGGAGCTTCAACCTCAGTATTTCTGTTGTCGGTATAACATTTTTTTTGTATTGTTTTGCATAACATTCTTTGTAACTTTGCGCTCTAATAGTGAATTATTCAAAGTAAACGCTCAACGAGCGCGGACCTTGGAGTAGGAGCCGCCAAGGCTCCGAACCAAGTAAAAACACTTGGGTCTTCTATGTGTGGTTGTTTCTTTTAATTCCGCTGCTTTACTCGTTGAGTTTTTCGAATCTTTGAAAACGCGTGAAAGCCATGAGCGCTATTCACCCCCCCCCCTCTAGCGCGATCTCGATCCAACAAATGGTATTAGAGCGGGGTTGCTCTGAATTGATACAACTATCGTTCGAGCCTTTCGTTTTTTCCCTCCAAAACTATTTTCGAAAAACTCACTTTCATCTCTTCACCACTTATTAGTATTGATAAAGTATCGCATTTAGCAAAATTTGAAATAATATTTTTTTAATATTTTTTAATAATATTTTATTATTTTATTATTTTTTTAAAATTTGTGAATTCCTATTTCTATCTTTTTCCCGTACTACTAATCCAAGACTAAGTCTTGGAACAAGTTTTATTGTTTATATTTTGCAAGATTCCTTCTAAATGGCCTACGAAGATGGGTACAACTCTACATGCCTAACACTCTTGTCTAGTGAAAATTTTGGTTATTGGAAAGACAAGATGGAGCACCAATTGAAAATCCAAGTGGTGATATGGACCATAGTCCAGATCGGACTCATTCTCCCCACTGAAGAAGGTGTACCCATCACCTGTGACAAGTGGGATGCACAAACAATAAGAAAGTTTGAGGCAAATGCAAAAGCAACATGTACTCTCCTATGCGTACTGACAAATTCAGAGCTTAATCAAGTTGGAAAGTTCAACAATGCAAAGGAGCTTTGGGAGAAACTACTCAAGCTTCATGGGATTCCTTTAGAGTTAGAAGTCGAACCAGACTTCGAACTCGAGTATGAATCTCCAGAGTCAACTTCTGAACCAGACTCAGAAGAATCGGATCAGACCGACTTCGTAGCACTAATGGCCAAAGAAGAGATTGTTGAATCTGAGTCTACATTTGAAACGACAACAGTCAAGGGGGAAGATCTTGTCATGGATCTGAAAGGTAAAATTATGAATTCAAATTGTAAATTGCACATAACTTGTTTTAAGTGTAGGGAGATAGGGCACTATAGAAACGAGTGCCCTACTCATAAGATTCGCCCGACACAATCGGAGGAGAAGGAGAAAACGATCAGGAAAGGGAAGAAGCACATTGAATGCTCTAAGTGCAAACGAATGAGTCATTGCAAAAGACAATGCCCAGAAAGAAGACCCAATAATCCAGGGAGAGAAATCAAGGTAAATAAATTTACATTATATGAAAATCCAATCTTTTCAACACATGTCGGCACTCTAAATAATCCTGCTTGCTCTAGTATAGATTTTTCTTCAAAATTGGATATGCATGCTAACAATACAATAAATAGAGTTAATTCAAATCTAAATAAGAATAACTTAAAATTATTTAATAAACATAAGAAATTAACGTTGAGAAAATTAGAGAAACAAAGTAATATCTTAAAAGATAAAATAGATAAGTTAGAAAAGATTATTAATAATTTAACTAATCAACAAAATCTAGACTTGGGTTATAAGTCTAAAGTAAAACTTAAACACTACAAACCAAGCTATAATCAAGTACCTTTTATTTACTAAACTTAATTTAAATCTAACTTAAATCTAAACTTAATTTAAATCTAACTTAAATCTAAACTTAATTTAAATATAACCTAAATCTAAACTTAATTTAAATCTAACTTAAATCTAAACTTAATTTAAAATCTAACTTAAATCTAAACTTAATTTAAATCTAGCTTGAACTGAAACTGAATATAACCTAAACTAAAATTGAATCTAACTTTAATCTAACCTTAAATTGAATTAAATTAGATCTAAACTAAATCAAACTAAAAGTCAACCTAAAAGTTAACTTAAACTTGTTAACTTAACTAATGAATTGTTTGACTTAGTCAATATTGGCTCCCCAATGATCAAGTCCATTACCTTGATAGATCATATCGAGGCTATGATCCAGGGGAGCTAAAAGAAAAATTATCTTTATAAACAAAAAGAATTGTTTGATGATTGTCTTGTTCTTGCTTTTACTGCTTTTATATAAATGCTTTGATTAGGTTAGATTAAGGACCTAGGTGTAATTTACACTTGACCGGTTAGTCGTAGGGGTTCCAAAAAGAAAATTAAATATATAATTTCTGTGAAAGACTCTGTCTAGAAAGTGGTGGATGATCTTATACCCAAGAAGGCCTAGTGCCTCGCCTTTGCCTGGGAGCCAATCTTTGATATGTGTATTTAATTAACTAAGTAGAAAACCTAAGTTTAACTCAAATGTAAATTAATCCTTAAACATAATCTAAATTGAACATAACCATCTCACAAAATTACTTAAGATTACCTGATTGATAACTTAAAATCGAGTGAGATGGATCTAGGTTAAACTTAGTCGAATTTAATTAAACCTAACTCAATTTAAATCAATTTTAATTCAATTTAATAAATTTAACTTAATTTTAATAATAATTATTTTGATAATCATTTCTAAAATCTTAATATTTTATTTACTTTCAAAATCATGATCGCACTTAATATATTAATTTAATTTCAAAATCATGATCGCACTTAATATTTTAATTAATTTTAAAATCATGATTGCACTTAATATTCTCACACTTAATCAATCTCAAAATCTTACTTAATTATATTTTAAAATCATAATTTCAAAGTCTTACTAATTATTTTAATTAATTTGAAAAGTTAATTATTTTCAAGTAACTTAAAATCTTAATCCTAGTAAAGGTTTAAAAATTTTAATTATTATAATTAAATTCTTTCAAATTATTAACTTTAATGACGTGCAAGAATTTTAATTTCAAAAAGTAAGTTATCGTCAAGTAACTTAATTTTCAAAACCTTAATCACAATTGATTTTAATGACTTTTAAATTTTTAATTATTTTAAATATTCAAATCATATGATAATTAAGTTTCAAAATTTGGTTTCCTTAATCTTAATCAATTCTCAAATTATATTTTCAATTTCAACTCAATTAAATTTTTCCTCAAATGATTACTTATTCGGAATTCTAACCTTTGCTTTCAATATTTTTAAATTAAAATGGAGTTATCTCCTTCTCACACTCACTCATAAGTTGAACATGCTTGATAACCTGGAATGGGTGAGATGGAAAATTAGGAAAATAATTACCTTTAAATACATGCTTGGACTATAGGCATTAATTTAGGGGGAGTGAAATTTTTTTTAAGTCAGTTTTTTTTAAGAATCATTTTTTACTTATCTTTAAAATAAAAATTCTTTTTACTTCAAAATTAAAAGCTATTTTTGACTTGTCTTCAAAAATACAGATTGTCTTTGACCTAGTTTTAAAATTAATTATTTGTTACCTGGCTTTAAAATTAAAACTTTTCTAAAAAGCTTTCAAATTTAACTAAATATTTTTCAAAAGCTTTTCAAATCTAACTAAGTTTTCATATTTTTCTAATCTCAAAATTAGCTAAGTTACCTTTAAAGTCGATTTTCTCTTAGCCAAAGCATTTTGCAAACCTAGCTTTTTAAGCAATTTCTAAAAGAAAATGTTTTTTAAATTTATGATAAATCATTCACTTAGCTAAAGGTTTTATAAGAAGATTAATTCTAAAAAGCTAAGTGTTTGTCAAAAGTATGTTTAACCCTCTATTTTTCTCTTTGAAAGATAAGATAAAAATTATCTCTGAAAGTTAAGTCTTCTCAAAATAAGCTAAGGCCTATATTTTCTTCACTCTCTTGTTTATTTTGATATATGGAAAAGGGGGAGTGTAGGAAGAAATTCAAAGAAAATTTGAAAATTTAAAGAAAATTCAAGGGAATTCAGGGGAGCTTTTATTAAGGGGAAGCTTTTATTTGTGTAAGCTTCTTTTAAGGGGGAGTTTTTTGACAAAATTTATTCTTGTGATAAATTTATGCTTATCGATTTTATGTTTATGCTAGTAATGCATTATATCATTTCTTTATTATATCTTTTTCCTTAACTTTGAGTTTCAATTGCCATAAATCAAAAGGGGGGAGATTGTTGGTGCGAGAAGCATACGACAATCGAACTTAGGTTTTGATAATGGAAAAGGAATTCAAAGTTAAGATTATTTGTGTTCTAACATGCTTGAATGAGGTTTCAGGAAAGTCCTAACTACGGTTAGGCAGGTGGAAAATCCTAAGGGGTGGTAACCTTAGGTCCTAGGGGGTGGTAACCCTAGGTGGAGAAAAATCCTAAGGGGTAACCTTAGGTCCTAGGGGGTGGTAACCCTAGGAGGAGTAAAACCCTAAGGGGCGGCAACCTTAGGTCTTAGGGGGTGGTAACCCTAGGTGGAGAAAAACCCTAGGGGGTGGTAACCCTAGGCAGAAAAGTCCAGTCGGTTTGGAGGACCGAACTGGCAAATAGGTATGCTCTCCTGAGTGGAGTAGGTGAGGACGTGTTCCCCGGAAGAGGGAACAGTAGGCGTTGGTTCAACCTAGAATTTTTAGTCAGAAATCCGAAGTCAGAATCGGACAGTCCGATGATTGTCAGACTTTATATTTATGATATTATGTGCTAACTTTGTGTTGCAGGGTATTTTTTTTTTACTAACGTATCTTGCAGGTACAAAGGAGCAACCTTAAGCCTCGGATGAACAGTGTCCGAGGTGCCTCCATGGAGCTTGGAGGCGCCTCTGGAGCAAAGGTGTAGAGCTTGCGCGCGGTAGAGCTGGAGGCGCCTCGGACTGAGCTGGAGACGCCTTGGACCGAAGATTGGAGACGCCTTGGACTGGCATGGAAGCGCCTTGATAACCATGATTTTACTATATTATTTTGATTTATATATGCATGGTTTGATGTTGATTTCATAGGTTTAAATCATGGTTACATCACATTTTTGTGCATTGTCTTATTCTTGGACTTAATTGCAAATTATTGTATTTTTGTGTTATTTGATGCTAATATTTGATTCTTATTTTGTAGGCATCAAAGGATCTTGGATTTGGATCTATTTGGACCAAATTTGTGCTCGAATCGGAGTTGAAACGAGAAGATCAAACCTTGGAGTTATTTGGACCGCTCATCTACAATCAAGCAGATCTGAGTCATCCATTGAAGATCTGGCCCATCCAACCTAATGAGGAGGAGATCTCAGCTATAGACGAAGATCCAGAGGTTTTGATTCAGATCTGAGTTCATTCAGCCATTGATCAAGCCCGAATTAATCTGGACCGTTCATCAAAGATTGGGCATATCTGAACCATCCAGTGAAGATCTGGTCGATCCGACCTAATGGAGAGTAGATCCAGACCCTAGATCAAGATCAGTACCTTCGGATCGGATTTTAGGTGACTTTCCACCGTTGATCAAGCTCCAAATCAATTTCAGCCATCCGTTCAGATCTGGAACAGATTTAAACCCAGAAGCTACAGTGTTTTCCAGTGTCGATCCTCCACAGCGTGCAGCTTCGTCCCGCGGCGCATTTCCAGCGGATTTCGGGCCCGATTCCTTCTCCAATCAACCTCTCCAACTTCAACCTCGGTGGAGAGCTTATCGGCAGCGTCATCCCGATCATCTGGACCCCCCGGAGGGTGTTCCCTCCGGCGCAATCTCCACTTCTGCGATACCTCTGTTCACCTCAGATTCCCATCAGCAACGTTCGGCGGTGGTCCTCCGGCGTTACTGAGCTTCATCCGACCACAATCCGCAATCCGTAGCTTCCATTCCAGATTCAGAGGTCAAGGTTTGAAGATTTCCAGATTTTCGATATTTGAGTGGGTTTTGAGTGTTTCCAGCGTGTGGGGGTGGTCTGTCGGCACTGTTGAGAAATACTCGAGCTGATACGCTATAGAGACTCTCCGCTGAGGTCTGAAGTTGGGTGCTCTCGACTTCGGCACTCTTGTGTGACAGCAAGAGTGTATTGCTTGATAGATTAATTGTGAGAATGGATTGGTTTAGGGTTTTATTTCATTTTGCTACTATTTTATAGCTTAGAACCGATTCCTCTTATGTTTGTTATGTTTTTATGCAAGTAATTTAGCATTTCTTTGTTTTGTTGAAGTTTAATTCATGTTTAGTAGTTGTAATTTTGTTGATACAATTTAGTTTAATTCTTGTTTGATGCTTAGTTAATTGTTAAGTGTTTAATTTCTAAGTTAGGGTTTTAATTATGCTTTAGATTTAATTGTGTATCGTCATTTCATATTTAGATTGAGTGTGTTAATGATTTAATCACAACGCAGAGTGACAATGCGTTATGGTTTAATTGTTGACACCTAAGTAGATTTCATTTATGCAGTAGATTAGTTCTTATTTTCTGTGCTTTTCATTTGTTAGATTTTTATTCAAAGATCAAACCCCCAATTTCATATTAAAAACCCCAAAAATAGGAATAAAATACAATCCTAGATTACATCCTATTGTTGGTTCCTCGAGGTTCGATCCTGGGTTCGTTACTACAACATTATTACGAAATTAAGGGGTTCAGTGGAAATACATTGTTAATTTGATAAGCCCAATCGTGACAGACATTTAATAGTATTTAGGCTATATCAAATTTTGGCGCCGTTGCCGAGGAAACTATATGCAATGTTTGATAATTTTTAGGATTGTTCTTTGATTGCTTTCATGATTATATATCTATGTATTTGATTTTATTTGTTCCTGAGTCGTCTAATTTTATTTGCTAATTGTCAGTGTAAGAATAGGAAATTCTTTTTACCATGGATCCATATTATCCGTATTTTAGAGATGGGATGGAGAATTATTATGATCAGCCTCAGATTCAGTATTATCAGCCTGAATATCAGTCTTATCTACCTATGGAGCAACGGAATGGGTATGAGGATGTACAAGAAAAATTTGCAAAGTCAATTTGGAAATGTAATGAAGTTATGCATCAAATGAGAGAGCATCAAGAGCAACAATTTGCAAGGATACAGAATATTCAAAGTCAGTTAGATCAGATTGCATCATCCATTACTCAGTTACAAGCACAGAACGCCAGTGGAGAGATGGAAAGTAGTGATTCTGTCAGGCCCGACCCTACTCCCATTTATTCACAAGATTTATCTAGTTTTATTTGTGATGATGATGTAAATGTTCAAATTTCTGATTCTACTAATGATGTTGCTTTAGATGTTGTTGATGTGCAGGTATTGATGCAGAAGAAAAGTTAAGTGTAGGAGAATGTTTACTGGAAGCATTACCTCAAGAATCACCAAGAATTGAAGATGTGAGTATAGGGACTTGTGCTATGGAGCCAAGCACCCAAGAATCACTACATGAAGATGTACATTCACCAGAACTAGAGTCTGAGCATTTACTTGATGAGGAAGAGGTAACAAACACCACTCCAGGTACCTTTTAACATGATAAGGTAAGTATTGTTTGTGATATATCAGGAAATTTCACAGAGGTACCATTTATTGATTTTATTAGATGTGAATCATTTCTTGAAATATCTTTTACCCACACTAATGTTCTCCTATTTTCTTTTTATCCCATAAGTGTGTGGGAGGTGTTTTCCTTTATTGATGTTGTAGGAGAACATAAGCTTCCGGAGTGGGTGCTCAAACCGAACCGCCTCAGACCTCCAGAAATAATTTTCAAGGGAAAAAGGATTAATAAGAAGAATTTGAGTAGAACCATGATTACTCCACTTCCGGGGTGACTTCTTTTGTTAGATCTTCTTCAACCACCGAGAAATGAAAGGGGAATTGGTTTCAATTTTGTTTCTTTTGCATTTTAATTCATGTTTTGAGTCTAATAAATTCTTTATACGTTTCTTTAGTTTCATACTTTGCATTTGCATTTTATTTTCATACTTTGCATTTTGTTTAGTACATAGTATGTTCGTTGAATAAAATTCTTCATGGGAATTTTCTAGTAATATTTTTTAAGATGGTAAAAGTTTCTTAAATTTGACCATCAATTTTAGGTCATTTGACATGATTGGATGTTTTTCTTACATGATATTGGTTAATGAGGCAATGGATTCCAATTTGATCAATTGAGCTTGATTGCATAAAAAAATTACCTAGAGAAGACCACTTTAAGCCTAATCATTATTTTCTTTTGTGTGACATGCACTCATAGCAATTGAAACTCTAGAACTTGCTTAGATTCTTTTCAAAGTCACAATAGCATTTGTGTGCATGGAGATAAAGGATATTTGTTATTCTTGTTCCCTCACACTTTCTAATTTCTTCTTCCACAATTTTCTTGAAACATTCTCATCTAGCATTTTAATTCTTGATAATCTTTGCTTGTCATTCTTTTATAAGAGTTTTGGAAGAATACTTGAGCTTGTATAGACTTTAAATTGCTTGCAAGATTTATGCAGATTTCAGAGATAAGCTTCTATAGATTTATTTTCAGAATTCAGATTCTTAGATATCAGCAGATTCCAGAATTCTGGTTATGAGTTCTACAGTTCTGGAGTTTTGAAAATGCAGGAACTCTTTAAGAATTCTGGTACTGATCTACAGAAATATTACAAGTAAGAAGTGCACGACATTGAATTCTAATTGTTGAAACTGGAAAATCAGAATTCAGCATGTAAATTTAGCATGCAAAATGGGTTTCCAGAGAATATAAGTTCTGGATTTGGCTTGTATGATCTTTACTAGTAAATCTGAAGCTAATTTGAATTCTTAATTCTGAAACTATGAACTTAAGTTTGCATGATATCAGGACCAAGTTCAGTTTTGGGAATTCTTAAAGTGGAATCTGATCATTGCAGGAAGTCAGAAGTGAAAATACATTGTTAATTTTCAGAAGTGAACAGCTATTTTTGTGAGAGAACAACCTGCTAGTTTCTAAACTACACAATCAATTGGAAGACATCTTTCAGCTGAGTGAGAAACAAGTGCTAAAGGCAATGAAGAAACAGATTTTTAAAGCTATTGTTGGAAGTAATATTCACAAAGCAGAAGGGCAGGAGCTGGAAAACAAGATTCAGCTTTAGAAATGTATCAAGTTGTATCAACTTTTTATGACCAGCTCTCAAAACAGTAAAGAAAAACAAAGAAGCTCTTTCATTCAAAGTGATAAATGATGTTTCATTGTTTTCCATATCTTTACAAACTGCATTGGATAGTTAAAATCGAAAGGAACATATTCTAGTGCTGGATTTTCATTTTCAGGAATGATTTGGGTTTAATAGAGGCTGGATTAGAATATTCTCATTAGCACCTAGTGAAGATTATGTTGTGAGTTTCAAAGGTCAAGTGTGTTTGATTTTTCCACAGAGAAAAGAATGGTTAAAAGGTTTTGAAGTTTGTATCAAGTATGTACCAAAATCTTATCCGCAACCCTCTAATCAGTGAGAAACTAAGTGAAGGTTGTGTATTTTTCAAAAACAAATGGTGTTCTTCTCCCTCCACGACTTCTACAAACTCTAGATCAGAACTTGAGCTAAGAATTACTGAATTAATTCAAGGAAATTCAGAATCAGAACAGCTGTGTTTCAAGTAGATCTGCATTTCAATGCTGAACTCTCAGGCTGCTAGGATTGGAAATGCAGAGGAAATGAAATCTGATTTCAGAAACTGATGAAATGCAGAAATCATGTGTTGTTTGAAAATTAAAGCAAGAAATGGTGATTTCTTTATCTAAACAATTTGTTGAAAGCGTTTGGAGTTCGATTTGGTATTGAATTCTACTATTGTTCTTAAATTTTGATACAAGAAGCAAATGGAAAATTATTGAGTCAGTAAGGAAGAGCACAGAAATTCTGCAGAATGAATCAACAACTGTTGATTGACATTAATGGGGACTCAAATTCTAACCAGGCAATCTGAAATTAATCTGTGAAGTAGTTGGTCTTTGATTGTTATTTGATGTTCTCCCCTTTTTCAAATCTTTTGAGTGCAAAATGTTGAGGTTATAAGGAATCAATCCGCTGATAATAAACCTGGAAAACATCCTACTGAAATCAGATTTCTATAGTTTGTGCAATATCTGTAATACTGTGAGACTTTTAAGCTCGAATTTTTAAAAGCAGTTTACAGGAACCAGATCAGAACAGAGAAGAAGAAATGCAGACGTCAGTGAGCAAATAAAAAAATCTACTGAGACAGTGAAGTGCAGAGCTGGAATATGGAAGAGATCTATTGAGATTAAGGCTTCAAGGTAGATGTGCAGAAATTACATAAGAGTCAAAGAATTGAAACTGTACCACTCAAATTCAGGAATTCAGAAGTGAAATGCAGATAAATGAGCCACAGAAAAAAGAAAAGAAATGCCATACATCACCTGAAATTGAAGAAAATCTGTTGTAACCTGCAGTGGAAATGAATGTGGCATTTCTATGCCAATCTGTTCAGGGATTGCTGAAAACTGAAGAATGAATCTGAATTTGTGTCTTACGCCATGAATCACTTGGAAGCTGTAGATATTTGAGGCTATAATCTAAGTTGATATTACTAATGGCAATGCTGAATTTGAAACTGAATGCATGACAAAGATTTGCAGGAATGATGTTCTACATTTTCAGAAACAAAGTATGGCTGAATTTGGACAGATTGCAGTTTCAGAAGTGCATGTTTTCTGGAAAACCAGAATTTAACATTGAGATGTGATATTACATTTGATTTTTCAGTCATGTGGTGCTCTACGATTTCTTCTTTTTGTTTTCAAGTAATGTATGCAGAAATGAATGCATTTTTTCAAGTGGATTGCAAAAGGAATGTAAATCTCAAAAGAGAAGGAAACAACTTCAAGAGAAGAGCTCTCCTACACGTTTATTGTCAATTGGTGTCATTGCATTTTGAATTCTTTCTTGATTGCTTGAATCTGAATTCTTAATTGCATGATTACCATAATTCAGAATCCAGATTTGAAATTTCTGCAACATTTGCAGAAATGAACCAATGTATCAACAAGTTCATGTTAGTGCTAAACTTCTATGAAGTCTTTGATTGGTAGTACCAGAACTGAGTTTCTATTTACAAGAATTAAGCTTGTAGGAAGAAACTATGGAAATTTCAGAATATGAGTTCTATTTTATACCAGTGCAACATGAATGCATTTTTCAAGCTGTTTAGGAGAGCTGGAAATTTTGTTATACGCAGATGGACCGTGGCAGGATCATGTGTTTGGATAGGTTTTAGAGCTGGAAATTCTGCTCTTTGGAATTCTTTAATATCAATTCTGAATTTGATTTTTGAACTCATTAGTTGTAAAAGTGCAGGGAGTAAATAGTACGGAAGGGCAGGAAAAATCAGAAACAAAGAAAGTAAAAAATCTGCAGAATGAAATCAGAAATAGTGGCTAGAGGTGTATCATCTTAGATTGGATGGTGTTTAATTGTCCGAGACGGCCAACATTTTAAGTGTGGGGGATGGAATTCTTATTCATAAATTGATGAGAGATTGTTTAGCTTTCAAATTGCTGGAAATGAAGTGGAAAAACAGAAAAAAAAAGTGGCAAATCAAAAAAGTATCAAGATTTTTGGATGACCATCGAATTGAAGGGGAGGTTAGCTTGATCTTTTGAATTGGTAATGATAAAATGGTATTCATCTCTTTTCACATCAAAATGGCCAACTCATCAAGTATATTCCTCCAATACTCTTATCTTCTCAATTTTCTTCATTAATGCCTTTTCTTTTGCCTATTTCATCCACTTTAATTGTTCTTTTTGATTCCATTTCAACTCTTCATGATAAAATCCTTTTGATTCAGGTATGCCATGTTTATAGTGGTGGAGAAGTAGAAAATAAGCAAGCTTATGGTAGTGAAATGTTGTGAGTTGCATTGAGTGGCTCCACTTATACATATTTTTGAGTGGGAGAGCTAGAATAGGTAAATCCCTTGTGAGATTGCAACTTGCTTAATTTTTCAATTGGATTGAAATTACCATATCTACTGATTATTGTTTGGATTGTATTCATGATTGTTTGTGATCTTTAGATGGTCTTAGTTAAATTCTTTTTACTATCTTCTAAGTATTGCTAGAGAATTTTTTGTGGAGATTATTTTTAGTTTTCTTTACTTGCACGGGACGTTCAAGACTAAGTATGGGGGATTTGATAATCATGATTTTACTGTATTATTTTGATTTATATATGCATGGTTTGATGTTGATTTCATAGGTTTAAATCATGGTTACATCACATTTTTGTGCATTGTCTTATTCTTGGACTTAATTACAAATTATTGTATTTTTGTGTTATTTGATGCTAATATTTGATTCTTATTTTGTAGGCATCAAAGGATCTTGGATTTGGATCTATTTGGACCAAATTTGTGCTCGAATCGGAGTTGAAACGAGAAGATCAAACCTTGGAGTTATTTGGACCGCTCATCTACAATCAAGCAGACCTGAGTCATCCATTTAAGATTTGGCCCATCCAACCTAATGAGGAGGAGATCTCAGCCATAGATGAAGATCCAGAGGTTTTGATTCAGATCTGAGTTCATTCAGCCATTGATCAAGCCCGAATTAATCTGAACCATTCATCAAAGATTGGGCAGATCTGAACCATCCAGTGAAGATCTGGTCGATCTGACCTAATGGAGATTAGATCCAGACCCTAGATCAAGATCAGTACCTTCGGATCGGATTTTAGGCGACTTTCCACCGTTGATCAAGCTCCAAATCAATTTCAGCCATCGGTTCAGATTTGGATCATACTTAAACCCAGAAGCTACAGTGTTTTCCAGTGTCGATCCTCCACAGTGTGCAGCTTTGTCCCGCAGCGCATTTCCAGCTGATTTCGGCCCCGATTCCTTCTCCAATCAACCCCTGCAGCTTCAACCTCGATGGAGAGCTTATCGGCAGCGTCATCCCGATCATCTGGACCCGTCGGAGGGTGTTCCCTCCGGCGCCATCTCCACTTCTGCGATACCTCTATTCACCTCAGATTGGAGGTGTTCCTCCAAATCTGAGCTCCAATTCCCATCAGCAACGTTCAGCGGTGGTCCTCCGGCGTTACTGAGCTTCATCCGACCACAATCCGCAATCCGTAGCTTCCATTCCAGATTCAGAGGTCAAGGTTTGAAGATTTCCAGATTTTCGGCATTTGAATGGGTTTTGAGTGTTTCCAGCATGTCGGGGGTGGTCTGTCGGCACTGTTGAGAAATCCTTGAGCTGATACGCTATAGAGACTCTCCGCTGAGGTCCGAAGTTGGGTGTTCTCGACTTCGGCACTCTTGTGTGACAGCAAGAGTGTGTTGCTTGATAGATTGATTATGAGAATGGATTGGTTTAGGGTTTTATTTCATTTTGCTACTATTTTATAGCTTAGAACCGATTCCTCTTATGTTTGTTATGTTTTTATACAAGTAATTTAGCATTTCTTTGTTTTGTTGAAGTTTAATTCGTGTTTAGTAGTTGTAATTTCATTGATACAATTTAGTTTAATTCTTGTTCGATGCTTAGTTAATTGTTAAGTGTTTAATTTCTAAGTTAGGGTTTTAATTATGCTTTAGATTTAATTGTGTATCGTCATTTAATATTTAGATTGAGTGTGTTAATGATTTAATCACAACGTAGAGTGACAATGCATTATGGTTTAATTGTTGACACCTAGGTAGATTTCATTTATGCAGTAGATTAGTTCTTATTTTCTGTGCTTTTCATTTGTTAGATTTTTATTCAAAGTTCAAACCCCCAATTTCATATTAAAAACCCCAAAAATAGGAATAAAATACAATCCTAGATTACATCATATCGTTGGTTCCTCGAGGTTCGATCCTGGGCTCGTTACTACAACATTATTACGAAATTAAGGGGTTTAGTGGAAATGCATTGTTAATTTGATAAGCCCAATCGTGACAGACATTTAATAATATTTAGGCTATATCATGCCTTCAAGTGGATCAGAGGAGAAGTTTTCAGCGCTAATCCACGCGGCTGACTCGGCAGCATGGAGGCGCCTTGGAAGGGGTTTGAGACGCCTCAAGCAGGCTATTTAAGGGGTGTTCGAGCAGCAGTCCATTTTGATCAGTTCCCAATCATTCCTTCACCTATGTGCAGCTCAAGAATCATTACCGAAGTGCTGTAGCAACATCTCGACAACCCGGAGCTTCAACCTCAGTATTTATGTTCTCGATATAACATTTTTTGTATTGTTTTGTACAACATTCTTTGTAACTTTGCGCTCTAATAGTGAATTGCCTAAAGTAAATGCTCAACGAGCGTGGACCTTGGAGTAGGAGTCGCCCAAGGCTCCGAACCAAGTAAAAACACTTGGGTCTTCTGTGTGTGGTTGTTTCTTTTAATTCCGTTACTTTACTCGTCGAGTTTTTCGAATCTGAAACGTGTGAAAGCCACGAGCACTATTCACCCCCCTCTAACGTGATCTCGATCCAACAATCTTGTCAGCCCATCGACCAATCTGGACTTTGTGCTAGCTATTAGGTCAGCCCGTCGACCTAACTGGGCTTCGTGTCAGATATCAGGTCAACCCGTCGACTTATCTGGACTTCGTACTGTTAGAGTGTATACTAAAAGTCTAGCTTTTTGTATAAATATTTATTTTGAAATAAGAATCACATTGGTCAAATGTCTACATTTATGCTAAGTGTAGTTGTCCATTTAATTTATATTGTAGATAACATGGTGTGAGGTGACACACATAAGATCATGTTATCAGTTCCTTATAAATTATAAATAATAGCTCACAACCAAGATGGAATGGGACAAACCATTGGAGTGGTTGTAGTGTAATTTGGCATTAGTTTATCTTGACTATAAAATTACACTAGTACACTATGAGTGTATTGAGCAAAATCATTTGAGGAATTTCTTTTTATACTGACTACATAAAAGAATAAAACATCTGTTATTATGGAAGTGCGTCTTCTTAATCATGATATAATAACAAGCACGTATACTTAAAATTTATTTCTTTAATTTATCAAAGGGTGAGATTTAGTTCGTTAAATCAATAGGCCCAATAAGTTGGGAAATGATATTATTTATATGGTGTGTTGTTGATTATAGAATGAAACTGTGTCCTAGTAATCTAAGTTGATGATGTCCCCTTGAGGAGCTCATAAGGATTGTCATGTAAATCCTGCAGGTGGACTTAGTCCGACATGATAATAAGGTTGAGTGGTGCTACTCTTGAGCTAGATATTAATTAAGTGAGTTGTCAGTAACTCATTAATTAGTGGGCATTCGATATCTTAAACACAGGGAGACTAACACACTCATGATAAGAAGGAGCTCATATTGTAATATGGGATTGGTGCGGTAGTGCAATAATAACTCTTTAGTGGTATGAGTTATTATTGATGAACTAGAGTTGGGTGTTCAGGGCGAACACAAGAAGCTCAAGCTCATCGGGAGACCAAAACCAATTCATCCTCTCGGTCCCTGTTGTAGCCTCTTATTTATAAAGCCTTATATCCACTTAAAGCCAAGTTTCTTACCCATCTTGTTGTGGCCGGCCAAGCCAAGCTTGGAGCCCAAGCTAGGGCCAGCCAAGTCAAAGAAAGGAGCCAAGTTGTGGTCGGCCAAGCTTGGAGCCCAAGCTAGGTGGTCGGTCACATTAAAATAAAAGGGTATTTTAAATTTTAAAATATTTACTTTTGTGGAAGCCATGATTTTAAAAGAGAGTTTTTAAATTTTAAAATCTTTTCTTTTATAGCTTTCTACAAAGGATTAAGAGAAAGGTTTGATATCTTTCCTTATTTATAGTTAAAAGAAATATTTTAATTTTTTATTAAACTTTTCTTTTTTATAACTATCCACATATTTTAAAAGAGATATTTTAATTTATAAAATTTTCCTTTTATAACCAACAAGGGATTTAAAAGAGAATTTTTTTTATTAAAATTTCTTATCGGAAACAAATAAGGAAGTTTTAATTTTATGTTTAAAACTTTCCTTGTTTGGAGCACATGTGTAGGGACGACCATGACAAGCATTAAAGGAAGTCTTTATTTTTTGTTTTAAAAGTTTCCTTTTTAGTCATTAGCAAGGAATATAAGGAAGTTTTAATTATGTTTAAAACTCTTCTTTTTTGCCAAGACCAAGGATTATAAAAGAGATGGAGGGGTGCCTCATGAGAAAACACATATTCTATTCCTCTCTTCCAATCATTTGGTGGCCGGCCCTTGTCCTTTTCTCTTCTCCTTTTGTTTTCTCTCTTGGAGGCCGGCGACATCAAGGTTGGTGATCTCTTGGTGGCCGGTTGCTTGAAGGAGAAGAAGAAGAGAAGGAAGCTCTCTTGTTTAGCATCACTTGGAGGTTAGTTGGTGGCCGAATCTAGGAGGCAAAGGAAGAAGCTTGGGTGGATTTCATCTTGGAAGATCGTCTCCCACACGACGTCCAAGAGAAGGAGAGGAATGCCGCAGAAGATCAAGAGGTTTATAAGCTACAAAAGGTATAACTAGTTATTAGTTTCCGCATCATAACTAGTTCATCTTTTGTATAGGTCTTGGAAAACCAAACACAAGAGGTTATCAATTTTAGGTTATCATTTTTGTTATCGATTTTATTGTTCGATTTCATGTTTCGATATTGTGCTTCTATTAAGGTCTCTATAGTTAAACCTAATTTACTGTAAGAAGTTAAATATCTGATTTCTTTGAAAGGCTTTGCCTAGGAAGTGGTGGATGATCTCATACCCAAGAAAGCCTAGTGCCTCGCCATGTTTAACCTAGAAGCCGATCTTTGAAATATATATTTGATTAACTTCTGTAATATAGTTTAACTTAGGAAGATCACATCGGTTAAACTTGGAGTAAAATTGTTAAGTATCGTTTCCAATCCAAGTTTAACTTCTGAAGGATAATTTGGATTAATAATGTTAAGCATCGTTTGCAATCTAAATTTAACTTCAGTAGAGCACATGAGTTGCTAGGATAGTTCTATGCTTGTATAAATTTTTGTACAGGGGAACTAGGACGGTATTCCGAGTAGCAACAAACAATTGGTATTAGAGCTAGGTTATACTTCTGTGTGTTTGGTTTTTAGTTTAATTATGCATGTAACGCCCGAAAATTCTCAAAACTATTTTAGAAATATAGTATGATTTTTCTGGAATTTTTAGATATTTTTCCGAAATTTTCCGAGTAGCGGAAACAGCAAAAATAATTAGAACCGCAAAATAGCTTAGGCGGGAATCGAACCCGGAACCCCTCGGATCCGATAACTTTTAGTTAGCCTTAGTAACCGGTGAACCTAGTAGGGCCGTGCTGAAAGAAAGAGGATTCAATTTAATTTATATTAGAGTTGGGCCAAAGTACCCACTTAATATAAATAGGAAGTTTAAGTGGGGTTTGGATTATTTGATTTGGTTTGGTTCGGCAACTTCTCCACCGAGACCTAACCTCACGCCGCCCCCTTCCTCTCCTCCCTCTCTCGGCGCATCAAGCCAAGGGCTTCTAGGAGCACCTCCCGGTAACATCAAGGGCACGAGGACGCTCCCCTCCGCGAGAGGAACGCTTAGACGCGAGAAGATCGTCGAGAAGTCGTCTCCACCAGAATTCTAGCGAATAGTATTGTAAGGAAATTAGCGTACGAGGTAAGAAACCCCTCACCTGCAGTATAAGTAGCTTCCGTTTGATTTTCTATGCATTAGTTTAGTTATATGCAGATTTTTTCAGACAAATAGGGTGTATTTAACCCTCCTCGCAGGTTTAGGGATTTAGTGAGTACCTTTGGATGGGCCGGACACGTCTTTCCCCCTTCAGTTGGAGGTTTTAGATGTTGTCGGGTGCCTAGAGGTAGTCTCCCTAATAGAGGGGAGAGTTTAAGCACACTAGATGTTCGATTAAATGATTAGCTCAGTAAAATGCAACTTAGCTATTTTTAATAGCTCAGTAAATGCAATAGAAGCATTTAAAATAGCTTAGTTAGCCTTACTACAGCTTACATGGGACTACGGTCCAATGGGTGGGCTCCCACAGTCGCCTCTAGGTTTAGATAACCTAGCTCTAGGTTCAGATAACCTAGAAATAACAAAATAAGCAATTAGTAGTTATGTTCAGTATTTTATTTTCAGTGGCACTGTACAGGATTAGATATCCACTGGGCTGGGCTCCCATAGTCGGTCCCTAGGTTTAGATAACCTAGTAAACCTTACTAAATTCGGGATTTACAACCCCGGGTCTAGTTAAGGATGCGCGCATAGCATGTACAGTTGCCGGGCCCACTAGCAGTATGATGATGTACTTTAATCTATTACATTATTAGTTTTTCAAAACTCACAAAGATTAGTTATGTTAGTTGAATTTGAATTCAGCTCTAGTCTAGCTCATTTTAGGTTCAGATCAGTTTAGTTTTCTGTTGATACAAATGATAGTTTATCATTAGCTTTATTGCCATGACCAGTTTACTTCTATGTGTTGTATGCCATGCCATGCTTAGCATATTCAGTATGTATTTTCAAATATCATGTTTTAAAAACATATTACATCGTATGCATGTTTTAGTGAGGTAGATGGTTTCTTACTAAGCTTAAAGCTTACAGATACTATTTTCCCTTATACTGCAGATAAAGGTAAAGGGAAGATGGACTAGCAGAGGAAGCTGGAGGTCAATGCAGAGATGGTGTGTGTGGCAGGAACATGGAATAAAAGATCCTTAGGGGATCTAGCAAGCTTAAACAATTGAACTTTTAGTATTTCTATTTTCACGCACTTTTAATTGTTAAATGCTACGAACTAGTAAACCATGCTTTATATCCAGTTTAGAATGCTAGCTTTATGTCATTAGAATATATTCTATGGATTGTATAAGTGAAATGTGAGATTTTGGCACGAACAAGTGCTGAAATCAGAGTTTCAGTGCGAAATCAGAAACTCCGATCGATCCACGGATCGATCAGAGTTGAGTTGTGCCACTGGATCGGTCAGCTAACCCATTCAGTCACGAATAGAGAGTTTATGGATCAGTCAGCCGACCGATCCAGAGGCGAACAGTGAGTGCAAGAGCTCACTGATCGGTCAGCCGACCGATCAGTGAGTCACTGGATCCGTCTATCGACCGATCAGTGCACTCCTGGATCGGTCGGTAGACCGATCCAGCCGCGTATAGTAGCGATGAAGCTTGTGGATCGGTCAGCCGATCGGTCCAGAGCCTTCTTCCGTGCCAGTATCAAGCTGGATCGATCATGGGATCGATCATGGGATCGATCCGACAGCCCAATCGATCGATTGAAATGCCTGATTACAGCTAGCAGGACATCCGAAAGGCATAGAATATCTCCCCTAGCATGTGTACGACTCCTAGGTACACCTAGAATAAGAAGTTCAATTTACAGTAATAAGTTTAGTAAAAATTTTAATCAATCCAGATTTTTCCGCAATAGTAACTTAGCACAGCATTACGTAACGATCGGCCTCGCAGCCTAGTCAGTAGGAGGTGGGTCGTTACAGAGTGGTATCAGAGCAGTGTTCCATACTTCCTACACACACATCAGCATTGAACCTGCAGCTTCCAAGTAAGAATACCTCTACTTTATTTATGTTCCTTGCTTTCTTGTTATAGTTCATGTTTATAGATAACTGATGCATGTTAGTATGTGATAATAGATAACATGATAGCAATAGTTATATAATTATAATTGTATTAGTTATACATGTCTTGTCCTCTATGTCTTTAGAAATGGCATGAGGACGCCCAGCTAGAAGGACACCAGCTACTGAGCCCCAGCATGAGGCAGGCAGTTCAGTGCCTCCCCCAGACCTTACAGCGTTAGTGGCTCAGTTACAGCAGCAGCTAGCTGAACAGCAACAGGAGATAGCCACCCTCAGGGCTAATCAGCAGAATACCCCCACAGTCACCCCGGAACCAAATCTGACGACTCCAGTGGTCTTAGAGGTTCCACCAGTCCAGCCTGCAGCATCAGCACTAGCAGCAGAGGCAAGGAGAGAGGCTTATCTGATCCAGTGGCAGAGAGTCAAGCCAGAGAACTTCTCAGGCACTAGTGAACCATGGGATGCACAAGCCTGGTTCAAAACACTGGAGAGTACGATGGAGCTTCTGGACTGGCCAGAACACGAGAAGGTGAAGTGTGCCTCCTTCTGCCTGACAGGGGATGCACGCATGTGGTGGGAGAGAATCAGAGCGAAGCGCCCAGTGAACCAGATGTTATGGGCTGACTTCGAGAAGGAGTTCTTTGAGGAATTCTTTCACATGCGGGTCACGAACCGCCACTACGACGAGTTCACAGAGTTTCGTCAGGGCAACCTTTCAGTGGAGGAAGCCGTGAAGAAATTCAACAGGTTGGCTCGTCTATGCCCAGAACTAGTCAGCACAGAAAAAGAACGAGTCCGGTTGATGCTCAAGATGCTGAGGCCGGAAATAGCAATGAACGTGGCTGGCGGCATCCACAGGCCGCAAACCACCGAAGAACTAGTCAGCAGCGCCTTGACCACTGAGCACTACCAGAATAGTATCAAGCAGCAGAAGCAAATCCCCTCAGAACCTAAGGGTCAAGGAGGCTCAGGTACCCAGAAGCAGCAGGGCCACAGCTCTCATGGCTCTAACTGGAAAGGGAACTCCAGTAACAAGCGCAAACCAGGGAGTTACCCAAAAGGAGGACCAGCCAGCAAGCAGCCCAGTTATCCAAAGTGTGCTACTTGTGGGAAATTTCATCCTAGAGTTTGTCGTAAGGGCACACGAGGATGCTTTGAATGTGGACAAGAAGGGCACATGGCTAAGCAGTGCCCAAACAAGACCAGTCTTCCTCAGCCACAGCCGATTCAGTACGGAGGCCAGCCAGCACAGTTGCATCAGATGCAGGCCGCTCTAGATGGTCCACACATCAGCCAGGGCAGATTAGAAGCCCCTCCAGCTATGACCAATGCGAGGATCTACTCACTCACCAGAGAGGACGTAGCAAATGCCTCGACAGTTGTTACAGGTCAGATTAGTATTTTTCAGCAAATAGCAACTGTCTTATTCGATACTGGGGCAACCCATTCTTATATAGCCAGGGCATTCGCAAACAAGTTAGCAATACCTCCAGAGGTACTCAGTAGTCAGTTTTTGACGACCTTACCTTCAGGAGAAATTATGGCATCCACGCACTGGCTCAGAGCAGTGCCAATCATTATAGCAAACAGAGAGCTCTTTTGTGATCTGATAGTGCTAAATATGACTGACTACGATGTCATCCTTGGAATGGACTTCTTGATCAGATACGGTGCCTCCATCGAGTGCCGCAAGCAGAAAGTTGTATTCCAACCTGAAGCAGAAGCACAGTTTGAGTTCGTCGGAGAACCAAAGAGAAAGCCCAAGAAATTTCTCTCAGCTATGAAGGCACAGAGGTTGATGGATTCAGGATGTACGGGGTTCTTAGCACACGTAGTCAGCACCAGTCAGGACAAGGACCAACATCTAGCAGAGGTCGGAGTCGTACGTGACTACCCAGCAGTCTTCCCTGAAGAGTTACCAGGCCTAGCACCAGACAGGGAGATCGAATTTGAGATAAAGCTCATTCCCGGTACCAACCCTATCTCCAAAGCACCCTACCGCATGGCTCCAGCCGAACTGAAGGAACTTCATGAGCAATTACAGGAGCTACTTGACAAAGGCTTCATACGCCCTAGTCACTCACCATGGGGAGCGCCTGTATTGTTCGTGAAGAAGAAGGACGGAAGCATGCGCCTGTGTATAGATTACCGGGCACTGAACCAGGTCACAATCAAGAACAGGTATCCTCTTCCCAGAATAGATGACCTGTTCGATCAGCTAAAGGGAGCAGCAGTGTTCTCTAAAATAGACCTCAGATCAGGTTATCATCAGGTGAAGGTTAAAGAAGGGGATATACCCAAGACAACATTCAGGACCAGATACGGACATTATGAGTTCGTAGTCATGCCCTTTGGCGTGACAAATGCTCCAGCTACTTTCATGGACCTCATGAACAGGGTATTCAGGGAATATTTAGATAAGTTTGTTATCGTGTTCATCGACGACATCCTTATCTATTCCAGAACTCAGGAAGAACATGCAGAGCACCTGAGGACAGTATTGCAGACCCTTCAGCAGAATCAGCTGTACGCCAAATTCACGAAATGTGAATTTTGGCTAGATCAGGTGTCCTTCCTGGGTCACATCATCTCAAAGGATGGTATCATGGTAGACCCCAGTAAGATAGAAGCTGTGAGCAATTGGAAAAGACCCAAGAATGCTAGTGAGATCAGAAGCTTTCTGGGATTAGCAGGTTACTACAGGAAATTCATAGAGGACTTCTCCAGGATAGTCTCCCCACTGACAGCTCTTACCAGAAAGAACAGAAAATTTCAGTGGACAGAGGACTGCGAGAACAGCTTCAGCGAGCTGAAAAGGAGATTGACCAGTGCACCTATTCTGACTCTGCCAGAGAACGCAGATAGCTTTGACATATATAGTGATGCCTCGAAGTTGGGACTAGGAGCAGTGCTGATGCAAGATGGCAAGGTGATCGCCTATGCCTCCAGACAACTCAAGGATTATGAGAGGACCTATCCTACCCATAACCTTGAGCTTGCAGCAGTAGTGTTCGCTCTCAAGATTTGGAGACATTACTTGTATGGAGCTCAGTGAAGGGTGTATACAGATCATCAGAGTCTGAAGTATTTCTTCACTCAGAAGGATCTGAATATGCGACAGCGCAGATGGCTAAAACTGGTCAAAGACTATGACATAGATATCCTCTACCATCCAGGAAAAGCAAATAGGGTAGCAGACGCCCTCAGCAGAAAGTCCAGCGTTACCCTATTATCTCTAGCAGCCATGTCACCGCCCCTACAGAAGGGGATCTCAGATTTTGGTCTCGAACTCATAGTCGGACAGCTCTCTACTATGACATTAGAGTCTACCTTGCTCGGTGACATCCAGACAGCTCAGGAGCAGGATCCTGAAATTCAGAGAATCAAGCAAGGTTTAGCAGAATCAGAAGGTGGAGAGTTCAGAATGTCAGATAGCGGGGTGTTGTATTTTGGCGACAGATTGTGCATTCCAGACCAGGAGGAACTCAGAAGGAAGATTTTAGATGAGGCTCACAAGACTCCCTATGCGATGCATCCTGGCTCCACCAAAATGTACCAGGACATGAAGAAATGTTTTTGGTGGCCCGGGACGAAGAGGAACATCGCTCGATATGTCAGCACCTGCCTAACCTGTCAGAGGGTTAAGGCAGAACATCAGAGACCAGGAGGAGTTTTGCAGCCCATTCAGATTCCAGAATGGAAGTGGGAAGACATTTCTATGGATTTTATAGGGGGACTACCCAGAACCACGAATGGTTTCGACACCATCTGGGTAATAGTCGACAGGTTGACTAAATCAGCCCACTTCCTAGCTATCAGAATATCCTATTCCATGGAGCAGTTAGCTCATTTGTATCTCAAGGAGATCGTCAGGCTGCATGGAGTCCCACGAACCATTATTTCAGACAAAGACAGTAGGTTCACATCACACTTCTGGGAGTGTGTACAGTCAGCTTTGGGCACGAAGTTAAAGTTTAGCACAGCCTTCCATCCTCAGACAGATGGTCAGACGGAGCGAGTAAATCAGGTACTCGAAGATATGCTCCGAGCATGTGCCCTAGACTTCAAGGGAAGTTGGTGCAAATATCTGAGCTTAGCAGAGTTTGCATACAACAACAGCTATCAGGCCACTATCGGTATGGCACCTTACGAGGCTCTCTACGGGCGGAGGTGTAGATCTCCAATCTGCTGGTATGAGAGTGGTGAACAGAAAGAACTAGAGCTTCAGACAGATCTAGTAGCAGATATCACAGCAGCTATACAGCAGATCCGCCAGAGGATAGAGACAGCTCAGAGCCGCTAGAAGAGTTATGCTGATACACAGCGCAGACCCCTAGAGTTTTCAGTCGGGGATTCAGTGTTCCTCAGAGTAGCTCCCATGAAGGGAGTAATGCGTTTTGGGAAGAAGGGCAAGCTAAGTCCCAGATATGTGGGACCATACCTTATCAGCAGAAGAGTGGGCAAGGTAGCATATGAGCTAGAGCTACCTCAGGAAATGTCAGCTGTCCACAATGTATTTCATGTCTCTATGCTGAAGAAGCATACCCCAGATGTCACCCAGGTGGTTGAGCCCCAGTTGGTACAGATCCGCGAAGACCTCAGCTATGACAGTCGGCCTATTCAGATAATAGACCGAGCAGTTAAAAAATTGCGGAACAAGGAAGTACCATTAGTCAAAGTCATTTGACACAGTCACACAGCAGAAGAGGCAACTTGGGAGACAGAAGCCAGCATGAGACAGAAGTACCCAGAATTATTCTAAGTTCGAGGATGAACTTTTTATAAGGTATGGGGGATTGTAATGCCCGAAAATTCTCAAAACTATTTTAGAAATATAGTATGATTTTTCTGGAATTTTTAGATATTTTTCCAGAATTTTCCGAGTAGCGGAAACAGCAAAAATAATTAGAACCGCAAAATAGCTTAGGCGGGAATCGAACCCGGAACCCCTCGGATCCGATAACTTTTAGTTAGCCTTAGTAACCGGTGAACCTAGCAGGGCCGTGCTGAAAGAAAGAGGATTCAATTTAATTTATATTAGAGTTGGGCCAAAGTACCCACTTAATATAAATAGGAAGTTTAAGTGGGGTTTGGATTATTTGATTTGGTTTGGTTCGGCAACTTCTCCACCGAGACCTAACCTCACGCCGCCCCCTTCCTCTCCTCCCTCTCTCGGCGCATCAAGCCAAGGGCTTCTAGGAGCACCTCCCGGCAACATCAAGGGCACGAGGACGCTCCCCTCCGCGAGAGGAACGCTTAGACGCGAGAAGATCGTCGAGAAGTCATCTCCACCAGAATTCTAGCGAATAGTATTGTAAGGAAATTAACATACGAGGTAAGAAACCCCTCACCTGCAGTATAAGTAGCTTCCGTTTGGTTTTCTATGCATTAGTTTAGTTATATGCAGATTTTTTCAGACACATAGGGTGTATTTAACCCTCCTCGCAGGTTTAGGGATTTAGTGAGTACCTTTGGATGGGCCGGACACATCTTTCCCCCTTCAGTTGGAGGTTTTAGATGTTGTCGGGTGCCTAGAGGTAGTCTCCCTAATAGAGGGGAGAGTTTAAGCACACTAGATGTTCGATTAAATGATTAGCTCAGTAAAATGCAACTTAGGTATTTTTAATAGCTCAGTAAATGCAATAGAAGCATTTAAAATAGCTTAGTTAGCCTTACTACAGCTTACATGGGACTACGGTCCAATGGGTGGGCTCCCACAGTCGCCTCTAGGTTTAGATAACCTAGCTCTAGGTTCAGATAACCTAGAAATAGCAAAATAAGCAATTAGTAGTTATGTTCAGTATTTTATTTTCAGTGGCACTGTACAGGATTAGATATCCACTGGGCTGGGCTCCCATAGTCGGTCCCTAGGTTTAGATAACCTAGTAAACCTTACTAAATTCGGGATTTGCAACCCCGGGTCTAGTTAAGGATGCGCGCATAGCATGTACAGTTGCCGGGCCCACTAGCAGTATGATGATGTACTTTAATCTATTACATTATTAGTTTTTCAAAACTCACAAAGATTAGTTATGTTAGTTGAGTTTGAATTCAGCTCCAGTCTAGCTCATTTTAGGTTCAGATCAGTTTAGTTTTCTGTTGATACAAATGATAGTTTATCATTAGCTTTATTGCCATGACCAGTTTACTTCTATGTGTTGTATGCCATGCCATGCTTAGCATATTCAGTATGTATTTTCAAATAGCATGTTTTAAAAACATATTGCATCGTATGCATGTTTTAGTGAGGTAGATGGTTTCTTACTAAGCTTAAAGCTTACAGATACTATTTTCCCTTATACTGCAGATAAAGGTAAAGGGAAGATGGACTAGCAGAGGAAGCTGGAGGTCAATGCAGAGATGGTGTGTGTGGCAGGAACATGGAATAAAAGATCCTTAGGGGATCTAGCAAGCTTAAACAATTGAACTTTTAGTATTTCTATTTTCACGCACTTTTAATTGTTAAATGCTACGAACTAGTAAACCATGCTTTATATCCAGTTTAGAATGCTAGCTTTATGTCATTAGAATATATTCTATTGATTGTATAAGTGAAATGTGAGATTTTGGCACGAACAAGTGCTGAAATCAGAGTTTCAGTGTGAAATCAGAAACTCCGATCGATCCACGGATCGATCAGAGTTGAGTTGTGCCACTGGATCGGTCAGCCGACCGATCCAGAGGCGAACAGTGAGTGCAAGAGTTCACTGATCGGTCAGCCGACCGATCAGTGAGTCACTGGATCCGTCTACCGACCGATCAGTGCACTCCTGGATCGGTCGGTAGACCGATCCAGCCGCGTACAGTAGCGATGAAGCTTGTGGATCGGTCAGCCGATCGGTCCAGAGCCTTCTTCCGTGCCAGTATCAAGCTGGATCGATCATGGGATCGATCCGACAGCCCAATCGATCGATTGAAATGCCTGATTACAGCTAGCAGGACATCCGAAAGGCATAGAATATCTCCCCTAGCATGTGTACGACTCCTAGGTACACCTAGAATAATAAGTTCAATTTACAGTAATTAGTTTAGTAAAAATTTTAATCAATCCAGATTTTTCCGCAATAGTAACTTAGCACAGCATTACGTAACGATCGGCCTCGCAGCCTAGTCAGTAGGAGGTGGGTCGTTACAATGCACATGTCATACTTATTTTAGGTAGGATAATAGTAGGATGTGCAAATAGATTAACTCTGTGGTTGCAGACTTCAACTATTATGGCCTATTGTGATTGTGTGTGATTGGACCCTCGAACATGTCGAAGGCATTTATGTGTGTGCATAATTGTATTTATTAAATACAGCAGGAGCTCTATTAGTTTTAGGATTTTACATTTTGTTCGATCTAGAATTTATATACATTCTTTTGTGGAATATAGGATCGATATATGTAAAATTTTATTTTTGTTGCGGATCGTATCCTTGCTAGACGCGGATCGTAATGGAAGAGGCCATAATAGTTGTAAAATTGTTTTTCCATATTTATTGCTTTTATTTGCTGTGATGTGTGTGTGTGCATGTTAAAATCCTCATCTTAAATAACTAAGTGGGAGAGGGATTTATAAATAAATTCCACGGTCTCCATTACTAGTTTGTAAGTTATGTAAACAAACTTGCACGTTGGCTCTGAGTGCCTTCCTCCACATCGGATGAGTTTATTTGCAGATCACTAGATCAAACTTCATTTATGGATGATTATAGGAAATTATTTAGGAGCGTGTGATCTTCTCCATCTGAAGGGGCACAATCCTATTTAATGAACTAAGTATTAAGTAATGGTATACATTTAGACGCATTTAATAGTATCCTCCCCATCAGAGTCACTGCTATATTTGTGTGACCGAAGGAATACCAACTATTAATTTTATTTTTCATAAAGTTAGGTTAACAAAAATAAAATTAATGGGTAAAATCTCCTCTTACAAATGTTTGAATTTGTATACGTCCACACTATTGTGGCATACAAAATTCATGGTGTTTTGAGGTGTTGGTGAATTTAAATGATATTGTTTGAGGAATCAATATTATTCTAAATTCTTAAGTTTTGACCGAAACTTATTTTGTGATTCTTTGGATGACTTTCAACCCACTTGCTATTATTCTGAAAGAGAACAAACTTACTGGTCCCAATTACATAGATTGGAAAAGAAACCTGGACATTGTCTTAACGGCTGAAGGCTATAAGTTTGTACTGTTAGAGGTCTGCCCTAATGAGCCTAATAGTGATTCTAGTGAAGAGAAGATTGAGTATAATAAGAAATGGGTCAAGGCAGATGAGATGGTGCAGTGTTATATTTTGGCTTCTATGTCAAATGTGCTGCAACATCAGCATCAGTCGATGCCTACTGCCTATAACATGATGTACAATCTCAAGAAACTCTTCGGACACCAAAATCGGGCTACTAGGCAAGAGGCTATGAGAAACTTAATGACAACCACCATGTCAGAGGGGACACCGGTAAGGGATCATATCCTCAAAATAATGGCTTACTTGAATGAAATACAAATCCTTAGAGCTGAAATCGATGGGGAAACTCAGGTCGATATTATTCTCCAAATGCTACATAAAAGTTTTGAGCAGTTCTGCCTGAATTACAATATGAATAAAAGGATTTATTCATTGGCGGAACTACTGACAGAACTTCAGGCAGCAGAAGGGCTATTTCGTCAAAGTTCTCAAATCCACTTTGCTGAAAATGTTTCTACTTCTAAGTTGAAAGGCAAGAAGAAGAAGAAGAAACAAGCTGGCTCGGCAAAGAAAGTGAATCGATCTCTAGGTATTGGACTAAACCAGGAGTGAAGAAGCTGAAGGGCAAGTGCTTCATTTGCAAACAGTCTAGATATTGGAAGGCGGACTATCCTCGTAGGAAAGAGAACAATAAAGGTATATCTTATTCTCTAGTAGTTGAAACATGTTTAGCGGTGTTATCTACCAGTACCTGGTGTGTAGATACAGGAGCCATTGATCATGTCTACAATACATTGCAGAGGTTCAAGGAAACCCGACAACTATATGAAGGAGAGATAACCGTCTACATGGGCAATGCTACAAAAGTGGAGGTTGTTGCAATGGGAGATGTTTACTTATCATTTGATAGGAATAGAACTTTGATTTTGAGAAATTGTCTTTATGTACCAAGTTTTAGAAAGAATTTAATTTCAGTTTTTAAACTATTTTTGGATGGATATACTGTTTCTTTTGATGACAAAGTGGTTATCAAGAAAAATAGGGTAGTTATTGTTGGGGTTGCAAGGTTGCAAACATAGTCCCATATTGGAAACACATGGGAAATATCATAAGTTTATAAGAGAAAAGATATCTCCATTGGCATGAGGCCTTTTGGGTAGAGCCCAAGAGAAAAACCATGAGGGCTTGGGCCCAAAGTGGACAATATCATGTCATTGTGGAGATATCTATATTCTTTTCGATCCTACAATTGGTATCAGAGCCCGGACTGCTAGAAGGTTTAACCACCGACTGTGCACAAGAGCTATGGGCTGATTGAGCCATGTGTGTACAATATTGACCTCGAACAAAGAAAGTGGGGGCTCCTATGTTCGGATCAAGAGGACCAGACACCAGGCAGGAAGTCCTAGTAGGTCGGGTGGACCGAGAGGAAGGAAGACCTGGTGGGTCGAGGATCGGACGTGGGAAGCCTATGGTCCTTTGTTTGAGGGGGGGATTGTTGGGGTTGTAAGGTTGCAAACATAGTCCCATATTGGAAACACATGGGAAATATCATGAGTTTATAAGAGAAAAGATATCTCCATTGGCATGAGGCCTTTTGGGTAGAGCCCAAGAGCAAAATCATAAGGGCTTGGGCCCAAAGTGGACAATATCATGTCATTGTGGAGATATCTAAATTCTTTTCGATCCTACAGTTATCTATTCTGGTACATTAGTTGGTAATTTGTATACTCTAAATCCAATAACTTCCACAAAGCAACAAATAAAAATTAATAACACATCCTCTAATTCTAATAAGAGAAAGGAACCTTCAAAAATGAACCAAACATATCTTTGGCATCTAAGACTTGATCATATTAACTTAAGTAGGATTCAAAGGCTAATAGCCGATGGACTCTTGGGTTCATTGGTGTTGGAAAACTTTCCAACCTACGAATCTTGCTTGGAAAGAAAAATGACCAAGAGGCCTTTTAAGGCCAAGGGGATATAGAGCAAAAGATGTGTTGGAATTGGTTCATTCTGATTTGTGTGGACCTATGACTATCCAGGCGAGAAGTGGTTTCGAATATTTTGTCTCTTTTATAGATGATTATTCGAGATATGAGTACATTTACTTGATGCGCCGCAAGTTTGAGTGCTTTGATAAGTTCAAAGAGTATAAGGCTGATGTGGAGAAACGTCATGGTAAAAGTATCAAGACACTACGGTCTGATCGTGGTGGCGAGTATCTCCCAGGAGAGTTTAGGAATTACTTATCAAAGTTTGGGATTCAATCCCAATTGTCTGCACCTAGTACACCCCAACAGAATGGTATGGCAGAACGAAGGAATATGACTCTTATAGAAATGGTTAGATCGATGGTGAGTTATTCAGAATTACCAAATTTGTTCTGGGGATATGCTTTAGAAATGGCAGTGTACATTCTGAACTTGGTACCTTCTAAATTAGTACCCTCTACTCCCACAAAATTATGAAATAGGCGTAAGCCTAATCTGAGTCATGTTCGGATTTGGGTTAGTCCAGCACATGTGCTGAAGGGAGATGCTGATAAGTTAGAATCTCGTACAGAAGTTTGCATGTTTATAGGTTATCCTAAAGGAACGAAAGGTGGTTTGTTTTATAGTCCTAAAGATCAGAAGGTCATTGTTAACACTAATACCTGATTTTTATAAGAGGACTATGTAATGAACCACAAGCCCATGAGTGAAATTATTCTAGAAGAAATGAGAGAGGACACGTCTACTTTAGTGCCAACAGTGCAAGATGAAATATCACAAGAAACTGCAACACATATCACAAATGATACACAACTACAGACAGTGTCTAATCGTAGTGGGAGGGTTGTGAGGCAACCTGAAAGATTCATGTTTTTGGGAGAGTCTTTAGACTTGATCTCAGGTAAACATGAACTTGATCTCTGAACATATGACAAAGCACTCCAAGATAAAGATGCAACATCTTGGCAAAGAGCAATTCATAAATAGAATCTATGTATCCTGACAAAGTCTGGGAGCTAGTAGAACCATTAAATGGTGTAAAAGCTATTGGATGTAAATGGATCTACAAAAGGAAAAGAGGGACAGACGGGAATGTGGAAACCTTCAAAGCAAGGCTTGTTGCGAAGGGGTATACTCAGAAAGAGGGAACCGATTATGAGGAAACCTTTTCGTCAGTAGCTATGCTTAAGTCTATCCGGATACTCTTATCTATTGCTGCTCATATGGATTATGAGGTTTGGCAAATGGATGTCAAGACAGCTTTCCTTAATGGAAGTCTTGAAGAAAACATCCATATGAAGCAACCAGAGGGGTTTATTGCAAAGGGCAAAGAGGATCTTGTATGTAAGCTCAATCGGTCTATTTATGGACTGAAGCAAGCTTCAAGATCTTGGAACATCTGGTTTAATGAAGTAATCCAGTCTTATGGATTTATTCAGTGTTTGAATGAGTCTTGTGTATACAAGAAGTGTGACGGAAATGTGGTGGTATTTCTTGTACTATACGTAGATGACATTTTGTTAATTAGCAACAATGTCAAAGTGTTGTCAGAAGTAAGGGTATGGTTGTCCAAGTAATTTGATATGAAGGACTTGGGAGAATGCGGACATATTCTTGGGATCAAAGTAATAAGGGATGACAAGAAAAGAATGTTGTTCTTATCCCAAGCTTCATATTTCGATACTATCCTAGCTTATTTTAGCATGCAAAACTCCAAGAAAGGTTTTCTACCTTTTAGACATGGAGTATCTTTATCTAAAGAGATGTCTCCTAGGACATCAAAAGAGATGAAGGAAATGAAAGCAGTTCTTTATGCTTCAGCTGTAGGAAGCATAATGTATGCAATGTTATGCATGAGACCAGATATATATTTTGGCATGGGCATGGTTAGCAGATATCAAAGTAATCCAGGATAGGGACATTGGATTGCCGTAAAGCATATATTAAAGTACCTGAGAAGGATTAGAGATTATATGCTGGTTTACCAAGCAAATGATTTGCTCCCTGTGGGTTACACGGATTCTGGCTTCCAATCAGATAGGGACAATAGTAAGTCTACCTCAGGTTATGTGTTTACTTTAGGAGGTGGAGCCATAGCTTGGAGGAGTGTTAAGCAGAAATGCGTTTCAGACTCAACCATGGAAGCTGAGTATGTGGCAACCTGTGAGGCAGCCAAAGAAGATGTATGGCTCAAGAACTTTTTAATGGACTTAGATGTGATTCCTAATTTGCCCAAAATCATCATAATTTATTGTGATAATAATGGTGCAGTAGCAAACTCGAAAGAACCACGAGCCCATAAGGCGAGTAAACACTTTGAGTGCAAGTACCACCTGATACGAGACATCATAAAGCGAGGAGAAGTTGTTGTCGCCAAGATTGCATCAACAGATAACCTCGCAGATCCTTTCACTAAGACCCTTCCGGCAAAAGCTTTTGATTGGCATGTTGAGGGGATGAGAATCAAATGTATGGAAGCATTTATGACAGCATAGTCTTTTAGTATAAGTGAGAGATTGTTATAGTATATACTAAAAGTTTAGTTTTTTGTATAAACATTTATTTTGAAATAAGAATAACATTGGTCAAATGTCTACATTTATGCTAAGTGTAGTTGTCCATTTAATTTATATTGTAGATAACATTGTGTGAGGTGGCACATTGAAGATTATGTTATCAGTTTCGTATAAATTATCAATAGTAGCTCACAACCAAGATGGAATGGGACAAACCATTGGAGTGGTTGTAGTGTAATTTGATATTAGTTTATCTTGACTATAAAATTACACTAGTATACTTTGAGTGTATTGAGCAGGACCATTTGAGGAAGTTTCTTTTTATACTGACTACATAAAAGAACAACACCTCTATTATTATGGAAGTGCGTACTCTTAATCATGATATAATAACAAGCACGTATACTTAATATTTATTTCTTTAATTTATCAAAGGGTGAGATTTAGTTCGTTAAATCAATAGGCCCGATAAGTTCGGAAATGATATTATTTATATGGTGTGTTGTTGATTATAGAATGAAGTTGTGTCCTAGTAATCTAGGTTGATGATGCCCCCTTGAGGAGCTCATAAAGATTATCATGTAAACCCTGCAAGTGGACTTACTCCAATATGACAATAAGGTTGAGTGGTACTACTGTTGGAGCTAGATATTAATTAAGTGAGTTGTCAGTAACTCATTTAATTAGTGGGCATTCGATATCTTAAACATAGGGAGACCAACACACTCATGATAAGAAGGAGCCTATATTGTAATATGGGATTGGTGCGGTAGTGCAATAATAACTCTTTAGTGGTATGAGTAATTATTGATGAACTTGAGTTGGGTGTTTGGGGCGAACACGGGAAGCTCAAGCTCATCGGGAGACCAAAACCAATTCATCCTCTCTATCCCTGTTGTAGTCTCTTATTTATAAAGTCTTATATCCACTTAAAGCCAAGTTTCTTACCCATCTTGTTGTGGCCAGCCAAACCAAGCTTGGAGCCCAAGCAAGGGTCGGCCAAGCCAAAGAGAGGAGCCAAGTTGTGGCCGGCCAAGCTTGGAGCCCAAGCTAGGTGGCCGACCACATTAAAATGAAAGGGTATTTTAAATTTTAAAATCTTTCCTTTTGTGGAAGCCATGGTTTTAAAAGAGAGTTTTTAAATTTTAAAATCTTTCCTTTTATAGCTTTCTACAAAGGATTAAGAGAAAAGTTTGATATCTTTCCTTATTTGTAGTTAAAAGAAATATTTTAATTTTTTTATTAAACTTTCCTTTTTTGTAATCATCCACATGTTTTAAAAGAGATATTTTAATTTATAAAATTTTCCTTTTATAGCCAACAAGGGATTTAAAAGAGAATTTTTTTTTATTAAAATTTTTTACTGGAAATAAATAAGGAAGTTTTAATTTTATGTTTAAAACTTTCTTTATTTAGAGCTTAAGTGTAGGGCAGGCCATGACAAGCATTAAAGGAAGTTTTAAAAGTTTTCTTTTTAGTCATTGGCAAGGAATATAAGGAAGTTTTCATTATGTTTAAAACTTTCTTTTTTTTCCAAGACCAAGGATTATAAAAGAGATGGAGGGGTACCTCATGAGAAAACACATCTTCTATTTCTCTCTTCCAATCCTTTGGTGGCCGGCCCTTGTCCTTTTCTCTTCTCCTTTTGTTTTCTCTCTTGGAGGTCGGCGACATCAAGGTTGGTGATCTCTTGGTGGCCGATTGCTTGAAGGAGAAGAAGAAGAGAAGGAAGCTCTCTTGTCTAGCATCCCTTGGAGGTTAGTTGGTGGCCGAATCTAGGAAGCAAAAGAAGAAGCTTGGGTGGATTTCATCTTGGAAGATCGTCGCCCACACGACGTCCAAGAGAAGGAGAGGAATACAGCAAAAGATCAAGAGGTCTATAAGCTACAAAAGGTATAACTAGTTATTAGTTTCCGCATCATAACTAGTTCATCTTTTGTATAGATCTTGAAAAACCAAACACAAGAGGTTATCGGTTTTAGGTTATCATTTTTGTTATCGATTTTATTGTTCGATTTCATGTTTTGATATTGTGCTTCTATTGAGGTCTCTATAGTTAAACCTAGTTTACTGTATGAAGTTAAATATCTGATTTCGTTGAAAGGCTTTGTCTAGGAAGTGGTGGATGATCCTATACCCAAGAAGGCCTAGTGTCTCGCCATGTTTAACCTGGAAGCTGAACTTTGAAATAAATATTTGATTAACTTCTGTAATATGGTTTAACTTAGGAAGATCATATCGGTTAATCTTGGAGTAAAAATATTAAGTATCGTTTCTAATCCAAGTTTAACTTTTGAAGGACAATTTGGATTAATAATGTTAAGCATCATTTGCAATCCAAATTTAACTTCAGTAGAGCACATGGGTAGCTAGGATAGTTCTATGCTTATACAAATTTTTGTACAGGGGAACTATGATGGTATTCCGAGTAGCAACCAACACATGCCAGCTATCAAGTTAGCCCGTTGACCTAACTAGGCTTCGTGCCAGATATCAGGTCAGCCCGTCGACCAATCTGAACTTCTTGCCAGCTATCAGATCGGTCCGTCGACCTAGATAGGCTTCTCACTAGCTATTTGGTCGGTCCGTCGACCTAGCTGGATTTCTCCTGCACACTCAGTCAAAATGTTAGATCATAACATAACTAATTTAACCTACTTTTTCATTCATCAAAATCTGAGTTAGGCCGTTTGTGTTAACCCCACTAACAATCTCCCCTTTTTGATGCAATGACAACCTGAGTTAAGTTAGTAAAAAAAAATATGCAAAAATAACTGTACCATTGAAATAGTTTTGATTTAATTACGTTGGTGTTTTGTCTAGTATTTATTTCTAACTTAAACCACCTAACCCTCCCCCTTTGGCATTCATCAAAAATAATAAATATAAACTAGTAAACTTTTAAAAAAAATTGGCTAAGTAAATTTCGACAACTGAAATTTTTTCAGGTTTACTAGGGAAAAATTTAATAAAAAGGGCAATGATTTTCAAGTATGTCTTTAATCTACATGTATACTTTCTAAAATAAAGTTTTGATAATTTTCAAAGGCTATTAAGTTTACATAATTTTCAAACTTTATTAGATTTTCAAAAGATATATAAAATTTTGAAAATGTTAAAAGAAAGTTAGAAAAATTACGGAAACAACATTTTCAAAATGGAAAGAGTTTTAAATTTTGAAAACATTTTAATAGAACTTACTAAACATTTTGAATTTTGAATTTTGAAAAAGATATAAAGGATGTTTTCAAAATGCCTTTTCAAAAACATTTTAAGGTTTCCAAAAGTAGTACGATAATATTTTAAGTAAAATAATTTTTAAAGACTATATCAAGTCATTTTCAAAAAAAATTAGTCATACTGATTTTTCAAAATTTATCTTTAAAACTTTTAAGATTAAGGAAGTATTTTTTTTAAAAAAAACAATTCTTAATACTCCCCCTGAAACTGATAGTTTTTTTAAAATAAAATAATTAGAAAGTGTCCTTAACTGTCTAACCATTAGTTACTCATTGACTATAAGAAGATAGCAGTTTTGACTTGGTTAGTCAGGTTAAGTTAATTTATCCAGTTAGTATTTGACTAATCTGAAAAACTTAACCTGATTACTGTTAGTGTGGTTTTTAATGCCCAGACTTATATTGATGCACTGATATAAGCATCTTAAGTCCAGACAATCTGCCTATGCATCTCACCCCTTTCTAAGTTCAGCAATACACAAACAGCGTAGTCCTGGTGTGTTGATGAGATGCTCAAGTTCTAGATCTATAGGAACATGTTTTCTAAGTGTTTGATCTATACTAAGGCTAAAACTGATTTTAAAAATTTTAAAAATAGGAAATTTTGAAAAAAAAAATTATCCTAAAATTTTAAAACAAAATTTGAAAACAATTTTGAAAGTAAAGGTCCTAGTCTATTAAGCACATGTCTAATTACCGACGTAAGTTACTAAATTCACTTTCAGGGAGAGGTTTAGTGAATACGTCAACTAAGTTAAACTTGGACTCAATGTATTTGAGTTCAATATCTCCTTTAGTGACATGATCCCTGATAAAGTGATGTCTAATTTTAATGTGTTTAGTTCTTGAATGATGCACAGGATTTTTTGTTAAATTAATTGAACTCACATTATCAATTAGTACTTTTATATTTGAAAAGTTTAAGTTAAAATCTTATAGGGTGTGCATCATCTATAATAATTATGTGACACATTCTCCTATAGCTATATATTTTGACTTAGTAGTAGATAAGACAACACAGTGTTGCTTCTACTAAACCAGTTGATAAGCGATGGGTCAAGTAGTTGACATCCACCACTTGTATTTTTTTGGTCCAGTTTATAGCTAGCATAATCTGAGTCAGAATAGCCTATTAGTTCGAAATTGCTTGTCCTAGGATACCAAATTCCTATATTTGATGTTCCTTTAAGATATCTGAAGATTCTTTTGACTTGTGTCAAATGTGATTCTTTAGCACAGGTTTGGTATCTAACTCACATACTAACTGCAAATAGAATATCATGTCGACTTGCAGTTAAGTATAATAGGTTACCTATGACACTCTTATAGTATCTCAAGTCAATCAGTTTTTCATTTGGATCATCATCTAAGGTTGTGTTAGTTGTCATAGGTGTTTTTATTTCCTTAGTGTTCTCCATTCCCAATTTTTTAAGTAAATCGTTAACATATTTTTGTTGATAAATGTAATTACCTTTATTTGTTTGTTTAATTTGTAACCCTAAAAAGTAAGTTAATTTTCCTACTAAGCTCATTTCAAATTCATGTTCCATTAGAGTTGTAAATTCTTGTAAAATTCTAAATCGGTTGATCTAAAAATTATATCGTCTACATAGACTTGAGCAATAAAAATTATCTTGTTTAATTCACTTGACAAATATGGTTGGGTCAATTTGTCCTTGGTTGAATCCTTTAGAAATTAAGTAGGAGGTTAACCTTTCATACCATGCCCTGGGTGCTTATTTAAGACCATATAAGACTTTCTTAAGTTTAAATAAATGGTCAGGATGATCTAGAATTTCAAATCCAAGTGGCTGACCTACATAAACTTCCTCTTTTATTAGCCTATTTAAAAATGCGGATTTAACATTCATTTAATAGAGTTTAAATCCTTTATGGGCTGCATAGCTAAGCAACATTCTAATTGACTCAAGTTTGGCTACTGGGACATATGTTTCATCATAGTCAAGCCCCTCTACTTGGCAACAAGTCTAGCCTTATTTTTAATAATTTCCCCAGTTTCACTTAGTTTGTTTCTGAAAACCCATTTTGTTTCTATTACCTATTTATTTTTAGGTGCTGGTACTAAATCTCAGACTCAGTTTCTCTCAAATTGGGCCAACTCTTCTTGCATAGCTATGATCCAGTCCTTAAAGTAAAGATTCAACTATGAATTTGGGTTCAATTTTTGAAATAAGGGATATTTGACTTAGGTTTCTAAAGGATGACTTAGTCTAAACCCTTAATTCTGGATCACCAACTATTTATTTAATTGGATGATTTGTGTAACACCCCACTCTCCTCGCTACTAGTCTGTGAGGGCGGAGCGCTACTAGATTACTAACTTTACTTAATTATCCTTGTTCACATGTTAATAGAAATTTCTAAAACTCTCGGAGAACTCAAAACATACAATTAACTAGCAGCAAAAGACTAAATGACTCATCTAATACATTCTTAATAAATGACAATCTTAATAAATTCTTATGTTAGGTCCCAAGGCTTCTATAGTCCAGGCATCACACATCCATCCGCACCTCCTTGTCGCCTTCCTTTGCTATAACTTTTCCTTTCCTTTATCTGCAGTAAGAGGAAAATGCAACTATAAGCAAAATTGCTTAGTAAGCGCTATCTAACTCACAAAACTCAAATATGCATGTAACTGGAAGAAGTCTAAAACTGAATGCTCAGAAAGAAATACTACTCATACTCATCTAACAGCAAAGGAAACAAAGCATACTGGAATGCTAAACATGTAAAGCAAATCTAAACAAACATGCTAGCATAAAAGAAAACTAAACTTGCTGGATTTTAAACTTATGTGAAACTTGTTTTACTTGTTTAAAAACTTATACTTTAATACTTCAAAATTGTTGGTTGCTACTCGGAAAATCTAGAGGTTCCACTGTACAAAAATTTTGTACAAAGGTCTGAACCTTTTCCTAGCTACCATGTGTTCTTTTAAATTAAATTTTGGATCGCCTGCGGAACTTAACACGTTTGATCCAAAACTTAATCTATTTGTTCTTTTAGGTTTTGACTTGGATCTCCTGCGGAACTTAACACGTTCGACCCAAGTCACCTTAAGTTATTAATTCCATTAAATATTAATTTCCATAATCGGTTCCCAGTACTGACGTGGCGAGGCACATGGCCTTCTTGGATATGGGAGCAACCACCACCGACTAGACAAAACCTTTTATAGAAAGCTAATATTTAATTTCCTAAAATAACTTTAGGTTAACCGAAAAGAACAATCAAATCACAAGGAAAAGAAAAACAAAAGAACACTATATCGAAAACAAATTCGAAACTCTAGAATCATATGCCTCTTGTATTTAGTATTATTTCCAAAAATAACTAGTATGATGCGGAAAGAAAAATTACTAGTTATACCTTTTAGAAAAACCTCTTGATCTTCTACCGTATTCCTCTTCTAACCTCGGACGTTGTGTGGGCAACGATCTTCCGAGATGAGAACCACCAAGCACCTTCTTCTTCCTTGCAAATTTCGGCCACCACAATTCTCCAAGAGAAGTAGAGGTCCGGCCACCACCACCAAGCTCCAAGGGATGCAAGAAACAAAACCACCTTTCTCTCCTTCTTCTCCTAGCTAGAACCGGCCACCATCAAGAGCTCCAAGAGAGGTTGCCGCCGGCCATAAGAAGAGAAGAGGAAGAAGCTAGGGCCGGCCACCAAGGAGGAAAAGAGAGGAGAAGAATAATAGAGTTGATCACCCATGAAGGCACCTCTACCCCCTCTTTTATAATCCTTGGTCTTGGCAAATAAGGAAATTTAATTAAAAACTTCCTTAATTATTTTGTCATGAAAAAGAAAATTTTATTTAATTAAAAATAATTTCCTTTTTACAAATACAATGGCCGGCCACACCATTCCACAAATCAAGGAAATTTTAATTCACACAAGAATTAAAACTTCCTAATTTGCTTTCGGAAATTTATAAAAATTTCTCAAATAATTTTTCCCTTCATGGTGGTTAATAAAAAGGAATTTTTATAAATTAAAATATTTCTTTTAAACATGTGGATAAAAAGAAAGTTATCTCTAAAAATTAAAATCTCTTTTAATCTACAAATAAGGAAAGATATCAAATCTTTTCTTAATCTTTTGTAGAAACTTATAAAAGAGAATATTTAATTTTAAACTCTCTTTTAAATCATGAACATGATTAAAATTGAAAGTTTTCTTAAAATTTAAAATCCTCCTTTAATCAACAAATAAGGAAAGATTTCAAATTTTAAACTCTCTTTTAAACATGTAGATGATTTACAAATAAGGAAAGTTTTACCAAAATTAAAACCATCCTTTTAATCTACAAATAAGGAAAGAGATTAATCTCTTTTCTTAATCTTTTGTAGAAAGTTATAAAAGGAAATTTTTAATTTTTAAACTCTCTTTTCCACATGAAATAATTTTAATAAACCTTTTAAGTAGATTTAGTAGATAAGTAACGGTCACTTTTAGAGAGTACTAGTGGTAGTAAGAAGGGTGGCCTTTACAGCTCATCCACTTGGACTTGGCGGCCCTAGCTTGGGTTCCAAGCTAGCTTGGCCGGCCCCATTGGATGGGTAAGAAGGTGGGTATGCGGTGGGTATAAATCTCTATATACTAGAGGCTACGATAGGGACCGAGAGGAGGAATTGGTTTTGGTCTCCCGATGACCCGTGTTCGCCCGAACACACAACTTAATTTCATCAATAATAATTCATTCCACTAAAGAACTATTATTGAACTACCGCACCAATCCCAAATTATATTTTTGGGCTCCTTCTTATTATGAGTGTGTTAGTCTCCCTGTGTTTAAGATAACAAATGTCCACTAATTAAGTAAGTTACTGACAACTCACTTAATTAATATCTAGCTCCAAGAGTAGTACCACTCAACTTCATCGTCATGTCGGACTATGTCCACCTGCAGGGTTTAACATGACAATCCTTATGAGCTCCTCTTGGGGACATTCTCAACCTAGATCACTAGGACACAGTTTCCTTCTATAATCAACAATACACACTATAAGTGATATCATTTCCCAACTTATCGGGCTTATTGATTCATCGAACTAAATCTCACCCATTGATAAATTAAAGAAATAAATATCAAATATATGTGCTTGTTATTATATTAGGATTAAGAGCACACACTTCCATAATAACTGAGGTCTTTGTTTCTTTATAAAGTCAGTATAAAAGAAACGACCTCTAATGGTCCTACTCAATACACTCTAAGTGTACTAGTGTAATTATATAGTTAAGATAAACTAATACCTAATTACACTACGACCTTCCAATGGTTTGTTCCTTTCCATTATGGTCGTGAGCTACTGTTTATAATTTATAAGGTACTAATAACATGATCTTCTGTGTGTGACACCACACACCATGTTATCTATAATATAAATTAATTGAACAACTACATTTATCATAAATGTAGATATTTGACCAATGTGATTCTTATTTCTAGATAAATGTTTATACCAAAAGCTAGGCTTTTAGTATACACTCTAACAAAAATAATAATCAACTTCTCTTGGGCCCGGCAACTGTACTTGCAATGCACGCATCCCTAACTAGACCCGAGGTAGCTAGTCCCGAATCTAGTAGGGTTTACTAGGTTATCTAAACCTAGAGACAACTATGGGAGCCCAACCCAAGGACAACTGAGAGTCCAGCATACTAGGTTATCTAAACCTAGGGACGACTATGGGAGCCCAACCCAAGGACAACTGAGAGTCCAGCACAGTACCACTGATAAAAGTAAAATACTTGTTATCTTTTAATACTTCTAATATATAATGCCTCAGCATTTTAACGAGCACCTTGTATGCCAAAATCCCTAAAGTCTTGACTTTGGAATCTACTTAAGGCCTTGGCCTTTTTCTTTCTTTTCTTTATCTTTCTTATACTTGTTAATACCTCTAATAAAAGAATGCTTCTTTAAAAATTGAAATGTTTAAACAAATTCTAACCTTGAAATGCATAAACAAAAATCTGCATACTATGCTAATCAAGATTCTGCATTCTATGCTACACTATTTCTGCATACTATGCAAACATAAATTCTGCACTATAATACTTAACCAAACTGTACTATAATCTTTTTCTTTAAAAACTGCATTATAAGTTCCATCAAAAATCTGCACTACAAGTTCCACCAAAAATCTACACTATAAATTCCACCAAAAATTTGCACTACAAGTTCCACAAAAAATCTGCACTATAAACTTAATTAAAATCTGCACTATATGCTTAATTAAAATCTGCACTATAAGCTTACATAAAAATCTGTACTATAAGCTTAATTAAAATCTGCACTATAGGCTTAATTAAAATCTGTGCACTATAAATTGCACCAAAAATCTGCACTATAAGCTTAATTAAAATCTGCACTACAAGCTTAATTAAAATCTGTGCTATAAGCTTACATAAAAATCTGTATTATAATCTTAATTAAAATCTGTACTATAAGCTTAATTAAAAGTCTGCACTATAAGCTTAATTAAAATCTGCACTATAAGCTTAATTAAAATCTGCACTATAAGCTTACATAAAAATTTGGATTATAAACTTAATTAAAATCTGCACTATAAGCCTACATAAAAATCTGTACAATAAGCTTAATTAAAAATCTGCACTATAGGCTTAATTAAAAATCTGCACTATAAATGCAACTAAAAATCTGCACTATAAACTTAATTAAAATATGAAAATCTAATTAAGCTACTAGAGATCTAATTGGATCTTCCAATGCTAAACCATCAAAAATCTGAAAGTAAAGTTTCCATCCTTAATTTACGTCATCAACATTTGATCATCATCTTTTCTGAATCTAATATTCCCTTAAATTTATGCATTCTCTTCCCATAAATTAATCAATATGATATCTGTCTCATGCTCACTGCATAACAAAACAATTTACTCCCTTCCAAATCTAAATGAACTAAATTTAGTTTCATGGTAGCAGCGCCAATCAAACAATAAGGAATAAACTAAACCACATATTCAAATTAATTAAAACCTCTTCTCATCTTCTTTATGAAACTCACGGCAGGAACTCTTCAAAATCATTAATCTTTGCGGCATGCGTCGGAAATCAAGAACACATGAATCCGAAACTACTCTACTGCAGGTGAGGAAGCACTTACCTTGCTTCTTGGACTCACAACCGAACAAGAAGGGCTTCTAGGACCTTGGCCGGCCGCCGGAGACGATGCCCTAACTCCCTTTTGTTTTCTGCCCGAGCTCCGCCATCGCACGCAGAAGAGAAGGAGAGAATGGTTTAGGTCACGAGAATAAAACCCTCTCCTAACTTATCCCTTTTATAACCTAGTATTTCTGTTAACTCCTTAAATAAATTTTTCTTTTTTTTCTAAATAGAACCGCCGCTGGGATTCTTGGTTAGCTAAATCTTTGACCGGGTCAGAGGTCACAGGTTTGATTCCTCAGCCGAACCCTTTTTCTCTTATTTATTTCCTATTTATTAATTACTGCTTAAATAAATTTCGTTCCTTCTTTTAATCAGCATCGCTCGTTGGAACACTTGGTTAGCTGTGCTTTTGCTAAATCAAAGGTTGCGTGTTCGATTCCTCAGTCACCCCTTTTATTCCCATTTATTTTCCATTTCCTATTAACTATTACTTAAATAAATTTCATTACCCTTTTTAATCAGCAACCTTCGCTGGGATACTTGGTCAGCCGCGCGTTGCTTAAGGTTTGGCTCGTGCGTTCAAATCTCGGTTGTAACATTTTTCTTCCTATTATTTCCTGTTATCAACTTCTACTACTTAAATACATTTCATGCTTCTTTCAATCAGCAATGACTGCTTGCACACTTGGTCAGCCGGACTCGCTTAAAGCTTGGTTCGGCCGAAGGTCTCGGGTTCGAATCTCGGCTTGGACATTTTTTTGTCGAAACTTCTTTCGTTTAGTAAAAATACCAAACGACCTCCAAAAATTACATAAAAATACTCTAAAAATCTCTAGAATATTTCTAAAGTATTTCTAAATATTTTTAACCACTATTAGGACTCGTAATGAGGAATTTTGGGTCGTTACAATTTGGGTTGACTTTTATAGTTTTATTAGGTTTATTTAATTGAGGTTGTTCTTCTTCTTCTTGACTTAGATTTTGACTAGGGTTACTTTGAACAAAATCACTTAGTTGAATCTGGGTTTATTCTAAGTTTTGATCAGATTCTTCAAATTTTACATTTGAGATTTCTTCTATTTTCAGTGTGACTTTATTATATATTCTATAACCTCTACCGTTTAATGAATATCCTACAAAAATTTCATTTTCTATTTTTGAGGCAAATTTTTCTAAGTGTTCTCTTGTATTTAGCATATAGGCTGGGCACCCAAATACTTTAAAGTAATTAACATTAGATTGTTTATTATAATATATTTCAAATAATGTTTTATTATGAGTTTTATTTATTGTAGTGCAGTTTTGTACATAACAAGCTGTACTAACAGCTTCTGTCCAAAAATATTTTGGTAAGTTGTATTCATTCAGCATTGTCTTAGAATCTTCAAGTAGACTCCTATTTTTTCTTTCTACGATACCATTTTGTTGAGGTGTTTTAGGGCATGAGAATTCATGATGGTAACCATTTTCCAGACAAAATTGGTTAAAGTTGTGATTTTTAAATTCTCCTCCGTTCTCACTTCAGATTCTTTTAATTTTTAGATCTTTCTCATTTTCAACTTGTTTGCAAAAATTAGTGAAGATTTCAAAAGTTTCATCTTTACTTTTTAAGAATTTTATCCAAGTGAACCTAGAATAGTCATCTATTATTACCAGGCAATACAGACTTCCATTTATTGATCTGATCCCATTAGAATCAAATAAATCTAAGTGTAATAGTTCTAGTTTTGAATTTGTTTGAAGTTGATTAGTTGGTTTGTGAGTTGATTTTATTTGTTTTCCTTGTTGACAAACATTATAGATTGTTGAGTCTAAGTTGGGTAATTTTGGTAAGTTTCTAACTAATCCATTTAACTTACTTTATTTCTAAAGTTTGTATGTGACATTCTTCTATGCCATAATCAGGTTTCTTCTTTTTGTGTTAAATAACACTTAAGTGAAGAAGAGGTTAGGTTAATTTCATAGATATTGTTTTTTCTAAACCCTTTTAGGCGTATAGTTGGGTTATCTAAGTGTTTAACTAAACATTCATTAGAAAGAAACCTAACCTTATAATCCGAATCACACAGTTGACTTATACTAAGAAGTTTGTACTTGAGTTTTTCAACACGTAAAACTTTCTTAATAATGAAATCAGTTTTGAGTTCAATATTACCTATCCCAATTACATTGAGTTTGCCGTTGTTTCCAAAGGCAACTGTTCCTAGGCTTTTGTAGGTTAATTGAGTGAATTTTGTGTGATCTTCAGTCATATGTTCGGAGCAACCATTGTCCAATATCCACTTGGTTTCCTACAACAGGTAGGAGTTAAAAATTAGTTCATGTTAATATTAATCTAATTTTTAAGTTTTAATTGTTAATTTTTTTAAAATAAAATTTAAGTTAAGTTAAAATTTAATTTAAGTTAAGTTTAAAATAATTTTTAAGTTAAGTTAATTTTTAAAACAATTTTTAGATTAAATTAATTTTTAAGAAAATTTTAACTTAAAAAAATTTAAGAAAATTTTAAGTTAAAATAATTTTTAAGAAAATTTTAAAGTTAAAATAATTTTTTTTAAGTTAAAGTAATTTTAGAATGAGTTTTTAAGTTAAAATAACTTTTAAGTTAATTTTTAAGAGAAAATAATTTTAAAATGAGTTTTTAAGTTAAAATAATTGTTAAATTAATTTTTAAGTAAAAATAATTTTAAAATGAGTTTTAAAGTTAAAATAATTTTTAAATTAATTTTAAGTAAAAATAATTTTAATTTAATTTTGGTCCTTAGTCATCTCACCCGATTTAAGTTTTCAATAAGGGAATTCTATAAATTCAATTTCAGGGTTTGGTTTAAGTTTGTGTTAGGTTCAAGTTTAACTTTGAGCTTAACAAACAACATTCTTTGGATAAATTTCTCAGCCATGGTGAGTCACCTGGACATCATTAGAGTAACCATGCCTTCGAGGTTTTCCAAATATATACAAAACCTTAGTCTAACTGGTTAAGATTCGTAAGGGATAGCTTTAGTTAGTTTCGCTCAACCAAATGCACCAGGTCGAAGTCATATCTTTCTGACATGCATACACTGAGCTTCCCTAGCCTACTATCATTCAAAACTTCACTAGTACCGTAGGTTAAGTTAAACTTAGTCTCTTTTTAAGCTAATCCTAATTACCCTGTTGAGGAGGTTATTTTTGGAGGTGCCAGCTATTCTAGAGCCTGCCCTGAATTATTGATCTGTTTTAGATTTTAGTTTTTGGTTTATGTCGATTACTTTTATAATTATAATATACTTGATTATAATCTTAGTTTAAGTTAGTTTTATAGTTATTTCTATGGTTTGGTTTAAGTTTAGTTGGTTTAGATTTATATTTTGGCTTTCGATTTAGGTTATTTGATTTTACATAATATATTTTAATTTTAGATATATAATATTGATTAATTCCTACTTGGGTAGTTAAACACGCTTTCGGAACCCAAGCTTTGGTTTATTTTTTATTTTGAGATATGAGTGAAATAAACGATTTATTTGTTAAGCTAGACTGGTATCCAAGTCTAGATTTGTTGTATACTCCTTTTTGATTATTTAATATTAGGTCCAAATTTTTAGATCTAGTTGTGAACTTTTCTAATAATCCTTTAAGTTTGTTAATTTCAATTTTTAGTGTTGAATTTTCCTCCTCAAGTTTTACAACTTGATTTGGATTTGATTTTTCAATTTGTTCCTTGAGTTGTTGGTTTTCCTCAAGGAGCAATTTATTTTGATTTTCTTGTTCGGTTAATTTTCTATTTAAACAGAAAATAGCTTTAAAAAACTTTCTTCTTAAATAAAAATTTACCTCATCGGAACCTTCGGAAACAAGTACAGACTCATGGCTCGATTCGGGTTCGGACTCGTCTTTCGATTCATCCTTCGATTCTAATTCACGGGCCATCAGCATGATGTAGCTTCGGTTCTTCTACTCTTCGACTTCCGATTCCTCTGAACATGATTCGTCCCATGTTGCTTAGTGCCTTCTTTTGGTTATCTTTGACTTGTCGTTCTTCAATTTTGGGCACTCATTCTTGTAATGGCCCTTCTTGTTGCACCCGAAGCAGGTCACATTTCTTTATTCATCGGTGGAGTTGATCTTCTATAGGTATTTTTTGCTGAAGTTCTTCTTTCTCCTGGTGAACATCTTCCTTACCAAGTTCACCAGGTAATCTTTGTCTTCTAAATCTTGATCAGACTCATCTTTAGGTTCAGGCTTGATCTTTGTCTTTTCCTTGGAGGAACCTGCAAAAAGAGCAACACTTTTCTCGGTTCTGGCATTAGTTTGCTCGTGTAACTCAAGTTCACAAAACAACTCATCTAATTTTAACCTTGAAAGATTCTTCGAAATCTTGTAGGCATCCATGATGGATGCCCACAAAGCATTTCGAGGAAACGCATTTAGGGCGTACCTTATTAGATCGCGCTTCTCCATTTGGTGGCTAATGTTATGAAGTCCGTTGAGGATGTCTTTGATCCTCGTATGGAGTTGACTCGCGGACTCTCCTTCCTGCATCTTAATATTAAATAATTTATTTGAGAATAGGTCTCATTTGGTTACCTTGGCGTCGCTCGTTCCTTTGTGCAGTTCGATGAGCTTGTCCCACGGTTCTTTTGCATTTTGGTGTGGGTCCACTCGGTTCAGCTCTTCCTTTGTTAGCCCGCATTGCAATGTGTTGAGGGATTGGAAGTCTATCTGGGCTTTCTTTTTCATGTCCGGATTCCATTGTTCTGGGTCCAATGGATTTCCGGAGTTGTTGGCAGGCGCCTTGTAGCCTCTGGTGACGCTAAAACACTGGTCGAAGTGGGTCTTCAGATAGACCTTCATTTGCTTCTTCCAGTAGGGGAAGTCATCACCCTTGAACAGAGGAGGACGAATTGTGCTGAAACCTTCTATTTGAGGCATTGATCTTGCACACAAGGAAACAAGGAAAAAGATCCCAAGACTTGGTCATGAATTAGCAGCGTGGGAGAAAAATAAAATTTAAGATTGAATTAGTGTTGCACTAATTGAGTTTAATTTACTACAAAAAAATCCAAAAAGGTAACGATACCAATTTGGATTGTATCGAAAAACTTAAAGCTAAAAAGAAATGAAAAAGAATTTCACCCCTTCTGTCTGATTTGTGGTTGCACCAAATCAGAGCGGTATCTACTCTGATACCACTTATTGGATCATGAAAGCGCTAGCGGGGGTGAATAGCGTTCGAAAAATTTGTTACAAAGTCAAGTCGAGTACGCAGTAGAAAAATGAAAGGCACAATGCTAACAACACCAATTTTATTTGGTTCGGAGCCTTCGGCGTCTCCTACTCCAAGGCTCAGGTCCTGCAGACCTATCAATGGGAAATTCACTAAAAATCTCTTCCGCTACCCCCAGAAAAGAGAGTCGAGTACACAAAAATTAGGTTAAGTGCAACAAATTGCATTTACCCTTTTATAGAAATTAAGTATAGAAAAATAACTATTTCCAACACTCTTTGTAGGAATGAAAATGATGCGCTTCATGTTGTTGACTGTCTACCAGGCGCGATTGGAGGTTCTCGGATCAGTCGTCAGGCTCAGCGGCTTCTTTGTAGTGTCGTAGTAGCAACAGGAAGCAGTCGGAGGCTCAGAGGTGCACACAATAGCTTGTATGTTTTTGATTGTCCAAAGCCTCCTTGAAGAAGCCTTATAAAGGGCTTGGAAGGCGCCTTTCAAAGACGTTGAAGGCACCTCCAATGGGATAAAAATTTATCCTGACTTCTTTGCACCTTATCTGCGAATCGGTCAAAATTTATCCTGTGGAAGACGCCTTCTATGAACAGTACGGAGGCGCCTTCCGTAGCCATGGAAGGCGCCTTAGGGCGCTGTTCACCCGAAGGCCATTTTCTTGCTTTTGTTCTGCAAAACAATATTAGTCCACTAATCCTGTAAGACATGAGTTAGAACAAATAAGCAAATAATAAAAAGAGTAATTAGTTCCTGTCCTCTCAGGACCAAGAACTAGTCAAGATCTCAGTTTAGGGATCCCTAATCGTTCTAGACTGGATCGACGCCTAATATCCCTCAATTGGGACGCGTCCTCATAGTCACTCTCCTCTAGTGACTTACCTGTTTACCAGACATCTAGTCATCCCATCGACTAGTCTGGACTTCGTACCAGTTATCAGGTTAGCCCGTCGACCTAGCTGGGCTTCGTGCTAGATATTAGGTCAGCCCGTCGACCTATCTGGACTTCATGCCAATTATTAGGTCAGCTCATTGACCTAGCTGGGCTTCATGCCAGATATCAGGTCAGCCCGTTGATCAATCTAGACTTCTTGCAAGCGATCAGGTTAGGCCATCGACGTAGCTGGGCTTCTCACCAGCTATCTGGTCGAACCGTCGACCTAGCTGGATTTCTTCTGCACACTCAGTCAAAATGTTAGATCATAACACAACTAACTTATCCTACTTTGTCATTTATCAAATCTTGAGTTAGACCGTTAGTGCTAACTGCACCAACATTTCCTTCCCTGTCCATTCTATTCAAGCTCTGATGATCCGTCTCCATTTCCATCGCATCGCAATTGAGGTCCATTTCATCCTATGCCAACTACGTTTCATCTTTCAGGGAATCCTTCTTCTTCAATTGAAGTTTGGGATTTTCCATTGTCGGAAAGCAGCAGTATTCATCTATTCAGGAGGTAAAGGGGATTTCCTTCTTTGTCATCATCCCATCGCCACCCAATCAATGCCAATCAAGGAGCTATCATCAATGTCGGGGATGCCAAGTTCTTGGGATTTTCTAGTATGGATGAAACCCTAGATTCTATCTCTCTAGTGATTGGATCTAACAACAACCCTTCATCCGATTATGATCAACTACCAATGCAATTCTTCATAATCCAACGGATTCAGTGAGCCTTTTCAAAGCCAATTGCAGAGTTTTTTCTTCCTCACGGTGCCACTTCATTAAGCATTTCTCCTTGGTAGATTTGTAGTTCATGATCTATTAGATCTAATTGGAGAAACTTGGTTGGTTTAATTCCTTAATGCATTTGCATTTGATTGAGCTCAATTTAGTTTGTTATTTTCCTATTTGTGCCATTTACATTTGAATCCTTGCTTTCTTAGTTAATTGTAGTGGCTTAATGATGATCCCTGTTTAGATTAGATCCATATCCTCATTAGCTAAGGTTAGATTAGATCACTTTTCTTCTTTGGTTTTTATGATTTTGGATTGCAATTGTAGTGTAGGTTGTTTGAATCCTTGTTAATTGTATGTCTTTAGTTTTCTTTTTCATTTATAGCTCATTACATAACAAACCCATTTAGAATCTCAAAATGCAAACCCCATTCATAAATAACTTGATCCTAGGATTATCATGCATTGACTATATTCCTTATGAGATACAACCTGGGCCATACCCTATACTTTACTAGTGTAGTTAGGTGGTTTGGTACTTTATTATTTGATACCCAATTCATGACAAAATCAGGTTTTTCAGTACCCTCTCTCCCCTAAAACATACGAGTATATTATATCTAGCATAATATGGGAGTAGAGATCACTAAGTGGTAGGTCTCTAGCAGGGTAACACAGGAAGGTGCATGATGAAGGTCTAAATCCTAAATGCTCTCTAATGATGCTGGAGGACAATGTCAGGTTCCTATTGGCTACCCTAGTAGTGTAGGTGAGGTCATCGACTCAAACCAAGTTATTGTATAGTTCAGCACATAGACCTTTATTAACTGAATTAGAATAATAAAACTAGGTCTTGTAGACTATAAAACTCAATCACCTCAATAGATGGTATGACTGATCTCATTAAAAAAAATTCTACAAAGGTATCTAGAATGAAGAGGCATATATGATATGGACAAAAACCTAGTTCTAAGTTCCTCTGTAGGAAATCTAAGGTCATTACTAGAGTCTGAGAAGTGCCAGCATCAAGGTTCTTTCTCTTAACTCTTTTAATAATAATTAAAAGATTAAAAATATTTAAAATTTTAATTAGTTTGAGTTAGACTATTATCGAGGCATTTTTTGGATGATTATATAAGAAATGATGATCTCGGAAGTGGAGTATTCTTTAAATTCAGGGAGAAAAACAAAGAGTAGTATTCGGTTTGGGCGCCTGGAGCTGAAGCTCTGGGTGCCTTATGTAGGTGAAATATGGGTGTCTAGAGACGGTTCCAGGCGCCTATATAGGAGGCGTTTCGGGGGCGCCTAGAGGTGAATCGGGTGTCTATCCCCAAAAACTATGGGTGGTTTAACAATACTGTAGACAAGTTTGTTTAGCGATGCGAACACCTGGATTTAATTAATCTAGGCACCTAGTTTTAGGCGATTTTGAGCTCATGTATTAGTTATAGGTGCCTCGAGCGTGTTTGATGTAGGAGTAAGTTTGATTAAATTCTTGGTTTTATTATTATTATTATTATTATTATTATTATTTGTTTAGTTTAATTTGAATTAAGTTAAATTAATTAGTTGATTAAGTTAAATTATTTTATGATTATTAAATTTTAATTAAGTAAATTTTAATTAAATTTATTTTAAGTTTAATTAAATTTAATTCAGTTTAGTTTAAGTTAATTGAATTTTAGTTAAGTTAATTTTAATTTTAAGCTAATGAAATTTTAATTAAGTTAATTTAAATTTAAATTAGTTTAAGTTAATTAAATTTTAATTAATTTAATATTAATTAATTATAGTTTAAGTTAATTAGATTTTAATTAAGTTTATTTTAATTTTAATTAAGTTAATTTGAGTTTAATTAATTAAATTGACTTTGATTAATTAATTTAAGTTTGATTATTTGAGTTTGGCAGTGATCTCGTCATCATTTTCGAAGTCAGATTCATTTTTGGACTCGGGCTTAAATGAGAACTGGTATTTTGGTTCCTTTGTCTTGATTTTCCTACAAGTAAAGTAATACTTTTCTTGGCACGACGTGCATTAATCTATTCATGCAATTCAAATTCTAAAAAAAAATTCATCTAATCTAATGGAAGAATGATCTTTGAAAACTTTGTAAGCATTTATCATAGATGCCCACAAAGTATTTTTTGGAAAAGTGTTTAATGTATACCTAACTATGTCACGCTTTTCAACTTGCTAACTGATTGTGTGAAGGTTGTTGAGGAGATCTTGTGAACGAGTGCGAACCTGGCTTGCTGATTCTCCTTTCTATATTTTTATATTATATAATTTATTTAAAATGAAATCACGCTTACTTTGGTGTCGGAAGTGCCTTCGTGTTGTCACGCCCCCAGGTAGTCCCTGTCCGAAGAAATTTCTGCAGCATCTCCCCTGTACGGCGGACAATATGAAGCTCAGTATACATATATCTCCATACCTCGGCCACACACGGCCGGAATAATACAATACAAATAAGAACAAGCCACGCAGTTTATATCAACAATCCACATAAGTCAACATATAATCAATCCACGCAGTATAATAAGGAAAGACGATATAGAATCTCGAAGATATATGTAAACATCCTACTCCACTACATCGAAGAAAACCAAATCCACGAAGTAACGGAAAATATCTGCAGCGGAAAACAATAGTAGTAAACCCGAATGTCAATGTCTACAATACAACCCACAATACAAGTATATAAGATGCAAAAGCAGGATAAAATCCGACAAAGAAAATCCTCGCTGAATGGGGCTAGCGACTGGAATATCTCCCGACGGCCTCAACCTGAAAAATAGTAACAACGGGGTGAGTCCAAAGAACTCAGCAGGTAATCCAATAGATATGTACAGCAATATATAACTACCAGTAATATCCTAAGGTACAGCCTCCTAAACCATAAAGTCTATAGTACAGTCTCCTATCAGTATAACACATATGCATAACTGAATAAAATGCAGTAACCAACAATAGGCATGTAACACAGTCTACTGCACAAATAATAAGAAATGCGACATCAGAATAAATCAGACTCACCGCGAGGCTTGGACAAATAATCGTGGACATGCATGCATAAAGATAGTCGAGCAAAAGCATGTATCCTGATGCATGTCAATCATATGCAATCACCAAATGCATCAATGCATATGATGTCAATGATGCGACATGGTCACCCCTGACGCCAGTCCATCTCACACACAATGGTGAGACCGAGTGGGTAGGGCTGTGACCGTGCACTCTGCCATCACTGCCCTGAAGAGTGACCGAGTGGACGGGATGCTGTCGGAGTACACCTATCCTCCTACCTCAAACATAGTGAGGGAGCGCAATGCTCTCAACTCCCGGTACGCGATGATGGGGAGGGATCCCTGTCTGCTACCACGCTGCAGTCACACTACCCATGAGCGGACCAGCGGAGCACTACAGATCTACTGCCATACACACCCTACTGTGCTGTGCCACTACCCATGCAGTGAACACGTTGTGTGCAGGCCTATGTAGCCGACCGACGAGCTCAACAATAATGGAGTCGTCAATCGCCCAGCATGCAATCATGCGATATGGTGCATGCGGCTACAATATGACATACCTGAACAAGCCTCCTCCATATATGTGCGTGTCAAAAAGGTAAACACATATAACTATAAACATGATATAAATAGCATAAATCCAAAGACATCACATATACAATGATGTAAGTATCATGAATCCAAGAGCATGTATCACACATGTAAAGCAACTAATCCAGTAGAGTAGAGCACTATAGATATGCACCTCTATGAACATATATACACATGGCAAGAGATAAAATATCCAATCCTGAAGTAAAGCAACTAGCAGATGAAGTATGTGATAGGTATCAACTAACCCTAAATCCAGGGGAAGTGTTGAACTACCAATCACTAGTAACCGTCTACAAGTATCGAATAACCTATAACCAGGGAAGTGCTAAATCTACCAATCACTAGCAAGTATATATAAACTGCACATATCAAGAGACACTATCAAGAGATAAGTCAAAGGGTACCCGCCTCCAATAGAAGGTACAATCCAGTCCTAATCCAATGTTGAGACGTCTGTCTCGAATCAATGTCCTGTGTAAATAAATACATTTACTGTTATTTAGCTAGAATACAACCACATAGCTAAATAAATCCTAAATAGAAATTTATGAACAAACCCTAAACCATATCCTTCAACCTTTCTAACGGTTAATTAGGGATAGTTCCCTAATCCCTAATCAACCATTAGATTAGCAAATCAACCCTAAATCCATTTACACATGATTAATTATCTACATAATCATTCACTTAATTCCAAGCATATAAAACCGTAAGATCCAATCCAAATAACCTAATTAATCTACATAACCTAATGATGAATAAACTATCAATAGGTATCAAGATCCTACCAAATCATCTAACACCTGATCATCAATTTCCAATTTCAATACATCATATACTCAAAAGCCTTACTCATACCTCAATTTCCAGCTACTGTTGATGCTGGAACCAGAGGAGCTACTGCTGGTTGTGGGTGATGCCGGACCAACAACAAGCAACCTCACAGAACACTTATGCTGAATTCACTTCACTATCACAGATGCTAACCCTACTGGATCAATCGGATCAAAATGAGAAGATCACAATTCAACCAAGCATTCCAAATTCAAACAATCAACTCCTCTTACCTCCAATCTGGGACTTCAATCGGCAACAATGAAAGGTCCAAGATCTGATCAGAACAGAACCACACTCTTCTTCTCCAATCCCGTAACCTCAATCTACAGCAAAGGAGAGAAGCTGTCAAAATCTGATCAAGAGGAAAAGGAAGGGATCCGACACTTTCCTCAATCCAAGCAAGAAGGATTTACTAGAACCAAACCCTAATCTGGCGAAATCTGTGAATCAATCAAGGATCCGGCGAAGAATCAAGAGGAAAGAGTTTCAATGGCTTACCCTTGAAGCCCTAATCACCCCTTCCACGCCGGCGATCGGGTGGCACGGCTCGATCCAGATCTGGACAGTGAAGAGGAGGATCGCACTATGAGTAGTGCGAGGAGAGAAGAACGGAGGTCGATCGGTTGGGAGGCGACGAATCTTGCTCCTCACCGTGCCCTAGCCACCTCGCCGTTGACGCTTAGCCGCAGAACTCACGGGACAGAACCCCTCGGCCGAAGGCAGCCTGGTCTTCCTCGGCACCGTCAAGATCCGGCGACGAGCTCCTCAGGATCGGCGGCGAAGGCGAGAGAAATCGAGGGAGATCGGTCGAGAGGAAGAAGAGAGGATTCGGCTCAAGGAGGAACCGAGAGAGGGAGTCGGGGAAGAAGAGGAAATCGCAGTGAAGAGGGTCGGGTTCGGCGTTTGGGAGAAATAAAAAGAAAAATGAAAATGTTTTATAAATAAAATATTTCCTCCATTAAACGGATATCCCAAATAGGCTTTATCCGCGCCCGAAATTAATCCCCTCAAAACTCGTCGTACGAGCTCCGAAAAATTCCCAGAAAAATTTTATAAGGCTATTTCTGAAATAACCCTATTTATTAAAATTTTCCGAGATCTCACATCCTCCCCTACTAATAAAAATTTGGTCCCCAAATTTTGCTATAACCAACAGCAAACACTAGGATATAACCAAACTATATAAACGCTGAAGAAACTCTAACCCACATACCTCAAGTAAAAAGATGAGGGTATCGAGCTCGGATCGCATCCTCCAGCTCCCACGTAGCCTCCTCGTCAGAATGATGCTGCCATCCGACTTTAACCAGTCGGACAGTCTTGTTCCGCAGCTGACGCTCTCTATGGTCCAGAATCCGCACCGGAACCTCCTCGTAAGTAACATCAGGCTGAAGATATATCTGACAGAACATGTGCCGGATCGGATACGTATCTCCTCAGCATAGATACATGGAATACATCGTGAATGCCAACTAGAGATGGTGGTAGCGCCAGACGGTAAGCTACTGCTCCAATCCTCTCCAAGATCTGGAATGGTCCAATATATCGGGGAGCTAGCTTACCTCGGAGACCAAATCTCTTCACCCCTTTCGTGGGTGAAACTCTAAGAAATACATGATCACCAATGGAGAACTCCAGGGGTCTCCGTCTCTGATCAGCATAACTCTTCTGACGGTCCTGAGCCTCTGACATCCTCCGTCTGATAATGCGAACTAACTCTGCATCCTGCTGAGCTCTCTGAGGTCCTACCAACTGGGCCTCCCCAACTTCTTCCCAGAGGACGGGTGTCCGACAAGACCTACCATACAACGCCTCAAACGGTGCCATCTGGATAGCCGAATGATAGCTGTTGTTGTAGGCGAACTCCACTAATGGCAGGTGGTCCTCCCAACTGCCTCCGAAATCCATAACGCAAGACCTCAGCAAGTCCTCCAAAGTCTGAATAGTCCGCTCTGACTGCCCATCTGTCTGCGGATGGAATGCCGTACTGAAACGGAGCTGTGTGCCCAAGGCCTGCTGCAGACTCTGCCAGAACCGGGAAGTGAACCGCGGGTCTCTATCAGATATAATACTCAACGGAACTCCATGCAATCTGATAATCTCTCGACAATATAACTCTGCTAATCGATCCAGAGAATCAGTCTTCCGGATCGCTATAAAATGTGCGGATTTGGTTAATCGGTCAACGATTACCCAAATCGCATCATGGCCTCGACGAGTCCTAGGCAAACCAACCACGAAATCCATAGTAATGTGCTCCCACTTCCACTCTGGAATAGGGATCCTCTGAAGTAAACCAGCAGGTCTCTGGTGCTCAGCCTTCACCTGCTGACAAACAAGACATCTAGCTACAAAATCTGCGATGTCTTTCTTCATGCCGTTCCACCAATAGGAACGTCTCAAATCGCGATACATACGAGTCCCACCTGGGTGGATAGCAAATCTAGAACGATGAGCCTCCTGAAGTAACTCCTCCATGACCGGGTGAGACTGAGGTACACATAATCTGCCTCGGAAATAAACAATCCCCTCATCATCTCGTGTAAACTCGGTCTGCTGTCCGGAAGCTATCTGGCTGCCAATGAACTGTAAATGCTGATCTCCGGCCTGGGCCTCTCGAATCCTCATCCTGATCGACGACTGAGCAACCATGGTAACAAGAATACCCTGCTCTGTCCGTCCCTGCTCCTCAAGGCCCAACTCGGAGAATCCCTGAATCAAGTCCGTGACTAAAACTCGGTGACAAGCTAAAGTCCCTCTGGACTTCCTGCTCAGTGCATCAGCAACCACATTAGCTTTACCCGGATGGTAGCTAATAGTACAATCATAATCCTTCAGGAACTCCATCCATCTCCTCTGTCGGAGATTGAGTTCCTTCTGGGTGAAAATATATTTGAGACTCTTATGATCAGTAAGAATCTCAAAAGTAATGCCATAAAGATGATGTCGCCAAATCTTCAAAGCAAAGATAATAGCGGCTAGCTCTAAATCATGTACTGGGTAGTTCTTCTCATGCTCCTTCAACTGACGAGAAGCATAGGAGACTACCCTACCGTGCTGTATCAAAACAGCGCCCAAGGCCTGAAGAGATGCGTTTGTGTAAAGTACGAATCCGTCATCACCAGAAGGTAAAACCAAAACTGGTGCTGATACTAATCTCCGCTTCAGCTCCTGGAAGCTGGTCTCACAAGCCTCTAACCACATGAACTTCACGCCTTTCCTAGTCAGACGTGTCAATGACATAGCAATACTGGAGAAACCCTCAACGAATCGTCTGTAATATCCAGTCAGTCCTAAGAAACTACGGATCTCCTGGACTGACTTCGGCTGCTCCCAGCTAGTGATAGCCTCGATCTTCTGAGGATCTACAGAAATACCTCGACTAGACACCACATGTCCCAGAAAACCAACTGAGGATAGCCAAAATGCACATTTGCTGAACTTCGCATATAGATGATGCCGTCGAAGAGTCTCCAATACTATGCGAAGGTGCTGCGCATGTTCCTCCTCGGAACATGAATAGATCAATATGTCATCGATAAACACAATCACAAACTGATCTAAATACTCCAAAAAGATACTGTTCATCAAATCCATAAATACTGCAGGAGCATTGGTAAGCCCAAATGGCATTACCAAAAACTTGTAATGTCCATATCCGGTGCGGAATCTGTCTTCGAATATCAGAATCTCTGACTCTCAGCTGATGATATCTAGACCGCAGATCAATCTTGGAATACACTGATGTATCTCTAAGCTGATCAAATAAATCCTCAATCCGTGGCAAGGGGTACTTATTTCTGATAGTCACTGCATTCAGCTACCTATAATCGATGCACAACCTCAGAGTACCATCCTTCTTCTTGACAAATAGATCGAGACCCCACGGAGATACACTAGGGCTAATAAATCCCTATCCAGTAACTCCCGGAGTTGGACCTTTAGTTCGTCCAACTCTTTCTTGCCATACGATAAGGAGCTGATGTTGCTGTCCTCGAATCTCAATAGCAACTCCACTTGCCTTCGGGAGGCAAACCGTAACTCATCCGAAAAACGTCGATACTCTGACCACCGAACGTCCGCTGAAGCCGAGGGCTACTGATGTCATGATAATCAAAGATAATAGAAACTCGGCCTCCATGTGATAGCAGTCATACCAGATCGCGGAAATGGTCGATATCCCATCGTCTCTGATGTGAAATCCCAAGAGGGTTGGTTCGGAGGTCGAACGTAACCACCCTCTTCCGGCAATCAACTGTGGCATGATAAGCAGACAGCCAATCCATACCCAGGATAATATCAAACTCGACCATCTCCAGTACTAACAAATCTACAATGAGTATAATGCTACCAAAATCTAACGGGCAACCTCTGACCTCCTGAGTGACATCCAAGGTATCACCAGATGGTAAGGAGACGGCTAGTCGTCGCGGTCTATGAGAAGGTAGTCTACCAATCTCTCTCATAAATGCACAAGATATAAAAGAATGTGAACTACCTGTATCAATTAGCATATCAGCTAAAATGCATAAAGTAAAATCGCATCGCAAAATGATCCGCCGGCTCACCGAAGCGTCCTCTCCGTGACCGCGTGAACTCGCCCAAGATCTCGACGGTAGAGGCGGTAGATCGCCAAAGGTCGCCGAGTCCGAGCCGCCACCGAGCTCGATCGATATTGAGTCGAGCATGGGCCGCAGATGTATCGAATCGTGGTCAGAATCGATATCGCCGATGGTCGAGCCGACATCGAGGTCCGAAATAGAACCTCGAGACTCCATCGAACACCGGAATGCTCCCGACCTGCATGCATATGCACTGCCGCAGGGGAGTCCTCGCCGACGGTGTGAAGATTGGACTCTCGGCCCGGACTGACCAAACTGTCCTCCCGCAACCGAAACTCCGGCTACATGCCGAGTCTTCGGTCAGCTCGGATGACGTGTGCGCTTGCAATAATAGCAACCGATCGCCCCAAGGAGCAAGAAACCATGTGATCTCGGGATCCGACGGCACAAAGTGAGGATCACGGTGGATCGCTTCCGCCCACGAGTAGACCGGAACGCCCGGATGAAGATCGCCCCGACTTATGGGGTCGCCGGATGCCCCAGTACTCGACCTGCCCGAAAGCGATCGCCTGCCCCGTAGTCTCGTGGTCGCCGGCTCGCCCGAAGTCCGATCACCGCTCGCTTATTCGCATTCACTCTCGAGTAGACTCAATCGAGAGCTCTATCCGGTCTCTTGTATGATGAAGTACTAAAACCGACATCTTCATTGAAGATGCCCGCCCAGCCCTGGACAAATCAAGCATACGAGATCCGCATCGGCCACTAACTCGGGATGTAATCTGCCAACCGATTAAATTCAGCATTATACTCCATCACTGAGCGGTTATTCTGCCGCGGACTAAGAAAATCCTGCCGAAGAGTCATCTGATATGCTCGGGGAAAATACTGACTCTCGAATGCCTCCCTAAATCTCATCCAGGTAATATGCTGGTCACCTATGATAGAGCGCTGTATGTCCCACCAGATCTCTGCCTCATCTCGTAGGTGGTAAGCAGCTAGCTCGGCCTTCTCCCACTCGGAGCAGGCCATGTAAAAGAATATCCGCTCCATAGTCTCAATCCAGGACAGAGCTATGCTCGGATCAGTCTCCCCGCGAAATAATGTGAATCGGCTCTTCGCCGACTCTGCTAAGGCTGGGATCCGTGCTCGTGCCGCAGCTATATCAGTAGGGATCGCTGCGGAACTAGGTAGAGCCACAGGAGCTGATCCTATGGGTGGTACTGAGGGATAGGCCGGAAGAGGTACCACTGGTGCTGCAGTATAACCGGGAGTGGGTACTGCTGGTGCAGGTACCGAGTATGTAGTAACCAGCACAGATGTCTGTGGTGGTACCGAGTACGCAGTAGGCACGGCTAGAGAAGGTGCCGAGTACCCTGTAGGTACTACTGGCGGTACAAGCGAGGTAGGTACCTCTGAAGTCGGAACCGTCAGGATCTGACAGTCTAACGTGGTCACAATACCCTGAGGAGTCTATCCCTGACGGACAGGCTCAACCCTAACAGAACTCTCTGGAAACTCTGTCTCTAGAGAATCGATCGCCCTCGTACATGTGCGACCACGTTTAAGTACTAAAACACGTATCATATATGTAAAAAAAATGTTATCCAGGTATCACTACAGGTATAAGAACTATAAAATTACCTCATTTACCTATTTGCCGTCTGGAGATGTCCTGTCGCTGCTTAGCCCCAAATAGAAACAATAAAACCTCGTCAAACTACCTCGGAATTCCGAAACGATAAAATCGACGGAAACCCGTACAAATCTAAAATACCGAGAAATGCTCACGAAAGTAAGCCTCGTAAATCCGAAACCCGACAAGTAGGTATCGCAAAACTTTGCTCTGATACCAAATAAATTGGTATCAGATAAACCTCGAAAATCCAAAACGAAGAGCAAGTATCGTGTACCTTGCTCTGATACCAAAAATTGTCACGCCCCCAGGTAGTCCCTGTCCGAAGAAATTTCGGCAGCATCTCCCCTGTACGGCGGACAATATGAAGCTCAGTATACATATATCTCCATACCTCGGCCACACACGGCCGGAATAATACAATACAAATAAGAACAAGCCACGCAGTTTATATCAACAATCCACATAAGTCAACATATAATCAATCCACGCAGTATAATAAGGAAAGACGATATAGAATCTCGAAGATATATGTAAACATCCTACTCCACTACATCGAAGAAAACCAAATCCACGAAGTAACGGAAAATATCTGCAGCGGAAAACAATAGTAGTAAACCCGAATGTCAATGTCTACAATACAACCCACAATGCAAGTATATAAGATGCAAAAGCAGGATAAAATCCGACAAAGAAAATCCTCGCTGAATGGGGCTAGCGACTGGAATATCTCCCGACGGCCTCAACCTGAAAAATAGTAACAACGGGGTGAGTCCAAAGAACTCAGCAGGTAATCCAATAGATATGTACAGCAATATATAACTACCAGTAATATCCTAAGGTACAGCCTCCTAAACCATAAAGTCTATAGTACAGTCTTCTATCAGTATAACACATATGCATAACTGAATAAAATGCAGTAACCAACAATAGGCATGTAACACAGTCTACTGCACAAATAATAAGAAATGCGATACTGTAATAAACTGTACTCACCTGCGAGGCTTGGACAAATAACTGTGGACATGCACAGACAAAGATAGTCAGAGCAAAAGCATGTATCCTGTATGCATGTCAATCATATGCAATCACCAAAATGCATCAATCATAACGAATGCAGTCCGTGCATATGATGCAATATGACATGGTCACCCCTGACACCAGTCACCATCTCACACACAATGGTGCGCGTGGGTAGGGCTGTGACACCGTGCACTCTGCCATCACTGCCCCTGAAGAGTGACCGAGTGGACGGGATGCTGTCGGAGTACACCTATCCTCCTACCTCAAACATAGTGAGGGAGCGCAATGCTCTCAACTCCCGGTACGCGATGACGGGGAGGGATCCCTGTCTGCTACCACGCTGCAGTCACACTACCCATGAGCGGACCAACGGAGCACTACAGAGCTACTGCCATACACACCCTACTGTGCTGTGCCACTACCCATGCAGTGAACACGTTGTGTGCAGGCCTATGTAGCCGGCCGACGAGCTCAACAATAATGGAGTCGTCAATCGCCCAGCATGCAATCATGCGATATGGTGCATGCGGCTACAATATGACATACCTGAACAAAGCCTCCTCCATATATGTGCGTGTCAAAAAGGTAAACACATAGAACTATAAACATGATATAAACAGCATAAATCCAAAGACATCACATATACAATGATGTAAGTATCATGAATCCAAGAGCTTGTGTCACACATGTAAAGCAACTAATCCAGTAGAGTAGAGCACTATAGATATGCACCTCTATGAACATATATACACATGGCAAGAGATAAAATATCCAATCCTGAAGTAAAGCAACTAGCAGATGAAGTATGTGATAGGTATCAACTAACCCTAAATCCAGGGGAAGTGTTGAACTACCAATCACTAGTAACCGTCTACAAGTATCGAATAACCTATAACCAGGGAAGTGCTAAATCTACCAATCACTAGCAAGTATATATAAACTGCACATATCAAGAGACACTATCAAGAGATAAGTCAAAGGGTACCCGCCTCCAATAGAAGGTACAATCCAGTCCTAATCCAATGTTGAGACGTCTGTCTCGAATCAATGTCCTGTGTAAATAAATACATTTACTGTTATTTAGCTAGAATACAACCACATAGCTAAATAAATCCTAAATAGAAATTTATGAACAAACCCTAAACCATATCCTTCAACCTTTCTAACGGTTAATTAGGGATAGTTCCCTAATCCCTAATCAACCATTAGATTAGCAAATCAACCCTAAATCCATTTACACATGATTAATTATCTACATAATCATTCACTTAATTCCAAGCATATAAAACCGTAAGATCCAATCCAAATAACCTAATTAATCTACATAACCTAATGATGAATAAACTATCAATAGGTATCAAGATCCTACCAAATCATCTAACACCTGATCATCAATTTCCAATTTCAATACATCATATACTCAAAAGCCTTACTCATACCTCAATTTCCAGCTACTGTTGATGCTGGAACCAGAGGAGCTACTGCTGGTTGTGGGTGATGCCGGACCAACAACAAGCAACCTCACAGAACACTTATGCTGAATTCACTTCACTATCACAGATGCTAACCCTACTGGATCAATCGGATCAAAATGAGAAGATCACAATTCAACCAAGCATTCCAAATTCAAACAATCAACTCCTCTTACCTCCAATCTGGGACTTCAATCGGCAACAATGAAAGGTCCAAGATCTGATCAGAACAGAACCACACTCTTCTTCTCCAATCCCGTAACCTCAATCTACAGCAAAGGAGAGAAGCTGTCAAAATCTGATCAAGAGGAAAAGGAAGGGATCCGACACTTTCCTCAATCCAAGCAAGAAGGATTTACTAGAACCAAACCCTAATCTGGCGAAATCTGTGAATCAATCAAGGATCCGGCGAAGAATCAAGAGGAAAGAGTTTCAATGGCTTACCCTTGAAGCCCTAATCACCCCTTCCACGCCGGCAATCGGGTGGCACGGCTCGATCCAGATCCGGACAGTGAAGAGGTGGATCGCACTATGAGTAGTGCGAGGAGAGAAGAACGGAGGTCGATCGGTTTGGAGGCGACGAATCTTGCTCCTCACCGTGCCCTAGCCACCTCGCCGTTGACGCTTAGCCGCAGAACTCACGGGACAGAACCCCTCGGCCGAAGGCAGCCTGGTCTTCCTCGGCACCGTCAAGATCCGGCGACGAGCTCCTCAGGATCGGCGGCGAAGGCGAGAGAAATCGAGGGAGATCGGTCGAGAGGAAGAAGAGAGGATTCGGCTCAAGGAGGAACCGAGAGAGGGAGTCGGGGAAGAAGAGGAAATCGCAGTGAAGAGGGTCGGGTTCGGCGTTTGGGAGAAATAAAAAGAAAAATGAAAATGTTTTATAAATAAAATATTTCCTCCATTAAACGGATATCCCAAATAGGCTTTATCCGCGCCCGAAATTAATCCCCTCAAAACTCGTCGTACGAGCTCCGAAAAATTCCCAGAAAATTTCTAAAAATTCCAGAAAAATTTTATAAGGCTATTTCTGAAATAACCCTATTTATTAAAATTTTCCGAGATCTCACACGTGTAGCTCTATCAATTTGTTCCATAGTTCTTTGACACTATTGAAGGGCATGACTCGATTCAGCTCCTCTTTCGTTAAGCCACATTGTAGGGTTTGAGTTACCTTACTATCAGCTTTGATCTTTTTCTTTGTTAGTGCTTCCCATTTGACGTAGGGGATGGGTTCTCCATTTTTATGAGGATTGTGAATCCAGTCTAGATCATGAGCCACATCTCCACCCAAGTTTTGAGGTGGTACTCCATCAAGCCCTTCTAGTAGTCAAAGTCCTTGCAAGAGAAGAGAGGTGGGCAAGAAGTACTATAGCCTTCTTGATGGATCATTTTGAATAAATCTAGCAAAAAATAAAACAAAAGTAGAATATACCAAAACTTAGTTTTGGATTAGTAGTGCAAGACAGGTAATGCGAAAAATAAAATTAACTCTAGTGGTGTTGCACCAACTTCGAGAAATGAAAAACCACAAGTGATAAAAAGGATTTATCAGAAGAGGTGATTGAACCAATTCTGATTGACAACGAAAAATAAAAATAATGAAAAAATGCTCAAAAAGATTGTTGCACCAATTTAGAACGCTCTTGCCCTCATACCAATTGTAGGATTGAAAACAATATTAGAAGGGGGGTGAATATTGCTCGTCTCATTTTCACTTTTTAGAAAAATATGAGAATATGCAGCAAAAATACAGAAAGAAAAATACACACAAGGCTAATGCCTTTGTTTTTTACTTGGTTAATAACCTAGCAACTACTAGTCCAAGGCCCACACTCGTTGAGTATTTTTGTTAGAAAATTCACTATAAGCTTGATACAAATAGAAATGAATTGAATACAAAGTTCATGTAAATAAAAAGATACCAACAAATGAAGAATGTAGTAACTTGAGCATTAGATGCCGAAGCAACATTTCAGAGTCATAAAACAGGTTTCGGAGCAACGGACGAGTATGAAAGTCTTATAGAATGTGTGTCTAAAGATACTTGTCGAACCCTTCTTTGATAGCCTCTTTTAGGCACTTGGACCAGCTCCAGACGCCTCCACTAAGGCTTATCTGATCTACCTTCGCTACTAACTTATCCAACTCTAGATGCCTAGATCCCTTCCGGGTGCCTAGGTTGTTGACATGGCTATAACTCGCTGAAAATCTATCTAAGTTGGCTCTATCCATTCTTGGGTGCCAGATCCTTTCCAGATGCTTAGAATTTAACGTGTGCTAGCCAACTAGGGTGTGCCAACTCAGTTGCTCGCGTGGCTGGATTTAGGTCATTCTAGGCCCTTGGTTCATTTTTGGTCGGTCGGATCTCACCTTGCATGCCTTAACTCCAGCTTTGATTTCCTGCATCACAAAGTTAGCACAATAGACATAATATGCAGTATAAGTATAAAAAAATTTAAAATAATCTTCGTACTGTCCGGTCATGACTTTCAGATTTCGCTAAAAGCCTAGTTTGACCTGACGCCTATAGTTCTCTCAATGGGGAATGATTCCTCACCTACACCTCTCATAAAAGTTTACCTATTGCCAAAAATTCGATCCTCCTGATGTATTTGGACTTTTGCTCGACATCCAATCTTGGCCTTTGGAACTTCCTGCTACATGCCTGATCCTCGATCCACTTAGACTTCTGCTTGGTATCTGTGACCCCAGGATTCTCCTCTAGTGTCCTCGACTCCTAAGACTATTGCTCGACATCCTTGATCTGTGAAGACTTTTATATAGTCCACTAACCAGAACTTCTTTGCCCAATCCACTCGACCAGGACTTCTTGCCCAATCCACCTAACTAGGACTTCTTTGCCTAGCCTCAACTAGGACTTTCTTGCACATTTAACTAAGCTCGTTAAATCACAATAATTTTTAACTTCAAACTTTTCTCAATATCAAAATACAAGTTTAATTAGCTAGTTCTTTCATTACTAATAGTATATTTCGCGGAATGTGCAACAGTGGTGGAATAACAAGTTCATCGGCATGAGCAGCACCTTGTTGTGGCCGGAGCAGGGAGGTAGTCCAACGTTTAGTGGGTGGTAGTGGTTCTTCCTTGGGCAGTGGTAGCAAGGAGAGGAGAGGGAGAGAGAGGATTGCATAACCTAACCTTTAGGTTTTCATCTAAAGAATATTATTTTTCTCGCCGCTCTAATCATATTTATATATCTCCTAACGGGTTTGATTAGTGAATCCAAACCGGTTACCATTAACCCAAAGTCAAAACCAATAGCCTTAAGTTTGGTTTATGACCAAACCACTTGGTTTAAAACCAAACCACTTGGTTTAAAACCAAATCACTTGGTTTAAAACCAAATCACTTGGCTCATTAACCAAACTTTTTAAATTAAAATCAAACCAATTTGATTTATAGTTAAACCAAAGAGGGTCCAATTCATCTTCAAAAGACGTGACCCATTCGTGCTTCCATTGTAATAAAGTATCTTCCATAAAGCCCATAGTCTTATCCAACCAGACTCAATCTGGCTCGATATAAGAATCCAATTCTCAAACTCGTTTTAAGTCTTTCGGATAATCTCATAGTGCGTGTGACCCGATAGATTTCTGATTATATTGATCATTTATAATTAATCATTAATTATGAATAGATCATGAGTGACATATTGTAGTACATCATGATCCTTAATTGTCTAAAAAATTAATGGTTGATCTCAAAACCACTTCTGAACCCTTTCAATAGCTACGATGAGTCGTATTTTGTTCTTTTTACTCATCTTATCCCACTTAGTTTAAGATATGATCTATGTGTCAGTCCCCACTAGGCTGACCATGTCACACTTAGGTTAAGTTATATTTCTCCATCCTATGGATTCAAATTATTCAGACATATGTCCAAGATTACCATACTCTTGGCATGTAATACTTTGACCAAAGACTGTAAGTAATAATCTCGACAAACGATTGTAGGGTATACATATCCTTTTACCAGGAGCGGTGAATCCTCTATGGACTATCCAAACACCTTCAGACATCTTAATTTATACCTAATCATCCCGTACCCATTCCTCCATGGAGATATATCTACTAAGATTTCAAAGTATAAGTCTCCATGGCCAAGGTGACTTGAATGCCTCAAATCGAAGGAAACTCACACTTAATCTATAATGAGTTCTTCATTGACATATTCATATATGTATAGAACCATATGAAGTTTCATAGCAGCTCACTCCAATGAACTAGTTACCCTAAACTAACATCCATGTTTAACTTTCGACATCTCAATGTCTCCATCTAGTGAGAAGCATCTTCTTGGTTAAACCAAGGAATATAACACGTGCTAATCTCTCAGAATCAATGATGTCTGCACTCATTAGTGTATCAACTAGAAAATATTTTAATGCATTCATAATTGTACATGTAGAAATGCTCACTAATTGTGATACAAACATAAGTTCTCTCATGCTATGAATCATATTGTGAACATTAGTAAATAAGTTTAAGATCCAACCGTATACATAAAGTATGTACAAAAAAATAGTGAATATTTATTTATCCAATAAATAGTACATTCTATAAGACAATTGCATTAGGACATCTTTAAAATATAACAGGTTGATCAGCGGTGTACGAGAGGAGACGACAGCTAGCCGGTGACAAGGGAGAAGAGGAGGCAGCGACCAAAGGATGCGATGGTAGCATTACGATGAAGGTGGTTGCTTGATGGCACATCGCATGAGGGAGAAAGAAAATAAAAGGGACGCCCATAGCATCTGATGACATGAGGAAGAGGGAGGTGACGTGAGGCTGCCAATGTGCTTGAGAAAGGTGACCCCTGAGAGAAGAGAGATGTCGAAGAGAGAGGGCAATGAAGGCATGACCAGAGGAGGCGGCGTTCTGTTAGAGCAAGGCCTTCCTTGGCATATCTTACTACATGGTCCAGTATGTCAGATTCGGTGGTAGGAGGAGATGTTGACAAAGGAACTTGCTTCATGATCCGGTGGTGCAAGATCCGACAATAGTGTTGAGTACGATGGGAGAGGAGATGAAGGAGGAGAGGAGGCTACAATAGTGGGGTGGGAAAGGAGGATCACGCGAGGAAGGAGACAACCATGAGGTGACTGGTGGTCGGACGAGGAAGGCATGAGAAAGAGGGAATAAGGGGAATGGCCAGTGGAGATGGTTGCTGCCATTAGGGAGACACGGTCTATGGAGGTTGAACACAATTGTGTGGGCGACGACCGTCGTTCGGACGTGGCTGCGAGGTTGAGAGAGAGATCCTTCAAGAGAGACTTTTGAGAGAGAAATCGGGAGATTGAAATTGAGACCGTGGGAGACAGAGAGAGAGTAGGGGGGTTGGCGGCGCCCCTTGAGTGAATCCTCTCCCTTCCCCTTCTCTCAATCCCAACCCTAAAAAGGGGGGAAAAGAAGGAAAAGTTGAATAAGCCACTTGACCTCGTGGAGCCTATTTCATACCTTTGCATCACTGCTAATCCCCATTGTACCACATGATACCCATTTATAAAGGATAGACTCTAACTTACTCGTTTTAAGATATTTTTGTTAAATTATCTAGATCCATGTTTATCACGGTTGGTGAAGATTGGATGTGTTCCCTTTGGAAGTACAGATTGATGCATCCTCTTGTTGAGGTCAACTCCCTTCCTTCAATGTGGTCAAGTCCTCCCTTGATAATCTTTCAAGAGGTGGGCTGGGTGCATAATAGGCTGATTAAATTTTTAGTTTACATCAATTATATTATGCACTTTTACACAAGAAACTCACTAAAGCACTAATTCTGATGAATCTAATATGTGTTTACAGCGGGAACACAGTTACACAGGCTTTTGGTAGAAGAATTCTTTTTCTTATTAGTATTGGATGCATTTTCTGAGCATTGGCATACAAAATATAGAGGGATTCATATATTTAGACACTTCTACAAACTATAGATGGATTTATCATAACGGAGTTGTATTATGCTGGAGAAACATTTCTCCAATAGTATAAAATTTTCCTAATTTTTTCAGTCGATCCTCATCCTTTTTCAGTATCATGTGAGTTTTTACTTCAACCTCTCTTTCGTGATCATTAATGCTATAATGTACATTCTTCCTGTTTGAGTATACCTTGTTCTGAAATTTTTAGGTGAGTATAGCATCGATATCAGTATCGATATGCACCAATAAGAAACTTATCTTTGAGTTTGTCAGGTTGCACAACGATAGAGCCTTAGGAAGGTGAATGCCAATGTATGATGGAGGGGAAATTCTATATACGACGGGTGCTTTTCCTTTTGGGTTAAAGGTGTTGGTTGGTCCTAGGAGGATCATACCGGTTCCACTGTACAAAAATTTTGTACAAGTGTCGAACCTTTTCCTAAACAACCTATTGTGTTCTTTAGAAGTTAAATTAGGAATCACAAACGGAACTTAACATTATTGATTCTAAATTTAACTTATCTGTTCTTAATGGTTTAGACTTGGATCGCAAGCGAAACTTAACACTATTGATCCAAATCAACCTATGTTATAAATTCAATTAAATATTAATTTCCAAAATTGGCTTCCAGGACTGCATGGTGAGATACATGACCTTCTTGGGTATGAGAGCATCCACCACCGCCTAGACAAAGCCTTTTAAGGAAAGCTAATATTTAATTTCCTTATATAACTCTAGGTTTAACCAAAAAGAACAATCGAATCACAAATTCGAAAAATAAAACAAAAGAAACACAAATTTGAAATAAATCCGAAAACTCTAGAATCATATGTCTCTTGTGTTTGGTATTTCCAAAAATAATTATACAAAGAAAACTAGTATGATGCGGAAAACAATTACTAGTTATACCTTTCTTTGTAAGCAAATAACCTCTTGATCTTCTACCGTATTCCTCTTTTTATCTCGGACGTTGTGTGGGCAATAATCTTTCGAGACGAGAACCACCAAGCTCCTTCTTCTCCAAGCTAGATTCGGCCACCATCAATTCTCCAAGAGAAGTAGAGGTCCGGCCACCACCACCAAGCTCCAAGGGATGCAAGAAACAAAGCCTCCTTTCTCTCCTTCTTCTCCTAGCTAGAACCGGCCACCATCACCAACTCCAAAAGAAAGATGAAACCGGCCACTAAAGAAGAAGAGAGGAGGAGAGGAAGAACCTCTAGGGCCGACCACACCAAGGAGGAAAAGAGGGGAAGAAAAAAGAATAGAGTTCTCACCCATGAAGGCACCTCTACCCCCTCTTTTATAATCCTTGGTCTTGGCAAATAAGAAAATTTTAATAAAAACTTCCTTAATTCTTTTTCCATGAAAAGAAAATTTAATTTAAAAATTAATTTTCTTTTCTTAAACATCATGGCCGGCCACCTTCTAATCCCAAACAAGGAGAGTTTTAATTAACACAAGAATTAAAACTTCCTAATTTGTTTCCGGAAATTTATAAAAAATTTCTCCAATAATTTTTCCCTTCATGGTGGATTGTAAAAGGAAATTTTATAAATTAAAATCTTTCTTTTAAACATGTGGATGATTTCCGAAAAGGAAAGTTATCTCTAAAAATTAAAATCTCCTTTCATTCTACAAATAAGGAAAGATATCAAATCATTTCTTAATCTTTTGTAGAAACTTATAAAAGAGAATATTTAATTTTTAAACTCTCTTTTAAATCATGAACATAGTTAAAAAGGAAAGTGATCATGTCCGAGCGCTGAGTCGATGGACACTAGGGACGTGGCGCTCTCCGCTGTTTGCGACTGGTGATGTGGATGTCCGGCGAACCTGCAAAGAAGCCGAGCCGGGAGGGGTTTCCCGGCGACGACCCTCCGACGCTCAAGTCAAGCAGTGAAGAAGAAGAGGAGCAAAGTAACGCTGCTGTGGCTACAGTGATGAGAATTGCATACCTCCGTCGAAGTCTGGGGGTCCTTATATAGGGCCCCGGGAAGGCATGGGCACGCTTCTCGATGCGTGCACGCTTCCCCAAACATACCTCAGTAGGGTTGTGTCAGAAAAGCATGCCTGACGCCATTCCGCAATCGTCCGTGCATATCCCTGATACGACGGTGGAAACTTCCACCGTAGGATACTCTGTCCGCTCCGGCCACCGACCATGCTGTTTGTCGGTGGCAAGCGTCTCGAGGATGATGTTACCAGCTGTCCCTTTTGTCCCTTTGCGCCTCTCGCCTGTTCGCGGTCCGAGCGGACCAGTCGCTCGGCGCTCATGGCCTCCAGGAATGCGCATACCTCGGACCGGGCGGGGAAGCCCTGCTCATGTGCTCGGATGGGATTGCGCCTTATTGTCCTATGGCTCGGCCTTGCGGCCTGTCCGCCCAGCCCAGAGACTCTTTTACCTTGAGCATCGGAAACCCGACCCCTGGTCGGGTTGTCTTTCGTCCGGCCTGGGAGATCCCTGGTCGGATGTTCGGTCGGCCGGATGCTCGGTCGGCCCGCCAGTCTGCTCGGCATGACCTCTATCCGCTCGGCCCGACCTTGGGACTGACCCTCTTGTCCATTTCCCTCCACGTGTCGTTGACCTCCCGCCAACGAGGGTCCCCTGTTCTTACCACCGGATCACATGCCTCCCCCTCAAGTCTAGTCGAAGGAGGCGCTAAGTCCGAATGACTGGACTATGAGTTTGGCCAAGCGACAGCCATCCTGCCACTCCCGAAAGTGTACCTCCGCTCGACCACTATGGGGTCGAGTAGCGCTGGTCGGCTAATTCCCGAGGGCTGCCCAACTTGCCTGCCGATGGCCTGTGATGATATCCGCGGGATCTTCTCGAAATACGTGCAAATCTCCGCCATTATGGTTGAGCACGCGGGTTCTGCCTCGTGATGGGGCTCATTAATTGCCCTCCTCTGACCGAGTGCCACGTGGTGCTGTTGACGTCATCGTACGACCGTCGCCTTAGGCCCAACGCGACGTTCATCAGTTTGAAATGGACGGTTGGACGCGGGCCTCGGGTTATGTGACCTGCATCTGACGGCTCGGGCGGATCGAGCCCATCCTTATAAAGCTCTCATCGCCTTCTTCCACTGCACTTTCCCCGTCGCGTGCTCAGAAGCCATCTCCTGCGCTCCTTGCTCCGGTGACCTCATCCCTCGGCACTCCGGTGACCCCTTGCCCTCTTCTTTCGATCCTCATCTTCTCTATAAGGTTCTCTGCTTTTCTCCCTTTGGTTCTCGTGTTTTCTTTACGTTCCTTGCCGCGTTCTTGCCTTTCGGTCACTGTTCCATTCGTCTTCCCTGAGCCTTTGCGTTTTCTTCCGCTCCCTGTCTCCTCCATTGTTCCGGCGATGGCTAGCTCTTCCCAGCCCGCGGACCTCGCTCTCGGCCCATGGTATACTACCATGGAGTTGTGGTTCGATCGGCGTGATGGCGAGAGCCTGATAAACGCTTTTGACATCCCTTCCGATTTCGAACTAATTTTACCCTCGCCTTCCGCTCGGCCGCACAACCCTCCGCGTGACACTATCTATTTTTTCCGCGATCAATTTACAGCCAGTCTGCGGTTTTCTCTCCACCCCTTTATCGTTGAAATTTACAACTTCTTTGGCATTCTGCTCGCCCAGTTGGTTCCCAACACTTTTCGCCTTCTGTGCGGAGTTGTGGTATTATTTAAGATACACAACATTCCCCTCCGCCCGGAAGTCTTCTATTATTTCTACTATCCCAAGCAGTCCAAACCGGGCACTTATATGTTTCAGGCTCGGCTCGGTTTAGTCTTTTTTGATAAACTGCTCTCTTCCAACAAACATTGGAAAGAGAACTTCTTCTTTCTTCGTATTCCCGGGAGGCTCCCTTTCCGCACTAAATGGCAGGTCGGACCGCCCACCTCCCCCGAACTGAAGAGGTATAAAACCCGATCGGATTATCTTCAGGCAGCCAATATGCTCACCAGTCTGAAGCTCGACATCAACAAGCTTCTTCTTGAAGGTGTGATGTATATGTTTGGTTTGAGTCTGAGCCGGACCCCCCTCCCGAGCAGTTTTGGTAAGAAATTTACTTGTGCATTTGCCTTGAGTTTTAACTGATTTTCTTCTCCTTTCCTTGCAGCGAACATCGTAATGGAGTCTGTACTGTTCAGGATCTTGAAGAGAAAAGCGGCCGTGCTCGAGGCGGCAGCGGCCAAGGAAATGGAGCAGTTGGGCATTGCTCCGGTCGGCTCTTACAAGGGTGAGAGCGAGGCAAATGCAGGGGAGTCGGCCGCTCGAGCTTCACCTGCGGAAGCGACTGGTGGTGCAACTTCCAGCAAGGGCCCTTCCGTTCGGGAGGATGACTCTGAGCCGGACGACGAACTCCCCCTCAACCAGAAGAGACGCCGGGTGGAAGTTCCCCTCCGTTCGGCCACCTCCGCAGTGCAAGCGTTCGAGCAGACGAGCACCGCATCTCAACGCGACAAAGCACCATCGGTCAAGGCGCTCTCCTCCGACCGGACCCCTTCCCAACTGGATCCTCCTGCAGACCCCATCAAAGCGGTGCCGATCAGCTCTCTTTCTCCTGTACCCCGCCGAGTCTGCTGCTCGGGCATTCTATCCACGATGTCCAGCCCGGCCTCCGATCCCTCGGCATCCGCTCACACTACTCCGGGTCGACGCCGCACTATTAAGGCCACCCTGCACCTCCCTACTGAGGCATTTATGGCCGAGTCAGATCAGCTGACGGCTCCTGAACACATGATCACTATCAAGGGGCCCCGTGCTGAGATGTGGGCGGATGCCCGGGCCCGTGTTGCCATGATACCGCTAGACAAACTGGCTGACAGCCACATGCAGCAGTCCACAGCGGTAAGCCTCATTTTTGCTCTTTTATGTAGTCTTCTCGGTCAGCATTTTAACACTCCTACGTACATCAGAGATGGGTGGAAGAGATCGCTGTCGCCAACCGCTTGGCCATGGTGGAGGAGGAGCTGAAGAGACTAAAGAGTCCGGGCGGCCCGTCTTCTTCTCAAGGCCCTTCATATGCCGAGCTGCAGAAGGAGCTCGCAAAGACCAAGGACTTGTTGGAGGCCGAGCGGAAGAAGACGGCCGACCAGGCCTACATGCTGGCCCAATTCGAGAAGCAGGTCAAGACCTTTGACAGGAAGATAGAACTCGCAACCACTCGAAAAAATACTGCTATCTCCGATCTGGAAGCGAAGAATGTGGAGGCCCGAGCTCTGGAGCAGCGTGTGAAGGAGCTAGCGGATTTGCTGGACCGTGAGAAGAAGGGTCGTTCGGTCGAGCCGGTGGCTCTCAGGGACAATTTAAAGGCCCTGCAAGAAGCTCTCGATGCTTCCCGCGTCGCCTTCAAGGAGTACCAGGAGACGGAGCCAGGTCGTGTCGCCACCTTGAGGAAGAAGTACATCCGCTAGGAGGAATTTGCTGAAAAGGTCTGCGACTGGATGGTCATTGCCTTCGAGTTGGCCATCACTACCACGGTAGACTATCTAAAGTTCAAGGGTCAGCTCCCCGAATCCATGGTCATCCCTACTATGGAGCATGCGGCGCTTCTCACCACCATTCCGAAACATGTTTTCAATTATGTTGAATGAAGTGTTTTTTGTAATCCTTCCGATCGGCGAACTTATAAATGTAATTTTGGAATGCCAATTTTTTCTCTACTAGCCTTCCGTGAAGTGTTTCTTGTAACTGCCCCGCTCGGTCGAATGACCTTCATTCCGCATGGAACTTCTGTTAGTGTTTCGTTGAAGTGTTTTTCTCAACCACGCCGCTCGGTCGAACGACCTTCCATTCCGTTAGCTTTTCGCTGGTCGGCGCTGGTAGGCGCATGCCATTATTTTTTCCTTGTCCTTAGGATTAAGGCTTGCTGATCATCGGCCCTAGACGCTGGGCCTTAGTATATCCGCGCGACGCTGTCCCAGCCGGGGGGTTTATAGTCGCCGTTTCGACTCTAGAGTTTAACGTCGCCGCTCGACGGTCTTCGAGCCGGGGGGTTTACAGTCGCCGGTCCGACTCTAGAGTTTAACGTCGCCGCTCGACGGTCTTCTGGCCGGGGGGTTTATAGTCGCCGGTTCGACTCTAGACTTTAATGTCGCCACTCGACGGTGTTCCGACCGGGGGGTTTATAGTCGTCGGTTCGACTCTAGAGTTTAACGTCGCCGCTCGACGGTCTTCGAGCCGGGGGGTTTATAGTCGCCGGTCCGACTCTAGAGTTTAACGTCGCCGCTCGACGGTCTTTCGGTCGGGGGATTTATAGTCGCTGGTTCGACTCTAAAGTTTAACTTCGTCGCTCGACGATCTTCCGGCCGGGGGGTTTATAGTCGCCGGTTCGACTCTAGAGTTTAACGTCGCCGCTCGACGGTCTTTCAGCCTGGGGGTTTATAGTCACCGGTTCGACTCTAGAGTTTAACGTCGTCGCTCGACTGTCTTCTGGCTGGGGGGTTTATAGTCGCCGGTTCGACTCTAGAGTTTAACGTCGCCGCTTGACGGTCTTCCGACCGAGGGGTTTATAGTCGCCGGTTCGACTCTAGAATTTAACGTCGCCGCTCGACGATCTTTCGGGCGGGGGGTTTATAGTCGCCGGTTCGACTCTAGAGTTTAACGTCGCCGCTCGACGGTCTTCCGGCCGGAGGGTTTATAGTCGCCGGTTCGACTCTAGAGTTTAACGTCGCCGCTCGACGGTCTTTCGGCCGGGGGGTTTATAGTCGCCGGTTCTACTCTAGAGTTTAACGTCGCCGCTCGATGGTCTTTCGGTCGGGGGGTTTATAGTCGCCGGTTCGATTCTAGAGTTAAACATCGCCGCTCGACGGTCTTTCGGCCGGGGGGTTTATAGTCGTTGGTTTGACTCTTGAGTTTAACATCATCGCTCGACGGTCTTCCAACCGGGGGGTTTATAGTCGCCGATTCGACTCTAGAGTTTAACGTCGCCGCTCGACGGTCTTCGGGGAGTTTTGCTATTCGGCAACAAGTGCTCATATCCTTTGTCTTTTTTAATTTTTACTCCTGCAGTCAAAGGATACAAACGAACGAGGCATACATGGAATAGATTACACAGGCGCACCTTTTACCCCGCTCGGTACGGCTGGAGATGGTTTGCGCTCCATGGTCGTTCCAGCCGCCGTCCATCCTCATCTTCCAGGTAGTATGCACCTGATCGGAGCTTCTCGACGACTCTGAAGCCCCACCCAGGGAGCTGCCATCTTACTCACATTGCCGACCGGCTTTACTTTCTTCCATACTAGGTCGCCGACCTGGAATGCTCTGGGAATTACACGCCTGTTGTAATTCTGATTCATTCTTTGCCGGTAGGCCATCAGCCGGATGACTGCTTTAGCTCGTGCTTCGTCAACTAGGTCTAGCTCCAGCTGTCTCCGCTCGGCGTTGTCTCCATCGTAGTTCTGGATGCAATCGGACTCGACTCCGATCTCGACTGGGATGATCGCTTCGCTCCCATATACCAAGTGGAACGGTGTTACCCCCGTCCCCTCCTTTGGGGTTGTGCGAATGGCCCATAGTACGCCCGGCAGCTCGTCCACCCAGCTTCCTCCCATGTGGTCGAGTCGAACCCGAAGCATTCGCAGGATCTCCCGGTTGGCTACTTCGGCTTGACCATTGCTTTGAGGATACGCCACGGAAGTGAAGTGTTGTTCTATGCCGTATCCCTTGCACCATTCTCCGAGCTACTGACCAACGAACTGCCGCCCATTATCCGAAATGAGTCGACGAGGGATGCCAAATCGACAGATTATATGCTGCCAAATGAATTTCTTGACCATCTGCTCGGTTATCTTGGCCAGTGATTCGGCTTCGACCCACTTGGAGAAATAGTCGACCGCCACCAGTAAAAACCTCCGCTGCCCCGGTCGTCATAGGGAAAGGTCCCACTATATCCATACCCCACTGGTCGAACGGGCAGGACACAGTAGACGCCTTCATCTTCTTCGTCGGCCTATGGGAGAAGCTATGGAACTTCTGACAGGAAAGGCAGACAGCGACGGTCCGAGCGGCGTCTTCCTGTAGGGTTGGCCAGAAGTATCCGACCAGCAGGATCTTCCTAGCCAACGACCGCCCGCCGAATGACCTCCGCAAGATCCTTGATGTACTTCTTGGAGAATATATTCTGCGTCTTCCGAGCTGACACACTTCAGCAGCGGGCAGGAGAACGCCTTCTTGTAAAGCTGGTCCCCAATGAGCGTGAACCAGCCGTCTCGCCTCCTTAGTAGCTGGGCTTCCTCCCGATCAGACGATGTGGCCTCCGAACGCAAAAATTCTATTATGGTTGTTCTCCAATCACTCGGGAATGTGAGGCCTTCCATCCGGTCGATGCGCGCCACCAAGGACACATGCTCAATTGGCTGTTGGACGACGATCGGCGATATTGAGCTAGCGAGTTTGGCTAATTCATCCGTTGACTGGTTCTCGACTCGGGGGATCTTTTGTATGACAATCTCGATGAAGTTATTTCTGAGCTTTTCAAAGGCCTCCGCGTAGAGCCGGAGCCTTGCGCTGTTTATCTCGAAGGACCCCGAGAGTTGCTGAGCAGCCAATTATGAGTCAGAGTATAGTACCACCCGGCTGGCTCCTGTTAGAATGTATACTAAAAGCCTAGCTTTTGGTATAAAACATTTATTTAGAAATAAGAATCACATTGGTCAAATGTCTACATTTGTGATAAATGTAGTTGTTCAATTAATTTATATTGTAGATAACATGGTGTGTGGTGTCACACACAGAAGATCATGTTATCAGTACCTTATAAATTATAAACAGTAGCTCACGACCATGATGGAAAGGAACAAACCATTGGAAGGTCGTAGTGTAATTAAGTGTTAGTTTATCTTAACTATATAATTACACTAGTACACTAAGAGTGTATTGAGTAGGACCATTAGAGGTCGTTTCTTTTATACTGATTTTATAAAGGAACAAAGACCTCAATTATTATGGAAGTGTGTGCTCTTAATCTTAATATAATAACAAACACATATATTTGATATTTATTTCTTTAATTTATCAATGGGTGAGATTTAGTTCGATGAATCAATAAGCCCGATAAGTTGGGAAATGATATCACTTATAGTGTGTGTTGTTGATTATAGAAGGAAACTGTGTCCTAGTAATCTAGGTTGAGAATGTCCCCAAGAGGAGCTCATAAGGATTGTCATGTTAAACCCTGCAGGTGGACTTAGTCCGACATGACGATGAAGTTGAGTGATACTACTCTTGGAGCTAGATATTAATTAAGTGAGTTGTCAGTAACTTACTTAATTAGTGGACATTTGTTATCTTAAACACAGGGAGACTAACACACTCATGATAAGAAGGAGCCCAAAATGTAATTTGGGATTGGTGCGGTAGTTCAATAATAGTTCTCTAGTGGAATGAATTATTATTGATAAAATTAAGTTGTGTGTTCGGGGCGAGCACGGGATGCTTAATTTTATCGGGAGACCAAAACCAATTCCTCCTCTCGGTCCCTATCGTAGCCTCTAGTATATAGAGATTTATACCCACCGCATACCCACCTTCTTACCCATCCAATGGGGCAGGCCAAGCTAGCTTGGAACCCAAGCTAGGGTCGGCCAAGACCAAGTGGATGTGACATGTAGGTGGCCGGCCAAAGCTTGGGTCCCAAGCTTAGGTGGCCGGCCACTAGAATATTAAAAAGGATTTTTATTAAAATTATTTCTTATGTGGATATCATGATTTTAAAAGAGAGTTTAAAAATTAAAAATTTCCTTTTATAGCTTTCTACAAAAGATTAAGAGAAGAGATTAATCTCTTTCCTTATTTGTAGTTTAAAAGGATGGTTTTAATTTTTTGGTAAAAACTTTCCTTATTTGTAAATCATCTACATATTTAAAAGAGAGTTTAAAATTTGAAATCTTTCCTTATTTGTTGATTAAAGGAGTATTTTAAATTTTAAGAAAACTTTCCTTTTTAATCATGTTCATGATTTAAAAGAGAGTTTAAAATTAAATATTCTCTTTTATAAGTTTCTACAAAAGATTAAGAAAAGATTTGATATCTTTCCTTATTTGTAGATTAAAAGAGATTTTAATTTATAGAGATAACTTTCTTTTTATCCACATGTTTAAAAGAAAGATTTTAATTTATTAAATTTCCTTTTTATAAACCAATCATGAGGGGATAAAAATTATTGGAGAAATTTTTATAAATTTCCGGAAGCAAATAAGGAAGTTTTAATTGGTGTTTAAAATTTTATTTGCTTGGAGATTTTATTTGTTATGGCCGGTCATTGTAATTTGAAAAGAGAAAATTGTTTTAATTAAATAAATTTTCCTTTTCAATGGCAAAAGAATTAAGGAAGTTTTTATTAAATTTTCCTTATTTGCCAAGACCAAGGATTATAAAAGAGGGGGTAGAGGAGGCTTCAAGGCTAGGGACTCTATTCTATTTTTCTCCCTCTTTTCCTTGGTGTGGTGGCCGACCCTTCCCTTTCTCTTCTCTCCTCTTGTTGTGGCCGAAATCTATCATCTCTTGGAGCTTGGAGGATGTGGCCGGATCAAGGAAGGAGAAGAAGGAGAGAAAGCATGCATCCCTTGGAGCTTGGTTGGTGGAAAATTCTTCATCCTTTGGAAGTTCTTGTGTTTGGCCGAAACTTAAAGGAAGAAGGAAGAAGGTGCCTAGGTGGTTCTCATCTTGGAAGATCGTTGCCCACACAACGTCCGAGGTTAGAAGAGGAATACGATAGAAGATCAAGAAGTCTTTCTAAAAGGTATAACTAGTAATTTTTCTTTCCGCATCATACTAGTTATTTTTGGAAATAATACTAAATACAAGAGGCATACGATTCTAGTGTTTCGAATTTGTTTTCGATATAGTGTTCTTTTGTTTTTCTTTTCCTTGTGATTTGATTGTTCTTTTCGGTTGACCTAAAGTTATTTTAGGAAATTAAATATTAGCTTTCCTTAAAAGGTTTTGTCTAGTCGGTGGTGGTTGCTCCCATATCCAAGAAGGCTATGTGCCTCACCACGTTAGTACTGGGAACCAATTTTGGAAATTAATATTTAATGGAATTAATAACTTAGGTGATTTGGATCAAACGTGTTAAGTTCCGCAGGAGATCCAAGTCAAAACCTAAAAGAACAAATAGATTAAGTTTTGGATCAAACGTGTTAAGTTCCACAGGCGATCCAAAATTTAATTTAAAAGAACACATGGTAGCTAGGAAAAGGTTCAGACCTTTGTACAAAATTTTTGTACAGTGGAACCTCTAGGTTTTCCGAGTAGCAACCAACAGCTCCCACATGTCGCGCGGCCTGCAGGCCAGCTATAAGGGCCTCATACTCTGCCTCGTTATTTGTTGCCCGATAATCCAAACGGAAGGATTGGTGCATCCGCTCTTCTTGAGGAGAAAGTAGTAAAATACCTATTTCGCTCCCGAGCCGAGTGGACGATCCGTCCACAAATACCTTCCACAAAGCCTCGGGCTCAGGATTCTGTACCTCAGTTACAAAATCTGCCAAAGACTGCACCTTGATCGTCGAGCGGGGCTGATATTGGATGTCGAATTCACTGAGCTCCGTCGTCCACTTGATGAGCCGCTCGGACGCTTCCAGATTTAGGAGCACCCTCCCTAACGGGCTATTCGTCATAACGATGATTGTGTGCGCCAAGAAATAAGGGTGGAGCCTCCATGCGGCCAGGACCAGCGCGAAAGTAAGCTTCTCGAGACCGGTATAGCGGGACTCAGCATCTTTTAAAATGTGGCTCAGGAAATACACTGCCTGCTCCTCTCCGCCTCCCTTTACCAATGCCGAGCCGACATCATGCTCGGTTGATGACAGGTATATACGGAGCGGCTCGCCCACGTTTGGTTTAGCCAATACAGGTAATGAGTTGAGATAGGCTTTTAGCTTTTCGAATGCCCAGTCGCACTCTTGATCCCACTGGAACTTGGTGGCTCGGCGCAGGATCTTGAAAAATGGTAAGCTCCGGTCGGCTGTCTTAGAGATGAACCTTGACAATGTCGTTATATAGCCGGTGAGGCGTTGCACTTCCCTCAGATTCCTGGGAGGTGGCATGTCTTGTAGTGCTTTCACCTTGCTAGGGTTCACCTCTTTGCCCCGCTCGGTCACGATATATCCCAAGAATCGCCCGCCTTTTGCTCTGAACAGACATTTTTGGGGGTTCAGCTTGACTCCATACCTCCTCAGTGTTCGGAAGGTTTCCTCTATGTCTGTACAGAGATCCGCCGCTCGGAGTGACTTGATTAGTATATCATCCACGTAGACTTCCAGGTTGCGCCTGATCTGCTCCTGGAAAACTTTGTTCATTAGCCGCTGGTATGTGGCTTCGATGTTTTTTAGTCCGAACGACAGCACGTTGTAACAGTAAGTGTCATCCGCAGTGACGAAGCTCACTTTGTCCTGATCCTCCCGAGCGAGTGACACTTGGTGGTAGCCCTAGTATGCATCCAGCATGCATATCAGCTTGCACCCCGAGGTAGAGTCTACCAGCTGATCGATCCGGGGCAGAGGGTAAAAATCCTTTGGGCATGCCTTATTTATATCCTAGAAGTTGATGCAGACTCTCCATTTGTTGCCTGGCTTGGAGACCAGTACCACATTCGCGAGCCAACTGGGAAATTGCACCTCCCGTATGTGGCCGGCCTCCAGCAACTTCTCGACTTCCGCTCGGATGATGACGTTCTGTTCGGCGCTGAAGTCCCTCTTTCGCTGCTTTACAGGGCGAGCGTCCGGCCAGACATGTAGCTCGTGTTGCGCTATGCTCGGCGAAACTCCTAGCAGTTCATGAGTTGACCAAGCGAAGACGTCGCAGTTTCGCTGGAGGCATCCGATCAGCTCCTCCTTCTGGCCTACCTCCAGGTCGGATGCTATGAAAGTCGTGGCCTCCGGTCGGGTAGGGTGGATCTGTACCTCCTCCTTTTCTTCATAAACTAGAGAAGGTGGCTTTTCGGTTATAGCGTTTACCTCAACTCGTGGCACTTTCCGAGTGGATTTAGCCTCGGCTCGGACCATCTCTACGTAGCATCGTCGGGTTGCCAGTTGATCCCTTCGGACTTCCCCCACCTGGTCTTCCACAGGGAACTTGACTTTCTGGCAGAAGGTCAAGACGACCGCTCGAAACTCGTTGAGTGTCGGTCGCCCCAAGATCACATTATACGCGGAAGGAGCATCGACCACAATGAAGTTGGCGGTCCGCGTTCTTCTGAGCGGCTCCTCTCCCTGCGAGATAGCCAGCCAGACTTGTCCGACCGGCAAAACTTCGTTATTGGTGAACCCGTAGAGGGGGGTTGTCATCGGCAGCAACTCGGCTCGGTCGATTTGCAATTGGTCAGATGCCTTCCGAAAGATTATGTTGACCGAACTGCCTGTATCAATAAAGATGTAATGAATAGTGTAGTTAGCTATTACGGCTCGGATGATGAGGGCGTCATCATGCGGGACTTCGACTCTCTCGATGTCCCTAGGCCTAAAACTGATCTCGGGCCCGTTCGCCCGCTCCTGACTGCAGCCAACTGAATGGATTGTCAACTGCCTTGCGTGCGCCTTCCTTGCCCTGTTGGAGCCGCCTCCAGTTGGTCTACCAGCGATGATGTTAATTTCTCCTCTCGACGCATTGCCTCTATTCTCCTCCTCCCGAGTGGATGGTCGGGGTCGTTCACGCGATGCCCAAGGAATGGCCCTGTGCTGCTGGTTATGTTGCCACTCGGGAGATCTCCTTTCTGTACGCCGGCCGGGACTTTGGTGTTGATGTCGTCGATTCGGCGAAGGTGATCGACGGCGATAGCTCCTTGGCGTAAGATGAGCGATTTGGGGGAGGCTCCGACAGTCGCGGGTGTTGTGAGTTGCTGACTGATGGAGTGAACAAAACATGGGAGTCCATATCTTCCCTTTCGGTTTAGGCCGATCGACCGCTACTTGTTGGACGGCGTGCGACCTCTGATGAGGACGGGCTACCTCTGCGCGGGGTCCTCTCGGTGGTTGATAATTAGAAGGCAGCTTCCGCTCGGCATGAGTTGGTAGCTTGGATGGTGCTTCCTTTTTCCTCGCCATCTGAGCTTCCTCCACGTTGATGTACTCATTGGCCTTGTTCAACATGTGGTCGTAGCTGCGAGGTGGCTTTCTGATGAGTGAACGGAAGAAATCACCGTCCACCAATCCTTGTGTGAATGCGTTCATCATGGTCTCTGAGGTGACCGTTGGGATATCCATAGCCACCTGGTTGAAACGCTGGATGTAGGCTCGGAGCGTCTCCCTTGGACCTTGCTTTATTGCGAACAGGTTGACGCTGGTCTTCTGGTAGTGCCTGCTGCTCGTAAAATGATGAAGGAATGTCGTGCGGAATTCCCTGAAGCTTGTGATCGATCCGTCCGGCAACCTCCGGAACCATCGTTGCGCCGATCCCGAGAGGGTGGTGAGGAACACCCGGCATTTCACACTATCCGTATATTGATGCAGAGTAGCGGTGTTATCGAACTTACCAAGATGGTCATCCGGGTCGGTGGTCCTGTTGTATTCTCCGATTGCGGGCGGAGTGTAGTGCCTGGGCAGCGGGTCTCTTAGGATGGCGTCGGAGAACTGTCGGTTGATCCGCTCGGGGGATAAATCTGCTCGGGGCACCTTGCCTTTTCTGTTGTCCCGTGCGGGGGCTTCGTCAGACGAAGATCCTCGGTTGAGGTTAGCCTGAGCGACTTCTGATGGTGTTTGGAATAAAGCCCGATGGAACGGTATCGGGGCGGGCGGGGCTTCTACCTGAGTGTCGGTCGGACCTTTGTTCTGGCCCCATATTGAGAGCTTCTCCGGCCGGTCATCTGATGCCGCCCGACCGCCTGATGCCGACGTTGCCTATTGCGCTATCCGATCTGCTTGAGCCTTTTGCTGCTGCTCGACTATCTTGGTCGCTCGCGCTTGGATGAGCGCGTCGAGTTCTTCGGGAGAGAGTGTCACCATGGGTTGGCGTCCAGCTTCTTCATCGTCTCTGCTCGGATTCAGGTGCTTTCCCACAGACGGCGCCAATTTGATCCTGTCCGAACGCTGAGTCGATGGACACTGGGGACGTGGCGCTCTCTGCTGTCTGCGGCTGGTGATGTGGATCTCCGGCGAACTTGCAAAGAATCCGAGCCGGGAGGGGTTTCCCGGCGACGACCCTCCGACGCTCAAGTCAGGCAATGAAGAAGAAGAGGAGCAAAGTAACGCTACTGTGGCTATAGTGATGAGAATTGCATACCTCCGTCGAAGTCTGGGGGTCCTTATATAGGGCACGCTTCTCGATGCGTGCACGCTTCCCCAAACATATCTCAGTAGGGTTGTGTCAGAAAAGCATGTCTGACGCCATTCCACAATCGTCCGAGCATATCCCTGATATGGTGGTGGAAACTTCCACCATACAATACTCTGTCCGCTCCGGCCACCGACCATGATGTTTGTTGGCGGCAGGCATCTCGAGGATGATGTTACCAGCTGTCCCTTTTGTCCCTTTGCGCCTCTCGCCTGTTCCCGGTCCAAGCGGACCAGTCGCTCGACGCTCATGGCCTCCAGGAATGCGCATACCTCGGATCGGGCGGGGAAGCCCTGCTCATGTGCTCGGATGGGATTGCACCTTATTGTCCTGTGGCTCGACCGAGGGCCTGTCCGCTCGGCCCAGAGACTCTTTTACCTTGAGCATCGGAAACCCGACCCCTGGTCGGGCTGTCTTTCGTCCGGCCTGGGAGATCCCTGGCCGGATGTTCGGTCGACCGGATGCTCGGTCGACCCGCCAATCCGCTCGGCATGACCTTTATCCGCTCGGCCCGACCTTGGGGCTGACCCTCTTGACCATTGCCCTCCACGTGTCGTTGACCTCCCGCCAACGAGGGTCCCCCGTTCTTACCACCGGATCAGAAAGTTTTCTCAAAATTAAAATCTACCTTTCAATCTACAAATAAGGAAAGATTTCAAATCTTTTCTTAATCTTTTGTAGAAAGCTATAAAAGGAAAGATTTAAATTTTAAACTCTCTTTTAAAACCATGGAATCCACATAAGAAAAATTTATAAATAAAATCCCTTTTAATGTGATGTGACCAGCCATATCATGCTTGGATTCCAAGCATTGGCTGGCCACCAACTTGGCTCAACCACTTGGTCTTGGCCGGCCCTAGCTTGGGTTCCAAGCTAGCTTGGCCGGCCCCCTTGGGTTGGGTAAGAAGTGGGTATGTGGTGGGTATAAATCTCTATATACAAGAGGCTACGATAGGGACCGAGAGGAGGAATTGGTTTTGGTCTCCCGATGAAATTAAGCTTCCCGTGTTCGCCCTGAACACCCAACTTAATTTTATCAATAATAATTCATACCATTAAAGAATTATTATTGAACTACCGCACCAATCCCAAATTACATTTTAGGCTCCTTCTTATTATGAGTGTGTTAGTCTCCCTGTGTTTAAGATATCGAATGCCCACTAATTAAATGAGTTATTGACAACTCACTTAATTAATATCTCAGTCCAAGAGTAGTACCACTCAGCCTCATCGTCATGTCGAACTAAGTCCACTTGCAGGGTTTAACATGACAATCCTTATGAGCTCCTCTTGAGGTCATTCTCAACCTAGATTACTAGGACACAGTTTCCTTCTATAATCAACAACACACACTATAAGTAATATCATTTCCCAATTTATCAGGCTTATTGATTTATCGAGCTAAATTTCATCCTTTGATAAGTCAAAGAAATAAGTATTAAATACATGTGCTTGTTATTATATTAGGATTAAAAGCACACACTTCCATAATAACTAAGGTCTAGTTCTTTTATTAAGTCAGTATAAAAAGAACTTACCTTAAATGGTCCTGCTCAATACACTTAGAGTGTACTAGTGTAATTTATCAGTCAAGATAAATTAATACCTAATTACACTGCGACTATTCCAATGGTTTGTTCCTTTCCATCTTAGTCGTGAGCTACTGTTTATAATTTATAAAGAACCGATAACATGATCTTCTGTGTGTGATACTACACACCATATTATCTACAATATAAATTAATTGAACAACTACACTTAGCATAAATGTAGATATTTTTTACCAATGTGATTCTTTATTTCAAAATAAATGTTTACAAAAGCTAAACTTTTAGTATACAATCTAACAAAAGGACTTCACAATTTCATTACTTAAAGAAGATGGAAGTTACCATTTCTCATCTATATACTTGCTATCTTTGTTAAAATCATGTAGTTTCTTGTTTTTCGTAAAATCAAAGGAATTTAGAGTGACTATTAAATATAATTGATGGTATCCAGATGTATCCCCGAGCATCCCAAGTCGCTAGGATCTTCTCCCAAACAATCATATTCTCAGATGCTACAATAAATATTATAGTAATAATATTGCTACAATAATGCTTCTTTGCGACGATGGGTCGGCTAGTGTTGTGGCGCTTCCACAACACAGAAGAGGGGCAGGCGATGAGGGGTGCTGGGAGCGAAATCACCTTTGTGAAGGGTTTATTGGGGCTTATATAGGTGACTTGGGTGAGAAGCAATCGAAACAAGTTTGGAATTGGAATCAATTTATTAACTCAAAATTATCAGGTCCATTAGTAGGTCCATGAAACCAGTCCAATTACCAGGCCTATTAGCATATTCAAATTGTAATTAATATGTCACAATTCTTGAAATATAATATATTATTTAGTACTGACACAATCACTTATTATTAATGATAATTTAAAATAAATTAAATCACTTAAAATAAAATTTCTAAATTACTAATTGAAGTCCGCCTCAACCATTGATTAACTTGTACAAGAGAGAATATTTAAACAAACTGTAGATTATATATATTATTTTTAACTATTGAACTAACAATAAATAACAACAACACCAACAAATTAATTGATTCAATTTCTTAAAACAACAAGGAGACGCAGCCCTTAAGGAACCTCGTGATCATCTCCAAAGCTCGAGCTGGCTGATAGCTTGGAACATTATGCCCTGCACCCTGAACAATTGCAAATGTCAAATTGTGATCATAAACCACAATGCATCCTCCAACCTGTATATTCATAATAAAAATCATCAAAGTTAATATTGTTCTAGTAGTCATAGTCATGGTTCGAGCATTGCAGAGAGTTTTGACGTGTTTTACTATAATTCTGCCAATATCATAGGAGCATAACTTGCTTATCCATGTATACACTTTCAAGTTCTTTTATCTATGGGTGAAGGTGGATTCAAGGATAATGAAATGCAAAATATATGAATGTGCAATTACCAAAATATTTAAAACAATATAATTGTCTACCTCACTGTTAAGCATCCAAGCTCTCCATGGAATCTTCACTTTAAGCTTTAGCTTGTTGAGAGAGTATCTTGTGGAAGTAACAGGAACTCTTCCATCAAAGGCACCACTGCACAATTGCATGCATGAATATGAAAGTGAACCAGGACAAAATTTGATTGAAAACCCCTCACTCGGAATCTGACAAACAATAACTTTATCTTTATCGTATGCCATATGTTATGTAGAAATCTTACAGACTTGTGCATGTCTCCAGGGCGTAGCGCAAACAGTGAGCGCATGACATCTCTGGCGTAATGACCAAGGGTCGATTCTCAAGAACTAACGACCTGGAGTTTACCCCACAGTACGCCTTTGGCCTATGTGCCTACATGTACCTCCCTCCATATCCGTGGAGTCGGCATTAGGGGAGCCGCTAAGGTAGTCGATCTACCTTTTCTTAAAAATTTGTGCACCTATAGCTACTAAAGCAATGAGCCTCGAAATGAAAAATCAATATATCTATAACTGTTATTGTAGTTACACAATGTGTAAGGGGCCATAAATTGATGCACCTAAAGTTGATACCCCTTATAATATGATGAAAATCTCTATTTACTTCTGTAAAACTGCTGTCATACGATGAAGACATTGATGGCGACGAAGGGGTTTTCATCTAAATTTTGTCTCTTACTTTAACTCATCTTCTGGGTTAGTTATATGAATCTAACAATGAGGCTATAATTAAACCCTAATTCCATTAGACAACAATTCGTGAATAATTGGCAACATTGTGGAAGGCTGATTTGACCAACCCTGTATCACTTTGCTGCATCGAGATAAAAAATATAATTAAATGAGTTGAATTTTTATTATTTTGTTTAAAAGAAAATAAAATTATCAAGTGGCAGCTTGGTGCATATGAAGTATAGATATATACCTACAATCAGACCAGGTGTAGTTGAGCTTTGTCACATTGGCATGTAGAGCTTTCTGCACCTTAGGATTGTTAAGGTATGATTGAGCGAAAATTTTGAATCAGTTAGGCCACAGAAAGAAGCCTCCTAAGGTGAACAAAAAAATATTATTCAAGTTCCAACTCAACATGTGGAAGAGGAGCTTGTGAAACACATGCATCCATGATCAAGAGGAATATATAATCTCTCTGACTCGAATGTAGAATGGCCGTGATCATAAGCCACCCTTCTCCATTTGTGCAATTTAATTACATTGAGTAACTGAGAAACCATAAAATGATTCAAGTGGAAAATAATCATATTAGTGATTAAGTTTAGAAAGGGGGGGTCTGCCCACCAAATGATCTAAGGAAACTTATAATCTCATCAAGTCAATCCTGCAGCGTATAGGTCTCCCTGAGTGCAATTTAACCTTATCCAGTGACTGACTTGACTGAGAACCATAAAATTATTTGAGTGAAAACTATGTAATGTTAGTGATTAACATTCAAATGATTGGTGGAGGGGCCTTGAAAGGGTAACAAGACCATTGCAATAGACAAAAATTGAACCAGATACCAACTCAACTACACATATAGAAAATCATTGTTAGCACCGTACGCAATAGCTCCTATTTTGATAATTCGATTGATTAAGGGTATTCTGAAATATTATTTATTTGAATAGAAAAATGAGATATTTTTATTATAAATAGTAGTAAAAGGTAATTATGCTCGTCTCATGTGTCGTTCACAGTCTGTCCTATAGAAGTTAGTTGTTATTTATTTGAATAAAAATGAGATATTTTGCAGATGAGGGTTTGCATCAAGTTAGTTGTTATTCTATTTCTCAAAGGATCATGATAGAAGTTAGCATTTAGTGTCTGATTACCCCTAAATCCAATATAGATTTTTCCTAATTTAACTTGCGATCAAACAAGAATGCAATGAACTTCGATTCTAAATTGACTCTAAAACTATCAGGAAAATGAGGATAAATATATAAAGATGCATGCAATAGACAAACCGAGGGCAACTTTGGAGTTGGCGTCACGCCCGACGAGAAGCACAGCGGTTTGTATATGTTGTAGACGTTCACTTCCGTGAAGACGTGGTTTGACTCAGCGACAGCCCGGTTGCACTCAGGAGGTTGCAGTTGTGCGCCCGGTGATAAATTGCAGAACTTGTGGATCGCAACGATGGTCTCGTTGGCTAAGAACGCGTGCGTCCAATAGTAGTCGAGAAACCCCTTGTTATTCGTCTCCTCGTCTATCACCGCGTTCCCGATCTAGGTCATTCGAAAGCAAAAAAAATGACATCTTTCGGCCAGGAACTAGAGGAGATTGATCCTTCCCAAATCATCTTACAATCGAAATGAGCACTTTCGATGAAGAATCGAATCTGAGGGGATCGATCCTTCCCAATCAATTTAATTAGCAATCAAAAGAGTGGGGATCGATCGATCGGACTGATTGTTCTCAAGATTCATGTCTTACCGCAATGCCTTTGAGGTTGATGAGGCAATCTTTGTGATGGAGTTGTAGGAAATGAAGAAAGTGGGGACGTGGGAACATGCCCACGTTCCCCACTACTCTTGATGGAAAAGACCATCATACCCCTAGGTCATTTTCTTTTATAAATAGTACGTCCAAGGATTATCAGGGTGTGCAACGTAGAGAGAGGAAGGAGAATATCTCAGACAGTGGTATTTGGTTTGTGGAATTGCGGAGAGCTTTCTGATCCTGTGATCGCTCTTCCGACAGCAAGTCTTGCCGATGTCGATTGCAGATCTACGGGAGATCAATATAAGCATTTACTGTTTATCATTTTAATTCGTATCCATACATTTAGAATAATCAACAATGGTATCATAACCAAATTATTTCTAAATACTTGATACGTATTATGAAATCACTGTTCGGATATTTTTCTATATCGCTTTGCCATTTCTCAACGTTGTTTTGCACGACTAATGTGTCGTAGCAAACAACTAACGGCAACTGCATAATGGCAAGGAGATTGGCGACAGGGTCACTGGTAGCCATTGCTTACCGACGACAGGGTCCCTGGTAAGAGTCCCGCCGGCGTTAGTGTGGCTGCTCGGTGAAGCACTGTGCCAATTGCAACAGTATAGCAATTTCCATGGGAGCAGGGCTCAGGCGGTGGGGATTTACCGGTGACGTCATTCCGTGGCCTGCGATGGTGTCCTGGTTGGCCGACGATGTGCTGGTGGATGGGACATGCACAGCAGATGTCTGCAATCTCGTCGGGCTTAAAGACGACTGGATTTAGGTGTCGGAAAGGACTGGCTATCGTCGGCACAGAAGGCTGGCATGGCCAGTGACCGAGTTCGCAGCGGTCGCGTGGCGGCGTGCGAACGTGGGCAACCGTGTGACAGAGAAAACACGATGCGAAGAAAATGGTGAAGAAACACGAAGCACAGTGCTTCATGAGGAAATGTTTGATTTTCAAAAATCAAATAAATAAATAAATAAATAAAATAAAAGGTTGCCTCATGCTTTTAAATTTAAAAAAAATGAAATTTTTTTATTTCGAATTGCTTTTCAATGAAATTTGTTTAAGCTTATGTGTTTTAAAAAAATTTATATGCATGTTGGAATTAATTAAAATTAGGATTATTAATCCAATTTTAATTAATTATGTGGGTTTAACCTAATTGGTTCAATTAGACCCGTTTAGATTAAATCATTAGTTAGTTTAACCGAACCAATTTGATCCAAACCCGAATCAATTTTGGTTAATTAATTGGATTTGGACCAAATATGATCAAATGACCAGATTCGTTCTAATGGGTCAAATTTGATTAAATGATTAGATTTGTTCTAATCAGTCAGACTTAAACCAATGAATATTGGTTTGGTCAAACAAACCTGAGTTTGATCAATAAGTCAAAAATTGATAGAAATGGACTTAGATCAAACAGTAACAGAACATAGGTACAAAAATCTCTGTCCAATTAGATTAGTTCTAATTAAGGACAATGGACCGAGCTTAGGATCTGGATCCATAATCAACCGATCCAATGTGTCTAACCAATTAGATCAGTTCTAATTGTCGACTTAGACTCCTGAAAATCAAGAAGATTTATTTTTCTTGATTTATTATGTTGGTACTATGCTTGTATAAATTTAATTAAGTCAGTTTTGTACTGGTTAGTCAGTTTTATACTAACTTATTTGATTTTAATTTTTTAGATGGAACGGACGATTACCACATTGACTCATCGCGAAGTGCGACAAAATCAACTAAGGGAGGATATTCAGGAGATAGAATATAACTCTATTTATGGAGTCGACGGACACATTGGACGACTTGATGATCTATTTTGAAAACTTGAGCGAGAAGAGTTTCCAGTCTTGGACAGTTATAGGACCTGAGCTTTGATATGTTCATTGCTAGAAAATCCTAGGATGATAGCAGTCTATATTTGGAGGCGTCATCAAGGACGTGTTGGTTGCTACTCAGAATATCGTATTGGTTCCCCTGTACAAAAATTTTGTACAAGTCCTGAACCTTTCCTAACAACCTATTGTGTTCTTTAGAAATTAAATTTGGAATTGCAAACAGAACTTAACATTATTGATCCAAATTCAACTTATCTGTTTTTAGTGGTTTAGACTTGGATCGCAAATGATGCTTAACATTATTGATCCAAATCTACCCATGTTACAAATTTGATTAAATATTTATTTCAGATATCGGCTTCCAGGTTAAATATGGCGAGGCACTAGGCCTTCTTGGTTATGGGAGCATCCACCACTTCCTAGACAAAGTCTTTCAATGAAATTCAATATTTAATTTCCTTATAGTAACCCTAGGTTTAACCAATAAGAAAAATTGAATCACAAGATAGAAAAACAAAAGAAACACAAATTTGAATCATAAATCCGAAACCTAGAATCGTTAGCCTCTTGTGTTTGGTATTTCAAAATCCATACAAAGAAAACTAATATGATGCAGAATATGATAACTAGTTATACCTTCCTTTGTAGCTATAGACCTCACAATCTTCTGCCGTATTCCTCTTCTTATCTCGGATGTCGTGTGGGCGACAATCTACTGAGATGAGAATTCACCCAAGCCTCCTTCTTCTCCTTGCAAGTTTCGGCCACCACCACCAAGCTCTAAGGGATGCTAGGAAACAAAGCTTCCTTTCTCTCCTTCTTCTCCAAGCAAAATCCGGCCACCAAAAATCTCTCCAAGACTAGATGCCGCGGGCCACTAAAGAAGAAGAGAAGAGGAAGAACTATGGAAGAGGGTCAGCCACACCAAGGAAGAGAGGAGAGGAAATAATAGATGTATTGTGAGGTAAGACACCTCTACCCTCTCTTTTATATTCCTTGGTCTTGGCAATTAAGGAAAGTTTTAAATATAATTAAAACTTCGTTATTTTCCCTTGCCAATGAACAAAAGGAAAATTTAATTAAAAATTTCCTTTTATTCTTTTAATGGTCGACCCCTACAAGTCCTCCAAATAAGGAAAGTTTTAAACACAAAATTAAAACTTCCTAACTTGTTTTCTGAAAATTTTAAAATAAAAATTTCCCTTTTAAAACTTCCCTTAATGATTGGTTATAAAATTAAATTTTTATAAATTAAAATCTCTCTATTAAAACATGTGGATGATTACAAAAAGAAAAGTTTTCTCCAAAATTAAAATCTTTCTTTTAACTACAAATAAGGAAAGATATCAAACCTTTCTCTTAATCTTTTGTAGAAACTATAAAAGGAAAGATTTAATTTTAAAACTCTCTTTTAAATCATGACTTCCACATAAGGAAAGATTTTAAAAATAAAATCCCTTTTAATTTTATTATGGTCGGCCACCTACTTGGGCTCCAAGCTAGGGCCGACCACCACTTGATCCATCCAAGGTTTATCTTGGTCGGCCCTTGCTTGGGCCCCAAGCTTGGCTTGGCCGACCACCTATAGATGGGTAAGAAGGTGAGTTTAGGTGGGTATAAGACTTTATAAATAAGAGGCTACGACAGGGACCGCGAGGAGGAATTGGTTTTGGTCTCCCGATAGACTTGAGATTCCCGTGTTCGCCCTGAATACCCAACTCAAGTTCATCAATAATATTTCATTCCACTAAAGAGTTATTATTGCACTACTACACCAATCCCATATTACTATATGGACTCCTTCTTATTATGAGTGTGTTAGTCTCCCTGGGTTTAAGATATTGAATGTCCACTAATTAGATGAGTTACTGACAACTCACTTAATTAATATCTAGATCCAAGAGTAGTACCACTCAACCTTATTGTCATGCCAGACTAAGTCCACCTGCAGGGTTTACATGACAATCCTTATGAGCTCCTCAAAGGGGCATCATCAACCTAGATTACTAGGACATAGTTTCATTCTATAATCAACAACACACTATATAAATAATATCATTTCCCAACTTATCGGGCATATTGATTTAACGAGCTAAATCTCACCCTTTGATAAATTAAAGAAATAAATATTAAGTATACGTGCTTGTTATTATATCATGATTAAGAGTACACACTTCCATAATAACAGAGGTTTTGTTCTTTTATATAGGTAGTATAAAAAGAAACTACCTCAAATGGTCTTGCTCAATACACTCATAGTGTACTAGTGTAATTTATTAGTCAAGATAAACTAATACATAATTACACTATAATCACTCCAATGGTTTGTTCCATTCCATCTTGGTTGTGAGCAACTATTTATAATTTATAAGGAACTGATAAGATGATCATCTGTGTGTGACACCACACACCATGTTATCTACAATATAAATTAATTGAAAAACTACACTTAGCATATAAATGTAGACATTTGACCAATGTGATTCTACAAAAAGATAGGCTTTTAGTATACATTCCAATAGGACGCGTCACATATTCAGTCATATGGTGAAGCAATTCCTCACATAATACTGAAGAGGATCCGGAAGAGTTCAAAGAGGAACCGGAAATGATCGAAGAGGACCCAGAAGTGGATCCAATTGAGGATCCTATAGAGAATCCTGAAGATGTCCTGCCTGAGATTACCCCAAATGAGTCCAGCCTGAAAGGGATAATATTGGGCACTGCACTAGTGTCTGTCCTAGTGGGAGTGGTAGTAGCCTATCTAGTTTACTAGAGTTCTGTTATTGTTATTTTCATTATGTAAGAACAATATTAGTCCATTTCATTCATGTCAGTTAGTTATATGTTAACAATATATAGCATAATTTTATATTAATGATATATTAAATAATTGTTCATTTAATTAAAGAAATCGTGATATATTAAATGATTAGTTCATTTAATTAAAGAAATTATGATTTTATAAATCATTAGTTCATTGGTTGAGATGTATGTAATAGAATTGATCAATATTGATTTGATTGGTCATACGAATGATGAGTGAAAATATTGTTGTCACTTGATTTTGTAAACCAACTCAAATTAATATTGAGTCAATCGTAAATTGCATACATATGAATTACAATGAATATTAAATAATGTGTTTATTTATGATAGATTATGGCAACCCAAAACATTATAGCTGAACTCAATAAAGGTGAAAAACTTAATGGGGATTACTATAAGATCTGGCACCTTAGGATACAATATGTATTTGAGGAACAAGAAATTCTGGAGGCTGTAAATTAGGTTATGATAGAACCTGTAGATGGCCCCACTACACAACACTGACGAGATCTTGATGCCTATAAGGCATGGAAGAAAAAGGACTCCACTGCGAAGGGCATATTGATTAGTTCAATGGTGGACGACCTAGTTTTGAGTATGAGTCGTATCTTTCGACTCATGCAGTTTGGGTAGCCCTTAAAGAAAAATACAGTGGAGTAAGTCTGAGCAAGCTTCGATAGTTGACAATCAGGTTTGACAGCTACAAAAAGTGTCCAAATGTATCAATAGTTCAACACCTCAGGGAGATGTTTAATATGAATCGGGAACTTAAAACTGCTGGTCATGAGTTGACCGATGAACAACAGGTTCAAGCAGTTATTCGTTCACTTCCAGATTCTTGGAAAACCATGAAGCATACCCTAACTCACAGTGAGATTATCAAGACTTTCACTGACGTCTCATGCCATGTAGAATTGGAGGCAGAGAGAATTGAATCGACAAGGATTTTGGACAAGCCTATGTGGCTGTAGGTTCTGCTGGATCATCTAGATCCATGAAACAGAAATGGTTCAAGAAAGGGAAGGGAAAGAAGAGGGAAGTTGTTGCTGTGGGACAGGGCCCAATCAAGAAGATAGTAAAGAAGACTGGAAAAAAACCTAAAAATAAGTTGACTTGTTTTAACTGCGGCAAGAAGGGTCACTTCGCTCGGGAGTGCACTGAGCCGAAAAAGGTAAATTCCAGCGTGTCTTCTTTTTCTGAGCATTTTGTTTTGTTAGCTCAGTGTTGTTAGCTGATTCTTATCCTTTGTGGATTATAGATTAGGGAGCAACCAACCATGTAGCTCGAGAGTGAGATACATTTGTGGAGTACCGTCGGGTACCAGCTGGCAACAAGTGGATCTATGTGGGAAATAATGCAAGAGTTGAAGTCAAAGGAGTCGGCACTTGCAAACTCAACCTCCATGGTGGTAGAGTTTTGTTTCTACATGACGTCCTGTATGCTCCTGAAATTCGATGGAATCTTGTTTCCGTTATCTGTCTTCTTGATTTAGGATATTGTATTAATGTTTACAGTTGATGTGTTGAACTTAAGATTGACTCAGTGTCAATTGGACATGGTTTTTTAACAAATACTTTTATAGTTCTTGATGTAGAACTAGATGTCAATTATGTTATTGATAGTTGTTTTTCAAACATTGCTCTAACTAGTAATGCAGATATAACTGATGAGGTTTGGCATGCTAGATTAGAACATATAGGACAAGAACATATGAATCAATTGGCTAGAGAGGGTCTATTAGGCACTCGGGCTAAGATTCAATTATTTATATGTGAGCATTGTCTTGTTGGAAAAGCAACTAGGAATCCATTTGGTAAGGCTATTAGATCTGAATCAATATTGTAGTTAATTCATTCGGATATTTATGGTCTGATGAATATGAAGGCTAGACATGGAGCTTCCTATTTCATTACATTTATTGATAATTTCTCCAGGTTCGGTCATGTGTATTTGATTTATCATAAATCTGAAGCATTGGATTGCTTCATTCGTTATATGAACGAAGTTGAGAATCAAATGAAACGTAAAGTTAAGACTTTACGCACTGACCATGGAGGAGAATATTTGTCTGATATGTTCAAGACAATATGTAATGATAGAGGGATTATAAGACAGTTGAATCCCTGGAACTCCACTGCAAAATGGGGTAGCTGAAAGAAGAAATAGGACTCTTCTTGAAATGGTTAGGTCTATGATGGCACAGGCTAAATTGCCAATCTCCTATTGGGGAGATACATTATTAACTGTAGCATATATACTTAACAAAGTGCCTTCAAAGTTAGTTCCATCTACCCCATATGCACGTTGGACAGGCAGAAAACCATATTTAAGTAATCTGAGACCCTGGGAATCAGCTACTTATGTTCATGATAGTTCTCACAAGTATGAAAAATTGGGACCTAGAGGTAAGAAATGTATCTTTATAAGATATCATGAGACCTCCAAAGGTTATGTTTTCATAGGTGAGCAACTAGATGGAACCATCTCCGAAATAGATTTGAGAGATGTAACTTTTCTCGAAACAGAGTTCCCAATCAGAGGTGATGTTGATAAAAATGTTCCTCTATTTGAGGAGGATGAGATATTATCAACAAGATAGATTTCAAAAGGAACACCTGAGTCTAGTCAACCGAGTGGGAGTGATATGTCGAGTCATGAGTTGACATCACAACAACCCAACTTACGGAGAAGTGTTCATAAGATCAAACCTAAGAAGAGGTTTGATATTGAGAATGAGGCATTGATTATATTTCCAATTGACGATGACGAGCCTCAATCTATTGAGGAAGCATTGAGATGTAGAGTTAGAGAAAAATGAAAAGCCCAAATGGTTGAAGAGATTGAGTCCATGATTCAGAATCATGTTTGGGACTTAGTCGATCTTCCTCTAGGGCGAAGGGATATTGGGAATAAGTAGATTCTCAAAATAAAAAAGAAAGCTGATGGATTGATTAATAGATACAGAGCTCGTTTAGTTGCAAAAGGATATACCCAAATGGAGGGTATTGACTTTGAAGAGACATTTTCTCCCGTAGTAAAATTTGTGCCAATACGAGTTATTTTCGTCTTTATGGCACATTATGACTTGGAATTACATCAAATGAATATAAAAACCGCTTTCCTTAACGGTGATCTTGATGAAAAATCTATATGGTTCAGCCAGAAGGTTTCATTGCCGAAGGCCAAGAGCAAAAAGTATGTAGACTTAAAAAGTCAGCTGAATACATCTTAGGAGTGAAGATCATAAGAGATCGTCCTAAAAGACTTTTAGGTCTGTCACAAGAGTCTTATATAAATAAGATGTTACATCATTTCAGCATGTCAAATTGCAACGTAGAACATACATCTATTGTGAAAGGTACTGTTTTAAGCAAGAGTATGTGTCCTAAAACTCCAGAGGAAATAGCCGAGATGAATAAAAAACTATATGTCAGTGTCATTGGTAGTTTGATATACACTATGTTGTGTACACGTCCCGATATCAGCTATGTTGTGGGCTTGGTCAGTCGCTTTCAGTCAAACCCAGGACTGAGACACTGGAAGGTGGTAAAAAAAGATATTCAGATATTTGAAAGCGACAACATATTATTGTCTCTATTTTCAAGGATCATATATGAGTCTGAAAGGTTATTCAGATACAGATTGGGCTGGGGACCTGAATGATAGAAAATCCACATCAGGCTATGCATTCTTGTTGAATGGTGATGTCATCTCCTAGAACAGCAAGAAATAAACTTATGTAGCTTTGTCGACTATGGAAGATGAATATGTGGCGTGTTCAGCGGCTGTGCAAGAAGCAGTCTGGTTGAGAAGGTTCTTGAAGCATCTGAAAATTACTAAGGATAGTGGGAGTCTAGTAACTATCTACTTTGACAGTCAAGTTGCAATAGCTTTTTCCAAGGATCCCAAATATCGTAACAAAGGCAAGCATATAAAAATTAAATATAATTTTGTAAGGGATATTGTTGCTAAAAGAAAAGTAATTCTTGAGTATGTCCCTACACGTGCTATGCTTACAGATCCTTTTACTAAGCCAATGACTAAAGAGTCATTTAAAAAACATGAAAAGTCTTTGGGACTTCGTAGAATGTAACAATATTGTAATAACAATCAGACTTTGTGATTTGATTGTGTCATTTGCCATAATCTATTCAGTGTATATGTTGTATTTGTTATATTCATATAAGATCTCGGTGACCATGTTGGCAGGTGGAGATTGGTTCACTCACATGGACAATCATCTTTGTTTGTTAAGTACAAATAGGGGTAAGACCGTTACTTTTAGAATAGCTTATGTAGCTGAAATTAGAGACAGATCCATAAGTTGAGATTGTCTTGATAATTGTGTCAAGATGAGATCATTTATGTGTTAATAATGATCGAAGTAAATGAACCCACCATTTACTGAACTTGTTGAAGGCCAGATTAGAATTCATTTGTTGAATTCAGGATTAGATATTAGGTATATCTAAATCAAAATCTGTACGATGTTAAATTTGAACACAACATGCGCTCTTTTTAGTAAAGAGAATAACATCGTAATATGTTATTCATACCACATATGCTATTGCGACAATAAAGGTAGTAGGAGAATGAATCACTATTTCTCTACTATGTGAGACCTTTGAGATTATAAGTTAATCTCAGTTTTTGTCTTAATGAATATTTAGCAGTTTACTTGAAGTTTTAATCAGTGTCTGCTACTTTAGCGTGTATCTTATGGCTATGTATGATTCAGTCTATGGAGCATAACTAGGAAAGTGACTAATTAAAATGAATAGTTTCTAGCTAAAAATGAAGATTAAATATATTTACATCTTTTGATATTATTCACTGGTCGACCCATTTCTGTTATATATAGAAATGAATGTGAATATTAGATATGGAACATGCTCTTGACATAATGGTCATTATAAGGGATTAGAGATGTTCATATTGATGTAAATAAAGATTATTTAATCTGGATAAATAGCAAGACATGGATATCTCCAAGATAATGGATGTGTGCCACTTGAAGATTGGATGAATCCTGGATAAAGGTTATGTGCCACCGGGAAAGAGGCTATGTGTCATGCAAAGTGTGTCTCTAATTTATTTGAGCAGCTAAGTAAAGTGTAACAACTTTATTAGCATTGATTGCTCAAAGAGCAGCTAAGTAAAGGTGTAACAATCTTCTTAGCAACTATCGCTCAGTGTGCTTGCTGTCGCACGAAACATTTTCTCTAAGTATGGATTGGATGTTCTAATATGGTCTATGTGACCAAACTCTCAAATAGTCTATGTGACTTATTAAGTCTTTGTGACTTACCTGAATGAACTAGTCTTAGTGACTTACCTTGGACGAGTGGGAGATATAGGAAATGGTGAAAGTGGGGACGTGGGAACATGCCCACATTCCCCACTACTCTTGATGGAAAAGACCATCATACCCCTAGGTCATTTCCCTTTATAAATAATACATCCAAGGATCATCAGGGTGTGCAACGTAGAGAGAGGAAGGAGAATATCTGAGGCAGTGGGATTTGGTTTGTGGAATTGTGGTAGCTTTCCGATCCTGTGATCGCTCTTTCGACAACGAGTCTTGCCGACGTCGATTGCAGATCTGCGGGAGATCGATGTAAACATTTACTGTTTATCATTTTAATTCGTATCCATGCAGTTATAATAATCAACAGGAGTATGGCATGGACAAGCTGGGGGACGTAGTGCCCGGTGTAGATCTCGCCAGTGATGAACAAGTCCTTCCCCTTATACTCCGGGAACTGCTCGAACCAGTTGATGAGGAAAACCATAGCGTCAATCATCGTCCTACAGTCGCCGCTCGTGGCGTAGTCCGACGTGGTGTTAGAGTAGGCGAAGTCGATGTCGGCGGGGCTCTCCAGGAACAAGACGTTCGCCACTGAATGGTGGCACGATGCCAGTCAGTTCGAGGTAATGCCAAAGCAGAAATCTTTTGTCACAATGATGATAATGATGATGATAATAATCATAATGATGATGATGATTCCTACCTACGTTCCAAGCATTGGGATTCCTATACAGAGTCTTGTCGTAGCTCATGACTCGAAACGGCCAGAGCTCCTGCATGGCGTCGTGCCCCAATGACGAACATCCCGACCCTGCACCCACCCATGCACACACAGCAATCATCACTCTATCGAAAAGCAAAACATGGATCAACCGATTCATTTTCTATTAATTTTATACCTCCATTGAACCAGTGCACAAGAGGCTTTGACCCGCTGCACTCGGCTGCCTCAACCAAGTAGTAAAACAGAGCCCGGTCGTGGGCTCTGTCGACAGTGACATACCCTGCGTACTGATCGAAATGCACGCCATTTGGCTGGCCGGGCAGCCGAACGACCTTGTCGGCCTCCTTTAGCCCACTATTGTCATAGACCTTCGACTCCTGGTCGGATACCGAAAGGAGACTGCTCGCCCATGACGATGAAGAAGAAGAAGAAGACCTCCCTGCTCCGTTGTTCAGCACATATCCTTGCCGCACTGTGCCAGAAGCTCCGCATTGTAAGAAGAAGAAGAAGAAGAAGAAGAAGAGACAGCTAAAACTTCGCTTCTTCATTGTTTGATTGGGAATGAGGAATGCAATGGAATTGAATGGAATCTTATTTATAGGATGTGCAATCGGATAATTATGGTGTAATTGATTGATTCTTGTTGTATTCGAAGGGGAATGATCTGTCTACTTCCTCTGGAAATGATCCGTTGAGGGAGCCTTCTTGTTGCTGCTGTTGCATGGAACGAGGAAATTCATCTATTTGGAAGGTGGTGATCGGGTCAGGTTTGGTTTATTTTGACTTGTCTAGCTGGCGTTCTATGCTTTTAGAACTAAAAGGCCTACTAATAGTAGAGAAGAAATCATGGTGACTAAAACAGAATTGTCTCATCTGTTTTAGAAGGCTATAAATTATAAGAATCTATTTAATCTTAGTCGGATGACCTTCTGTGCCTTCTTTAACACAGGGAGCATCAGATAACCTAAAGTATTATTTACACCTATCAAAAAATTGAACAAGATACCAACGTAACTACATATATAGGAAATCATTGTTAGCACCATACGCAATAGCTCCTATTTTGATAATTCGATGATTAAGGGTATTCTGAAATATTATTTATTTGAATAGAAAAATGAGATATTTTTATTATAAATAGTAGTAAAAAGTAATTACGTTCGTCCCATGTGTCCTTCACAACCCGTCCTTACGTTATGTGAAAGAGAAGGTAAATCACATAACCTAATGATGAGCTGTGAAGAAAAAGGTAAATCATGGAATCAACTTATAGTTAATCGTCAAATGATAAAAAGATGTAAAGAGTTTTTTTTCCCGAATGTATACGTCTATTAAAAAATAATCTATATCCAATTATAATAAACCTATAACTCTAATCAATTGGGCACTATGTGGGCACGCTATTTTTATTATAAAAGAATATTGGTAATATAGTGTATTATAATGTAGGGTGACCGAAGGAGTTATAAGTTTACATGCATTATGATAGCAATTTAGGCCTATCAAGCTAAGTTAATGCATGTGTCATGCTAAGCCCAATATGAGACTCAAATTTGACGTTCAGAAAGTTGATGACTCAAAGCAGACCCAATATTTATTCTTGGTTATAAGTTAACTAGCCTTTAGTTCTTTTGTTAGGTGAAATTTATTATCCTGGCAGCCCTCCACCAGTGTCATATACTATTAGAGAGAGTAAATTAGAAAAACGAAGTTAATCATTTTAGATTTTTTTTCTCATAATTATATGTTTGATTTTATAAGAATATATATTTTTATTTTAACTAATGATATGATGCTTATTTTGTTTATTAAAATTTCCAGGGACATGATGTAAATTAAGGCGTGGCATAAATATTATTGTATTAAGGAAGCAGGTGGACGAGTATATATACTTAAACGAGAGCACTCACCGAAGATATACAAAGGCTTCAATGTCAACTTCTCTAATAAAGTTATTCCCACCCACGAGAAGATTTATTAGTTTATTTTATTAGTTATTAGACATTTATTTTTTTAATATTTTATGATAATTTACTATTTTGTCTAAAATTCACTTTTTTATCTGTTATTTTTAATTTTACCAATTATTAATTATTATTTTATCGAAACAATTGATAAATTAATAAAAATGATTCAATTTTAAAATTAAGCAGCCGAAAAATATTTTGACAGGTAATTCAATTAGAAATGTTTACTAAATAAATATTAGCAGGTAATTTTTAAGAAATTACCGATCAAATTTAGCTGGTAAATTTTTTTAAAAAATTATAAATCAAATATATATTTGATCGGTTTTTTATAAAATTTGCTTGCGTTTTATTTTTAAAATTACTAGCCAATATATATTTAGCCGATATTTTTTAAAAAGTTTATCTGCCATACGATAATTTTTATAAAAAATACGGATTAACATAATGGTTAGATACTCATATTTATCGACCAAGCACCGACAAAATATTTTTGGCTGGTAATATATTGTCAGCCAAAATTATAAGATTACCGGTCATTTTGTTTCTCCAATAAATCTAACTTTTCCACCTTCACCCTTCTCGATCTAGGAAATCGCTCACGATCGGCAATCTCCCAAAGGAGCAAGCTCATTCGTAAGCGGCGCCTCTGATCTTGTGCGAGTTATTGACAGAGCAAGCTCCTCTGTCGATTGTGCCTCCGATCTGGAGCGAGTTATTCATGAATATGACTCAGTCGGATTTTGGCACAGTCGGAAGGAAGTCCATTGTTCAGGCTAACTATTTCCTTGTTGAGGTCATTTACAATTCCTTCTTATAATTACTGTGAGTATTTCTATCTCTTTTTAATGATCACTATAACGCACGTTCTTTCTGCTTGATTTACCATGTGCTGAAATTTCTATAGTATTAACAGTGAAGATAATACTTTCGAATGATAGTAGAGGTCAAGCAACAAGTGTACTTGTAGTCCCATTATGCAATTTTCTAATGTAACAAAAGGTTGATGTAGGGCTGAGTATTAGATTAAAAACTAACCAAATCGACATATTGAATAAATTAAACTGATGAAATATTAATTATTTCGAAAAAACTGAATTAACTAATTTTTTTTTAAGAATGATGGAATCATGAGAGATTTAATTGAAATCAATTTTTTTTTTAACATTAAAAATTTCTTAGTTCTTTTTTTTTATTTCATTCAGTTTAACCAAAAAATACTTAACCGAATAAATCAATTTTTTTTAAAAAAAAATGAATTATCGAAATAATTGAAGTGAATTTTTAAAATCTATTGGTTTGTTCAGTTTAATTCAACTTTTGCTCACCCCTAGGTTGATGCTTCTATCTCTAAGGTTGACGTGGTTTCTGATGAGGTTGGCATGGTTTCTGGTGGGTTGGGTGCATAGTAGGCTAATTAAGCATTTTATCATTTTTATTATGCACTTTTATCCAAGAAAATTTGCTAAAACAATAATACTAATGAATCTAACATGTGTTTACAGCAGGCGCACAAGCTTTTCGTAGCAACACACCATAAGAAATTTTTTTTTCTTGAATGTATTGAATGCATTGCACTAACATACAAAATATGGATTGATTCCTCATATCTTCAACCACTTCTACAAAATATATATGGATTGATATATTCAGACATTTCAGCATGAACCCACCTCATTGTCCTTCTTTCTCCTCTGCAAGGTCGTTGGTCTCATTTGCCCCATCGTCACGCTGCTCCTCTAGGGCAAGTTCATGCCCTCCGGCAACAACTTTCACTTGGCCTTGTTTGAGTTGGACACGAGAGGTTGGATGATGCTGCAATTGGTCGCCCATTGATCGTGGTCGGTCTATTGCCAGTAAGCTATGGTCGTTGGGCACGAGTTAGTGGTGGTCGGCAGATGGGATTCGTTTATCGATTGCCCTACCAGATGATCCAATGAATGAAGAGCATCTCCACGTTAAATGCTGCATTTTCCTTCATCATCCTTGTATGAGCCAATGAATGAATCAGATCCGGTAGTCGTTAATTGTCTCTTCATTCACCAAGCACCATGTGTTTGAAGTAGGACAACCAAGAAACCAGATCTAATACAACCATAAACCGCTTCTCTGTTCATTGTTGTTTTTTGTGTCTCTCCGGAGAAACAGTCTCATTAGTGAGGCGGTTATGCTGTTTTCTTACCCACTTGCGCCCTACATGTTTTCAGCGGACCAATGTGTGTGTGTGTGTGTGGGGGGGGGGGGGGGGGCTGATCCGAGGATGAGAAAATGAGATCAATGCTGAGTGGCCTTGAAGATATATGAAGTCGGCAATTGAGGCCAAAATAGGGAGGATGCTGGGATTTGGAGTCGATGTCGGCAATTGAGACTCAAGCGTGAATGATGTTGGCTATTGAGGTCGAGATAGGGTGGATGTCGGCAACTAAGGCCGAGTACGGAGGATGTCTGCGACCGAGGCCCAAGTCTTAGTAGTTGTTTTTTCTCAAAACAAATTGTATTCCTTGGGTCTGATTCCTTTCGGGTTTTGTTTGACCCACCTTGACGTTGATTGGCATGCTAGTACTACTTTTATTCATATGAGATATGTGCAGAGCAGTAGGAAAATTCTGCCACATAAAGGCGGTTGATAGCTGACTGCCCCCACACCATGTGGGGATTGTTGGTCCCTTTGGAGGCCGGCAAGAGGGGAGGGGTGAATTGCCCTACAAAATTAAACTCGAACCTTTCTCGGATTTCAACTATATAACATAAACACTTGTAATAAAAAGTAGAGACTAAGTAAAGAAATCATACACCAGAGATTTACTTGGTTTGCAATCAGAGGATTGCTAATCCAAGGAAAGTAAGCGCACTATGATCTCCTCTAGGCGGAGAAGCCTCTTTACAACGTTGACAGCACAAATGAAAAGAACACAACTGAAAGCACAGAAAGAATTGATTACAAGTGAGTTGCATTCAATGTACGGATCAGTACTTTATTTATAGTACTGGTCCGAGCGCCTGAAAGTGGTTCCGGGCGCCCCCGGGGGGATAAACTTTATCCCCCAACGGTCAGTTTGCGAAAATCGCGATTCTAGTCAAAATCATGCTCCGGGCGCCCGGAAGCATTCCGGGCGCCCCGGAGCAAAAAGTCAACTGCGGTTGACTTTTTATCCGGGATCACTTCTCCGTTAAGTCCCAGTCTCGGTCCGGGTCTGTTCGCTCCGGCTCTGCTAGCTTGGGTGATCTCGGCCTTCCGGAATAGGGCTCACCCGAACCCATGTTCCGGCCTTCTCCTCGAGCAGCCTTCCTTCCCGGTTTCTCGTCCCTCGAGCGTCGCGCACGCTCTTCTCGTCCACCGGTGTACTCTTCCGCGGACACCTCGTCCCTCAGACGCACCGAGCCCGTCGGCTCTCTCCCGTGCCGTCCTTCTCGCTAGCCGCGTCTTCCGCTCGACTTCCTGTGTTCCTAAGCTCCTGCACACTTAGACACAAGGGTTAAACAAACGCAGGACCTAACTTAGCTTGTTTGATCACATCAAAACACCTTGGGGTTCCAACAATCTCCCCCTTTTTGATGTGAGCAACCCAAGTTAAGTTAGGGTAACCATATGCAATAAAAACAATTTATATTAAAATAAGTCTAAATATTTTTCAATTGAAAAATTATAGTACCTCCTCCTAGACTTAACATACTTCTCCCCCTTTGATCACATAAAAATTGGGGTTATAAACAAGTCTAAGGTAAATTCAAACAAGAATTTTTAAGTGTAAAATATTTAGTAAAGACACTCTTCAGAATTTTTCGTTCTTAAAAAAATATTTTTCAGATAAGAACAGTCATAAGTGTTTAAAAAAAATTAAGTTTAAAACTTATCTCAGCATTCCTAAAAAAAAAATTTAAATTTTTTTAAAAAAATTCTAAGTGAATATTCATAAGAAACAATTCTAAGTCAATTTTTTAAAAAAATGATAAGGCAATTTTAAAAAAAAATCTAAGTTAACCTTTTAAAAAAAATTCTAAGTCAATTTTCTTGAAAATTTCTAAGATAAAAAAATTTCTAAGTTAGGTTAGAAAGTTTTTAAATATTTTCTAACACAAATTGAATAACTCTTTTAAAGCATTAAGTAATTTAAATTAATACTTTTTCAGTTAGTCAATTAAACTTTTCATTTCGATAGTTGGCTTCCAGGTCGTGGCGAGGCACTAGGCCTTCTTGGTTATTGGAGCAACAACCACTTCCTTAGACAAAGCCTCATAAAGAAATTAGTTGTTTAATTTCCTTGCTGAAAATGCTAAGTCTGACTTTAATTTTAAGTTAAACAGGTTTTTGGAATCCAGTAAAGGTTCCTACCTACAGGATTAACCAAGTATTTCCTAGGTATATAGATTTTTGATATATTTCTAATTTGACTTTGATGAAATCTATAATACCAATTTAAATTTCTAAAAGTAGGAATATTTGAACCATTAGATTTTTTTAATCTTTCTATTTCTTCTTTTAGTTTTTCATTTTCAATTTTCAATTTTTCAAAATCTTCTATAAGACATGATTTTGCCAAAATTCTCTTTGTTTCTAAAATTTCATTTTCTAATTTGACATTTTTATTTTCTATTTTATACATGGATTTAGTCATAGCTTTTATACCAGAGTAAAGCTGATCAGGGGGTAAGAGGCATACCTCACTTACCATGTCGGACTTGAAGCCTGAATCTCCCCCTGCTTCACTGCTTTCATCCGAGGTCGCTCCCCCTTCATCGATGCTAGGTTCTGATATACTTTGTCTATCGTAGCTTGCCATTAGTGCTATTCCGGCATATTCTTGAGCTTCTGATTCGGATGAAGAAGTGTCGTCCCAAGTTGCTTTTAGGTTGTGTTTCTTAGGAGACTTCCTTTTAGCCTTTTTGAGTTCTGGGCAGTCTTCTCTTAGGTGTCCCTCCTTCTGACACTGGTAGCACCGCACCTTTCTTCCACCTTTTTGATTCCTTTTATTCTGCATTTTAAATTTATTAGATCTAAAAAACTTTTTAAAATTTCTTACCATGTATGCTTCTTGATCGTCTTCGGAGTCTGACTCGAGTTCATCCTTCTGGGTTGCGTTCAGCGCCATAGTCTGGGTTGTATCCTTTGTCGTTCCTGCATACCTGGTTTCATGCAATTCAAGAGTAGAAAACAACTCTTCTAAAGTGCTTACCTCCAGGTCTTTTGAGATGTAGTAGGCGTCGACGATTGATGTCCATTCCGGAGTTCTTGGAAACGCGTTGAGCGCGTAGCGTATAGTGTCCCGGTTTGTTACCGTTTCACCGAGGTTCTCGAGACCAGTAACTAGTTCTTTTACCTTTGCGTGTAAACCAGCTACTTTCTCACCTTTCTCCAGACGGATGTTCATCAGTTTGTTGCGGAGGATGTCCCTTCTAGCGAGCTTTGCTTCAGACGTTCCTTCATGGAGTTCCAAGAACTTCTCCCAAAGTTCTTTAGCAGATGCATAGTTTCCGATGCGGTTGACCTCTTGAGGCGGTAACACGCTCAGCAGGTGATGTTCCGCACGGCTGTTTGCTACCGACTCATTCTGCTCCTTCTTTGTCCAATCGCTCTCTTCTTTGTCTTTTCCATCTTTATCTATTGGAGCTACAAAACCATATTTCATAATAAACCGAATTTCAAAATCTGTTTTTAGGAATACCTCCGTACGACGCTTCCAGTCTGCGAAGTTCCCCTCGAATTTTGGTGGAACGATGCTTGGTCCGGCCATCTTGTTGCTTCGATCGGCGGTTAGTCCTCCTGAACCACTTGTTGGTCCCTTTGGAGGCCGGCAAGAGGGGAGGGGTGAATTGCCCTACAAAATTAAACTCGAACCTTTCTCGGATTTCAACTATATAACATTAACACTTGTAATAAAAAGTAGAGACTAAGTAAAGAAATCATACACCAGAGATTTACTTGGTTTGCAATCAGAGGATTGCTAATCCAAGGAAAGTAAGCGCACTATGATCTCCTCTAGGCGGAGAAGCCTCTTTACAACGTTGACAGCACAAATGAAAAGAACACAACTGAAAACACAGAAAGAATTGATTACAAGTGAGTTGCATTCAATGTACGGATCAGTACTTTATTTATAATACTGGTCCGGGCGCCTGAAAGTGGTTCCGGGCGCTCCCGGGGGGATAAACTTTATCCCCCAACGGTCAGTTTGCGAAAATCGCGATTCTGGTCAAAATCATGCTCCGGGCGCCCGGAATGGTTCCGGGCACCCCGGAGCAAAAAGTCAACTACGGTTGACTTTTTGTCCGGGATCACTTCTCCGTTAAGTCCCAGTCTCGGTCCGGGTCTGTTCGCTCCGGCTCCGCTAGCTTGGGTGATCTCGGCCTTCCGGAATAGGGCTCACCCGAACCCATGTTCCGGCCTTCTCCTCGAGCAGCCTTCCTTCCCGGTTTCTCGTCCCTCGAGCGCCGCGCACGCTCTTCTCGTCCACCGGTGTACTCTTCCGCGGACACCTCGTCCCTCAGACGTACCGAGCCCGTCGGCTCTCTCCCGTGCCGTCCTTCTCGCTAGCCGCGTCTTCCGCTCGACTTCCTGTGTTCCTAAGCTCCTGCACACTTAGACACAAGGGTTAAACAAACGCAGGACCTAACTTAGCTTGTTTGATCACATCAAAACACCTTGGGGTTCCAACAGGGATGCCGCCGTATGTTGTAGTCATTGGGCGAAAGCCGGTGCTAGTCGATAGGTAGAATGTATTCGCCTTTTACCTCATCGGCGAGTTCAACATCTACAATCTGATCACCGACGACTGACAGCGAGGGAAGTTGATGCTGCCCTCCTTACGGTTTTCCTACCTTTGCGTCGCCTAGCCATAGAGCGTGTTCATGTCCGGCGGGAGGGACACAACTAATAAGAGTATATTGTCGGCACTGGCCTACGACACGACGACAGGCGCATGGGTGAAGATGGCGGCTCTGTGGTGGTGGTGGGTGTTCCAGCAAGATAGGGCTCATGCATTATGACGGACACCCACATCGCCGCTGCTGACAAGGAGAGGAGGTACTTGTGGTGCGAGAGACATAGGTGCGAGAAAGTAGCAAGTCGATTGTCGGAGCCCAATTAATTGTTGCGTCATGCTGATGACTCATAGTGTGGGCACTTAGTTTAGCGAACCGATCATAATAATTTTTTTAAAAGAAAAATGTTTTTTTAATATTAATTATTTTTTAAATCATGATTAAATCAAGCCAGAGATAATATTTAAAAATCATAGATTGGATTTTATTTGACGTTTGATATCACAATAAACAACAACAAATCAATTGGTTCTTTGTTGAAACACTTAAACTGCAGGGAGATGTAGCCCTTGAAGAAAACTCTTGATCATCTCTAGAGCTCGAGCTGGCTGATAACTTGGAACCTCATGTCCTGCTCCTCGAACAGTGGCAAATGTCAAATTGTGATCATACACCACAGTGTATCCCCCAACCTACATATTCACAATACAAATCATCAAAATTAATGTCGTTCGTTCTACTAGTAGTCACCATCGTTAGAGCAATGAAGAGTGAGGATAACTTGTCATCAATGTAAACACTTTCAATTCCTGGTGCAATTGAGGATAATTAATTATATATTATGAAAAGATTTAAAACGACACAATTGTCTCCCTACCTCACTGTTAAGCATCCAAGCTCTCCATGGAGCCTTCACTCTAAGCTTTAGCTTCTTGAGGGAGTATCTTGTGGAAGTAATAGGAACTACTCCATCAAAGTCACCGCTGCACAAACCCAGCCAACGCTTAGTTAGGGACAAAATTTGATCGAAAACCCCTTCACTCGCAATCTAATGAACGATATCTTTGTCGTATGGCATATGTTATGCAGAAATCTTAAAGCTATCATACTTGCACATCTATATCTACTAAATCAATGAGGCTCGAAACGAAAATTTGATATATCTATATATGTTATTTTTACTTACACACAATGTGTATAAGGACCACAAAATCTATACACCTATTTATACGAAAGCATTGAAATTGTAAAGCTGATTCACACACTAATTAGATATGATGAAGACATCTAATGATTTTTTTTACCTGTACTTCAAAATCCTAATCCCATTAGATAATAATTCGTGAATAATTGGCAACATTGTGGAAGGCTGATCTGACCAACTAGGTATCACTTGGCTGCATGGAGACAAAAATATAAATAAATGAGTTACTATGTTTAAAAGAGAAATAAAATTATCAAATGACTTTATCTTATATGAGATATGTATATACCTACAACCAGACCAGGTGTAATTGAGCTTTGTGACATTGGCATGTAGAGCGTTCTGTACCTCAAGATTGTTAAGGTATGTCTCCACGTAATTAGAAGTACAAGGATCAAAATTCTCAATCTGCATCTGAATTTAAGTAAGACATTTCAATATGTTAGTCAGTTCTATTCACAATTGATATGATTGTGTGAAAATTCTCAATCTGCATCATAATTTAAGTATGGCATTAATTTCAATCTTTGCAAGTTCCAACTTTAGAGGTTGCTGCTCCTTGTAGTGATCCAACAAGAATGCGATGAACTCTGATTCTTGAGTTAACAGGTCAAATCGATTATTCGATCTAAATTTGCTCTGAAAATACAAGGAAAATGGGGATAATTAAATGTCAAGATGTTCGGAAGAGACAAACCGAGGGTGATTTGGGAGTCGGCGTCACTCCCGACGAGAAGCACAACGGCGCGTATATGTTGTAGACGTCCAACTCGTACACGACGAGGTTGGCCTCGTCGACCGCCCTATCGCACTCAGGAGCTGTCTGCGGGGCGTCCAGCGAGAAATTGCAGAACTTGTGGATCGCGTGGATGGTCTCGTCGGCGATCAACGCGTGCATCCAAAAGTAGTCAAACGTCCCCTTGATATCCGTCTCCTTGTTGATCACCGCGTTCCCAATCTAGGTCATCCAAAATCAATTTGAAATCGATCGAGATCCATCTTTCCCGATTTAATTTGTAAAAAAAATGAGAGGGGGTCGATCGGACTGATTGATTTCGGGATCCATTGCTTACCGCGATGCCTTTGAGGTTGATGAGGTGATCTTTGTGGTGGAGTATGGCGTGGGCGAGCTGGGGAACGTAGTGGCCGGCGTAGCTCTCGCCGGTGATGAAGAAGTCCCTCCCCTTATACTCTGGGAACCGCTCGAACCAGTTGACGAGGAAAACCAGCGCGTCGGTCGCCGTCCTACGGTCTCCGCTCTTGGAGTAGTCCGACGTGGTGTTGGAGTAAGAGAAGCCGACACCGGCGGGGCTCTCCAGGAACAAGATGTTCGCCACTGCATGGCACGATGCACGTCACTCGTTCGGCGTAATGCCAAAATAGAAACCTATTTTCACTCTATTCCCTAATCTTTAGGAAATATCATGTGTATGTACACATGATGATGTTGATGACAATGACGATGACGATGACAATGACAGATTATCCTAACCTTCGTTCCAAGCGTAGGGATTCTTGTATAGAGTCTTGCCGTCACTCATGACCCGAAACGGCCCCAGCTCCTCCATGGCGCCGTACCCTAGCGACGAACACCCTGGCCCTGCACCCACCCATGCCACAGCAATCACCACTCTATCGATCGAAAAGCAACATCATTTTATACTAATTCCATACCTCCATTGAGCCAGAGCACAATAGGCTTCGACCCGCTGTTCTCGACAGCCTCGGCAAAGTAGTAAAACAGAGCCCGTCCGTTGGCTCTGTCAACTGTGACATACCCCGCGTACTGATCGAAATGCACCCCTTCTGGCTGGCCAGGCAGCAGAACAACCTTGTCCCCCTCCTTCAGCCCACTATTGTCGTAGACCTTCGACTCCAAGCCGGATACTGAAAGAAGACTGCTCGCCCAAGAAGAAGAAGACGACCTCTCTGCTTCGTTGTTAAAGTAGAACTTGTTTAGCGCATCTCTCTGCCTCGCTGTGCTGGAAGCCACGCAGTGTAAGAAACAGAGGAGGAGGAAGAAGAAGAAGAGACAACTGAAACTTGGCTTCATTGTTTGATTGGGAATGAGGAATAGAATGGAATAGAATCTTATTTATGGGATGAATCATTGGATAATTATAGGATGAATCTTTTATATGGGATGGATTCTTGTTGGAGCCAGCGGAGATTGATGTGTTTGCTCTATTTGGCAATGGACTCTTTAAAAGGCCAACAAATGATTAATTTTGAATAAACATTTTCAAAATTAAAAGAATTTTAAAAAAGATTCCACTTTTTTCAATATTTATACAATGAAATAATGCATATTCATATTTTATTTAAATCTAATTTAATTTTCCCTTAATTTTTATCAACTTTTACCACCCACTCACTGGATTATTCATTTATCATAATAAGTAAATCTAATGAGTCACGTATATAATGATCTAATTAGTTTTAGCTTGACTATTAACTAATTAAATTAATAATGAAGTTTAAATTTATTTAGTTAATGTTAAATTAATTGATTTTAAATTTGATTTCGAATTAACTAAAATGTTAAGTATGGATTAACTAGTTAAGGATTAATTAAGATTAGATTTATTAGTTTAAGATTAATTAAGTGTAAGTTAACATTATTTAAGTTTGAGTAAATTAGTAATTAAGTTTAAGATTTACAATTATTACTCACGTTTTGGTAAATTAAGTGTAATTATGAACTATTTAATTGAATCTGAGGTCAATTTATTAAGTTTGATTTGAATTAATATTCTTACCTAAATTAAGATTTATTCATTAATTAAATATGAATTAATTTGTTTAGTTAAGTTTAAATTAATTGATTTAAACTAATTATGAATTAGGTTAAATTAAACTTATATTAATCAAATAATAAAGGTTTATTACATTAATAAATAAGTTTTTAGGTTATAAAGAAAATAAAAAACTTTTAATTAATTGAATTAATTGTTTAAGTTTTAATTTAATTGATTAAGATTACTTAACTTTTAATAGTGTTAAGTTTATTTAAGTTTTAGTTAAGTTAATTTAAGGTTGATAACTAAGCTTCAATTTTGGAGTCATTTAGGTGTGTTTAAGTTAGGTTTATGTTAGGTTTAATTTTAAAATTAAAATTATGGATTTAGTTTTAATTGGATTTAGTTAGATTAAAATTCAAATTAAGTCAAAATTTTAATTAGTTAATTTAGTTAGTTAGTTTAGGATTAATTAAGTTGATTAAGTTTTAAGGTATAAATGTTACGGTAAGAAGTAGCAGATGATCAAACCTAAGTTTTGATATTGACAAAAGATTCTATGTTACGTCTTATCGTTGTTCTAAAAAGTTTAACTGAGTGTACAGAAGTCCTAAGTGATCTTAGGCAAAGAAGTCAAAGTGGACACTAGGCAAGTAGAAAATCCTAGTTTGGGCTAGGCAACGAAGTCCTAGTCCGGTGGACTGGGCGAAGTCTTGGCAGGTCGAGGATGTCGGACAAAAATCCTAGGGTCGAGGACAATAGGTGAAGCCCTGGAGGTCGCGGACACCAGACGGAAAATCCTAGAGTCAAGGATATTAAGTGAAAATCCTGAAGTCCTGAACACCACCTCCTCCAGTCATGCCTTCATTGCCTCTCTCTTCGGCATCTCTCTTCTCTTAGGGGTCACCTTTCTCAAGAACGTTGACAGCCTCACGTCATCTCCCTCTTCCTCATGTCGTCGGACGTTATGAGTGCCCCTTTTTTTTACTTTCTCCCTCACATGATGTGTCGTCAAGCAACCACCTTCATCGTAACGCTACCATCGCAGCCTCTGGTCGCTGCCTCCTCTTCTCACTTGTCACCGGCTAGCTGTCGTCTTCTCTCCTACACCACTGATCGACCTGTTATATTTTAAATATGTCCTAATGCAATTGCCTTATAGAATGTACTATTTATTGGATAAATAAATATTCACTATTTTTGTGTACATACTTTATGTATATGATTGGATCTTAAACTTATTTACTAATGTTTACAATATGATTCATAATATGAGAGAACTTATGATTGTATCACAATTAATTGGCATCTCTACATGTGCAATTCTGAATGCATTAAAAAAATACTTTTTTTTAACGTTAAAGATTTCTAAGTTCATTTTTTTATTTCAGTTTAACCAAAAAATGCTTAACCAACAAATCGATTTTTTTTGAAAAAAATGAAATATCGAAATAATTGAACTGAATTTTTAAAATCTATTGGTTTGTTCAGTTTAATTCAACTTTTGCTCACCCCTAGGTTGATGCTTCTATCTCTAAGGTTGACGTGGTTTCTGATGAGGTTGGCATGGTTTCTGGTGGGTTGGGTGCATAGTAGGCTGATTAAGCATTCTATCATTTTTATTATGCACTTTTATCCAAGAAAATTTGCTAAAACAATAATACTAATGAATCTAACATGTGTTTACAGCAGGCGCACAAGCTTTTCGTAGCAACACACCATAAGAATTTTTTTTTTCTTGAATGTATTGGATGCATTGCACTAACATACAAAATATAGATGGATTCCTCATATATCTTCAACCACTTCTACAAAATTATATGGATTGATATATTCAGACATTTCAGCATGAACCCACCTCATTGGCCTTCTTTCTCCTCTGCAAGGTCGTTGGTCTCATTTGCCCTATCGTCACGCTGCTCCTCTAGGGCAAGTTCATGCCCTCCGGCAACAACTTTCACTTGGCCTTGTTTGAGTTGGACACGAGAGGTTGGATGATGCTGCAATTGGTCGCCCATTGATCGTGGTCGGGCTATTGCCAGTAAGCTATGGTCGTTGGGCACGAGTTGGTGGTGGTCGGCGGATGGGATTCGTTTATCGATTGCCCTACCAGATGATCCAATGAATGAAGAGCATCTCCACGTTAAATATTGCATTTTCCTTCATCATCCTTGTATGAGCCAATGAATGAATCAGATCCAGTAGTCGTTAATTGTCTCTTCATTCACCAAGCACCATGTGTTTGAAGTAGGACAACCAAGAAACCAGATCTAATACAACCATAAACCGCTTCTCCATTCATTGTTGTTTTTTGTGTCTCTCCGGAGAAACAGTCTCATTAGTGAGGTGGTTATGCTGTTTTCTTACCCACTTGCGCCCTACATGTTTTCAGCGGACCAATGTAGGGGTGTGGGCTTGATCCGAGGATGAGAAAATGAGATCGATGCTGAGTGGCCTTGAAGATAAATGAAGTCGACAATTGAGGCCAAAATAGGGAGGATGCTGGGATTTGGAGCCGATGTCGGCGATTAAGACTCAAGCATGAATGATGTCGGCTATTAAGGTCTAGATAGGGTGGATGTCGACAACCAAGGCCAAGTACGGAGGATGTCTGCAACCGAGGCCCAAGTCTTAGTAGTTGTTTTTTCTCTAAACAAATTGTATTCCTTGGGTCTGATTCCTTTCGGGTTTTGTTTGACCCACCTTGACGTTGATTGGCATGCTAGTACTATTTTTATTCATATGAGATATGTGCAGAGCAGTAGGAATATTCTGCCACATAAAGCCGGTTGATAGCTGACTGACCCAACACCATGTGGGGATGCCGCCGTATGTTGTGGTCATTGGGCGAGAGCCGGTGCTAGTCGATAGGTAGAATGTATTCGCCTTTTACCTCATCGGCGAGTTCAAGATCTACCATCTGATCACCGACGACTGACAGCGAGGGAAGTTGATGCTGCCCTCCTTACGGTTTTCCTACCTTTGCGTCGCCTAGCCATAGAGCGTGTTCATGTCCGGCGGGAGGGACACAACTAATAAGAGTATATTGTCGGCACTGGCCTACGACACGACGACAGGCGCATGGGTGAAGATGGCGGCTCTGTGGTGGAAGTGGGTGTTCCAGCAAGATAGGGCTCATCCATTATGACGGACACCCACATCGCCGCTGCTGACAAGGAGAGGAGGTACTTGTGGTGCGAGAGACATATGTGCGAGAAAGTAGCAAGCCGATTGTCGGAGCCCAATTAATTGTTGCGTCATGCTGATGACTCATAGTGTGGGCACTTAGTTTAGCGAACCGGTCATAATAATTTTTTTAAAAGAAAAATGTTTTTTTAATATTAATTATTTTTTAAATCATGATTAAATCAAGCCAGAGATAATATTTAAAAATCATAGATTGGATTTTATTTGACGTTTGATATCACAATAAACAACAACAAATCAATTGGTTCTTTGTTGAAACACTTAAACTGCAGGGAGATGTAGCCCTTGAAGAAAACTCTTGATCATCTCTAGAGCTCGAGCTGGCTGATAACTTGGAACCTCATGTCCTGCTCCTCGAACAGTGGCAAATGTCAAATTGTGATCATACACCACAGTGTATCCCCCAACCTACATATTCACAATACAAATCATCAAAATTAATGTCGTTCGTTCTACTAGTAGTCACCATCGTTAGAGCAATGAAGAGTATCATAGAGGATAACTTGTCATCAATGTAAACACTTTCAATTCCTGGTGCAATTGAGGATAATTGATTATATATTATGAAAAGATTTAAAATGACACAATTGTCTCCCTACCTCACTGTTAAGCTTCCAAGCTCTCCATGGAGCCTTCACTCTAAGCTTTAGCTTCTTGAGGGAGTATCTTGTGGAAGTAATAGGAACTACTCCATCAAAGTCACCGCTGCACAAACCCAGCCAACGCTTAGTTAGGGACAAAATTTGATCGAAAACCCCTTCACTCGCAATCTAATGAACGATATCTTTGTCGTATGGCATATGTTATGCAGAAATCTTAAAGCTATCATACTTGCACATCTATATCTACTAAATCAATGAGGCTCGAAACGAAAATTTGATATATCTATATATGTTATTTTTACTTACACACAATGTGTATAAGGACCACAAAATCTATATACCTATTTATACGAAAGCATTGAAATTGTAAAGCTGATTCACACACTAATTAGATATGATGAAGACATCTAATGATTTTTTTTACCTGTACTTCAAAATCCTAATCCCATTAGATAATAATTCGTGAATAATTGGCAACATTGTGGAAGGCTGATCTGACCAACTAGGTATCACTTGGCTGCATGGAGACAAAAATATAAATAAATGAGTTACTATGTTTAAAAGAGAAATAAAATTATCAAATGACTTTATCTTATATGAGATATGTATATACCTACAACCAGACCAGGTGTAATTGAGCTTTGTGACATTGGCATGTAGTTTAATTTTAAAATTAAAATTATGGATTTAGTTTTAATTGGATTTAGTTAGATTAAAATTCAAATTAAGTCAAAATTTTAATTAGTTAATTTAGTTAGTTAGTTTAGGATTAATTAAGTTGATTAAGTTTTAAGGTATAAATGTTACGGTAAGAAGTAGCAGATGATCAAACCTAAGTTTTGATATTGACAAAAGATTCTATGTTACGTCTTATCGTTGTTCTAAAAAGTTTAACTGAGTGTACAGAAGTCCTAAGTGATCTTAGGCAAAGAAGTCAAAGTGGACACTAGGCAAGTAGAAAATCCTAGTTTGGGCTAGGCAACGAAGTCCTAGTCCGGTGGACTGGGCGAAGTCTTGGCAGGTCGAGGATGTCGGACAAAAATCCTAGGGTCGAGGACAATAGGTGAAGCCCTGGAGGTCGCGGACACCAGACGGAAAATCCTAGAGTCAAGGATATTAAGTGAAAATCCTGAAGTCCTGAACACCACCTCCTCCAGTCATGCCTTCATTGCCTCTCTCTTCGGCATCTCTCTTCTCTTAGGGGTCACCTTTCTCAAGAACGTTGACAGCCTCACGTCATCTCCCTCTTCCTCATGTCGTCGGACGTTATGAGTGCCCCTTTTTTTTACTTTCTCCCTCACATGATGTGTCGTCAAGCAACCACCTTCATCGTAACGCTACCATCGCAGCCTCTGGTCGCTGCCTCCTCTTCTCACTTGTCACCGGCTAGCTGTCGTCTTCTCTCCTACACCACTGATCAACCTGTTATATTTTAAATATGTCCTAATGCAATTGCCCTATAGAATGTACTATTTATTGGATAAATAAATATTCACTATTTTTGTGTACATACTTTATGTATATGATTGGATCTTAAACTTATTTACTAATGTTTACAATATGATTCATAACATGAGAGAACTTATGATTGTATCACAATTAATTGGCATCTCTACATGTGCAATTCTGAATGCATTAAAAAAATACTTTTTTTTAACGTTAAAGATTTCTAAGTTCATTTTTTTATTTCAGTTTAACCAAAAAATGCTTAACCGAACAAATCGATTTTTTTTGAAAAAAATGAAATATCGAAATAATTGAACTGAATTTTTAAAATCTATTGGTTTGTTCAGTTTAATTCAACTTTTGCTCACCCCTAGGTTGATGCTTCTATCTCTAAGGTTGACGTGGTTTCTGATGAGGTTGGCATGGTTTCTGGTGGGTTGGCTGCATAGTAGGCTGATTAAGCATTCTATCATTTTTATTATGCACTTTTATCCAAGAAAATTTGCTAAAACAATAATACTAATGAATCTAACATGTGTTTATAGCAGGCGCACAAGCTTTTCGTAGCAACACACCATAAGAATTTTTTTTTTCTTGAATGTATTGGATGCATTGCACTAACATACAAAATATAGATGGATTCCTCATATATCTTCAACCACTTCTACAAAATTATATGGATTGATATATTCAGACATTTCAGCATGAACCCACCTCATTGTCCTTCTTTCTCCTCTGCAAGGTCGTTGGTCTCATTTGCCCCATCGTCACGCTGCTCCTCTAGGGCAAGTTCATGCCCTCCGGCAACAACTTTCACTTGGCCTTGTTTGAGTTGGACACGAGAGGTTGGATGATGCTGCAATTGGTCGCCCATTGATCATGGTCGGTCTATTGCCAGTAAGCTATGGTCGTTGGGCACGAGTTGGTGGTGGTCGGCGGATGGGATTCGTTTATCGATTGCCCTACCAGATGATCCAATGAATGAAGAGCATCTCCACGTTAAATGCTGCATTTTCCTTCATCATCCTTGTATGAGCCAATGATTGAATCAGATCCGGTAGTCGTTAATTGTCTCTTCATTCACCAAGCACCATGTGTTTGAAGTAGGACAACCAAGAAACCAGATCTAATACAACCATAAACCGCTTCTCCATTCATTGTTGTTTTTTGTGTCTCTCCGGAGAAACAGTCTCATTAGTGAGGCGGTTATGCTGTTTTCTTACCCACTTGCGCCCTACATGTTTTCAGCGGACCAATGTAGGGGTGTGGGCTTGATCCGAGGATGAGAAAATGAGATCGATGCTGAGTGGCCTTGAAGATAAATGAAGTCGACAATTGAGGCCAAAATAGGGAGGATGCTGGGATTTGGAGTCGATGTCGGCGATTAAGACTCAAGCATGAATGATGTCGGCTATTAAGGTCGAGATAGGGTGGCTGTCAACAACCAAGGCCAAGTACGAAGGATGTCTGCAACCGAGGCCCAAGTCTTAGTAGTTGTTTTTTCTCTAAACAAATTGTATTCCTTGGGTCTGATTCCTTTCGGGTTTTGTTTGACCCACCTTGACGTTGATTGGCATGCTAGTACTATTTTTATTCATATGAGATATGTGCAGAGCAGTAGGAATATTCTGCCACATAAAGCCGGTTGATAGCTGACTGACCCAACACCATGTGGGGATGCCGCCGTATGTTGTGGTCATTGGGCGAGAGCCGGTGCTAGTCGATAGGTAGAATGGATTCGCCTTTTACCTCATCAACGAGTTCAACATCTACGATCTGATCACCGACGACTGACGGTGAGGACAGTCGATGTTGCCCTCCTTACGATTTTCCTACCTCTGCGCCGCCTAGCCACAGAGCATGTTCATGTCCAGCGGGAGGGGCACAACTATTAAGAGTATATTGTCGACACTAGCCTACGACACGGCGGTAGGCGCGTGGGTGAAGATAGCGGCCCGGTGGTGGAGGTGGGCATTCCAGCAAGATAGGACTCATACATTATGACGGCTGCCCACATCGCCGCTACTGACAAGGAGAGGAGGGACTTGTGGTGCGAGAGAGATAAGGGCGAGAAAGTAGCGACCGATTGTCGGAGCCCATTTAATTGTTGTGTCATGATGATGACTCATAGTATGGGCACTTAGTTTAGTGAACCGATACTAAGATTTTTTTTAAAATGAAAAATGTTTTTTTTTAATATTAATTATTTTTGAAACCATGATTAAATCGAGCCAAAGATAATATTTAAAAATCATAGATTGGATTTTATGTGACGTTTGATATCACAATAAATAATAACAAATCAATTGGTTCTTTGTTGAAACGCTTAAACAGTAGGAAGATTCAGCCCTTGAAGAAAACTCTTGATCATCTCTAGTGCTCGAGCTGGCTGATAACTTGGAACCTCATGTCCTGCTCCTCGAATAGTAACAAATGTCAAATTGTGATCATACAACACAGTGTATCCCCCAACCTACATATTCACAATAAAAATCATAAAAATTAATGTCGTTCGTTCTACTAGTCGTCACCATTGTTAGAGCAATGAAGAGTATCATAGAGGATAACTTGTCATCAATGTAAACACTTTCAATTCCTTGTGCAGCTGAGGATAATTGATTATATATTATGATTAAAACAACACAATTGTCTGCCTACCTCACTGTTAAGCATCCAAGCTCTCCATGGAGCCTTCACTCTAAGCTTTAGCTTCTTAAGGGAGTATCTTGTGGAAGTAACAGGAACTACTCCATCAAAGTCACCGCTGCACTCCATCCAAACCTTAGGGACAAAATTTGATCGAACCCCCCTTCACTCGCAATCTAAAGAACGGTATCTTTGTCGTATGGCATATGTTATGGAGAAATCTTAAAGCTATCATACTTGCACATCTATATCTACTAAATCAATGAGGTTCGGAAACAAAAAATTGACATATCTATATATGTTATTTTTACTTACACACAATGTGTATAAGGACCACAAAATCTATACACCTATCTATACGAAAGCATTGAAATGTAAAGATGATTCACACCCTAATCAGATATGATGAAGACATCTAATGTTTTTTTTAACCTATACTTCAAAACCCTAATCCCATTAGATAACAATTCATGAATAATTGGCAACATTGTGGAAGGCTGATTTGACCAACTAGGTATCACTTGGCTGCATGGAGACAAAAATATAAATAAATCAGTTATTATGTTTAAAAGAAAAATAAAATTATCGAATGGCATTATCTTATATGAGATATGTATAGACCTACAACTAGGGGTGTAAATGAACCAAGCCGCTCGCGAGCTATTCGAAGCTCGATTCGATAAAAGCTCGTTTGAGCTCGTTTAATGAGGCTCGTTAAGATAAACAAACCAAGCTCAAGCTTCGCAATATTCGGCTCGTTAGCTCGTGAACACGTTCATTAAGCTCATTAAGCAACTTTTAAATAAAAAATAATAATATTTTTGATATTGAATTTATAAATTTTATACTCTACTTATGAAAAATATTGACAAATATATTAAATTTATTTATTAGAATAAAATTATAAATTTTAATAATATTATTATAATTTTCTCTAAATATATTATTTAGTTTTTAATGAAAATTTAAATTTATGATTTATATTTATTAAGCTTGTTTAGGCTCGATAAAAGCTCAAATAAGCTCGTGAGTCATGAATATATTCGTTAAATAAACCTCGAGCTCGGCTCGATTATAAACGAGCCAAGCTCAAACATTCAAGAGTTCGGCTCGACTCGGCTCGATTACATCTCTACCTACAACTAGACCAGGTGTAATTGAGCTTTGTGACATTGGCATGTAGAGTTTTCTGTACCTCAAGATTGTTAAGGTATGCCTCCACGTAATTAGAATTTAGAAGTACAAGGATCCAAATTCTCAATTTGCATCCGAATTTAAGTAGGACATTTCAATCTGTTAGTTAGTTCTATTCACAATTAATATGATTGAGTGAAAATTCTCAATCTGCATCAGAATTTAAGTATGGCATTAATTTCAATCTGTGCAAGTTCCAGCTTTAGAGCTTGCTGCTCCTTGTAGTGATCCAACAAGAATGTGATGAACTCCGATTCTTGAGTTAACAGGTTGAATCGATTTGATCTAAATTGGCTCTGAAAATACCAAGAAAATACGGATAATTAAATATAAATATGTTCGGAAGAGACAAAACGAGGACGATTTTAGAGTCGATGTCACGCCTGACGAGAAGCACCGCGGCGCATATATGTTGTAGACGTCCAACTCATACACGGCGAGGTTGGCCTCGTCGACTACCCTGTCGCACTCTGGAGCCGTCGGTGGGGCGTCCGGCGAGAAATTGCAGAACTTGTGGATCGCATGGATGGTCTCGTCGGCGATCAACGCGTGCGTCCAAAAGTAGTCGAACGCCCCCTTGCTATCCGTCTCCTTGTTGATCACCGCGTTCCCAATCTAGGTCGTCCGAAATCAATTTGAAATCGATCGAAATCCATCTTTCCCGATTTAATTTGTAATAAAAATTAGAGGGGGTCGATCGGACTGAACGATTTCAGGATCCATTGCTTACCGTGATGCCTTTGAGGTTGATGAGGCGATCTTTATGGTGGAGTATGGTGTGGGTGAGCTGGGGGACGTAGTGGCCGGCGTAGCTCTCGCTGGTGATGAAGAAGTCCCTCCCCTTATACTCTGGGAACCGCTCGAACCAATTGACGAGGAAAACCAGCACATCGATCGTCGTCCAACGATCTCCGCTCTTGGAGTAGTCCGACGTGGGGTTGGAGTAGGAGAAGTCGACGTCGGCGGACTCTCTAGGAACTAGACGTTCGCCACTGCATGGCACGATGCACGTCACTCGTTCGGGGTAATGCCAAAGAGCAGAAACCCTTTTTCACTCTACTCCCTAAACTTTAGGAAATAACATTTGTATATATATATATATATGATGATGATGATGATGACAAAGGATCCTAACCTTCGTTCCAAGCATATGGATTCCTATACTGAAACGACCCGAGCTCCTCCATGGCGCCGTACCCCAGCGACGAACACCCCGGCCCTATACCCACCCACGCCACAGCAATCACCACTCTATCGATCAAAAATCAACATCATTTTCTACTAATTCCGTACCTCCATTGAGCCAAAGCATAATAAGCTTCAACCCACTGTTCTCGACAGCCTTGGCAAAGTAGTAAAATAGAGCCCGTCCGTTGGCTTGCCGATTGTGACATACCCCGCGTACTGATTGAAATGCACCCCTTCTGGCTGGCCAGGCATCAGACAACCTTGTCCTGCTTCTTCAGCCCACTATTGTCGTAGACCTTCGACTCCAGGCCGAATACCGAAAGAAGACTGCTCGCCCAAGAAGAAGAAGAAGACCTCTCTGTTTCGTTGTTAAAGTAGAACTTGTTTAGCGTATCTCTCTGCCTCACCATGCCGGAAGCCACACAGTGTAAGAAACAGAGGAGGAGGAAGAAGAAGAGACAACTGAAACTTGGCTTCATTGTTTGATTGGGAATGAGTAATGGAATGGAATAGAATCTTATTTATGGGATATGGGATGGATTCTTGTTGGAACCGGCGGAGATTGATGTGTTTGCTCTGTTTGGCAATGGACTCTGTAAAAGGCCAAAGAATGATATGTTGCGTCGAATGAGGCAACTCATCTCTGTTTGATCCGACTTGGTTTGAGTTTGATTTGTTCTAACCGGTCCTGTCATTGTTGGTTCTGCTATTAAAATTCAAAACAACTTCAGAGTGTCATTGTTGGTTCTGCTATTAAAATTCAAAACAACTTCAGAGTATCCATCGTAAAAGAGGATTTTGTTTTCCTTCAATTTTTCGAGTAGGAATAAAGGTGTGGATTCCAGCTTAGTAATCATGATGGCAAAAGGCGAATTCACTCGCTCCCAGCGCCCCCATCAATCCGTTGCAGGGTCAATACAGAGGAGGTAAATCACGGGTGGCTACTAGCCTTTGGAATAGTGACTAGCATAATGTAATATATGGCTAAGACGATAAAGGTGTAAAATAGATCAAACCATCCGATACTTTTCTAGCTCAACAAATTCAGTCTACGTACGTAGTTCCTTGGTACAGCTACATGTCATTAGACTTGATACATATGGCCCTAGGACACCTGGTTCAGCCCACTCCGGACAAGTCCAGCCTAATTGACTCAGCTCCACATTGATTCGGCCTACACCTCCTTCAAGTTCTACAATGCTCAGCAGCCTCTGCTGAACACTCCTCTTGAGTTTAACTTAAACATCAGATCAGAGGGGTTTTTCTGGACATCTCCGATGCTGTCTGACGCATGTTAATTCACACAGACCCGATCACTCACATCATCGGAAGAAGCTTCTCAAGTCCAGTGAGAAGATAGTAGCTTCAAATCGACATGCATTCCCCATATTTCAGGGGAGTAGCATTCTGCTCCCATGTTTGCCCGTTTATGGTGCTTGCTACTATGACAGGTTCTGGATCCTTGACTCCAATGTTACGGCGTCTTTTTTAAATTTTTATCGTATCAATTTTCTTCAGAAACAATTTCATTAAGTTTAGTCTTCAACAACAATTCACTAAAAAATAATAATAATTCTTCCATATAAATTCATAGGAACTTGGGTTTGCATTTGTTCTCACCCCTTGAAGAACTGGTGATGAACTAAGAATGAGTAATCCTCGAACTTGTTTGTTGTTCATCAACATTTGATTGAACTTTTAGTTCTATCCGATTATTTCGCGTGACAAACTGAGCATAAACACATTTGTGATGTTTCAACCATAAATTAGCTACATGTACAGCTGCAAGAAGAGCATTTTCATGGTGATACTGCTGCCAATGAACCGAATTCAAAAGATTATTCAACGAGGAGGAGGAGGAGAAGAAGACAAAATCACTTAGGTTGAGTGGATAGTAGAATGCAAGAACACATACCCCATCTCAGGCCGAGCTCACAGGCACTGCCTCGAACAACTTGGCGAAGTAGAACTGGGTAGTGATGAAGCCCCTCTTGTTCACCTTCCACCCAACCTTGCGCAGAGCCCGCTCGACGTCGCCCTCGGCGTGCAGATAGGCCCTCGTGGCCTTGCTCGGGCCGGGGAACAACTCGCCCACCCGTTTCAGGAGGTTGTAGTACAAGGTCTTGGGAGCGAAGCTGAGCACTAACCTGCTCTCGGCCAACGACGCCAAGTGGGCGATCATGGCTTCGGCCTTCTCTTGAGGGTAGTGGATCAGCACGTCCAAGCACACCACCGTGTGGAATTTTCCCTCCAGTGATTCGAGGTCCTTGACCTCGAATTTGGGCATCTGGGCGCCGGAATGGCCAACCAGGGCGTCCCGCGCCTGGCGCTCGGCCTCGGCGACCATCGAGGCGGAGATGTCGCTGGCGGTGACGAGCGCGCCCTCCCGGGCGAGCGGGATGGTCAGGCTGCCGGTGCCGCACCCCGCGTCGCAGACGGAGATGCCGGCGAGTGGGCCGCCGTCGCGGAGCATGGCGAGGGTGTTCTCGACGGTCTCGGAGTGGCCGAGGCGGATGTCGAGCTGGACGCGGTTGACGCCCTCGGTGGCGTCGCCGTAGATCTTCTTCCACCGCTCGAATCCGGTCTTGTTGAAGTAGTCGCGGACGACATCTTTATCGTCGCCGCCCACCACCTCGGCCTGCTGGCGGCGTCGGCGCTCGGGGTCCGAGAAGGAGAGGGCGGCGGCGAGGGCGGCGACGGACGAGGCGGCGGCGAGGGCCACGGGGGCGTCGAGGGAGGGGAGGTCCGCGGAGGGCGGGAGGGCGAGGGTGCGCGTGGTGCGGGAAATGCTGCCTCGTTTGGGTGAGAGGATACGGTGGCGGCACGGGTGGGCCTGATTGACGGTGGTGATGGCGGGGAAGAGCACCGCCGTGAACGCCATTCGATCTCCGGCGGCGTGCCTTCTTCAGCTCCCAATCGGATTACAGAGATTGCCGATAAGGTTGGTGTCAATGAAATGTGTTATCCAATTTTTTTAAAAAAATAAATAAATATGAATTTTCATTTAACCACTGAAATTCTCTCTTTTAAAAAAAATCAAAAAGGCCCCACTAATTTTTATTATCATAAAGGGCACCTTTTTGTGTTCAGAATAATCTAAATTGTGAAAATAATTGTTGTCTTTCTCATTTTTCACAATTATTCAAACAAATTAGTAAATAAAACGACAGAATTTAAAGGCAGGGATTGCCTACCCCTCTGGTGTAGTTTCGTTATGCCTGAATCCGATAGGGAACGACCCTGGATAAATCGGCCGCGAAAGATTTATCGATAAATTCGATTGATGTTGTAGGAAAATTTTCAATAGCCAGCAAGAATTCTACTTCCCTTGCAGTCTCTCGAGCTCGGACTCGGCTTCTTGGAGCCGCAGTCGCAAGGTAGATATTCTCTGCTGAACTTCTTCGATGGTGCCCCGCACGAGAGAAGGCTTATACGGTGTAACATAGTGTTGACAGAACTTCCTAAGTGCTTGAACTCCGCAAACCTGCAAAACGGACAGTATCGTCACCACAAAAGATGAGCTGAATTACTAATGATTCATCATTCACCACCGCGATATACGACCTCTTCAGGGAGCAGCGGCAATTTCGTGATGTTGAAGTCGTCATAAAGCATGTAGAACTGGTCGATATACTTTTGTTGCATCTTTATTCGCGCTTTTAGTAATTTGGATTCAACGGCTACACAATTGAGATAGACCATATCAACTAGGATGAAAGCAAGAAAACAGCAGATTTTTGAATAAACACATCAATAGTGTAGCCGCGCACCTTCATCCTCAAAAAGAACTTGGTTAATAATGATGTTATGGGCGTCTATCTCAAACTTTGCGAGTTCTTGAACCAACCTTTCAGTTTCATATAGAGAAAGAAACTCAGGAATACACACGCAGACGAATGTTGTCAAATCCTGTTGCAACAAGTTCATCAGTAAATAGATTTGCAATGCATGTATCAAATTTAGAACCAACAAAATACATCATCACACAATCAAACAGAGATATATGAAAAAGACACACGTAGCAGCAAGTTCAGAAGCACGACAAAGACAAGCCGAAATATTTATGGGATGAAGCATAAATTTTCTCTGCCATGGAAGCCACCTAGTAATACTAGATCTTCCAGGTTCTTGTATAAATTGACCATTACTAGCCTTCGAGATCTACCAATATCTCATAAATGCATAACCATCCTCACTAACTGAACTTAACCCGAATAGATTACCAGAAGCACTTGTAAAAGACACCAACATTGCCAACTGAAAACATATGTGAATTGGAAGTACAGAGTTAATTTAGTAAACTTGAATTTGTGCACAATATCATGAAGGGATTGATCTTACTGGATCCTTAAATTGTCTGTTTACTTGCTCAATCACATCCTTTATACCTTCCAGCCTGCCTAGCATAGCATCCTCACTGAACTCATCACCAAGGCCAAGAAGGCGAGTAGCCTGTCAATATCAATAAAAAGGGAATCGATGATGATAGCAAATGCCTGAAGAAATGCAATGGTGACAAATATCAAGAAAAAAGTAGGGGAGAAAAGAGTGGCAAAACTTTGTGAATACATAAACACACCCACATATATATGCTAACTATTTATGGAAAGTTCCCTAAGAAAATTGTCTTTTGCATATTATGGAATTAGAGAAATGCATCTATCTCATGTATACAATTAAAATTTCATTCAATGGATGAAGTACCCATCGTTATAACTAGTGAAGAATCTACCATTGGTATAGGAGGGGTTCTAGCGAGTGATTACTAGCCAGACACCACCAAGAGAAGATGGCCCTTAGCAAAGGTCACCTAGGAGTTATTGTGAATCTAGTGAGTTCCTCAACAGATCATTGGACGATTCGAACACTAAAAAGATCTTTCTTTGAGTTATGCTAGCCTTTTCCTTTCTGAAAAATAGCATTACCAGACAGTCATTAAGAAACCTAAGTTTCACACTACATTTAACAATCGACAAAAATCCAGTAAACCCTCGAAATTTGAATTCTAGTAAGCTTACTAATTTTCTCTCATATTTCTTGATCTTGTCTAACTACTTCAACTGCATGTACCTGTCATAACAATCCACGCTATCGGCCTGTAAGCATCTTGCTTGATTACCTCTTTAAACAATCTCATAACTAGTCATCTTGTTCAACCTTCCTGTCCATTTATTACACAATCTTCAGGAACAATTATCTATGTCAATCTGTAATTCTATATTTTATGATTCCTACTTCCTTGACCAAACTAGTGAATTACATGAATAGGGAGAGAATACAAATAGAAAACTATATCTTACGGTATTGTCATAAGCAAACACACTTGGGAAGAGTGTCATCCATTTAATAAAAATGCATACATTCAAAAAATGCTTGATTTGAAACTGCCAACCAGCAAACAAGACAATCAAAGATAGTCAAACAATACTACTGAACAAACATAGGCAAAAATATCACATCAGCTAACTACAGGTTAACAAGAAGCCATTACAACCTGCAAAATTATACAATCAACTCTTCCATGGTACAAGAATAGTGCAATTACCTGTGTAAACATGCCACCAAACTTATTCTTCAGAGACATAACTTTCTCAAGCCCCTTCTCTAAAGTTGACGGAAATTGCAATAGTCGTAAAGTATGACCAGTTGGAGCAGTATCAAATACTATTACCGAGTAATCCATTGTCTGGACTAATCTGCAGTCAATCAGGTGAAATATCAATGATTCTTAATGTTTGTGGCAGAACTTGAACGTGATTCAAGAAAATAAGATTGTCTTAATATGACATGCATCAGACTTAACAACTTAACAAATTCCCCCACAAAGATTACAAGCAATAAACACTGTAACCATGGTTTAAAATTTCGACCGTGCTGAGTTTTCGGTCTAGGACCGGAGCGATACAACTTCGGTATTATATCGCACCGTACCGATATAGTTTCAGTATTTTTTAAATATATAATATATTCATTAAAAATAAAATATTTAACATAAATATTTAAAATATAAAAAAAATCGAGAAATAAATATAAAAATAGATAAATAAATTTTAAAATTTATTATATTTTTTTTAGAATTAAAATAAATTAATTAGATAATTTTATTAGGGTTTAATAAAACCTCTTTATATTATCCCTATCATAGCTAGGAGTTGATTAAAACAATTTACCTAAGTTTTAATTAAAAAAAACACCCACCCACCAGACTTGCTGCGTGAGAAGTCGCGTGACCACGCGGCGGTTCAGGCGACTCCGGCTCGGCCGTGAGGGTCGCGCGGCCCCTCCATGGTGGACGCGATGGGTCACGCGCCCCCTCCGCGGCTACCGCGTTGTAGATGCGAGGGTCGCGCGACCCCTCCACGATGGCTTTGAGGTCACGCGACTCCTTCGCAGTAGCTACGAGGTCACACGACGTCTCTCTGCTGCCACGGGGCATGGTATCGAGGTCGTGCTTGGAATGAGATGTTTCGCCCGTTTCGACCGATTTGGCACGGTATTTTAATCCCTGACCGTAACACCATAAACATCAGAGATTATAATCAAAATAATTAAGGAATATGGTTTTTCAAACAAATTAAATAAACTTTGGATGATATGGAGTAATCCAACATTTGATGCAACGCTTGGAGTTTGTCTAGTATTTGGCATGGTTTCAGTCTTGCAGATACATAGTAACAAACTGTCAATTCCTTGGTGCCAATAGGCAACCACTTTGTCAAGTAATTAATCGCATGGGTATTGCACTATTGCATAAGAAGCTATATTCACTTACAAATAAGCGCAGTAGTAGGAATAACCTTATGTAAACAGTAAATATACAATGAATGAAAAAAGAAAGCAGACAAGTATACAGTTTAGATATTGGATGAGTTATCAAAACCTACAATCAACAGAAGGGAAGTTGTAATTATAACATCATAAGCCTCTTATGTTAAAAACTTATAAGACACTGGTGTATCGGTTATGCTTTATTGGTTGGTGTATTTCTTCAATGATTAAGAGATAGACATGTATCATAAAAAGAATATTTACAAGAAACCAGGTAGATGCCCAATGCAAAATAGAATATAGTAAAAGTGGAAAAAAGGTTGAGAAGGCAATATTCATTTGGAAGATGACTGATGAATATTATAGTTAAACAAATCAAATAACTTAAGGTTAAAAGGTGCTACTGGTAGACGAGAGATGAAGACATGATAGTAAACATTAGTGTCACATGAGCTATGGTGAGACAAGTAACATATAGTTAACCCAATGGAACATATTAGTATTTATCACAGTCAATATATTATTGTTGGTTTCATGCTTGACTCGTACTTTTGGTTATTGGATCCTGATTCCAGCAAGCTTAAAATATCACTGGTATTGTTTGAACAATAAGTGGTAATGTTACTGAATTTAGAAAATATGACGCTGAAGAATTTGGTATCATTCGATACTAAACTTGTATTACTTAATTTGAATACAACTAAACCTATAAAACAACATAATAATTGTCTAATATGCATAGTATATTGCATCCAAAGGTTTGACTTTGTACTTCAACAAACCCATGTAATAGTGGATTAGCATAGATCAGTGCATTTGAACCCTGTATATGTTGTACAATGAAGCATTCGTCCTCTATCTTTTCCTCTCTATCTGTATTTATATGAAAACAAAGCCTAGTCTGCAATTGGCAAAGCTTTACAGTCATACGTATCTAGCAATCCAGAGAATACATTCGTCAGGTAAATCATCAAGAGAGCAAAAAGAACCGTCTTTTACATGATTGCACAGCAAGAAGTATCCTTCCAATGGTCCCAAACCATATACAGCAGAAATCAAATAAAGTGAGATCTTACTTGAGCATTTCAGCAAAGCTCATAGCCTCGTCGACTCCAGGAATCGCATTCGTCAACTCCGAAAGGAATCCTTCCAGGCCCTCGTCAGATAAGTCGTCGTCCTCCATCTTGGGATCCACTTCCTACGGAAGATGGAAGAACCAAAATTTCTTTAACAACACAAGGTAGAGAAGAAATTGGGAGTAGTAACCACACGGATATAGATCGGATCGGAGATAGGAGGGTGGAGAACGGATAGAGGAACGGTGGAAATGATTATACCATGGCGTAGAGGTTGGAGAAGCCATTGACGAGGGTGGGGACCTTGGTGAAGCGCTGCTGGAAGGCGTCGCTGAGGTTATGGGCAGGGTCGGTGGAGATGACGAGGACGGACTGGCGGACCTGGGCGAGGAGGACAGAAATAATGGAGCTGGAGGTGGTTTTGCCAACGCCGCCCTTTCCCCCGACGAAGACCCACTTAAGCGTCTCCTGCTCCAGGATGTTGCGCACCGATCCATCCGGCACTTCCGTCACCATGGCCGACACCGCCTCCTCGCCTTCGTCGCTCCTTTACCTCTCGCTTCCTCCCTGCGGATTCAGAAATAGTAAAGAAATGCGGCGGCGGAAGAAAGTTTTTGGGAAATTTACCAAAAACAGAAAGATTTATTTACGTTCATTTTCAACTACTAAGGTTTAATCAAAACACACCTTATCATTTCCAAAATTTAAATTTAAATTTAAATTTAAATGATATTTTAATAATTTTAAAGCGAAATGAAAATTATTTTTTTTATAGAAGTTCGTCCTCTACTTATAATATTTTAACCAACTGTATATAAATATTTCATATTAAAAAAAAATTTGATGGACATAAAGGTCGGAAAAAAAAATCTAATTGAATTTTATGATTAATTGATTTCAACATCCCCTCTTTTCTAAATATAAATTTATTTTAAATTTTATATTTTATATAAAAAAAATATACATTAATTATCCTATTGATTCTTAAATTTATATTTCATGAATAGTATTATCTTAAATTTAAAATTTTATATTTTAAATGATATTTTAAAATTTATTTATTAAATATTAAAATATTATTTAATTTGGAAAAAAAATAAAAAAAAATAAAAAATTAGATAATAAAAAGTAGATATTATATAAGGAGAGTGAAAATAATAACAAACTAAAGATAGGGTAAAAAACTATAGAGAAATTGATACAGTGTATTAAAAAATGAATTTTTAAATTTAATAGAGTAATTCTTCTATTGAAATTTTAAATTGTAAATAAAAAATTGTAAGATGACACCCAACAAATGTTTAATATTGTTTAGAACATTTACATCAATTTTTATATAATATCTTTAAAATTTAAAATAAATTATCTAATTTATTAAATTTAAATAATTATTTTTTAACTATCCTATTTTCTTCTCTTTCTTTATTTTTTCTCTATCTATTTTATTTTTTCTCTCCTATATTAAATAATATTTTAATATTTAAAAAATAAATTTTATTTCATAAAAGCTAAATTTAAAAAATAAATAGGATAGTTGATAAAAAAAATCATAAAATTTAAAATTTAAAATAAATTTTATGTAAAAAAAATTGATGTGAATGCCCTTATATATACATTCTCCTATTAACTTCTTTAATTAAGATTAACATCAAATGTTATTAAATTAATATTCGAACAGCAAAACATAATTTTAACTGGGTGAAAAACATGTATTAAAAATTATCCTCGGACGAATCCATCAAAGAGTTAAAAGATCCAGTGGAGCGGTGGTAAGTGGCAATGGGCATGAGGGGCACCCGCCATATCCAGGTCCCCGGCGGCCAGACATCACCGGCTCCTGGCTCTGGGACTTCGCTGCCCACCTCGCCGTGGCACTCTCCTGGAGCTCGGCACAGGGGCGAGCCTCCCGGGGCTGGTTGGTTGCATTAAAATTTAAAGACAGTTCACTTCTACTGACACCAGATAGGTGCACAAAATCTTCAAAAAAAATGTCTGCTCAGAAAGATTAGAGAGATAATATTCAAAGTTATCATATTTTTATAGAACTTATGTCTTCTCAACAAGGGACCATGTTTCTCATTGCCCCTTGTTTAGTAAATTTCAGTTGAAGGAATTTGAACACATTTCGGTTGAGAAACTGCTTGTTTCATCAAAATTTAACTACATAAACATGAAGTCTCTTTACCCCATCTGCCCTTTTGCCACATAGTTAGACACAAAGTACTTAAATTAACTCTAAAAGAAATCAAGACATGCCTTAGCATCTCGTTGCAGTGTTGTGAATATGCCCAGCACCTAGCCGTTTGGCCCTAGCAAAAAGAACACAAACCAGAAGTCTGTTATTATTTACATCATGTATAAGAAAGACTCTTACCTCTTATTTACACCAGCTAAATATGCAGATATCTTCGAACTTAAGTTGTAGTCAATGAGGGAAGCTGACCTTCTGTACATGCAGGTTGCGGCCAAGTTCTTTTTCCATTTACTTCCATAGTTTTATACATTCCCCAACACGGCAAGTTCTACTACAGCTTTGGTAATGATAAGAGATCCAAGACATGGTTAATTCACAATATCGTCCATAAGTACTCCTGAAATCATATAGAAAGGTCCAAGTTCTAATAAAGGAAGAGAAAGTACACTTAATTTTCATGTATTATATTTAATTATACTGTATCATAGAGTAAGCATCAATAGAATAAGCATGCTGCAACACTTAAGTTGATTGCGTGTTGGACAATAAAAAAGATTAGGGATAAGCTTCGTTACTCGGACTTATCAGATATACCAATGCATACACGGAGCCGCACAAGTATGGGTATGAAAAATGAGCCTTGTGTGAGAGTAAGAGGAGTGGCAGGACACGTGCTAATATGAAAATTGAGCTCGAGTAGTTGAAGCTTATGTGAGAATAAGAGGAAGAAGAAATAAATGAAGTTAGTTTGTTACAAACAGGTCACACTGCATGAGGGAGGAGAGTTTGTGGTGTGGGTGTACAAGGAGGGAGATGAATTCAAAGTTAAGCAGCTCTGTAGAGTCTGGGAGGGGAAAACGATGGCAGAACTCGCATCGAGTGGGAGGGGGTCAGGGGATTAGGATTGATGGATAACAAATTATGAAACTCATAAGTTATTAGGGTCATATAAATTTCATCGGCAACAATATTATATAAGTTAGGTTTAGTATTAATATTACAAGTTCTATAACATACATTATCTTAGCTTATATTGTTTTATATTATTAGTTAGGGTTGTATTTCATATAAATTAATGGGGAAGGAAGGAGAGTTAGGTAATAACAGTTACTTAGATTATATATATTACAACCGATATTAGATTGTTTTTTAAGGTTTGTTGTGTCTCTATATCCGTGTTCTAAATTTGAACTCTTATCAACGAGTATTAGTGTCCTCATTTTGAAGGGAAAAGAATGTGCAACTAAAAACTTGGATTAATACCCAGGCCAGTTACTGATACCCAACTCCGAGTAACAGGCACTGAGATAAGGAAAACTACCGTGCAAGTATAGTCATCTAGGATTTCGATTACTCATTCATGTGATTCTCTATTTATCAACACCCATACCACAAAGGGAAATAGAATGTTGTTAATAATAATAACAACCAAATCTTATCCCACTAGACGGGTCAGCTATATAATTCTTATACATTATTAGGCTCTATAACCTACTATATCATCGTCTATATTTAAATAAATTGTGTCTTGTTTTATTATTGTTAATCAAGTCTTTTTTGATATTCATCTGCCTCATTTGATATGCACATTTATCATAATTTCATATTGCCTAAGTAGAGCATTTATTGTTAGTCTAAGTACATAAATGTACCATCTTAAATGTATCTCTCGAAATTTTCACTCAATAGATGCAATCCGACTTTCTCTCTAATATTTTCATTTCTTATCATGTACATCCTTATATGTTCGCATATCCGATTTAACATCCAAATCTCAACAACTCTCATCTTCTACTCATATGCTCACGTCATAACCCAACATTCAACCACAGACAACATAGCAGGTCTAACCACCTTTTTATAAAACTTTCCTTTAAATCTTAGAAGTACTTTATGATAAAAAAAACACTTGACGGTTTCCTTCATTTCAATCATTCTACTTGTATTCTATGTAAGATATTTCTCTCAATTCATCCATCCTTTTATAAAAATAATCATAAATACTTAAAACTCTAGACAACTCATCATCTCCTATCTTAACAATTGTCTCATTATGTCCAATTTTTAAAATTTAAATTTCATATATTTTTTCTTTACTCTACTAAGACTAAAATTTTTCACTTCTAGTGTTTCCCACCAAGATTTGAGTTTAACATTTACTCTTTCACGTGTCTCATCTACCAAAATAATATTATTTACAAACAGCATGCACCACAATATTATATCTTAGATGTGTCAAGTGAGTTCATCTATGATTAGTATAAAAAGATAGGAGCTTAGAGTTAATCCTTGATATAACCTTATTTTTATAGTAAACACTTCAGTTAATCGCATTGATCCGGTAGTAAAAATCCGGAATCCCATAAGGAGTCAACGCTGAGGGTAGGTCAAAGGATCTAGTGGTTCGCCGGAAAAGAACAAGCCGACCGGACTCAGAAGAAAGGGAAATCTGATAGTAAAAGGCACCCTGGTAGGGACCAGGGTTCCGACGCTCAAATAAAACAGTGCGTAAGGACCGAGCGGAAGGAAGTGCCGCCCGCAAAGAATCAAGCTCGTCCGGACGCGTTCATCGTCCGCCGGACACCCAGTCGACGGTGGGTAAAAGCGGGGATATCTGGCGTCAAGTCGTACGACTATGCCATACTTAGTCCGACAACGGGTGGTCCTGCCATCACATCAAAGAACATGCTCATTGAAGCGGCGTGGTGTGTAAGCTCTCGACAAGTGCATACCATGGTATGGGTTGCGACACGTACGCCCGGTATACGTGCATGGTTCCTTCTCCATCCTATATAAAGAGGCTATTACTTCACCAAAGGTAATACAAATTTGGCAGCCACTTTCTCCACCACTTACCTTGAGCGTGGAGGGTCGTCGGGAACCCTTCCCGGCTAGACTTTTAAGCGGGATCGCCGGAGCTTCGCTCGACTAGCCGGAAGTTCACTCCAACGATTGGGAGCGTCCGCGTGCCCAGTGTCCCTTGGTTCGGCGATTCGGACAGAATCGCGGCGTCGTGGGAACGCTCCTGCATCCGATCGAAACAATGGGCGAGGCGGGCGACAACACACGGTGGCGCTTTAGACGGAACAAGGGCCGCCAAAATCATGGAGCAAAAACAAAAAGCAGCGGCCGAGCGAGCCGAGCAACAAGCAACATCTGCGTCGGGTGGCGGCGGAGCACCTCCACCGTCGCGATTCCACCGGCCTTATTTCGCACCGGCCGGACCACTCGGAGATAGAGACTCTTCTTGACGAAATGCCAGGCGAGATGAAAAGGAAAGCTCACCGCGGATTCATCTCCGGCGGACAATCGCCAATTCTGAGGCTATTCTACGAGACCCTCTACCCAAGCACTACGTGCCTCCGACGATAGGCGAGTACAATGGAACAACGGACCCGGATGACCATCGGGTTTGACAACACGACCACGCTCCATCAATACACCGATGGGTGAAATGCCGCGTCTTTCTTACCACTCTCTCGGATCCGCTCAACGGTGGTTCCGGAGGTTCTTGAGACGGATCCATCACGAGCTTCAAGGAATTCGAGCGGCCTTCCTCCACCACTTCGCCGGCGGTATCAAAAGACAAGTGTCAACTTGTTCGCCATCAAGCAAGAGCCGAGAGAATCGCTTCGAGCTTACATTCGGCGATTCAACCAAGTGGCGATGGACATCCCAACGGCCACTTCGGAGATGAACGCCTTCACACAAGGCCTTGCGGATGGGGACTTCTTCCGATCGCTCGAAAGCCGCCCGAGATTATGATCATGCTACATCGAGCCAACGAATATATAAATGTGGAAGAAGCGCAAACTCCAGCCGAGCGGGCATCTACTCATGCCGAGCGGAAACAGCAGCCCCCCAGAGGACCGAGGGCCGATGCAATCCGATCCCCCCATGCCCGAAGTGGCTGCCGCTCCGCCCAAGCCAAAGAAGAGGTGGACCCTTATGCTCCCTCCATCGGACGGACACGCACAACACGAGGGATTGCGAAGCCTTCCTGTATCCAATTCTGTTCCCAGGAAAGCCGAACGACGATCTCCTCCCATCGACAGGAGACATAGGACCCATGAAACGGACCGGACCCGCACCGAGAGACGACATCAGCAGACACCCGAGCGGCACCGATCTCCAAGGCAGGAGAATCGCCGGGCGTCCAGAGAACGGTCACGACCGTCCGCTCGGGAAGAGGAAAACCGGAACAATACTTCCCGGGGCGAAATCAGCGTTATTGCCGGCGGACCGACCGGAGGAGACTCCAATCGAGCCAGAAAGGCGGGCGTCCGACAGCTGCAGATCCACGCGGTCGGCTGTAGCCAAGAGCGGGCAAGTGGACCGAAAATCACTTTCGGACCCGAGGACTTGGAAGGAGTAGAAGTGCCCCACGACGACGCGCTGCTCATTAAAGCGGTAGTAGCAAATTATACCATTCACCGCATATTTGTTGACACAGGGAGCTCGGTCAACATCATATTCAAGAAGGCGTTCGATCAGCTGCAAATTGATCGAGCTGAGCTGCTGCCCATGACGACCCCGCTCTACGGGTTTACTGGCAACGAAGTTCAGCCGGTCGGACAGATCCGGCTAGCCACCTCACTGGGAGAGGAGCCGCTCAGGAGGACCAGGACAATAAACTTCGTGGTGGTCGACTCTCCATCATCCTACAACGTCATTTTGGGACGACCGGCGCTCGGCGAATTCCGAGCGGTTGTCTCAACCTTCCACCAGAAGATAAAGTTCCCCGTGGAGGACAAAGTAGGAGAAGTGAGTGGAGATCAGCTAGCAGCTCGGCGGTGTTATATAGAGATGATCCGAGCAGAAGCTTGCTCCGCTCGGAAGGCGCCCCGAATCGAGGTAAATGCCATAACCGAGAAACCTCCTGCTTTAATTTATGATGAAAAGGAGGAAGTTCAGATCCATCCGACCCAACCGGAGGCCACGACTTTTATCGCCTCGGATCTGGAGGAAGAGCAGAAGGAGAAGCTGATCCAATGCCTCCAAATAAATCATGATGTCTTCGCTCGGTCGACACATGAGTTGCCGGAATTTAGCACAGCATGAGTTGCATGTCCGGCCGGACGCTCGGCCAGCGAAGAAAAGGGACTTCAGGTCGAACAAAATGCCATCATCCGAGCGGAAGTAGAAAAACTTCAAGGCCGCCACATACGCGAGGTGCCTCGAGTCGCCAACGTAGTGGCCCCTGGTGCCAAGTGGTGCATTTACATCGACTTTCGCAATCTCAATAAGGCAAGTCTCAAAAACTATTATCTGCTCTCACAGATCAATCAGATGGTTGATTGTACTTCAGGGTGTGAGATGATCTGCATGCTAGATGTTTATCAGGGATGCCATCAACTCCCTCTTGTCCGAGAGGACCAAGAGAAAGTTAGTTTCATCACCACGGATGATACTTTTTGTTATACAATTATGTCATTCGAACTAAAAATGCAGGAGTAACATATCAATGGATGATAGATAAGATCTTTCTAGAAAATTTGTAAGAATGTCGAGGTCTACATAGATGACATTCTCATCAAGTTCATTCAAGCGGTGGATCTTATTGCGAACGTGGAAGAAATTGCGGCACTTTGCGGTAGTACGGGTTGAAGCTAAACCCCTTGAAGTGCGTATTAGGGCTAAGGGGGGGGGGATTTTCGGGATATCTGGTTATCGAGCAAGAAATTGAAGTCAACTCAAAGAAGGTGCAGGCACTCCGAGATATGCCGGCTCGACGAAACCTCAAGGAGGCCCAGAAGCTGGTAGAGCGTACCGCGGTATTTTCAAGCCACATTTCCCGAGACGTCGATCTCGCTACATCAAGGGCTCGATTGGTTTGTTGCTCCTGTACACACCGGCCGTATTTCTTGGCTCACACCATCATTGTCGACGAGCGGTCCACTCAGAAGGGTGCTGTTGAATCCAGAAGCGTCCAGACGGCTTATCAAGTGGACGACAGAATTAAGTGAATTTGACATCCAATATCAGCCCCGCTCGGCGATTAAAGCCCAATCCTTGGCTGATTTTGTGACCGAAGTGCAAAGACCAGAGCCGGAGGCTATGTGGAGAATATATGTGGATGGATCCTCCACCCGGCTCGGAAGTGGGATCGGAATATTACTACTCTCACCTCAGGAGGAAAAGATGCACTTATCCATCCGGCTAGATTACAAAGCGACTAACAATGAAGCCGAGTACGAGGCCCTTATAGCCGGATTGCAGGCCGCTCGGCATGTGGGGGCCGGTCGGGTGACACTTTATTCGGATTCACTGTTAGCCGCTCAGCAACTCTCCGGCACCTTTGAAATCAACTGTGTTCGGCTTAAGCTCTACGCTGAGGCCTTTGAAAAACTCAAAGCTACTTTCCGAGAGGTGCTTATTCAGAAGATTCCCCGAACGGAGAACCAGGCGGCCGATGAGTTAGCCAAACTCGCGAGCTCAATAACACCGGTCGCCATTCAGCAACCAATTGAAAAAACGCTGCTGGTGGCGCATGTCGACCGGATGCAAGGCCTCACATTTCCAAGAGACTGGAGGACACCTATTATAGAATTTCTCAGTTCGGGCACCACACCATCCGATGAATATGCAGCCCGGCTCCTCAGAAGAAGAGCCGGTCGATTTACACTCATCGGAGATTAGCTTTACAAGAAAGCTTTCTCGCGTCCTCTGCTGAAATGTGTAAGCTCGGAGGACTCAGCTTACATCCTCCAGGAAGTACATCAAGGATCATGCGGAGGTCATCCGGGAGGACGCTCGTTAGCCAAAAAGATCCTCTTAGCCGGATACTTTTGGCCAACTTTACAAACAGATGCCGCTCGGATAGTATCTACTTGCCTTTCATGCCAGAAGTATCACAACTTCTCTCACCGACCGGCAGAGGAGATGAAGGCATCAACCATCTCATGTCCGTTCGATCAATGGGGAATGGATATTGTGGGTCCATTTCCGATGGCGACCGGGCAGAGGAAATTCTTACTAGTGGCGGTGGATTACTTCTCCAAGTGGGTGGAGGCCGAGCCGCTCGCAAAGATTACTGAACAAATGGTTAAAAAATTCATCTGGCAACACATCATTTGCCGGTTCGGCATCCCTCGCCGACTAGTGTCCGACAACGGGCGACAATTCACAGGGAAGATGTTAGAGGATTGGTGCAAGAGCTACGGCATTGAGCAACATTTCACATCCGTGGCCTATCCTCAGAGCAACGGTCAAGCCGAACGGAAATTCTTCGCATTCTGCGCGCTCGGCTCGACCATTTGGGAGGGAGTTGGCCAGATGAAGTGCCGAGCGTCCTGTGGGCCATCCGAACGACGCCGAAAGAAGGGACAGGAGTCACACCGTTCCATTTGGTATATGGCGGTGAGGCTGTCATTCCGGTCGAAGTTGGAGTTGAGTCAACCCGGATCCAGAGCTACGATGATGACAACGCCGAACGAAGAAACATGGAGCTGGACTTGGTAGAAGAGGAGAGGGCGAAGGCGTCCGTTCGGCTGATGGCATACCGTCAGCGGATGAAGCAAAACTACAACCGGCGCGTCATTCCCCGATCATTCCAGGTCGGCGATCTTGTGTGGAAGAAGATCAAGCCGGTCGGTGACGTCGGCAAGCTTGAAGCTCCATGGGCAGGTCCTTTCAAAATCATCGAAAAGCTCCGCTCGGGCGCGTATTATCTGGAGGATGAAGACGGTCGGCAGTTAGATAGACCGTGGAATGCGAACCACCTTCAGCCTTACCGGGCAGGGTGAAAGGTGTATCACTGTAAATCACCATGTGTACATTTTTCGACTGATTACTGAAAATGCAGAAATGAAAAGTCAAAAGAGCGAAAATAAGGCATTATCATCGAAAAACGAAGGCCCCGTGCCGCTCGGCCGGAGCCAAGCGCTCGAAAATCGGGGGCCCCGTACCGTTCGAACGGAGGTAAATTATCTGAGCCAAAATGCTCGACGAAATAGACCATGAGCCGTTCGGTCGGGAGTACGTTCTCCGCGCTGGGTGACAGGTGCGCTAAATATAAATGTATATACTTTTTCGTCGCCTATATGCTTGCGATGCAGGAAGCAAAAAGATAAAAACACATTGAGCATTCTCCGATGAACGGTTCACCGTTCGGCCGTAAGGTTCATATCCGAGCCGGGAGCTCGGACTCGAAGACCCCAGGCCGCTCGGCCGGGCTGCGTATAGAATATAAGCACCGTTCGAACTTGAAGACCCCGAGCTGTTCGGCCGGGCTGCATACTAGGGTGGCAGAAAGAAAAACCAAAACCCTGCGCTGATCAGGGTGATAGCGGGAGGTTATTGCCTGGAACGAAGGCGTGAGCCGTCCGGCCAGGTGTGTAGTCTCACTGGGACGCGTCGACGAGCCCCGTCGTTAAAAATCGAGAGCCGCGCCGACCGGCTATAAAAACCGCGCCGTCGAGCTCCGACGATAAATATCGAGAGACGAGCCGTCTATAAATATTCACATATCGCGCCGACGAGCCCGTCGTTAAAATCGAGAGCCGCGCCGATCGAAAACCCTCGAGCTCCGACGATAAATATCGAGACGATATAAATAATCCGAAGGACGCGCCGACGAGCCCCGTCGTTAAAATCGAGAGCCGCCGACCGGCTATAAAACCGGCGTCGAGCTCCGACGATAAATATCGAGAGACGAGCCGGCTATCCAGCGGAGCGCCGACGAGCCCCGTCGTTAAAATCGAGAGCCGCCGACCGGATATAAAAGCGCGTCGAGCTCCGACGATAAATATCGAGACGAGCCGACGCCTATAAATAATCCGGCGTGACGGCCGACGAGCCCCGTCGTTAAAATCGAGAGCCGCGCCAATCGGCTATCGAGCTCCGACGATAAATATCGAGACGAGCCGGCGTCTATAAATCTCACGGACCGCCGACGAGCCCCGTCGTTAAAATCGAGAGCCGCGCCGAAGAGCGTCGAGCTCCGACGATAAATATCGAGAGACGAGCCGGCGTCTATAAATAATCCGAGCGGACGCGTCGACGAGCCCCGTCGTTAAAAATCGAGAGCCGCGCCGACCGGCTATAAATACCCGCGCCGTCGAGCTCCGACGATAAAGATCGGAAGACGAGCCGACGTCTATAAATGTCCGAACGGGAAGCCAGGCGAAAATCCAGCAAAAACCCCTTTGAGGCGAGGCGCGAAGTAATAGACGGTTAATCAGAATTAAAAAAAGGCGAACAAGTGAACGAGCGCCATCAATGGTGCCGAGCGGAAGAGTTTTAAGAAACACTTAAAAGTTGGGACGAGGGAAAAATTTCTCGCTAAAATAGGAAGGAACCGAAGATTGTCTAATATGCAAGCCGAAAAGGTCATTACACAGATAATCGGGGCCGAACGGCGGGAATTCAAAGAGAAGTTAAACAGAAACGCTCCTCACACATCAAAATCAAAAAGAGCGTCGGGGATGTTGTCCATCACGCTCGCCAGGTCCTCGTCGGGGATGGTCAGCTCGGCAGGCAGATGACCTTTGGTCTTCAGATAGCCCACCGCCGCCTTAATGGCCTCCTCGAACGTGAGGGATATCTTGTCGGTAAACTTCTCTCCGAAGTCTTCTGAGCGGAGGAACGCCTTCCTCACTTCGTCCGAGCGGGCCGACTCCCCCTCTTGATATTCTTTGAGCGCGGCGTGGGCAGCGTCGCTAGCAGCTTGGAGATCCTTCAAGTCCCCATCGAATCTTTGGAGATCAGCCGAGCGGCTCTCTTTTTCGGTGGCCAGCAGAGCGTCGAGGTCCTTGATGCGTTGCTCCAGCCCCCGGATCTCCACCTTCATGTGGTCCATATCGTTGATGGCCTGTTGCTTCCGAGTGGTCACCGTCCGGATCTCCTTGTCTCGTTGTTTAATCATTGCTTCGAGCCGAACGACCTTGCTCGCCAGATCAGCAGCTCGTTTTCGCTCGGCTTCTAGCGATTTCTTGGCCTTCTCCAGAGCGGCCGTCGACTGCCTGGCATCCCCCGCCGTTTTTTGTTTCTTCAGTTCCTCCTCCAGCTCGGCCAACCGATCGCTAATGGCGATCTGCTCCACCCAGTTCTGCTAGCAAACACGAGCAGGTTAAAAACTTCAAATATGAGAGAAAGGAAGGGGAGGGGCCATACCCCAGTAGCTGATTGAAGGTTGCTGTCGCCGAGCTGCCCGGGAGTCAACTTGGCTATACGACTCCGAGCATCTATCCAAGCTTGCGCGAGAGGACCCGTCAGGGTGATCATCTGCTCAGGAAACACCGGCCGATCGGCGGCAGCCATGTGAGAAATTAGGGTTGACCTTTCTTCTGCCGCTAATGATGGTAGAGGTCGGAGCTTTCGAGATCTGAGCCCTTCGTGGCTTCGCCGAGTCCTGAGACTCACGGAGGGTTTACTCGGCGATTTAGAGATGTGCAGCACTGCGATCTACACCTGCCATCAGCTCATTAATTAGACTCACATTATATCTCTCCCGAAAAATAATGGATGGGACATCAGGACTGGCCTATACCCCAGTTTAGCCCCAGTGAGGATCCATCATGGGCCAAGGGGCCGGGCGTCCGGGGCTTGGGTCCGTCCCCTCACCTTCTTCGCCGGCCGGATCAGCCAGAGCAAGACTCCGTTCGGCGGCCTCCTTGCTCGTCACCGCCTCAATCCGAGCGGCCTTCAGTTTGAGCTTCTCGGTGGCTCTGGCCTTCCACATGACCTCAGCTGCAGAAGCAGAGAATAAATCAGTTAGAACAAAATAAAGGGGGAGATAGGGAAGCTTACTCATGCTACAAGGCAGATCGGCTGGTGTAGAAGACAAGCCGAATATATGCATTACTCCTGGGAGAAGCATCTTGTCAATGTGATAGCGCTGACCGACTAGCTGTTCGGCTGCGTGGAGATAGTCTGCGTCACCTCTAAACTTGCCGAGCTCCGGTTGCGCAGGCATAGCCGTCTGCCACTTGGTGCGGAAAGTGGGCCGCTCGGGAAAGCGTATGTAGAAAAAATGCTCCTTCCAGTGTTTGTTGAAGCTCGGCATATTATCGAAAAGGACGAAGCCTATCCTAGATTGGAAAACAAAGGTGCCCCACTCGGCTTGCTTGGGATAGTAGAAGTAGTGGAAGATTTTTGGGGTTAAGGGAATGCCGTTCAGTTTGAACAAAACTACCACTCCGCTCAGCAATCTAATAGAATTGGGAACTACTTGGCCGAGCGGAATGCGAAAATAGTCGCAAACTTCTAAGAAGAATTTGTGAGGAGGAAAACGTAGTCCGGCCAGGAATTGATCACGAAAGAAGACAACAGTGCCGGACGGAGGATCATTAGGCCGATCGGAAGGCGTGGCTAACACTATTTCGTGGTCGGTCGGTAGGTCATATGCTCGAGTAAGTCGCATGGCGTCTTCCTCGTCGAACCGACTTTCCATGTTCGAGTACCAAAGACCCGGAACACCGCCGGTTGACTGCGAGGTACTGGTCATGATCGAAAGGCCAGAATGCAGGATAGAAGAAAATAGTTCAAGCGATGGGAGAAAACCGACTGACAAGGATGATTAACAGAAAGAGGAATGCGTCTGGAGCGAGAAAAAGGATCTTACAAACGCGGGAGATGATCGGAAGTTGCCGAGCGATCGTCGGAAAATCTGAGCACGAAGTCGCCGGCGAAGGGGGGAGTGACAGGAATCTGGAAACGAAGAAGACGAAATGCGGCGGAAACGGAGTCAAGGGTCTTATATCGCCGCCCGGAAACGATCTCCACCGTCCGATCCAGGTCGTCAATATCGAGGTTGTCATCGGACCATCCGTTTCAAACGGCGGCTGTCCCATCGGAAGTGACGCAACCGCCATACTCTGACAAATGCACGGTCGCCACGTGTCAGCCGGTTACTAGCCGCATTTAATGAGCTCCTCTTACCGTGCGCAGAGCACGTGATGGGTAGTGTGGGAGAACAACGGACATCGATTCCAAGAAAATACAAGGCACGGACAAAGTATCGCCGAACGGACAGATATCGCCGCTCGGAGGAGCATCCTTATGCATGGCCGAGCGGCCTAAGGCCATGATCATTGTTCGACAGATCGGCGGTCCAGTCAGTCGGACATTGCCTCCTTCGACTAGACTCGATAGGAAGGCAAGTGATCCGGTAGTAAAAATCCGGAATCCCATAAGGAGTCGCCGAGGGTAGGTCGAAGGATCTAGTGGTTCACGGAAAAGGCAAGCCGGACTCGAAGAAAGAAATCGATAGTAAAGGCACCTGGTAGGGACCGAGGTTCCACGCTCAAATAAAGCGATGCGTAAGGACCGGCGGAAGGAAGTGCGCACGGGCAGAAGAATCAAGCTCGTCCGACGACGCGTTCATCGCCCGCCGTGGCCGGACACCTGATGTGGGTAAAAGACGGGATATTCTGGACAAGTCAAGTCGTATGGCTATGCCATACTTCTAGTCTGACAACGGGTGGTCCTGCCGTCACATCAAAGAACATGCTCATTGCGGCGTGGTGTCGAGTAAGCTCTCGACAAGTGCATACCATGGTATGGGTCGACACGACGTCTGGCGCCTCGGTATACGTGCATCAGTTCCTTCTCCATCCTATATAAAGAGGCTATTACTTCGCCGAAGGTACGCATAATACAAATTTGGCAGCCACTTTCTCCACCACTTACCTGACTTGAGCGTCGGAGGGTCGTCGCCGGGAACCCTTCCCGGCTAGACTTTTGGGCAGGATCGCCGGAGCTTCGTTCGACTAGCCGGAAGTTCACTCCAACGATTGGGAGCGTGCCGCGTGCCCAGTGTCCCTTGGTTCAGCGATTCGGACAGGATCACGCATATTCTTAATTAGTTCAATATACGTTATACTAACATCTCTTTTTTCTAAAGATCTCCATATAATTTCCCTTAAGACTCTATTGTAAGCTTTTGCTACATCGACAAATATCATGTATAAGTTTTGTTTCTGTTATCGATATTTTTCAATTAGTTGCCAAAGAAGATCTATAACTTCTATTGTTAACCTTCCAGCTATAAATCTAAATTGATTTTCGTTCACCATGGTCTCCTTCTTTAGTTTTTCTACTACTCTTTTCCAAAATTTTATGTTATGACTCATTAGTTTAATACCCCTATAGTTTGTATAATTTTCTACATCTCATTTATTTTAATATAAGGGAACTAGAGTACTTGCCCTTGATTAATAAAATATTTTTTAAATTTTCAATATCATGTTGAATAACCTTGTGTCATTAAATATCTTATTTCTCAAGACACTGTTATACTCGATTTGTATCTAGAGGGGGGTGAATAGCTCGTCGCGCCTTGTTGTCTTGTTTCGTGATGATGATATGCAGCGGAAAAAACTCGAAACAAGACTCACAACGCTAACACGTAGATTTACTTGGGATTCACCTCAAGAAGACGTTACTAATCCAAGGATCTACACACGATGCACTCTCCACTATGAAAAACACTCCTTCTCGATAACTACCGAGGCGGAGAAGCCTTGTACAATCTCTCAATACAACAAGAAGAAACGAAGAAGCAAATACAAAGAATATCTTACAAGATTTTACACAAATGAAACCCTAGCTAACTTCTTCTTCTTGTGTGGAACGCCTCTTGACCTTGGAAGTGTAGCAACTCTTTGCTCCAAGAAGCTCCAAGAACTAGCGAAAACCTGTGAGAATCGTGAGAGAGGAGAACGTGGAGTGATGCCCAGTCGCTGCAAGGAAGACGGCTTTAAACTTGACACTTCCTTCGCAACGGTCACATCTCAATCGATTGATCAATCGATTGGAGAGGCTTGAATCAATCTGTTAATCGATTCAGAGTGCACTCTGCTGAAAACTGCCTGAATCGATCACCCAATCGATTCAGACTTTCTCGCGATCACGCGAGAAAACCAGCCCCCAATCGATCAACTGGTCGATTGGCGGTGCCCAATCGATCGGCCGATCGATTGGGTAGCATTATGTGCTCGCGATTTTGCTTCCCAATCGATCGATCGGGTTAGCCTTCAATCCCTGTCTACCTTCAAACGATTGGCTGATCGATTTAATCACAGTTCAATCGATCGGCTGATTGATTGACCTTTCTTTGACTTGCTTAACTCAAGTCCAAGGTTCCCAAACCCAATATCCGGTTAACCATGACCAGTTGGGACTTCTACATGCCTAGCATCCGATCAGCCTTAACCTGCTGGGACTTCTTCACCAAGTGTCCGGTCAACCTTTTAACCTACTTGGACTTTTCTCCTCGTGCCAAGTGTCCGGTCAACCTTGACCCACTTAGACTTACTGTCTAGTGCCAAGTGTCCGGTCCTCCATGACTCACTTGGACTTCCTTCCACCAAACGTTCGATCACCCTTAACCCATCTGGATTTCCTTGTGCCAAGTATCCAGTCACACCTTTGACCTACTTGGACTTCCCAACATCAGGTGTCTGGTCAACCTTGACCCACCTAGATTTCCACGTGTCTGGCTTCATTCACCAGGTCTTTACATCCACCTAGCTTCACTCACTAGAACTTTCCATCTGTCTGGCTTCACTTACCAGGACTTTCAGCTATCTACACTCACTAGGATTTTCCCACTACCCGGCTTCACTCATCGGGACTTTCACCTGCTTAGCTTCACTCACTAGGTCTTTCACCTGGCTTCACTCATCAGAATTTTTCAACTGCCTAGCTTCACTCACTAGGTCTTTCACCTACGTAACCTCCAGTTAGGACTTTCCCAGTCAAGTATCCGGTCAAACTTTTGACCTACTTGACTCTTCTTCACATCTAATTGATCAATCCTAGACCAGAGGGGAATTGTATCAACAATCTCCCCAATAGGACGATTGCTCATGCAATCTCTATATATTGTCAAACATCGAAACCCAAACATCAAGACTTAAACTTAAGTCAACTCAAGCTTAGTCAACCTGGTCAACCTTGACCCAAGGGATATTGCACTAATAATCTACTCCTTTTTGATGTTTGACAATACCTTTAAGTTAAGTTAATCCTATAGCCTCAACTTCTCTTCATGTCAAATCATGAATGAGGGTTTCCTTCATTCTCTCCCTTTCCTAGAGGGCAGACTCACTCTTAAGGTAATGAAAGCATAACTTAAACCCTACATTCTCCCCCTTTGACACACATCAAAAACTCTCCCTCTAAAGAGTTACTCATACGTTGTTCACAACTTCACTCGTTGTTTCACAATAAAGGTCGCATACCGTTCATTGTGTCTAATACTCAACCTTGAGCATTAACCACTTCACAATGCTCATCCTAAAGTATTCATCATTCCAACAATGAAGGTCTCATACCCTTCATTGTACCCAATGCTCACCCTTGAGCATTGATCCACTTCATAATGCTTGTACTAGAGCATCCACAACTCAACAATGAAGATATCCACTCTTCATTGTTTTTCAATGCTCAACCTTGAGCATTTACACTAACGAAGGTTAACCACCTTCCATGGTGTTTGTAAAATTAATTTTTATGTCCTTAAAGAGTAACTTCCCCTAAAGACATGCTCCAAACTTCTATCATTACACCAAAATGACTTGGAATCCCTAAACCTTTAGGAAACCCAAAAACTTGAAGTTTTGAGGTTTAAAAGATTCAATATTTAAACCAACTTCACCCTAAACTTCAATCTAGTGTTCCTTAACCAATTCTCCTTGTTCTCATCATGAAAACTACCCTTAAATGTATATAAATATATTCCAAGGGATTATGAGTGGTTAAAGAGACTAAAAATGACTTAAAGTGCTGAAATCAAACTTTTCCAACTAGAATCAGCCTTTTCAATCGATTGGGTTGGGACTCAATCGATTGTCACTTGCTCAATCGATCCACTGATCAATTCAGCAAGGTTCTGTTCGCGGAAAATACCTCTGAATCGATTGCCCGATCGATCCAAGCATGAATGAATCGATCGACTGATCGATTCAGTGAGCTTCTGCTCACGGGAAACACATCTCAATCGATTGACTGATCGATTGGGCCCTCCAATCAATCGGCTGATCGATTGGGGCTCTGATTTCCTGAAATTCAATTTCAGCGAAATTCAGAAATGCCCTAAAAATTCTACAAAATTCTAAAAATCATGAAATTTCTTGTAGACATTATTTAAGATATATACTATCATGGAAAAATAGTTTTTTAAGAAAATATTTTCTATTTTCAAATATTGACACAAAGTTGAAAACTCTTGAAAACTTCAATGTTTTCTTCTAATCTGTGTCTAACTTTTCAATGATGATCTGTATCAAAAGATAGTCTTCACCATGATTTTCCAAAGTATATTTAAAATGAATTTCAAAATCAATTTCCAACCATGTTCTTTGGACTCAATGCACATGACTTGTACATTAGCTTTCCCAATGATTGTCGTACACATAACTATGTGTTTTGATGAGATCAAAACTCAAATAGATGCACTAAATCAACATCTTGAGTCTTGTTCATCATCCTAACAACTCACTCGTATCTAATGTGCACTAAAATACATACAAGTCAACTTATAGTCTTTGTGAGATGTAGATTTTGGTTTTGCCTAAATTAGAGATCATGCATATTATCTAAGCATTTTAGGAATTATGAACATCCACCTAGGATGTCACTTGTTAGTAAATGTCATTGTCCTTAATTGCAAGGAAATTAAAATGATGCATGATGAATTATAGCATACATCAAAAAGAATAATTTTCAAAAGAAAATATACTATTACTACATGATGTATGTATGACATAGTATTTTTGTTTGTTTTACATAGTCAACATGAATGCAAAATATGATGTGCATATAATGGGCAAACAATTATGGCAATTAGCATAAATAAAATATACCTAGATATTCTATCTAAGTATCCCTAATCCTTAGCTAAACCTAAAATTGATCTTAGATTTGCCCTCATTTTTATAATAAAATGTCAAAACTCAACTTGGCATTTCTTTTATTCTTGATTTGTTGTGTCAATTAAAATTAAGTCCAATTTCTCGAATTTTGGCACATTTTACTCTTCCAAAGAGTAATCAATTAATCCTTTTCATTTTCAAAAGTTAACAAAAACCTTGAAAATGCCTCCAAGTGTCAACTTTATAAAGGCTGGGTTAACCACCCTACCCATTTAGAGATGACACTCTCTAAACCCATCTAGGGTGTAGAGAATATGCTCCTCGAAACCCAAAACCTATTGGTACTCCTTGGATGCTCTAGGTACTCATTAGGGATAACTTACCTAGTTACCTTCCTAATGACCTTTCTAGGCTTCTTAGGAGCCTTGGTCACTTTCTCTAAGTCAACCCTAGGGATAACTCCCCTTGTGACCTTCTTGGTGACTTTCTTTGACTTCTTAGAAGTCTTAGTCATGTTGGTCTTAGCAAAAGTACTTCTAGGGATAACTTCCCTTGTATCTTTGACTTGACCCCTAGACCTAGAGTTGATTCCATAACTATATAGAACCCTATGATAAGAAGGGGCATCCTTCATGGTTTGAGGTTTGTATCCCAAACCCCTCCTACCATTTGATAATTCTTGTCTAATTATCCCTATGTTATTATTCTTGGACCCTTGTTTTTCAAGGGTGATTTTTCTAAGGGTCCTCTTTAATTTATCAAGTCTTGACCTCAAGACTTGGTTTTTCTTCCATAACACCTCAACCTTAGATTTTTCACTAAAGCCTTGATTTTTCCTTTTCTTAGACAAATATCTAGAATCCTTAGAGTTATTGCCTAAATTATTTTCTACCCTTCTAACTTTAGGTTGAGTGGTTTTAGCATGATAAGCTACATATTTTTCCTTAATTCTATCATGTTTCTTATTTTCATGATAAATAGCATTAAAATAATATAAAATAGACCTAGCATGCTTTTTATCATGTGTCAAAGGAATTGATTCAACAAATAATACCTTGATTTTCCTTTTAGAAGCTCCCCTTTGACTTGAGCTTTCTCCTTTGACTTTGACCGGTTTCTTTCCCTTAGGACATTGACTCAGGTAATGTCCTCTTTGATTGCACAAGAAGCACACTATGTGCTCTTTGCTCTTCTTTGTCACGAGAGCGGTCTCTTTGGGCTTCTCCTTGCCCTTAGGTCTACTTGGCTCTTCTTCTTAGCCAATTTGGGACACTTACTCTTGTAATACCCTTTTTCCCTACACTCAAAGCATATAATGTGACTATTATTATTTAAAATTGAAATAGTTATACCTTCTTTGCTTGTAGGGGTGGCACATGATCCTCCATTTGATTTTTCTTGATTTGTGGAGGTAGTCTCATCTTCTTCTTCTTCATTTGACCCGGAGATGGAAGCCTCTTCTTGTTCCGGTGTCAGTGAATAACGCTCCCCCTCAATCCTAGAGGTGGAGGCCTCTTCATCTTCATCCTCTTGCACATGAAACAAAGAGTATACTCCCTCTTTGCTCTTTTGATTGCACTCCTTTAAGGATGAAGCTTCTTGGACTTCTTCTTCGGAAGTTGAGCATCTCTCAACTTCGGAGTCCTCTTCCTCTTGGTCTTGCTCTAATGAGTCGCCCTCTTTGAATTCTTCTTAGTTTGGTGCAGTGGAGGGTTCTTCATGAAGCTTGGTCAATTTGCTCCATAGTTCATTTGCATCCTTGTATTCTCCAATTTTGCAATGATTGTGCTTGGCAATAAACTAACCAATAATTTGATTATCTTGTCATTCGCCTCGCACCTTTGAATTTGCTCCTGGCTCCATTTGCTTTTCTTGAAAATTTTGCCTTTTGAATTCTTTGGAGCTTCAAAGCCTTCCATGAGAGCAAACCATTGTTCTATCTTCATCATGAAGAAATTTTTTATCCTTGATTTCCAAGAATCGAAGCTCATTGATGTGAATGGTGGAGGCACCCTCGTGTCGAATCCGAGTCCATCTCGGAATTCCATTTGAAGTTAAGCTCTTTTAAAGTCTTTGACTTTGATGAACTTGCTTCAACTTCTACTCTCTCTAGCTTGTTGCCCTTTCCGGCGATGATTCCGATGAAAAGCAACCACGCTCTGATACCACTTGTTAGGGTCGATTTGTAGCTAGAGGGGGGGAGGGGTGGTGAATAGCTCATTGCGCTTTGTTGTCTTGCTTCGTGATGATGATATGCAGCGGAAAGAACTCGAAACAAGAGTCACAACGCTAACACGTAGATTTACTTGGTATCCACCTCAAGAAGAGATAACTAATCCAAGGATCTACACACGACACACTCTCCACTATGAAAAACACTCTTTCTCGGTAACTACCGAAGGCGGAGAAGCCTTGTACAATCTTTCAATACAACAAGAAGAAACGAAGAAGCAAATACAAAGAATATCTTACAAGATTTTACACAAATGAAACCCTAGCTAACTTCTTCTTCTTGTGTGGAACGCCTCTTGACCTTGGAAGTGCAACAACTCTTTGCTCCAAGAAGCTCCAAGAACTGGCGAGAACCTGTGAGAATCGTGAGAGAGGAGAATGTGGAGTGATGCCCAGTCGCTGCAAGGAAGACGGCTTTAAACTTGACGCTTCCTTCGCAACGGTCGCATCCCAATCGATTGACCAATCGATTGGAGAGGCTTGAATCAATCGGTTGATCGATTCAGAGTGTCTCTGTGCTCTGCTGAAAACTGCCTGAATCGATCGACCAATCGATTCAGGCTTTCTCGCGATCGCGCGAGAAAACCAGCCCCCAATCGATGGTGGTGCTCAATCGATCGGCCGATCGATTGGGTAAGATTATGTGCTCGCAATTTTGCTTCCCAATCGATCGATCGATTGGGCCAGCCTTCAATCGCTGCCTATCTTCAAACAATCGACTGATCGATTTAATCACAGTTCAATCGATCGGTTGATTGACCTTTCTTTGACTTGCTTAACTCAAGTCCAAAATTTTCATTCCCAACATTCGGTCAACCATGACCAGTTGGAACTTCTTCATGCCTAGCATCCAGTCAGCCTTGATATGCTGGGACTTCTTCACCAAATGTCCGGTCAACCCTTTGACCTACTTGGACTTTTCTCCTCGTGTCAAGTGTCCGGTCAACCTTGACCCACTTGGACTTACCATCTCGTGCCAAGTGTCCGGTCCTCTATGACCCACTTGGACTTCCTTCCACCAAACGTTCGGTCACCTTGACCCATCTGGATTTCCTTGTGCCAAGTATCCAGTCACATCTTTGACCTACTTGGACTTCCCAACATCAGATGTCTGGTCAACCTTGACCCACCTAGATTTCCATGTGTCTGGCTTCACTCACCAGGTCTTTACATCCGCCTAGCTTCACTCACTAGGACTTTCCATCTGCCTGGCTTCACTCACCAGGACTTTCCCACTGCCTGGCTTCTCTCACCAGGACTTTCAGCTAGCTTCACTCACTAGGATTTTCCCACTGCCCGGCTTCACTCATCGGGACTTTCACCCGCCTAGCTTCGCTCACTAGGTCTTTCACTTGACTTCACTTACCAGGATTTTCCAACTATCTAGCTTCACTCACTAGGTCTTTCACGTGTCTAACCTCCAGTTAGGACTTTCCCAGTCAAGTATCCGGTCAAACTTTTGACTTATTTAACTATTCTTCACATCTAACTGATCAATTCTAGGTCAGAGGGGAATTGTATCAATAATCTCCCCAATAGGACGATTGCTCCTGCAATCTCCATAAATTGTCAAACATCGAAACTCAAACATCGAGACTCAAACTTGAGCCAACTCAAGCTTAGTCAACCTGCTCAACCTTGACCTAGGGGATATTGCACCAACAGACACTTTCCTATTTCTATTAGAATATCATCTAATCCAACTGTTTTTCCATTTTACATCTTATTTAAAACTTGCTCTACTTCTGAAGTTTGAATTCTACGATAAAAACATAAATTTCTATACTCATTTGACATACTTAAATTACCTAAATAAAGTTGGTCATCTAAACTTTATTAAAAAGTTAATGAAAATACATCGTTCATTACTCTTTTATTCAGTGTTATAAATGGCAGTAGTCTACCTCCTCAACCGCTTAGAGCGGTGGTTTGAGGCACGGCGATGATGGCAGGAGGTGAGTTACCGCCTAAAGCACCGTCTCTGTCTGAGGCGGTGCGGTTGATGGTCGCCTTCCGCCTAGGCGACCGCCTGAGCCGCCACTTAGAAGACTATTTTTTTTCTCATCATTTACTAATACCCTATTGCATTCATCTTTATGGCATCTTCTTTGGATAAGATGTATTGTCTTCCTATGTCTTGCTTTAGTTATTCTATAAATGTCTATTTCCTTTTCTTTTGTATCGAATTTTTTATATAAGTGTTTAAAAGTTTCGTTCTTAGATTCATTTATTGCTTTCTTGGCCTCTTTCTTCACTATTGTATATTTTTAAAAGTTTCCTCGTTCTTACAAGTGTATAATTTCTTATAAGTTGTTCGTTTTTCCTTTTTTTTTTTTAATACTTTCTCATTCCACCATTAAGATTCTTTACTTGATGGTGCGCGGTCCTTTAACTCATCGAATATACTATTGGCTACTATTTTCAACTTTGATATCATCTTATCCCATGTCATATTTGAGTCGCCGTATACTTCTCCTAGTCCTTATATTCTTCTTACCCTCTCCTTAAATATGTTTTGTTTCCATCTTTTAACTTCCACTCCTTAATTCTAGAAATTGTACATATTTTTCTTCTATTGATATTATGTTTGAGGCGTATATTTAATACTATTAACCTATATTGGGTAGTTAAATTTTTCTTTGAAGCTTTCATACTTATGAAACTAGCACAAACTCTTCTTTATTTCAGTGTAAACTCAGTAAGATTTGTTGCTATGGATTTTGACCGATAATTCTGATAATATATTTATAATAAATCAGGTTGGGATCATTTAGCACTTCATGCCAGAAAAACGAAAAGGAAGGAAATCTAAACTCCATCATGAATTGCTTACCAACAAAGCAGAGAAATTTCTTCGATGCTTGGTGAAATCAGGGTAAAAAGTATAAGTATCATAGTTGATGAAGTAACATAGTCATAAACACTAAAATAGGAAAAATTATACAGTAGAGTTGGAGAATGTAACCCTGAGCGAGATACGAGTTGGAACGTCAGATGAGCTTGAAGGGGAGCGGCCAGGGCGTGGACCTGGGGACCTCGACCCGGTCCTTGATCCGCTGGATCATCGTCTTCCGCTTCCCCCGCGCGTTTCCGTACGAACCCTTGAATCGCTTCCCTCGCTTCGTCTTCTTGTCCCCGCGGCCGCACGGCACCACCGCACCAGCCTCCACCGACGCACCCGGAAAAGAAGCGCAGGTCAAGGAGCCCAAGGAACGCATCGCCGGCTGTTGCACCGCCACCCGACGCATCGCGGTCCTCGCCAGCCACAGCATCGCCATTTTGGGAATGACCGGTTCCAACTCCAATCCCTGTGTTGGTTTGTTTTGTGAGCGAGCGAACCGTTTTGGCTCGGGCCCGGTCGGCAGTAAATCGGTTCATGTTTCTGGGACGAGTATATTGGGCTGAAGATGGACTTTGCATTCGATTTCCTGAATGTTTATATATTTGCAATTTGATAATTTTGCTTCTGTAGAAATATATGGAGGATCTATTTGTTAAAAGGGTTCTCCTCACCGACAGCTAACAAGTTGTCATTTTCCCAACCCTAAATTTTCTGCTTTGTAAGATTGATCCATCCTCTTCAACTCGTCTGAAATTTCAAGTAGCTTCAAGGTCAAGCTCAAAAAATATACTTTGTTTTTTGTTATTTCGATTCGCAAGTTGCTAACTAATCTCCGTGTATCTTGCCTTCCACCCCTTAGTTTCTAAATCGAACTTCTAACAAGTTTTATGAACTCGAATAAGAATCTAGTTAACATCAAAATCTACGGTAAAAAAAATGAATAAATACAAATAGACGATGAATGCGAATGCAATAGATTTGGCATTGTGTCAGAGTCGTTCACAAAATTCTGATAAAAAAATAAGAAGAAGAATAGAAGATGGATCCTTATACTTCAAAGATCACACTCTACACCTGTAAACTCACATTCAATAATATAAATCCACAATTAACATCAATTAGATTACTTGTTGAGTTTATCTTTAAACATATAAATCGGTGTGTTATAAAATAATAACATATAAGCCGACCAGATAAAATTCAACATCACGTGATCTTGATCTCACTTAGATGAATTCGAACTATCGAAAACCCACGCGTTTATAGATGATCTTTGAATGTCAACTAGAAATTACTTGTCGACAATGCAAGCCAGCAGTCTGATGATGCCATTGCTAAGAATGTCGGAGTGAGTCAGAGTTCAGAAAAGCTTTTGTGGAAGAAGGAAAAACAGAAAGGCAAAATGAACAAAAAAAAACAAACAAACAAACAAAAACAAAAAAAGTCTCCACAATCAATTCATGCGATACAGAGTATGAACACATCAAAAGCATGACAAAGAATAGGGAAAGGATTTTTTTAAAAAAAAGGTCCCAACTTTTGCATTAAAGAGATTCACATCCGTGGAAATTTGCTCAAAGATTGTGGCTCCCTACCGGAATCAATTCACGAAAACTTCATGTTGCTTTTTCTTCTCCTTCTTCTCACTTCAGTGACGTTTACTTAATTTAAATACTAAGAGATGAGGTAGAACAGCTGATGCAGTCTCATTGCCGACACTAATTGCAATTAAGAAAGCCTAAAAATCTGAGACGATATTCATTTTACACACCAGAAAAATCATTCGATACACACAAATGACAAACCTGTAAAAATTGGAAATTACAGATATCGATTTCCATTTTGTGCTCCTTCATTCTCTGTTATGTTGCAGAAGCTTGTTGTAAATGTCAAAGGACTGCAACAGGGAGTGGTCGAGGTCGGTGAGGGTGGACTCGGCTTCCGGCTTGACATCGGAATCCATGGCGGAATTGGGGAAGGAGGTCTCGAGGTACTCGAACCAGTACTTGAGCTCGTCGGGCTCGGCTTCGAGCTGCGACTGGGGCAAGGCGGGGAAGAGTCCGTTCTCGAAGAGGGAGCTGCTGCTTTGGTCACTGCTGTTGCTGGAGTAGACTGCGCCGCCGCTGTGCTGGATTCCGTCGAAAAACTGCGCCGGGGTTTCGGGCTTTCTGGCGGGCGGTGAGATGAGGGGCTCGTGATTGATTTGGGTGAGCCAGAGAGGTTGCTGCTGCTGCCAATTCACTTGGTCGGAGATGAATTGGTCGGAGAAGATGTTTTTTGACTGCGAGGAAGAGTTCTTGGTGGAAGCGGGCTTGAGTTCGCCGGCGGGCTCGTCCGGCAATGGCGCGGAGGAGGCTTCCGCGAGCGGCTCGTGCGTGCTCGGGTCGATGCCGCGCTGCCGCATCTTCTTCTTGAGGCAGGAGTTCCAGAAGTTCTTGATCTCGTTGTCCGTCCGGCCGGGCAATCGCGCGGCGATCTGCGACCACCTGCAGCTGCGCACGTTAGCACGGAGACTCGCACTTCGGGGGCAAAAAAAAAAAAACCCTCCTCCTCCTCCTCCGCCGCCGCCGCCGCCGCATACCTGTTTCCCATCACGGCGTGGAGGTCGACGATGAGCTCCTCCTCCTGCTCCGAGAAGGTGCCCCGCTTGAGGTCGGGCCGCAGGTAGTTGATCCACCGGAGCCGGCAGCTCTTCCCGCACCTCTGGAGACCTGCCAATTCGACCGTTTCAGAAACAATAAGCACGCGCAGAAGGCGGCATTGTGCTGGCGGCCTGCGGCATTACCTGCTTGTTTGGGGACGGAGCTCCAGCAGCCATGGCCGTACTTTGCGATGTGCCTGATCAGCTTCTCGTCCTCCTCCGGCGACCACAGCCCCTTCCGCAGCTTCTGCTTGAAGCAGCAGCCGTGCCTACCCATTTGCAGCGGCAATGGAGAGGGAATTGGAGTCGAGAGAGGGGAGAGGAAAGCTCAAATAGGAGCATAGCAAGGGAATGAGGGAGGAGTCACAATCAAGTGGTTGGGATTAAGGGGGCGAAGCCATGGTGTGTGAGTCAGGTCGAACTGAATCAATCCATCGACAAGTCGGTCCATTTCGAACAACTACCTCCCCTCCCCTTGGCCCAACTGGTTTGGCAACTATTTGGGATCGACTGATTGAGGGGTGAAACCATGGGTGTGTGGATCAAGTCAGGTTAAACCCAACCGATCGGCAACTTGATCAATTTCGAACCACTACCTCTCCTCCTCTCATTCTGAGTCCCTGCTAGTTTGGCAATTATTTGGGATCCGCTAGATGACAGTAATTTTTTTAAAAAAAAAAAAGAAAACATGACAATTTCTAGTGTTTTTGTTTGTCTGTTGTTTTGTTTTAATGAAAAGAATCTGAATCATGTTTTGTGACTGTTTTTGTTCCGGTGAAAGTTTCTAAATAAAGTTTGCGAATAGGTTCATGAATAACTTGTTTATTAAAATTATAAATTAATACAGACATTTCTAAATTTTATAATATAAATTTGCTGACCGGCCACATAATTGGATCAGACGAATATATATATAAAAAAAATCTCCACCCATAAAATAAATTAATAAATATTGATCACCAATTGTGCCCATTATGAAATGGAGAGAGATAAATTAAATAGGAAAGTTATTTATTACAGCCAAGACTCAATCACGTCTTAGGCAATAAACGTTGATGATCAAGGAGTATAGGAAATGGCCTCTTTTGATTAAATGGGGCCAAAGTGACCATTTTTAATTAGTTAATATTTAATTAATTATAATATCATCGGTTGGAGTGGCGAAATAATTTGCAATTAATGAGCTCTCTCCGAGTATAATCTTTTATTTTATTTCATAATTACGCAACCTTCACGTGGTCCCAATAATGCTATGTAAAATATAATTAATTAACTTCTAATGATTGATAGGAAAATAATGATCAACTTGGATTATTCAAATTGCCATCTAATTAAATTTCATATAACAATTTTTTTAGACAAATATATCAGCCAAATTAAATGTTTTATTATTACAAATTATGAAAAAAAATAATTCATTTTTTTGAATAAAAAGTCAAAAAAATCATAACTTAAAATTTATTCCATTTTTTTCAAACTCAAAAAACTATTTAAAATATCGTTTTAGTGTTAAGAAACTTCTTATTCAACAGATTGCAATTGAACTCCTATTTCACTCATGTTAAATCATCAACAAGCTCCAATAAGCTAAGTGTCCATTCTAATGGCGACCATAAGATTTATAAGGTTAAAACGATTGGACTTCGATCTTCATCGGTTGGGGTACATGTTACATATGGTTTGGTTTAAGGTGTATTGTCGAAATGTGTAGGTCAATATGACATGAAGATCTTCTATTTTGTCTATGTTCTCTTTGTTTCTTTGCTATTGCCTTTGCGAATAATGTTTGACTTGTGATGCTCTCATAGCCTAATTGACTTGAACATTAAGGTATTGTGGGTTTAAGGTATATGATCGATCTAGTCCTTTTAGTATATAATTTTTAAAGCACGGTTTGATCGTGTATAATGTTTGACTTATGACACTCTAATATCTTCCTTGATTTTGACATTGTGGTATTGCGGCTTTTGACGCATCTTGATTGTGTTCGTATTGTGGTACGTACAAATTCTCGTTTGTGTTAGTGTTGATTTCGACTTCTACCTTCTATGTACATGCTTGTGATTTGATGAGGACGACATTGAGGCATTGTGTAGGTCTTCAATGGACATTGGTATGACTTGATGCTTGATAGTGCCTATATGGGGTCACAATGATTTAGCTTGTTGCTTTTGGTGATCTCTCTTAGAATTTAGAATCAACTCAAGTCATATTCCTTAACCGCTATATTTAGGTTGAATTCGTCGTGATGATTACGACTTTTGAATTCTCATCGTTACGTGATGATGATTATACTTTTCTTCGAAGAAGAATAAAAGTTAAAGAAGAGATCTCTCCGCTCTTTGTTCACATTTTAAGTTCTTTTAACTTTGTTGTGAAATATAGATATCCCATTAATTATACATAAATAGCGTCAAAAAAAAATTATAAAAATTCGAAAATAGCCATAGCAAGCACATGCTTAATCATGATTATTAACTTTGAAACGGGCTAACAGAGGTGCTAGGTACTACCATGATATTTAACTTTGAAAATGAACATTCTATATATATAATTAGATTTTATAAGTAACAATTACTTAACCCCTTAATTACCTATATTAATTATAGAAGAAATTTTATGCTATTATTAGTAAATGAGGGTCATTATCTAGATGAATGCCCGCAGAGACTTTAGATGAAATCTCATTTTCATCCAAAAAATTGATTTTAATTTAATAATATTTCATTGATTAATTGCTTGAGCAACAAAATATCATCATGATTTGGTTTCCATTTTCAAACCAAAGTTGGTCGCATAAAGCATCACAGGTACATGCCTTGCTTTTCTGTCAAAGTGAAAAAGATTAATTAACACAGAATGCTAATATTAATTAATGGTATCGTTGTTGAGAGGGAGATGAAGTGACAATTATAGCTACCGTAGTCCCACTTGATGATACCAATGTCAACTTCATATTTATACTCTACAACTTTTTTTTTCGCCCATACTTTAATAATGTTATTATTATTATTATTATTATTATTATTATTATCTTTTTGTTAGTTAACACTCCGTGTCCAGTTTATAACAATTAATTCTACGATGCCTAATTCGACCACACATAAATTTAAAAAAAAAATCGGAAAATACTCACAGTTAACTGTTCATCAACTCATGTTCGTAAGTCAACTGTTAGTTAATTCATCGAAAATGAGATTTAATCCTTAAATATCTAAGAAATTGAGAAGACACTTTGTCCCTGTACTATTACCTTAGGAGCAATGTTATTATTATTATCATCGAGAAAATATAAATTTATTGATCAAATTATACTACAAGAAAATCCTTGACTAACGGCAAATGATGTCATCACTGATAGATCTCTAAAAGAATTTAACTACCGATTTAATCTGTCGCTAGTGATCAAAATTTTCAATTCGATTGTTAAGTTAGCGATCAAAACAAAATCGGTCATTAACTTTTAGCGACCGAATTAGAACACGCATCTTAAACGATTTAGTCAATACTATTATAAATCAACATCCTTAAGATCATTGGACAAGTGCAGACCGGAAATGTATAGTGTGTATAGTGGATATGATGCGACAAATATTTATATTGCATCATTTGAGACGCGCTCAACTCTAAGAACATAAAAGACGTCGGAGGGGTTGGTGGGGTACTGGGAATAAGCGTATTCACTTTTTGTCATCATAAAATATGTTGGAGGGTTTGCTGGGAATTGCTCCGACGAGATTCCTCTAATACCTGAATCATCATTTATCAAGAAAGAGAAAAACAAATAATGTAAAGAAATAAAGAAAATTAGAGTTAGGATTGATGTTCAAATTAATTCCTCTCGTACTTCCAAACCCTAATGGGTTAACGGATCATAGGTTACCACGACTAATGGAAAGGGGAAATTATTTGAAAGCTATTCTTCGCTCAATTTACAATCTGAATTTGAAAAACTTTTGGTGTAATTAATTAAATAGTTTAGAGCTATTAAATTATAATAATATAAAATGTGTTTATGTTATTATCACTTTATTAAAGTGTTCACTAATTAAATATTAAGGATTAAGCATGGAAAAATAAATTGATTGAAAATACAATTTGAAGGAATTTTTAAAGACTAAAATACGTGGATTTTATCAATTTGATATAAAGTATAAACTAAAAACATGTGAGATTATTATCATAATAAGAAAATAAAATTAAAATTAGTTTGGTGGGATTTCTTTATGTTTCATTGCATAATTGAAATATACTATTCAAATAAATAATTCAAGTGTAGATTTTGTGAGACAAAGTACAAATTAAATATATTTTATTCCTTTTAAATGCTCTTGATTAAGCTATTTAGCCATTAATCAATTAAATTATCTTTCACTTTAATTTAAGTCCGTACCTATTGATATAGCCTCGTATAAAATCTTAATTGATATGCTTGTATTGTAGAAAACCCTAAAATTCCTAAACTCCCGACAGATTTGTTAGGTCATTGTGCAATTGTACTAGATCTTTTAGCTACAAACATTAACCTTTTGTTTTGTGAACGAAATGATATTCTTGGCATAACGAGCTATGTGATCTATATTGTTTTATGGTCTATTGATAGTGTCGGTATCAACTTTTATGCCGGCTATAGCGGCCTCAAGCTTAACACTAATTCTAATATATTGACTATTCGATTCATTAATAGATATGCTACTATCTTCGGTTTGTTGCGTAGACAATAGTAATTAATAATGAGAATATTGTTTGCGAAAAGGAATGAAAGAAGAGAAAAGAAATAAGAGAAAGGGACTAGCTAACAACATTGTTTGTCCATAATAATTGAGATTTAACACCGACAATAATTTGCACTTGCGTCCATCATTTTCAATCGAATTGAATACGCTACAATATATATTTCACAACCAAATTCCATTAATTATATTTAAAGGACATCGATGCCAGCCGGCCATGCCCACGTGTGCCCGCGCGTGCGTGGGTGCATGCATGCACGTGACGTTGGGTCGATTTGAACTTTATTTTAAATTTTAGAGTTTTCGGGGACGTTCTGAGTGATTTTGGAAGCTGTAGGGTTTTTTTTGTTAAAAGTGAATAATTAAAATATAAGGTATATAAATTGAAAGGGTATCTTTTAGTTTTTTTATATTGCAGCATGCAGCCCCCAAAGTAATAGTCCAAATTTATTCATAGTTGGTGGAAAACTCTGTTTTCCTTTTTAATCGAACGGGTCAGAACTTTGATCAAAAAATTAAATAACTAAATTATATATAAAAAAAATAGGCCGTCTTAATTTTTAAAAAAATTAAATTAAAGGACGTCTCATTCTAATTCTTATTATTGTTTTAAAAATATCTTATTTAAAAACATGAAAAGAATACTTCATCCTTTTTTATCTTTAAAATATTTTTATTTCAATATTTTTTTATGATTTAACCAAGTTAAAATATTTTTTTATAAAATTGAAAAATTGTATTTTATTATAATTGTTTTTTATATTTTTATTAGTTGAAATAATTTTATTTTATATTGTAATTTCTACTAAAGTTAGTATGAAAATAAAAATGTTTTTAGGTTAAAAAATAAAATGAGATATTTTTAAAAGTATATAGGATATCTTTCCGTTACATGAAACTTTTGAGCAGCATAAAAAAATAAAATCATCATGATTTAAAACAAAATAAATAATATCATATTACTATAGAGATATATAAATATCCTTTAAATATAATAAATAGTATTAGAATTATGGTTCATACCAGATATTATGTAGGATGATTTTGATCAGATATTTATGGGGAAGTTCAAATCATAAGAGTAATAATATTTCTTTATTTAAAGGAAGAGTGTTAAGATACAATTAAAATTTAACGACCCATAATAAATAATATCGTATCATCATTGAGATATATCAATAGAGTTTGAATTATCTGTCCGAACTCACGTGTCTTCTCATTCATCAGATGGACATGACATCTTTGAAATATGTATAATATTTTTTGAAAATATGATCTAATTTGTCCAATCGATGAGTTAGATAGAGAAAATATGAGAACTTGAGATAGAGAATCTAACGTTATATGAATATCCTTCTGACATCACAAATAAGATCTTTTCAATTTTAATTTTTATTATCTAAAAGTTTTTAACATTGATCATATTTTTTAATATTAACGTTTTAAAATTATCAAAATTATTTTAGTCTAATTAAAATTGGTCCAACGACACACTCGCATATACCGAGAAATGTGCATATTCGACTGGCTGGGGCAAAATGGGGGCCACGAAGGAATAGGGCAAATTGTGGCTAGCTGGGGGCGCGTGGACGTCAACTCGTCAATTACCGACGTTCTTCCTTTTCGGCGTCCAGCGACCGACACGTGCCGGTGAGCTATCGGCCTCGTCGGGTCTGCACTCACAAAGCCCCTGCCGCCTCGCGGCCTGCTCGCTGTCGCCGACAACAAGACGATCCCCCCGCCCGACAATTCACGACGGTCGAGGTGGGCCGCTGCCTGTCTGTCCTTCGTCGTCTCGCACGTGTTACCTCGGGGATCTAAGCTGGCAGCCGCCGCCGCCGCCAGCGCCCGGGTCTTTCGACGGCCCCTCCGATCCTGGTCTGGAGTAAATATCCACCTCATCCCTAATAATTCAAAAAATTACACCCGCCCTCTAATACCAATCTTCCTTGTTCAAAAATAAAAAAAAAAATTTAAAACTTTTACTGCAATATCAATCGTCAAAATTTAAAGGACCGACCTAAATCGAGGATAAATTTTTTGGATCATTTTTTACGATTCAGGGGATGATCCTAAGTATGTGTTGATGAAATACATGATCCCAATTTATAAAATCGGTAAAGATTATTTATCCCTATCAATATATATTTAAAAATCATCTTTTGAATCATAAAAAAAAAAATGATCTAGAAGATCTGAATTCATCTAAATCATATACCCTCGACGTAAAATTTCTTATGTTCACGTGTCACCGTCGGGAAAGCATCTTAATCATAAATACGGAAGCTCCACTTTTCTTCACTGCAAAACGTTAATTCTCGAAACTTAAAGGGCCATCCTAAAAGATCCATCCTTTGGAGCGTCGTCGGGAAAGCATCGAAAATTAATTCTCAAAATTGAAAGCGCTATCATAAAAAATATCTACCCCACTGACATTTCGGTGTCGGGCAAAGCATCTCGATTATAAATTCGATATCTCCACGTTTTTCCTCGCCAGCAAAGATCCTCAGGAGATCTTGTTTTGACTATTTTCACCTTTCATTTTTAAATAATTTTTTTTGGCCTGTCGACGACAGCCGAGACACGATGTCTTATTCATACTCGTCCATTGCGAAAGCTCACGTGGCAGAATAATACAGCCACACAAATTTAAAAGGAAAATAAAAATAAAAATCAAAGGGCGCCATTTTATCAGAATCATAAAAAAATAACGTCCATCTTTATTTTTTAATTAAAAAGTAAAAAGCTCTCCATAAAATGACATAACTTAACTATCTCCGAATACATTCGACATTATTTTTTTCGGGCACATCTATTAAATCATCATCATTTAGACGAATTTAATTTATGCAATAATATTTTTATTATGGTAGCTATGATATAATAGTTAGAATTTTATAATAGCTATAGCACCTCCATATTAAACAATATTTATATTGTAACAATGAAATGCTCAGTAGACGCCACATGGCTAAGAGAATATTGATAAAATTTATTAAAGTTGTTCCAATAGTTTCAATAGAGGAATGACAAGTTGATGTCCGACTTCTTAGACTCTCGGTCTTTCAGATTTACCGACTCTTTAGCCCCTTAGTTTCTTGAGTCTCTCAGCTCCTTAGCCTCCCAATCTCTAGGGCCTCCCGACTCTTTAGACTCTTAGTCTCTCGGGTCTCTCGGTTCCTTAGTCTCCTAGCCTCTCGGGTCTTTCTATTCCTTAGCCTCCTGACTCTTTAATCTCTTGGCCTCTCGGACCTCCCAGCTCCTTATCCTCCTAGTTTCTTGGACCTCCTGGCTCCTTATCCTCCCAGTTTCTTGGACCTCCTGGCTCCTTAACCTCTAGACTCCTTAGCCTCCCGGCTGTCGACCCTTGGGTCACTTGTTGGATATAATTATCCCTATTTGGTGGGCTTATTTGTAAGTTACACATGTGAATACGATCCGAACCCTTTAAAGTGATCTAACTTATGTCTAGTGAGTTTCGGGTAATTAGATGTGGATTTCATATGTGTAGAACCTATAGTGTCACATCTATTATCATCTATTTGCTGATAATAGATGTTTAGTATATATGGATTTATAGTCCCACATCTATTATCATCGATGGACTGATAATAGATGTGCACTATATAATAGGTTGGTCCCCAGAGGATTAGGGTCATCTTGAGGCGTCTCTTCGTTCCCCATTGACGAAGAGAATCCGACGTCGTCAACCCTAACTCCTCTGGAAGGCCAACCTTCTTCTCCTCCTTCTTCTCACTACAACAAAAACATTAAAAGACAACGGTTAAAAATCGTTGTCGTAAGCCTTTAAAACCGTTGTAATTGGCAGTGTTGTTAAAAGTGGGGGACTATGACAACGATTTTAAACTGTTGTCTTTGACTGAAAAGACATCAGTTTTGCAACGGTTTAAAACCGTTGTCTTTGAATGAAAAGACGACGGTTTAAAACCGTTGTTGTTTAGAGTATTTTTTTAATAACATTGCCCGTTACAATCATTTTTGAAGCTATGACAACGATTTTTAAACCGTTGTCTTTTAAATTATTATCTTTTAATACCAATATATTATATTTCAATATAAATATATAATAAAGAATCATAATCACAAAAGAAAGAATATTCATCACATCAATATCATTCAAAATGTTACTTATACAAGAATTACAATCACAAAAGAAGAAACATGTCTCATGTTTAAATAAAATTTATCTCAATACAAATAAATAAATAAGTTCCATTTATAACTAATGAACAATAGCCAACTAATGAACAAGTCCCATCACAATCTTCAACTTGTAGGATTTCATTGAACTCTTTTTTCTCACTTGCTGATTCTTTTTCAATCAGTATATAAGAATTGGCAGTCACTGTTATAGCCTTGCATATAGCAAAATGAATAAAGCTCAATGGAGTGAATAGCTTCATGTAGCTGAAACCAAAAAATTGGGACAAGCATAGCTTAATGAAGATGATGTAAGAATTGGCAACAAGTTAATTCCAATAAACTGACCAGTCCTGCCCCAACATGATCACGAATGAAAGCTGCATCGCTGTATCGCTCTTCCTCTATAGCTCTCTATGGCAACATGAGTGCTTAGAATATAAATTAAATACAATAAGTGCATAAGACAAGTTTCATACATTCATAATAGTCAATGTTGCTCCAACAATATCCTTTTTTGTAGCACCAGTTATGGCCAACTTCAGCTTTGCAGCTTCTCCATAATCCTCTCTTAAAATAGCCTCATTCAATTGTGACTGAAATAAGGCCATCACATAGCATGAAACTATCAGCAAAACTAAAGCCACAGTGGTATGAACAAAATTGTACACCAGAACATAATAAACTTGACTCTAACAAAAGGAAATCAAGTTTGGTATATTCAGTTAAGCTTCAACTTCTAATTTAGTGGTGTTGTTTGTGCTACTGTCTTTGGGCATAACAAGCCAGAGTGACCATGGTCCAAAACTTTGAACAAGACTGATTTTACCAGCCAGTTGATAGCCTATACGATGTGAATTATTTTCATATAACCTTTACAAACCTATAATAAGATCTGAACTAACATTGGCATAAACCAAATTGTGCTAACTATACCAATTTTATGGATCAGTATAACTGTTAGAACCAGCTGATATCATTTCAACTCGTCACAAGGACTCTTTGAGGGTTTTTTTTACACTGTTTAAGTTATTTTATACTTCTAAACCCAAACATTTCTTATCTGATTCCCTCGCTCTTTACAATATTCCACTGAAATGGCTGATTCTCTTAATTGATTAATCACAAGCGGATGCACAAGACGACTGACAATGAAATAACCATGTAATTGAACATAAAAGTAAAACAGTTTTCTTTATAAATAAATATTAACCGACCCAACTCCACCACCAATCTGAAAACATCAATCGAAGACTAGAAGATTTTACATTTAAGACGGAAACAAGTTTCTCGTGTTCTTCAATCTCCGTAAAATGCTGCTTCCACCTCTCACAATCCCAATCCTCCCCATTTTCCTTGACCGTAGTCACCTTCTTCTCCTCCTCCGTAATGCAACCAACAAATTTGGATGGATGACGCCTCAAAACACTATTGCATTAAAATACAAAAGAAAATCAACTTTTTTCCTGATCCAAAAATCTTAACCTAACGTTTACATAACTACACTTCATCAAATGAATGTACAAAGTAGAATACTAGTTTGTTTGTGTTGCATATAAAGCAAAAAAAAAAAAAAAAAAGAAAGAAATACAACCTAGTTACTAAAGAATGATCAAACCATATGGTTTATTGGTTGCATAATAAGGGCACCATCAACTCCTGCCTCTGACATGCACTGGAAGAAAAGGCAAATATGTCAAGGATTTTTTTTTTCATTTAAGAGCATTAAATAAGTTACAACAAATCACATATGATTGATTGCAGCAAGACAACTTGGAGTCTGACCACCAGATGGTATTGTAAGAAATGGTAGTTCTTCGTTCTATCACTTTATTCTTAGCAAAGATAAAGAGTATATTCAATAAATTGCTCCACAATGTGATATACAATCATTCTCGAACAAAAAAAAGTAATGTATCAGTAAACTCACGATTACTGGTAGGTTGGGGGTCCTAAACAAGTATTACAAATAGTTCTTTTACTGAATATATAACAAATCTAACTGTGAAAAAATTGAAATGTGAAGATAACAACAATACACTACTATTAGGCAAAGTATCAAACAAGTATCAACAAAATACAGTTCCTTTTAATAATGTATAAAATGCTATTATACCGCCAATTTATCAACCATGACACTGGATCAATAATTCCAATAATGTGCACAAGGATAAATAGATAATATGAGACAGTTATATTGTTTGAGTTTGGAACAATACAGGAATGACTGATTTCTAGCAATAAAATTCTAAAAGACCAAATCTCAAACGTCCAACATAGTTGGTGAAAGACCATAGATTCATATGTCAAATGTCAGGCACACAACCCGTCGTACTAACCTAAAACAAAACTCCAACTTAGGGCAGCTAAATTCTTCGCCTCTTATTGCTTCAAACCGACTTCCTTAACCCCAGAGATTATTTGAAACTCCTATCCAAAAAAAAATCCAAGTACCTTGAGCAAGAAATCAGCGTCCCCAGGGACGGAAGGGTCCTGGCCAGGAAAATAAGGGTAATTCTCTACAGCCTACATGCCAAGGAGGAATCATCAACATCAGATTCTTTGTTCTTAGAGGTTTGGATTGTAGGTTATTTTCTTTGTAACGACTTGGATGCTGAGATCTCTAGTTATGGCATCATCTCCTAGAAGCCAACATGACTACATGAAAGGCAAGCAAGGTTATGGATTCTAGTGAGTACTTAGATAGACTTGAACCTTCCTATAGTATCATCTCTAGTTATGGTACAATCATTTTTCAGAAACTTAAAGGGAAGTTGTTGATGTATAAGTTGTACTTGAGTTGGACTCATTTTAATGTGTTGGCAAAATCTATGACGTTATGTTTAAGTTGGACAAAACTTCTATATCCTCAAGCTTTAATCCATACAACAAACTTTAATGAGAAAAGTAAATGACCAAATTAAAGATAAAAACATGTTATAACTACATGCGCAAAAGGAAAAAAATAATATATTCTGATGCATAAAGCAGCTGGTCAACAAAACATGCACTTGTCTAAGAGTTTTCATACCTGATACAGAGCATGACTTAACTCTTTACCTAGCTGTGTGTAATTGATTCTCAAGTGCAAAATTAGATAGCATCAGAGCATCTTATTCCTGTTTCAGCAGAAGAAAAACAACATTAAATTCCTTAAGGATTAATACATTAGTTGTAAAGTATAAAGAAGGATTATTCTAGAAAATTAGGATAAGGACAAGCGTGTTCTGATTACCGCATGCTCCCATCTCCCGTGTTCTGATTACCTCTTCTAACAGAACACCTGTGACAAAAGTCTTCCATGAGTTACAAGAAGACAATTCAGGTCAAACTTCAAATGATTAGGTATTCTATTATTGAAATGGATATATGCTTGCTCTCTATTTGCTTTAATGGGGATCCAACCAATGTCCCTCATTATCCTAAAAACCTGCAAAAGCACCATGGTTCTGCATATATTAGTTGATACTTTGCTAGAATTTGAGATTAGATAAAAACTGGGAAATCATCTCACTGAAGCTTGAACATTAGAACACACGCTACCTGACATGTAGAAAGTGATTAAAACATGATTGATAAATAAGGACCGTTTTGATTACACAGAATAGAACAATAACAAATTCGATGAACTTGAGCTTACAAAGTTACAACATTTGTAGTTACAAAATGACAAGGTTCTTGCGAATCAAGATTTGTAGAAAAAATATCACTGTTTGATTATCCTTCCAGCCAATACAATTGCTCACACAATTAGATTTTCCCTAAGCCTTTGGATTAGCATAAAGCAGTTCATTGAACCGAACCTACCTCACGATGTCCGTGATTTAAAGCCCGAGATAAGCTCAAAACTCAATGGAAACACATCGCATAGTAAATCTTCAATTCTTCACCCTAGATATCGAGAATCAAATGTAGCCAACAAGGTAGCCAAAATATGGTAATCAAGGAGACTCATCCAACAGCTCATCCTCAAAAATTTTGCAGGTAGAGTGTAATAAATGCTCAATTTCTTACAACAGAACGATTGGATATTTTCAACAAGTAACATCACCTACTAAGACTAACACCTGAGCATGTTTTCTTTGCAAAGCAAGAGACATCAAAATTATGATATTTAACCATACGACTGCGGGCAAAATCCTGAAAGGCATGGTACAATAATCAGTATTTGGAATTAGGTAAAAGTGTCCAAACAATTAAAGTGCAGTAAGAATTTAAACAAGAAATAAACTTCTGCGACACACACACACACACACACACACACATATATATATATATATAGCACAATGGCAGGAAAAGAAGTAAGTTCGATAAATATACCAAAAAAAAAGGTCAAATTGCTTAGATCCCTTGTTAAATCTTGGAAGGATAATGGAAAAAATTTTGCAAAATTTTGTGGAAAATGCGTTCCATTTCAAAAATTAGCTCAGAATATGTAACTTGCTCTTATTTTTGGGTAACTCAACTTCCATTCACTAGGAAGCAGCACACAACCAAGCAAGCGCGCAAAACCATGATTTTAACATAACCGAAAAAAAAAACATCTAGAGGGAGTTGCAATTATGCCGCGCGAACGAGGATTGTGTAACAAAATAAATATACTCCAAAAGGGGGTAGGAGATCCTCAAGCTACAATCCAGAGCGAGAACAGCAAGCGGCGACAAAAATCGTATACAAGGAATGAGGAGGTAATCTGGGCGACGTAGAGGAAAGAGATAGACCGAGGGTTGCGGCCGACAGCGAGGGAGGAGGTCGCGGCTGGAAAGGCATAGGAGACGCTAGGGAAGATTCCTCAAATATGCTCTCGCAGAGAGAAGGGCGACAAGATCGAAGAAAGGAGCAAGCGTTACATGAGGAGAAGGGAAGATTCCTCAGGGTACAGGGCGGGGTTAGTCGTAAATGGACTTTTGCTTCAAGAGAGAGGGAAAAAAACCTGTACCTTGACCTTGTGATGGATGTGGTTTGTTTGGTCAGATGCAACCATTTGATTCCGACGGGAACAAGAAAGCGAGCCATGGGAGGTGCTCACTTCGTTGTGGAGGAAGATCCAGCAGGATGGAGTGAAGAGATTGTATGAGGAAAGGGAAAGAAAAATTACTTAGCTAGGTTTGGGAGCGCAAAGGGGAAAAAAGGCGCCGAAAAGATTTGCGAAGAGAGGGAAAGTAAAACTGCGAGGAGAAATGACGAAACAAATAAAGTCAAAGACAACAGTTTATCAAAACCGTTGTCCTAGCCCCTAAAAAAGCGCTTAAAGACAACGGTTTTAGATAACCGTTGTAAAATGCGTTGTTGATTTTAAAAAAAATTGCTCAACGACAACGGTTTTCACAAAACTGTTATCTTTTGTATTTTATGGGAGCTCAAAGACAACGGTTTTAGATAAAACCGTTGTCTTTTCCCAAATTTACAACAGTTTCATCTAAAACCGTTGTCTTTGTGGTATTGTTGTTTAACATTTTTGTTGTAGTGTCTTCCGCAGGATTGTTGGATCGACAAGCTTTGCACGAAGAACCATGACGATTCCGCTGCATTCAGGTTCTTTGTAATTACAGTATTTATTTCCTTATGTCGTGTTCTCGATGAAACGAAGATCCATGCTCATATGTTCTTGTTTTTCCTATTCGAATTCTTACTATGATTGTCTAAAATTCATACGGCTTAGGTTTTACGAGAACCATCAATTGGTATCAGAGCCAGGTTTTTTTTCATTGTTTACATTGGCTATAAATTTTGAATTTTTCATCGATTTATTGTTTGTATGTTGGATTAAGTTTTCCTAGTATAATACAATTATTTGATTGTCGAAATCTTTTGTATAGAAAATTTAGGAAAAGATTTGATCTTTCATGTAGTAATGGTTTAATAGATAGGTTTGGTCGACCAATATATTACCAAGTCTAAAACATCGAACAGAATTGATGGAAATTGATTAAATTTTTTTCTTAATTTATTTCTCCCTTAAATTCGTGACTACGTCAATCATTAATTGATTAGAATTATTTTTTAATCGATTGAGGTTATTATTATTATTTTTTTATTAAGTTTTTTTTTCTTTCCATGAAGGTTGCTGTTTCAACAAAACAGAATCGAAAAGAAAAAAAAAATCGGTTTTTATGAAACACGATTTCGTGAAACAGTAATTAACGGTTTCATTAAAAACAATGTTTTTTAAAATAATAATAATTATTATTATTATTATTATTTCATGTAATAAAAGGAATACATTAAATATTCTTTTTATGCATGGATAATTAAAAGATTAAATAGCATGAAATAATGCTATTTAATTATAAAACTAAAGAAAAATTTTAATTTCTTATGGAAGGTTCTATATACAATTACGTAGTCGCATATAGTAGATTTTCAGATCGATTGGGATAATTGATTGGATCTATCAATCGACTACCATAAGGTATCAATCGATTAATAAACTTAATTTCATATTGTTAAGGTTGATTAAATAATTTCTGTTCGAATTAGGTTTCTAGTATTTTCTTGGGTCTATCTACACAACGTGCTACTAAGTTGAACTAATGTGTCGGCCCAAAAGAAGGCACCTTAGGTAGGTTTAGTGTATTTTGTGTTGGTAGACGCATATCTATGCTAAAAGTAATCGGCCCAAAGGAAGGTTGCTTTTATGCCTGCATAATGTAGCTTACAACTATAGAACAAAATATTATTTTGTTCAGATCATGCACACAATATGTCGACCCAAAGGAAGGCATATTATGTTGTCGATTAAAGTCGTTGTAAGTTATGGACCAAAATATAACTCATATAAAGTATCATATTATGCGCACAATGGGCCGGCCCAAAGGAAGACACATTGTGTGACCAATTAAAGTTTGAGTTATATTAGAGAGTATTGCTAACAAATAATGTGTCAGCCCAAAGGAATGCACATTATGTTGTACTTGATATCTCATAAAGAGTCCATTTATATGCATTTAAAATTTTATTTTATTTGCATAATTTTATATTATTAATATGTTCTTGGCTTTAGTAAAATAATGAGCTTAAATAAATTTCTCTCTTTAATTTCAGTGCAATCTGTAACTGTCAGCATTAATAACATCCCAACACTAACTGGTTTGAATTTTGCTGAATGGAAAGAATACGTAACCATAGTCTTAGGCTGCATGGACTTGGACTATGCATTAAGGAATGATCACCCCACACCTTTGACCAGTGCCAATACTATAGAGCAAAGGGCTGAATTTCAACTGTGGGAGAAATCAAATCGCATGTGTTTGAGTATGATGAAGCTTTCCATATCGACACCAATAAAGGGCTCGATAACTGAGAGAGAAGATGCTAGGAGTTTCCTGGACCAATTAGCAGATCAATTCACCTCAAATGAAAAGGTCGACATTACCACACTTCTTACAAAGTTGGTAACCATGCGGTATACTAGAAAAGGAAGCATAAGGGAGACACCTGAAAGTGCTCACCTAGCATCTAGATCTCAAGGTTCAAGCAAGAAGAGAAAGAGGATCAATAATGGAAAAGGAAAACAAACTGCAGATTCTGAGAGTTTTCTCAATTTTGTTAGTTCAGAAGTCAATCTAGCTATTGTACCCACTGATACTTGGTGGATAGATACTGGTGCTACTACTCACATAAGTGTCACTATGCAAGGTTGTCTCAGGAGCCGACTTCCGCTTGATGGTGAAAGATACATCTATACAGGAAATGGAAAGAAGGCTAAAGTCGAGTCGATTGGTGATTTTAGGCTTTGTTTAGGAACCAATGTCTTTCTGGATTTAGAAAATACATTTATTGTACCATCTTTTCGACGAAATTTAATTTCAATTTCTTGTTTGGACAAATCAGGTTATTCTTGTTTATTTAGAAATGAAATTTTCAGTATTTTCTTTAATACAGTGTTGGTTGACAATGATTCCTTGGTTGATAAGCTTTATAAATTGAACACCTTTACTCCTACAGTTGACAACGTGATAATACATAGTATAGGTACAAAACGTAAATTGACTAACGAGAATTCTTCCATGTTGTGGCATAGGCGTTTAGGACATATATCCAAACAATGCCTAGAAAGGTTAATGTCACATGGAATTGTTGGAACCCCAAGGTTGTTTTGGTGTGATCAACAAGTCAAGTTAGGTCCTGCGTTGTATTTAACCTTGTGTCTAAGTGTGCAGGAGCTTAGGAGCACAGGTACTCGAGCGGAAGACACAGCTAGCGAGAAGGACGGCACGCTGTGCGTCCGAGGGACGAGGTGCTGCGGAAGAGTACACCGGCGGACGAGAAGGAAGTGCGCGCGGTGGTTCCGAGGTACGAAAGCCAGAGCGGAGGATTGCTCGGGGAGCAAGAGACGCAGCTAGCGCGAAGGTCGGCACGGGGTGCGACCGAGGGACGAAGTCTGCGGATGAGTACCCTGGTGGACGAGAAGGAACACGTGGCAATTCCGAGGGACGAGAAGCCGGAGGGAAGCACGCTCGAGAAGACCGGAAGTTGGGTTCGGGTGAGCCCTTTTCCGGATGGCAGAGATCACCCAAGTGAGCGGATCCGGAGGAGAAGAACCGGACCGAGGCGGGACTGAACCAGAGAAGAGGTCCCGGACGAAAAAGTCAACGGCTGTTGACTTTGGGCTCCGGGGCGCCCGGAGCAGCCCGGAATAGTCCGGGGCGCCCGGAACTCTTCCGGGCGCCCGGACCCAGTATTTTCGCCAGATCGAGTCAAAACTCGATCTGAACGTTGGGGGATAAGATTTATCCCCCCCAGGGCGCCCGGAACCCTTCCAGGCGCCCCGACCAAGGCTATAAATATAGCCTTGGTCCAGAAGCTTTTCATTAATTCAGAACTCACGCTTTTCTTTCAAACACTTGTACGCTTTCTGTAGTTAGCTTCTATTGTGCGCTTCAACTTTGTAAGAGGCTTCTCTGCCTGAAGGAGAAATTCTAGTGCGATCATCTTTCTTGGATTAACAACCTTCCCGGTTGTAACCAAGTCAAAACCTGGTGCCTCGTTTTCTGTTCTGATCTTAGTTTATTGCTTTGATTATTTTTACAAGTCGAGAAGGGTTGGTTTGTGTTTTGATTTCTGCAGGGCTATTCAACCCCCCTTCTAGCCGGCCCAACGGTCCTACAAGTGGTATCAGAGCCGAGTACGCCTCAGAAGGACTAACCGCCGTCTGAAGCAACAAAACGATGGCCGGAGCTAGCGACTACCCACCTGCATTCGAGGGGGAGTTTTCCATCTGGAAACAAAACATGGAGGTATACCTTAACTCAAATTCTGATATTTCTTTAATAATGAAATTTGGTTATGAAGAACCAAAGAACACGAACGGAGAAGGACTCGATCTACGCCTCTGGAACGAAAAGCAACGTGAGGAGTCTATGGAAAATGGGCGAGCAAAATATTATCTTCTGAATGTAATACCAAAGGAAGATTTCAAAAAGGTCGCAGATTATGAAAGCGCAAAAGAACTTTGGGAAAAGTTCTTGCAGCTCTACGAAGAACCTTCAGAAGCTGACATCTCAATAGACACCGAGCCACCGACGGAAGAGTCTGAAATCGAGGTAAGTACTACAACAGCCGAAGTACATCCCGAGATCGATGAAGGGGGAGAATCTTCGAAAGAAAGCAACTCGATAGGGGGAGAATCAATTACTGACAAGGTAAGTCAGGTATGGACTCGAACCTCTGATCAATTGAATGATTCAATCGAAGAATTGCCTGAAAATTTTTGCGAATCATCGAAAGAGTTTTTTATATTAGAAAATCAATTGTCAAACTTATCTTGCAAATTTGAAATATTATCAAAAGAGTTCTTCGAATTTCAAAATATCTTAACAAAAGAATTTTGCAAGTTGGAAACTTTGCTAAAAAACTTTTGTGAATCACAAAGAAGTTTTTCGAAAGAATTATGCAACTTAGAAATATTATCGAAAACTTTTTCTGGTCCTAAAAATTTGGAATTACAAATTACTTTATTGAAAAAGTTTTATGAATTAGAAATTGATTCATCGAAAAATATTTTCGGATTAAGAAACCTATTATTAATAGATTCCTGCAAATTCTTATTGTTAAAAAATTCTGGCAAATTACAAAATATTCTTTCAAACGAATTTTGCACATTGCCGAAAGAATTTTTTATATTGTCGAAAATTTTTATCAAGTTAGAATCTATGCTATTTGAATATTTTTGTGAAGTTGCAATTCAAAAAATAATAGAAATTAACATGATACAAATAATTGCATGTTTAATATCTGTGGCTTTAATTTTGAAAAAGTGTAATTTGAGAAGTTATGAAAAATTGAAATGGAAATTCAAAACTTGTTGATATAAGTATCAGTATAAAATAAATAAATGCATAGAAATTTTTTTTTATGCTATCAATTTTTTAAAAATTTTCTTGCATAAATTTTTCGGCTTAGAAAGTGTTTAATTATTGATGACGAATACTTGAAATTTTTTCTTGACTTAGAAATTTGTCTTGACTTAGAAATATTTCCCTGAAAATTATTGAAATATATTTTCAAATTTTATTAATGTCAACCCTTAGATTTTAGTTGTTCCCCATTTTTATTGTGATCAAAGGGGGAGAAGGAAAGTATAAGTCTAGGGGGAAGTAGAAAATTGAAAATTGAAAACTAAAATTTGCATGTTATTGCAATAAACTGTTTAATTTCATATCTATTTTTGTCCCTAGCTTAACTTGGGTTGATCACACCAAAAAGGGGGAGATTGTTGGAACCCCAAGGTTGTTTTGGTGTGATCAACAAGTCAAGTTAGGTCATGCGTTGTATTTAACCTTGTGTCTAAGTGTGCAGGAGCTTAGGAGCACAGGTACTCGAGCGGAAGACACAGCTAGCGAGAAGGACGACACGCTGTGCGTCCGAGGGACGAGGTGCTGCGGAAGAGTACACCGGCGGACGAGAAGGAAGTGCGCGCGGTGGTTCCGAGGTACGAAAGCCAGAGCGGAAGATTGCTCGGGGAGCAAGAGACGCAGCTAGCGCGAAGGTCGGCACGGGGTGCGACCGAGGGACGAAGTCTGCGGATGAGTACCCTGGTGGACGAGAAGGAACACGCAGCAATTCCGAGGGACGAGAAGCCGGAGGGAAGCACGCTCGAGAAGACCGGAAGTTGGGTTCGGGTGAGCCCTTTTCCGGATGGCAGAGATCACCCAAGTGAGCGGATCCGGAGGAGAAGAACCGGATCGAGGCGGGACTGAACCAGAGAAGAGGTCCTGGACGAAAAAGTCAACGACTGTTGGCTTTGGGCTCCGGGGCGCCCGGACCCAGTATTTTCGCCAGATCGAGTCAAAACTCGATCTGAACGTTGGGGGATAAGATTTATCCCCCCTAGGGCGCCCGGAACCCTTCCAGGCGCCCCGACCAAGGTTATAAATATAGCCTTGGTCCAGAAGCTTTTCATTAATTCAGAACTCACGCTTTTCTTTCAAACACTTGTACGCTTTCTGTAGTTAGCTTCTATTGTGCACTTCAACTTTGTAAGAGGCTTCTCCGCCTGAAGGAGAAATTCTAGTGCGATCATCTTTCTTGGATTAACAACCTTCCCGGTTGTAACCAAGTCAAAACCTGGTGCCTCGTTTTCTGTTCTGATCTTAGTTTATTGCTTTGATTATTTTTACAAGTGTCAGTTTAAGAGTTCGAGAAGGGTTGGTTTGTGTTTTGATTTCTGCAGGGCTATTCAACCCCCCCTTCTAGCCGGCCCAACGGTCCTACAGGAATTCTCGATTCCCTTGATATGTCAGACTTTGATGTCTGCATAGAGTGTATCAAGGGGAAGACCACTAACAAAAGGAATAAGGGGGCTAGCCGTTGTAGTGATGTTTTGGAGCTAATACATCGGATATTTGTGGGGCATTCCCTAAGGCATCTTGGAATGGACACACATATTTTATTAGCTTCATAGATGACTATTCCAGATTTGGCTATCTGTAACTTATTCATGAGAAATCGTAATCTTTGGACATGTTCAAACTTTTCAAAGCCGAAGTTGAACTTCAACTAGGTAAGAAAATTAAAGCTATCCGATCCGACCGTGGAGGTGAATATTACGGTCGATATGATGGATCAGGTGAACAACGTCTAGGACCTTTTGCGAATTACCTTGCTGAGTGTGGAATTGTGCCTCAATATACCATGCCTGGTACACCTAGTCAGAATGGTGTAGCTGAGCGTCGCAATCGAACCCTAAAAGATATGGTAAGAAGTATGATGGTTTTCACTTCTCTACCAGAGTCCTTGTGGGGTGAAGCACTCAAAACTGCAGTTTATCTACTCAATAGAGTACCTAGTAAAGCAGTAACTAAAACTCCATTCGAGATGTGGACGGGTAAGAAGCCTAGTATTAGGCACTTACACGTCTGGGGTTGTCTAGCTGAAGCTAGGCCTTACAAGCCTAATGAAAGGAAACTGGACGCAAGAATAGTTAGATATAATTTTGTAGGATACTCTGAAAAGTCAAGAGGATATAAATTTTATGATCTCTCTAATAGATCCTTCTTCAAAATGGGAAATGCCATGTTCATTGAGGACAATGGGAGTGATAAAATCAGGGAAATATCTTTTGAGGAATGCGATGACAATCCTCCTGTGGTTACTACTAGTGCGCTCAGTAGCGGTATGGTTACTATACCGCACATTATGGGTATCACACATCCAGTAAGCATAGTGAACCAAGATATTCCCATGACATCTCCAATGCAATTGGAGGAACCTGCTACTGAAATTGAAGTATTGCTTCATATTGATGAGCAAGTACCTCAACCACTTCAAATACAAGTGCCTTTAAGGTGATCCACAAGGGAACAGAGAAGCATGAATTCTCGTGATTATGTTTATCTCCAAGAGCATTGTTAGGATCTTCGGATGGCTAGAGAGGGGGGGGTGTGAATAGTCTCCTCTAAAAGCTTAAAGAATTTCTTCCTACAAATCGTTAGCGCAGCGGAAATATGCAAACGAAAAGATAATACAAGAAAAAGAGACAAACACCACTAACACCAGTATGTACGAGGTTCGGGGATAACTTGCCCCTACTCCTCGGCGTGTCTGTAAGGTGGACGATCCCTTGATCTTTCGGTAGATCACACCCCGGATAGATTCTGACTAAAGATTTTCTCCTTCTCGGTGGAGTAACCTCTCCACAAAGTCTCAGATGATATGTAAATAAAGCACAAGACTTACAATGATCAGTGGCTAAAGAAAATGGAGAATATGCTCACAGCCACGCGAAGACGACGGTGAAAGCAGAGCACACGAAGGAAGCAGCTTCTCAGCCAAGAGCTCAAAGCTTAGCACTTGCTTGATCGATCGATGATTTTTCTTTTTCTTTTTCCTTCTTCTTATGCCTCTGCTTTTCCACTGCGTTCAGCCTGTATCGAATCGCTGTCAACCTGCACCGAATCACTGCTGCAAGCTAAGGCGTCGCCAATCACTCTTCCTTCTCATCTGGTTCTCTGAACTCACACCAATAGAACCCATGTTCTTCACAGGTGTCTCTGAGCTCGAACCAATAAGCAGGAGTCAAACTGACTGCCAGCTGATCGTGGCCAGATCGCAGCCAGTAACTGTTGATGCTCCAATTGCACCATTTGCAGCGAAACATAGTAGAACGAACACTTTATCTTATTCATCTGATGGATCTTAATTTGAATTTTAGCATTGGCATGATACCTGCAACCTACAAATTAAAAAGCTCAGTGCAGATGGTTAAATTAGACGAATCAGAAGTTGCAGAGAAACAACAGATTATCGTGGATCGGTCAGCAGACCGATCCACATCCTCTTTGACCGATCAGGCTATGGCCTGATCGGTCCAGGAAGTCTCTGATCGGTCTGTGGACTGATCAGGCTATAGGTGGATCAGTCCACAAACCGATCCCCCTATCCTTTCTCTCGAAATCCGTTGCCTCCTAATCGGTCTACAGACCGATCAGTAATTCTCATAGAGAGTTACTGATTGGTTACTGATCGGTCTGGTGACCGATCCGATAACCATAGTATCACTGGATCGGTCAACAGACCGATCCAATGCCTATGTAGGTTTAGAGCTTCCCAGCCCTAAACCCTAAAGCCTTCCTAGTCTAGAGAACGAGCTACCGAGCCCTTTCTGACCTAGTTTGGAGAACTAGCTACCGAGCCCTCTCCGACTTCCACGTCCGGTCTAGAGAACGAGCTACCGAGCCCTCTCTGACCTAGTCCAGAGAACGAGTTACCGAGCCCTCTCCAACTCCATCCGGTCCAGAGAACGAGCTACCGAGCCCTCTCTGACCTAGTCCGGAGAATGAGCTACCGAGCCCTCTCCGACTCCGCGTGCCAAGTTTCCATACTTGGACTTTTCCCTTCCACCTGATCAACCTTGATCAGTAATCAATCTAAGTTTAATTAATATCTGATACAAACTTAAATCAGTGTCAACATCAAAACAACAGCCAGGTCAGACTATATCAACAATCTTCCCCTTTTTGTTGTTTGACAACACGATTTAAGTTTAGATCAGAAATGCTCATTTTCCATAATTTTAGGGGAATCAAGATCCTCCCCCTAAGACGGATACAACACTATGTAAGGAAGTCAATAATGCTCAAGGTTATCCTCTCTCCTAAAATCAAAACTTCATTCATCTCTAAACTTAGTCATCTTCTCCTCTTTTGTCAAACACCAAAAAGGTGCGAATTATGTAATAAGACTTAAAGGACTCCCCCTTAACCCATACTGTATCTTTCTTAATCCACATAGAATTCCCTCTAAGTGTATTATCGGACAGTAAATAAGAGACAAGCAAGATATGGCATATGAAAAGCATATAAATAGCCAATAAGAACTGAAACATAAAGAGAAGCAAGTAATAGAAAAACGAGTAGCATAAATATATGAAAACAGCTAATATCCAGGTCAGACACATGTATCTATCAAACAGTATCCGAAACATAGGCAATCAAAATGACCAATATAAAACAAGGTGTATCAATCAACATCCTCAATATGAGGAGCATCATCATCATCAGCTGGAGGAGTGAGTCCCTGAGGCGGCATGCTGCTGCTCGAGGGTGGATAGCACGAGTAATACTGCGGAGGTGGATAGCTGGCCATCCATCCCAGAAGCACCTGCTGCGTCGCCAAATGCTGACTGCGTAGATCATCGTAACGCTGGTCAATCCGAACGCGCAGCCCATGGAGCTCAGCAGCACATCATGCTGATCGATGCGGCTCTCCAGCTCAGCGATCTGCCAGCGCAGATCAGGATCTGCCTCTCCATACTCAGCAGCAGCAGCAGCAGGAGCAGCATCAACCTGTCGTGGAGGTGCCCGTGGTAACTCACCCAGTGCTCTCCCGTCCTTCCAACGAACCTCCCCATACTGTCCTATGATGCAGACTTGGAAAATGCACATTTTCCAAGTCTGCAGTCCTGCCTCACCATCTTGACTATCCTTCCCTTGGAGACATCAATCTGTAGGGTCTCGAGCCAATCCGTAATTATATGTCCATAAGGCATATAAACGGTGAAGCTGTTAGGCTCACTATAGGAGATGATAGACGAATAAATGCTCGACATGATGTCAAAATCAAGACATCGACGCAATCCATAAAGCATCAAGCAGTGATATGGTCGGATCTCTGACAAGGGTTTAGATATGATTGGCAGAAGGCAATTTGTGACAATCTTAAAGACAATGTAATCTGGGGCAGATAGTCTCAGGGCTGCAAAGGTAGGAAAATCAACATCTAACTCATCTTGTCCACCCGGTCTAGGATGTCCGAAGAAATACTCATAAATGTAGTCAGATGAGACATCAAAGGGAGAAGGTAAGGGGTCTGGTAAATCAGGATATATGGAAAAGACATTTCCTGAACACCTCCGGCAAGCTAGATAATCAAAGAAGGTCGAGAAATTGAAATCAATAGTCTGCTTAGCAACTCTAGTTTTATAATTAACATCATTAGTTTGATGAAGATTATTATAAAACTCAGATACTAAGTCGTAATTGATGTCCCGTTCTAAATAGACTAGAGAATCAAGTTTGTAATAGGCAAGTATTTCAGATACAGATGGGCAAAATTCATCCATGAATTTTTTATCCACAGACCTACAAGGAAGCAGTTTGAAGGTTCTTTGTTGAAAAGCTTGTTCAAAGTGATGGTTTGGAAATCTTCCACAAACGGATGGTTGAGGTCGGGAGGGAGCCTTAGATTTAGATTTCTCAGTTGACGACTTAGAGGTTCCCTCACTAACTTGTTTCTTCCTAAAGGTTAAAAATGTGACACGAACGGGGCAAATAGGTGAGCACGGAAGCCACCAACAACCGAGAACCAAGCCAAATCACAAAGATACGGTGAGAAATGAAAATGAAGTGCCAAAATGAGTAGAGCTCGGGGAGAATGGAGTTACCTTGGTGCCATTTATGTATCTTTCGGATAAAGGAGAGAAGAGTTGAGGCGAAGGAGGGTGTCAGCTAGGGCTTCGGCGTGCAATGGGAAGAGAAAGGATCGAGAAGAGTTAAGAGGGATATAATCCAGGTGGTGATATGATCGGACGGCTGTCCGATCAGGAGAGATCCTAACCGATCAGGGAACCTCCTGATCGGTCAGGGAATACCCTGATCGGTCGGTGGACCGATCAAGAAGCCTCCTGATCGGTCCCTGGACCGATCAAAACGCCTTCTTGCGTACCAGAATGACCTGATCTGTCCCTGGGCCGATCAGTAAGCAAACAGAGAGTTCTGGATCGGTCGACAGACCGATCCAGTCTCTCCTGATCGGATTGTAGACCAATCAGTGTCTGAAAAATTGACGATGCTCCAGGAATTTCAGTAACTGAAATTCGTAGAAGTTTTCTATCGAGAATTTTGAAGATTCAGAAATCAAGAAGTTCAGAAACTTCCAAATTCAGAACCTAGAATCTGAAGAATCTACAAACATAAATATTTCCGAACGATGAGCTCTTATGGTCTGAAATTGTTCAGAACCAGAAGGTTTCAAACATAAAAAAAAAAACACAGACCAACTCCAAACGCATAGAGTTCAGACGTTTTGAACCTTAAGGTTTCAAAACCAGAAAAACTTCTGAAACTATGATCTATAGTGAACTAATGTATTAGTCAAGACTCAGGCTATTTATTACCTGGTTCAAAACACATCCTTGCTATGATCAGTTTCGAGTTTGTTAAAATATATCCAAATTGCTATCATTACTTCAACAACTTGTCCTATTTTCAATCAAAATCATGAAAGGTATCGATCAAAGGTATTAATCAACATATCAACCAAAGTTAGTTAATTTCTAGATAAAGGTCCAACCAAGTTTCCTTGGTTGGAATATATGAGTAAGATCTAGGAACCAAATACACATGAATTATGTAATGGTCTTCCCCATACTCGATTTATGTCTCTTCAACCTAATTATTCAAGGGATGCATGATACATTTTGAATAATTTGGCTGATCCTAGCATCTCACCCCATTTCTAGCAAACAAAAATAATTTGTTAAACCTTATAGTTTGTGTGAGATGTCCCCAAGTTGTCCAAATTAATTTCTCAATTTCTCTTGTCATTTTAATTGTCCTTATTGATCATGATGAAGTCCTAATGGCCTATTGACCCAAACACATTCCCAATTCTCTCCTTAAATGGCTAAATTCATTTTCCGGAAGGGGTTTGGTGAAAATATCGGCTAGGTTTGACTTTGACTCAACATATGTGAGCGCAATGTCTCCCCTAGCTACGTGATCTCTAATGAAGTGATGCCGCACTTCAATGTGTTTGGTCCTTGAATGATGAGCTGGATTTTTCGTTAGGTTTATTGTGCTGGTGTTGTCACACAACACTTGCACTCCCTTATATGAAAGCCCATAATCTTCTAGGGTGTGGATCATCCACAACAATTGTGATACACTCTCTCCCATGACAATGTATTCAGCCTCGGTCGTGGAGAGAGCAACGCAATGTTACTTCTGACTTAACCAACTAACCAATGATGAACCTAAAAATTAACAACCCCCACTAGTGCTTTTCCGATCCAATTTGCACCCAGCATAATCAGAGTCGGTATAGCCTATCAAATCAAACGACTCAGTACGAGGGTACCAGAGACCTACTCTAATTGTGCCCTTAAGGTATCTCAGGATTCTCTTAACTGCAATTAAATGAGATTCCTTGGCACATACTTGATATCTAGCGCACATGCCCACAGCAAAAAGTATGTCCGGTCGACTAGCTGTGAGATATAGAAGACTACCGATCATGCTTCTATATTGCGTTAGATCAACTGGTTTTCCATTCTCATCATTGTCAAGGCGAGTGTTTGTCGCCATTGGAGTGGATACTTCCTTAGAGTCATTCATTTTGAATTTCTTGAGCATCTCTTGAGTATATTTTGTCTGATGGACATAAATGTCATATCGAGTTTGTTTGATTTCAAGTCCAAGGAAGAATGTCAATTCTCCCACCAGACTCATCTCAAACTCACTTTCCATGTGAGTGATAAATTCATTCAAATAACCCTTGTTATTTGAGGCACAAATTATGTCATCGACATACACCTGGGCTACAAATATGTTTTCACCATCTCTACGCAGAAATAGTGTTGGATCTATTTGACCTCTTACAAACCCCTTTTCTAGTAAGTAAGTTGTCAACCTTTCGTACCAAGCTCGAGGTGCTTGTTTAAGCCCATAAAGAGCTTTCTTGAGCTTGTACACGTGGTTTGGAGCTTTGGTATTCACAAACCCCGGTGGTTGTTCAACAAAGACCTCTTCTTTAATGAAACCATTTAAGAAGGCCGATTTAACGTCCATTTGATAGAGCTTGAAGGCTCTATGTGCAGAAAAAGCTAGCATTAAACGAATGGACTCTAATCGGGCCACGGGAGCATAAGTCTCATCATAATCGTGGCCTTCGACTTGACTATAGCCCTTGGCTACAAGTCTTGCCTTGTTTCTTACGACTTCTCCCTTTTGGTTTAACTTATTTTTGAAGACCCATTTGGTTCCAATAATGGTGGTCTTCTTAGGTCTAGGAACTAAGTCCCACACTTGGCTCCTCTCAAATTGACCTAACTCATCTTGCATAGCTATAATCCAGTCAGGATCGTGCAATGCCTCATCAACTAATTTTGGTTCGATTTCTGAGATCAAGGTGACCTCATTAGACTCATTTCTAACGAATGATCTGGTCCTAACCCCTTGTTGGATGTCTCCAACAATCTGGTCTTGGGGATGACTAGACGCTATCCTAGATTACCTTGGTGTTGGCGGTGTCTCATTAGTGGTCTCACTAGGCACAGGCAAGGACTCAGTATCAGGCAAAGGATCAGCCTGAGCCCTTTGTTGCCTTTGCTCATCATCATCGGAGTCAACTTCGACTCTTTCTATGTTTTGATCATTCAAACTTAGACTTCTAAGTTCAAATTGAATTTCTCCTACATCCCTCGATTGATTATTTAATTTAGGAATTTCTTCAAATGCTACATTCGAGGATTCTTCAATCAATTTAGTCCTATTGTTGTAGACTCGATAGGCTTTGCTGATGAGAGAGTACCCGACCAGTATCCCTTCATCAGCCTTAGCCATGAACTTTCCAAGATGATCCTTGGTGTTCAAGATAAACACCTTACAACCAAACACCCTAAGATGTTTAATTGTAGGGGGTTTCCCAAACCAAAGTTCATGGGGAGTCTTTCCTAAAAACCTATGTATCAAGACTCGGTTCTGCACATAGCAAACTGTATTTACAGCTTCAGCCCATAAGTAGCTCGGTAGTGAGTACTCATTGAGCATGCTTCGTGCAGCCTCTTGCAAGACTCGGTTCTTTCTCTCCACAACCCCATTTTGCTGTGGGGTCCTTGGAGTAGAGAACTCATGCCTATATCCTTTTTCTTGACAAAATTATAAAAATCTATGGTTTTGAAATTTTGCACCATGATCACTTCTAATTGTTTTAATTGTTGTTGATTTTTCATTTTCAGTTCTTCTACAAAAAGAAACAAAAATATCTATGGTTTGATCCTTATTTTTCAAAAAGAAAGTCCATGTATATCTAGTAAAATCATCAATGATCACTAAGTAGTATCTACTTCCATTCAATGAAATGACATTACTGCAATCAAATAAATCCATATGCAATAAGTCTAAAGCAGTAGATGTACTTACAACGCTTTTACCTTTATGAGACGCTTTTGTTTGCTTACCCTTTTGACATGCATCACATAATTTTGTCTTTTGGTACTTGATGCTTGGTAGGCCTCGCACTAATCCTTTGTTGGCCAGCTTTCGAATATTCTTCATGTTCACATGGGCCAACCTCCTATGCCAAAGCCATGATTCTTCTTCTTTTGACATGAAACACTTAGCAGAGGCATTAGTAGCACTTTTAAAAGATACTTGATAAATGTTATCTACCCTTGTGCCTACTAGTACCGTGTCAAGTGCGTCAATGTGTTTGACCAGACATTGACTTGAATGAAACTCAATTGTGTAACCCGTATCACACAATTGGCTGACACTTAGGAGATTAAAGGTCATCCCCTTGACTAGAAGGGCATTCTTTGTAACGCCCGAAAATTCTCAAATTATTTTTACAAATATTCTATGATTTTTCTGGAATTTTTAGATATTTTTCCGGAATTTTCTGAGTAGCGGAAGCAGCAAAAATAATTAGAATCGCAAAATAGCTTAGGGGAAATCGAACCCGAGACCTATGGCTTAGGGATAATGTTGGGAACCAGTTGAACCCAGCAGGGCCGTGCTGAAAGGAAAGGGAACCAATTATAATTATAATTGGGTTGGCCGAATTAGTTACTTAGTATAAATAGGAAGGTTAAGTTGGGGGTTGGTTTATTTTGAGAACTTGGTTCGGCAATATCAAATTTCACCGTGACCTATCCCTCTCCCAAAAACCTTCACCGCCGCCCACTCCTCTTCCTCCTCCTCTCTCGGCGCCCAAGCCCCAAGGGCTCTCGGATCACCTTCCGGCGACGACTCCAACACGAAAGAGGTTCTTCTCCGCGAGAGGAACGCAAAGACGTGAGCGGATCGTCGAGAAGGTCATCTCCACCGGAATTCTAGCAAATAGAATCATAAGAAATTATGAACAGGAGGTAAGAAACCCCTCACCTACAGTATAATAGCTACCGTTTGATTTTCTGTGCCTTAGTTTAGTTATATGCGTGTGTTTTCGACACATAGAGTGTATTTAACCCTCCTCGCAGGTTTAGGGATTTAGTGAGTACCTTTAGATGGGCCGGACACGTCTTTTCTCCTTCAGTTGGAGGTTTAGATGCTGTTGGGTGCCTAAAGGTAGTCTCCCTAATAGAGAGGGGAGTTAAAGCACACTAGGTGGTCGATTAAATAACTAGCTTAGGAAAAAAATGCAACCTAGGCATTTTTATTAGCACAGTAGAATGCACTAGAAGCATCTAAAGCAGTAAATCAGTTTATTCTAACTTATATGGGACTACGGTCCGATGGGTGGGCTCCCACAGTCGCCTCTAGGTTCAGACAACCTAGCTCTAGGTTCAGATAACCTAGAAACAGCTATTTAGAACAGTTTAGCTATACTCAGTATTTTACTTTTCAGTTGGCACTGTACTGGATTAGATATCCATTGGGCTGGGCTCCCATAGTCGGTCCCTAGGTTTAGATAACCTAGTAGCTCTACTAAATTCGGGATTTGCAACCCTGGGTCTAGTTAGAGATGCGCGCATAGCAAGTACAGTTGCCGGGCCCAAAACAGCAGCATGATTACTATTTTCACTTATTATGATATTAGCTTTCAAATTCTTAATCTAATCCAGTGATTATAGTTTAAGATCAGTTTTAGTTTAGTTTAGTTTCAGTTTCAGTATCATGCTCCAGCTTAGTTTTTCCGTGGGAATATGCATGATAACTTTATGTGCAGTTGTTATACATGTTTATATGTTCAGCTTTAGACATGCCATGATTGTATGCTTATATGCCATGCCATGCTTAGTTTATTCAGTATATCCAGCATATGTTTTAAACAGCATGATTTAAAATCATATTTGCATCGTTGCATGTTTTTGTGAGGTAGATGGTTTCTTACTAAGCTTTTTAGCTTATAGATACTACTTTTCTTATACTGCAGATAAAGGTAAAGGAAAAGTGGACCTATAGCGGAGGCTGGAGGTCAATGCAGATCAAGATGTGTGTGGAAGGAACTGGAATAAAAGATCCTCAGGGGTTTTAGCAAGCTTAAATAGTAGAAGTCTTAGTATTTCTTCTTTTATGCAAATTTTGAACCTTAGAGTGTTTAAATCATGGGAGATTTATTTAGTTTGTTAGTAATTATGTTAGAATGCTGGTTAATAGTTGTTAGAATGTATTTCCATTGATTTTAGAATTGTTGTGTGAGATTTTGGCACGCCAAAGTGCTGAAATCAGAGTTCCCGGGCGAAATCAGAACTCTGATCGGTCTATAGACCGATCAGAGTCTGGGCTGTGCCATTGGATCGGTCAGCCGACCGATCCAGTCGCGAACAGAGAGTTCGCGTGGCTTAAGGATCGGTTAGCCGACCGATCCACATAAGAACAGAAGCACAACCTTCACTGATCGGTCTGCCGACCGATCAGTGAGCCACTGATCGGTCAAGCCGACCGATCAGTGAGCCACTGATCGGTCAAGCCGACCGATCAGCGTGTTCCTGGATCGGTCGGTAGACCGATCCAGCCACGTACCGGAGCAAAAAGTTTATGGATCGGTCAGCCGACCGATCCAGCGTCTCCCATCGTGCCAGTATCAAGCTGGATTGTTCACTGGATCGATCCGACAGCCCCAATCGATCCACGGATCGATTGAAATGCCTGATTATAGCTAGCAGGACATTTGAGGGGTGTAGATTGTCTCCCCTAGCGTGTGTACAACTCCTAGGTACACCTAGAATGTTAAGATCAGATTTTATAGAAATCAGTTTAGCAAGATTTTAATCAATCCACTTTTTCCGCATTAGTCATTTAGCACAGCACAACTGTAGCGATCGGTCTTACAGCCTAGTAGTAGAAGGCGGGTCGTTACATTCTTGATTTGGAGACATTCGGATATATGAATGTCTCCAACTCCTATAACCTTAAGGCTACCATTATTAACAAATGACACATTACCTCTATTTTTGTTTTGAAGGGTAGTAAAGAGTGACTTGTCCCCGGTCATGTGCTTGGAGCATCCACTATCAACAAACCAAGTTGATAGATGCTCCCCCTTGACCAATGCCTACAAGACACGAAAGATGGACGTTTTAGGTACCCAAATCTTGGGACCTAATGCATCTACAATAAACGACCTAGGAACCCATGCCTTGGTCACAACCTTCCTAGTCTCATGAACCCTAGAAGCATGTGATCTATGAAATTGGGTTCTAGACACTAGCGAAATGAAACTAGACTCCTTAGGTTGATATCCTAACCCAGCCTTGTTGTAGACCGTCCTTTGGGCATTTAGAATCATATCTAAGGTCTTAAAGCTAGTTGAGAATTTTTCAAGCATTTTCTTGAGTTTCTCAACTTCACCCTTTAAGGCTTTGTTTTCATCCTCAAGGGCCTCTAGATGTAGGTCATCAACCTCATCTTCCCTAAGGGCCCTCAAGAGCTCTACTTCATCTTTTAATGATTTAATTTGAGTTTTTGTTTTCTTAAGTAAAGTAGATAAATATGCAATGGTTTTATAACATTTTTCTAAATGAGGAGAAGTTACCTCTTCATCATCCGAAGATGATGAACCCGCGGCTGAGGTATCACTCGTGTCACCATCACTCCCGGAATCCGATTCCTCCCTTGCCATGAACGCTAATTGACGTGTGCTTTTCTCCTTCTTCTCTTCCTCCGATGAGATTGAGGAGAATTCATCCCAAGTCGCTTTGAGAGCTTTCTTATTTTTGGCCCTTTCCTCTTTCTTCTTGAGTTTTGGACACTCGTTCCGATAGTGTCCTTTCTTGCCACACTCAAAACAAGTGACATTAGTTTTATCAACATTTTGATCGATAGATTTACCTTTCCCTTTGTATCTCCGGCTCCTTCTCATGATTCTCCTTACAAAGTTGGCCATCTCGCTTGATGATGATCCACCTTCATCATCGGACTCGGAGGAGGATGAGGATGAAGGAATCTCTTTTTCCTTCTTCTTTTCTTTCTTCCTTCTTCCATCTTTGCTCTTTTCTCCTGCAACTAAGGCAATACCTTTCTCTTTTTGACCCTTGTTAGCAAATTCATGGAGTTCCATTTCACAAAAAAATTCATCTAATTTAACAATTGAAAGGTCCTTGGAGACCTTGTAGGCATCTACCATAGATGACCACAAGGCATTCCTCGGAAAGGCTTTGAGAACATACCTTACAAGATCGCGATTCTCTACGCGTTCATCTACGGAATGAAGACCATTGATAATTCCTTTGAACCTTCCGTGTAGTTCACTTACCGTCTCATTCTCCTTCATGGTGAGGTTTTGTAATTGATTTAAGAATAAATCTCTCTTGGCGATCCGAGAGTCTCGAGTTCCTTCTTGGAGCTCGATGAGCTTGTTCCACAAGTCTTTTACGCTCATGAATGAACCTACCTTGACGAGTTGGTCCTTGGCTATCCCACATTGTAGAGTGACCACTACCTTGGCATCGGCTTGTCCTTTGTGAGTTTACTCGGCGGACCATCTTGATGAGTCTAGTTCCTTACCTTCTTCGTCCTTCGGAGGTGTAAACCCTTCCTTGACGGAGAACCACATTGAGATGTCGGTCTTGAGATAATATTTCATGCGGCTCTTCCAATATTGAAAGTCCGCTCCGTCGAAGTAGGGTGGACGATTGGTGCTAAACCCTTCCTTCATAGCCATCTTCTTGCTCTTTAGGGTGTTAATCCGGATGAAGAGAACCTCACTCTGATACCACTTGTTAGGATCTTCGGATGGCTAGAGAGGGGGGGTGTGAATAGCCTCCTCTAAAAGCTTAAAGAATTTCTTCCTACAAATCGTTAGCGCAGCGGAAATATGCAAACGAAAAGATAATACAAGAAAAAGAAACAAACACCACTAACACCAGTATGTACGAGGTTCGGGGATAACTTGCCCCTACTCCTCGGCGTTTCCGTAAGGTGGACGATCCCTTGATCTTTCGGTAGATCACACCCCGGATAGATTCCGGCTAAAGATTTTCTCCTTCTCGGTGGAGTAACCTCTCCACAAAGTCTCAGGTGATATGTAAATAAAGCACAAGACTTACAATGATCAGTGGCTAAAGAAAATGGAGAATATGCTCACAGCCACGTGAAGATGACGGTGAAAGCAGAGCACACGAAGGAAGCAGCTTCTCAGCCAAGAGCTCAAAGCTTAGCACTTGCTTGATCGATCGATGGTTTTTCTTTTTCTTTTTCCTTCTTCTTATGCCTCTGCTTTTCCACTGCGTTCAGCCTGTATCGAATCGCTGTCAACCTGCACCGAATCACTGCTGCAAGCTAAGGCGTCGTCAATCACTCTTCCTTCTCATCTCGTTCTCTGAACTCACACCAATAGAACCCATGTTCTTCACAGGTGTCTCTGAGCTCGAACCAATAAGCAGGAGTCAAACTGACTGCCAGCTGATCGTGGCCAGATCGCAGGCAGTAACCGTTGATGCTCCAATTGCACCATTTGCAGCGAAACACAGTAGAACGAACACTTTGTCTTATTCTTCTCATGGATCTTAATTTGAATTTTAGCATTGGCATGACACCTGCAACCTGCAAATTAAAAAGCTCAGTGCAGATGGTTAAATCAGACGAATCAGAAGTTACAGAGAAACAGCAGATTATCGTGGATCGGTCAGCAGACCGATCCACATCCTCTTTGACCGATCAGGCCATAGCCTGATCGGTCCAGGAAGTCTCTGATCGGTCTGTGGACCGATCAGGCTATAGGTGGATCGGTCCACAGACCGATCCCCCTATCCTTTCTCCCGAAATCCGTTGCCTCCTGATCGGTCTACAGACCGATCAGTAATTCTCACAGAGAGTTACTGATTGGTTACTGATCGGTCTGGTGACCGATCCGATAACCATAGTATCACTGGATCGGTCAACAGACCGATCCAATGCCTATGTAGGTTTAGAGCTTCCCAGCCCTAAACCCTAAAGCCTTCCTGGTCTAGAGAACGAGCTACCGAGCCCTCTCTGACCTAGTTTGGAGAACTAGCTACCGAGCCCTCTCCGACTTCCACGTCCGGTCTAGAGAACGAGCTACCGAGCCCTCTCTGACCTAGTCCAGAGAACGAGCTACCGAGCCCTCTCCGACTCCATCCGGTCCAGAGAATGAGCTACCGAGCCCTCTCTAACCTAGTCCGGAGAACGAGCTACCGAGCCCTCTCCGACTCCATCCGGTCCAGAGAACGAGCTACCGAGCCCTCTCCGACTCCGTGTGCCAAGTTTCCATACTTGGACTTTTCCCTTCCACCTGATCAACCTTGATCAGTAATAATCTAAGTTTAATTAATATCTGATACAAACTTAAATCAGTGTCAACATCAAAACAACAGCCAGGTCAGACTATATCAACAAGCATGACTTTGACATAGGGTTGGAAGGTGATCCTACATCTCTCCAAGAAGTCAAACAATGATCTTATCCTGAAAAGTGGATTAACGCCATGCAAGAAGAGTTGAAGTCTATGGCGAACAATGACGTTTGGGAACTTGTCGAATTGTTTGAAGGAAAGAAGCCCGTTGGTTGCAAATGGATATTTAAAATCAAGCGGGATTCAAGGGGTAATGTCGAAAAGTATAAGGCTCGTCTTGTTGCCAAGGGATTCACTCAGAAATAAGACATTGATTACAAGGAGACTTTCTCACCTGTGTCGACAAAAGACTCCCTTAGGGTAATCATGACACTTGTAGCTCATTATGATTTGGAGCTACATCAAATGGATGTAAAGACTGCATTCCTCAATGGAGACATAGAGGAGTCTATATATATGGTGCTACCATAGAACTTTGAGTCTAACGACTTAAAGCACCTAGTATGTAGATTAAAGAAATCCATTTATGGTTTAAAACAGGCATCCCGTCAATGGTATCAAAAATTTGATCAAGTGGTTACCTCATTTGGATTTAAAGAGAACCCTGTTGATCAGTGCATATATGTCAAGTTCAGTGGGAGCAAGTTTGTTATACTTGTTTTGTATATGGACGATATATTGCTTGTAGGCAATAATAAGGGTATGCTGCATCAAACCAAGTCATTTCTATCTGGTAACTTTGAAATGGAAGATCTTGGTGAAGCATCCTTTGGTTTAGGCATACAGATCTGTCGTGATCGTTCAAGAGATATTCTTGGACTTTCACAATAGACCTATATTGAAAAGGTGCTTATAAGGTATGGTATGTAGAACTGTACACCCGGTGACACACCTGTGTCAAGAGGTGACAAGTTCAACTTGCAGCAGTGTCCACGACTTGAACTTGAAATAAAGGAGATGGAGCAATTCCCATATGCGCCAGCAGTGGGAAGTATCATGTATGCACAAGTTTGTACTCGACCAGATATAGCATTTATAGTGGGGATGTTAGGCAAATTTGTTAGTAACCCAGGATCGTCACACTGGAAAGCGGTAAAGAGAGTGATGCGGTATTTGCAAAGAACCAAAGGGCATATGCTCACGTATCGGAGATCAGATCATCTGGAGGTGATTGGATATTCAGACTTCGATTTTGTTGGATGCTTGGATAGCAGAAGATCTACTTCGGGCTATATCTTTATGCTTGCTGGAGGGGCTATATCTTGGAGGAGCGTCAAACAGACATTAGTAGCCACTTCTACTATGGAGGCAGAGTTAGTAGCATGCTATGAAGCATCCAATCATGGGATTTGGCTGTGAAACTTCATCACAGCATTGCAGATTGTTGATGGTACTAACAGGCCACTGAGGATCTACTGTGATAACAAGGCCGCAGAACTTTATGCCAAGAACAACCGCAGTTCGTCGAAGTCCAAGCACATCGACATCAAGTTTCTAGCGGTTAAAGAAAGAGTTCAAAGTTGTCAGATTATGGTAGAGCACATCAGCACAGATTCCATGTTGGCCGATCCACTCACCAAAGGCTTGGTGCCTAAGGTGTTTCATGCACATGTTGTGGATATGGGAGTCCTTCTTATGGAAGAAGAACTCATCTAGTGGGAGTCTGTATTTATCTTATTGCTCTACATTTAATAATAAAGACAATCATTTTGTTTTGATTATTGTACGTACTTAAAGTTCTAAACATTAATGGAAATTTATATGTTTGTTTGACACTCTAACTATGATATCATATTTACTACTGCTGTTTAGCATTTGGTGTTTGTAAATATGATATAGATTCCTTTTGGAATCATACAGTTTGGATCATGATTTGCTATTGCAGTTTAGCATAAAGTATTTTACAAATATGATCTGACATCTTTTGATGTCATCTTAGGACCAGTTGGAAATTGACATGTATTGATCATATTTCATGTAATTTCCACTCTACACATTCACATCTTGATCTATGTCATTAATGATATTGGTATTGTGATTACTGTTGGGGCTTGTTACGATCATATACAGTAGTTATGACCTCTTTAGTCCTATACCAATAAAATTAATGGACCAGATTATTTACAGGGGTATTTTAAACCAATAAAGTTTGATATCAACTAAAGTTTTACTTGTATTTCACATACAACTCATATATAGCCCAAGTGGGAGATTGTTGGATATAATTATCCCTATTTGGCGGGCTTATTTATAAGTTACACACGTGAATACGATCCGAACCCTTTAAAGTGATCTAACTTATGTCTAGTGGGTTTTGGGTAATTCGATGTGGATCTCATATGTGTATAACCTATAGTCCCGCGTCTATTATCATCTATTTGTTGATAATAGATGTTTAGTATATATGGATTTATAGTCCCAGATCTATTATCATCGATGGACTGATAATAGATATGCACTATATAATAGGTTGGTCCCCAGAAGATTAGGGTAATCTTGAGACGTCTCTTCGGTCCCCATTGACGAAGAGAATCCGGCGCCGTCAACCCTAACTCCTTCGGAAGGCCAACCTTCTTCACCTCCTTCTTCTTCCACAGGATTGTTGGATCGACGAGTTCTGCACAAAGAACCATGACGATTCCGCTGCATTCAGGTTCTTTGTAATTACAATATTTATTTCCTTATGCCGTGTTCTCGATGAAATGAAGATCCATGCTCATATGTTCTTATTTTTCCTATTCGAATTCTTACTATGATTGTCTAGAATTCATGCGGCTTAGGTTTTACGAGAATCATCATCACTGCCTCCTTTGATTCTTGGCCCCTTAGCGACGCAGGACTTTTTTAGGAAAAGAATAAATCATTGCACAAATCTCAGATTATTTCAAAGAAAAGGATAATCATAGCCCAAATTTTAGATTATTTTGGGGAAAAAGTAGCAGCGTGAATAAGTCTAGTATTATTTAAGGAATTAAATAATGACAACATGAGAAGCGGAACGGAAGAAAAAATTTTATGGTCTCCATATAAAAGGAAACCCTTTCTTGTATCCAGGTACATACGCACACTTACGTACATCAAAACTTTAATACTCATCTTCTCCATCCTATAACTTGAGCATTAGAGTGACTACGTCGAGGAACCCCTTGGTCATTATTCTAACCCTCTTCTTGTTTACCTTTGTCCAAGCTCCTAACCTCCTCATTATCGTTTGATGATTGGCGATTAAGTTAGCAACAAAGCCAACTCATCGGTGATTAACTTGTCGACATTCACGAGCAGGATCAAATTCAAGTCTCCCTTTCAAGTTTAGTCAAAGGAGACGAGAGTCCTACTGACTGGATTATTATGTAACTGGAATGATTCTAGCTACCTCAACTGCTTAAGTCATATGGCAGATCCATTATGTATTTTCCAAGAGATTACGCATTAAATGTCACCACATCTTAGTCATCATGTCCTTAAATACAACCACTCCTTTTAAGCATGTTGTTTACATCATCTGCCTCGATTCCCAAGCCCAAAATACACCAGTGAACCTCCGAGGTTGCATCACATTAATGTGATGAGACTCGTGGTAAAGAAGACTACGTGTTTTTTAACAAGTAATTATTACTTTGGGTTTTTATTTGTCCTATGTGCTTGATCCCACGGCGAAAAATCTGTCCCGCCCTTATAACAACATAGATCTAACGGTCCCTATTAAACAAGTCAGATTATATTAAGCCATATAAAAATGTTTCTGCACACACTTGCTGATTCTTCAATAACTGTTTCTTTGTCTCCTTCGTCTCTGAGTTTTCCTCTCCACCCAATAAGTTGTTTCAGTCTGTCTTTATGATTCTTTCTTTCACCAATCCCTTGGTAGCACATTCCATGGTCAGAGAATCTTTTTTTGCTCCTTGGTATAGATCTACCGCTTCGAGTTTACTGATACTTATAGAATATTTTTCTGCTCCTTGGTATAAATCTATCTGTTAGATTTACAGATACATATTTTAAAATTTTATTTCAATAAACAAACAGCGGAATCATGATAATAATCTAAATTATTACAACAGCTACACCCAGATATCCACTAGGGTACGTATACCTATCTTTTCTTCTTTTTCGTCTGTTCGACTTTTACAATTCTATCATCGTTGCAGTACTGGGTAGAGAGCCTGATCATGTGCCACAGGATTGCCTATCTGGAGCATGAAGTCTAGCAGTTACGCTCCACGAGCGGCCAGGAGGCGACTTCTCAGGCACTTACGGAGTAGATGAGCGCAGAAATGACCCAACTAAGGGCCGATCTGAAGAAGAGCTCCGAGCTGCAGGAGGCGGAGAAGGGAAAAAGTGCCAAGCAGGCTACGTAATTGGCTCAGCTTAATAAATAGGTCAGCTCCTTCGAGTCCAAGATCCACTCTGCCAACAATAGGAAGCTCCGGGCTATCAAAGACTTAGAGATAAAAAAATAAAGAGTTTCGAGTGGTGGCTCAAAACTTGAAGGAGGCGGAGGCCGCGCTGAATTCCGAGCGGGAGGGCAGGTCTGCCGATCGATCTACAGCGGAGGCCCGGCTTAACGCCAAGGATGTAGAGCTGGCGACGCTAAAGGTAGACTTGGAAGCCTCCCGAGCGGCACTGCAAGTTTACCAAAACACGGAGTCTAGTTGGTTCGAGGCATAAAAAAAATCTTTTAACCTAGTCTAGTCTCCTTCGATCAGGCGCTCCATCTTTTAACCTAGCCATTGATGGGGCGTTTGACCAACTGAAAGACAACGACTACATTACCACCGCTCTAACAAGCAAGGTCATTAGTCCGGATAAGATGACCGAGTCGCTGCCCGATGATGTTTTGGATTATCTTGAGTGAGCCTGCTCGTACGAGTTTTGCCCTATTTTGTATTGCCCTTCTAGAACTTGTAAATATTAAGTGTTAATGAATGGTCGCTCGTTCGACGAACCTTTTCATTTGTTGTCAATCCTTTGTTCTGAGTTGCTCGGCTTTTCCTTTTCATAATGTAAAAAATTTACAAGTGTGGCTCCATGGCCCACCGATCGACATCATATTACTTGCTTGGACTAGCCGTTTTTCTTCGGTCTCGGGTTTATAGCCACCGCTTGGCTGTTGATGTAGACGAGGGTTTAAGGTCGTCGCTCGACCGTTGGTGAAGACCGGGGTTTAACGTCATCGCTCGACGGTCGATGAAGACCAGGGTTTAATGTCGTCGCTCGATGGTTGATGAAGACCGGGGTTTAACGTCGTCGTTCAACGGTCGGTGAAGACTAGGGTTTAACGTCGCGGCTTGATGATTGTAATGCGTAGATAGAAGTTTATAGTCATTGCTCGAGTTTTAACTTGGTCGATCATCTCAAGAGTCTGGAAAACTTGTGCTTTTTATTCATGTTTATCCTGCATTCAAAAGACACACACACACTTATACAAATACATCAGATATTCACTCGCTCACCTCTCATCCGATCCTATAGGGTTAGAGATGGTTCACGTTCCACAACCACTCGAGTTGTCTTCCATCTTCATCCTCCAGGTAGTAGGCTCCCGAGTGAAGTTTCTGTATGACCTTGTAAGGTTTCATCCATGGTGTCTCGAGCTTAGTGACATTGCCGACCGACTTTATTTTCTTCCACACTAGATCGCCGACTTGAAAGAACCTCGAGATTACCCTTCAATTAGGGGTGCAATCGAGCCGAGCCGAACTCTTGAATGTTTGAGCTTGGCTCATTTATAATCGAGCCGAGCTCGAGCTTTATTTAACGAATATATTCATGGCTCACGAGCTTATTCGAGCTTTTATCGAACCTAAACGAGCTTAATAAATATAAATCATAAATTTAAATATTCATTAAAAACTAAATTATATATTTAGAGAAAATTATAATATTATTATTAAAATTTTATTCTAATAAATAAATTTAATATATTTGTCTATATTTTTCATAAGTGGAGTGTAAAATCTATAAATTCAATTTCAAAACTATTATTTTTTTTATTTAAAAGTTGTTTAATGAGCCAAGCTTGAGCTTGATTTGTTTATCTTAACGAGCCTCATTAAACGAGCTCAAACGAGCTTTTATCGAATCGAACTTCAAATAGCTCTCGAGCGGCTTGGTTCATTTACATTCCTACCTTCAATTGTAGTTTTGCTTCATCCGCTGCCGATACGCCATCAACCAAACAGTAGCCTTATCCCTCGCCTCATCCGCCAAGTCAAGCTCCATGAGTCTCCGCTCAGTATTCCCCTCGTCGTAGAGCTGTACTCAGTCAGTTTCTACTCTGACCTCTAAGGGACCACCGCTTCACCGCCGTACACCAGGTAAAATGGTGTTACACCAGTCGTCTCCTTCAGAGTCATATGAAGGGCCCACAGAATACTGGGGAGCTCATTGATCTAGCTGCCTCCTGCGTGGTCGAGTCGAGCCCGTAAGCCTCTGAGGATCTCCCAGTTGGTGACCTCCGCTTGGCCGTTGCTTTGGGGGTAGGCCATAGAGGTGAAGACCTGCTGGATGTCATAGCCTTCGCACCACTCCCTGAGCCTCCGACTAGCGAATTGTCTCTCGTTCTCTGAGACGAGCCAACAAGGGATGCCGAACTGACACAGAATATTTTGCCTGAAGAATTTGATAACCATCTGTTCACTTATTTTAGCTAGCGACTCGACCTCCACCCACTTGGAGAAGTAATCCATTGTGGCGAGCAGGAATCTTCGCTGAGCGGTTGCCATGGGGAATGACCCAACGATATCCATTCCTTATTGGTCAAATAGGCAAGACACCATGGAGGCCTTTATCTTCTTGGTCAGTCGATGTGGGATATTGTGATACTTCTGGCAGGACATGCAGGTTGTTGGTTAGTCCTAGGAAAATCGTACTGATTCCACTGTATAAATTTTTGTACAAGTGTCGAACCTTTCCTTAAATAACCTATTGTGTTCTTTAGAAGTTAAATTAGGAATCACAGACGGAACTTAACATAATTGATTCCAAATTTAACTTATCTGTTCTTAATGGTTTAGATTTGAATCGCAAGCGGAACTTAACACTATTGATTCAAATCCACCTATGTTATTAATTTCATTAAATATTAATTTCCAAAATTGGATTCCAGGACTGCATGGCGAGGCACATGACCTTCTTGGATATGGGAGCAACCACCACCGCTTAGACAAAACCTTTTAAGGAAAGTTAATATTTAATTTCCATAAATAACTCTAGGTTTAACCAAAAAGAACAATCGAATCACAAATTCGAAAAATAAAACAAAAGAAACACAAATTCGAAACAAATTCGAAAACTCTAGAATCATATGTCTCTTGTGTTTGGTATTTCCATAAATAACTATACAAAGAAAACTAGTATGATGCGGAAAACAATGACTAATTATACCTTTCTTTTTAAGCAAAAATAATCTCTTGATCTTCTACCGTATTCCTCTTCTAACCTCGGACGTTGTGTGGGCAATGATCTTCCGAGATGAGAACCACCAAGCACCTTCTTCTTCCTTCTAAGTTTTGGCCACCAAAAGCTCCTCCGAAGATGAAGAGGTTCGGCCACCACCAAGCTCCAAGGGATGCTAGAAATATCGCCTCCTTTTCTCCCCTTCTTCTCCAAGCAAGATCCGGCCACCACAAGGACTCCAAGGATGAGATGAGGTTCGGCCACAAGATGGAGAAGAGAGAAAGAGGAGGGGCCAGCCACACCCAAGGAGAAAAGGAGAGGAGAAAAATAGTAGAGTCGTTAGCCATGAAGGCACTCTCTACCCCTTCTTTTATAATCCTTGGTCTTGGCAAATAAGGAAATTTAAATAAAAACTTCCTTAATTCTTTTGCCATAAAAAGGAAAATTTATTTAATTAAAAAACCAATTCCCTTTTCATTATTATAATGGCCGACCACATTAATCTCCAAAACAAGGAGAGTTTTAATTAACACAAGAATTAAAACTTCCTAATTTGTCTCCGGAAATTAATAAAAAATTATCCAATAATTTTTCCCTTCATGGTGGATTATAAAAAGGAAATTTTATAAATTAAAATATTTCTTTTAAACATGTGGATGATTTCCAAAAAGGAAAGTTATCTCTAAAAATTAAAATCTCCTTTCAATCTACAAATAAGGAAAGATATCAAATATTTTCTTAATCTTTTGTAGAAACTTATAAAAGAGAATATTTAATTTTTAAACTCTCTTTTAAATTATGAACATGGTTAAATCATGAAAGTTTTCTCAAAATTAAAATCTACCTTTCCATGAACATGCTTAATTTTTAATCTTTTGTAGAAAGCTATAAAAGGAAAGATTTAGATTTTAAACTCTCTTTTAAAACCATGGAATCCACATAAGAAAAATTTATAAATAAAATCCTTTTTAATATGATGTGGCCGGCCACATCATGCTTGGACTCCAAGCATTGGCCGGCCACCTTAAGGCTCAACCTTTAGGCTTGGACGGCCCTAAGCTTGAGCTTCAAGCTTGGCTTGGTCGGCCCCTATAGGTTGGGTAAGCAGGTGGGTTTGTGGTGGGTATAAATCTCTATATATAAGAGGCTACGATAGGGACCGAGAGGAGGAAATGGTTTTGGTCTCCCGATGAAATTAAGCATCCCGTGTTCGCCCCGAACACATAATTTAATTTCATCAATAATAATTCATTCCACTAAAGAACTATTATTGAACTACCGCACCAATCCCAAATTACATTTTGGGCTCCTTCTTATTATGAGTATGTTAGTCTCCCTGTGTTTAAGATATCGAATATCCATTAATTAAATGACTTACTGACAACTCACTTAATTAATATCTTAGTCCAAGAGTAGTACCACTCAACCTTATCGTCATGTCGGACTAAGTCCACCTACAGGGTTTAACATGGCAATCCTTATGAGCTCCTCTTGGGGACATTATCAACCTAGATCACTAGGACACAATTTCCTTCTATAATCAACAACACACACTATAAGTGATATCATTTCCCAACTTATCGGGCTTATTGATTTATTGAACTAAATCTCACTCATTGATAAATTAAAGAAATAAATATCAAATATATGTGCTTGTTATTATATTGGGATTAAGAGCACACACTTCCATAATAACTGAGGTCTTTATTCCTTTATAAAGTTAGTATAAAAAGAAACAACCTCTAATGGTCCTACTCAATACACTCTAAGTGTATTAGTGTAATTATATAGTTAAGATAAACTAATACCTAATTACACTATGATCTTCCAATGGTTTATTCCTTTCCATCTTGGTCGTGAGCTACTGTTTATAATTTATAAAGAACCGATAACACGATCTTCTGTGTGTGACACCACACACTATGTTATCTACAATATAAATTAATTAAACATCTACATTTGGTATATATAAATGTAGACACTTGACCAATGCGATTCTTATAAATATTTATACAAAAGCTAGGCTTTTAGTATACACTCCAACACAGGTGACTACCGTCTAAGCGGCATCTTCTTGGAGAGTGGGCCAAAAATATCCGGTCAGGAGAAACTTTTGAGGCAGTGAACGACCACTCAGATGACTTCCGCAGAAACCTTGGTGCACTTCTTGGAGGATGTATTCCACATCCTTTGACCTAATGCACTTGAGCAACGACCTCAAGAAAGCCTGCTTGTAAAGCTTATCCCCGATCAACGTAAATCATCCGACTCTCTTCTTCAATAGGCGCTCTACTTCCTGATCCGATGGTGTGCTTCCGGAGTGGAGGAATTTGACCAACGACATTCTCTAGTCATTTGGGAAGGAAATTCCCTCCATCCGGTTGATATGCGCCACCAGTGAGACTTGTTCGATCGGCTGACTTATTACGACCGGGGATAATGAACTAGCTAATTTAGTCAGTTCATCCGTTGCTTAGTTGTCTGATCGGGGGATCTTCTGTATAATGACTTTTTGGAAATTTGCTCTTATCTGCTTGAAGGCTTCTGCGTACAACTTGAGTCGGGCGCTGCTTATCTCGAACGTCCTTGATAGTTGATGTGCTGCTAACTGAGAGTTTGAGTGAATGAGGACTTTTGTGGCTCTGACATGCCATGCTACCTGTATGCCGACTATCAATGCTTCATATTCAGCTTCATTATTGGTAGCCCAGTAATCCAGTCGAATAAAAATTTGCATCTGATCCTCCCGCGATGAAATTAATAATATGTTGATCTTGCTGCTCTGCCGAGTGGACAAGTCATCGACGTATATTTTCCAAGTTGCATCTGGCTTGGTATTTTAGACCTTTGTGATGAAATCAACCAAGGCTTGGGCTTTTATCGTCATTTGAGGCTGATACTGGATGTCAAACTCACTAAGCTCTGTCGCCACTTGATCAATCATCTGAATGCCTATGGATTTAGGAGGACTCTTCCCAGAGCACTGTTGGTCATCACAACAATCGGGGTAGCCAGGAATTATGGGCGAAGTCTCCAAGCGGCTAACACCAACGCATAAGTTAACTTTTCAAGACAGGTGTAGTGGGATTCTATATCTTTCAATATATAGCTCAAAAAATAGGCGAGCTACTGTTCTGGGCTGCTCTGTCTAACTAATGTCAAGCCAACCGCAAACTCGGTGGGCGATAGATAGATCCAGAGCGGCTCACTAGCGCTCGACTTAACTAACACAGGCAAGGAATTAAGGTACTCCTTGAGTTCTTCCAACACCAGGTCGTACTTCGCGTCCCATTGAAACTTTGTAGCTCAGTGCAGCACCTTGAAGAACGAATGACTTTGGTCGGATGACTTGAAGATGAACCTAGACAGTGTGGTGATCCGTTCAGTCAGCCGTTGGGCCTCCTTCAAGCTACAAGGTGGAGGCATGTCTTGTAGCACCTTCACCTTGCTCAGATTCGCCTCGATGCCCCGTTCGATGACGATGTATCAGAGGAAGCATCCACTGTTCGCGCCGAACAGACATTTGCTCGAGTTCTGCTTTATCCTGTATGCCCTTAAGGTTTGGCATGTTTCTTCGATATCTGCACATAGATCAGCAGCTTAGAGTGACTTTATTAATATGTCATTGACATATACCTCCATGTTGTGGCCGATCTGTCGCCGAAATACCTTGTTCATGAGCCTCTGATAGGTGGCACCGACATTCTTTAGTCTGAACGACATGACCTTGTAGCAGAACATTTCGTCGGGCGTGGTAGCCTTGATATGTGTCGAGCATGCAGATCGGCTCGCAGCCCGTCGTAGAGTTCACCATCTAGTCTATCCGTTGCAGCGGATAGAAATCCTTCAGGTACGCCTTATTCAAGTTGCGGAAATCAATGTAGACTCTCCATTTGTTGCTCGACTTGGAGATCAGCACGACGTTAGCAAGCTAGCTCAGGAATTGCACTTCCCGTATGTGGCCGGCCTCTAGCAGTTTCTCTATCTCTGCCCGAATGATCAAGTTTTGCTTCGCGCTGAAGTCCCTTTTCTTTTGCTTCACTAGCCGAGCATCCGGTCGGACGTGGAGCTTGTGCTGAGCCACACTCGACGAGATGCCAGGAAGCTCATGTGTCGACCAAGAGAACACATCATAATTTTTCCTAAGGCAGGCGACCAACTCTGCCTTCTTTGTGCTTTCCAAATCGACGACTATGAAAGTGGTTGCCTCTGACCTGCTCGGGTGGATCTGAACCTCCTCCTTTTCCTCGTAGATCAGCGTAGGAGGCTTCTCCATGATAGCGTTCACCTCCAAGCGTAGATTTTTTCGAGAGGCCATTGCTTCTGATTTGATCATCTCGACGTAGCATCATCGAGCGGTCAACTGGTCGCCTTTGACCTCGCCCACCTTGGCGTTCATCGGGAATTTGATCTTCTGGCAGTAGGTGGATACAATCGCCCAAAACTCATTGAGGGCCGGTTGACCCAATATAACATTGTAGGCTGACAATGCATCGATCACAATGAAGTTGGTGGTCCTTGTCCTCTTCAGCGGCTCCTCCCCGAGTGAATTGGCCAAGAGAACTTGGTCGATTGACAATACTTCATTACCTGTGAATCCATAGAGCGGAGTTGTCATGGGCAGCAGCTCGCTCCGGTTGATTTATATCTGATTGAACGCCTTCTTGAATATAATGTTCACTGAACTCCCTGTATCAACATAAGTTCGATGAATAGTATAATTGGCGATCACCGCTCGGATGATCAGTGCATTGTCATGAGGGATCTCCACTCCCTTTAGACCTCTGGGGCCAAAGCTGATATCGGGTCATTCGACCCTCTCTTTGCTGCAACCCACGACGTGAATCTCAAGCCGCCGAGAGTGCGACATCCTCGCTCGGTTGGAATCGTCGTCGGTCCACCCACCGACGATCATGCCTATCTCCCCCTAAGCGGCATTTCTCCTGTTCTCCTCCTCTCGAGCAGAATGTCTATTCCGCTCGGCAGAGACTCGGGCGAGACTTGGATTGTTCCAATGCTGAGGCTGATGGTTGCGTGGTTCGGCTGTTGTCCTTTCTTCTGTTGGACCCCATGGTAGTTTTGATGTGATCAACCAAGTTGGTTAGGTCCTGCGTTGTATTTAATCCCTGTGTCTGAGTGTGCAGGAGCTTAGGAGCACAGGAAGTCGAGCGGAAGACGCAGCTAGCGAGAAGGACGGCACGGGAAGGGAGCCGACGGGCTCGGTGCGTCCGAAGGACGAGAGAGCTGCGGAAGAGTACTCCGGTGGGCGTGAAGAGCGTGCGCGAAGTTCGAGGGACGTTAAGCAGGGACGGAAGGCTGCTCGAGGAAGGTCGAAAATTGGGTTCGGGTGAGCTCTATTTCGGTTGGCCACAATCACCCAAAAGATCGGAGCATCGGAAGTCGCAACAAGCTGGAAACGAAGTCAAAAGAGCTGAGCTGCCAGCTTGGAGGCGCCTCCAACCTGACTGGAGGCGCCTCCCGCTTGAAGGCGCCTTCAACCAGGTTGAAGGCGCCTTCATCTAGGCTGGAGGTGCCTTCAGCCTGATTGGAGGCGCCTTCAACAGGTCAAAATGACCGTTTGCGTTCGGATAGAGTTTTATCCGCTGACCGAGCTGTGGAGGCGCCTTGAACCTTGTTGGAGGCGCCTTGAACCCTCGGGATAGAATTTCCAGAGGCTATTTAAAGGCCCCTGGAGCTAGGAATTATATAACAACTCAAGCATTCAATCTGTAGTGTTTCCTAGCAATAGTTCTTAGCTTTTGAAAGTGTAAAAGGCTTCTCCGCCTTCAGCAAAGGAGAGTTTCTTTTAGTGCGCTTCTACTGCCCTGGATTAACAACCTCCTTGGTTGTAACCAGGTTAATTCTTCTGTATCTTTCTTTTACTGTTTTATTATTTTGTTAATTGTTGCACTAACTGAGTTGGAAATCCGAGGAGGGTATAGTTTGTTTTTGTTTTCAGCAATTCACCCCCCTCTTGCCGGTCTCCGCTGCACCAACAAGTGGTATCAGAGCCTGATCACCTCAGAAGGACTAACCGCCAACTGAAGCACTACGATCAAGACGATGGCCAGAGCGAACATCCATCCCCCGAAGTTCGACGGAGACTTCGCCACTTGGAAGCGCAAAATGGAGGTATTTTTTAAAATAAATTTTGATATTCTTATTACAATGAAATATGGTTTTGCAGCGCCGAAAGACAAAGAAGAAAACACATGGAGTAAGAAGGAGCAAGCCAATTTCGTCGCCAACGGAAAGACAGAGTTCCACCTGCTCAGTGTGCTGCCGCCGCAGGAGGTAAATCGGATCGGAAGCTACGACTCAGCGAAAGATCTCTGGGAGAAATTCCTGGAGCTTCACGAAGGTACTTCCGAAGCGAAGCTAGCGAAGCGCGACATCCTCCGGAACCAGTTAACGAACCTCCGGATGAACCAAGGCGAGAAGGTAGCGCAACTCCAGGCGAGAATCAAGGAGCTGATAACGCAACTAACGAACCTTGGAGAAGAGGTAACCAACCGGGATTCTATCCGATATGCGCTCAATGCCTTCCCGAGAACTCCAGAGTGGGCCTCCTTAGTAGATGCGTACTACATCTCTAAGGACCTCGAGGTAAGTACGTTAGAACAATTATTTTCAACTTTTGAACTTCACGAATCTCGAGTTTCAGAACCCAACGGAGCAGAGAAGACAAGTCAGAACATTGCCTTAAAGGCAAGGATGAACAGTTCTGACTCCGAAGCCTCAGTCGATTAATCCGAAGCGGCACTACTGGTAAGACGCTTCAATAAGTTTTTTAGTACTAATAAATTTAAATCGCAGGGGCATCATCTAAAGAAGAGGATGGTTCGCTGCTACAACTGCAACGAAGAGGGACACGTCAAAGATGACTGCCCAAAGCTAAAGAGAAAGGAGAAAGAAAGGGCAAAGTCAAAATACAAGAAACCAGAACCCTCCAAGCACAAGAATCTGAAGGCTACTTGGTCAGATTCGTCAACCTCTGAGTCGGACATCGAAGAATTCTCAGGGTTAGCGCTATTGGCGAACCATCAACCGGAAGAAGACTCAGGCTCAGAGATGAGCATCGATGAAGGGGGAGAAACCTCAGAAGAAGAAAGCAGCAGTGAAGGGGGAGCGTCACCAGACCAGGTAAGTAAGGTACGCAATCTAACCCCAACTCAATCTTTTAAATTTATCAAGTCTCTTTCTAAAGAGTTAGATCAATTAGAAAAAGAGAATGTTGAACTAAAGTTGAACCTAGCAAGAGCATGCCCGTTAGAAATGTATGATCATCTAAAATCAGAAAATGAAAATTTGAAATTAGAAATTGAAAAACTGAAATATGCTGCATGCTTAAATCAATTCCCAAATTCAAAATTAAAAATTTATGGTAAATTAAATTGGTATATAAGGAAGCATCAAGGTCAACTTAGAAAAATACCAAGAAACTATGTACCCCCTAGATTTTTGAATAATCCTGTAGGAAGGAACCTCTATTGGGTTTCAAAATCTATGCTTAATTAATTTTTCAAAAATTAAAAAGCTTACAATGAGAAAATTAAACATTGAAATTCTTTATGGAAGCTTTGTCTAAGGAAGTGGTTGTTGCTCCAATAACCAAGAAGGCCTAGTGCCTCGCCACGACCTGGAAGCTAAAAATATTGAAAGAAAATGTTTAATTAACTTTCTGAAAAAGCATTAAACAAATATTAAATAATGCTTTGAAAGTTTATCAAATATTTGTTAAAATAAACAAAAATTCCTAAGTAATTTTTTTTCTAAATTTTTTTTGGGTTAGAATTTTTTTTTTGAATTCTAAAAGTTCATTTCACTTAAACCTAGAAATTTTTTTTAACATTTACTTAGGATTTTTTTACTTAGAAATTTTTTTTTGGAAAATTTATGTTAATTTAGCAATTTTTTCAAAAATTCATTTTTAACTTAGAAATTTTTCAAAAACTTCAATCTTACTTGAAAATTCTTAAGACCCCATTTTTGCTATGATCAAAGGGGGAGACAGAAGTACAAGTTTAGGGGGAGTTAGAAAAAATTTAAAATTTCTGAAAATATTTTTATAAAAAGTGTTGCAATTTTACTAATTGCAAAAATTATGTTTAACTTGTCAGTTTAGTAATTTACCTTTAAAATTACTATTTATGTCTATGTTGTCCCTAACTTGAACTTGGGTTGATGCACATCAAAAAGGGGGAGATTGTTGGACCCCATGGTAGTTTTGATGTGATCAACCAAGTTAGTTAGGTCCTGCGTTGTATTTAATCCCTGTGTCTGAGTGTGCAGGAGCTTAGGAGCACAGGAAGTCGAGCGGAAGACGCAGCTAGCGAGAAGGACGGCACGGGAAGGGAGCCGACAGGCTCGGTGCGTCCGAAGGACGAGAGAGCTGCGGAAGAGTACTCCGGTGGGCGTGAAGAGCGTGCGCGGCGTTCGAGGGACGTTAAGCTGGGACGGAAGGCTGCTCGAGGAAGGCCGAAAATTGGGTTCGGGTGAGCCCTATTTCGGTTGGCCACAATCACTCAAAAGATCGGAGCATCGGAAGTCGCAACAAGCTGGAAATGAAGTCAAAAGAGCTGAGCTGCCAGGTTGGAGGCGCCTCCAACCTGCCTGGAGGCGCCTCCAGCTTGAAGGCGCCTTCAACCAGGTTGAAGGCGCCTTCAGCCAGGCTGGAGGCGCCTTCAGCCTGATTGGAGGCGCCTTCAACAGATCAAAATGACCGTTTGCGTTCGGATAGAGTTCTATCCGCTGACCGAGCTGTGGAGGCGCCTTGAACCTTGTTGGAGGCGCCTTAGACCCTCGGGATAGAATTTCCAGAGGCTATTTAAAGGCCCCTGGAGCTAGGAATTATAGAACAACTCAAGCATTCAATATGTAGTGTTTCCTAGCAATAGTTCTGAGCTTTTGAAAGTGTAAAAGGCTTCTCCGCCTTCAGCAAAGGAGAGTTTCTTTTAGTGCGCTTCTACTGCCCTGGATTAACAACCTCCTTGGTTGTAACCAGGTTAATTCTTCTGTATCTTTCTTTTACTGTTTTATTATTTCGTTAACTATTGCACTAACTGAGTTGGAAATCCGAGGAGGGTATAGTTTGTTTTTGTTTTCAGCAATTCACCCCCCTCTTGCCGGTCTCCGCTGCACCAACATATTCTTCCTTTTGGATGACTAATAGATGTCTGTGTCACCGATTAGGTGATGGGGATCGACAGCGATATCTCTGCGGGACTGGCCTGCTAGTTGCCAGGTCGTAGCAGTCCCAGGTGTTGTGCGTCGTCGACTGGTGGAAGGAGCAGAACATCGACGTCCATATCTTGCCTTTTGCAGCCTTTGGACGAGCGGCCGCTACATGCTGCACAGCATGTGCCCTGGGTTCGTGGTGTGGCAGGACTCCTCCTGATCGATGCCCCATGGGGGGTTGATGACTGCTCAGTTGCCACCGTTCAGAAGCTCCTGCGGGCTCGATGGGTGTCTCCTTCTTCCTTGCTGCCTGGGCTTCTTCCACATTGATGTATTTGTTGGCCTTCTTTTGTAGGTGACCGAAGTGTTGGTTAGTCCTAGGAAAATCATACCGGTTCCACTGTACAAAATTTTTGTACAAGTGTCGAACCTTTCCTAAATAACCTATTGTGTTCTTTAGAAATTAAATTAGGAATCACAGACGGAACTTAACATCATTAATTCCAAATTTAACTTATCTGTTCTTGATGGTTTAGATTTGGATCGCAAGCGGAACTTAACACTATTGATCCAAATCCAGCTATGTTATTAATCCCATTAAATATTAATTTCCAAAATTGGCTTCCAGGACTGCATGGCGAGGCACATGGCCTTCTTGGGTATGGGAGCATCCACCACCGCCTAGACAAAGCCTTTTAAGGAAAGCTAATATTTAATTTCCTTAAATAACTCTAGGTTAACCAAAAAGAACAATCGAATCACAAATTCGAAAACAAAGAAAACACAAACTCGAAAAACTAATTCGAAATACTATATCTAATGTCTCTTGTGTTTGGAATTCTTACAAAAAGAAATAACTAGCATGATGCGAAAAATAATGGCTAATTATACCTTCTCTTTGTATGCTAATGACCTCGAGATCTTCTGCCGTATTCCTCGCCTCGCCTTGGATGTCGTGTGGGCGACGATCTTCCAAGATGAACACCACCCAAAAGCTTTCCTCCTCTTCCTCTAAAATTCGGCCACCACCAAGGAGAAGAGAGCAAAAGGGAAAAGAAGAGGGAAGAGGGAGGGCCAACCAAACCAAAATCTCCAAGCAAGAGAATAAGAATTGTGTCTCATGAAGCCTCCTCACCCCTTCTTTTATATTACTTGCCCAAGACAAATAAGGGAAGAATTTTTACAAAAATTAAAATCTTCCTCTTGTTTTTCCTTTTTCCTTTTTATTTTCCTTTTCTTTCCTCTTGATTGAATCAATCACCAAATCATTGGACAATGATTTTAATTTAATTCTAATTTGGCCGACCACCTTGCTTGGGCACCAAGCAAGGGTGGTCGGCCCCTTTAAAGAGGAATAAAATATTTTTTTATAAAATTTTACAAGAAGAAAAACTCTTATAAAATTTTACAAGCTCTCTTTCCTAAAGTAGGAGTTAAAAAAGGAAAGTTTTAAAAATTAAAACCATGTTTTAAAATTTAAAACTTCTCTTATAAAATTTCCTTTTTTAACATGGTGATAGAAAATTCAAATTTTAAAACTTCTCTTCCTTTTTTTCTTAAACCATGAAGATGGTTAAAAAAGAAAAGTTTTAAAACTTTTAAACTTTCTTTTAAAACATGTGGCCTAATTCAAATAAGGAAAGTTTTTAAATTTAAAATCTCTCTTTTAAAACTTGTAGTTTTCTACAAAGAGAAGATTTTAAAAATTCAAAACACCCCTCCTTGTTTGAATTATTGTGGCCGGTCCCTACATGCTTGGGCACCAAGCAAATGGGTCGGCCCCTTAAGAGGACAATGTGGTCGGCCATTGCTTGGTCACCAAGCAATGGACCGGCCCCCTTCTTAGACACCAAGATGTGCATTTTTTTAGATGGACTTGAGGCTTTAATGAGGCTACGACAGGGACCTAGAGGAGAAATTGATTTTGGCCTTCCGATGAGCTTGAGTATCCCGTGTTCGCCCCGAACACACAACTCAAGTTCATCGATAATAACTCATTCCACTAGAGAGTTATTATCGCACTACCACACCAATCCCAAATTACATTATGGGCTCCTTATTATCATGAGTGTGTTAGTCTCCCTATGTTTAAGATAACGAATGCCCACTAATTAAGTAAGTTACTGACAACTCACTTAATTAATATCTAGCTCCAAGAGTAGTACCACTCAACTTCATTGTCATGTCGGACTAAGTCCACCTGCAGGGTTTAACATGACAATCCTTATGAGCTCCTCTTGGGGACATTCTCAACCTAGATAACTAGGACATAGATTCCTTCTATAATCAACAACACACACTATAAGTAATATCATTTCCCAACTTATCGGGCATATTGATTTATCGAGCTAAACCTCACCCTTTGATAAGTCAAAGAAATAAATATTAAATATATGTACTTGTTATTATATTAGGATTAAGAGCACACACTTCCATAATAACTAAGGTCTAGTTCTTTTATTAAGTCAATACAAAAAGAACTTACCTAAAATGGTCCTACTCAATACACTTAGAGTGGACCAGTGTAATTTATTAGTCAAGATAAACTAATACTTAATTACACTACGACTATTCCGATGGTTTATTCCTTTTCATCTTAGTCGTGAGCAACTGTTTATAATTTATAAAGAACTGACAATCATGATCTTCTGTGTGTGACACCACACACCATGTTGTCTACTATATAAATTAATTGAGCAATTACATTTAACAAATAAATGTAGATATTAACCAATGTCATTCTTTTATTTCAAAAATAAATGTTTACAAAAGCTAGGCTTTTAGTATACACTCTAACACGAAGTCCCTCGGTGGCTTCCGAATGAGTGACTGGAAGAACTCTCCTTCGGTGAGCCCTTAGGTGAAGGCGTTCACCAACACATCCGAGGAGACCCTGGGATGTCCATTGCCACCTGATTGAAGCGATGGATGTAGGCCCTCAATGCCTCTTTGGCCCTTGCTTGAGTGAGAACAAGTTCACGCTCATCTTCTGGTGGTGGCTGCTGGCGAAGTGGTGAAGGAATGCCACCCAGAAGTCCTTGAAGTTGTGGATCAATCCCTCCAGCAATCTTTTGAACCAGTGTTATGACGATCCGAAGAGAGTGGTGAGGAAGATCTGACATTTAACTCTATCGGTGTATTGATGAAGTGTGGCCGCATTGTCGAATTTGGCCATGTGGTTGTCTGGGTAAGTGATTCTGTTGTACTCTCCAATCGCTAGCGGAGTGTAGTGTTTTGACAGAGGGTCATTCAGAATCCCCTCCGAAAACTGCTAATTGACCCGTTCGGACAAATCATCCTCTTTGGGTGCCTTCCCTTTCCTCGCATCCTGAACGGGTGCTTCATTTAAGGAAAACCCCTGATTCTTGTCCACTCGACCTTGTTCCTCAGATGGGGTCCTGAACAAGCTCTGTGGAAGAGGATAGGCGCATTGGGCTTATCCCCATACATGCCGGCCGACTTCTTGCTATTACCCCGAGTGGATACTCGATCCACTCGGTCAACCTGTTCGGCTGGTTGACCGATGGTTGATGTTGCTGGCTCTTGCGCTTAGCATTCGACCATCACCTGTTGGCACTCGGCCAGCACTTGTTGTTACTGTTGCTTTACTATCTTCGCTGCTCGGGCTTGTATCAGAATGTCGAGCTCCTCTTGTGTCAGCGTCACCATCATGAATCGTCTGGCGTCTTCCACCTTCCCATTCAGATGTAGGTTCCGTTACCACAGATGGCACCAAAATGATCCAACACTCGCCCAACCATATACTTCATTTACTTTCCTAGTTCCATTTCTAGTTGCTACTTAGTTCATTCCTTACCTTGTTGATTTGTTTAGCTAATTATACGTGAGACATCTCTTGTGCTTATAACCAGTCCCTGTGGGATCGATATCTTTTTATTACTGACGATGAAACTGTGAACTTGCGGTTGCGTAACAGGGAGCGTCATGTATTGACATGGGAGCAAGAAGAGGCTTCTACTTCCGGGTCAAATGGAGAAGAAGATGGTGCCACCTCCACAAATCAATAAAAATCAACTGGAGGATCATGTGTCACCCCTACAAGCAAAGGTATAACAATTTCAAGTTTAAATTATAAAATTCACATTATTTGCTTTGAGTGTAAGGAAAGAGGACACTATAAGAGCAAGTGTTCAAAATTGGCCAAGAAGAAGGCCCAAGTGGCACCCAAGGACAAGGAGAAGCCCAAGAGAGTTGGTCCCGTGGAACGCAAGGGCAAGGAGCACATTGTGTGCTTCTCTTGCAATCAAAGAGGACATTATAGGAGTCAATGTCCTAAGGGGAAGAAACAGACTAAAGCCCAAGGAGGAAGCTCAACTCAAGGGGGAGCTCTCAAGAGCAAATCCAAGGTATCATTTATTGAGTCTATTCCTTTAAGTAATGATAAAAAGCATACTAGGAATAGTTTATATTATTTTAATACTATTTATCATGAAAATAGGAAGTATGATAGAGTTAAAGAAAATTATGTAGCTTATTATGCTAAAACCACTTAGTCTAAGGCTAGAAAAATAGATAACAAATTGGATAATAACTTTAAGGATTTTAGATATAGGCCTAAAAACAAAAATGTTCATAGGAATCAAGAAAAACCAAAATCTAAGGATTTAAGGTTGGAAAACCAAGCCTTGAGGTCAAGGCTTGATAAATTAGAAAAGGCCCTAAAGAAAATGGAAAATATTTTTAAGAGTCAAAATGAGCAAAACCTAGGTATAGATAAACAAGAGCCATCCTATGGCCATAGAGGTTTGGGATACAAACCTAAGGCTAAGAAGGATGTTGCTTTATACCATAGGATTGCATATAGTTATGGAACCAACCCTAGGTCTAGCAATTAAGTTAAAAATACAAGAGAGGTTATCCCTAGGAGTATTTTTGCCAAGACCAAGGTGACTAAGACTTTTAAGAAGTCAAAGAAAGTCACCAAGAAGGTCACAAGGGAAGCTATCCCTAGAGTTGACCTAGAGAAAGTGACCAAGGCTTCTAAGAAGTCTAGAAAGGTTATTAGGAAGGTATCAAGGGAGGTTATCCCTAATGAGTACCTAGGATATCCAAGGAGCATCAATAGGTTTTGAATTCTGAGGACCATATTCTCTACGCTCTAGATGGGTTTATAGAGTGTCAACTCTAAATGGGTAGGGTGGTTAACCCAACCTTGATAAAGTTGACACTTGGAGGCATTTTCAAGATTTTTGGTAACGTTTGAAAATGAAAAGGATTAATTGATTACTCTTTAGAAGAGTAAAACGTGCCAAAATTTGAGAAATTGGGTTTAACTTTAATTGGCACAACAAAACAAGAGTAAAAGAAATACCAAGTTGGGTTTTGACATTGTTTTGAGGAAATGAGGGCAAATCTAGGATCAATTTTAGGTTTAGCTAAAGATTAAAGATTATCTAATATGTAGGTATATTTTATTTATGCTAAATTTTCATTCCTTATTTGCTCATCATATGCCATGACATCATTTTTTTTGCATTCATGCTTATCATGAAAAATAAATAAAAATATCATGTCATGTCATACATACATCATGTATCTATAGTATATTTTCTTTTAAAAATTTACTTATTTTGATGTATGCCATAAATCATCATGTATTATTTTAATTTCCTTGTAATTAAGGACAATAATATTTACTAACAAGTGACATCCTAGGTGGATGCTTATAATTCCTAAAATGCCTAGATAGATATGCATGATCCCTAGTTTAGGGAAAAATCAAAATCTACATCTCACAAATACTATAAGGTGACTTGTATGTGTTTTAGTGCACATTAGATATAAGTGAGATGTTAGGATGATGAACAAGACTCAAGATGTTGATTTAGTGCATCTATTTGAGTTTTGATTTCATCAAAACACATAGTTGTGTGTACTCCAATTATTGGGAAAGCTAATATACAAGTCATGTGCATTAAGTCCAAAGAACATGGTTGAAAATTAGTTTTGAAAAATATTTTAAATATACTTTGGAAAACCTTGGTGAAGGTTATCTTTTGATAGTAATCATCATTGAAAAGTAAAACACAAACTTGGAAGAAACATTGAAGTTTTTACAAGATTTCAAGTTTATGTCAATCTTTGAAAATAGGAAGTATTTTCTTAGAAAAATATTTTTCCTTGGTAGTATATACCCTAAATAATGTCTACAAGAAGTTTCATGATTTTTAGAATTTTGTAGAATTTTTAGGGCATTTCTGAATTTCGGCTGAAACTAGATTTCAGAAATTTAGAAACCCAATCGATCAGCTGATCAATTGAGAAAGGGGATTTTCGTGAGCAGAAGCTTATTGATCGATCAACCGATCAATTCAACCCTGGCTAGATCGATTAGTCGATCGATTCAAAGGCATTTTCGGTGAACAGAAGCTCGTGGAATCGATCAGGCAATCGACTGAAATAGTGTCAATCGATTGAGCCCCAACCCCAATCGATTGAGAAGGTTGATTTTGGCTGGGAAAGCCTGATTTTAGCACTTTAAGCCATTTTTAGCCCCTTTAACCACTCGTAACCCCTTGGAACATATTTATACAAATTTAAGGGTGGTTTTCATGATGAAAACGAGGAGAATGTTGGTTCGAAAGCGCTAGAGGGGGGGTGAATAGCACTCGTGGCTTTCACTTGTTTCGGATTTGGAAAAACGTTCGAGTTAGAAACAGCAGAAATGAGAAACAGAATAAGCACAAACACAGAGAGACACCGAGAGTTTATTAGGTTCGGAGCCTAGGGCACTCCTACTCCAAGGCCCGCAATCGTTGATCACTTTCGGTGGGCAACAACTATAATATCGAGAAAGTGTACAAGTATAATAGTTTACAGCTCAAATTAAGACAATACCGACAATACAAGAGATGAATGGAAATTAGTCGTCAGTTGTCGGAGCAGCAGAGCGTTGTTTGAGCGTTCGGAGCAGCGTATGAGTGCATAGGATGTTCTGATCGAGTTCAGTTTTTGGTTGCTTCCCGAGGCTCCCTTTTATAGGCTCTGCAAGACTGATCCAGATCCCCAAGTCTCGGGATCAGGTTTGACTCGAGGCGGATCGGTCGACCAATCCTCACGTTCGGTCGACCAATCCTCGCGTTCGGTCGACCGATCAGGCGGTCTCCTCCTATCCGATCTGCCCGATCCGCTCGCTCCACTTCGATCTGGTCAAGAGTTATCCCTGGTTCGGTCGACTGAAACCCCGGTTCGGTCAACCGATCCCCTGGTCGAGCCCGGTCCACTCGCTGGAAGTCCGATCAGCTGCTTTGGGGGTTCGATCGACCGATAACCCGGTTCGGTCGACCGATAACCCGGTTCGGTCGACCGATCCCGGTCATTTCTGACCCTGCAAAGAATTTGTTAGAAATGTTCTCCTGCAAAATAGAGTTAAAATATAGCAGATATATAAGTAAATAGATTGACAGTCTTCGGACTGTCCGATTCTGACTTCAGATTTCCGTCCGGAAATCCTAGGTCGAACCGACGTCTACTGTTCCCTCTAGCGGGGAACGCGTCCTCACCTACTCCACTCAGGAGAAGTTACCTTTTGTCAGTTCGGTCCTCCAGACCCACTGTACTTTTGCTCGGCGCTCGAATCTTTCGGTCTTCATGCTGGACGCCCTCTCCACGACTCGTCCAGACTTTCACCTAGTTCGCGACACCAGGATTTCCACCTAGGGTTACCGCCCCCTAGGGTTTTTGCCCGAAGCTCCGACCTGCCAAGACTTTCTGCCTAGAGTTACCACCCCCTAGGACCTAGGGTTACCGCCCCCTAGAGTTTTCCATTTGCCTAACCGTAGTTAGGATTTTCCTACAAAGCTCAATCAACATATCAAATAACATCACACCTTAACTTTGAATCCTTTTGCCATTGTCAAAACTCGGGTTCGATCGTCGGATGCTTCCCGCACCAACAATCTCCCCCTTTTTTATTATGGTAACAAAAATTCAAATTTAAGTAAAATAATGGTATAAAGAATTTTCAAAGAACAATACAAGCATGATAGTATAAATTAAGTGCAGTAAGTGAAGAACTCCCCCTTAATAAAAGCTCCACTTTAAATTTCTTTGAATTTTCTTAACTTCTTTTGAATTTTCTTATACTCTCCCCCTTTGCCATATATCAAAACTTACTTATACTCTCCCCCTAAGTTATTAGTATAACTTGGCTAAAAAGAAATTTAGACTTAGAGAATATTAGTTTGGCACAAAATCTTCTTAGCTAATACTTAAAGAGAGCATATATGTAAAATATTAAAACACTTAGCTAAGTGAACAAATATTTATAAAAAATAAGAAAATAATCTTAAGATCATTTGAATTTAGCTAACTTAATACACTTAGCTTTTTAGAATAAATTTCAAGGCTTAGTTAATAATCTTAAGATCAAAACTTAGCTTTTTTGGAACAAATGTTGCAAACTAAAAATTTCAAGGCTTAATTATAGAAAAAAATTTAGCTAAAGGAAGGTTGAAACATAATTTAGCAGAAAGGATTTGAAAAAAAAATGTAGAAACTTTAGGATAAAAGATGTTTAACAGGAAAGAGAAAAAAATCGATTTTAAAACTCCTTGATTAAATAAGTTTAAGTAAGGCCACTTTCACAGCTAACATTCAAAGAATCCTACAGTTCAAGCATGAGTAACTTCAATTCCTTAGCCACATGTCTAACCATTAGCTATTCGTTGTTTACCTAGAGGGCAACAGTTTTCACTTGGTTAGTCAAGTTAAATCAGTGATCCAGTTAGATTTGACTAAGATAGGATTACTTAACTTGATTAATGTCTTTTTAGTATTTAACGCCTAGACTTATGTCGATGCACTGACATAAGCATTCTGAAGTCCAGGCAGTACCCTATGCATTTCACACCATTCTAAGTATTTTTCAATCAAGGGATCCTATAATTTTGTGAGATGAATTAGGTTAAATTATAGGGATTGGTTTAACTTTGTGTTAGATTCAGATTTAGTTTTGGGCTCAACAAATAGACATTCTTCGAATAAACTTCTGGGCTATGGTGAGTCACTTGGACATCATTAAAGTAACCATGCCTTCGAGGTTTTCCAAATAGTCCTATTCACTGAACTTAATACAAAACCTTGATCTAACTGGTTAGGATCCATTAAGGGTAGTTTCGGTTAGTTCCACTTAGCCAAATGCACCAGGTCGAAGCCATATCTTCCTAGACATGCATAGACTAAGCTTCCCTAACGTACTATCATCCAAAATTTTACCAGTATCATAGGTCAAGTTAAACTCATTCCCTTTCTAATTAGTTCTAATTACCCTGCCGGGTAGCTTGGTTTGGGTTACCTTGCCGGGTAGGTTAGTTTTGGAGGTGCCAGCTATTCTGAAGCTTCCACCTAAATTATTGATAATTTTATATATTTTTATTTAATTTATAGATTAGATTTTTAATTATATTCTAATTATGTTATTTTAATGATTTATTTGTTTATTAATACAATTTTTCTTTTGGCTCCCCCTGGATCATAACCTCGATATGGTCTATCAAGGTAATGTACTTGATCCTTGGGAACCCAATATTAACCAAGTCCAACTTGATTAACTAAGTTGGACTTGGGTACTCAGGCTTGAACTATCTTACTATTTGGTCTATTAACTAAAGATAGATAGGATCGATATTTAGTTTTAAATCCTAATCCAGATCTGTTGTAAATGGCTCTTTGTTTTTCAAGAATTAGGTCAAGGTTCTTAGAGCCCAAAGAAAATTGTTCCAACATTTTCTTCAAATCCTTGACCTGAGTTTTCAGGCTGGAATTTTCTTCCTCGAGCTTTTGGACTTGAGTTGAGTTTCCAGTCTGAACTGGGTTAGGCAAGGATTCGAAGTTAGTCACTTCTTTAAGGGTTGTTATCTCCTTTAGAAGTGACTTTATCCTAATGTTTGATTTTTCTAATTTTCACATTAAATAATTTACTAAATTGTGTAAACGCGGGATACTTACAGCGGGGTCAGGCCCTTCGAAAATGGATACGGATCCATGGCTTCTCTCGGACTCAGCTTCCGATTCGTCCTCGCTTCCGGATTCTTTGATGTAGTCTCGGGCTGTCATCGCGAGAAAACTCGTCTGTTCGAGTTCTTCGTCATCGGATTCTTCCGAGGATGACTCATCCCAGGTCATCTTTAGAGCCTTCTTGTTCCATTGCTGCTTCTTTGCATCCTTTTGATTTGGGCAATTGGCTTTGATGTGCCCCTTCTGATTACAGCCGTAGCATGTCACTTCAAATTTTACCTTTGACTTTAGTTGAGCCTCCTTGGATTGAATTGCCTTCTTGAGGTCCTTCTTGGTGAAGCCTTTCTTTTTCTTGTAGAGTTTCCTTACTAGGTTAACGAGTTCAGTCGTAAGTTCATCTTCTTCATCGTCCGAGTCAGGTTCTTCTTCTGACTCTGGTTCAGTTCTGCGCCTCAACCTCGGTTCACGCATTCTACTGCTACCTGCAACCAAAGCTATACCCTTCTCGACCGGTCGTGCATTAGTCTGCTCATGCAGTTTAAATTCAGAGAAGAGTTCATCTAATTTAATTGAAGACAAGTCCTTGGATACCTTGTACGCATCTACCATGGATGCCCACAAGGTATTCCTAGGGAAGGCATTGAGTGCATACCTTATTACATCTCTGTTCTCCACTTTCTATCCTATTACGTGGAGTCCATTCAGCAGATTTTGAATTCTGGCATGAAGCTGGCTTGCTGTCTCTCCTTCCTGCATTTTGATGTTATATAATTTATTGAAAAGCAAATCTCGCTTACTTACCTTGGTTTCTGATGTGCCCTTGTGTAGTTCGATTAGCTTTTCCCATAGCTCTTTTGCACTTGAGAATGGTCCTACTTTGTTGAGTTCCTCCTTTGTCATACCACACTGGAGTATGCAGGTTGCCTTTGTGTTCGCCTCTACTTTCTTTATTAAGGATGTGTTATAGTTCTAGTATGATACTAATTTGCCTGAGCCGTCAAGTGGGAGTTCGAGGCCTGACTTGGTGATCATCCAGACTTCGAACTGGGTTTGCAGGTACGCCTCCATCCCACCCTTCCAGTACCCGAAATCGTCTCCGGTGAAGAGCAGTGGTCGAGCGGTGCTATAACCTTCTTGAAGTGCCATTTTAACGCCTGCACACAGAGAAAGGGGAAAAAAAATCTGTTCCAAGAGTTGGTCTTGGATTAGCAGTGTGGGATGTATAATAATAAAAAAAATGAACTCGAGTGGTGTTGCACCAACTTCGAGCGAAAGTCGATTCGAATGAAAAAAGACAGATTGGAATATAGCAATTATGCTAATTCCAATCGACTCCAAAAAATTTAAAAGACACCACGAAAAATTACATGATTGGTGGTTGCACCAAATCGAAGCTACCCCGCTCCGAAACCAATTATTGGATCGAAAGCACTAGAGGGGGGTGAATAGCGCTCGTGCCTTTCACTTGTTTCGAATTCAGAAAAACGCTCAAGTTAGAAACAGTGGAAATGATAAACGGAATAAGCACAAACATAGAGAGACACCAAGAGTTTACTTGGTTCGGAGCCTAGGGCGACTCCTACTCCAAGGCCCGCGATCGTTGATCACTTTCGGTGGGCAACAATTATAATATTGAGAAAGTGTACAAGTATAATAGTTTACAGCTCAAATTAAGACAATACCGACAATACAAGAGATGAATGGAAATTAGTCGTCAGTTGTCGAAGCAGCAAAGCGTTGCTTGAGCATTCGGAGCAGCGTATGAGTGCATAGGATGTTCTGATCGAGTTCGATTTTTGGTTGCTTCCCGAGGCTCCCTTTTATAGGCTCTGCAAGACTGATCCGGATCCCCAAGTCTCGGGATCAGGTTTGACCCGAGGCGGATCGGTCGACCGATCCCCGCGTTCGGTCGACCGATCAGGCGGTCTCCTCCTATCCGATCCGCCTGATCCGCTCGCTCCGCTTTGATCTAGTCAAGAGTTATCCCTCGTTCGTTCGACCAAAAACCTGGTTCGGTCGACCAATCCCCTGGTCGAGCCCGGTCCACTCGCTGGAAGTCCGATCAGCTGCTTTGGGGTTCGGTCGACCGATAACCCAGTTCGGTCTACCGATCCCGGTCAATTCTGACCCTGCACAGAATTTGTTAGAAACGTTCTCCTACAAAATAGAGTTAGAATATAGCAGATATATAAGTAAATAGATTGATAGTCTTCGGACTGCCCGATTCTGACTTCGGTTTTCCGTCTGAAAATCCTAGGTCGAACCGACACCTACTGTTCCTTCTAGCGGGGAACGCGTCCTCACCTACTCCACTCAAGAGAAGTTACCTTTTGTCAGTTCGATCCTCCAGACCGACTGGACTTTTTCTCGGCGCTCAAATCTTCCGGTCTTCATGTTGGACGCTCGCTCCACGACTCGTCCAGACTTTCACCTAGTTCGTGACACCAATATTTCCACCTAGGCTTACTGCCCCCTAGGGTTTTTGCCCGAAGCTCCGACCTGCCAAGACTTTCTGCCTAGGGTTACCACCCCCTAGGACCTAGGGTTACAACCCCCTAGGATTTTTCATCTGCCTAACCGTAGCTAGGACTTTCCTGCAAAGCTCAATCAACATATCAAATAACACCACACCTTAACTTTGAATCCTTTTGCCATTATCAAAACTCGGGTTCGATCGTCTGATGCTTCCCGCACCAACTGAGAATTGGTTAAGGAACACTAGACTGAAGTTTAAGATGAGGTTGGTTTCAATATTGAATCTTTTAAACCTCAAGACTTGAAGTTTTTGGGTTTCCTAAAGGTTTAGGGACTCCAGGTTATTATTGGTGCAATGATAGAAGTTTGGAGCATGTCTTTAGGGGGAGTTACTTTTTAAGGACATGAAAAATAATTTTTTTTCAAACACCTTGGAAGGTGGTTAACCTTCTTTAGAGTAAATGCTCAAGGTTGAGCATTGAAAAATAATGAAGAGTTGATATCTTTGTTATTAAGTTGTGAATGCTTAAGGATGAGCATTATGAAGTGGATTAATGCTCAAGGGTGAGTATTGGCTACAATGAAGGATATGAGACCTTCATTGTTAGAATGATGAATGCTCTAGGATGAGCATTGTGAAGAGGCTTAATGCTCAAGGGTGAGCATTGGATACAATGAAGGGTATGCGACCTTTATTGTGGTGTTGTGAACAACGAGTAAAGTTGTGAACAATGTATGAATAACTCTTCAGGGGGAGAGCTTTTGATGTGTGCCAATAGTGAAAGAATGTAGGGTTTAAGTTAGGCCTTTGCACCTCTAGGAAAGTTTTGGGGAGAATGTAGGGTCTAAATTATGTCTTCATTATCCAAAAGGGAAGTTTGCCCTCTAGGAAAGGGAGAGAATAAAGGAAACTCTCATTCATGCATTGGGATGAAGAAAAAGTTGAGGCTATGAGATTAGCCTAACTTAAAGGTATTGTCAAACATCAAAAGGGGGGATTGTTGGTGTAATATTCCTTGGGTCAAGGTTGACCAAGTTGACTAAACTTGAGTTATCTCAAGTTTAAGTCTTGATGTTTGAGTTTCGATGTTTGACAATATAGGGAGATTACATATGCGATCGTCCAATTGGGGAATTTGTTGGTGCAATTCCCCTCTGATTAAGGGATGACCAGTTTGATGTGAAGAAGAGTCAAGTATGTCAAGGTTGACTAGAGACTTGACTGGACAAGTCCTCATGAGTGAAGCCAAGCAGTTGGAAAATCCTAGTGAGTGAAACCATGTGAAAGACATTGTGATTGAAGCTAGGTAATTGGGAAATCCTGGTGAGTGAAGCCAAGTGAAAGACCTAGTAAGTGAAGCTAGGCAGATGGAAAGTCCTGGTAAGTGAAGCTAGGTAGATGAAAAGTCCTAGTCAGTGAAGCTAAGTAGATGGAAAGACCTGGTGAGTGAAGCCAGGCACGTGGAGATCCAGGTGGGTCAAGGTTGACCGAACACCTAATGTTGGGAAGCCCAAGTAGGTCAAAGGATTGATCGAATACTTGGCACGAGGAAATCCAGATGGGTCAAGGGTGATCGGACATCTGGTGGAAGTCCAAGTGGGACATGGAAGACTGGACACTTGGCACGAGACGGTAAGTCCAAGTGGGTCAAGGTTGACCGAACACTTGGTACAAGGAGAAAAGTCCAAGTGGGTCAAAAGATTGATCAGACACTTGGTGAAGAAGTCCCAGCAGGTCAAGGTTGACCGGATGCTAGGCATGAGGAGTTTCAATAGGTCACAGTTGACCAAATGTTGGAATTGGGGATCCTAGACTTGATTTAAGCAAGTCAAAGGGAGGCTAATCGATCAACCAATCGATTAGACCGTAGTCCAATCGATCAGTCGATCGATTGGTTGTGTGCGCAAGTGAAGGCTGGCCCAATCGATCAACCGATCAATTGGGAAGCAAAATCGTAACCACAAAGGAGCTCCTAATCGATCAAGCGATCAATTGGGTACCGCCAATCAATCGACAAATCAATTGGGGGGGCTGGAAATCATGCATATTGCGATAAAGGCTCAATCGATCAACTGATAGATTCAGGCCTTCTCCAGCAGAGCACAGAGGTGCTCTGAATCGATCATTCGATTAATTCAACCTCCTCAATCGATTGGTCAATCGATTGAGATATGACCGTTGTGAAGGAAACGCTCAAAAGCCTTCTTCCTCGCAGCGATTTGACAACCCTTTATCTCCACTTCTTTTTGCGATTGTTCTCACAGGTTCACGCTAGTTCTTGAAGCTTTCTTAGAGCAAAGTGTTGCTGCACTTCCAAGGTCAAGAGGCGTTCCATACAAGAAGGAGAAGCAAGCTAGGGTTTTACAAATCTTGTAAGATTTGATATTTGTATTAGCTTGTGTTTTGTTCCTCTTGTATATTTATGTGTGTGAGCTTGTGTGAGGCTTCTCCACCTCCGGTAGTTACCAAGAATGAGTTATTTCATAATAGATGAGTGAGTGAGGGTCGGATCATTGGATTAGTCATCTCTTCTTGAGGTGGATACCAAGTAAATCCCTTGTGTTAGCATTGTGAGAGTTGCTTGAGTGTTTTCCGCTGCAACAACATCATCAAAGCAAGCAACCGAAGCGCGACTAGCTATTTACCCCCCCTTTCCCCTCTAGAATCAATCGACCCTAACACTCCCTACTCCTAGAATCCGGAGAACTTCACCATTGAGAAGGGAAATACAACCAAGATATAAAGAAAATAGAAAGCTACAACTCAATACACAAGATAGACATAAGAGAATGTTTATCCATGAATTTTGGTGCCTTTGGAGGTGTTTTCGAGCTCCGACGGTGGACGGATTATCAAGATGGATGAAGGTGACTGCTCTAGAGTTTCCCCTAGAAGGGGAAAACCCTTGTCCAAGGAAGGTGGAGGAGCCCCCGGTCCAAGATAGTCCAGCAAGGGTTTACTTCACCCTTTTTATACCTCCCCCAATATTTCCATATCTACCCCATTTGTTGGTCTCCGCCAAAACTTGGTTCGAATTGGATCTTGAAGTAAAGTTGTAGATCTTAAAATTATCCAACTTTTGATAGATCATACGGCAATAACTTCAACCGAGCTGAAAGTTATGACCATTTTACTTTTAGTCTGCATTATAGTTTAGAATTTAACACGACCGTGTCTAAAAAAGACACAACTATGCCAAAATGACATGACCATGCCTAAAAGGCATGACCAAACCATGGTAAACACTGGATTATGCTAGAAATTGACACGACTATGCCTATAAGCACGACCCAGACATTTTTGAGAATATAGACTTTATCTTAGCTCAGTTTTCTGTCAAATTTCTTCCATAGGAACATGCACGTGTCAATGAACATGACTAGATCATATTCCTTGATTAGAACTCCAATTTGAAAGTCTTTTTCTTCATGTATGCTTCATGTGTTTGACTCGATGATGAGATATGGCTAGCCCATGTTAAGACTTTTTTCGCTCCATTCTTCATCTTTTTTTATCTATAGGAGCATGCTCATATCATGTGACACGACCAAAGTGTGCTCATTCCTCTAATTCCATGTTCTAAGACTTTTTACTCTATTTTTACTTCAAAAACATGTCCTATCAATGAAAATAAACAAAGAATAGTTTTTCGAACTAGAAGAGTAAAAGTAACAAAATCACATAGAAATAGGGTATGCGAATTCAAATCATGCTCATGAATGCAATAAGATATATGATAAACGATGCTTAAAAATAGTTATAATCTATACACATCAGAGGCTAGGAGGCTAAGGAGCCAGGAGAGCCGAGAGGCTACGGAGTCAGGTATTGACTTGACTTTCCTTTGTTGGACCACCATAGCAGGTTTCACCAATCTTCTTTTATCCATGCGACACCCACTAATCATTCCCCAGATCAAGAAGTTATGATTTTATAGTTGTTGTAAGATATACTTGTAACTTTGCCCATGATGAACTAGTCATGGTTGGTCCCAAACCCGGATAAAGGAGGAGGGTTGAGTTAGGTTGCCAGTCAACATTAAAACTATGATAAATATTCAATAAATGGATATATTAAACTATTATGCTAATACTAGGTTGTTCCATGGAAGGACTGTAACGTCTCGACAAGGATCGCTACATCTCTAGAACTCAGGTGTAATGCTAAATATACAAGAGTTTATGTTGCAGGGTCCGACTGTAACGTATCGGTAAGGATTGCTACATCTCCATGAGAACTTTGATATAGTGTTAAATAGGCAAGAATTCTCACACCATAAGTTGGATAAAAACAAATATCATAAGAAAACTAATAGTCTAAGATTTAGAATATAGAATATAGGAACCCTCACTGGTAAATCAATAGAGGTAGTAGATACAATGATTAGGAGAAAAATTAGTATTTTGTGTGTACAAGAGAAAAATAGATAGATGAGAGGGCAAAGATGATAGAGAACTTGGGTTTTAAGTTATGGTACACAAGAAAGATGATGGAGTGGGCATTATTGTGTTGGGTTATGCCCGATGCGGGTGTGTGGTAGAACATGTTTCGTAAACATGTGCAACAAAAAATAAAATAATTCCTAATTATTATATCACACACACCACATACATATAAGGATACAACATGTCAAATATGATCGCATAATTAAAATTTTAGCGGAAGTAAATTTACGCTAGGTATACCTTACTAATGATCTGTAACGAGAAGGGCATCAATCGTAGCGACATTGTCGAACCTTGCCTCTATTCATATCCACCCCGAGCTCTTCAAGAAAACTCCTTGAGTACAAGCCTCTCATTCGGAAGTTACTAGTCACAAGTGAAGAAGCGGGATCAAGAGAAAGAAGAAGAGAAACACACAAGGGAGAGTTTTTCTCCCTTGTAGTGGTCACGACAACAAGACAGAGAACCCTCTTGTTGGAGGCGGGAGAGACAGGAGAGGGAGAGGAGGATTAGGTTTCCAAAAGTCAATCGACCAAATAATGAAACTTCTATCTAATTCTCTTCCAATTTACATCTATATATAATCCTCTTTAATGAGTTGGATTAGAAAACCCAAATCCAACCCATTATCCCTTAACTAAAAATTAGTCTATTAACCCCTTGATTTGATTCATAACTAAACTAAGTTGGTTCATGATTAATTCATGATTAAACCAAATATGGTTCAACTCTACCATAAGAGATGTATCTCATTCACGCTTCCATTATGACAAATATTTCCATATTTGTCTTATGTATAGTCCAACCAAATATTTATTTCTTGATCTAAGAATCTTATTTTTTTTAACTTGGTTTACGTCTTTTAGAGACTCATTAGTGCATGTGACCCAATAGGTTCTCGATTTATCTTGGCCATCCATAATTAACTATTTTATTATAGAACGATCATGAGTGACACCTAGTAGTATATCATGATCTTCAATTAGTAAAATAAATCATAGTTGATCTTAGAACTAATTCTAAATTCTTCAACAGTTATAGTGAGTCGTGCCTTATTCCTTTCACTTATCTTATACCCACTTGGTTCAGGATATATTCTATGTGTATGTCCCCACTAGACTGACTACGTCACACCTAGCCCATGTAATACTTCATCATTCTACATATTCAAATTACTCATACATGTGTATAAGAGTCTCATACTGTTAGCATGTGATCTTTGGTCAAAGACTTTAAGTAATAATCTTAACGAGTGGTCATAGGGTATACGTCTCTACACAAGGAGCGATGAATCTTCTATGGACTATCTAAATATCTTAGGGTATTTTGACTTATACCCAATCATCCTGGGTACACACCTTAATGAGGTGCTTGCTTAAGATATCAAAGTATAAATCTCCATAGCCAAGATGAATTGTATACCTCAAGTAGAAAGAAACTTACACTCGAGTTGTAGTAAGAGCTTTGTAGACATATCCATATATATACATAACCATATGAAGTTTTACAGTGAGTCACTCCAATGAACAAGTTACCATAACTAGCATCCACGTTTAACTCTCGACATCCCAATGTCTCCAGCCAATGAGAAAATAGCTGCTTGGTAAACCAAGGAGTATAACCTGTGCTAGTCTTACAGAATTGATGATGTCCAAATGCATTAATTCGACGACTAGGGAAATTCCAATACGTTCATAATTGCACATATAGAGATAATCACTAGTTGTGATCCAATCACAATTTCTCTCCTACTATGAATTGTATTACGGATATTCAGTAAATGAATTTAAGACAATCAAACATATAATATATACTCAAATAGGGAATCTATATTTACTAAAAATCATAAGACGATTGTCTTAGGACATCTCTCAAAATCTAACCATCCCACATGGCCTAATGTCAATCGGCATGGTGTCCTAAATTGTAAGCATGGACGTAACACTCAAACTTACCTTGTGGTAGAGCCTTTGTCAAAGGATCCACTAGATTCCTTTCAGTGGAAATTTTCTGGAGCTCTATTTCTTTCCTACTAATGATCTCCCTGATCAGATGATAGAGGTGAAGCATGTGTTTTGATCGTTGATGAGACCTCGATTCCTTTGCTTGCATAATAACTCCGATGTTGTCGCAGTAAACAGGCCATGCTTCAATAATGGATGGAACCACTCTAAGTTTAGTAACAAACTTCTTGATCCAACCTACTTCCTTTCCTGCTTCCGAAGCTGCAATGTGTTCCACCTGACACATAGAATCTATAACAGTGTCTTGCTTGGAACTTTTCCAACTAACTGCGCCTCTATTTAAAATGAATATGAATTCAGACTAGGGCTTGGAGTCATCCTTGTTCGTCTGGAAACTTGTATCTATTGGATCGAGTCGCACGTGAGAGGGGGGGGGGGGGGGAATCACGTGGTTTTCAAAAATTCTCTTTTCGTCATTTTAAAATCAGAGTGCAAGCGCAGTGGAGAGGAACACTAGCGGTTTACTTGGTTCAGAGCCTTCGGCAACTCCTACTCCAAGACCTAGGTCCCATGGACCTATCGATGGAAAATTCACTATAAACCTCTTCCGGTACCTCCGGGAGAGGGAATCGAAATACAAGTAAAGTTAGAACAAGTGCAAAATCATGTACTTGTCCTTTGACAATATTTAATTATATAAAAAAATTTACCGACACTTTGGAGATTGAAGTGGGAGCGCTCGTGTCTATGTTGGTCTACCGACCATAATTAGAAGTCCTTGGAGCAGTCGTCGGGCACAGCAGCTTTGCAGCGGAGTCGTAGTAGAAGGCTGGAGCAGTCAGAAGTTCAATCGGATGCGCGGTAGCTCGTATAGGAGTTGTTGAAGAAACTTGGGCGAGCAGCCTTAAATAGAGCATGGAAGGCGCCTTCCATAACCATTGAAGGCCCCTCCAATGAGGCAAGTTTGATCCTGAATAGTCTGAGACCTATTCGCTGTGACGCCAAAATTTTATCCTGTGGAAGGCGCCTTACAAAGCCATGTAAGGCGTCTTCTATGAATAGTACAAATGCACTTTCACTGCTTGAAGGCGCCTTTGGGCACTGTTCATCCAAAGGCAATTTTATTTTTTTACCCTGTAAAATAATGTTAGTCCAAAAATACCCTGCAAAATAAGTATATTAGGGTAATTTAATAATAATACAGAGTAGTAATTAGTTTCTATCTTTCCAGAACCAGGAACTAGTCAAAGTCTCAGCTTAGGGATCCCAAATGGACCTAAACTGGACCGACGCCTACTGTCCCTTCAACCGGAACACATCCTCACTTGATCACTCTCCTCCAGTAACTTACCTTAACTTACCAGTTTGCCAGGCATTCGATCAACCCATCGACCTGTCTGGACTTCGTGCTAGCTATCCGGTCGGCCCGTTGACCTACCTGGATTTCATAACAACTATTCGGTTGGCCCATCGAGCTAGCTGGATTTCATACCAACTATCCGGTCAGCCCATCGACTTAGTTGGATTTCATACCATCTATCCGGTCGGCCCGTTGACCTAGCTGGATTTCCTGCACACTCAATCAAGTGGTTAGATCACGACGGAACCTAACTTAACTTACTTGTCATTCATCAAAATTGGGTTAAACCATTAGTGTGAACCGCACCAATAATATCTCCCTTTTTGATGTAATGACAACTTGGGTTAAGTTAGGGAAAGTTTTTGATGCAGCCCATTAGTGTGAACTGCACCAATAATCTCTCTCGTTGACCTTTTTGATGCAGCCCATTTAAGAAGGTGGATTTAACATCCATTTGATAAAGTTTGAAACCTTTATGGGCTGCATAGCTAAGTAACATTCTAATAGATTCAAGTCTAGCTACTGGAACATAGGTTTCATCATAGTCAAGTCCCTCGACTTAACTAAATCCTTCGGTCACTAGTCTAGCCTTATTTCTAATAATTTCTCCATTTCCATTTAGTTTATTTCTGAAAACTCATTTTGTTTCTATTACCTTTTTATTATTAGGTGTTGGTACTAAGTCCCAGACTTCATTTCTTTTAAATTGGGCTAATTCTCCCTGCATGGCAATGATCCAGTTTGGGTCAAGTAAGAATTCTTCTATCATTTTGGGTTCAAGTTTTGAGATCAAGGATATTTGACTTAAATTTCTAAAGGATGACTTGGTCTAAACACTTAGGTCCGGATCACCAATTATTTAGTCAATTGGATGACTTGGGTTTACTCTTATGGTTCTAGTAGGTTCACTCAGTTGAAGTTGATCTTCTTCTTCATGACTTAGGTTTTCACTAGCTCCCCCTTGACTAGTGATACCTCGAACAAATTCAATTATTTGACTCTGGGTTTGTTCTAGGTTTTGGTTAGACTCTTCAAATTTTACATTTGAGATTTCTTCAATTCTTAGTGTAACTTTGTTATATACTCTGTAACCTCTACTGTTTAGTGAGTAGCCTAAAAGGATTCTATTTTATATTTTTGAGGTAAATTTTCCTAAGTATTCTCTTATGTTGAGTATATAGACTGGATATCCAAATACTCTAAGGTATTTAATATTTGGGTTATTTATTATAATAGAGTTCAAATGATGTTTTATTATGAGTTTTGTTTATTGTGATCCTATTTTGTACATAGCAATCTTGTCCTAACAGCTTCTGCCCAAAAGTATTTTGGCAAGTTATACTCATTTAGCATTGTCCTAGAGGCTTCAAGTAGAGTTATGTTCTTTCTTTCTACTATTCCATTTTGTTGGGGTGTCTTAGGGCATGAATATTCGTAATGATAACTATTTTCAAGGCATAATTGATTAAAGTTATGATTTCTAAATTCACCTCCGTTGTCACTTCTAATTCTTTTAATTTTTTGACCTTTTCATTTTTAATTTTTTTACAAAAATTACTAAAGATTTCAAATGTTTCATCCTTATTTTTTAAAAATTTTACCTAGGTAAATCTAGAGTAATCATCTATTATTACTTGGCAATATAGACTTTCATTTATTGATTTGATCCCATGGGAGTTAAATAGGTTTAAGTGCAATAGTTCTACGATTGAATTTGTTTGAAGTTGATTAGTTGATTTATGAGTAGACTTTGTTTGTTTTCCTTGTTAACAGGCATTACAAATTATTGAGTCTAAGTTAGGTAATTTTTGTAAGTCTCTAACTAATCCATTTAATTTACTTAGATTTCTAAAGTTTGTGTGTAACGTTCTTCTATGCCATAACCAAGTTTCTTCCTTTTGTGTTAAATAACACTTAAATGAGGAAGTGGTTAGGTTAATTACATAGATATTGTCTTTTCTAAACCCTTTTAGACTTATAGAAGGGTTATCTAAATGCTTAATTAGACATTCAGAGGATAGGAACCTAACCTTATATCCAGAATCACATAATTGGCTAATGCTAAAAAGGTTGTATTTGAGATTTTCAACAAGTAATACTTTCTTAACAATAAAATCAGTTTTAAGTTCAATATTATCTACCCCAATTACCTTGAGTTTATCGTTGTTTCCAAAGGCAATTATTCCTAAGCTTTTGTATATTAATTGAGTGAACTTGGTGTGATCCCCCGTCATGTGTTTGGAGCAACCACTGTCCAATATCCACTTGGTTCTTATAATAAGTAGGAGTTAATATCAATTTAGATTTGAACTTACTTTTAATTTTACTTTTAAAGTTTAAGTATTCCTATTTTTATTTTATTTATTTCAATTTTATTTTAACATTTAATTTAGGTTTTTAATTTAATTTTAAATTTTTAAGTTTAATTTTAAATTTTAATTTAATTTTAATTTTTAGTTTAAATTTTTTATTTTTTATTTTTATTTTTATTTTTATTTTTACTTTTAATTTAATTTTTAACTTTAAAATAATAAGTTTAATTTTTATTTTTAAATTTAATTTTTATTTTTAATTTTTAATTTTAAATCCTTAGCCATCTCGCCCGATCTATGTTTTCAATCAGGGAATCCTATAATTTTGTGATATGAGTTAAGTTCAATTTTAGGGTTGAGTTTAACTTTGTGTTAGATTCATGTTTAGCTTTGGGTTCGACAAACAGACATTCTTTGGATAAACTTCTGGACTATGATGAGTCACCTTGACATCATTAGAGTAATCATACCTTCGAGATTTTCCAAATAGTCCTATCTATTAAACTTAGTACAAAATCTTGGTCTAACTAGTTAGGATCTGTAAGGGGTAGCTTCAGTTAGTTCCACTAAGCCAAATGCAGCAGGTCGAAGTCATATCTTCTTAGACATGCATAGACATAGTTTCCCTAACCTACTATCATCCAAAACTTCACCAGTACTTTTTGTCAAGTTTAACTGTTGTCCCTATTTTAGCTAGTCCTAATTACCCTACTAGGTAAGTTATTATCTTAGAGGTGTCAACTAATTTGGAGTCTCCCCCTGAATTATTGAACATTTTAAGTTTAAGTTTTAGGTTTATATTGATTACTTTTATAATTATAGCATACTTGATTATAATTTTTGTTTATATTGTATTTGTTTAAGTTAGGTTTGAATAACTTAAGGTTTTTCTTTTGTTTTGTATTTATTTTTGAAGATTTAACTTTAGAGTTTAAGGGAGATGGTTTATTATGATTTATATAATAAAGTTTATCTTTAGGTATATAATATTGATTGAGTCCTACTTGCATGGTTAGACACGCTTTTGAAACCCAAGCTTTACTTTGATTTTTATTTTGGTTAACTAAAGATATAAAGGATTTGTTGGTTGAGCTGGGCTTATATCCGAGTTCGGACTTATTGTACACAGCTCTTTGTGATCCAAGTATCATGTCAAGATTCTTGGATCTAGTTGTGAATTTTTCAAGTAATTCCTTTATTTTAATTATTTCATTTTTCAATTTGAAATTATCCTCCTTAAGTTTTGCAACTTGAGTTGGGATTTCAGTTTGAATTGGTTCAGTTGTTGAGTTCAATTTTAATTGTTCATTAAGTTTATCATTTTCTTTTGTTAGTTCATTTATTTATTTTTCAAAAGTAGTTAATTTCCTATTTAAGCATGCAATGATTTTAAAGAATTTTTTATTTAATCTAAAATATATCTCATCGGAACCTTCAGAAATGAGTGCGGACTCATGGCTTGATTCGGGTTCAGACCCATCTTCCAATTCACTTTCCGATTCAGGTCTGTGCGGCATCAGTGCGAGGTAGTTGGAGTGCTTCGGTTCTCTATCATCTAATTCATCTCCGGACAATTCATCCCACGTCGCTTTGAGGGCCTTCTTCTTTTTCATATTCGGGTAGTCGGTCTTGTAGTGCCCTTTCTTGTTACATCCGAAACAGGTCACGTTCTTGTTGTTAGAGTTGGAGGCGGAGTTGATCTTCTGCAAGTCCTTGTTGGTGAAGTTCTTCTTTCTCCTGGTGAACATTTTTCTTACCAAGTTCACCAGGTGTTCTTCATCATTTGAGTCTGGGTCAGACTCGTCTTCAGGTTTCGGCTTGGATTTGGACTTGTCTTTTGATAATTCTACAATAAGAGCAAGACCTTTCTCGGATTTAATGTTAGTCTATTCATTCAGTTCTAGTTCACATAATAATTCATCTACTTTTAACTTTAACAAGTTCCTCGAAATCTTATAGGCATCCACGATGGACGCCCATAGTGCATTTCGAGAAAATGTGTTTAAGGCATACCTTATCAGGTCCCGATTCTCTAATTGGTGGTTGATTGTGAGGAGTCCATTGAGGATGCCCTTTATCCTCGTGTGCAGCTTGTTGGATCGAGAAATTCGCTAGAGGGGGGGGGTGAATAGCGATTAAAAAAACTATCGTATCGAGAGTAAGCAGTGGAAGAGAAAAAGAACAACGCTAACACAAACCAATTTACTTGGTTCGGAGCCTTGGTCGACTCCTACTCCAAAGCCCGTACTCGTCGAGTGCTTTCGCTGGGTAATCACTAATTGTATGTAAAATCATATTATTATTTTGAGTACATGAACTATTAAGAACAATATCGACAACAAAATAAAGGAAAGAAAAACTCTTTAGCCGTACGTTGTCGGAGTAGCGTCGTAGGAGCATAACGCAGTAGAGCAGATATCGTTGTTGTGTTGTGAAGCTATGGAGAAGACCTCCTTAGATAGGAAGCTCTAGGCGCCCAGATCCCTTCCAGGCGCCTGGACTATGATGTAGCCTAGCCAACCAGAGCGCTCCACATTGCGACGTCGCTTGGGGATAACTTTTGCATTCCGTTTTCCAGCAAGCTTCTCTCCCTGCAAGAAAATGTTAGTCTGAAGCACAATGCAAATTATATTACCCTGCAAAACAAAGTGTTAGCATAGTTATAATAAACAAAATAGAGTATTAATTAGATTCCGTCTCACCGAGACCGGAATCTAGTGAAGATCTCAACTTAGATTTCTGAAATGGCTCTAAGTTGGATCGGCGCCTAAGTTTCCTTCCCGGGAACACGTTTTCACCGTCACTCCCCTCCAGTGACTTACCTTAACTTACCTGCCAGACGTTCGGTCAGCCCTTCGACCCATCTGGACTTCGCACCAGCTACCCGGTCAGCCCATCGACCTAGCAACACTGAGTTAGCACAATATATATAAAAATAGTACAGTAAACCTAGGGTTACCTCCCTAGGGTTGCCTTGCTTTACTCACTAGGACTTCCATTGCCCGACTTCACTCACCGGGACTTTCACCACCTAGCTTCACTCACTAGGGCCCGACTTCACTCACCGGGACTTCCACCACCTAGCTTCACTCACTAGGGTCCGACTTCACTCACCGGGACTTCCACCACCTAGCTTTTGGTTAGAACTTATCTTTGCTAGTCATCTAGTCCTGACCAGGCTTCTCTCTCCCAAACATCAAGTCCTGTTTGGGTCAACCCTTAGTCAAATTAACCAAACTTAAGTATATTGTTAAACAATATTGAAACCCTAGAGGCACCAACACAGCTGACTGGCAATCTCACCTTCCTGTATTTTGACATTAAATAATTTATTTAAAAATAAGTCTTTTTTTGTTACCTTAGTGGTGTTGGTTCCCTCGTGCAATTCTATGAGCTTGTCCCAAAGTTCCTTTGCGTTTTCGTGTGGGTCGACGCGATTCAACTCTTCTTTTGTTAGTCCACACTGAATTGTGTTGAGTGCTTTGAAATTGATTTGTGCCTTTTTCTTCATTTCTGGATTCCAATGTTCCAGGTCCACTAGAATTCTAACATTGTTGACTAGAGCTTTGTAGCCTCTAGTCATACAGAACCACTGGTCGAAGTCGGTCTTTAGGTACACCTCCATCCGCTTCTTCCAGTAAGGGAAGTCGCCATCGTTGAATAGGGGAGGACGAACGGTGTTGTACCCTTCAAGTTGTGTCATTTCACGGCTGTAGAAAGAAAAACTAAAATGAGGTACCAAGACTTGGTTTTGGATTAGCAGTGTTTGAGATAAATAAAATGTAGAAAAATTTGAGAGGTATTGCACCAATCTCAAATTAAAATTGAATGAAAGCAATTATCTGAATAGGTAAAGTTGTATCAAGAAGGGGAGCCTTGGCGCAACGGTAAAGTTGTTGTCATGTGACCAAAAGGTCACGGGTTCGAATCCTGGAAACAGCCTCTTGCAAAAAGCAGGGTAAGGCTGCGTACAATGGATCCTTCCCCGGGACCCTGCATGGCGGGAGCTTCGTGCACCGGGCTGTCCTTTTTTTAGGTAAAGTTTTATCAATTCAGATAGAACAGAAAAAATGGCTACTCCCCCTGCTTGATTGACGGTTGTACCAAATCTGAGCAAAACCTACTCTGATACCACTTGTTGGATCAATTTGCACGTGAGAGGGGGGGGGGTGAATCATGTGGTTTTCAAAAATTCTCTTTTCATTGTTTTAAAATTAGAGTACAAACGCAGCGGAAAAGAAAAAACACAAAAAACAAACACGAGAGGAACACAAGCGGTTTACTTGGTTCGGACCTTTCGGCGACTCCTACTCCAAGACCTAGGTCGCGTAGACTTATCGATGGGAAATTCACTATAAACCTCCTCTGGTACCTTCGAGAGAGGGAATCGAAGTACAAGTAAAGTTAGACCAAGTGCAACACCCTGCACTTGTCCTTTTGTAATATTTAATTACACAAAAAAAATTATCGACATTTTGGAGATTGAAGTGGGAGTACTCGTGTCGATGTCGGGCTGCAATTAGAAGTCCTCGGAGCAGTTGTCGGGCATAGCAGCTTTGTAGCGGAGTCGTAGCAGAAGCCTGGAGCAGTAGGAAGTTCAATCAGATGCGCGGTAGCTCGTATAGGAGTTGTTGAAGAAGCTTTGGGCGAGCAACCTTAAATAGAGCATGGAAGGCGCCTCCAATGAGACAAGTTTGATCCTGAATAGTCCAGGACTTATTGGCTGCGACACCAAAATTTTATCCTTTGGAAGGCGCTTGATGGCGCATTCGAACACTATTCATCCAAAGGTAATTTCCTTTTTTTGCTCTACAAAATAATATTAGTACAACAATACCCTGGAAAACAAGTATTGGGACAATTTAATAATAATACAGAGTAGTAATTAGTTCTTGTCCTTCTAGGATCAGGAACTAGTCAAGATCTCAGCTTAGGGATCCCAAATGGACCTAAACTGGACTGACGCCCACTGTCCCTTCAATCGGGACGCGTCCTCACTTAGTCACTCTCCTCCAGTAACTTACCTTAACTTACCAATTTGCCAGACATCCGGTCAGCCCGTCGACCTGTCTAGACTTTGTGTCAGCTATCTGATCGGTCCGTTGACCTAGCTGAACTTCATATCAGCTATCCGATTGGCTCGTCGGCCTAGCTGGATTTCATACCAGTTATCTGGTCGGCCCGTCGACCTAGCTGGATTTCGTACCAGCTATCCGGTCGGCCCATTGACCTAGCTGGATTTCATGCACACTCAATCAAGTGGTTAGATCATGACGGAACCTAACTTAACTTACTTGTCATTCATCAAAACTCGGGTTAGACCATTAGTGTGAACCGCACCAATAGTATCTATATATTCACGTATAATCATATCACCATCTCCACAAACTAAGAACATATCCTTAGTTCTTCTTAGGTACTTCAGAATCATCTTGATAGCCACCCAATGATCCAATCTTGGATATGATTGGTATCTTCTTGTAACACTCAGAGCATACGATACATCGGACCTAGTACATAATATAGCATATATGATAGATCCTATTGTGGACGTATAAGGGATCTTATCCATACAAATCCTCTTGTCTTCTATACATTGGCACATAGAATTTGAAAAGTGAATTCCATGCCTCATAGGTATGAAACCTTTTTTGGATTCAGACATGCTAAACCATTTTAACACTCTGTCTATATATGTTGACTGTGAAAGATCAAACAACCTTTTCGATCTATCTCTATAGATTTTCATTCCAAGGATGTAAATTGCTTCTCCCATATCTTTCATGGAGAATATTTTGGATAACCAAATTTTAACTGACTATATAACTGGCACATTATTTTCTATGAGTAATATGTTATCAATATATAATCATACGACCACACTCCCACTAATCTTTTGATACACACAAGGATCATCTGGATTTTTTGAGAAATTAATTCTTTAATTGCCTCATCAAAATGGATATTTCAACTCCTGGATGCTTGCTTTAGTCCATAAATGGGTCGTTGAAGCTTGCATACTTTATTTTTGTCAACAGATGTGAAACTTTTAGATTGTATCATATACACGTCCTTGAGCAGATTTCCATTAAGGAAAGTTATTTTCACATCCATTTGTCATATCTCATAATCATGATGAGCTGATATGGATAGGAGTATCCGAATGGATTTATGTATGGCTAAAGGTAAGAAGGTTTCGTCATAGTCGATGCCTTGTCTTTGACGACAGCCTTTCACTACCAACCTTGCCTTGTAGGTAATTACATTACCATCCATGTCGGTTTTCTTCTTGAAAATCCACTTACATCCTATAGGCGTAATGCCTTCAGGTGGGTTCATCAAATTTCAAACTTGGTTTTCGTATATGGAATCCATTTCTGACTTCATGACTATAAGCCACTTGTCCTTTTTTGAACTATTCACAGTCTCTTCATAATCAGTAGGTTCTACATCTTCAATGAGTAACACATCATTCGATTATCTTACATGAGATCCATATCTCTCAGGAATATTGTGTGTCATACCTGATCTACGAGGAGGTTGTGTCATAATTGACTGTGGTTCTTGACTAGACATCTCGTTAGTGTTTATTGAAGTCTCTTGAACTTTATCGAGTTCAACCATACTCCCACTTGCTTCCTGTAAGAGAAATTCTTTCTCTAGGAAGGTAGCATGCCTTGAAACAAACTCCATTTGTTCCAAGGGGTGATAGAATTGGTAACCCTTAATTTCCTTAGGGTATCCAATAAATAAACACTTATCAGACTTAGTGTCCAACTTGTTTGATATAGTCCTCTTCACATGAGCAGGATATCCCCATATCTTTAAATAAGATATGAGGGGTTTCTTACTAGTCCATACCTCATATTGAGTAGTTGAGATTGCCTTGGTTAGGACTCTGTTTAGCAAGTAAGCAGCTGTCATGAGTGCATAACCCCAAAAGATTTTGGGAAGATTTGTATGATCCATCATTGACCTAACCATGTCCAACAAGGTTCGGTTACGTCTTTCCGATACACCTTTATGTTGTGGCGTATATAGCGGAGTTTATTGAGACAATATACCATTGTCCCTTAGATAATCTTGAAACTCTTGGCTTAAATATTCACCACCTTGATCAGATTAAAGTATCTTGATATTTTTTACCAAATTGTTTCTCTATTTCATTTCTGAATTCTCTAAACTTTTCAAAGACTTCAGACTTGTGTTTCATTAAATGCACATACTCATAACAAGAGTGATCATCAATGAAAGTAATGAAGTAGCTATAACCTCCTAGTGCATGAGTAGACATTGGTCCATATACATTGCTATATATGAGCCCAAGTAACTCATCAACTTGTTCACCCTTTTCAGAAAAAAGGTAACTTTGTCATCTTGCCTTTTAAACATGAATTGTATGTATCAAATGTATCTAATTCAAATGATTTGAGAACTGTAATCTTTTGCAATTCGGACATGCGTTTCTTGCTTATATGGCCAAGGTGACAATGCCACGAGTAAGAGCTTAATTGATTTTCTAATCGGGCGTGTTTATTACTTGTATCGATATTGAATGTGTCACTGATGTATCTAATGCGTAGATGTCATTGCATAAAGTTCCAGTGTCATAAAGAACATCATTCAACGTTATATAACAAAAATTGTTACTAAAAGTCAAATGGAAATTTTTTCTATTTAAACAATAAATAAAAATAATGTTCTTTATTAATGCGAAAATAAAATAATAATTATCTAGTTTTAAGACAAGTCCACTAGGAAGCTGTAACAAGTATGTTATGATAGCGACTGCAGCAACCTTTGCTCTATTCCTAACTCGTAGACTTGTTTCTCCCTTAACGAGTCTTCATTATTCCTTATCTCCTGTATGTCATTGTCTATATGTGAGCCACATCCAGTATCCAATATCCAAGTATATGAGAAAATAACATGATAATTAATAACAAAAGTACCTGAAAAGGATGGGGCATCAAATGTCTTATTCTTTTTCATAGATTCAAGATAGATCTTGTAGTTTCTTCAATAGTGTTCCATCTTGCCACAATGATGGCATGAGCCCTTTTGTGTCGGTTCTACTATTTTGACCTTTTTGCTCTTCCCTTAGCCTGATGTTTTGGTTTCCTCATAGAATATTTCTTGAAGGAGTCTACTAACATCATAGTTTTTTGTTCACCTTTAATAAAAAAAACTCTACAGTCTTGAGTATATTAATCATCTTGGGAATGGTCGATTCCAAATTGTTCATCTGATAGTTCATCACAAATTGTGAATAACTTTTTGATAAATTATGTAGAATTAAGTCAATACTTAACTCATGATCCATTGTAAAACTGAGTGATGCTAAATGCTCTATGTAATCATTCATCTTTAGTACATATTGTACTGCGGACGAACCCTTCTGCATCTTTGAGCAAAAGAGAAACTTAGAGACCTTGAACCTTTCGGATCCAGCTTGCTCATCAAATACCTTACGAAGATGATAAACAATATCATAAATATCCAAATGCTCATGTTGTTTCTGTAGTTCAGGAGTCATAGCAGCTAGCATGATACAACTTACAAGTACAGAGTCATCCTTATGTTTCTGAAGGGCCAACAATTGGTCCACAATTGTATCGACATCAAGACTTGTGAGAAGAGGCTGATTAAGGGCATAAGCTAGTTTCTCAGCTTTGAGAACAATTCTCAAATTTTGAAACCAATCCAAAAAGTTTGGCCCAGTCAGTTTATTCGAGTCTAAAATTGAACACAGATTAATAGAAGTCATAATTAAATGATTAACTTAGAAATACAAAAATGAGAATGTATAAGAGACATGATATTATTTATGTAAATAATTTACATAAAAACCCGCTTATTTATCAAATTCAAATACCCTTATTTTTGAATTCGGGAAATGGTAAGTTTTCTCCAAGTGGGTTAATATTCACTACAGATAAGAATAACTTTGACTTTGGCCAACAATGCATTTTTAGCTATAGTGGTAGGTAACAAGTTTACCAATTGCATATCACTTCTATCCAACTGTCACACTATGCTAGCAATTGATTGATCTTCGCATAAACATCGGGTTGTTAATACATTAATAAGTATACATCAAATGCATATCACCCAACTTCACCTCTAACTATATTAATCATGGCTTTGACACAACAAATCAACGCTTCAAGTTTAAAACCGACTCGTTAATCATGAGATTATATCTCTATGGTTTGAACATATTTAATTTCAAGTTTGAGCTTGACATATTTAATTTCTAAAATTACAAGCCCGATGGATTTTTAAAATTACAAGAAGTTTATATATACTCTCCATTGTTATTTTCAACTTCCCTAGTGGTAGACCAAAGGTTTTTAAAAAAAAACTATATCTCTCTTTTTTTTCTTGTTTTCTTTGTTTCTGTTAGGCCTGATATCTCCCTATATTAGGCCCACATTGGGTTTGTTATAAGGAGATATCAGGCCCAAGTTGGGTCTGATAGGGAGAGATATCAGACCCAACATGAGATTGATCTTTCATAACAGGCATGAAAAAAAAAATTAAGAAAAGGAAAAAAGTGAATTAATTTTTTTTTAAATCTCTAGAATACCACTAGGAAAGCTGAAAATAGTAATAGAGAGCATGTTTGGACTCCTTGCAATTTTAGAAATTTACAAGACCTTAAATAGTTGCAATCTTAAGTCTCTAAGTCGATCAGTGGATTTCGACCGAAACTCACTGATCGATCTAAAGACCTCTTATTACAATTATTTTAGATTTTATTGATTTCTAAAATGATAAGGAGCCCAAATATATTTTGCATTGTTGTTTTTGGTTTCACTGGTGGTGGTTTAGATGTTTTGAAAAAAAAAAATAATTTGAATTGAATAAAATTTAATAGATGAGAGAAAAAAAAAAAAAAAAGAGATCCGTGAGTGGAGAGTGAGGGAGAGAGAGATTGTACGGAGATATAATTGTAAGGAGAGGTAAAATAAAAATGTTAGATATATTAATATACCATTTGATAATTACTTAAGTATGATGACCTTTTGGTCAATCTGAATAATTAGGTACTCCGGGTAAATTGCCGAACTTAAAATCAAGGCGACGAATTTAGAATATTTGCATGGTCGCATGCAACACGCGGTTAAATTTGTCACTGTCTCAACCAAACTTTATACTCTTCCTTGAGCTTTCACTTGGTCCTCTTTAGGGAAAAAAAAAACATGAAGAAAAATAATGATAATTATTAGAGAATAATCTTTTCTTTAATCAAATATTTTTAAAACTTGAGAATAATTAAGATCGCTTTCAAAGTGTCACTGGATGGAATTATTATACGATTTGGGCCACGTCCTTGAGAAGAAAGCTTTTGGAGGGACTTTGTTTTCATGTTGATTGTTAATTTAATTTGATTGAGTGAGCTCGTGGAATAAGAAATAAAGTGGTTTAGCTTTTGGTCCATGATAGCAATGTTGTCTAGTGTTGACTTGAGAGATCGAGAGTAAAACGTTTAGTGGAAGATGAGTGTCATTTCGCATCATTAATCGTGTGGATGTAACCAAAAGAGAGATTTCTTTGGATGAGGGTTTAGATTTCTTCATTACTCATTAGAATTCTTACCGACATCTTGCTACATTTTTTTTTTTTATTTTAGGGTTGGGCAAGTTTGTTGTTGGAGTGGGCTTTGAATAACAATTAAGGCATATAAAGTAGGTTTCTATCAATTAATGTGATAAAAAAGTTCATCCATATTCTACTAAATTTATTGATTTAATTATAGCAAGTGTGTTTACTTTGGTAGAAAAATAATAACTAAAATACAAATGCACATATTTTTTAAAAATAATAAATCAATAGGTGCCTTTGCAAGTGTGATCTTTATTTAATTATGATAAATACATTTAAATGATTTCATTTGATGATGTATTTTTGTTTTGATAAAAAAAAATAATTAGAATGTTGATACTTTTATTTAGTTATACTAAATATTTTTGTTTGATTTTTTAATAAATTAATATTTATGCATTATAACTCTTCCCATAGCCATACACTAAGGATGCCTTAATGTATAGGTCTATAGGTCATATGAATGAATTTAATAAACAAATTAATTATGAAAACTAAATGTCAATTTCCATCAAGCCCATTGAAGCCCAAAATTAAGGCCTACATAGATCAAGCTCATCAAGTTGTTGTCATGACCCATTAGTTTTTTTTTTGTTATTTTTGTTAATCCAATATCCCAATTGATGTTATGGTCCATCAAGTTGATGCCATGGCTCATTAATTCGCCCAACAACTAACCTCCACATCTAAAATTCTATTGTAACGTCTGCTCTTGTCCCAATTGGATTTCGAATTATGGTATTATGTTAAGCCAACAAACGGCTTGCAGCGGACTTGTGATTCGTTCTTTTTTTTTGATAATTTTGATATGTTACTGTTTAATTAAGAAGCTAGACCTTTTAATAATTGATTTGATGAATTAAGTTATGTTAATATTTTTTTTTACACTAAAAATAATTTTATTTTTTTTATCTTTATTAAATCACATATGTATAACTTTTTAATTTATACTATCTACGTCACTTCTTTCAATTTTTATTGGTTCTTCATCGTCTTTCTCCCTCTCTAATTTTACTACATCTCTCTCTTTCTTATTCTTTTTGTATTACAACGTAATAATCCATCTATTTCAGCTCTTTTGTATATCAATACAGCCACATCAATTCATTTGTATCTCATCAATTATTTGAAAAAAATCATAATCATATTTATCCATCTTTATATTTCATTGATTATTTGGATGATATAAAATATTCTCACTGTAACTTGATGTATGATTAACAATCTAATTTTTAGGTTATTTTCCGATTAAATTTTTTATAGAATAAATCATATTTATTTAATTATTTGACAGTAAATATTTATTAATTTATATATATTCATATATTATATTACATACATAAAATATGTATGTGGGATGATTAGTCATAACGAAAGTTGAAGGAAAGGCTCACCGAATGATAAAATCCTTATCACATGACTTTGAGATCATGAACTTAAATGTTGAAAATAACTTCTTACAACATCGAACGTAAAATAACATGCAATAGATCTGATAATATTCAACCTGCTTCGAGGCCTTGCACTAACTAGAACTTTGTGCGTGTCCTGATTTGGATATCACAATAAAAGCTACATGAGCTTAGAAAATAATGAAATTTGGCAATCTTCAGTGATTTTTTTTATTTGGCCAATAAAAGAATCAGTTTTCATGAGGATCGAATATGATGTACCGCCGGAACATCTTATGACAGTCACTTATATTCTCAGTTTAATGCGTTGATTACCGTTGATTTAGTACCAACGGTAAGCTTAATTGGTACATTTTGACATTATCTACACCCGGCAGAATAGCAAATCATGTGCCAACGTATATAATTGCTCTTCTTCCTATCTAAAGCGAAACCCTAACCCTAATTTCTTCATAGGCGGCGTTGCCGGGAGCATCATCGGCTGCGAATATGCAGATATTCGTGAAGACCCTCACGGGAAAGACGATCACCCTCGAAGTGGAGTCGTCGGACACCATCGACAACGTCAAGGCAAAGATTCAGGACAAGGAAGGGATTCCGCCCGACCAGCAGCGCCTAATCTTCGCCGGGAAGCAGCTCGAGGACGGCCGCACTCTCGCCGACTACAACATTCAGAAGGAGTCCACTCTCCACCTCGTCCTCCGCCTCCGCGGCGGCGCTAAAAAGCGCAAGAAGAAGACCTACACGAAGCCCAAGAAGATTAAACACAAGAAGAAGAAGGTGAAGCTAGCCGTGCTTCAGTTCTACAAGGTCGACGACTCCACCGGCAAGGTCACCAGGCTGCGGAAGGAGTGCCCCAACGCTGAGTGCGGCGCCGGCACCTTCGTGGCCAACCATTTCGACCGCCATTACTGCGGCAAGTGTGGCCTCACCTACGTTTACCAGAAGGCGCAAGGTGAGTGAGAAAGTACCAATTCCACTAGATGACGAAAATTCCACCCCCAAAATCGATCTTTTACTTGTTTTTGGTCTCCATTTTACTCGATTTCTCTGTTAGAAAAATAATCTATACAACCTCATTTTGAGGCATCATTATCTTCTTTGTGAATCTAACGCTGGATGACTAAATGGATACTCTGCTTATAAAGTTCGCTCCTTTATCGTGCATCTGTTCATCACTGTTTGTTTGTTCCTGTTCTTGCGATTTTACTTGTTTCTGTTGACAAACGATCAAGACATCATTGTTTTCTTTCTGAATCTAATGTTGGATGATTAACTGGTTGCTTTGCATCTCAAAGATTGCTTCCTTTTGCTTGTGCAATTGGTCAATAATATTAGTTTGTTTGTTGATTTTTGGGCAATCCATTTGATGACTCAATGTTCTTCATGCAAAAGTTGATAGTTTTTTTGGATTTGAGTGTTATTTACTAACTTGTTGAGTTAATGCAAGGATGTGTTTCTGCTTATGCATTCAACCAATTTTGCACACTAGTTGCTTTATTAAGAGTTCTTCAATTTCCCTCAGTGATATACAATAATATAGAATAGATCGATCCTAAATATCGATTTCCCTTCCACAAAACACTAAGCTCAAACAAATATATTAGTAACCAATGCACTTCTGCGAATTGAAGTAACACCTGCAACAATATTGTCCGAAGTTTAGCCCCATATGGCTTACAAATCACAATTTAAACAAGGCAATGAAGTAAACTTGTAGAGCAAACTTATTCAAGTTTTGGGTTACGTTCTTCAAATATGATCTCCCGATCTAATGTTTGGAACTCGTGCGTGCGTCAAAAGTTAGGGCGTAGAGAGAACAAGAGGTAAAGGAAGGAGTTTACTGCGTTGTTTACTTGGGACAAAGGAAACAAAAATCATGGAAATATTTTTATCCTAGGTTTACTTTTTTGAAAAAAATGGTAGATTATATTCCTTTCTCTTATTTACTTCGAAAAAACATAAAGAATTCTTTTTGTTTATTTAATGGAATTTTTTTTGTTTATTTAATGGACGGATAAATTTAAAAAGAATCCTTTTTGTTTATTTAATAGGCAGATAAATTTATAAATCCATTGATGGATAATTTTTTTATCATCTTTGTTTCCGTCCAAATCGGGGAGAAAGCAATTCTCTCTCTTAACATGTGCAACTATTATGCAATATGTTGTCTAGCGCGACATCCTCTACCTATCCACCGGTGTCCTTGTGAGAGTTTATTTGTCATGTTCCATCGCTTGCCTTCTCCCTCCTTTCCTTCTGTTTGTCGTGCCTCTTTTGTTTATTGTGCAGCAAGAGTTAGCTTTAGCATCCTCTCTTGTTATAGTCTCTGTCTCATTTTCAGATCATCTGGGCTCACCGTCTCCCTTGCCTGGCCATCGGAGCCGACATCTGATGGGGAATCGGCCAGCTCACTTGCATTAGTGTGGGATGCAGGTTCGAGTGTCGTTTTCCTCTTTCTGTACTTAACCTAGCATACATTCCAAAGATGGAAAACCTAAATGTCTTATGATTTGGGCAACAAGAGAGCGGGTATACCTTTGGCTCATTATGGTTGGCAACTAGAAAAAAAACAACGAGATATGTTGTTGCTGTTGGAAATCTTGGAGGAGATGAAAGGAGTGATGGTTTACTGCTGTTGGCTGAGAGAACATGACAAACCAATGATGAAGCTGTGGAAACATTGAAAGACGAGGAAGGAGAGCCTTTCTCCTTTTTGCCAATGGCCTCAGTGTGCTTCGACGGGATCCAATGACTGCCCTGGCTAGCTTCGACAGTTGCTGTGCATGGTTGGAAAAGATAACAAAAATAGCAAGGTGCTGCTCTTGAGAAGGAGAAGGAGACGGCAAGCGACGGCTGGCAATTGTTGTTGCTGTTGTGAGTGTTAGATTATATAATTAATTAGAATTATTTGTTTATAGTCTTGAGGGTAATTTAGTCTTTTACCTTTTCAGTTAAGGTTTCTTTAGATTTTTTCTTTAGACTTTTTCTTGTAATTAACTATATAAGGCCTTGTACTCTTTATCTTTTGATTCATACATATAAAGATGACTACTCTTTTTCTTTGGCGTTAATTTCTACATGGTATCAGAGCCTTTATTTCTATCTTTTTGATAATTTGATTGAATCATTGTTAATTCGATCTACAATTTTCGCGGATCGTACAGTTTTGATTGGGTTCCTTTTGTTTTCGCAATACTTGGTTTTGTTTGGTGTTTTCGCAATACTCGTAGAGAAGAACAACGTCTTGTCCAGTTCTTGATGACTCTTCGCGATGACTTTGAAGGATTGCGTGGAACAATTTTACATCGTAGTCCTCTCCCTTCTGTTGATTCAGTAGTACATGAATTGCTAGCTGAGGAGATTCGCCTTAAGTCCCAGGTTGATAAGAAGAATATTGCGTCATCTACGCCATCAGTTTTTGCAACACCACAACGATCTATGCCACATAATCAAAGTAGGTCGACTTCGAAGGTTTCTATTGATGAGTGTGCCTATTGCAAAGAAAAAGGACATTGGAAGTCTCAATGTCCATTACTATTGAACAAAGGTAAACAACATCAGCAGCAAAGATCTCAGTCCCCACCATTGCAACATCAGAATGCTTCGTGGAAATCTAGTAATCAACCACAGTCTGGTAATGCAGTGGCTGCCCCTCTTTAGATCCGCATATGCTTGAGCAGTTTCAACAATTCCTTGCTTCACAGCCCTCTGCCATGTCTGCTTCTTCTAATATAGGTTTGTCATCCTCTAGTGCATCAGGTATATCTTCCTCTTTATGGATCTTAGATTCTGGAGCATCTCATCATATGTCACCTAACTTGTCATCTTTTATCTCCTTATCTTCTAATTCATCTGTATCAGTTATGACGGCTAATGGTACTCCGATGCCATTATTAGGTGTTGGTTCTGTTGTTACAACTTGCTTATCTCTTCCCGATGTCTATTTTATTCCTAGTCTTACACTTAATCTTGTTTCTGTTAGTCAATTGTCTGAGTCTGGATATTTAATCTCTTTTTCCTCATCCAATTGTTATGTGCAAGACCCGCAATCTCAGAAGGTGATTGGGATAGGCCGTAGGCAAGGGGGACTCTATGTTTTGGATAAGCTTCAAGTACCAGATGTTGCAGCTTCTAGTATCGATTTGTCATCTTTCCGATTGAGTCGTTCTTCTTCTGATTTTTATTTGTGGCATACTCGTCTAGGTCATGTTTCAGCCTCTCGTTTACAATTTTTAGCTTCATCTGGAGTATTAGGAACTTTAAAAAGTCATGATATTTCAGATTGTAGTGGTTGTAAACTAGCAAAATTTTCTGCACTACCTTTCAATAGAAGTCTATCTTTTTCTCCTAATCCTTTTGATCTTATTCATTCTGATGTATGGGGGCCTTCTCCTGTTACTACAAAAGGGGGATCTAGATATTATGTTTCTTTTATTGATGATTGCACTCGCTATACTTGAGTTTATCTTATGAAACACAGATCTGATTATCTTACCATCTTCAATAACTTTAAAGCTCTTGTCAAAACTCAAGATTCAGCAGTTATCAAGTGTTTTCGTTGTGATTTGGGAGGTGAATACACTTCCAATACTTTTTCTCACTTACTTGCACCAGAAGGTACTATACATCAAACATCATGTCGAGAAACACCTGAACAAAATGAGATTGCAGAGAGAAAACATAGACACCTTGTTGAGACAGCCCGTTCTTTCTTATTGTCTGCAGATGTTCCTAGTATTTTTTGGGGAGAAGCAGTTCTTACTGCTACTCATGTAATTAATAGGATTCCAACTTCTCATAATTCGGGTTTGTCTCCTTTTCAAAAATTGTATGGACATGCTCCTGATTATTCCTCTTTACGTGTTTTTGGTTGTACCTGTTTTGTTCTTCGACCACACATCGAGCGTGATAAATTGTCCTCTAAGTCTGCTTTATGTGTTTTCCTTGGTTATGGTGTTGGTCAAAAGGGATATCGTTGTTTTGATCCAGTCAGTAAAAAATTATATGTCTCTCGTCATGTTGTGTTTCTTGAGCATATTCCTTTCTTCTCTATACCTCTTCTATCACATGACATGACTCATGCAGATCTTGTTCACATTAATCCCTTCAGTACCGACACCGACGAAGCCTCCCCCACGGCTACTCTTCCACATGACAGCTTCAGTGAATCTGGTATTCTCGAGACACCAGCTCCACCTCCACCTCCACCTCCCCCTCCTGCGCCTGTTCCATCACCTCAAGAGATTGCGGACAATAATATTCGTCGGTCTACACGTCCTCATAAGTCTACTAGACTACCCGATTTTGCTTATTCTTGTTATTCCACTTCCTTTGCTTCTTTTGTTGCTTCTGTTCATCGTCTTTCTGAGCCTCTGTCCTATAGAGAAGCTGTTGGTAATCCTCTTTGGCAGAATGCTATGGATGAGGAATTAACTGCTCTGCATCATACTCATACTTGGGATTTGATACCTCTACCACCAGGAAAATGCGCTATTGGTTCTCGTTGGGTCTATAAGATCAAAACTAAATCTGATGGTTCTATCGAAAGGTACAAAGCTCGTCTTGTTGCTAAAGGTTACTCTCAGGAATATGTCATAGATTATGAGGAAACTTTTGCTCCTGTTGCTAAAATGACCACTGTTCGTATGTTGATTGCTGTTGCCTCTGCTCGTCAATGGAAAATATCTCAGATGGATTTCAAAAATGCTTTCTTGATTGGTGATCTTCAAGAAGAAGTGTATATGATGCCTCCTCTTGGAGTTTCTCACCGTTCTGGTGAAGTTTGCAGGCTTCGCAAAGCTCTCTATGGACTCAAACAGGCGCCACGTGCTTGGTTTGCGAAGTTCTCCATGGTGATTACCTCACTTGGCTTTCGTTCCAGTAATCATGATTCAGCTTTATTTGTCAAGAGTACGCGTACAGGTCGTATACTTTTGTCTTTATATGTGGATGACATGATTATTACCGGTGATGATTTTAATGGAATTGAGTCCTTGAAGTTTGAATTAGCACATTGTTTCGCTATGAAAGACTTGGGATCATTACGCTATTTTCTGGGGATCGAGATTGCCTCTTCACCTAAAGGCTATCTTTTGTCTCAGTCAAAGTACATAGCTGATCTATTTGAGCGTGCACATCTCACTGACAACAGGGTAGTTGATACTCCCCTTGAGACTAATGCTAGGTACTCTCCTTCAGATGATTCTCCTTTGCCTGATCCTAATCTCTACCGTACAGTTGTGGGAAGCTTGGTGTATCTCACTGTGACTCGTCCTGATATTGCATATGCTGTACATGTGGTTAGTCAGTTTGTCACTGCACCGACCACAGTTCATTGGGCTGCTGTTCTTCGCATTCTTCGGTATCTTCGAGGAACTCAGTTTCAGAGTCTTTTATTCCCTTCTACTTCCTCGTTAGAACTTTGTGCATATTCTGATGCTGATTGGGCGGGTGATCTTACGGATCGTAAGTCGACCACCGACTTCTGTATTTTTCTTGGAGATTCTCTTATCTCTTGGAAGAGCAAGAAGCAAGATGTTATTTCTAGATCCTCCACAGAAGCTGAGTATCGTGCCATGGCTACCGCCACTTGTGAGATTGTTTGGCTACGTTGGTTGCTTGCAGATATGGGAGTTTTTCTTCAAAAACCTACTGCTCTTCATTGTGATAATCAGAGTGCCATTCAGATTGCACACAATACAGTTTTTCATGAGAGAACGAAGCATATTGAGATAGATTGTCATTTTGCTCATCATCATCTATAGCTTGGCACTATCATACTACCTTTTGTTTCTTCCCCACTACAGATAGCTGATATGTTTACCAAGGCTCACTCCGCTTCACGTTTCCGGTTTTTATCTGACAAACTCTCAATGCTTCTGGCTGTAGCATCGTGAGTTTGAGGGGGAATGTTAGATTATATAATTAATTAGAATTATTTGTTTATAGCCTTGAGGGCAATTTAGTCATTTACCTTTTCAGTTAAGGTTTGTTTAGATTTTTTCTTTAGACTTTTTCTTGTAATTAACTATATAAGGCCTTGTACTCTTTATCTTTTAATTCATACATATAAAGATGACTACTCTTTTTCTTTGGCGTTAATTTCTACAGTGAGGAGAGGAAAAACAAACTTCTCTTCATGTTTGCTATTAGTGAATGGGAGAAGAAGAAAGTTGATGTTGTTGCTAGATTTTTGGAGACTCGACGCCTTGTTTACGCTTCCCGCTCCTCCTCTGCCTTAGCCCACCGCATCGAGTACATCTTCACCGCCTTCATGCGATTGTAGCCATCCGCCACATCTCAGAACCTACCACTGAATATTCAATCTTGAGTCCCAACATTTGTGATCGTCGCCGTTAAGATCATCAACTCAGTTTAACAATCGCACCGTCAGTGAGCAGTAGAAATATCATCCGACAAATCAAACAGAAGACGTGGAAAGATTTTTATAAGGAGCAATACTTTAACACTACGATTCTCTTTATTATTATTATTATTATGTTTTTTTTTTTTTGTCTTTCGCTTCTCTCTCTTCTTTTTGTAAAGAGTTTGTATTCTTTCCCCTCTCTTTTATTCTTTTCTCTTTCCCTTCCCTACTAATTTTCTTCCCTCATTAATTCATTTTCTTTCCTTTTTTATCTTTCTAGGTAAACATAGCCTACCTGATGGCGAAGAGGGAAGGAATGGAATAAAAAAAAAGATTAACAAGTCTGGAACCTCGAGCTAGTAACTAGTTCAGTTTTATAAAAAAAATTTATCAGTCATCAGAATAAATTGGGAAGTACATGTGACACCAAGATAAATTGAGAAACTCATGTAACAGACGATCCAAAGCCCAGTATCCCTTAATTGTAAGTCTCATTTGGAATTTTTTTTTATAAATACGTCGTAGTTGAGAATCGAATCATAAATAATGTTGTATCATAGTTGATCCTGTCCGTGCACTAAGTCGATGGAAACTGGGGACGTGGCGCTCTCTGCTGCTCCCAGGTGATCTTCGCAGCGATGTAAGCCTCCGATGAACCTGCACAAAAGTCGGGCCGGGAAGGGGTTCCCGGCGATGACCCTCCGACGCTCAAGTTAAGCGATGGCGAGAAGAAACAGCGGCAGAATAGAGACTGTGGCTACAGTAGATGGGGAGAAAAATCATACCTCTGTCGAAGTCCGGAGGTCTTTATATAGGACCCCGGAGAGGCGCGTGCACGTTTCCCAAGGCGTGCACGTTCCTCAAAGCATACCTTGGAATGGTTGTGTCAGAAAAGCATGCCTAACGCCATACCGCAATTGTCCGAGCATATCTCTGTCATGGCAGCGGAAACTTCCTCCGTACGATCCTTGGTACGGCCCAGCCGCCGACCATGCTGCTTGTCGGCGGCAAACGTCTCGAGAATAATATCACTAGCTGCCCCTTTTGTCCTCTTCTAAGCCCTTTGTCTCTAGTTGGGCCGGTCGGGCTGATCGCTTGGCCTCCAGGGCGCCCGGGTATGCACGCACCTCGGACCGAGCGAGACGGTCGCTCGGTCACATGATCGGATGGGGCACCGACTAGTGGTTCTGCAGTTCGACCGAGCAGCTTAGCTACTCGGCATAGCGGTTCCTCCATAAAGGAGCTTGTGAGCATCGGAAGCTCAACCCGAGGTCGAGCTATCTTCGTACTGGCTCGGGGTCTACTCAGGCCGGTCGGCCAGGAGACTTCCTCCCTGCTCGGCCGGACCTTTGACTCTCCCATGTCATTGACCCCTTCCTCTGTGGGCCCTCGATCCTTACCACCGGATCACATGCCTTCCCTTTAAGTCTAGTTGAAGGAGACGGCAAGTCCGACTGACTGGACCGTTGGCTTGGTGGCGTGTATGCCACTCGGCTACCGATGTTAATGTCTATCCGATCAGGGACTACGTAAATGGGTGATGTTGATCGGCACGTCACCGGCTAACACTTGGCAAATTTTGTTTGCCGGTGGTTGTCACGCCGCTCCGGCAGTGGTCAATGCTGGTATCCCTAGAAACTCCTCGGGATTTGTGCAAATCAACGCCATTAAGGCTGAGCACGCAACCATGCCCACATAATGGTGCTCATTAAATGCGACTTGTGAGCGGGCGCCACGTGGTCGCGCAACCGTCACCGCTCGCTTGAGTTGTCATGGCTGATGTGACCTTTGACTTTTCGAATTCGCTCCTTGGATCTCGTGACCTGGATCAGACGGCTCCGGTCGACCGAGCCCAACGTTTATAAGGGCATCTCCTCTTCCCCAGTCACTTCGTGTTATCGCGTGTGCGCATCCGAGGGCTTCCGCTTAATCTTGTTCAGCGTTCCGGCGAACTCGTTTCTCTGCGCTCCGGTGATCCCTCGCCTCCTCCTTCGGTCATATCTTCTATAAGGTTCCCTCGCCCCTATCCTTTCAGTTCTTTTGCGTTTTTCTTTGCACTTTCGTCGTATTTGTGCCCCCCCTTAGACACTGTTCCGGCCATTCTTCTCCTTAACCTTTGCCATCTCTTGCTTCGGCCTTTATCACCAATGGTCAGATCTTCTCGCCAATCCGACCTCGCCCACGGCCTCTGATATACCACCACAGAGAGCCGGTTCGACGAGAGGGGCGCGCTGAGCCTCATTCGAACCTTCGAACTTCCTTTTGACCATGAACTAATACTAGCCACACCCTCCGATCGGCCAAACGACCCTCCGATCGGCACTGTTTGCTTTTTCCGGGACCAGTTTGTGGTTGGTCTACGTTTTCCTATTCATCCTTTCATCCTTGAGGTGTGCAACTACTTCCGCCTCCCGCGCGGCCAACTCGTCCCTAACTCCTTTAGGTTGCCGTGCGAGGTAGTTGTCCTCTTTAGGCTGCACGACATCCCCTTAGTCCCCAAGACTTTCCACTATTTCTACTATCCCAAACAGTCTGAGTGGGGTACTTTTCTCTTCCAGTCGCGGATCGGTCTTGTTTTCTTCGACAAGATGCCGACCTCGAACAAACATTGGAAGGAAAACTACTTCTACCTTCGTTTTCCCAAGCGACAATCTTTCCGCACTAAATGGCAGACCACTGTGCCGAGTCCGCCGGACCTTGGTAAATACAAGAGCCAGCCAGATTACCTCCATGCAGCCAAACTACTGGCCGGGCAGAGATTCAACATCCACAAGCTGCTCTACGAGGGGGTGTTGTACATATTCGGATTGGGCCCGATTCGAACGAAGCTTCCGAGCAGCATGGGTAAGCGTTTTCCTCGTCCCCCTTTCTTTTGGTCTAACTGATTTATTCTTCTTTTATGCAGTCGACATCATGTGGCGTGCCAAGGCTACTGATCGGATGAGGTTGAAAGCTGCCGAGGTAGAAGCGGCGACAGCTAAGGAGATGGCCGATCTAGGCATCGAATTGGTCGACTCACACGAGGGTGAAAGCGAAGAAGCTCCACCCGCAGTTGGAGAGTTGGCCGTTCGGATCCCTACAAATGAAACGGTCAGCGATGCTATCTCGTCTGCCGGACTTCCGGCGTCGGAAGACGCGGGGCACTCGGCCGAGGACTCCCCACTGGTAATACGCAAACAGCGCAGGACGGACCTTCACACCCACTCAGCTACATCTGTGGAACCGGCGACAGAGCAGGTCGGCGCCCCCTCTGCAGCAATCACCCCGGTCCCCGCTTCAGTCGAGGCCATCTCTTCGGACCGAACTCCCTCCCAGCTTGATTTGCTTGTGGCTTCCCTTGGAGCGCAGCCCGTTAGTTCCCAGCCACGAGCTCATCTTCAGCTTAGGCGCTCTGGTATAATCTCCGCTCCGCTCAGCGAGTCATCCTGCTGCTCGGCGAGTCGTCCGGCCAGCCTCAGCTCAGTCGGATCCGAGCGGCCGTCGAGTGGTTAAGGCCATCCTTCATCTCCCTACAGAAGAATTTCTTTTGGCGGCTGATCGGCCAGTTGCCCCAGAGCATCAGATTACTATCCGTGGACCACTCGCCAAAATATGGGAGGATGCGAGGGCCCGAGTTGCCTTGATGACTCCTGGTCAGCTTGGCGACAACCACTTGCAGCAAGCTACCGGGGTATGCTCCTTAACCTGCTATATGGCTATTTAACTTGGTCTTTGATATTATTTTATTTGAGCGCAGAACTGGGTGGAGAACATCGCGGTCAACAATCGCCTGGCTGCGCTGGAGGAAGAGTTGAAGAAACTTCAAATTTCCGGAGGGGCGCCTGCTCAGGGGCCTTCATACGCCACGCTTCGGTCCGAACTGAGCAAGACAGAGAAACTGCTTGCGGCCGAGCGACACAAGTCTTCTGGTCTGGAAACCAGGGTAGCTGGGCTTGAAGCCCAGGTTAAATCTCACGACCAGGAGATTAAGCTGGCGACCAACAGAAAAAATGGGGTCGTCTCTGATTTAGAAGCAAAGAATGTGCAGGCCCGAGTGCTAGAGCAACGCGTCCAAGAATTAGCCAACCTGCTATCCACCGAGCGAGAAAGCCGATCGGCTGCTGAAGCTAAACTTCAAGGAGATAAGAAGGATCTCCAAGACGCTCTCGAAGCTTCCCGAGCTGCACTAAAGGAATATCAGGACGGTGAATCAGGCCGCTTCGCGGTGATGAAGCAGAACTATTTTCGCTCGGACGAATTTGGCGAGAAGTTTAGCGATCGGCTAGTCCTGGCCTTTGAGGAAGCCATTCGGGCGACAACTGTTATATGAAGGCTAAGGGCCAACTTCCGGAGACGGCCTCTATCCCTCCCAAAGACCTAGCCGGACTGCTAGAAACCATCCCCGAGCCCATCTTTTTTGTCCTGGAGTGAGGAGCGTTTTTTGCTTGTCTTTGTTTTTATGTTTTGAAGTTTTCATCTGTATGCTCGTCGTTCTGCGAGTTAAAATTATCCACTTTAATCTGACTTTCAGCCTACTTGACTGTGTTATTTTTATACGAGTCAATATAAAATTCTAACTCTGCTAATGTTACTTCTTCGCACGCATTCTTCCTGAGTGGCCTTCGGTAGTCTTCGGGCCGGGGGGTTTATCGTCGCTGGTCCAACTCTAGGATTTAACATCGCCGCTCGACGGTCTTTAAGCCGGGGTTTTTATAGTCGCCGGCTCGACTCTGAGATTTAACGTTGTTGCTCAACGGTCTTCAAGCTGGGGTTTTTATAGTCGCCGGTTCGACTCTGGGATTTAACGTCGCCGCTCGACGATTTTCAAGCCGGGATTTTTATAGTCGCCGGTTCGACTCTGGGATTTAACGTCGTCGCTCGACGGTCTTCAAGCCGGGGTTTTTATAGTCGCCGATTCGACTATGGGATTTAACGTCGTCGCTCGATGGTTTTCAAGCCGGGGTTTTTATAGTCGCCGGTTCGACTCTGGGATTTAACGTCGCCGCTCGACGGTCTTCAAGTCGGGGCTTTTATAGTCGCCGGTCCGACTCTGGATTTAATGTCGCCGCTCGACGGTCTTCAAGCCGGGGTTTTTATAGTCGCCGATTCGACTCTGGGATTTAACGTCGCCGCTCGACGGTCTTCAAGCCGGGGTTTTTATAATCGCCGGTCTGACTCTGGGATTTAACGTCGCCGTTCAACAGTCTTCAAGCCAGGGTTTTTATAGTCGTCGGTTCGACTCTGGGATTTAACGTCGCCGCTCGACTGTTTTCAAGCCAGGGTTTTTATAGTCGCTGGTTCGACTCTGGGATTTAACGTCGCCGCTCGACGGTCTTCAAGTCGGGGTTTTTATAGTCACTGATTCGACTCTGGGATTTAACGTCGCCGCTCGACGGTCTTCAAGCCGGGGTTTTTATAGTCGCCGATCTGACTCTGAGATTTAACGTTGCCGCTCGACGGTCTTCAAGCCGGGGTTTTTATAGTCGCCGGTTCGACTCTGGGATTTAACGTCGCCGCTCGACGGTCTTCAAGCCGGGATTTTTATAGTCACCGGTTTGACTCTGGGATTTAACGTCGTCGCTCGACGGTTTTCAAGCCGGGGTTTTTATAGTCGTCGGTTCGACTATGGGATTTAATGTCGCCGCTCGACGGTCTTCAATCCGGGGTTTTTATAGTCGCCGGTTCGACTCTGGGATTTAACGTCGTCGCTCGACGGTCTTCAAGCCGGGGATTTTATAGTCACCGGTTCGACTCTGGGATTTAACGTCGCCGCTCGACGATCTTCAAGCTGGGATTTTTATAGTCGCCGATCTGTCTCTGGGATTTAACGTCGCCGCTCGACGGTCTTCAAGCCGGGGTTTTTATAGTCGCCGGTTTGACTCTGGGATTTAATGTCGCCGCTCGACGGTCTTCAAGCCGGGGTTTTTATAGTCGCCGGTCCGACTCTGGGATTTAACGTCGCCGCTCGACGGTCTTCAATCCGGGGTTTTTATAGTCGCCGGTTCGACTCTGAGATTTAACGTCGCCGCTCGACGGTCTTCATTCGGCATAAATTGTTCCTTTGATTTTACTCCTGCGGTCAAAAGATACAACAGGATTGAACATTATGAGTTACAATGACACACCTTTCACCCAGCTCGGTACGGCTGGAGGTGATTTGCGCTCCACGGTCGCTCTAACTTCCGTCCATCTTCATCCTCGAGGTAATAGGCGCCCGAACGGAGCTTTTCTACAATCTTGAACGGCCCGGCCCAAAGAGCTCCCAGCTTGGTCACGTCGCCAACCGACTTGACTTTCTTCCAGACGAGATCACCGACATGAAAAGATCTGGGAATTACTCGTCTGTTGTAGTTTTGCTCCATCCTCTGCCGATACGCCATCAATCGAACGACGACTTTGGCTCATGTCTCGTCCACCAAGTCTGGCTCCAAATGCCTCCGCTCAACATTGTTCTCGTCGTAGACTTTGATCCGGTCGGATTCTATCCCGACTTCTACCGGGACGATGGCTTCTCCACCGCACACCAGGTGAAAGGGGGTCGCTCCTGTTCCCTCCTTGGGCGTCGTTCGGAGCGCCCATAATACCCCGGGTAGCTCGTCTACCCAACTGCCACCTTCATGGTCGAGCCGAGCCCGGAGAACTTGTAAGATCTCTCGATTGGTGACTTCGGCTTGCCCGTTACTTTGGAGATATGCTACAGAGGTGAAGACTTGCTGAATGTCGTACCCCTCGCACCATTCCTTGAGCTGCTGACCCGAGAACTGCCTCCCATTATCGGAGATGAGCCGCCGCGGGATACCGAACCGACAAATGATATGCTGCCATATAAATTTCTTGACCATTTCCTCGGTTATTTTAGCTAGTGGCTCGGCTTCAATCCACTTGGAAAAATAGTTCACTGCTACTAGCAAGAACTTTCGCTGTCCGATTGCCATTGGAAATGGTCCCACAATGTCCATGCCCCATTGATCGAATGGGCAAGACACTGTGGAAGTTTTAAATTCTTCCGCGGGACGATGTGAGAAACTGTGGTATCGTTGGCAGGATAAGCATGTGGCAACTGTCCGGGCGGCGTCCTCTTGTAAAGTCGGCTAAAAATAGCCGGCCAAAAGAATCTTCCTTGCCAATGAACGACCGCTCGGATGCCCGCCACATGAGCCTTGGTGTACTTCTTGCAAAATGTAGTCCACATCCTCCGGGCCAACGCATATAAGCAGAGGCCTGGAGAACGCCTTTTTGTAGAGCTGGTCGCCAATGAGGACGAACCGAACAGCTCTTCTTCTGAGCAGATGTGCCTCCGATCGATCGGACGGCGTTGTTCCGGACTTCAGAAACTCGGTTATAGTCGTTCGCCAGTCGTTTGGGAATGTGAGTCCCTCCATCCGATCGATGTGGGCGACCAGGGACACCTGCTCGACTGGCTGCTAAATGACGATTTGTGATATCGAACTGGCCAGCTTAGCCAGTTCATCTGCATCCTGATTGGCCGCGTGGGGGATCTTCTGTACCACCACCTCTCGAAAATCGGCTCTTAGTTTGGCGAAGGCTTCCGCATAAAGCTTTAGCCTAACGTTGCTTATCTCAAATGCTCCCGAAAGTTGCTGAGCGGCCAACTGTGAGTCTGAATGAATTAAAACATTGCTAGCTCCCACATGCCGAGCAGCTTGCAGACCTGCTATAAGTGCCTCATACTTCGCTTCATTGTTGGTTGCTTTGTAGTCCAGTCGTACGGATAGGTGCATCCGTTCTCCGTGGGGGAGACCAGCAGCACGCCTACTCCACTTCTCTGCCGAGTGGACGATCCATCTACATACACCTTCCAGGTGACTTCGGGCTCGAGATTTTGTACCTCAGTGATGAAGTCTGCCAACGACTGTGCCTTGATTATCGTTCGGGGTTGATATTGTATGTCAAACTCGCTAAGCTCTGTGGTCCATTTGATCAGCCGCCTGGACGCCTCAGGGTTCAGTAGAACTCGGCTTAAGGGGCTATTCGTCATGACGATAATCGTATGCCCCAGGAAATAGGGTCGGAGCCTTCGAGCGGCAAGAACAAGTGTGAAGGCAAGCTTCTCAAGACCAGTGTAGCGTGACTCAGCATTCTTTAGAATGTGACTAAGGAAATACACCGGCTGTTCTTCGCCGTTCGGCCGGACTAGCGCTGAACTGACCGCGTGCTCGGTTGAAGACAAATAAATGCGGAGAGGCTCGCCAACAGATGGCTTAGCTAATACAGGTAATGAGTTGAGGTAAGTCTTCAATTCTTCGAACACTCGATCACACTCCTCGTCCCATTGGAATTTGGTTGCCCGACGCAGGATCTTGAAGAAGGGCATGCTCCGATCGGCCGTCCGGGAGATGAACCGGGATAACGCTGTTATGCGGCCCGTAAGGCGCTGGACTTCCTTCAAGTTTCTGGACGGCGGCATATCCTGTAGCACTTTGACCTTGCTAGGGTTGGCCTCAATGCCTCTCTTGGTGACTATGTAGCCTAGGAAACGACCACTTTTTGCTTCGAACAGGCACTTCTGCGGGTTCAACTTGATCCCGTACGCCCGTAGTGTCAAAGTTTTCTCTATATCTGCACAGAGGTCGGTCGTTCGGAATAATTTAATGAGTATATCATTAACATATACCTCTAGGTTTCGCCCGATCTGCTTCCGGAACACCCTGTTCATGAGTCACTGGTACGTAGCCCCTGCGTTCTTTAGTCCGAACGGCATAACGTTGTAGCAATAAGTGTCATCCGCTGTGATGAAACTGACTTTCTCTTGATCCTCCTGGGCAAGTGGCACCTGGTGATAACCCTGATATGCATCCAGCATGCATATCAGTTCGCACCCGGCGGTCGAATCCACCATTTGGTCAATCCGGGGCAGTGGGTAAAAATCCTTCGGACATGCCTTGTTCAGGTTACGGAAGTCGATGCAGACTCTCCATTTGTTGCCGGGCTTGGAGACTAGCACAACATTTGCGAGCCAGCTTGGGAACTACACCTCGCGTATGTGGCCGACCTCTAGAAGCTTCTCGACTTCCGCCTGTATTATGGCGTTCTGCTCGGCACTATAGCCCATCTTCCTCTGCTTGACGGGGCGAGCGTCGGGCCAGACATGTAGCTCGTGCTGCGCGATGCTCGGCGAGATTCCTGGCAACTCGTGCGTCGACCACGCGAAGACATCGTGGTTTTGTTGGAGACATCTGGTCAGCTCCTCCTTCTGGCTTGCCTCCAGGTCGGAGGCTATGAATGTCGTGGCCTCTGGTCGAGCTGGATTAATCTGTACCTCCTCCTTTTCTTCATAAACAAAAGTAGGCGGCTTCTCGGCTATAGTATTTACCTCGATACGGGGAGCCTTCCGAGCGGATCTCGTCTCTGCTCGCACCATCTCTACATAGCAACGCCACGCTGCCAACTGATCGCCTTTAACTTCTCCCATTTGGTCTTCCACGGGGAATTTGATCTTCTGGTGGAAAGTTGAGACAACTGCCCGAAACTCGTTGAGAGCTGGTCGGCCCAAAATGACATTGTACGCAGAGGGAGCGTCCACAACGATGAAGTTAGCAGTCCGCGTCCTTCTGAGTGGCTCTTTCCCGAGCGAAATGGCCAACTTAATCTGACCGACTGGCTGAACCTCATTCCTCGTGAATCCGAATAAGGGCGTGGTCATCGGTAGTAGCTCCGCCCTGTCGATTTGGAGCTGGTCGAACGCCTTCTTGAAGATTATGTTAACCAAACTCTCTGTGTCAATAAAGATGCGATGAATAGTGTAGTTTGCTATTATCGCTCGGATGATGAGGGCGTCACCGTGCAGCACTTTGATTCCCTCGAGGTCGCCGGGACCAAAGCTGATCGCCGGCCCGCTCGCCTTCTCTTTGTTGCATCCTACAACATGTATTTCCAGTCGTCGGACATACGACTTGCGGGCTCGGTTGGAGTCACCATTGGTTGGCCCACCAACGATGATGTTGATTTCCCCCCCCGAGTGGAATTACTTTTATTTTCTTCCTCCCGAGCGGATGGTCTGGTTTGCTCGTGGGAGACTCGAGGGTTGGCCCTTGGCTGGTGCCAAGGGCGTAACTACATAGGGCCAAGGGGGGTGCGGCCGCCCCCCCTGAAATTTAGGGAAAAAATTAATACAATGAAATTATTTAAAAATAATTTAATTATAAATTCTAAAAATATCAAGATTATTTTTTTTACAAATTGTTCAATTAAAACAAATAAGAGAACCCAAACCTTTTTTTTCTTCTCTCAGCTAACTTTTTTCTTTCTCTCGATATTTTTTTCTCTCCCATTGCATGTACTTTTTCCCCTCTCCCTTCTCGTATTTTCTTCTTCCTTCTAATCCCCTTTCCTTTTTTCACTCCTGTGGTCGTCTTCCTCTTATAATCCCCTTATTATTCTTTTCCTTTCCCTAATCCTAATTTTACCCTCAAAATCCTCCGCCGCACATTGATGTCGTTGTCGTCCATGTTGTTATCACTGAACGCCGCTATCACTAGCACTGATATCGTTTGCTGCTAGCATTGTCATCGTCGCTTCGCCGATACTCCACAGCAAACGCTTTTTGATTAAGGTAAAGTTTTCTTGCTTTATTTCTTTCGATTACGAATTTAAATGTTGGAAAAACATATAATGTTATTTTTTCATATATTTATATTTTTGTTTGCTAGTCAAGCATTGTTTGATTTGTTATATGAAGGCGATTAATTTCATTGGCGAGCCTTCAAAAATTTGATCAATTAAATCATATCATTTATTGCAACTCATCATATAATTCACTACAAGAAAACTCACAATTAGCGATGAAATTTAATTTCCGTCACTAATTAGAAATCGAAATAAATTATGGTCACTAATTTAGCAACAAACTAAGTTTCCGTTGCTATTTTAGTGATTGAATTAAGTTTCCATCATTAATTAATTTTCTAATTAAGATTTTTATTCTCGATTTTTCTTCCCAGCGCCCTAAAATCTTCCTCTCTGATCGACCACCTCTCCAATCTCTAGCACGTTCCTCTCCTCTCCTCTTCGATCTCTAGCACCAGTATGCATCATCCCATCGGTATGCTCGATCTTCTCCCCTTCCCTCTCCTCTCTTAGCGATAGCTTGGCAGCGGCGTCACAGGGAGAGATCTCGCTTTGGCTGCGACCTCGCTGTGAGGCTTTGCCTGGGCTACGGCCTTGCAGCGAGGTGGCGAGATCAGGCATGACCTCAACAGCGTGCCATGGTTAGCTTGAATTCGCCCCCGCTGATTGTAAATTCTGGCTACGCCACTGGCTGGTGCTGTTGCTGCTGATGGTGATGCTGCTCGGGTGAACGCCTAACTATCCTCCGCTCGGCGTGCTGATGATGAGCTCGCCTGTCCGGTGAAGGCAACCAACGACTATAGATCCTCGGCTCAGGTTGGCTGACCGGGGGAAGACTCCGACAATCCCGAGTGTTATGGGTGGCTGATTGATGGATTTTGCAAAACATGGACGTCCATACCTTGCCTTTTTGTCGAGGCCGCTCGGTCGCAATGTGCTGAACGGCTGGTGACCTGGAATCTTGAGGTGGCCTCATCCCCTTGGCACGCGGTCCTTTTGGCGGTTGCTGGTTGATGTGTGTTCTCCGTTCGATTTGGGCTGGGGGCTCGCCCGACGCTTCCTTCTTCCGGGCCGCCTCAAGATGTGGTCGTAGTCGCGAGGCGGCTTCCTGATGAGCGAGTGAAAAAAGTCCTCGTCGACTAAGCCTTGTGTAAAAGCATGCATCATTGTCTCAGACGAGACCGAGGGGATGTCCATAGCTACTTGGTTGAAGCGCTGGATGTAGGTTCGGAGAGTTTCTCTTGGCCCTTGCTTCATGGAAAAGAGGCTGACACTAGTCTTCTGATAGCGTCGGCTGCTGGCAAAGTGATGGAGGAATGCCGTTCGAAAATCTCTGAAGCTCTTAATGGATTTGTTCGGCAACCTCCGGAACCAGGGTTGAGCCGAACTGGACAATGTAGTGAGGAAGACTCTGCATTTGACTCCGTCGGTATATTGATGAAAAGTGGCAGCATTATCGAACTTATCGAGATGGTCGTCCGGATCCGTTACACCACTATACTCCCCGATCGATATTTGAGCGTAATGCTTTGGGAGAGGGTCTTGCAAGATCGCCTCAGAGAACTGGCGATTGACCCGCTCGGGGGATGACTCTCCGCGCGACGGTTTCCCCTTTCTGGCGTCCCACACGGGTGCTTCATCGGACGATCCTTGGTTGGCTAGGGCCAACTCTGACGGAGTCTGGAACAATGCCCGATGGAATGGGATAGGGGCGGCTGGCGCGTCTCCTGGTGTGCCGGTCTGCCCCTTGTTCTGAGCCCAGGTAGAATATTGCTCTGGTCGGTCCTCCATTGTCGCTCGGCCTCCAGAAATCGAGGCGGCCTGCTGCGCTATTCCCTCGGCTTGGGCCTTCTACTGTTGCTCCACCATCTTTGCGGCTCGTGCCTGAATGAGTGCCTCTAGCTCCTCGAGAGAGAGCGTTACCATGAGTTGACGTCCAACTTCTTCCATCTTCTCGGCTCGGATTCAGGTGCGTTCCCACAGACGGCGCCAATTTGATCCTGTCCGTGCACTGAGTCGATGGAAACTGGGGACGTGGCGCTCTCTGCTGCTCCCAGGTGATCTTCGCAGCGACGTAAGCCTCCGATGAACCTGCACCAAAGTCGGGCCGGGAAGGGGTTCCCGACGACGACCCTCTGACGCTCAAGTTAAGCGATGGCGAGAATAAACAGCGGCAGAATAGAGTCTGTGACTACAGTAGATGGGGAGAAAAATCATACCTCTGTCGAAGTCCGAGGGTCTTTATATAGGACCTCGGAGAGGCGCGTGCACGCTTCCCAAGGTGTGCACGTTCCTCAAAGCATACCTTGGAATGATTGTGTCAGAAAAGTATGCCTAACACCATATCGCAATTATCCAAGCATATCTCTGTCATGGCAGCGGAAACTTCCTCCGTACGATCCTTGGTACGGCCCAGCCGCCGACCATGCTGCTTGTCGGCGGCAAACGTCTCGAGAATGATATCACTAGCTGTCCCTTTTGTCCTCTTCTAAGCCCTTTGTCTCTAGTTGGGTCGGTCGGGCTGATCGCTCGACCTCCAGGGCGCCCGGGTATACACGCACCTCAGACCGGGCGAGACGACTGCTCGGTCACATGCTCGGATGGGGCACCGACTAGTGGTTCTGTAGTTCGGCCGAGCAGCTTAGCTACTCGGCATAGCGGTTCCTCCATAAAGGAGTTTGTGAGCGTCGGAAGCTCAACCCGAGGTCGAGCTGTCTTCGTACTGGCTCGGGGTCTACTAAGGCCGGTCGGCCAGGAGACTTCCTCCCTACTCGGCCAGACCTTTGATTCTCCCGTGTCATTGACCCTTTTTTCTATGAGCCCCTGATTCTAGTCACCGGATCAATAGTTCCAGAGGCGCAAAGAGGAAAGGAATGGAGGAGATGGAAAAAGAGCTTTGGGATTCCGATTGTAACTCTATAAGCCTATCGTTAACGGATGGTTCTTTATTCCTTCTCTCATCGAACTTTAGCTTTGCCACAATGGTAATGCTTGAAAATGAAGGGTAATTATGGAAAAGCGATATTGTGGAACGACTCTTACAGCAACTTTTAACTGATGATCACATGTTATAGATTTTATTTTTTTGAAAAATTTCGTTGACCATTAGAACTTCTTGTTTTGTAAGCAACACCTAGAATTGTCAAAATGCCCCTTTCCCTTCATAATTTACTTAGCATTAACAACGAGAATGACATAGTAAATACATGATATTATGTCATTAGAGTTAACTCACAGTATATATCATCATTTTGTTGGACAAAATAGTATGTGCAAATTTATCAATTTAAGATATTTTTTGAAAAAGGAAAGTCATTAGGGGTGCAATTATAAAAGTGAAATCTTTTGACTTATAATTTTGAATTTAATTATTTTAAAATTTATCTATATGTCACCATGTTATTATTTTAACGATTAAAACCAAAAAAAATATGTATCACCAAGAATTTTATGATTTTAATGATTATTTAATATTAAAATATTTTTTTTGTTATTTTAAATCAAGTTTCAAAATCAAACTTTTTATCCAAAAAATTCTCGGTTCGAGTCAAATTATCATCGAGATCGGATCCTTTGTCTCTGTATCTTACTTGTTGTCTTTAGTCAAGGTCAACTTTGAGTATGTCACTGGGAGCTATGGCCTAGGACTCTCGATTTTTAAGGGTCTCGAATTTGATATGCATATATAATATATATTATATATAATTAGATTGCTTTAATAAAATCTAAAAAAATATATTTTATTAGATTATTTTAATAAAGATCCAAATATATATATATATATATATTTGTTAGATTATTTTAATAATGGTCCCAAAAAATATATTTTATTGGATTATTTTATTAAAGGTCGAAACATATATATATTATTGGATTATTTTAATAAAGGCAAAAAAAATATTTTAGGAATGGAAACAATCCTTTTTTCCTTTTCAAAATTTTATTCCTTGCACAACTCTTTCTTCAATAATTCGTTAGTTTGAATCATAAACTCTAATTTCCTCCTTTCTTTTTTGAATCTCTTCTAATTAAATTAAAAAAAAAAATTCTCTAATTGAAATTTTAGTTTCATCAATATATAAACTTATAATATAAGTTACCTATTTATCTATATTTTTTATTATTATCAATATTCAATATTAATTTTTAATATTATATTAGAGTCCAATATTTTATAATTTTTCTTGCAGATTTAAAAGAGTTAAAATATATTATCCCAATTTTAATCATTATAGAGTAGATTATATCGATTGCTTCAAGCACAAATCGGATTTTATTGCTCTTTCACTATTATTTTCAATGTTTGTATTTGTTTCATTGTTAGCTTCATTGCTAGTTTTGTGTATTTTATTTTTACATTTGAACTTCGTAGTACAAACATTTTTCCAAAGAAATATCAATTTGAAAGTCAGAAAAAAAAGGAGTGGAATGGATTATTAAAACTCACAAAGGTGTTCTTCGTAAGTTTTTTAAAGCTGACTCTTCAATTGAATATTAAGTTGATGAGTTATAAGAAGAAAGTCAAGAAGAACTAAATGATCATACAACAAATGAACAACAATCGAGTAATCAAGAAGAACTAAGGGGGCGTTTGGTTCTTTCCTAGGAATAGGAATCGGAATAGGAATCATTGTATTGTGGAATGGGAATGAGTATGAGCATGAATATCACTCTTAAAAGCAATGTTTGGTTAGTTGCATATTTTCTATCGGAATAAATTAAAATTTCCTTTTTTATCCTTAAAGGAATATAAGAGAAAAAATTAAATGTGAGAGAAAGATGAATGTGAGAGAAAAATATGATGAGGAAGAAAGTCTGATGAGAGAGAAAGTGTGTTGAGAAAGAATGAAGAGAGAGAAAATATGATGAGAGAAAATGAGAAAAGAGAGTGTGATAGAAGAGATCATGATGAGAGAAGATGAGAGAAAAAATATGATGTGAGAGAAAGTATGATGGGAGAGGATGAAGAGAGAGAAAATATAATGAGAAAAATGAGGGGAGAGAGTGTGGCAAAAGGCGAAACCCTCGCCCTCAGGGCCCCCGCCGCACCCTGCCCAGGGTCATCACGAGGGAGGTAAATCACGGTAGCTCGGTGGCAAGTATGATGAGAGAGAAAGTGTGATGAGAAAAAAAGAGAGCAGTGAGTGTGATGGGAGAGATTGAGGAAAGAGAAAGTATGATAAGAGAGAAAATGTGTTGAGGAAAAAAAAGAAGGAATGTGACAAGAGAGATTGAGGAGAGCGAAAGTGTGATGAGAGCGAAAGTGTGATAAGAAAAAAAGAGAAAAGATAGTGTGATGGGAGAGATTGAGGAGAGAGAAAGTATGATGAGAGAAAAAGAAGGAAGAGAGTGCGATGGAAGATTGAGGAGAGAGAAAGTGTAATGAGAAAAAAAGAGGAAAGAGAGTGTGATAGGAGAGATTAAGGAGAGAGAAAGTGTGTGATAAAATGATGAGAGAGAAAATATGATGAGAGAGAACAAGGAGAGAGAAGTGATATGAAAGAAAAAATAAATATATATATTTTGATATTTGGTATTAAGGGAGAAAATTTTAGTTTTAGGTCAAGGGTATTTTTGGAATAAGGAAATATTTTGATTGATGAAAATAGGGTAATGGCTCATTGAAGAGAAGGTACATGGGAATGCGTTATTACCCAATTTCAAGGATTCATTCCCTTATTTGCATTCCTATTCCTATAATTCAAACATTAACAATAACAATCAATGATTCTCATTCCCATTCCCCACTCCTATTCCCCTAAACCAAACACCCCCTAAATGATCATGCAATCAACGAGTGGGAAGAATTGAAAGAAAATGATGATCATAATTATGCAACGAATGAACACGAAGAATTGAGAGAAAATGATGATAATGATTTGAATGTAAATGACTGGTGTTAGAAAAACTTGATTGCTTCTAAAAATGCTAAAAATCTAGATTTTTTCAATGATTATTTTATTTTATTTTTTTGGTATTTATAGGTATTGTACTTTTTAGAGAAACTTAGGAAATATATTTTGTATGGTGTTGCACTTTTTAAAGAATCTTGAGAAATATATTTTATATGGAATTTATCATATTTTAAATGAAATATATTGATTCTCAAGTTTTCTATTAAACTCTATTCAAATTATATGCTAGTAAAAAAATTTTCCCTATAAAGATCCCTTTTCTATTTTTGCCAAGAGCCCCTAAAAGTCAGGGCCCGCCTTGCCTCCAGCCCATCGCAGTCAGCTCTGGTCGTCTGCCCAATCAGAACTATACTTTGAGGGAAGGTGAACCCAGGGGGATCGCCACCGGTACGATCGGCGTCGAAATCCAACCGGATTTGAGCAAATTTTCCTCTGTCGTTTATCTGACCGGATTCTAGAATCGGCCTGCGGCGATCCTCTAGGTTCACCTTCCTTCCAGGGTATAGTTCTCAAGGTCGGCTCAAGTCTATTTGAGGCCCTAGGCCGATTTTTTTTTTACGCCTTTGACATTATTTAAAAAAAAAGATATTTCTCACCTTTTTTCATTCAGATTTATATCGAAAATGATGGTTTAATTTTTTTTTAACAAATTAAATATTAATTTTAAAAAAATATTTTTTTATATAATTTAATTTTCTCATTTTTTAGATGTAAAATTATTAATTTAAATTTTATATTCAAGTTTTGATAATCTAATTCAGAGAAAGTATTAAACAGAGTATTATTATTGATATAATAATGCACTTCAAGTAGATAATAACTTTATAATTCACTTAGCTAAAAATAAGTGTATTTAAATGAAAAATGGAGAGAACAACCTTTACTAGAAGGAACAAAATTGAGAAAATAAGAACAATAAAATATGATAACAATATAAAAAAATCATGCTCCCATGCTCATTTCATCATCATCGAAGCACAAAATACAAATAAATAAAAAATAATATACAAAATGATAAAACTGAATACAATCCTTAGAAAATAAAGATCACAATGAAATCAAACCGACATTTATCAAGAACTAAATGAAAGCCTTTTTAAGCACAAAGCGAAAGAAAAAAAAATAAATCATATTTTTCATTACCTAAACCAGAACAATTGTAAATGATAGAATGAAGACAAATGGAAAATTGAATAATTTATTACTGTAAATATATTTAAATAAAAGTTAAACTTAATATCTATCAAGGAAGTGAAATGGTAAAGGTATCTAACTCGTTATTGCTAAAAAATAATAAAATCTTTTATTTTGATGACACATTTGAATTTAATCAAGCAACAATCATCAGAAAGAGAAAGTTGAAAAAGGGGAAAAGGGGGAACTTAAAAAAACTAGCATTTTTATTTTGTATTATATGGATGAGATAAAAAATTTCTAATTCATGTTCTTATTGATCAAAGGAGAGAGTATCACCAACAAATGAGAAATGTAATCAGAGTAAGCTATGATTGAGAGATATTGAAGAGGAATATATTAGATTTTATAAAATAACATCCATAATTAAAAAAAAATAATTTGTTAAAAAAAGTGTCCTAACTCTATCCATTAAAACCCTAATGAGATCTTTGCAAAATCTGAAACTTTGATATATTGAGATAATGTAAATATTTAATCAAGTGACCCTATTCTTAAAAAAATATACATAAAAATATTAAAATAATAACCTCAATTTTTAGAAATTTTTAGAGAATATGATTGTGTAATTTTTTATCATGTGGGCCATATTTTTTTCATTATCTTTTAAGAAAATATATAAAAATATATTTAATACATTAAAAATAATGGGCCCTAATAAAAATTGGGGCTCTAGGCATAGGCCTTAATGACCTATGCCTAAAGTCGACCATGATAGTTCTAATCGAACTAACGACCGATGATGAACTAGAGGGGATGAGTGAGACAAGGGATCTTGGGGGCATAGGATCTGGCTCGTAAAAATTTCAAAACTTATTTACTTGGCACAATCAAAATTCTTTTACATGGATTTCTACTAAATACCAAATTGGCGGAAAGGTGAGAGATATCTCTGGCTCAGGCGATGGCATCGACGACGGCGACGATCCTTCCTCCTCGTACAAGATCGGAGTTCTTAACCATGTGAGAACGTAGGCGTGGAGTTCCATTTCGATTTTTAATGCATCGTTGTTGGATATAAGTGATGTGAATGGAGAAGAGATGGAAGAGGAAAGAGACTCCATTGTGAATGAGATTTTAGTTTCACATTAGGAGTTTCATGACATGTTGGTTGATTTATATTGATTCATATGCATTAAGGATGTGAACAAATGCATGGGGAGAGGTTCTCTCTCACGCGTGGGTGCGCAGGGGGTGCAAATCTAGGGCTCGGATTTGCACTGAACCATATTGACTCGTGTGCGGGCACGACTTACGTGCGCCAAATGTTGGGCCAGTGGGGGCAAAATTTGCCCAAGTGGAACAACCAACATTTTATCATGTAAACTTTTTGTTGTTGTGTAATGAATGCATTAAATTCGAGATTAATGCAGAATCAAAACGATCGAGTGATAATGAGTGAAACGGTCGACGTTTCACTGCTCGACGAGTAATGGTCATTAATCGACCATTAACGCTGTCATTAATCTAAGCTCCTATATAAGGAAGCTGCGATCACAGGCAGAAAAAACGCAAAGAAAGCAGTAACTCTCCACTAGTGTTCCCTCCTCCTCTGTTGTGCAACTCCTGCTCGGCGGAGTACCCGTGATAGCAATCGGGTGCCACTTAGTTCGTCGTGCCCACCAGTGCTTGGTGGAATCACTGTCAACTGTTGTATCGTGGGAAACAAATGCCCCAAGTAAGTCTTGAAGCGCAGCCGAAAGTGGGGCGAATATATTTCAAGGAAAATGCGTTAGTCATTGGTCTCAGTTAGTTCTCCCAGTTGGCCTCTCCTCTCGCCAGACCTGTTTGTCCGTCCGGTCTACCTCTCCCCTTGTCAGACCTATCTGTCTGCCCGGTCTGCCTCTCGCTAGACCTGTCTGCTCGCTCGATCTGCCTCTCGCTCGGCCGGTCTGTTTTGCCTGACCTGCTTGTCTGTCCACCCGACTAACACCAGCTCATCCGACCTGCCTCTCTGTCCGCCGACCGACCTGTTGCTAGGTCTGTCTACTCGCATGGTCGGCTCTCTGTCTCTCTGATCGGACGACTACTTTGTCCGGTCGACCTTACTGCCCAGTCGACCTCTTTCTGCCTCCCGATCGTGCTGCTCGATCAGTCTTTCTAATCGGCTGCGCTCGCTCGTGATGCTCTGCTGCTCGGCCGATCAGCCCGCTCTGTCAACACTGTGCAGACTGCCTTCATCACCTGGTAGAAACCAGTCCCGGCTGACAGCCTAAGATTATCAGCTCAGATCATCTCAATTGTAGATTAATTTAATTCGAATATTTAAATTCAACTAATATCTCGTATAACTCCAACGACAGACTATTTTTCCCAACAATCGGCATTGCAGCACTAGGTTTAAAGCCCTCCCAGGTACAAAATAAATATCGATTTTTTTCCCCCTTTTTTTTTTCAGATCGACAAAGTTTGAATCTTTTAGATGTATACTTTTTGCGATCTTATTCTTGATTGGTTTGCAGCAGAGTTTATTCCGGAAGCAGAATTTTACAAAATCGAAGCAGTCCTAAGGTGACTTTTTCTGTGTTTTTTTTGGGTCCAAAGAACGATCTTTCTGTTTCTGAAGAACCAACGGATTTAGTTCCATTAACTTCCTGTTTGCTCTCTATTTCGATTCCTGTGATCGTTAATTTGGAGTCCAGGCCGTGGCTAGTTCCCCATGAATACTTTTGTAGCTTTGGTGATACACCATTGAAAATGTTTTCACCGTAACTAGGGGAACTTTTGTCCTACATAAATCAAGACCATGTTTTTATGATCTAGGGTTTGCTGCAAATAGGCATTCGGAGGTTACAATTTCTGATGTTTATTAGGATTTAGGGTTTATTAATATCGAATTATTGACCATCTAATTCGATATCATTGTTCTTGAAATAGTTGACCGGGATTAGTGGAGATCTGACGGAGTGAAATGCAAACACAATCAGTAATAGAGAAGACAGAGTATGTTGCTTCCTTTTGTTTCATTGCTCTATATGAGAAATATGAGGTCCTAGAGATTCTTCGACTTAGTCAGTGATTGATTTCATCAATAAATATCGACAAAGTTTTTTCAACACGAAATAAAGTTTAACTTTAAGTAAAGGAAGTCATTTGCACCATTATATTTCACAGGTAACCATGTTTTTTCATTTTTCCATGCTACAAGTCTCTTTCCCAGCAAGTGAATAATTTTTTCACGAAATTGCATTTGAAGTTATGATCAATAAGTGCGACCAAGTTGTTATATCGCTAAGCAAGTAACTGCAAGTAATCGACAAGGTTTTACCTTTTGCAATGATACCAGTTTCAGATGTAATAAGAGTTTGTACAGGAATAACATGAGAGATTCAATCTTCTTAACAGTAAAGATTAAAATGACTGCTTATTCTATTTGATGGTGCATATCATTTTGTCATTCCTCATGTCTTTTGAGTTTTCATATATTTTGTCATTTAGAATGGCCAATTTCAAGAATTGTGTTGTCTTTATTTTTATTGAGTTCAGCATCCATACTATTCTGAGTTGTCTATTATTACATCAGTGGAGAGAATGAGCAGCAGACGAGCAGATATAATTTCATCCTCTCCTCTGCGTCAACTCGAATAGTTTGCTGTTGTTTTAACTTTTCAATAGGAAAAAAGGTGAGAATATCATTCCCCATTTTGATCTTCTTTTTGCTGTTTCATGTAAAATCTTCATCTAGCTTCCAAAGACTTATCCCCATGTAAAATGAACCGATTGAAATAATCCTATTGATCTGCATGAATTTTGGATATATAGTTACATGATCATGTCATACATATTCAAACGAAGCTATTTGATGAAATCACTGATTCACATGCTTTACTGAGTAAGCAACATAGCCGATTGTTGATGGCATAACATTTTATAGCTGTTTATACAGTTGAGTTTAATTTGCATTTTGAGAGTCGATCATATAATCGACTTCAGATGGCGTTGGCTTTTACAAGAAATGAGTTGTGAAGTGGGTTCCATTTTTGAAAAAATGATGACCTTATACTGCTTGTTATTTTCTTCACCCCCGTTGCTATCTTAGAAAGTTATTAAAATTTGTCTGCATCTCCTAAAAGTTTTTAGTCTTCAAGTCGATCCTCTAAGCATAAATCGATGCCCATTTGCAACTGTTTCTCGTAAAATTTCTGCAGCTCTTTGTTTGTCAATGAGATGCTATTTCAATTTTTTTTCATCTTTATTTCTTTTTCTACAATTGATCCATTTTTCAACTGTTTCAATGACTGTCTCGTTCGATTCTCATTTGGCAGGGTTGGTTAACGAAGATCTACAAAGCTTCCGCGGCTTCATGGTTAATGTTTTAGCTGAAGTTAGAACAGTTAAAACAAATGCAGCCTTGGTATTGTTAAAGCGTACAATTGGGATTTGGTGCTAGTTCCATACCACAGCTTATCGACAAGGTGTTCTTGGGGAAAGATTAACTTGAATTGCAGCTTCTACCGGCGAGAACAAACAGGAGAAGCGGATCAACTAGAAGTTCACTACTCTAATGAAACAACTTGAGACCCCTCAGGGTTCTGTTTACTTGGCAGGAGAAGAGAGGAGAGGTGGGTGGAAAACAATGCTTATTTGCCCAAAGTACCCTTGGATTAGGGATATTAGTAGGTAAACATTAATTGAAAATAAAGGGGCATTTACCAGCTGCTTAACTTGCATTGGTAAATTACAGATCGAAGACTCTTTTCCTCCCCTCTCCCACTCAATAAACAAGCCTCAAGTTGGCAGTCATATTGCTAATAAAATAATTTAGTATTGGTAAACAAAATAATAGATTTTTTTTATTTTAAAATATTTTTCTAATATTATTGTAATAATTTTAATTAAAATTTCTCTAGTTTTTGTTAAATTTATTTTATTATTGATTATAACTTGATTAAAAGTATTTTAATGTCGTTTAAAAAAATTATTTTATTATTCAACACATTTTTAAGTCTTATCTAAATATTTGTTTATATTTTAAATATTTGAAAAATAAAAATTAATATTTTTTTTACTTTTTATATTTTCTAAAATCGCGAACCAAACAGTTGGACGGATCGTTTACGGTAATTAAGTCCATTTTGCTGCGTTCGTTGCGGAGAAGGGTAAGGCTCATCTTCTCGTGTTCGATTCGATCGCTGAGACTGAGAACGCCGGAAGGGGATCGCCAATCTCACTCTCCAGATGGATTCGATTCAGGTACAAACCCTAATAACGGTTCTGTCTCTCTCTTGTCCTCCGATTCAGCTCACCGATTCCCATCTCCTCCCGAAGTGGCTTTTCCCCCGTTTGTTCCATTCGATTCAATCGATCAGATTTACCGAATTCATTTTTTTTGGTTCTATCGATCTTCGATCTCGTACGGGCTTTATGTTGGATACCGAATTAATCAAGAAAAGTGGGGGTTTTTTTTTTGTAGTTGGAGTTGCGCACGTTAGATCTAGATTTGATTTCTCATGGGAGTTGACATATATTTTGTTCATATTTTCGGTTCTTGATATAATTTGTTTCCTTGCAGCCTCCAGTGGAGAATTATGCCAACCCTAGGACGTGCCTTTTCCATGTTCTTTTCAAGGTATATCTTCGGCATTCATTTTTTTTTTTTTGTGTGTGAAAAACATGTGGATGTTAGTTCTTATTTTTTTGCTCGGTCTTTCTCGATAGGGTGCAGCGCTGGCTTTCTACATCCTGTCGGCGCTCTTCATTGACAGTTTTGTCATCATTTTTGTGGTAACTGTTTTTCTTGCGGCTCTAGATTTCTGGGTCGTCAAGAATGTCAGTGGGAGGATTTTGGTCGGGCTGAGGTGGTGGAATGAGATCAATGAGGATGGAGAAAGCATTTGGAAGTTCGAGTGCTTGGATCAGGAGGTTCTTACATTTTATATCTCACTTTGGAGTTGTTTGTATGATGAATTGATCTGATGCTTTATGCATCCACTTTTATTTGATTTCTGCTTCTTTATATTTTCAGTCTCTTGCACGTATGAATAAGAAGGATTCTTGGCTCTTTTGGTGGACCCTTTATCTCACAGTAAGAATTTAATTCATGCAGATTCTGTGTATGATTTTTAAGCTTCTAAACTTGGTCTAGAAAACAATCTATGGCTGCATTATGTACTAGTCACATACTCTATGTGATGACAGGATTTTCAGATGACAATATATTTGATGGAAAATATTTAAGTTTCCATGAGCATTTGCACATAGTTGATCATGTCATTTTTATGTGCAGTTTAATCCGTATTTATATAGAACCAAATGGGAAGAGAAGAAGTCTCTTAAATTTGGAAAATAAACTATTACATTGTTAGTGTAAAGGAATAACCATTTGATGGTCTACAACAAAAATGCTAATTACACTCATTTTGAGTTTGTTGCTAGATTAAGTTTCGAAAGCTTAAAATGCTGATGCATTAGTTCAGAAAAGGAAAAACTTTAACACAATTATACTTTGTAATCAACTTAATTCAGATAACGAAAGGAGAGTGTTCCAATTGTGAAAATTTGATGCTAATTATGTTTCCAAAGAAATTTATCAATGTTTTGTGTTGTGCCTAAAGGATGTCCACATATTTCCACAATGACATGATATTGCCCACTTTGGGCTTAGGCCCTCATGACTTTGCTCTTGGGCTATCCCCAAAAGGTCTCATGCCAATGGAAATATCATGCATCCTTTTAACCCCATGATCTTTATCAAATCTTTCCAATGTGGGACTTTGATTGAACCAAATCTTGCCTCCCTGCAAGTATCCGATCACCCTGACCTACTCCGGGCTTCTCTGCGAGCATCCGGTCACCTGACCTACTCGCCTCCCTGCAAGTATTTGGTTACCGTAACTTGCTCTAGGCCTCCCTGCAAGCATCCAGCCATCCTGACCTGCTCCGAGCCTCCCCACGAGCATCTGGTCATCCTGACCCACTCCAGGCTTACCCTCAATTTCATTCAAGGTCACCCCACATTGCATCTGGTCTGGACCATGACTCTGATACCATTTGTTGTGACCGAAGGATGTCCACATATCTCCACAATGGCATGATATTGTCCACTTTGGGCCTAGACCCTCATGACTTTACTTTTAAGCTCTCCCCAAAAGGCCTCATACCAATGGAGATATCATGCATCCTTTTAACCCCATGTTTTTTACCAAATCTTTTCAATGTAGGACTTTGATTGAACCCCAACATTTTGCATGTTATTTAAACCCTTTTTCATAAGCACTACATTTTGTCTATTGCTTAATAGTTTGAAACTTAGTTCTTAGTCGATCGCCATACTGTTTTAGTGGTTTGTTTATTTTGGTTAAATTTAAGTTGCTAAAAATATCTGAATGTTTTCTTAAATAACTATTTACAAATGCATCCCCATATGTGAATGTGTATTGGACATGCAATATGGGTTTACCTAACCACTGGAAGACCTAGGGGCTGGGATAGCACTGGTCCCCTGAATTCACTTAGCCCAACAAAATAAATGATCACTTTTAATAAAGGAGTGATTATTGCATTATTTGTCACAGTTATTCTGTTGGAAGGGGAGCCTTGATGCAACGGTAAAGTTGTTGCTTTGTGATCAAAAGGTCACGGGTTCGAATCCTGGAAACAACTTTTTGCAAAAAGCAGGGTAAGATTACGTACAATGGATCCTTTCCCGGGACCCCGTATAGCGGGAGCTTCGTGCACCGGACTGTCCTTTTTTTTTCACAGTTATTCTGTTCATTGTCATATTTAGAGAATGGGTATTGGTTAGAAAATGAAATGTCCACCATTCAAACCCGATTTAACTAATCCATTAAAACTAAAATTTTGAATTATCTGTAAACTGCAATTATGCCACAGGATATGTAAACCAAATATAACCTTGTTGCACCCATCTGAAACTAGAACTGGATTTGCCTATATAATTTCCACACAATATGTAAGCTCAACTTGCATTGAAGGCAAGATATTGGAAAGGCAAGCAGCATTTCATTCATCTATTGGAGATTTAACAGAATTTGCTATCAGCTATCTCATTCACAGGTATGAAAAGAGAGTAGTGGCATTTTGCTAGATTTAATCTTAAAGAGATACATAATTTGCAGCTTTTCAAGGACATGAGAATGTGGAAAGTATTCTCTATAAACACAAAGAAATAATATTGAGTATTTTCTCTCGAGTTGATTTTCTGATACTCCATTTGTGTATATGTTCATTATTTTTTATCTTTTTATCTGCTCATGTTATATATGTAATTTCTACCTCATCTTGCAATCTGGGAAATGATCCTTTTATTTATGGTAGCATTTTCACTTATTCTGAATCTTTTGTTGGCCTTTAGGATCCGGCATTGTAGAGACACAACATCTGATTAATATTTTGAATTAGAAGTATCTACACATTGCCTTGTTTTATTATCAGTACTCTTATGGTAAATTCTTTGTTATGCAGGCTGTTGCGTGGCTTTTTCTAGCAATATTCTCACTTCTAAGATTTCAAGCAGATTATCTCCTTGTAGTAGGAGTTTGTTTGACCCTCAGCATCGCAAATATTGTTGGTTTCACTAAATGCCGTAAAGGTGCATATCTTATTTGATTCTTTTTGGTAACTTACTGTGTTTTCTAGGTTATTCTGATCGAAAAGTAAAAATATTTCCTCCAATGTCACCAAATATCTGTGTTTGTTTCATGATGTGAGCGTGATGAGTCCTTTCGAATCCTTGCATAGCTTAATCCAGTTCATTGGTTGAACTGATTTGGGTTCTGTACGGCACAAGCTTAATTTACAGAATGATGGATAGCTTAACACACACGAGAAGCTATAAAACCTAGGCAATCACACTTATTTTGAACAAACACACTTACGAGAAAGAAAGGTAGCAATCACACTGAGTAGAAAGAAAAGTCTGAAATCATTCAGTAGTTCTCAAGAAAACAAGTCTAGTACAACTCTCTATGTAGGGAATCTGACTTGTTGGCCAGGTTTCTTGGTTTTGAAGCAAACTTAAGGTTAAGAAGTCAATAAATATTAGATATTTAAAACCACCAAGTATCAATCCAACTGTAATTATAAAAACCAACAAATCAAACCGATAATAATTAGCACTTCTACACCACTAATTCAAGCTGCCAAATTAATCCAATGTTTCAAATCAAAGGGAAGGGACTAATTCAAATTACATATGATTGGATGCCTTCCAAATAGCATCATTGACCTAATTGGAATTTCCTGTTCTCTTGTAATGTTTTGTGAACCCTCCATGGCATTTAATTTGCACCATAAACTTCAGAAATAATTTCAAGATTCAAGGATTGAATCTGCTTCAAGATTTGCTCCACAAATTCGATTATTATATAATCCAGACTTGCATGAACCATTCTTAATCTACCGTATCAATTACTTTGAAAACCTACAGATTGACTCAATTTGTTTTCCTGTGGTGACTTATGGAACAACCATAGTCTTGTAAGAACAAAGCTCTTGGCCTAGATAGATTCAGTGGAGTTTTGTAGGAGAAAAACTATTAATTTCAACCTAATGGATTCTCTGAAGGACATTGTTAGGTGAGCCATCAATTCACTTTACATTAATGGACAGTGGCAAACATAGGAGGAATTCAGACCTATTAACCTAGCAACAGTATTGGATTATCTCAATGATTCTGGCACATTAGGATATATAACTCTTCCTGTAGCACCTTAGGCCCCATGAAATTTTGTTGTTAAACTGGAATTGGTTGGAGTGTCAATTGCATACTGGTATCCTTTTACACCTTAGGCACAAAAATTTTCTGAAGTGGATTTAATCGATGGACAACTTAGAAATAAGCTTATACATTTGAGTGGATTATGTCAAGGGACCAATCAGACACATTTAGCTCACAACTGATCAGTGATAACTATTCTTATGTTACATTTGTTTTGCACATGACGTTTAGGACCATTGTAATAATGACAAAAATTTTCTGGTGTTGCACTATGCAACTGTAATAGTAGCCATTGTAACATTACCTGTGCTGACATCATTGATCTATAGGCAATTGTGGAAATTTTAACCAGTTGCTTTTTCAGTTTTATTCAGTTTACAGTTTTATTGTTGTGGACTCTTATTTTGGAAGATATATATCCATCTGGATGAAATTTAATATTCAAACGTGAGCAATTGCTAGAGATGGAATAGCAATGAAACTTCCTTAGCGCTCCTTGCGAGTAAATAGAGCTAATTGAAATGCCATCCTAGCAAAGATAATCTAATTTGATGTATCGTTCAAACTCTTTACTGTGATACTTGTCGCAGTTACTTGGTGTTTATCGGTCTTGAATGAATTAGATTGATTTTTGGCTCATCTGTGACAATTTTCTAGTTGCATATCCCCTTAGATTTTGCATCCCTTGGAATTTGTGGGCTACATTCAATCTTCTGTTTACGTACTAGAATTACATAAAATATATTTACGCGTCCAGAATCATAACTATTACTGTCAATACTTATGTACTCTTTACTAAAATGCTGGAACTTGTTCTCACTGAGAGCGCACAGTTTCCTCGGTTGCAATGTTGTTCATCTTTTGTAAACTCATACATCCCTATTCTTGTCCCAGATGCCAAGAAGCAGATTCAACAATTTGCAACTCAGACGATTGCATCCCGCTTCACTTCATCATTACAAACAGCATTTAGTGTCGTCTAAAACAACATTAAGGTAGATACGGCTATGTCAGAGTAGCATGTTTTTTTTTCTCAGGAAGAATTTCATTCTTCCAAAGTTTTTCCATTAAGCCGTGTATGATCTGTTTGGACCGTAGTTTCTTCCGCTTATAAAGTTTATTGTGGTTCATTTTGAGATTAGATGTGATTCCAAATAGCTCTTTACTTGGTTAATTGTTGAGGTACGATGCTTTACAAGATCAAAATATTATTTGTTGTACCTGCCGTTTCCTTGAGTCTCAGAATTTAATGTAGAAAGACAACGTTTAAGGAAACCAATTGAGAAGTCTGAATAGTGGTGGCATTGCTTATGCACCCCAAGATTATGTATAGGTGATGATTAGGACACGGGCAATCTGCATGGAACCAATTGTTGAATTGTAAGATAGGAAATAGCAGTAGTGGTGTAAATAGGGGTGTGATGGATCGGGTTGGAATTTTTTTTTAAAAAAATCTCAATTCAAATCCTACCCAAATCTGAATACATTTTGAAGCCCCTAAACCTAAATTTGACCCGATTAATCAGATTCAAAATAATTTTTTCTTTTGACTATTTTTCTATAATTATTCATTTTTATCTCACTACTCCATTATTATTATACTAATATTGATATTAATATATATAAAAGTATTTTAATTTTAAAATAAAATTTAATTTAATCTTAAAAAATCTACTAAACTTTAAATTTTAGTCAACCCAGATCGATCCGAATTCAACTTTAAAAATTTCAACTTAACCTAAAATCTAAATATGATCAGAACTCAAAAATTTTCAATTTGAACTTAGAATTTTTTTAGGTGACTTAGGTTAGGTTATAAAATTGGATTCATTTTTATCTAAATAAACTAATTAAATTTGTTTGATAAGATAATTATTTGTTTGATAAGATAACTGAATCAAATTAAGTCATGTGAATTAAACTATTAAAACAGTTGTTAAATAGTTATTAAGTTATTGTTTAGTTGGATTGTTTAAATTTTTTATATTTTTAAATTTATTGATGGGTTTTGGATGTTTATTTTACAACTTTGATAATAACTTTTTATTGATGAATATAGTTTGTAAATTTTATTCATAAAATATTATTCATGAATTATGAATAATCTTTGTTAACACGTTGAACACAAGTATATTTAAATTTATTTATTTAATTTGATGAGATGGTGTGCTCGTTAACTGTTTTTTATCAAATTGAATATTAAAATTTTATACTCTAAACGTTCATTTATAGCCTTAACGGAGCACTCATGGATGTAGTTAATATCTATATAGATGGTTGTTTTAATAGATTTTAGAGTTAATTTTTAATACATATAATGTGTGACTTGTTTGGTATCAAAAACTGTTGTTACAAACTCTTTCAAAGAATATAGGACCGTTATGAAAGAGAAGTTATGGTGACGATTTCACCGCTCCTATTTATAGCCTCAAGTGGGGGCATGGTTCATGAGAAGGATGGCTAACTGTTCTCCTGCTCATACAACGACAGTGTGTTGTGTGCTGCACCGGCTGAACGAGTTTTCAGACATGTGCCTGTTCAGGACAGTAAGTGCTGGGACCCACGGCAGACTAAGTTTTGTTTCTCTCTCCGACGACGTATCAGTGTTACAAAGTCTAAACCGGAATTATCGTTAGCACCGGTATCTATTAGCTATAATCAGCCACTGATCTCCCGACCAACGAGGCCAAACCCGAGACGAAGCGATGGGCAACGGCCTCCTGTCCACGCTGCGCTGGTGGCCGTCCGGCCTCCGTCTCTCCGCCGCCTGGAGTGCCGTCTCCCTCTTCCTCTCTGCCAACCTCTCCGACGCCGTCGTCAGCCTCTCCGGCCTCCGGTGGCCATCCGATCTCCGTCTCTCAGGCCTCTGGAGCGCCATCTCTGGCGCCGGCGACTCCGGCTTCCGGTGGCGAGCGGTCACCGCCGAGGCGATCGACGAGGTGGCGTGGGCCGCGGTGACGGTGCTGGAATCGGTGGCTCTGATCTCCATGCTCTGCTGCTTCTTTCTCTTCTGCGGATGCAGCTTGTGAGAAGGGTTGTTGGCTAGAAGGATCGATAGGTGAAGTAGAAAGGAATGATAATTAATAATTAATAAAGAGATATTTAATTATTATTCACTCTTATTTTAATCGATTACTGTCTTACTGCTAGTGCTCGCCATCGGTTCCTTCTCCTCATCAGCTAAGTTGATTAGGCACGAAGTAGTCAAACTATGATCGTATCGTTCGGCGTTGACGAAGACCACAAATCATTATTATTTTTATTGAATTATCTAAAAAATTTAATGAGTGAAGAGTATGCAATATAATTACTTTTTTTTTTAAAAAAAAATCTAGTTATATATATAGATATAAATATAAAAATGATGATTTTATTTATTATATTGAAGTTAAAAAAAAATACTTTTGGAAGTGAAGCTCTGTAAATAGAACTAATATATTCACATGTATTGTATATTAAATATTAATTAAAGAGGTTTGAGAAGATCCCACATTCCTTGTTCAAATTGGCACTAGTCTAATGCTCTGTTTACTCTACATGAGGGAGAGGGAGAGGGAGAGGGAGAGCGAGGGGAGAGGGAGGAAAAATATGGAAAAGAAAAAGAAGGAAAAAAAAGGAGAGAAAAGAATTCTAGCGAAAGCAGAGTAGACATAGGGAACAAAAGGGAAGAGAAATACCCGGGAAAGGGAAAGAAGACAGAGTAGATCGGTGTATGAGGCAGGCAGAGAGAGATAAAGGAAGAGTGGGAGAAGAAGCTCTGTCTTACGAGCAAGCGTGTGGGGATATGCCCACCGCTCGCGAGCGGGGATGCCCGCCGCCATTCAGGGATGCTCGTCGATCCACCTCGTGAGCGGCCGTGTGAGGATGCCTGTGACAAATCATGACGCTTGCCCCATCACATCATCCACTATCAGCCGCTATTCTCCTTCTCAATAGAGATCTCACCTCCTCTGATTCACTTCCGTCCATCTCCACTCCCAAACCCAACTCTTCCTTCGTAATGACTAAGCTCATCATTTTTTTTTATTTCTTTCCATAACCTTCGCGGAGCATGGACTTCATCATATCAAACTCTGGCTCTAGCTTGGCCGGGTGTAACATCCGGGTGACCTGCGACAAATACAAAGATGCAATGCAGCGACGGAGGACCTGGCGATGAAGCGAGCAAGGTGGACGTCGAGGGCTCTGCTGTTGTGGTCCTCCATCACCACATCGTTTTTCGGACATCAATGCTGGAGGTGTAGATGTTGACGCTGTCGTAGCTACCCCTTTGCCCTCCATCAGTGTAGATGTTAACGCTTCTTCCGGCAGGGACGTGATGAGAGATGCACGGTGAAAAAGAAAAACATTCTGCCCGATCGTGGATGGATAAAAAATTGTTACTAAGTTCATCCACGCATGGATTTGTAATCCATCCGTTTATTATTTCATAACAAAGTAAACAATGGAAAGGATATATTGAAAAACTTTCCTCTATTGAATCCATCATTCGAAGTAAACTGACCATATCGGCTTGAGATATCTTTGTATTGCCTAGTTCACACAACCACAACAACCAGAGACTTACACACATGCTTGATGGATGTCTATCGATTTCCTCAAACAGATGTTTAGTGTTCACTTGGACAGCAGCAGTGGTCATGCACTGCTATATGCCTAGAAAGAGAGGTTTTTCTGATCGATGTACTTGAATGCACTTGACTAGGTGTTTGACATTCCTTCTATCTTCCAAGTCCGCAAGAAACCCTAACAATCTAGGGCTTATCGTGAACTGATGTTTTAGTATTCACTTTCATTGCAGTCATTGTTATACACCGCTGCTATGCACAGGAAAGAGATGTGTCCTGGTCGAAGTACTTCAATCTGCTTTGACGAGGGCTTTAGCGGTCCTCTGACTTGCGGGGATGAATATAGCAAGAAAGACCCTAATGATCTAGGGCTTATCGTGAACTGATCATCACACAATTGTCTTCTCTGAGAGTCAATGTAGATTTCTAATGTAACTTAGGGGGCGTTTGGTTAAATGATGGAAATGACTATGGGTATTGATTTGATAATAGGGTGGAATGAAAATAAGAATGGAAATGAAACCCATCAAGTTATATGGATTTGGTTGATTCCCATAAATTTAGTAATCATTCCAAAATGTCATTCCCAAACCCACAATCCAAACACTATCTTTTACTATCATTCCATTCCCTCATTCCCAAACCCATCAACCAAACACCCCCTTAGTATCTTCACAAATAATTTATCGAACATATGCATCACACACATTGATGAGTGCCAATTTCTAGGTTTCAAAGGGCGTATGCAAGTGATGAAATTGAGTCGCTATATGAATAGACGAGTGCATATTCAGTTCGTATTTCGACCAAATTTTACTAATAGATTGATCATACAACACAAAATAACCTATATAATTCCACCATTTTTAAAATTGACAAACTGAAAAACAATTTTATCATGCATCTTCTACTTTTCTACTTAGATATCAACCACAAGATCATAAAGCTATCAATCTCACAAACATCAATAAGATTGGAGAGTTTTAGGGAATTAAGCAAATGACATCATGTTCCTTTAATTCAAGAACAAAACTTCCAAGAACAGTTCTACAAGTTTCAGGAATGCTTCATAGCAATCTAGGAGATTAACTGCCCTAGAATCATACCTCATCTTTGTTAATGAACATATTGTGAAGATGAACATCGTTGAAAGCAATTTATCATGAAACTTCTACTTTTATACTTAGATTTTTAGCACAAGATCAAAAGTTTAACACAGAAACAACAACACGATTGGAGAATTTTAGGAATTATTATGATCCTAAAATTCAATATCAAAACTTGCATAGCCAACAGTTCTACTGGTTTCACGGATGCTTCATGGAAATCTGTCTCCATTAACTTTTGATTTTTTTCTATTAACTACGAAAACCACCCCTAAATCGCAAGTACGCAAAGAAACGAAGGCAAAAAAAGTAATCTTGAGCTTGGAATCATATCTCATCTTCGTTGAGGAGCATGTTGGGGATGCCCTTGTTGATGGGGAATCGGCGGCCGGTGTCGGGGCAGACGAGGGCGCCCTCCTCGACATGGATCTCGAGCAGCGCGTGGTGGAAGCGGCGAAGGAAATCCTCGGCGTCCAGCATCGCGGCGTCGGCCTCGTCCGGGAGCTCGCCGTAACCGACCGCGCGAGCGGCGCCGGCGAGGGCCTTCCACTCGATCTTGTGGAAGATGTGGCGGAGGAAGTCGACGTTGAGCTCCACCTCCTTTTCTACCCACTTTTCGGCCTCGAGGCGGAGCGGGAAGCCATCGACGACGCCCTTGACGTTGCTGGAGAGCATGTTGTGGGTCAAAAGCCTCATCTTGCGGCACTCGTCGCCGGCAGCTCTCTAATTCGCGGCTGCGTCACTGCGTGGCGGCGGCAGAGATAGAGAGCATCAAGATAAGCCCACAGGTCTGGGAGAAACCCTAATCATGGCCTTCTCTTTTTATAAAATAATAAATTTTTTATATAAATTTTATTTTATTTTATTTTATTTTATAGTTCAATTAGTTCAAAGATTATCTGAATATACATATGAATTTAAATGAATTAAATATTAAAAATTGGTGATCATATTTTAAAATATATAAAATTTGAAATTGTTAATAAATTTGTAATTTTTTTTCTTTTTCAAGGGAAATTTCGTAGTAAATGTCGATTCCATTCGTCGTCTCTATTCCGACGCCAGTTGGCGTTCTTCGTCTTCTCTCCTCGCGAATCTGGCCGCCTCCGCCTCTTCTGCGATCCCCACGCCGACCCCGATCCCAACCCCCTCCGCCCGGACATGATCCGCAAGCTTCGTCTTCTTCTTCTTCTATTGGCTCTCGTAGCTCTTACCCTCACCTCGAGGATCCGACTCGGCTGTGCGCACGAGCACCACGGCGAGGGGGAGGAGGAGGAGAAAGACGAGGACGAGGACGAGTCAAGCTGCGAGGCGAAACCCGATATCCATCTCGTCGCGGGTTACCGTCCAGGAACCGTCACCATCGACGGCCGATCAGATGACTGGGCGGGCGTTGATGGGCCTCTGCTCCCTCTCCTTCCCGCGCTCGATTTTGACGAGGATGAGGCTTACGGCGGCGGAAAGATGACTGTCAAGGTACCAAAATTCTAGGAACTAAATACACTTGAAGATTTATCTTTCGAGGCATATCGACTATGTTTCGAGTTTGTATTGGATCTGTATTAAAGGCACTAAAAGGGAACAGAGGCATGAGGTCATGGTACTGTGGATCAATGGTTTCTTTCTGCCTGATGTCTTAGTGGATCTAACTTTTGGTTATCTTTATCTGACTGTTGTTTGTTTAGTAGGCTGTGCATGATGGTCGAAACGTATACTTCATGCTGCAAGTTGCTGGCGAGTATGCTTATTCTTTGGAGTAAGTAATTTGTTGGATATGAAGATTATCAATTGCTTCGATTTGCGTGCGGTTTACTTTTCCCTTTTTGATATTTTCATGTGGTTCTTCATTTGCTAAGCAACAAAGAGTTTACTTGCAGCCCCCGGCCACAGTGCAGCGGTTGGCCCTCCAAGCGGTTAACCAGGTATTAAGGTTCGAAGCCCAATTGCGACGCACTGCTAGAATTTTCCTCTAATGGGACGTCAAACCTAAGAAAGCTGGCAGCTTGGATGGGCCTCCGCGAGCGCTTCCCGATTTACCGTGGTGGGAAACTTCTATAGGGCCGGATTGGCCAACTCGAGGATTAGTTGTTTCGCAGAGTTGGATACTTGGATTACCAAAAAGAAGAGTTTACTTGCAGAACTTGTTTGCCATCCTTGGAATCTAAACCCAGATCATCTTACATACTTCTTTTTAATCACCAGCTTGACACTGGTTTAATTACTGTTTGACAAACATAAAAAAGTATTTGGCAAGTCCATTATTTTAAAATAAATATATCAGACAAAGATTTGTTGTACTCAAAATGATATCAATTGAATATGTAACTGAACTCAAGCACTAAATTGAGTATCTACAGAGAACATACTCTAATTTGAATGCCCCAGCATAGCCTACATTAAAATAGTCTTTCTTTGAAATTTCATAATACTCTGAATCTGTTTGTTTGAAGGATAAAAGTCCTCAACGTTTTGTATTTTTTTACACGTACCTCTAATTGGTTTTACTTCTTTGTCTTATATTAATCTGACAGTGTCCAACTGATGAGCTTTTGATGCTGTTACCGTCAATCAATACAACCTTTTTGATCTCTTTATCTAAGTAGGATAGTTTATGGTCCTAGTCCTTGAATAAAATAGTTTAGTGTTGTAGAAGAACTAAGTACATTTCATGGCCTTCTGCTGGTTCAGTGTCAAAAATAATTACACTATCTGGAAATGTCCCAAACACAATCGTCTGGAGCTACTGGTTATGAGCTCTGTCATTAAATGTAAACCCATGGGAGAAAAATATGAATAAAAGGAAAGTTGTGTGCCAATACCTTAATATGGCGCACCAAGGTTCCATCTAACTGTTTGCTAGTTTTCTTGCTTGATTACTATTCCTGTATGATGATTAATGCCTTTTTAATCTTGGTTAGTGAAAATTTGTTTTCCTATTCATTACCTCTAGATGTTGTTCAATTTGATAATTAATATCTCTTTCTATCTTTTTCATTTCTCTGTCTTGCTGAAATCCAGCGATGATCATAAATGTCCTTCAGTTGCTCTAATGTTTCAAGTTGGGGAAAATGCAACATATAAAAATGTAAGTTCTTTTATGGCCTCTCAAACTATTTCTATAAAGAAGTAAAATAAAAATGTATTGTTATGCCATTGACCTACTTATTTAGATGCATGAATGGTATTCTCTAGTACTTCTGTTGCATATTTTTCAAGAACATAGTTTTGTGTTTTACCTGCTTGACTAGGTAGGAAGAGTTCTAGCAACATTTGCGAGACCTTTCTCATTTTCTTTATTTTTTGATACTTTTGTAATGAGAATTCATCTGTTTTATTATTAGATGGGAGGTTGTTCTCACATGCCTGGTTCATGCACTGATAAAAACTGCCATGGTCACGAGGTAGACATTATGCACTTTTCTGTTGGCAAAGCGATTCCTGGACGGCTATATGGTAGTAATCTTGTTGACAACAGTAAAGGAAATGGAAATGATAGGTAAACTATGATCCTTTCCTGCCATGTTTTTGGAGAGTCCTTTTCTAATTAGTGACACAAATTACTTTTGTCCTTTTTGCTATCCATGACAGTTTCGGACATCTGGTTGATGTTTATGCTTGGAATCCACACTGTCGTTACCTTGATGGAACTGGTCCTCCAGGTTTGATTAAACATTGTCTTGATGTAGATTGATGTTTGTCTAAAATAGAATAATCCTTATTGTCTCCCAATGTTCTTGCACTATTTTAAGACATTATCCATAAAAGTCATTTGCCATTTCTGACATTGTGCAAGCTTTAATATATATTTTCATTTACTCCCTTGTGTTATTCCATCTTCAGTTTAGTCTTTGTTTTGATCATTTTCTTTGGATGGAAGTCTTAAATAATGGCATTCATGATTTACACACTTTGTCTTCATGAAGCATAGAATATTTAGAATCTATGATATTTCTATTAGAATATATTTTTCAATGTTGGGTTTGATAAATTCCATGGATCCTCAAACTTTTAGAAAAGAAGACCATATCTAATTCAGTTCTTTTGTGTTTCCCGTGGCAATTTTATTTTATATGTTTTAACTATAACCACACCACTCTATTTCAATCCACTGGTTTGGAAAAGATCTAAAGATGATTAAAGGGAATATTTTTATCAGATTCAGTGTTTGAACAAATATAAAGATCCATAAAAGCAAATATTACTTTGAGATTCCAGGTATTTATGGAACCAGATAAAGTGCCAACTTTTGGACATTTAAATTCCCTGTTATCTCAGGTGAGTTTTTTAGGAACAGATCTATCACTCTTTCTCCTCAACTTGAAATCAACTTAGATCCAACAATTCATTACTCAGCAGGATTTGTTGTAGGTACATAATTGAATTCAGAAAAAAAAAATAGATATGTAGATAATGGTGATTAATTGGGTCTTTTGTTACCTATTATTGTTTTTTACATCCTTTCTGAAAGGGCAAATTCAAGTTTCAATCATGATTTCGACGAAAGCATTCTGTTATCACAACTCCAATATCAGATAACATGATGAACAAAATTTCAGTAAATGAACCTATGAGATCAAGATTTGGACGAAGCTATTCTGTTGGAATATCTTTTATACTTAAATGAGAAGAAGTTTCTCCTGCATCACTGGGGGTATACCAGCATCTTCTAATTCTGGGTTCAAGTCTTGAATTAGTGTGGACCTTGTATGCTTGATATGGCTTCTTGAAAACTATAAATGGTTTCTTTTACTTAATTCTGCTACCTTCTCCTTTTACATCATTACAAATACTTATTTGCACCAAAAACAAGTTTGATGACTTGTCATTGTTTTCGCAGAAGATAAATCAATTGGGAAAAATGATTGGGTAGGAGCTTGGTGGCACAGTTCTCTAGTGTCTCATACAGGTATACTACTCTCATTATCTACTATCATGTGGATAAGAAAATTGATTTGGTCACTCAATTCATTCTAAATTGTAATGAATCTACCAGTGTTTAACAGTTCTAGTATTTCTCAAAGAAAATTGATTTGGCTACCTGCTCTAACTTATAGCAAGTGTATCAGTGTTTCGTTCATGGGATATACATGAAAACGTATCGATGTTAAATGTAAATAGTTCACAAATATTTACCAATACAATTGTATTTATTTTAAGGTGATTGTGTTCAGAATGTTCAGTCATTCTTTGTTTTTTTGTAGTGATTTTTTTTTCTCCCTCGATGGTCGACACAATGGGCCATTTAGTTTATTAGCCCAAGTTTTTGCATTTTCGATTTCTCGTCATCTTATTAGTCTACCTCCTAAAATGGTATTGTCCAGGATTCATAGAAGAAGATTCTCCGTATGGGAAGAGCGGTGAGCAAGGCACTTACCTTTTCGAATTCTCCAGACCCCTGAGAACAATGGATCGTTTTCAACAGGTATGCTGCGTTAAGTTAATCAATTCATGTGGCTTATACTTGACTTCGAATATCACACGTCTGGATGCAGGACGCTCAGTTTACCATCGGCCAGACCAGCAAGGTGGCCGTTGCTTTCTGGTATCCAACAGATGGTAAACCATGGAGCAAATCCCAGCACTTCTCAGCTAGCTGCAATTGGTTGGCATTGGATGTAGCTCCAGCCTCTGAACTATCATCTGTCTCTCCTGTGTCACCAAGAATTGGGCCATCAGATGCAGCCACATCCTTCGCTTTGCTCCTATCGGTCGTCTCCTTCTGCCTCACTATATTTATCGGATACTGGGTTTCCAAAACTAGACCTGTGCCCTTCACACCTATCGACAGCCTATGATAGCACTAAAAAATGCACTACTTTGCTGCACATTCACCAAACACACCAGATTATATCTTCAGTTGTGCTCAACCATTTTTTTAAGTAAAAAAAATAATAAACCCAGTTACCATTTTTTTTTAGTTTTAACCATAATTTTTTTTTAAACAGATAAAGTTATTTTTTAAAAATAAATATTTAAAAATAATTTTTGAATTCTAAAAATTTGATTAATTTTCCTAGCCATTCAAAATGCAAAAGTAATTTATCCAAAAAAATTAGATTTTTTAAAATTATTTTTCTTTAAAAAATAAATTTTAAATTACATTTTTTATTAAATTTTCATAAAAAAATTAGATAATTGTCAGAAATTTTTTTAAAAATTTACTCTAACAGAAATCATAACTTATGATTAAAAAAATTTATGTTTTTAAAAATTAATTTTTTAAATATTTTTAACCGTCAAACTCATTTTTAAAAGAGATATTTTAAAAATAAATATAACAAAAAGAAAATTTTAAAAATACTTTTATGAGTAAATAATATCTTTATTTTATAAAAAAATAAAATTCAATATAAAATATTAACAGGAGGCATGTGAAATAATTAATTTTATAAATAAAGTTAAAAATTAAAGTACATTAAATTTAAGACATGCATAAAAATGAATTTTAATTAAGTTAAATATGATTTTAGAATCGAAAATAAATTCCTACGTATTAGATTTATCAGAAATTTTAGATTTTTCAGAAATTTTTGTCGTATATAATTTATAAGAATTTTTCTAATTTAGTTACTGTGAAATCTAAAATATCAATTTAACTTTCAAAATTTTTTAAAATTCTGAACATTTAAAGATGCAGAATTTTTAAGCTATTCTATTTGTTCTTCTAATTTTATATTTTTTATTTTTAACTTTATCAAATTCTTGTAGTGAACATACTTTAGCTAAGATAATTTTTAAATTCATATTATCCTTTTTCAATTAGATATTCTTAATTTAAGCTTACAAAGATCTAGACATTAACTTAATACTTGAATATAGTTGATTATGAGGTAGAAGACATACCTTACTTAATATATCTAATCTGAAGTTGAAATCTCTCACTTTATTATTGCTAACTTCTGACGTAGCTCCTCTTTCATCGATACTTTCTTTTGTAGTTGCTTCGTTATCTAATTCTTAATGATTAATCATCAGTGCTAGTCCTGCGTATTCTTCTTTTTCAGACTTGGATGATGATGTTTCGTCCCACATGGCCTTGAGATTTTTGTGTTTGAACTTGTTTGACCCTTTGATTTTCAGTCTTGGGCAGTTGTCCTTTAAATGCCCCTTATCGTCACAGTTATAGTATCTAATCTTTCTTTTACCTCTTGGATTTTTTTTTGTTTACAACTCATTAAATTTGTTAGATTTTTTTTTTTTTAACTTCCTTACCATATACGCTTCTTAATCCATATTGAGTGAGAAGTCTAATTCTTACTTGATCTTTTTAGCTTTGAAAGCTAGGTTTTGAGTTTGTTCCTTTTTTACTTCTTAGACCTACATATCAAGTTTTGTATAATTCTAAAGTTGAAAATAAACTTTCTAAGGTACTTACTTCAAGATCCTTGAGATGTAGAAAGAATCTACTATGAATGTCCAGTCTAGAGTTCTTGGGAAGACATTGAGAGCATATCGGAGAGAATTCTGATGTGTTACCATCTCTCGGTGGTTGGTGATTCTAGTGATCAATTATTTGAGTTTGGCATGTAGCTGAGCAATCGTTTCCCCTTCTTCAAGTATGAGGTTGCTGAGTTGGTTTTGAAACAGATCTCTTCTTGTGAGTTTGACCTCCGAGCTTCCTTCATATAACTCCAGGAACTTCTCCCAGAGTTCTTTGGTTGATTCATAAGTGCCAACATAGTTGACTTCCTGTGGCGATAGTACGCTTAGCAGATGGAACTCTGCTTTGTTGTTGAACACGAAGTGCTTGCTCCTTCTTGGTCTAGAAGTGTTCTTCTTTTTCTGCTCCATGCTGATCTATAGGTGCTACAAAATCATATTTTACAGTAAGCAAAATATCAAAGTTTATTTTGAAGAATACCTTCATTTTATTTTTTTCAAATGATGAAGACCCTCTCGAACTTTAGTGGATGAATGCTTGCTCCACCCATTTGTGCTTTAGATGGTAATTAGTCCCTTATGAAGCAATTCGGCTATAATATCAATTGTTGGTCCTGTGTAGGCCGGCTAGAGGAGTGAATAGCCTGCAAGCTAGAATTAAAACTAATCTTTTTCTTTCTTCTTTAGCAAAGACAACACATGTTAGTTAGTCAAAAATAATAACATAAAATGAAAGTAAGAGACTCAATGTTTACTTAGTTTGCAACAGGGGAGGTTGTTAATTCAAGACAGTTAAAGCTCACTAGAATTCTCTGTTAAAACCCTGGGATAGTTTTGATGTGATCAACTAAGTTCAATTATGTCATGTTGTGTTTGATCCTTATGTTTAAGTGTGCAGAAGCTTAGAAACACAAGAAGTCGAGTGGAAGATGCGGCTAGCGAAAAGGACGACACGGGAGAGAGCCAATGGGCTAGGTGCGTCTGAGGGACGAGGTGCTGCGAAAGAGTAAACCGGTGGACGAGAAGGGCGTGCACAAGGTTCGAGGAATGAGAAGCCGGGGGAGGAAGCCTGCTCGAGGAGAAAGTCGAAAGATGGGTCCGAGTAAGCCTAATTCCGGATGAACGAAATCACCTAGATGATTAGAGCAGCGGAAGAGCCAAAGGGGGAGCTGTGAAGCTTCTGGAGGTGCCGTCAATGTGGCTAAAGGCGCCTCCGTGCTTTTTTATGGGAAGGCGCCTTTAACCACCCATGGAAGGCACCTTCAACCCTTTGAAGGCGCCTTAGACTGAGCAAAATGCAATTGTTAGCGAAAATAAAACTTTATCTTCACTTGCCTCATTAGAGGCGCCTTCCACCTTGTTAGAGGCACCTTCCAGCCTTGGATAAGATTTTCTATGGGCTATAAAAAGACCCCTGAACCTAGAAATAGATAACAACTCAAGTATTCATTTCCTAGTAACTTTCTGAACGTTCAACGAGTGTAAGAAGCTTCTCCGCCTTCACCAAAGGAGATCTTTTAGTGCTTTATTTTTCCTTGGATTAACAACTACCTAGGTTACAACCAAGTAACTTTCTGTGCTTCTTTATTTTATTAGTTGTTAAACTACCCTCATCCCACTAAGTTCGAGGGGGATTTCACACAATGGAAATGTCAAATGGAGGTATTCCTAAAAATCAACTTTGAAATTCTTTTAATAATTAAGTACGATTTTGCAGCTCCAAATGATCAACAAGGCGTAGAGAAAGAAAAGTACCTCTGGACGAAAAAGGAGCAAAGCGATTTCATAGCCAACAACAAAGTGGAATATCACCTTTTAAGTGTATTACCGCTTCAAGAAGTAAATCATATCGGAAGCTACACATCGGCAAAAGACATCTGGGAGAAGTTCCTGGAACTCCACGAAGAAAATCCGAAGTGAAACTCACATGATGGGACATTCTTCGAAACAAATTGATGAACATCCGTATAGAAAAAGGTAAGAAGGTAGTTGAACTGTACGTGAAGATCAAGGAGCTGATCACCGAACTGGGCAACCTTGGTGAAATGGTAACCAACTGAGATTCAATACGCTATGCACTAAACATCTTTCCCAGCATCCCTGAATGGACTTCGATCATAGATGTCTACTACATCTCGAAGGACCTGAAGGTAAGTACCATAGAGGAATTGTTTTCAACTTAGAATTACATGAGACTCGATGTACAGGTACAACAGTAGAGTCAAGTCAGAATCTAGCACTAAGAGCCACCAAGAAACACGAATCCGAGTCAGACTCAGATCTGGAAGGAGACCAAGAAGCGTACATGGTAAGAAAGTTTTTTTAAAAAATTATGTCTAATAAATTTAAAGAATTACAGAACAGAAAAAATCAAAGCAATAGAAGGAAGGTTCGATGCTACCAGTGTCAAAAAAAAGGACACATACAGGAGGACTGTCCAGAGCTCAAAACGGAAAAAGGCAAAGGCCCCAAGCAAAACAAGCACAAGAATCTCAAGGCCACTTGGGATGAAAGCTCGTCATCTGAGCCTAAAATAGAAGCATACACTGGACTAGCACTGATGGTTAGTCACAAAGAACAAAGCTCCTCAGAAGCCAACATCAATGAAGGGGGAGCTGTTGGTGTAATATCTCTTGGGTCAGGTTGACCAGGTTGACTAAGTTTAAGTTGGCTCAAGCTTAAGTCTTGATGTTTGGGTTTCGATGTTTGACAATATATGGAGATTGCAGGAGCAATCGTCCGATTTAGGAGATTGTTGGAGCAATTTCCCTCTGGTCAAGGTTTGACCAGTCTGATGTGAAGAAGAGTCAAGTAGGTCAAAGGATTGACCGAATACTTGACTGGGAAAGTCTTAATTAGGGGTTAGGCAAGGGGAAGTCCTGGTGAATGAAGCCAGGCAGTTGAAAATCCTGGTGAGTGAGGCCAGGTAAAAGACCTAGTGAGTGAAGCTAGACAGTTGGAAAATCTTGGTGAGTGAAGCCTGGTGAAAGACCTAGTAAGTGAATCTAGGCAGTTGGGAAATCCTGGTGAGTGAAGCCAGGTGAAAGACCAAGTGAGTGAATCTAGGCAGTTGAAAAATCCTGGTGAGTGAAGCCAGGTGAAAAACCTAGTGAGTGAAGCTAGACAGGTGAAAGTCTCGATGAGTGAAGCCGGACAGTAGGAAAATCTTAGTGAGTGAAGCTAGGTGAAAGTCCTAGTGAGTGAAGCTAGGCAGATGGAAAGTTCTGGTAAATGAAGCCAGGCAGATGAAAAGTCCTAGTGAGTGAAGCTAGGCAGATGGAAAGACCTGGTGAGTGAAGCCAGACACGTGGAGATCCAGGTGGATCAAGGTTGACCGAACACTTGGTGTTGGGAAGTCCAAGTAGGTCAAAAGATTAACCGGATACTTGGCACAAGGAAATCTAGATGGGTCAAGGGTGACCGAACATCTGGTGGAAGTCTAAGTGGGTCATGATTGACCGTACACTTGGCACGAGACGATGAGTCCAAGTGGGTCAAGGTTGACCGGACACATGACATGAGAAGAAAAGTCCAAGTGGGTCAAAAGATTGATCGGACACTTGGTGAAGAAGTCCCAGCAGGTCAAGATTGACCGGATGCTAGGCATGAGGAGTCCCAACAGGTCACAGTTGACCAGATGTTAGGTTTGGGAGCCCTAGACTTGATTCAGGAAAGCTAGGGTTGGTCAATTTGATCAAGTGATCAAATTGGACCAAGCCCAATTGATCAGCTGATCAATTGGGCACAGTGCTATGATAAACAGCAGCCCAATCGATTAACTGATCAATTGAGAGCTTATACCGCACGCACAGAATTCTTCCCAATCGATCAACTGATAGATTGGGCACCGCCAATCAATCCGTCGATCAAATGGGGGCTGGTTTTCTCGTGCGATCGCGAGAAAGCCTGAATCTATCGGTCGATCGATTCATGCAGTTTCTAACAGAGCATAGAGGCGTTCTGAATCGATCAGCCGATCGATTCAAGCCTCCCCAATCGATTAGGATACGACCGTTGCGCAGGATACAGGTTTTAGACGGCCAAGATCGCTAGGATCTGACGTGACAATCGATTGGGATGAGCCCCAATCGATTGGAAGCCCTAAAAGTGCAGATATAAAGGCGCCGAAGCATTCAAACACCAAAAAAAACATTTCTTCTCCAACTCACGCGATCTTCTCCGACACTCACCACCAGTTCTTGGAAGCTCTTGGGGACAAGTGTTGTTGCACTTCCAAGGTTCAAGAGGCGTTCTTCAACAACAAGGTCAATCAAGGAGAGGTCTTTTTTTGTATACTTATATTTCCTTCTTGTTGTGTGAGTCTTGTACAAGATTTCTCCACCTTCGGTAGTTACCGAGAAGAAGTGTTTTTATTAGTAGAGTTTGTGTTATGTGTGGATCCTTGGATTAGTCACCTCTTCTTGAGGTGGATACCATGTAAATCTACATGTTAGCATTATGAGTCTTGTTTCGAGTTCTTTCCGTTGCATATCAACAACACTGAAGCAAGCAAACAGAGCGTGAGGAGCTATTCAACCCCGCCCCCCCCTCTAGCATCAATTAATCATAACAAGTGGTATAAGAGCGAGATTGTTCTTCACTGAAATCATCACCGGAAAGGGCAACAAGCTAGAGGGAGAAGAAGTTGAAGCAAGATCATCAAAGTCAAAGATTTCAAAAGAGCTCAACTTCAAATGGAGTTCCAAGATGGACTTGGATATAATACAAGGGTGCCTCTACCATTCACATCAATGACAAACTTCGATTCTTGGAAATCAAGAATCGAAAATTTTCTCATAATGGAGATAGAGCAATGATTTGCTCTAATGGAAGACTTTGAAGCTCCAAAAGATCCAAAGGGCAAAATTCTCAAGAAAAGTAAATGGAGCAAGGAGCAAATTCAAAGGTGCGAGGCGAACGACAAGGTAACCAAATTATTGGTTAGTCTATTGCCAAGCACACTCATTTGCAAAATTGGAGAATACAAGGATGCAAATGAACTATGGAGCAAATTGGCCAAGTTCATGAAGAACCCTCCACTGCACCAAACCAAGAGAAATCCAAAAAGGGTGACTCATTGGAGCAAGACCAAGAGGAAGATGACTTCGAAGTTGAGAGATGCTCAACTTCCGAAGAAGAAGTCCAAGAGGCTTCATCCTCAAAGGAGTGCAACCAAAAGAGCAAAGAGGGAACATATTCTTTGTTTCATGTGCAAGAGGATGAAGATGAAGAGGTCTCTACCTCTAGGATTGAGAGGGAGCGTCATTCACTAACACCGGAGCAAGAAGAGACTTCCACCTCCGGGTCAAATGAAGAAGAAGAAGATGGTACCACCTCCACAAGTCAAGAAAAATCAAATGGAGGATCGTGTGTCACCCCTACAAGCAAAGAAGGTATAACTATTTCAATATTAAATAATAAAAGTCATATTATTTGCTTTGAGTGTAGGGAACACTATAAGAGTAAGTATCCCAAATTGGCCAAGAAGAAGAGCTAAGTGACACCTAAGGGCAAGGAGAAGCCCAAAGAGACTGCCCCCGTGACAAAGAAGAGCAAAGAGCACATAGTGTGCTTCTTGTGCAACCAAAGAGAACATTACCAGAGTCAATGTTCTAAGGGGAAGAAATTAGTCAAAGTCAAAGGAGGAAATACGAGTCAAGGGGGAGCTTCTAAGGTAAAATCCAAGATATCATTCATTGAACCTATTCCTTTGACCCATGATAAAAAGTACGCTAAAAATAATTTATATTATTTTAATACTATTTATCATGAAAATAGGAAGCATGATAGAATTAAGGAAAATCATGTGGCCTATCATGCTAAGACTACCACACTTAAGGCTAGGAAGGTAGACAAATTATGCAATTAACTCTAAGGATTTTAGTTATAGGCCTAAAAATAGAAATGCTTATAGAAATCAAGAAAAATCAAAATCTAAAGATTTAAGGTTAGAAAACTAAGCCTTGAGGTCAAGGCTTGATAAATTAGAAAAGACCCTAAATAAATTGAAAAATATTTTTAAGGGTCAAAATGAGCATAACCTAGGTTTAGGAACACAAAAGTCATCCCATGGTCATAGAGGTTTGGGATACAAACCTAAGGTTAAAAAGGATGTGGCTTCATACCATAGGGTTCCATATAATTATAGAACCAACCCTATGTCTAGTTGTCAAGTCAAAAATACAAGGGAAGTTATCCCTAGAAGTATTTTTGGAAAAACTAATGTAACTAAGACTTATAAGAAGTCAAAGAAAGTCACCAAAAAGGTCACAAGGGAAGCTATCCCTAGAGTTGACCTACACAAAGTGACCAAGGCTTCTAAGAAGTCTAGAAAGGTCATTAGGAAGGTATCTAGGGAGGTTATCCCTAGTGAGTACCTAAAGTATCCAAGGAGCACTAATAGGTTTTGGGTTCCGAGAAGCATATTCTCTACACGCTAGATGGGTTTAGAGAGTGTCAACTCTAAATGGATAGGGTGGTTAACCCAACCTTAATAAAGTTGGCACTTGGAGGTATTTTCAAAGTTTTTGTTAACCTTTGAAAATGAAAAGGATTAATTGATTACTTTTTGGAAGAGTAAAACGTGTCAAAATTTGAGGAATTGGATTTAATTTTAAGTGACACAAATGAGGGAAATCAAAAGAAATGCCAAGTTGGGGTTTGACATTTTCTTGAGAAAATGAGGAAAAATCTAGGATTAATTTTAGGTTTAGCCAAGGATTTAGGATACTTAGATAGAATATCTAGGTATATTTTATTTATGCTAAATTATCATGCTTTGTTTGCCCATCATATGTCATGACATCATATTTTACATTCATGTTTATTATGAAAAGCATACAAAAATACCATGTCATGTCATACATACATCATGTAGCATTAGTATATTTTCTTTTGAAAATCATTTCTTTTTTATGTATGTCATAAGTCATCATGCATCATTTTAGTTTTCTTGTAAATAAGGACAATGACATTTACTAACAAACGACATCCTAGGTGGATGTTCAAAATTTCTAAAATACTTAAATAGATATGCATGATCTCTAGTTTAGGGCAAAACTAAAATCTACATCTCACAAAGACTATAAGATAACTTGTATGTGTTTTAGTACACATTACATACAAGTGAGATGCCAAGATGATGAACAAGACTCAAGATGTTGATTTAGTGCATCTATTTGAGTTTTGATTTCATCTAAATATATAGTTATGTGTACTCTAATTATTGGGAAAGCTAATATACAAACCATGTGCATTGAGCTCAAAGAACATGGTTGGAAATTGGTTTTGAAATTCATTTTAAATATACTTTGGAAAACCTTGGTGATGACTATCTTTTGATAGTGATCATCATTGAAAAGTTATACACAAACTAAAAGAAAATATTAAAGTTTTAAAGAGTTTTCAAATTTGTGTCAATATTTGAAAATATGAAGTATTTTCTTAGAAAAATATCTTTTTCCTTGATAGTATATATCCTAAATAATGTCTACAAGAAGTTTCATAATTTTTAGAATTTTGTAAAAATTTTAGAGTATTTCTGAATTTCGGCTAAAATTAGATTTCAGAAATTCAGAAACTCAATCGATCAGCCAATCGATTAGACATGCTCAATCGATCAACTGATCGATTGAGAAAGGAGATTTTCGTGAGCAGAAGCTCGCTGAATCAATCAACCAATCAATTCAACCCTGGCTAGATCGATCAATCGATCGATTCAAGGACATTTTATGCGAACAAAACCTCGCTGAATCGATCAGTGGATCGATTGAGCAAGTGTCAATCGATTGAGCCCCAACCCAATCGATTGAAAATGTTGATTTTGGCTGGGAAAGCTCGATTTCAGTATTTTAAGCCACTTTTAGTCCCTTTAACCACTCCTCTTGGAATATATTTATATACATTTAAGGGTAGTTTTCATGATGAAAACAAGGAGAAATAGTTAAGGAACACTAGATTGAAATTTAGGATGAGATTGGTTTCAATATTGAATCTGTTAAACCTCAAAACTTCAAGTTTTTAAGTTTCCTAAAGGTTTAGGGACTCCAAGTCATTATTGGTATAATGACAGAAGTTTGGAGCATGTCTTTAGGGGGGGTTACTTTTTAAGGACATGAAAATTATTTTTTTAAATACCTTGGACGGTGGTTAACCTTCTTTAGAGTAAATGCTCAAGGTTGAGCATTAAAAATAATGGAGAGTGGATATCTTCATCGTTAAGTTGTGAATGCTCAAGGATGAGCATTATGAAGCGGATTAATGCTCAAGGGTGAGCATTGGCTACAATGAAGGGTATGAACAAGACTCAAGGGTGAGCATTAGCTACAATAAAGGTCTCATACCCTTCATTGTTGGAATGATGAATGCTCTAGGATGAGCATTGTGAAGAGGTTTAATGCTCAAGGGTGAGCATTGGATACAATGAAGGGTATGAGACCTTCATTCTGGTGTTGTGAACAATGTGGTAGGTTATGAACAACGTTGAGTAACTCTTCAGGGGGAGACTTTTTGATGTGTGCAAATAGGGGGAGAATGTAGGGTTTAAGTTAGGCCTTCATTGCTCCTCTAGGAAAGTTTGGGGGAGAATGTAAGGTCTAAATTATGTCTTCATTATCCAAAGGGGGAGTTTGCCCTCTAGGAAAGGCAGAGAATGAAGGAAACCCTCATTCATGCATTGATATAAAAAAAGAGTTGAGGCTATGGGATTAGCCTATTTTAAAGGTATTGTCAAACATCAAAAAGGAAGAGATTATTGGTGCAATATCCCTTGGGTTATGTTGACCAGGTTGACTAAGTTTGAGTTGGCTTAAGCTTGAGTCTTGATGTTTGAGTTTCGATATTTGACAATATATAGAGATTGCAGGAGTAATCGTCCGATTGAGGAGATTGTTGGAGCAATTCCCCGCTGGTCAAGGTTTGACCAGTCTGATGTGAAGAAGAGTCAAATAGGTCAAAGGATTGACCGGATACTTGATTGGGAAAGTCCTAACTGGAGGTTAGGAAAGGGGAAGTCCTGGTGAGTGAAGTCAGGCAGTTGGAAATCCTGGTGAGTGAGGCCAAGTGAAAAACCTAGTGAGTGAAACTAGACAGTTGGAAAATCCTGGTGAGTGGAGTTAGGCAGTTAGAAAATCCTAATGAGTGAAGCTAGATGAAAGACCTAGTGAGTAAAGCTAGGAAGGTGAATGCCCCAGTGAGTGAAGCCGGACAGTGGGAAAATACTAGTGAGTGAATCTAGGTGAAAGTCCTGGTGAGTGAAGTCAGGTAGATGGAAAGTCTTGATGAGTGAAGCCAGGCAGATGAAAAGTCCTAGTAAATGAAGCTAGGCAGATGGAAAGACCTGGTGAGTGAAGCAAGCACGAAGAGATCCAAGTGGGTTAAGGTTGACCGGACACCTGGTGTTGGGAAGCCCAAGTAGGTCAAAGGATTGACCAGATACTTGGCACGAGGAAATCCAGATGGGTCAAGGGTGACCAGACATCTGGTGGAAGTTCAAGTGGGTCATGATTGATCGGACACTTGGCACAAGACGATAAGTCCAAGTGGGTCAAGGTTGACCGGACACATGGCATAAGAAGAAAAGCTTAAGTGGGTCAAAGGATTGACCGGACACTTAGTTTATTTTTTATGAGCTTAGCTTGGTTTATTTTTTATGAGCTTGAGCTTGTTTGAAGCTTGGCTTGAGCTTGGTTCGTTTAGATGTTATCAAGCTCTCAATTCAAGCTTGGCTTGAGCTTGAGCTTGATTTGAGTTTGGATTGAGCTTGGTTCGAGCTTGGCTTGAGCTTGATTCGAGCTTGGTTCATTTAGATGTTATCAAGCTTTCAATTCAAACTTGTTTGATTGTTTGAAACTTTTAATTGTTTGATTAGTTATTGAGTTTGATAATTTAAATTTATTTATATATTTATTTTATTTTATTATTTATTTAGTATATTGAAAAGAGTTTTATTAATGAATATGATTCGTGAACATTATTCATGAACGTTGTTCACGAACGTTGTTCACGAACGTTAACGAGCTGAACACATATGTGTTCAAACTTGTTTATTTAGCTTAACGAGCTGTTCAAGCTTGTTTGCTTAATTAATCTTATGTATATTGAACGAACATAAACAAGCTCTTATCAAGCTGAACACCAAGTTTGTTCACGAACGTTTAGTTCATTTACAGCCCTCCGGTTAGCTACACTTATATTTATAAAGTTTACATAATTATCTCTATATACTTGGTATAATTGTTCATTTAAATTTAATTAATCATTAATCAATTATTCTAAAAATAATTAACTTTAGATTTAAGTGTATTAAGTTAAACTTTAGTTTAAAGTTAAATAAAATAATTTGTTACTAATTCAATAACAATTAATCATTATCAATAGTTTATTCATTAACTTTTATTTAATTAAATAATTTAATACTTATTTGATTAAAATAATTTAAATTTCATATTAATTGATTGAGTTAATTGATTAATGAAAGTATTAATTATAATTTAACTTTTCATTTACTTTATTTTTTTTATTAGATTTAACTTAGATTAACTAAGTTAGTATTATTAATTTAGAGTTAAAATTATTAAACAAAGTAAAGTTAAGGTTTAATTTAAGTCAATCTTTAATTGAAATAAATTATGATTTAATTAAAGTAAAGTTAAATTTTGATTAATGTTTTAAGTAAATATTTTAATTAGGTTAAATTAAGGTACTGATCAAGTTAACCTAAATTCTTAAATAAAGTTAGACTAAATACTTATTAATTATTTAATTAAGTTTAAAGTTTAAGTTGACTCAATTTTGATTGATTTAATTGTTTAAGTGTATAAATGAATAAATTTTCTTTTAAAAGTTTTTTTAAAAAAGATTTTTTTTAAAAAAAATAAATATTTTTATTTTTAATTTTTATTTTAATTTTTATTTTAATTTTAAATTAAGTTTAAATTTTAAGTTTTAAATTTAATTTTGAAGTTTTAATTTAAGTTTTAATTTAAGTCTTAAATTAAGTTTAAATTTAAAGTTTTAAATTTAAGTTTTAAATTAAGTTTAAATTTAAAGTTTTAAATTTAAGTTTTAATTTAATTTTTAAATTTAATTTTAAAGTTTTAATGTAAGTTTTAACCTAAGTGTCTTAGTTTTAAAATGATTTTTTAAAGAATTTTTTTTTAAAAAAGAATTTTTAAAATATTTTTTTTAAAATAATTTTAAAATAATTTTTAAAGTTTTTTTAAAATAAATTTTAAAAGAATTTTTTAAATGTTTTTAAAAATGTTTTTTAAAATAATTTCTTTTTTTACTTAGTTTGATTTTAATTTAATTTTAATTTTTAATTTAAGTTTTATTTAATTTTAAAATTTTAATTTAGTTTAATTTATAATTTATAATTTATAATTTAGTTTACTTTTTAATCTGCTGCGACGCTAGCGAATGCAGCGTTACTGATTCTAGTTGTGATCCGATCAAAATTTGGTCGTGATCCGGACGGAATCCGATCGTGATCAGATTCCAATCAGATCACGATTGGAATCCGGCCGTTTCGTGGCCAAAATCGATCGCAACGCTAGTAGACGCAGCGCTACTGATTCTGATCGTGATCCAATCGGATTCTAGCCATCATCTGGCCGGAATCCGACCACGATCCGATTGGAATCCGATCGTGATCCGGTTTGGATCACGATCGGATTCCAGCCACGTGTGATCCATCGACATCCAATGAAGATTAGCAACTACCGACAGAAGGTGCGAGAGAGAATAGCGATTTCACATGTTCATTAAATAATCAAACTGCATGCAATCGTATTATTGATGCCACGGATAATATTATCGTGTGTATATATTGACAGTTTGGAAGCTGTCAACATGAGAATAGCGATTTCTCTTTGACATCGCATGTTCATTAAACCAAACTGCATGCAACCGTATTATTGATGCCACGGGATAATATTATCATGTGTATATATTGACAGTTTGGAAGCTGTACAACATGAATGGCTCACGGGAGGAAGGAACTTCACTACATTCCATAAAAACTCATGCGTAAAATATAAACTAAAATACCCAACTAAATTATAATAATTTAATAACATAAAACTTACATGTAATTTTCTCAAATTAAATTTATCCAAAACTCATCTATAAATACAATTGTGATTTGGCATTTACACTGCACACCTTATCAACAATGTTTTTCAGCTTGGCCTGGCCTCACTCACATAGCACCGACACCACCACCGGACTCCTTGGCGCTGCCGTTGCTCTCCTCTTGGCCGCCTGCCTCTTCTCGATTCTCCGGAAACGGGACAAACGGCTTCCCCCAGGCCCGACCCCGTGGCCCTTCGTGGGCAGCCTCATCCAGTTGCTCCGGCACCGGCCTCACTTCCGGTGGGTCATGGCCGAGGCGGACGGCAAGGACATCACTTGCATACGCCTGGGGAGCGCCCACGTCGTCGTCGTCAACTCGCCGGAGCTGGCGTGCGAGTTTCTCAAGAGGCACGACGCCAACTTCGCATCGCGGCCGCTCACCGTGGCCACCAAGCACTCCAGCCGCAACTTCCTCTCGGTGGTCGTCAGTCCTATGGGTCCACAGTGGAAGAAGATGCGGCGCGTGATCGCGTCCGAGGTGCTGAGCAGCGCAAGGCTGCGCTGGCTGGCGGCGGCGCGGACCGAGGAGGCCGACCATCTCACTCTGTACCTGCGCAACCTGTGCTTGGCCGGAGGTGGCGGCGTCGTCGACATTCGGCTGGCAATGAGGTACTACAGCGGGAATGTGATAAGGCGGATGATCTTCGGAGTGAGGCACTTCGGGGCCGGCGGCCCGCACCAAGGCCCCGGAGAGGAGGAGGTGGAGCACATTGAGGCGGCGTTCTCGATGCTGTCGGTGATCTACGCCTTTTGCCCGTCGGACTTCGTGCCGTTGCTGAGATGCCTGGATTTGGAAGGCCATGAGAGGATAGCCGAGCAGGCGGCGAGCACCGTCTACAAGTACCATGATCCGATCATCGATGAAAGAATCGATAAGTGGAGGAGCGGAGAAAAGAAGGGAGTGGAAGACCTTCTCGACGTCATGATCTCCCTCACCAACGACTCCGGCAAGCCGATGCTCAGCACTGAGGAGATTAAAGCTCAATGCGCGGTAAGTGTAAACGATATATTATTATTTATCATGGATAATATATTATTTTAAAGAAAATTAAATTCGAATTATTTTTTAGCAAAAAGATCATTTACGGTGATCCTCTGTCGTTATCATACATTATTATTAGATTCCAATTTTTACTGTATCCTTATATCTATCTAAATAAAATTTATCATATTTAATGATTTCTAAGCAGTTATACTTGTCATACTTCCCTAATTAGAATATTCTATCTTTTTGAAATCTTTCTTACAATTCCTACATCCGACACTCTCATCTATTCATATTTTCTTTTCTATTTATGTGTTTACTTCGTACTGCACTAAGATTCAACTGTATATAATATAATATAATATAATATAATAGATGTAACGATAATTTTATAAAATTAATTAGGAACTTTTTTTAACGAAAAAAATTACTTTTTGCAGGAGTTCATGTATGCCGCTGTGGACAATCCCTCAAACACAGCAGAGTGGTTGTTGGCACACTTACTGGAACGACCTGACATCATGCGAAAAGCCGTCGAGGAGTTGGATCGGGTGGTCGGCAAGGAGCGATTAGTAGTCGAATCTGACTTTGCTCGACTCCCCTACCTGAAGGCATGCGCTCGCGAGGCTATCCGTCTCCACCCAGTCGCAGCCTTCAACCCCCCTCACGTAGCCATCGATGACGCGGTCGTTTCAAACTTCTTCATCCCCAAGGGGAGCATGGTGTTGTTGGGTCGAGCTGCACTCGGGCGAAATCCCAAGGTTTGGGAGGATCCGACCCAGTTCAACCCGAGCCGACACTAGATGGATGGACACCAAGAGGTGGAGCTAGCAGAGCAAGGCCTCCGAATGATATCGTTCACCATCGGGCGTCGACAGTGCATGGGAGCTCAGCTTGGCACGGCAATGACCTACATGTTGGTTGGAAGGGTGCTTCAAGCGTTCGAGTGGAGCTTACCTGCCGACGAGACTAGCATCGACCTCTTGGAGGAAAGGATGAGCCTCTTCAAAGCCAAACCTCTGATGGCTCGTGCAAAGATTCGATTGCCAAATTTGTTAGAGAATCTATGAGCAAATTTAGACAAAAAAAAGTTCATTGGCTTACCAAGGAATAAATTTTTTTAAATAAATTGAAGGATACAAGAAAATTATGATCCATGGGTTGGAAATACGATTAAAGTCTTATATTAAACATATATGAAAAAATTATAAATTTAAAAGATAAAAATATCTCATTAGTATAAAGATTTTTTTAGATAGAATCCAAAAATGAATCCATGAGAGCTTAGGTTTAAAGTAGATAATATCATATTATTGTGGAGATATGTGAATTCTTTTGGTCCTAATAAGTGGTATCAGAATCATGGACTAGATTGTATGTCATATGGGGTGACCTTGAACGAAGTTAAGGGGAGGCCCATGTTAGGACACTTCGAAAGCTAAAGGGTGGCTGAATAGCTTTGATCACTTTGTGTTGATGATTTATAGCAGACATCTTGAAGCTAAGAGTCACCTCCTTGAGGTGACTAATCCAAGGGTCCAGCTCTCACGGTCTCATCCACTACGAAATTACTCCTTGAAAACTTTCCAAAGGTAGAGAAACCTCGTACAAACTCAAATGCAAACTAGGTTGCAAAGAAATTGAAAACGATTTTACAACATGAACCTTGCTTTGTTTGCTCTTTTTTTACTTTGGATTGGCTCTTGGTGGTAGAAAATGCAACAACACTTCTTCTCCAAACACCCAAGAACCAACGTGAGAGATGTATGGGAGAGTTGCTTTAAAATATCCACAAAACCCTTTTTTAGGGCTCTTCGATGCCTCCCAATCGATTCAGCTTTTCCCTAACCGATTGTCAAGTCATCCAACCATTTGCGCACCTACAGAACGACTCTTTTTCAAATCCTAATTGATTGGTGAGTCATCTCAATCGATTCAGAAGATTTTAATCAATTACTCAATCTATTCCACAATCCTATATTCTCTCGCGAAAAAAGCTTTAAACGATTAACCCAATTGATTAAGACTTCTTAATTGATTGCCTCAATCAATTCTTCCTCCTTGCGACAAAATATTATCTAATCGATTGACCCAATCGATTAGCAGTAGATGAATTGGTTGGGTCAATCGATTCAACCTTATTTTCATGAATTCCTCTTCGCGAAACTGTTGGCCCTAATCGATTGGTCCAATCGATTAGGCTTGACTCAATCAGTTAACTAATTGATTCGAGCCCTTTCTGTGTTCTCGCAAGAATCTCCTAATCAATTTCCTAATTGATTACCAATCCTAACTTTCTTAATCTAAGTCTAGGATTCCCTTGCCCAATATTCGATCAACCATGATTTGTTGAGATTTCCTCACCAAGTGTCCGGTCAACTTTTGACCCACTTGGACTTTCCATCTCGTGACAACTTTCCGTTGGACTTCCGATCACCAAGTATAGTTCCGTTTGACCCACTTGAATTTTTCTCTTGCTTAATCGCAGTTAGGACTTTCCTCTAGCCAACGTGTGGTCCTCCCAAACCCATTTGGACTTTCCTTTGCCAATGTATGATTCTCCTTGATCCACTTGAACTTTCCTTTGTTTAACCATAATTAGGACTTTACCCTTGCCTAACTCTCGAGTTAGTACTTTTCTCATCTAACCTCCAATTAGGATTTTTCCCTTGCTTAACACTCAAGTTAAGACTTTACCTTGCCTAACCTTCAATTATGACTTCCCATCAAGTATCTTGTCCTCCATGATCTACTTGACTTCTATTAGTGCAGTTGGCACCCATGGTCAAACTTAGATTTTGATGAATGATAAATGGATTAAAGTTAGATGTTATGTAATCTAACTTTGTTACCAAGTGTACAGGACTTGATGGGTCTGGAAGACCTGATACCAGGCTGAAATCTAGCTAAGTTTATTGGACCTAATAGCTAGTGGGAAGTTCGGATAGCTTAGGGAGTGATCGATATCTGGCCGAAAGTCTGGTTGGGTCATCGGGACCTGACAGCTAGCCGAATCTCAGCTGGGTCTATGGATCTAACAACTGGTGGGAAGACATGGTAAATCAAAAGAGAGTCAAGTGATTCTACATGGTAAATGAGGTAAGTTACTGAGGAGAGTGATCCAGTGAGGACAAGTCCCAGTGGAACCATAGGCGCTAGTCGAGCTTAGATCTATTTTGGAAGTCTAAGATGAGACCATGACTAGATCCTGGTCTTGGATAGACAAGATCTAATTAATAATCAATTTATTATGTAAACACTATTTTGCAGGGTATATTTGCTAATGTATTTTGCATGAGTGAAGTGCAAAAGTTAACTCTCGGATGAACAGTACTCGAGGTGCCTCGAAGCTGACTCGAGGCGCCTCAGAGCTCGAATGAAGGCACCCTGGATATATTGGAGGCACCCTTGAGGAGATAAACTTTGCGGATAAAGTTTTGCTGCAGGGAGGCACCCTTGAGATGTTGGAGGCACCTCGGAGGTGCATTAGAGGAGCACCGGAGTACTTAGAGGTGCCCTCGCGCAGATAGAAATCGAAGCTTGTGGAGCTGATCGAGTCTGAAGTTTACGAGATCACTTTTGAGGTTGGAGGTGCCTCGGATGAGATTGGAGGCGCTCTCAATGCTCAATAAAAGAGCTATTCGACCAATATAAGAGATAGAACTTCCATACGGGCTACTATGACCTTTCTGCTACTGCATTTTCACATTGCTACGGTGCTACTACTATATCCAACCGTTGTCGGTAGACTAACACCAACACATAAGTCCGTTCAAACTCTACACTCCTAAAGTGTTGGTAATGTTAGTACCCTGTGGTTGTTTTGATGTGGTCAACCAAGTTAAGTTAGGTCCTATGTATTTGATCCTTGTGTCTAAGTGTGTAGGAGCTTAGAAACATAAGAAGTCGAGCGGAAGATTTAGTTAGCAAGAAGGATGGCATGGAAAAAGGAGCCGACGGGTTGGGTGCATTCGAGGGACAAGATGCTGCAGAAGAGTACACCGATGGACAAGAAGGATATGTGCGACGTTCGAGGGATGAAAAGTTGGGAAGGAAGCTTGCTCGAGGAAAAGACCAAAAGATGAGTTCAGGTGAGCCCAATTCAAAATTAGTTGGCACCTCCAAGATAACAATTTACCCGACTGGGTAATTAGGACTAGCTTAAATAGGGACAACAGTTTAACTTGGTAAACGATACTAGTGAAGTTTTGGATGATAGTAGGTTAGGAAAACTCTGTCTATGCATGACTAGGAAGATATGGCTTCGACCTGATGCATTTGGCTTAGTGGAATTAACTGAAGCTACCCCTTACGAATCTTAACTAGTTAAACTAAGGTTTTGTACTAAGTTCAGTAGATAGGACTATTTGGAAAACCTCGAAGGCATGGTTACTATAATGATGTCCAAGTGACTGACCATAGCCTAGAAGTTTATCCGAAGAATGTCTGTCTGTTGAGCCCAAAGCTAAACCTGAATCTAACATAAAGTTAAACCAAACCCTAAAATTGAACTTAACTCATTTCACAAAAATTATAGGATTCCCTGATTGAAAACATAGATCAGATGAGATGACTAAAAACTTAAATTAAATTAAAATTAAATTCAATTCAATTAAAATAAATTAAATTAAAAGTAAATTAAATTAAAATAAATTAAACTAAATTAAATTCAATTCAATTAAGTTAAATTAATTAAATTAAAATTAAAATTCAATTAAAATTAAAATTAACTTAATTTAAAATTAAAAAAATAATTTAACTAAAAATTAACTTAAATTAAATTAAAATTAATTTAACTAAAAATTAACTTAAATCAAAACCTCAAAATTGATTTTAAAACTTAAATTAAAACTTTAAAATTAAATTAAAACTCTGAAATTAAGTTTAAAACTTAAATTAAAACTTTAAACTTAAATTTAAAACTTAAAACTTTAATTAAAACTTAAATTAAAATCAAAATTACAATTACAATTAAACTTGAAATTAAAATTAAAATTAAAGTAAGATAAAACTTAAAATTAAAATTAAAATTAAAATTAAAATTAAAATTAAACTTTAAAATTAAAATTTAAAATTAAACTTAAACTTTAAAGTTAAATTAAAATTAGAATTAAATTAAGTTAAACATAAACTTAAAATTAAAAAATAAACTAAACTTAAAATTTAAATTAAACTAAATTAAAAATTAAAAATTAAACTAAAATAAAAAATTAAACTAAATTAAAAATTAAACTAAATTAAAAATATAAAATTAAACAAAACTTAAATTAAAAATTAAACTTAATACTAAAATTAGAGATCCTCTGACCGCAAAAAGCGGTCAAGAGGAGGCTCCTTTTTCATGTATTGGTGGGATGCATGGTCCCCACTTATTTTACAAGTGGGGACCATACATCTCCATCAATACATGCAAAGGGAGATTTATCTGGACCGCAAATGCGGTCCAGAAGATCTAACATGAAAATTAAACTAAACTTAAAAATTATAAATTAAACTAAATTAAATTAAAATCAAACTAAGTAAAAAAAGAAACTATTTTAAAAATTATTTTAAAAACTATTTTATAAATTATTTAAAAAACTATTTTAAAATTTATTTTAAAAACTATTTTATAATTTATTTTAGAAATTATTTTGAAAATCATTTTAAAATCTATTTTGAAAATTATTTTAAAAGCTATTTTAAAAATTATTTTAAAAAACTTTAAAAATCATTTTAATTTTTTTAAAAAATTATTTTAAATAAAACTTTAAAAATTATTTTAAAAAACTTTTAAAATCATTTTAAAAATTATTAAAAAAAATAAAAATTATTGTAAAAAACAATTCTTTAAAAAATCAGTTCAAAACTAAGACACTTACGTTAAAACTTAAATTAAAACTTGAAAATTAAATTTAAAGCTTTAAATTTAAAACTTAAAATTTAAACTCAATTTAAAACTAAATTTAAAACTTAAATTAATACTTCAAAATTAAATTTAAAACTTAAAATTTAAACATAATTTAAAACTTAAATTTAAAATTTAAATTTAAACTTTAATTAAAATTAAAATTAAAATTAAAATTAAAATTAAAATTAAAATTAAAATTAAAATTAAAATTAAGATTATTTATTTTTTTAAAAAAAAACTTTTTTTAAAAAAAAATCATTTTAAAAAAAAATTATTCATTTAGGCACTTAAACAATTAAATCAATCAAAATCCAGTCAACTTAAACTTTAAACTTAATTAAATAATTAATAAGTGTTTAGTCTAACTTTATTTAAGAAGACTTAATCAGTACCTTAATTTATCCTAATTAAAACATTTACTTAAGTCATTGTAAAACAAACCTGACTATACGTTATGATCCGATTATAAGGGCCCACCCCTCAGGGGAGCATGGTCACGGTGGCAGTCAAAGTCTAAGCGGTCAACATCCATGTATCGGTGGTCGGTCGGACAACTTACTTGCCCGACCGGGACAAAGAAGTATCGATCAGATATCACCACAGCTCAGCCAGGCACCGAGCTTCTGACGTTCAAAGCAACACATACACCGAGCGGCTAGCTCACTCGAACTTACATTGAACCTCGGAGCCAGTGAAAAGGGGTCACATCACAACGAAAATCTGACAGTGGAATGTTGGTCGAGCGGCTGCTCCAAGCGGCCACTCCGCTCGGTCGAAGGGCTAGACCACCCGAACGACCAAGAGCTGGTCGAGCGGCCCTCCCGCTCGGCCCACTAACAGACAAAAGGAGGATCAGCTGATATCCTCGTGGGAACTCGCGCCACCGACAAACGGCATGGTTGGTGGCATAGACAGGCAGAGGATCGTACACCGGAAGCTTCCACTGTCATATCAAAGATATGCCCGGGTCATTAAGGTATGGTGTCAGGGACGCTTTCTCGACATGCCTTTTCAGTGGAAGCTTTGAGAAACGTGTATGTCCTGAGAAGCATGCACGCGCTTCCCCGGAGCCCTATATAAAGGGCTCCAAGCTTCGACGGAGGTATGCACACTTTACTGTAGTTACTGTTACTCTGCTTCTTTGTTTCCTCGCTTATACACCGCCGGAGACTGACTTGAGCGTCGGAGGAGCGTCACCAGGGAGCCCCACCCTGGCTTGGCACTGACGTTGTTGTGGTTGTAGGTTCCTTCAACTCGGAGTCCATCAAGAGTCAACAGGAGCGACACGTCCCCTAGCATCCATCGTCTCGATTCTCGGACAGGATCAAATTTGGCGTCGTCTGTGGGAACGCACCTGTATCCAAGCTGAGAAGATGGAAGAAGCTGGATGACTTCACACCGTGACGCTCACTCAAGAGGAGCTCGATATGCTTGTGCAAGCTTGAGCAGCCAAAATAGTTGAGCAGCAACAACAAAAAGAGCCCGGCTAGCACAACAAGCAACATCGGCGTCCGAGGGCCGAGCGGTGCAAGAGAATCGGCCGGAGTAACTCTCCATCTGGGGGCAAAATAGAGGGCCGACCAGCACGCAAGTAGAAGCCCCCCCCCCCCCCCCCCCCGCGCGCGCGCGCGCACGCCAATACCGTTCCATCGGGCTCTGTTCCAAACGCCCTCGGAAATCACGCAAGCGAATCAAGAGCGAGGATCTTCTTCGGATGAAACACCCTCTCGGGATGCTAGGAAAGGCAAAGCACCGCGAGCAGACGCGCCCCCCGAGCGGATCAACCTCCAGTTCTCCAAAGTGATATTGCAGGACCCTCTGCCCAGGCACTACACTCCACTGGCTATTGGAGAATACAATGGGTCGATTGATCTAGACGACCATTTGGGCAAGTTCGACAATGTGACCATCCTTCACAAATACACAAATGGGGTGAAGTGTCGGGTTTTCCTTACCATGCTCTCTGGCTCGGTACAACGATGGTTTAGGAGACTGCCGGATGGATCGATACAAAACCTCAAGGATTTCCAAACGACCTTCCTACATCATTTTGCGAGCAGCCGACACTACCAGAAGACAAGCGTCAGTTTATTTTCTTTGAAGCAAGGACCAAGAGAAACTCTCCGGGCGTACATCCAACGATTTAATCAGGTAGCTATGGACATCACTTCAGTTTCATCTGAGACCATGATGAATGCCTTCACCCAGGGGCTCGTAGAGGGAGACTTCTTTCGGTCGCTCATCAGGAATCCGCCCCGCGACTACGACGATATGCTCAAGAAGGCTAATGAGTATATAAACGTGGAGGAAGCCCAGGCAGCCAGAAGGAAGGAGGCACCAGCCGAACCCTCGGTGCCAATCGAACGACGACCGCCGAGCAGCCACTAACCGCCAAAGGGGCAAAGAGCTGAAGGCTGATTGCACCAAGAAATGAGGGCACAAGCTGTGCAGCATGTGACTTCCGATCGGTCGAAGGCACCAAAGGGCAAGGTATAGACACCTATGTTCTGTTCCTTCCACCAGTCGGTGTCGCACAACACACGTGATTGTCGTGGTCTAACATCAATCGCCAGACCGGCCCCAAGGGGCTATCGTCGACGATCTCCTTCTCCCGAGCAGCGACATAGGCATCAATCCTCCGGGTGGCGGGATGATGCAAGAAGATCCCCCGAGCGGCAACAGCATCATCAGCAAAGGGGAAGCACTGATCCTTCCTGAGCCGCGCATGAGCGAGCCAAGCCATCCGCTCGGGAGGAGGAGAATAGAAGTAATGCTGCGCGGGGGGAAATAAATATCATCGCTGGTGGGCCGACCAGCGGTGACTCCAACCGAGCCCGAAGTCATATGCCCGCCGGTTGGAGATACATGCAATGGGATGCGGCCAAGAAAGGGCAATTAGACCTGAGACCAACTTCGGACCCCGGGACCTTATGGGAGTAGAAGTCCCGCACGATGATGCCCTCATCATCGGAGTGGTAATCGCTAACTATACTATCCATCGAGTTTTTGTTGACACAAGGAGCTCGGTGAATATAATCTTCAAGAAGGCTTTCGATCAGCTCCAGATCGACCAAGGCGAGCTACTGCCAATGACGACCCCACTATATGGGTTCATTGGCAACAAGGTATAGCCGATCGACCAAACCAAATTGGCCACATCGCTCGGAGAGGAGCCACTCATGAGGACCAGAACCACAAACTTCATCGTGGTAGATGTCCCCTCAGCCTACAATGTCATCTTGGGTCGACCGGCCCTCAATGAGTTCCGGGCGATAGTTTCAACCTACTGCTAAAAGATCAAGTTCCCGGTTGATGATCGGGTTGGAGAAGTCAGAGGCGACCAGCTAGTCGCTCGGTACTTCTACTTTGAGATGGTCAAGACCGAGGCCAAATCCACTTGAAAGGCTCCCAGACTAGAGGTAAGCGTCATCACTAAAAAACCACCTACTCTAGTTTATGAGGAGAAAGAGGAAGTGCAAATCCATCCTCGCTGAGCGGAAGCAAAAACTTTCATAGCGTCCGAACTGGAAGCTGAACAAAAGGCGGAGCTGATCGCCTGTCTCCAGCAAAACCACGACGTGTTCGCGTGGTCGATGCACGAGCTCCCTGGGATTTCCCCAAGCGTCGTGCAACACCAACTCCACGTCCGACCGGATGCTCGTCTGGTGAAACAAAGGAAGAGAGATTTTAGCGCCGAGCAAAATCTGATCATCCGGGCGGAAGTAGAGAAGCTGCTGGAGGGCGGCCACGTGTGGGAAGTTCAATTCCTGAGCTGGCTCACGAATGTAGTACTGGTCTTGAAGCCGGGCAATAAGTGGCGAGTCTGTATCGACTTTCGGGACCTCAACAAGGCATGCCCGAAGGACTTTTGCCCGCTATCTCGGATTGATCAGATAGTAGACTCCACTGCTGGGTGTGAGCTGATATGCATGCTGGACGCGTATCAAGGGTACCACCAAATGCCGCTCGCCGTGGAATATTAAGAAAAGGTCAACTTTATTACGGTTGATGGCACGTATTGTTATAATGTCATGCCATTCAGATTGAAGAACGCCGGAGCCACCTATCAAAGGCTGATGAACAAAGTATTCCGATGGTAGATCGGCCGTAACTTGGAGATATACATCGACGACATATTAATCAAATCTCTCCGAGCGGCTGACTTATGTGCAGATATCAAGGAGACATGCCAGAAACTTAGGGCATACGGGATCAAGCTGAATCCAAATAAGTATCTGTTCGGTGCAAAAAGCTGGTGATTTCTGGGCTATATTGCTACCGAACGGGGCATCGAGGCCATCCGCTACAAAGTGAAGGCACTACAGGACATACCGCCTCCTACAAAATCTGAAGGAATTCCAACGTCTCATCGGTCAGATAACAGCACTGTCTCGGTTCATCTCCAAGGCATCCGACCGAAGCTTGCCGTTCTTCAAGATATTATGCCGAGCTACCAAATTTCAATGGGATGAGGAGTGCGACCGGACGTTTGAAGAACTGAAGGAGTATCTCAATTCATTACCTGTGTTGGCTAAGCCAACTGTCGACGAGCTACTCATAATTTATTTATCCTCGACCGAGCATGCGGTCAGCTCGGCACTAGTTAGGTCGAACTGCGAGGAACAGTCAGTGTACTTCCTGAGTCATATATTGAAAGACGCTGAATCCTGCTACACCGGTCTTGAGAAGTTGGTTTACGCATTGGTACTCGTCACTCGGAGGCTTCGCCCGTACTTCCTCAGCCACTCCATCATCGTAATGGCCAATAGTCCCTTGGGGAGGGTGTTGCTAAATCCAGAAGCATCTGGACGGCTAATCAAATGGAATACGGAGCTCAGCGAGTTCGACATCCAATACCAGCCCCGAACAGCCATCAAGACCCAGTCCTTGGCAGATTTCATCACTGAGGTACACAATCCTGAGCCCGAAGTCATTTGGAAGATATATGTGGATGGTTCGTCTACTCGGCAAAGGAGTGGGGTCGGTATATTGCTCATCTCCCCCCAGGGGGAGTGGATGCAGCTGTCCGTTCGGCTGGACTATAGGGCAACAAATAATGAAGCCGAATATGAGACGCTGATAGCCGGCCTACAAGCCACCCGACACGTTGGAGCCATTAGGGTCTTCATCCACTCGGACTCTCAATTGGTCACTCAGCAGCTAACCAGGACATTCGAGATAAGTAATGCACGACTCAAGCTCTACGGCGAAGCCTTCGAAAAATTAAAGGCCAACTTCCGGGAGGTTGTCATACATAAAATCCCCCGATCGGAGAACCAAGTTGTAGACGAGCTGGCCAAGCTAGCCAGCTCGCTATCGCCGATCGTCATACCACAGCCGATCTAGCAGGTATCTTTAGTGGCTCATGTCGACCGAATGAAGGGACTCTCCTTTCCAAGTGATTAGAGAACAGCTCTAGTGGAATTATTGGGGTCAGGAGCTGCATCGTTCAATCAAGAGGAGGCTCGTACATTAAGGAGAAGAGTTGGTCGATTTACCCAGATCGGGGATCAGCTCTACAAGAAGGCCTTCTCTAGGCCTCTGCTTAAGTGCGTCGGAGCGGAGGACGCCGATTACATACTACGGGAGGTCCATCAAGGGTCCTGCGGAGGACATCCGGGTGGCCGCTCACTGGTCAGGAAGATCCTATTGACTGGATACTTCTGGCCAACCCTCCAAGAGGATGTCGCTTGGACGGTGGCCACTTGTCTGTCCTGCCAGAAGTATCATAGCCTCTCACACCGGCCGACCGAGGAGATAAAGGCATCCATTGTCTCTTGCCCGTTCGACCAGTGGGGCATGGACATTGTCGTGCCATTTCCCATGGCAACAACTCAGCGGATGTTCCTGCTCATCGTGGTGGATTATTTCTCCAAATGGGTAGAAGCCGAGCCGCTGGAAAGAATAACCGAGCAGATGGTCATGAAGTTCATCTGGCAGCACATCATTTGCTGGTTCGGTATCCCCCGTCGGCTCGTCTCAGATAACGGAAGGCAGTTTGCCAACCAAAGACTCAGAGAATGGTGCGGAGGATATGATATTCAACAAGCCTTCACCTCGGTAGCCTACCCTCAAAGCAATGGGCAGGCGGAGGTCGCCAATCACGAAATTCTCAGAATCCTCCGCGCTCGGCTGAACCATATGGGAGGCAGCTGGGTTGATGAGCTCCCCAGTGTACTGTGGGTGCTTCGCACAACTCCCAAGGAAGGAACCGAGGCAACTCCTTTCTGTTGGTTGCTACTGGGAATATCGTACTGATTCCCCTTTACAAAATTTTTGTACAAGTCTTGAATCATTTCTAACAATCTATTGTGTTCTTTAGAAATTAAATTTGGAATCGGAAACGAAACTTAACATTATTGATTCCAAATTCAGCTTATCTATTCTTAGTGGTTTGGACTTGGATCGCAAACGATGCTTAACATTATTGATCCAAATCCACCCATGTTACAAATTCAATTAAATATTAATTTCAGAGATTGACATCCAGGTTAAACATGGCGAGGCGCTAGGCCTCTTTGGGTATGAGAGCATCCACCACTTCCTAGACAAAGCCTTTCAATGAAATTTAATATTTAATTTCCTTATAATAACCCTAGGTTTAACCAAAAAGAACAATCAAATCACAAATTTGAAAAACAAAAGAAACACAAAATCAAAAATATAAATTCGATTACCTAAATTCATTAGCCTCTTGTGTTTGGTATTTCAAGATCTAAATAAAAGGATGAACTAGTTATGATACGGAAACTAATAACTAGTTATACCTTTTATAACTTGTAGACCTCACCATCTTCTGTCGTATTCCTCTTCTTATCTCGGACGTCGTGTGGGCGACGATCTACCGAGACGAGAATCCACCCAAGCTTCCTTCTTCTCCAAGCAAATTTCGGCCACCACAAGAACTCCAAGAGAAGATGAGGTTCGACCACCACCACCAAGCTCCAAGGGATGCTAGAAACAAAGCCTCCTTTCTCTCCTTCTTCTCCAAGCAAGATCCGGTCACCACAAGAACACCAAGAGAAGATGAGGTTCGGCCACAAGAAGAAGAGAGGGGAAGGAAGAGGGCCGACCACACCAAGGAAGAAAAGAGAGAGGAATAATAGAAGTATTGTTGTCAGGTGAGGCAACTCTACCTTCTCTTTTATATTCCTTGGTCTTGGTAAATAAGAAAAGTTTTAATAAAAACTTCCTTATTTTCCTTGCCATTGAAAAGGAAAGTTTAACTAATTAAAAATCCTTTTCTCTATTAATGTGGTCGGCCATATCTAATCCTCCAAGGAAGGAAAGTTTTAAACACAAAATTAAAACTTCCTAATTTGTTTCCGGAAATTTTTAAATAAAAATTTCTCTTTTAAAAATTCCCTTCATGATTGGTCATAAAAGGAAACTTTTACAAATTAAAATCTCTCTATTAAAACATGTGGATGATTTACAAAAAGGAAAGTTTTCTCTAAAATTAAAATCTTCCTTTCAATCTACAAATAAGAAAAGATATCAAATCTTTTCTTAATCTTTTGTAGAAACTATAAAAGGAAAGATTTAAATTTTAAAACTCTCTTTTAAAATCATGAGGATGGTTAAAAAAGGAAAGTTTTATCAAAAATTAAAATCTTCCTTTTAACTACAAATAAGGAATGATATCAAACCTTTCTCTTAATCTTTTGTAGAAAACTATAAAAGGAAAGATTTAAATTTTAAACTCTCTTTTAAAACCATGATTTCAACATAAGAAAGATTTTTAAAAATAAAATCTTTTTAATTTAATTATGGCCAGCCACCTAAGCTTGGGTTCAAGCTAGGGCCGACCACCTCTTAAATCATCTCACCTTGGTTTGGTCGGGCCTAGCTTGGGCTCTAAGCTAGGCTTGGCCAGCCACCTTAAGGTGGGTAAGAAGGTAGGTATGGGTGAGTATTATACTTTATAAATAAGAGGCTACGACAGGGACTGAGAGGAGGAATTGGTTTTGGTCTCCCGATGAACTTGATCTTCCCGTGTTCGCCCCGAACACCCAACTCAAGTTCATCAATAATAACTCATACCACTAAAGAGTTATTATTGAACTACCGCACCAATCCCATATTACTATATGGGCTCCTACATATCATGAGTGTGTTAATCTCCCTGTGTTTAAGATATCGAGTGTCCACTAATTAAATGAGTTACTGACAACTCACTTAATTAATATCTAACTCCAAGAGTAGTACCACTCAATCTTATTGTCATGTCGAACTAAGTCCACCTGTAGGGTTTACATAACAATCCTTATGAGCTCCTCTTGGGGACATTATCAACCTAGATTACTAGGACACAGTTTCCTTCTATAATCAACAACACACACTATAAATAATATCATTTCCCAACTTATCGGGCCTCTTGATTTATCGAACTAAATCTCACCCATTGATAAGTCAAAGAAATAAATACTAGATATATGTGCTTGTTATTATATTAGGATTAAGAGCGCAAACTTCCATAATAGCAAAGGTCTTGTTCTTTTATCCAGTCAGTATAAAAGGAACTTATCTTAAATGGTCCTACTCAATATACTCAGAGTGTACTAGTGTAATTTTATAGTTAAGATAAACTAATACCAAATTACACTACGACTATTCCAATGGTTTGTTCCTTTCCATCTTAGTCGTGAGCTACTGTTTATAATTTATAAGGAATTGATAATATGATTTTCTGTGTGTGACACCACACACCATGTTATCTACAATATAAATTAATTGAACAACTACACTTAGCATACAAATGTAGACATTTGACCAATGTGATTATTTTATTTCAAAATAAATGTTTACAAAAAGCTAGGCTTTTAGTATACATTCTAACACTTTCCACCTAATGTACAGCGGAGAAGCGGTCGTCCCCGTTGAGGTTGGCGTTGAATCCGATCGGATACAATACTACAGCGAGGACAACGCTGAGCGGAGGCTTTTGGAGCTGAACTTGGTGGACGAGGTGCACACCAAAGCTGCAGTACGGTTGATGGCCTACTGGCAAAGGATGAGGCAGAGCTACAACTGAAGGATGATCCCTAGATCGTTTCAAGTCAACGACTTGGTGTGGAAGAAAATAAAGTCGGTCGGCGACGTCTCAAAGCTGGAAGCCCCCTGGGGGGCCTTTTAAGGTCATGGGAAAGCTCCGCTCGAGTGCCTACTACTTGGAGGACGAGGACGGGAGATGATTGGAACGACCATGGAGTACAAATCATCTCCAACCCTATCGAGCCGGATAAGAGGTGCGCTCATGTAGTAGTCAATCTTTGTACCCCGATAGCCCTGTACTCTAGTTACAGGATAAGTAAAAAATGTTGGTCCCCGTGGGTGTTTTGATGTGATCAACCAAGTTGGTTAGGTCCTGCTTTATGTTTGATCCCTGTGTCTGAGTGTGCAGGAGCTTAGGAGCGCAGGAAGTCGAGCGGAAGACGCAGCTAACGAGAAGGACGGCACGGGAAGGGAGCCGACGGGCTCGGTGCGTCCAAAGGACGAGAGAGCTGCGGAAGAGTACTCCGGTGGACGAGAAGAACATGCGCGGTGTTCGAGGGACGAGAAGCCGGACGAAAGACTGCTCGAGGAGAAGGCCGGAAATTGGGTTCGGGTGAGCCCTATTTCGGTTGGCCGCAATCACCCAACCAAGTGAAGTTTCGGAAGTCAAAGCAAAGGAGAAGATGTGCTGGAAATACAGCTCAAGGCGCCTCAAGCAGTATTTGAGGCGCCTCAATCAAGCTTAGAGGCGCCTCAAACATTTGAGGCACCTCCAAGTTTGTTTAAGGCGCCTCAAGCCTGGTCAAAAGAGTCGTTCGAGAACGGATAGAGTTCTATCCGGTCAAAAGTCATGGAGGCGCCTTCAAGGCTTATAGAGGCGCCTTCAACCCTCGAGATAGACTTTCCAAAAGTTATATAAAGGTCCCTGGAGCTAGGAAAGAAACAACAACTCAAGCAATCAATTCTGTAGTCTTTCTTAGCAACTTGTGAGCGTTTTAAGTATGTAAAAGGCTTCTCCACCTTCAGCAAAGGAGATCTTTTACTGCGCTTTTCTTACTGCCCTGGATTAACAACCCTCTTGGTTGTAACCAGGTTAAATTTCTGTCTCCTTTTATTTTCTGCTCTTAATTTTATTATAGTTGCTTATCTTTGAGTTGAAAGATCTGAGGAGGGTATCATTTTAATTTTTCAGAAGCAATTCACCCCCCTCTTGCCGGCCTCCGCTGCACCTACAATTGGTATCAGAGCCATACCGCCTCAGAAGGGCTAACCGCCGACTGAAGCACAAATGATCAAGACGATGGCTAGAGCGAATATTCATCCCCCTAAGTTCGACGGAGACTTCGCGATGTGGAAACGTCGGATGGAGGTATTCTTTAAAACCGACTTCAATATTTTACTAACTATGAAATATGGTTTTGAAGTTCCGAAAGACAAAGAAGAGCATCAGTGGAGCAAGAAGGAGAAGGCCGAGTTTGTTGCCAACGGAAAGGCAGAATTCCACCTGCTGAGCTTGCTGCCACCACAAGAGGTAAGTCGAATCGGAAGCTACTCCTCCGTGAAAGACCTCTGGGAAAAATTCCTGGAGCTTCACGAAGGTACCTCGGAAGCCAAGCTAGCGAGGCGCGACATCTTCCGGACCCAATTGACGAACCTTCGGATGAACCAAGGCGAGAAAGTAGCGCAACTCCAAGCAAGGATCAAAGAGCTGGTTACGCAACTAACCAATCTTGGAGAAGAAGTAATGAACCAGGACTCGATCTGATACGCGCTCAACGCCTTCCCAAGAACTCAAGAATGGGTGTCCTTAGTAGATGCGTACTACATCTCTAAGGACTTCGAGGTAAGTACTCTAGAAAATCTATTTTCAACTTTTGAACTTCACAAATCTTGAATTGCAGAGCCCATTGGAGTAGAAAAGACAAGTCAGAACATTGCTTTGAAGGCAAGAGCAAACGGTTCTGACTCCAAAGCCTCGATCGACGAAAACGAGGTTGCATTAATGGTAAGACGATTTAATAAGTTTTTTAAATCTAACAAATTTAGTGTTAGGACCGAATGTGTAGCTAGAGGGGGGTGAATAGCTCGGTGCGCTCGTCATGCTCTTCGTTGCTTGTTTCTTCAAAGATGTGCAGCGGAAAATACAAAGAAAACAAACACAACGCTAACACTAAGGATTTAATTGGTATCCACCTCAAGAAGAGGTGACTAATCCAAGGATCCACACACTCACGCACCCTCCACTATGAAAACACTCCTTTATGGTAACTACCAAAAGAGAAGAAGCCTTACAAGTTCACACTACAAGAAGAAAGGGAAAGGAAACAAAATACAAGCAAAAGCTTACAAGTTTGCACAAGAAAACCCTAACCCTACCTTCCTTCTTCTGATGTAGATCCGCCTCTTGACTTGGACAAACCTCCAAGAACCCTCAAGATCTGGCGGTGAGAACTTTGTGGAGTTGCTGTAAAGATCGCTGAAGAGAAGATCGAAGCCGTGGAAGTTCTTTCGAGAGAACAACTCACCAGCAGCTAAAAACTGCGCCAACGGTCAAATCCCGATCAATTGGATTGCTCCCAATCGATCGGGGAGGCTTTGGATCGATCGGTGAATCGATCCAGAGCACCTCTGTGCTCTCGAGAAATGCCTGGATTGATTGGCTGATCGATCCAGAGCTTATCGCGCAGAATCGCGACTCCCAATCGATCCACTGATCGATTGGGGGCTCTAGATCAATCGACCAATCGATCCAGCGTTGTTCTGTGCGATCGTGCACTTGTCCCAATCGATCCACTAATCGATTGGGAGGAGGCTTGTCGCGAAGACTCGCTCGATCTATCGGCCGATCGATTGGGCATGAGCCAATCGATCGGCTGATCGATCCAACTCATGATTTCTCCCTAAAATCAAGTCTAAAGCCTCCTAAACCAACAACTGGTCAACCATGACATGTTGGTTCATCGTGCCTAGCATCTGGTCACCCTTGACCTGCAAGAACTCCCTCACCAAGTGTCCGGTCAATTCCTTTGACCCACTTGGACTTTTCTCCTCGTGCCAAGTATCCAGTCAATCCCTTTGACCTACTTGGACTTTCCTCCTCGTGCCAAGTATCCGGTCAATCCCTTTGACCTACTTGGTCTTTCCAACACCAGATGTCTGATCAGCCTTGATCTATCTGGATTTTCTCATGCCTGGCTTCACTCACCAGGACTTCCAACTGCCTAGCTTCACTCACTAGGTCTTTCACCTGGCTTCACTCACCAGGATTTCCAACTGCCTAGCTTCACTCACTAGGACTTTCAATCTGCCTGACTTCACTCACCAGGACTTCCAATCTGTCTGGCTTCACTCACCAGGACTTTCAATCTGCCTGGCTTCACTCACCAGGACTTTCCAATCTGCCTGGCTTCACTCACCAGGACTTTCAATCTGCCTGGCTTCACTCATCAGGACTTTCCAGTCAAGTATCCAGTCAACCTTGACCTGCTTGACTCTTCTTCACAATCTCCCCACATGAATAATTGCACCTGCAATCTCCATGTGTGTTTTACATGTATTGTCAAACATGTATTGTCAACATGTATTGTCAAACATCGAAACCCAAACATCAAGACTCGAGCTTGACTCAATTCAAGCTCAGTCAACCTGGTCAACCTTGACCTGGGGAATATTGCACCAACAATCTCTCCCTTTTTGATGTTTGATAATACCTTCTTTAAGTTAGGCTAATCCCATGGCCTCAACCTTCTTCATGCCACTAGGTAATAAATACGTATGTTAAACTCTACATTCTCCCCCTAAGAGAGCAAACTCCCTCTTAGATAATGAAGGCCTAACTTAAACTCTTCATTCTCCCCCTATTGGCACACATCACAAACACTCCCCATCTTTGGGCACTCATCAAAAACAAACTCTCCTCCTGAAGAGTTACCCTTCGTTGTTTACAACTTCACTCGTTGCTCACAACACAATAATGAAGGTCTCATACCCTTCATTATCATCAAATGCTCATCCATGAGCATGCACCTCTTGAACAATGAAGATATCCACTCTCCATTGTAGTCAAATGTCCAACCTCGAGCATTTTCGCTAAAGAAGGTTAACCACCTTCCAAGGTGTATGAAAATTAATTTTCATGTCCTTAACGAGTAACTCCCCATAAAGACATGGTCGTGACTTATGTCATTGCACCAACAATGACTTGGAATCCCTAAACCTTTAGAAAACCCAAATTTAGTAGTTTTGAGGTTCATAAATTCAATAATGAAACCAAACCTCAACCTAAACCTCTACTTAGTCTTCCTTAACCAATCCATCATAGTTTTCATCATGAAAACTCCCCCTAAATGAGTGCAAATGTGCTCCAAGGGGTTAGGAATGATTACCTAGACTAAAAGTGGTTTAGAATGCTGAAAACAAGCTTTCCCAGCCAAAATCAGCATTCCCAATCGACTGGAAGTGGGTCCCAATCGATTGAACCATGCTGAATCGATCCACTGATCGATTCAGACTGTGTGGATCGATAGGCTGATCGATCCAGCGAGCTTCTGCTCGTGAGAAATGCCTTCTCAATCGATCGCCTGATCGATTGAGGCACTCCAATCGATCGGGTGATCGATTGAAGCTCTAAAATTGCTGAAATACCATTTCAGTCAATTTCAGAAACCCCTAGAAAAATCTACAAAATTCTAAAAATCATGAAACTTATTATAGACATTATTTAGGGTATATACTATCAAGGAAAAATAATTTTCTATGAAAATACATTCTATTTTCAAAGATTGACATAAACTTGAAAACTTGCAAAAACTTTAGTGTTTTCTTCAAGTTTGTGTTCAACTATTCAATAATGATTACTATCAAAAGATAGCCTTCATCAAGGTTTTCCAAAATATATTTAAAATCATTTTCAAAACCAATATCCAACCATGTTTCTTGGGCTCAATGCACATGACTTGTACATTAGCTTTCCCAATGATTGGAAAACACATAACTATGTGTTTTGATGAATCTAAAACTCAAGAGAATGCACTAAATCAACATCTTGAGTTTTGTTCATCATTCTAACATCTCACTTGTATCTAATGTGTACTAAAACACATACAAGTCACCTTATAGTTCTTTAGTGAGATGTAAACTTTGGTTTTGCCCTAATCTAGGAATCATGCATATCTATCTAGGCATTTTGAGTTATGAACATCCACCAAGGATGTTACTTGTTAATAAATGCCATTACTCCTTAATTTACAAGGAAATAAAAAATAATGCATGATGATATTATGGCATACATCAAAAAGAAATAATTTTCAAAAGAAAATTTCTATAACTACATGATGTATGTATGACATGACATGGTATTTTTGTGTTTTTCATAATAGAGCATGAATGTAAAAGCAAATATGATGTCATGGCATATGATGGGAAAACAAAGCATGACAAGTTTTAGCATAAATAAAATATACCTAGATTACCTATTTAAGTATTCTAAAACCTTGGCTAAATCCTAGATTGCCCAATTTCCTACTAAAATGCCAAACTCCCAACTTGACATTTCTTTTACTCTTAATTTGTTGTGCCAATTGAAATTAACTATATTCCTCAAATTTTGGCACAATCTACTCTTCCAAGAGTAACCATTTAAAAATGAGGCTTAAATTGCCCTTAACTTTCTATGAAAATGTCAAAATCCCAAATTGGCATTTCTTTTACTCATATTTTGTTGTGCCATTGAAAATACATCAAAACTTCTCAACTCATAGCACATATTACTCCAATTAAGAGTAAATGATAATCCTTTTCATTTTCAAAGGTTAATAATAACCTTGAAAATGCTTCTTGAGTGCCAACTTCATCATGATTAGGTTAACTACCCTTTCAAATTGAGTTGACACTCTCTAACCCATCTATGGGGTAGAGAAAATGCTCCTAGGAACCCAAAATCTATTGGTGCTCCTTGGATACTCTAGGTACTCGCTAGGGATAACCTCCCTAGATACCTTCCTAGTGACTTTGTTTGGCTTCTTAGAAGCCTTGGTCACCTTTTCTAGGTCAACCCTAGGGATTTCCCCCCTTGTGACCTTTTTAATGACTTTGTTAGACTTCTTAGAAGTCTTAGTCACCTTAGTTGCAAAAATACTCCTAGGGATAACTTCCCTTGTACTTTTGACTTGACCCTTAGACCTAGACTCGGTTCCATAGCTATATAGAACCCTATGGTAAGAAATTACATCCTTCTTAGCCTTAAGTTTGTATCCCAAACCTCTATGGCTATTGGATGGCTTTTGTTCTCCTAAACCTAGGTTTTTCTCATTTTGCCCTTTTAGGATATTTTCCATCCTTTTTAGGGTCTTTTCCATTTTATCAAGTCTTGACCTCAAGACTTGATTTTCTTTCCATAAATCCTTAGTTTTTGATTTATCATTAAGTCCATGAGCATTTCTATTTCTAGGCTTATAACTAAAATCCTTAGAGTTGTTGCCTAAATTCTTATCTACCTTCCTAACCCTACGTGTGGTAGTTTTAGCATGAAGAGCCATATGATTTCCCTTAATGCTATCATGCTTCCTATGTTTATGGTAAATAGCATTCAAATGATATAAATTAGAACTAGCATACTTTTTACCATTATTTAAAGGGGTAGGCTCAATAAATGATACCTTTCGTTTTACCTTGGAGGCTCCCCCTTGAGTTGTGCTTCCTCCATGAGCCTTGACCGTTTTCTTCCCCTTGGGACATTGGCTCCTATAATGTCCCTTTTGGTTGCAAGAGAAGCACACAATGTGCTCCTTGCTCTTCTTTGTTGTGGGGAAGGTCTCCTTGAGCTTCTCCTTGCCCTTTAATGTCACTTGGTCCTTCTTCTTGGCCAATTTGGGGCACTTGCTCTTGTCGTGCCTATGTTCCCTACACTCAAAACATATAATATGATTTTTATTTTTAATTGAAATATTTATACCTTCATGTGTAGGGATGACATCTTCTCTTTTTGATCCGGAGGTAGAAACTTCCTCTTGATCTGACAATGATGCTCCTCCAATAGATTTGACTTGACTTGTGGAGGTGGAAGTTTCTTCATCCTCTTCTTCTCTTGACCCGGATGTGGAGACTTCTCCTTCTTCTTGATCCGGTGTCAATGAAAGTTGCTCCCCCTCAATCTTAGAGGTGGAGACTTCTTCATCTTCTTCTTCTCTTGACCCGGATGTGGAGACTTCTCCTTCTTCTTGATCCGGTGTCAATTAAAGTTGCTCCCCCTCAATCCTAGAGGTGGAGGCTTCTTCATCTTCGTCTTGTATATGGAACAAAGAGTATGCTCTCTCTTTGCCCTTTTCATTGCATTCCTCTGAAGATGAAGCTTCTTGGACTTCTTCTTCGGAAGTTGAGCATCTCTCAACTTCGGAGTCCTCCTCCTCTTGATCTTGCTCCAATGAGTCTCCCTCTTTGGATTCTTCTTGAATTAGTACAGTGGAGGGGATCTCATGAATCTTTGCCAACTTGCTCCAAAGCTTCTTGGCATCCTTAAATTCTCCAACTTGAGCCAAAATATTACTTGGCAATAAATTGACCAAAAGTTTGGTCACTTTATCATTTGTCTTGCTCCTTTGAATTTGTTCTTGGCTCCACTTGCTCCTCTTGAGGACTTTGCCCTTGGAATTTGTTGGAGCCTCAAAACCTTCCATGAGAGCAAACCATTGCTCTATCTCCATCATCAAGAAATTCTCGATCTTTGATTTCCAAAGATCGAAGCTTGTTGAAGTAAATGATGGAGACACCCTTGTGTCGAATCCAAGTCCATCTTGGAATTCCATTGAAGTTGAGCTTGATAAAATCTTTGACTTGAAGAATTTTGCTCCAACTTCTTCACCCTCTAGCTCTTTTCCCTTTCCGGCGATGATTCCAGTGAAGAGCAACCTTGTTCTGATACCACTTGTTGGGACCGAATGTGTAGCTAGAGGGGGGGGTGAATAGCTCAGTGCGCTCGTCGTGCTCTTCGTTGCTTGTTTCTTCAAATATGTGCAGCGGAAAATACAAAGAAAACAAATACAACGCTAACACTAAGGATTTACTTGGTATCCACCTCAAGAAGAGGTGACTAATCCAAGGATCCACACACTCACGCACCCTCCACTATGAAAATACTCCTTTATGGTAACTACCAAAAGCGGAGAAGCCTTACAAGTTCACACTATAAGAAGAAAGGGAAAGGAAACAAAATACAAGCAAAAGCTTACAAGTTTGCACAAGAAAACCCTAACCCTACCTTTCTTCTTCTGTTGTAGATCTGCCTCTTGACTTGGACAAACCTCCAAGAACCCTCAAGATCTGGCGGTGAGAAATTTATGGAGTTGCTGTGAAGATCGCTGAAGAGAAGATCGAAGCCGTGGAAGTTCTTTCGAGAGAACAGCTCGCCAGCAGCTAAAAGCTACGCCAACGGTCAAATCCAGATCGATTAGATTACTCCCAATCAATCGGGGAGGCTTTGGATCGATCGGTGAATCGATCCAGAGCGCCTCTGTGCTCTCGGGAAATGCTTGGATCGATTGGCTGATCGATCCAGGGCTTATCGCGTAGAATCGCGACTCCCAATCGATCCACTGATCGATTGGGGGCTCTGGATCGATCGACCGATCGATTCAGCGTTGTTCTGTGCGATCGCGTACTTGTCCCAATCGATCCACTGATCGATTGGGAGGAGGCTTGTCATGAAGACTCGCCTGATCGATCGACCGATCGATTGGGCATGAGCCAATCGATTAGCTGATCGATCTAGCTCATGATTTCTCCCTAAAATCAAGTCTAAAGCCTCCTAAACCAACATCTGGTCAACCATGACATGTTGGTTCATCGTGCCTAGCATCTGGTCACCCTTGACCTGCTAGGACTCCCTCACCAAGTGTCCGGTCAATTCCTTTGACCCACTTGGATTTTTCTCCTCGTGCCAAGTATCCAGTCAATCCCTTTGACCTACTTGGACTTTCCTCCTCGTGCCAAGTATCCGGTCAATCCCTTTGACCTACTTGGTCTTTCCAACACCAGATGTCTGATCAGCCTTGATCCATCTGGATTTCCTCGTGCTTGGCTTCACTCACCAGGACTTCCAATTGCCTAGCTTCACTCACTAGGTCTTTTACTTGGCTTCACTCACCAGGATTTCCAACTGCCTAGCTTCACTCACTAGGACTTTCAATCTACCTGTCTTCACTCATCAGGACTTCCAATCTGCCTGGCTTCACTCACCAGGACTTTTAATCTGCCTGTCTTCACTCATCAGGACTTTCAATCTGCCTGGCTTCACTCACCAGGACTTTCAATCTGCCTGGCTTCACTCACCAGGACTTTCCAGTCAAGTATCCAGTCAACCTTTACATGCTTGACTCTTCTTCACAATCTCCCCACATAAACAATTGCACCTGCAATCTCCATGTGTTGTTTACATGTATTGTCAAACATGTATTGTCAACATGTATTGTCAAACATCGAAACCCAAACATCAAGACTCGAGCTTGACTCAATTCAAGCTCAGTCAACCTGGTCAACCTTGACCTGGGGAATATTGCACCAACATTTAGATCGCAGAAGCATGAGTGAAAAAGGAGAACGATTCGTTGCTACAACTGCAACGAAGAAGGGCACATCAAGGATGATTGCCTGAAATTAAAGAGCAAGCAAAAAGAAAAGGTCAAGTACAAGAAGCCAGAATCCTCCAGGCACAAAAATATGAAGGCAACCTGGTCATATTCGTCTTCTTCCGAATCAGACGTCGAAGCCTTTTCGGGATTAGCTCTACTAGCTAACCATCAGCCGGAAGAAGAGTCAAGCTCAGAGATGAGCATTGATGAAGGGGGAGGAACATCAGAAGAGGAAAGCTGCAGTGAAGGGGGAGCGTCACCGAGTCAGGTAAGTCAGGTACGCAATCTAACCCCGACTCAGTCTTTTCGCTTTATTAAATCTCTTTCTAAAGACTTATTCAAATTAGAAAAAGAAAATGCTGAATTGAAATTGAAATTAGCAAAAGCATGTCCACTTGAGATGTACGATAATCTAAAATCAAAAAATGATAATCTAAAATTAGAAATTAAGAATTTAAAAACTGATGCATGCTTAAATAAATTTCCAAAATCAAAAGTTAGAATTTATGGAAAATTGAATTGGTACATTAGAAATCATCAGGGTCAACTTAGAAGAGTGCATAAGAACTATGTACCCCCGAAATTTTTGAATAACCCTGTAGGAAGGAACCTCTATTGGGTTCCGAAATCTGTGCTAAATTAATTTATTTAAAAGCTTACAGTAAGAAAATTAAACTTTGAATTTCTTTATGGAAGCTTTGTCTAAGGAAGTGGTTGTTGCTCCAATAATCAAGAAGGCCTAGTGCCTCGCCACGACCTGGAAGCCGAAATATCGAAATGAAAATGTTTAATTAACTTTCTGATAAAAGCATTAAAATTAGAATTAAATAATGCTTTGAAAAGTTATTAAACATTTCCTTAGAAATTCATTTTTTTATTATCTAGAAAAATGTCTCTTGAAAGTTTTGCTTAGAATTTTTTTTATAAAAATCAATTTTTTGACTTAGAAATTATTTTGAAAAATCTAAACAAATCATTTTATTTAGAATTCCTTTGTCACTTAGAAATTTTACTTAGAATTTTTTTAATTCCAAAAAATTTCATTTTACTTAGAAATCTTTTTGAAATTTCTATTTTTTGAAAATTCTACAAATTCAGCTAACTTAGACATTTTTTCATCTTAAATTAGAAATTTTCTAACTTGAAATTTTATGCTAAAAATTTTTTCTGTTACCCCATTTTTGTTGTGATCAAAGGGGAGAGAAAGGTACAAGCTTAGGGAAGTACATATTTAGGGGGAGAGAATTTTTTAAAAATTAAAAATATTTTTAGTTAACTTTTAATTTAGTAGTTGCAATTTTATTTATTGCAAACTAATGCTTAACATGCTAGTTTAGTAATTTCCTTTAAAATTACTGTTTTATGTCTATTTTTACCTTAACTTGAACTTGGGTTGATGTGCATCAAAAATGGGGAGATTGTTGGTCCCCGTGGGTGTTTTGATGTGATCAACCAAGTTGGTTAGGTCCTGCTTTGTGTTTGATCCCTGTGTCTGAGTGTGCAGGAGCTTAGGAGTGCGGGAAGTCGAGCGGAAGACATAGCTAGCGAGAAGGACAGCACGGGAAGGGAGTCGACGGGCTCGGTGCGTCCGAAGGACGAGAGAGCTGCGGAAGAGTACTCCGGTGGATGAGAAGAACGTGCGCGGTGTTCGAGGGACGAGAAGTCGGACGGAAGACTGCTCGAGGAGAAGGCCGGAAATTGGGTTCGGGTGAGCCCTATTTCGGTTGGCCGCAATCACCCAACCAAGTGAAGCTTCGGAAGTCAAAGCAAAGGAGAAGATGTGCTGGAAATACAGCTCAAGGTGCCTCAAGCAGTATTTGAGGCGCCTCAATCAAGCTTGGAGGCGCCTCAAACATTTGAGGCGCCTCCAAGTTTGTTTAAGGTGCCTCAAGCCTGGTCAAAAGAGTCGTTTGAGCACGGATAGAGTTCTATCCGGTCAAAAGTCATGGAGGCGCCTTCAAGGCTTATAGAGGCACCTTCAACCCTCGGGATAGACTTTCCAGGAGCTATATAAAGGCCCCTGGAGCTAGGAAAGAAACAACAACTCAAGCAATCAATTCTGTAGTCTTTCTTAGTAACTTGTGAGCGTTTTAAGTGTGTAAAAAGGCTTCTCCGCCTTTAGCAAAGGAGATCTTCTACTGCGCTTTTCTTACTGCCCTGGATTAACAACCCTCTTGGTTGTAACCAGGTTAAATTTCTGTCTCCTTTTATTTTCTGCTCTTAATTTTATTATAGTTGCTTATCTTTGAGTTGAAAGATCCGAGGAGGGTATCGTTTTAATTTTTCAGAAGCAATTCACCCCCCTTCTTGCCGGCCTCCGCTGCACCTACAAAAAAGAACCCAATGGTTTCAAAGTTCCGGACCGAACGACTCACCAAATCATCGAGCGACGACGTTAAACCCTAGTCTTCATCGATGGTCGAGCGGCGACTTTAAACTCACGTCTTCGTCAAATCGTCGAGCGACGACGTTAAACCCTAGTCTCCACCGACGGTCAAGCGGCCTTAAACTCACATCTTCATCAAATCATCGAGCAGCGATGTTAAACCCTAGTCTCCACCGACGGTTGAGCGGCGACCTTAAACTCACGTCTTCATCAAATTGTCGAGCGGCGACGTTAAATCCTAGTCTCCACCGACGGTCAAGCGACGACCTTAGACTCACGTCTTCGTCAAATCGTCAAGCGGCGACGTTAAACCCTAGTCTCCACCGACGGTCGAGCGGAGACCTTAAACTCATGTCTTTGTCAAATCGTTGAGTGACGACGTTAAACTCTAGTCTCCACCGGCGGTCGAGCGACGACCTTAAACTCACATCTTCGTCAAATCGTCGAGCGGCAACGTTAAACCCTAGTCTCCACCAACGGTCGAGCGGCGACCTTAACTCTGGACTTCGCCAAATCGTCGAGCGGTGATGTTAAACCAGTAGGACCGTTGGGCCGGCTGGAAGGGGGGTTGTTGGATATCCTGCAAAATCAAAAACAAAAACCCTTCCTCGAACTCTTTAAGCTAACACTTGTAAAATAAACAAAGCAAATAAATAAAACCATAAAAAAGACGAGGCAAAAGATTTACATGGTTACAACCAATGTGGTTGTTAATCCAAGGAAGGCTAAGCGCACTAAAATACTCCTTCAGACGGAGAAGCCTCTTACAACGTTGAAGCACAGAAACAGAAGCTTAACTCTAAAGCACACAAGCGTAGGAATTACAAGTAATGAGTTCGTTATCAAGCTTCTGGACCAAGACTATATTTATAGCCTTAGTCGGGGCGCCCCAAAGGGGTTCCGGGTGCCCTGGGGGGATAAAACTTTATCCCCCAACGTTAAGAACGCATTAGACGCGTTCTGGTCAAATATGCTGGTCTGGGCGCCCTGGACCAGTAAAGTCAACTCATGTTGACTTTTTCATCCGAGACCACTGCTCTGGTTCGGTTCGGCTCGGTCCGGGTCTTCTACTCCAGACCCGCTCGCTTGGGTGATCTCTGCCATCCGGAAAAGGGCTCACTCGAACCCAACTTCCGGTCTTCTCGAGCAGCCTTCCGCTCCGGCTTCTCGTCCCTCGGAATCACTGCATTTTTCCTTCTCGTCCACCAGCCTACTCATCCGCAGTCTTCATCCCTCGGTCGCACCCTGTGCCGACCTTCTCGCTAGCTGCGTCTCTTGCTCCCCGAGCAATTTTTCGCTCCGGCTTTCGTCCCTCGGAACCACCGCACGCTTCCTTCTCGCCCACCGGGGTACTCTTCCGCAGCACCTCGTCCCTCGGACGCACCGCGTGTCGTCCTTCTCGCTAGCTGCATCTTCCGCTTGAGTACCTGCGCTCCTAAGATCCTGCACAGTTAGACACAAGGTTAGAAACAACGCAGGACCTAACTTAACTTGTTGATCACACTAAAACAACTTTGGGGTTCCAACAATCTCCCCCTTTTTGATGTGATCAACCCAAGTTAAGCTAGGGTCAAAAAATAGACATGACTAATGAAATAATTTATATTGCAATAACATGCAACAAGATAGAAAAAATTAAATTTAAAAAATTTTCAATTTCCTACCACCCCTCAATTTTCTACCTCCCCCTAGACTTATACTTTTTCTTCTCCCTCTTTGATCACATAAAAAATTGGGGTTGCAAGAAAAATCTAAGGGTTGACACTTAGAAAAAAAATCTATTTCAATGATTTTCTGGAAAGTATTTCTAAATCAAGGAAATTTTCTAAGTCAAGAAAAATTTCTAAGTCATTAAGAACTTTTAGAAAATTTTGAGAACTTTGAAAATTTTGCAATAATTTTCACAAAAGCAATCTCAAAATATCAGAGAAAATTTCTAAGCTAAAAATAACTTTTGGAAAATTTCTAAGTTTTCGTCATGAAAATTAAGAGTTTTCTCAGTAGAAAACTTTATGCATAAAATTTTTTTGGAACATGTAGAAATAAAAAAAATTTCTATGCATTTATTTTTAATTTTATTTTATTTTATATTTTTTTTCATGCTGTTATAAGAAAGTTTTAAATTCTCATTTTAACTTATTACAATTTCTCAAATTTGAAGTAAGAAAATTTGAACATGAAAAGAATTGTATCATGTTAATATCTGTTAATAGTTTGTCGAGATACTTTAATCGACAGGCTATTTCTTTCAGCTTTAAAGCAACAAATATTAAACATGTAAGAAATTGTTTTGACAAAATAATTGGTAAAAATTTATTTGACAATTTTTCTAATTTGCAAGATTCATTTGACAAAATATTTTGTAGCTTGCAAGAATCTTTCGGCAATATTTCTGATTTGCAAAATTCTTTTGAAAAAATAATTTGTAATTCACAAGAATCTTTCGTCAAAACATTTTGTAATTCGAAAAACTCTTTCGATAATATTCTTAATTTGCAAGAAGTGTTCGACAGTTGATTTTTTAATCCGACAAATTATTTAGATGATTCAATTTTTAATTCATAAAAATCTTCAGGTAATTTTTTGATTAATTGAACCAGTTGTTCAGAGGGTTGAGGCCATACCTTACTTACCTCGTCGATCGTTGGTTCTCCCCCTGTTGAATTACTTTCTTCTGGAGACTCTCCCCCTTGACCGATGCTCATCTCGGATGAGCTTTCATCATCTGTAGGTGAGTCTTTCACTATGATTGTTGTCTCGGTAATTTCTTCAGTCTCGGACTGTTCTGTCGGTGGCTCGATGTCTATTGAGTCGTCGGCTTCCAAAGGTTCTTCGTAGCTCTTCAAGAACTTCTCCCAAAGTTCTTTTGTAATTTTGTATTCGCCGACTCTGTTGAGATCTTCATTTGGTATCACGGTTAAAATGTGAAACTCTGCCCGACCGTTTGCCATTGACTCATCACGTTGCTTCTTGTTCCAGAGGCATAGATCGAGTTCTTCTCCATTCGTTGTCTTTGGTGCTTCATAGCCAAATTTTAATATTATAGAAATACCAAAATCAGAATTAAGATATACCTCCATTTGTTTCTTCCATAAAGAAAACTCCCCCTTGAATGCTAGTGGATATTCGCTAGCTCCGGCCATTGTTTTGTTGCTTCAGACGGCGGTTAGTCCTTCTGAGGTGTCTTAACTCTGATACCACTTGTAGGACCGTTGGGTCGGCTGGAAGGGGGGTTGTTGGATATCCTGCAAAATCAAAAACAAAAACCCTTCCTCGAACTCTTTAAGCTAACACTTGTAAAATAAACAAAGCAGATAAATAAAACCATAAAAAAGACGAGGCAAAAGATTTACTTAGTTACAACCGATGTTGTTGTTAATCCAAGGAAGGTTAAGCGCACTAGAATACTCCTTCAGGCGGAGAAGCCTCTTACAACGTTGAAGCACAGAAACAAAACCTTAACTCTAAAGCACACAAGCGTAGGAATTACAAGTAATGAGTTCGTTATCAAACTTCTGGACCAAGGCTATATTTATAGCCTTGGTCGGGGCGCCCCGAAGGGGTTCCGGGCGCCCTGGGGGGGATAAAACTTTATCCCCCAATGTTCAGAATGCATTAGACGCGTTCTGGTCAAACATGCTGGTCCGGGCGCCCGGAGGGGTTCCTGGCGCCCCGGGCTGTTCCGGGCGCCCCGGACTAGTAAAGTCAATCCGTGTTAACTTTTTCATCTGGGAACAGTGCTCTGGTTCGATTCAGCTCGGTCCAGGTCTTCTACTCCGGATCCGCTCGCTTGGGTGATCTCTGCCATCCGGAAAAGGGCTCACCCGAACCCAACTTCCGGTCTTCTCGAGCAGCCTTCCGCTCCGGCTTCTCGTCCATCGGAATCGCTGCGTGTTTCCTTCTCGTCCACCATCGTACTCATCTGCAGTGTTCGTCCCTCGGCCGCACCCCGTGCCAACCTTTTCACTAGCTACGTCTCTTGCTCCCCGAGCAATCTTTCGCACCGGCTTTCGTCCCTCGGAACCACCGCACGCTTCCTTCTCGTCCATCGGGGTACTCTTCTACGGCACCTCGTCCCTCGAATGCACCGCGTGTCGTCCTTCTCGCTAGCTGCGTCTTCCGCTCGAGTACCTGTGCTCCTAAACTCCTACACACTTAGACACACGGTTAGAAACAACACAGGACCTAACTTAACTTGTTGATCACACCAAAATAACCTTGGGGTTCCAACAAAACTCATGCTTCTGACAACGGTCGACCGGCAACCTTAAACCTGAGAGAACTTGCTGAATTCATCTGAGGTCAAACGACAACCCGAGCCCTCGAATATTCCGCCCGCTCGGGGCCATATTGTAAAAATGCTTCGCTGAAGGCAATGTGAGACTAGCACTTATCATCGACCTGAAGGAGCGAGGGCAAACATATGAGAATTAAAAAAAAAAAAAAAAAGCTCGCCGAACAGGCAAATATCCATTAATTGAAAAGGGGTACCGCCGAGTGGCGGGCATACATTGTGACTTTAAAAATAAAAACTCTTACAGGACTACCTCACTCAAGATAATCGAAAACGTCATCGGGCATCGAATCGTTCAGTTGGCTACGGTTGATGACACCATCCGTCAGGTAGTCGGGGAGGTGACCGTTCGCCTTCAGTTGACCGAGCGTCCCATCTATATCCAGCTCGAAGGCCCGGATGATCCGATGGACAACTTTGTCGGTAAATTTGTTCGAGTGGAGGTACTCCTGCTTCATCATTTCAAACTGGGCTCGGCTCAGCCTCCTGGTAAGTCTTCAAAGCAGCGCGGGAAGCCTCCAGAGCATCGTCGAGGGTCTGCACTTTCCCCCGAAGAGCAGCTTCCCTAGTCGAGCGGCCGTCTCACTCAGCCCAATAGGTCTTCCGCCTCCTTGAGCTTCTGGGCGAAGGACCGAGCCTCCAGGTTTTTCAGCTCCAAGTCGGCAATGGCACGATTTTTTCTAGTTGTGGTCAGCTCGATCTTCTTGTCATAAGTCTTCACCTGCCCCTCGAGCTGACCCAACATGATAGCCTAATCGGCAGACTTCTTCTGCTCGGCCTCTAAGAGTTTGTTGGCCTTCTCCAAATCGGCCTGCAGCTCAGCGATTGATGGCCCCTGGGAAGAGGATCCGTCGCCTGAAAGCTTGAGCTTCTTCAGCTCATCCTCCACAAAGGCGAGTCGTTGGCACGTGGCCACACTCTCCACCCAGTACTGCAACAGAACAGAAAAATGTTAGCACCGATCAGAAGTAACTAGTGAATTGGTAGCGAAATACGTACCCCGGTGGACATCTTGTTAGAGTGTATACTAAAAGCCTAGCTTTTGGTATAAACATTAATCTAGAAATAAGAATCGCATTGGTCAAATGTCTACATTTATGATAAATGTAGTTGCTCAATTAATTTATATTGTAGATAACATGGTGTGTGGTGTCACATACAGAAGATCATGTTATCGGTTCCTTATAAATTATAAACAGTAGCTCACGACCAAGATGGAAAGGAACAAACCATTGGAAGGTCGTAGTGTAATTAGGTATTAGTTTATCTTAACTATATGATTACACTAGTACACTTAGAGTGTATTGAGTAGGACCATTTGAGGTCGTTCCTTTTATACTGACTTTATAAAAGAATAAAGACCTCAGTTATTATGGAAGTGTGTGCTCTTAATCCTAATATAATAACAAGCACATATATTTGATATTTATTTCTTTAATTTATCAATGGGTGAGATTTAGTTCGATAAATCAATAAACCCGATAAGATGGGAAATGGTATCACTTATAGTGTGTGTTGTTGATTATAGAAGGAAACTGTGTCCTAGAGATACTAGGTTGATAATGTTCTCAAGAGGAGCTCATAAGGATTGTCATGTTAAACCCTGCAGGTGGACTTAGTCCGACATGATAATAAGGTTGAGTGGTACTACTCTTGGACTTAGATATTAATTAAATGAGTTGTCAGTAACTCACTTAATTAGTGGACATTCGATATCTTAAACACGGGGAGACTAACACGCTCATAATAAGAAGGAGCCAAAATGTAATTTGGGATTGGTGCGTAGTTCAATAATAGTTCTTTAGTGGAATGAATTATTATTGATGAAATTAAGTTGTGTGTTCGGGCGAACACGGGATGCTTAATTTCATCGGAGACCAAAACCAATTCCTCCTCTCGGTCCCTATCGTAGCCTCTAGTATATAGAGATTTATACCCACCGCATACCCACCTTCTTACCCATCCAATGGGGCCGGCCAAGCTAGCTTGGAACCCAAGCTAGGGCCGGCCAAGATCAAGTGGATGAGTCATGTAGGTGGCCGGCCAAAGCTTGGGTCCCAAGCTTAGGTGGCCGGCCACTAGAATATTAAAAATGATTTTTATTAAAATTATTTCTTATGTGGATATCATGATTTTAAAAGAGAGTTTAAAAATTAAAAATTTCCTTTTATAGTTTTCTACAAAAGATTAAGAGAAGAGATTAATCTCTTTCCTTATTTGTAGTTTAAAAGGATGGTTTTAATTTTTGGTAAAAATTTTCCTTATTTGTAAATCATCTACATGTTTAAAAGAGAGTTTAAAATTTGAAATCTTTTCTTATTTGTTGATTAAAGGAGGATTTTAAATTTTAAGAAAACTTTCCTTTTTAACCATGTTCATGATTTAAAAGAAAAGTTTAAAAATTAATAATTCTCTTTTATTAGTTTCTACAAAAGATTGAGAAAAGATTTGATATCTTTCCTTATTTGTAGATTAAAAGAGATTTTAATTTTTAGAGATAACTTTCTTTTTATCCACATGTTTAAAAGAAAGATTTTAATTTATTTCTTTTTTATAAACCAATCATGAAGGGATTAAATTATTGGAGAAATTTTATAAATTTCTGGAGACAAATTAGGAAGTTTTAATTAATTAAAACTCTCCTTGTTTGTAGCTTTGGTGTGGCCGGCCATGTAAATTGAGAAAAGGAAAATTATTTTTAATTAAATAAAATTTTCCTTTTCATGGCAAAAGAATTAAGGAAGTTTTTAATTAAATTTCCTTATTTGCCAAGACCAAGGATTATAAAAGAGGGGTAGAGAAGGCTTCATGGTGAACAACCTCTATTATTTCTCTCCTCTTTTCCTTGGTGTGGTGGCCAACCTCTCTTCCTCTCTTCCTCTTGGTGGTGGCCGAACCTTCTCTATTTGCTTGGAGCTCTTGTGGTGGCCGGATACTACTTGGAGAAGAAGAAGAAGAAGGAGAGAAAGCTTGTATCCCTTGGAGCTTGGTTGGTGGAAAAAGATCTTCATCTTTTGGAAGCTTTGTGCTTGGCCGAAACTTGAAGAAAGGAGAAGAAGGTGCTTTGGTGGATTCTCATCTCGGAAGATCGTTGCCCACACAACGTCCGAGGTTAGAAGAGGAATACGGTAGAAGATCAAGAGGTCTTTCTAAAAGGTATAACTAGTATTTTTCTTTCCGCATCATACTAGTTATTTTTGGAAATAATACCAAATACAAGAGGCTTACGATTCTAGTATTTCGAATATGTTTTTCGAAGTTGTGTTCTTTTGTTTTATTTTTCCTTGTGATTTGATTGTTCTTTTCGGTTAACCTAAAGTTATTTTAGGAAATTAAATATTAGATTTCTATAAAAGGTTTTGTCTAGTCGGTGGTGGTTGCTCCCATATCCAAGAAGGCCATGTGCCTCGCCACGTCAGTACTGGGAACCAATTATGGAAATTAATATTTAATGGAATTAATAACTTAAGGTGATTTGGGTCGAACGTGTTAAGTTCCGCAGGAGATCCAAGTCAAAACCTAAAAGAATAAATAGATTAAGTTTTGGATCAAACGTGTTAAGTTCCGCAGGCGATCCAAAATTTAATTTAAAAGAACACATGGTAGCTAGGAAAAGGTTCAGACCTTTGTACAAAATTTTTGTACAGTGGAACCTCTAGGCTTTCCGAGTAGCAACCAACACATCTGCAGGTGGATGTTGTCGAGCTGTCCTGGGGACATCGTAGCCGCTCGGGCCCTCGCTTCCTCCCAAACACTAGCAAGTGGCCTGCGGATCAGAATCTTATGCTCGGGGATGGTCGGGCGAGCGCACTACTCTAGGTAGTCCTCTGTTGGAAGGTTGAGGGTCGCGGTCACCGATCGCTGGCCGCTCGAGTCTGATGATGAGGAAATCGTTGGACCGGAAGGAGTAGCAGTTGATGCTGGATCGATCCTGGACCGTAGTGGCCTCCGTTGGATTCGAGACGGAGGCAGAGACGCGATCGGCCGCACGGTGATAGGCTCCGCCAGCAGATCACCAAGGAGGGTGTCCGATTGGATGAAGTGACCTCCACTGTTTCGGGGATGACCGCGGGAGACGATGTACCCCCTCGCTCGAAGGGCCTCACGACCGAGGTGGCAAATCGGGAAGATGTGATTGTGCAGCGTCTCTTGCGCCTAACGAGTGGCTCATCATCACCTGAAGACTCCGAGCCTCCGGCTTGGGCGGCAGGTTTAGGGGAGTGGATTTCCCACCACCTCTATGTTGGCCATCCGGCCAGTGTCGCCTTCGTCCATAGTAGGCGTCCCCCCGCTCTCCGTCAGCATGCCTTCATGGGAGTCGATCGACGTCAAGTCGAGGCTCGCCATTTCTTTTGCTGCAGCTGCCTCGATTTCAGCATCCTTGAGTTTGGTTAGACCGACCGCGCATGCTTGCATCATGATTTTAGGTGCAAAAGAAAAGAAGAAATCAGTTAGATTTTAGGGAAAAGGGTAAGAAATCCCATACCTAAGCCGCTCGAGAGCCTCGCACGGATCGGACTCAACCCGAAGATATACATAACACCCTCCAGCAGTAGCTTATGAATGTCGTATTTATGACCGACCAGCATGTTCGCTGCATGAAGGTAATCCGGTCGGCTCCTGTGCTTCTTCAGATTCAGCTGAGAGGGTAGTCCAACCTGCCAGCGCGTCTGGAAGCTTAGTCGTTCGGGAGGTCGCAGAAAGAAAAAAAATACTCCTTCCAATATTTATTGGAAGTTGACATTTTGTCAAAAAATACTAGGCCGACCCGAGACTGAAAAAAGGTAGGTCCCTAGCTCAAACTTGTTAGGATAGTTGAAATAATGAAAGACTTGAGGGGTTAGAGGGATGTCGTGCAACCGGAACAACACAATAATGTCGCACGGTAAGCGGAAAGAATTGGGGACGAGCTGTGGAAGGGGGACACGGAAGTAGTTACAAACTTCAAGAATAAAGGGGTGGACCAGAAATCGAAGGTCGCCCACAAATTGGTCTCGGAAAAGATAAATAGTGCCGGCCGACGGATTATTTGGCCGATCGGACGAATCAGCCAAGATTATCTCATGGCCAGGGGGGATCTCAAAGACATTCCTAAGGCTCTTGGCGTTGCCCACACCAAATTTGGTCTCCATGGTACTGTACCAGAGACCAGGAGCGGGGTCGGACGACCAAGAAGAGCTAGCCATGGTCGGAAAACAAGAACAGAATTTTGATAGGACAGAAAGCGCGATAAGCGCGAGAAAGAAGCGAAGATTTGAAAGAACTACGTGAAGATCGAAGAAGGCTTACAGAGAGTAAGAAAGGTTGCCACGGACGAAGAGAGGAAGACGGGAAGTCGCGGGAGCAACTGATCGCGAATCGCCAGAGCAACAGGTCACGTATCGCCGGAACACTGAGCAGAAAGCAATGGCAAGGAAGGCGGCACTACGGCGTTATAAGCCCTCGGTTCGGCCAAGCAAAGCTGTCGGATCTAGGGCGTGAAATCCAAGACATAGATCCAGCCGTAGAATTCAAACCGTCGGACGTCACGTCAAAGCCTGTCGCTTCGGGCAGATGGTAACTGCGGCCATGACACATGGCATTCCCTCACTGGTTCGCATTTAATAGGCGCGTGCTTGGCCTTAACGGGGTGATTTCCATGAATTTCAAAGAGATTCTGGTGATGTCAGCATTGACCCCAAGCGTCCGAAGGCATTGAAGGAGAAAGCCCAAGTGCGAATGCTTAGAGCGTCGATCGGCTACCGGGGTCGGTCTCACGGCCAGCCGGCACTCTTCGACGAATCGATCGGAGTTCTACCAATATGGTGGTCGATCAGCCAACCGGTCCCATGCTTCTTGATGTCCAGTCAGTCAAACTTACAGCCTCCTTCGACTAGACTCGAAAGGAAGGCATGTGATCCGATGATAAGGGCCCACCCCTCAGGGGGTCATGGCCACGGTGGCAGTTAAAGTCTAAGCGGTCAACATCCATGTATCGATGGCCGGTCGGACAACTCACTCGCCTGACCGGGACAAAGAAGTATCGATAAGATATCACCACAGCTCGGTCAGACACCGAGCTTCCGACGCTCAAAGCAAGACATACACCGAGCGGCTAGCTCGCTTGAACTTAAATCGAACCTCAGAGCAGGTGATAAGGGGTCACAACACAACGGAACTCTGACAGTGGAATGTTGGTCGAGCGGCCGCTCCGAGCAGCCACTCCGCTCGGCCGAAGGGCTAGACCACCCGAATGGCCAAGGGCTGGCCGAGCGGCCCTCCCGCTCGGCCCACTAACGGACAAAAGGAGGATCAGCTAATATCCTCATGGGAACTCGTGCCATCGATAGACGACATGGTTGGCAGCATGGACAGGCAGAGGATCGTACAGCGGAAACTTCTACTGTCATGTCAGAAATATGCCCAGGTCATTGAGGCAAGGTGTCAGGGACGCTTTCTCGACATGTCTTTTTAGGAGAAGCTTTGAGAAGCGTGTATGCCCCGAGAAGCGTGCATGTGCTTCCCCGGAGCCTTATATAAAGGGCTCCAAGCTTCGACGGAGGTATGCACACTTTACTGTAGCTACTGTTACTCTGCTTCTTTGTTTCCTCGTTCATACATCGCCGGAGACTGACTTGAGCGTCGGAGGGCCATCACCGGGGAGCCCCACTCTGGCTCGGCACTAACGTTGTTGTGGTTGCAGGTTCCTTCAACTCGGAGTCCGTCAAGAGTCAACAAGAGCGACACGCCCCCCAGCGTCCATCGCCTCGATTCTTGGACAGGATCACGTTAAAACATTAATCAAAATTTTAACTTTACTTTAATTAAATCATAATTTATCTCAATTAAAGATTGACTTAAATCAAACCTTAACTTTACTTTGTTTAATAATTTTAACTCTAAATTAATACTGACTTAATTAATCTAAGTTAAATCTAATAAAAAAATAAAGTAAATGAAAAATTAAATTATAACTAATACTTTCATTAATCAATTAACTCAATCAATTAATACGAAATTTAAATTATTTTAATCAAATAAGTATTAAATTATTTAATTAAGTAAAAGTTAATCAATAAACTATTGATAATGAGTAACAAATTATTTTATTTAACCTTAAACTAAAGTTTAACTTAATACACCTAAATCTAAAGTTAATTATTTTTAGAATAATTGATTAATGATTAATCAAACTTAAATGAATAATTGTCATGCCTCAGAGGAGTCCCTATCCGAAGAAATTTCGGCAGCATCTCCCCTGTACGGGTGACAATCTGAAGCATTACTACATACAAAATATACATCAGCAACATACGACTGGAATATATACACAATAGAAACAACATAACATACAGTTTAATATACTCAACCTACCCGGCTGGACAACAATGAAATAAACACAACCACGCAGTTTAATAAGCCTACACGGCTGAAAGTAAACACACAACAACGTAAACGCAGCGGAAAACACAAAACAATATGAACATAAGACCAACAACGACACTGACAAAAATATCTGAAATCACCAGACTTGACTCCAAAATTCACATCGACTTAATGAAAAGCAAAAATACACAAAATCAACATATCACCCAAAAAAAGAAATTATCCTCGAGTGTGACGTAGGACTGGCAGCTGGGACTCTCCAAGCATCCATAACTCATCTATCTGTTACCTGGCGAAAGAAAACCATTTTGTGGGGTGGTGAGTATTGGAACTCAGCGTGTAAAGAAAGAGATAGTGCATGAACATAATAAAACCAATAGAGAATGCCAAAAGGAATACGGTCTCATAAGAGGAATAGCAGATACTACAATAGAACCAAAATAATTGCTCATACCTAACACCATATCCTAGGCTAGGTATAGTAGGTCAGAACTGGTACTAATCTGCTACAGTACTGCTCATAACTACAGATATAATAAGCAAGGTATATACAAATTTCCAATAACTAAACATCTACAATGAGAATACATCTCAACACAAGTAAGCATATCAGCATATGTGAACAACAGCAGTAAGTAAGCAATAACAGCATATATAGACAGCAGCAGCCAAAGCAAATATAATAACAACAGCGTATGCACGGATGGTCACCCCGCCCACCTCTCTGCACCATGACCCCTGTATGGTCGAGAGGTCGGATCAATGACAACTGTACCACCCAAAGGCCGCCACTCCCGCGAGTGACCGGATGGACAGGTGCTGAGTAGCTAACTAGCTACACAGCGAAGGGGGTCCCTGCTGCTCGTACTCCAGCTACCACTCACACGAGTGGCCGAGTGGGGCACAACAAGACAAGCGGCATCAACTCCAGCTACCACTCTCTCGAGTGGCCGAGGATGCGGCATGCATGCAATGACACGATGCAAACAATGCAACAGTCATCATATATATATAAGCAGAAACGGGTATGCTACATGAAGCCAGCATGCTCAATATCGTACATAAATAAGTAACAGTCAAAGCATACAAACATGGTATCTAGTATCTGCTACCGATCATGGACAACAAAAGAGACTGTATAGATATGGAAACGAATTTCTCAAAGATTTCGTGGAAGTATCAAGCGCAGGAAAATAAGAGTGGAGTCAAGGTAAAAACAGTCCTTATTCAAAATAATTCATGCACTAAGGTCAAAGTAGTAAAAGGAAACAAAGCAAGAAGTGCTCGCCTTTTCTGTTGATCGTGCTAAACTAGCTCATGTCAAAGTGCTCGACTCGAATCAACGTCCTGTAAATCACATGATATACAATTTAGCTAATTCCATAAACAACATCTAGCTAAACCCAAACCTAACTTAGGTTTCTTAAGAAAACATTGTAGACACATCCACCTAACCACACTAAATCCTATCCCTTCGAATCTGTCCAGAACTTCACAGCCAACACTAGCGGTAAAACACAATGACAACCATTTTAAACCACTTCAATTCTATCTAGGATTACAACAGCCAACACATGCAGAAACAACACTAAAATAATTCATTTCAAACGATGTCACTTCTAAATCCAGAAAACGCAAGAGGACTCCGGGGAAAACAAACCAAAACTCTAGGATCGTCATCGCATCAATTATACAAGCAGCCAAACACATCAGTTTGAATTCAAACCAACCAAAGAATCTGAACCTCGACAACGTCAATTTGAAATCACGTAGAATCTGCAACTGCCTACAGAATAGAATCTCATCAAAAGGAATCGTGCAGAACTTCATTGCTACCTTCAGTAGTGAAACGTTATCGAAGTGCATCCACGAAAAACCCACAGCGAATCCATGAATAGAACAACATATCAGTCGTAGTCAAACCCCAAATCCATCAGGTCAGAACCAATCCAAGACCAAAAATCTTTTCCAATGAAGCAAGAAACCAAACTACATAGTAAAAATCTTACACCCGGTGAAGAACCCTGACCAATTCTCGATTTAACGCAATGCCTTAATTCCGTGTCGAAAACCGGAAGAAACCCCATGAATCGCTCAAAATCATCCAAGAGGAAACCATCGTATCGCACCCATTTAAAAACAAGTTACCTCAAATAAACCCTACTGCCCCGATTTCGTGCAGAAAGCCACCAGCCGAAGCAAAAACATCATGAAGAAGAATCAAAAACACCACACAACTCATAAATCGGACACTAAAGGCAAGGAAATCGTTCCCTTAGCTACTTGTTCCATACCTCACCGATCCTAGATCAACATAGTGAAAGGTACTTGCCGGATCAATTAGGGCACAGCGCGAAGAGAGGAGGCCGGTGGCTGCTGTGGTGGTGCTCGCGCGCGAGGAAGGGAGGTCGCCGGTTGCTGTGATCGCTGGCTGTCTGGCTCGCGTGAGGGAGAGATTTGTCGGCGTCTGCTGTGGCTCGAGGGAGAAGAAATCGCCGATTGTGTGGTGCTCGGGCGAGGACCAGGACAGGGAGGGCGACAGTGTCGGCGATGGGTTTGGGGAAGATGGAGTTCGGCGGTGAGGGAGCTAGGGCACGGTAATAATAAGAGAAAGGAATTTATAAACTTAGGTATTTTTGATTAAGCCCTAGATTAATTTCTCAATCAACTCCCACTTAATTGGGATATCCAAACAGGTTTTTTATCGGGCCCATTAATGCATCCCCTTTAAATACGTCATACGAGCTCCGATTAATTCTAGAAAAATTTCTAAAAATTTCAATAAGATTATTGGTCAAATAACCTTATTATTTAAATCCGTATATACCAAGTATTTAGAGATAATTATGTAAACTTTATAAACATAAGTGTTACTAACCCTAAATCTCCTAAAACACTTAGGTAGAAAAATGTGCTAAGGCTTTGAAATTTAACATACCCAAACCTTAGTGCTAACTTAAGGGGGAGTGATAAATTCAGGGGGAATGATAAAGTCAACGGGAGTAATAAATTCAGGGGAGTAATAAATTCAGAAGGAGGATCAATTTTTTTTAAATATTTACTTAAACAATTATTTCCTTAAGTTTTTTTTTAAATTCCTTAGAATTTTTTTTTAATTATTCCTTATCAAATTTCTCTTTAAAATCTCTTTTGAAAATCCTAACTCAATTTTTTAAAACAAATACTTTGAAAATCTTACTTTAAATATTTTTTGGCAAATATTTTCAAAAGCTTTATTTTAAAATATTATCAGTTTGAGGAGGAGTATTAATATTTTGCAAATTACTTACATTTTTCTTTAAATATTTTATAAAATTATTTTTGAAAACTGCTTCAAATTTTAAAGGGTTACTATACTACTATCTTTAAACTTTTTTTTTACTTTTTTTTAACCTTAAACGTTTTAAAGATAGGTTTTAAAAATCAGTATGACAAATGTCAAAATTTTTGAAAACGTCTTGACATAGTCTTCAAAAGGTTTTCTTACTTAAAATTCTATCATGTTATTTTTGAAAACCTTAAATTTTTGAAAAGACAATTTTGAAATCATTCCTTATATCTTTTTCAAAATTCAATTTTTGAAAATAATTTTTTAATGTTTTGAAAGTTATATTAAAATATTTTCAAAATTCAATTTTCAAAATGTTTTCCAAACTTTTTGAAAATGTTGTCTCTTTAAATTTCTATCTCTGGTCTAGCATTTTCAAATTTTATACCTTTTGGAAATCTAATGAAAAGATAGTAAATTTTGCAAATTATGTAGACTTTGAAAATTATTTCAACTTTATTTTTAAAAATTCTGCCATTAAGATTTAAGACACATTTGAAAATTTTTAACTTCTTTATTGATTTTTTTTTAATTTTGAAAATTTTACAAACTTTATTTTTTATTATAAGGTTAATTTTCCCAATAAACCTGAAAATTTTCTGTTGTTAAAAATTTCTTTTCTTTACTTAGCCACTTTTTCCAAACTCGTCTATGCTTATTATTTTTGATGAATGACAAAGGGGGAGAGTTAGGTGGATTAATTTAGCAAAATACTAGACAAAACACTTACCTAACTAAATCAAAATTATTTCATTGGTCCAGTTATTTTTTCATATTTTTCACTATCTTAACTCAGGTTGTCATTGCATCAAAAAGGGAGAGATTGTTGATGCGGATAGCACTAATGGTCTAACTCAGGTTTTGATGAATGACAAAGTAGGTTAAGTTAGTTTTGTTGTGACCTAACACTTTGATTGAGTGTGCAGGTAAAATCTAGTTAGGTCGACGGGCTAACCGGACAGCTGGTGCGAAACCCAGTTATGTCGACGAACTGACCGAATAGCTGGCAAGAAGTTCAGATAGGTCAACGGGATGACCAGATATCTGGCACGAAGCCTAGCTAGGTCGACGGGCCGACCAGATAGTTGACACGAAGCCCAGCTAGGTCGATGGGCTGACCGGATAGCTGGCATGAAGCCCAGACTAGTCGACGGGCTGATTGGATGTCTAGCAAAAGGTAAGTAAAGGTAAGTCACTGGAGGAGAGTGACTATGAGGACGTGTCCCAATTGAGGGACAGTAGACGTCGGTCCAGTTTAGGTCCACTTGAGATCCCTAAACTGAGACCTTGACTAGTTCCTGGTCCTGGGAGGACAGGAACTAATTATTCTATTTATTACATTTATGCTAACATTTGTCTTGCAGGATATTTGGACTAACACATTTGTTGCAGGGAAAGAAATCAAGCAAGTTGCCTTCGGGTGAACAGTACCCTAGGGCACCCTCCATGGCTATGGAAGGTGCCTCGGTACTGTTCATGGAAGGCGCCTTCCGTGGATAAAATTTAACTTCACTGCGGATAAGTGCCAAGGAAATCGGGATAGCTTTTGCCTCATTGGAGGCGCCTTCCATGGCTATGGGAGGCGTCCTCCAAGCCCTTTATAAGGCAGTCTCGAGTAGGCACTTAAACAACAACTACATACGAGCTACTGTGCGTTTATTCAAGCTTCCGACTGCTCCTGATTGCTACTATGACTCTACTATGAAGCCGCTGAGCCCGATGACTGATCCAAGGAGTTTTGGTGGCCCCAAGTAGACAGACATCAACACAAGAAGAGCACTCATTTTGATCCATAAGAGTGTTGGTAACTTTGTCATTATACTTAATTACTATAAAAGGGCAAGTGTAGTGTGTTGCACTTGACCTAACTTTTTGTACTCGATTCTCTCTTCCGGGGGTATCGGAAGAGGTTTTTAGTGGACTGCCCATCGATAGGTCCGCGGTACCTAGGCCTTGGAGTAGGAGTCGTCGAAGGCTCTGAACCAAGTAAAACCCGCCTATGTTTTCTTGTGTCCTGGTTTTTGCTTTCTCATTTTCGTTTTTCTCTGCGTACTCTGCTTTTAATTTTTAAAAGAAAATAATTTTTAAAAACCACGTGATTCACCCCTCCCCTCTCACGTGTGTCACGATCCAACAGACTATACCTCTGTTGTGTGTGCACATAAGTCTGGTGTGTATGTGCATACATGTCTGATATTTCTCAGTAAGTTTTTTCTTTCTTTCTCTCATCGAGTCCTTGATCTTCTTCCATCTTTGTTTTCTATGGCCATGTCTCCTCAGCCTCCTGAGTCTATCCCCGGGTTGGGTCTAAGTTTAACGGCGATGAAATCGATCAGATGAAACTTACCTATCGTTTTCCAATTGATTATCAAATTGCCATCCCCTCTGCTTATGACTGACTCCATTTGCCTCTCGATGGGTTTTGCCCTTTTTTAAGGACCAATTTTGCGCCGACCTCTGCTTTCTCGTTTACCCATAAGTGTGTAGATATTTTCACATTTCCCTGCACCAACTAGTGCCCAACTCCTTTAGGTTGCTTTGCTGACTGGTCGTGCTATTCCGTTTGTATAGCATCCCTTTAGTACCTCGGATGTTCCATTACTTTTATTATCCCAAATTGTCCAAGCCAAGGACCTTTCTGTTCCAAGCCCAAGTGAGTGCTATCTTTTTTGATAAAATGTCATCCTCCAATAAGCACTAGAAGGAGCATTATTTTTTTGTTCGTTTTCCCGTTTGGCCCGACTTTCCGACTGCTAGCAAATGGAAGTGATGAAGGCTCCATCGCTCGAAAGATATCAAAGCCGATCGGACTACCTCGAAGCAACCTCGAGTCTAGCCAATCAGAAATATTACATACACTGACTGCTATTAGAGAGTGCCTTATATGTGTTCAAACTGAGCTCAATCTGAACGTGACTGTCCCTTACCCTAGGTATGCCCTTTCTTCTCCCCAACTTTGAATCTAACTAATTTCCCTTCCTTTCTTGCAGCTTAAATCATGTTGAGGGCACAGTTGAGCAACAAAAGCAAGCTCGCTGACATGGAAATTAATGCCAAGGGAGTTACCAAGCTGGAAAGTCATAGCTTACTGTCGGTCGACCAATCTGACGATCTAATCGATGACGCAAGAGGAAGCCATGTGGCGGCTAGTGAGGCAGAAGGAAGCCAAACGGTGGCTAGCGATGTCGTGGCCACCACAGCTAAACTCCATCCCGAGCGGCCATCAATGGCACCGATCGTGGTGCCTTTGGAGTCGTCCACCTCGGGTGAGCCATTAATCTGAGGCAAGAGGTATTGAGGGGAAGCTTCATCCCGTTCGACTACCTTTGCACTGCAAACTTCTACACCTACTGCCTCACATCCGCCTTCCGAGTAGGGCGAGACTTTATCTCTCGCCTTTCTCGAGCTGGGGACGGCCACGGCTCCCACTCCTATGTCATCCGACCAAACACCCTCGCTGTCTGCAGTGCCGTCGGGGACCATATGCAAGTAGGTTTCTTATGTTGTAGATGCATGTTGCATATATTGAGATCTTGTCATGATTTATACATGTTTATTAATCATACATATACATGTTTCCTCTTGCTTAACTACAGTTACGATTTTCCTCTTGCCAATGTGCGATCCTCCTTGACTCACTTGGACTTTCCTTTACCTGACAGCAGTTAGGACTTTATCCTTGCCTAACCCTCGAGTTAGGATTTTACCCGCCTAACCTCCAATTAAGACTTTACTCTTACCTAACCCTTGAGTTAGGATTTTGCCTTGCCTAACATTCGGTTAGGACTTCCTAGTCAAGTATCTGGTCACACCTACTTGACTTCTCTCTCACATAGTGTCAAATATCCGGTCAACCTTGACTTATTTAACTTTTGCTCATATATTATCCAAACATCGAAACTCAAACTTGAATCCACTCAAGCTTAGTCAAACTGATCAACCTTAACCTGGAGACAATTACACCAATAATCTCGCCCGTTTTGATATTTGACAATATGTTTAAGTTAGGTTAACCTATTAGCCTAACTTCCTTCTTCATCTCATGCCAAGGCATGAATGAGGGTTTCTAACTTAAACCCTACATTTTCTCCCCTTTTGACATACATCAAAAACTCTCCCCGATAATCATTATGTTCAAAGGAATTTAATGAAAATCTCATACCTTTCATTATATACTATGCCCAGCCTTAAGTATTTATCCATCACAATAAAGATTTCCAATCTTCCATTGTCTCCTCATCATTTTCATTTAAAAGAAAATTCATACCTTTAAAGAGAAACTCCTCCTTAAAATATGCTCCAAACTTTTATCATTGCACCAATACTGATTTAGAGTTTGTAACTCTTTAGGAAATCCAAAATTGTAGTCGTGAGGTTAAAAGTTCATCTTTGAATCTAAACCTCTCCCTAAACACTAAATTAGTGCTCTTTAACCATTCCTTTCTCATTTTTATCAAGAAAATTACCCTTAAATACTTATCAAAGTACTTTAGAGAGTTAGGAAGGGTTAACTCGACTAAATATGGCTTAATGGACTGAAATCAGAACACTTAAACCAAAATTAACTTTTCTAATTGATTGGTTTCAGCTACCAATCGATTTTGACCTGTTCTGAATCGATTGGCATTGGGTGCTAATTGATCACCACGTGCTAATTGATTATGCCCACTTAATCGATCACCTAATCGATTCCACGAGTCTCTGTGCTCATAGAAATTCACCTTAATTGATTGAACCAATCGATTAGTGTGAGGTAATCGATGGGTCCAGTAGATTATTGTTTTTGATTTTTTTGATTTATGAAATTTTAGATTCAATTAAGAAAATTATAAATAATTCTACGATTATCAAAAAATTATGAAATTTTGTATAGATATTACTCATATCATATACTATCAGGAAAAAATAGATTTCTATGAAAATAACTCTCATTTTCAAAGATTGAGATAAAATTGGAAACTATTAAAAATTTCAATGTTTCACTCTACTTTGGATGTAACTAATCAATGGTGATCTCTATCAAAAGATAGACTTCATCAAAAAATTTCAAAATAATTTTGAAATGATTTTAAAAATAAATTTTCAATCATGTTCTTTGGGCTAGATGCACATGACTTGTACATTAGCTTTCCCAATGATTAGACTTTACAAAACATTTGTTTTGATGATACTAAAACTCAAAAAGATGCACTAAATCAAGATATTGAGTTTTGTTCATCTTCTTAACATCTCACTTGTATCTAATATGTCTCAACACATGTACAAGTCAACCTTATGATTTTTGTGAGATGGATCTCTGGTGTAATAGTCAGGAGTCGATTCTCAGAAACTGATGACCTGGAGTTTATTCCACCATACGTCTAACACTTATGTACCTGTATTTACCTCCCTCCATATTTATAGGGTCGATACTAAGGGTCGTTAAGGTAATAGATTTACCTTGATAAAACTGCATAGCACTAAAAAATGCTCTTCTTTGCTGCACATTCACCAAACACACCAGATTATATCTTCAGTTGTGCTAAAACTATACTTTGTAGCTTTGGCTTGTATGTCATTCTTGTGGCAGTTGTCTTAGCAACATACAACGATAACCAAAATTTCCATTATTAAATTATTATTTAAAAGTGTGTATAAACATGTCTTTTTTTTTTACCAATTTTTTTGTGGAAAAATGATGATGATAGGTGTTCATGAGAACTGTAATATGGATATTCATGAAAACTTTGTTGTTGCTTTGACAATACTCCAGTTATTTGAGAGAATTTATAAACTGTCGATTAGTTGTATGGGAGGAAAAAACTAATGACGGTCATCCCTAAATGTTTGTTCGTTAAGTAAAACACAGTTACAGTGTCAACTCAAAAAGATTGTGATCCTTATAAATCGAGCGGAAGATAATCCGTTTCAAGCTGTCATTCCACCATCATCTAAATTCTACAATCATCTACATTGTAATGACATTGAAGATAACACTATAAAAAAATAGCATTATCGACGGAATATTCGATCGTAATTCCGTCGGTGAAGATGTTTACCGATAGAAAATAATGTGCCAATATAAAATTCATCGAAAAGTATTTTCCGACAAATTTAGGTATTCCGTCGGTAGTATTACGGATGGAATAGCTTATTCCATCGGTAATCTTAACTTAATTCATCAGTAATCCCATTTAGAGATTACCGACAGAATTAGTATTCCGTTAGAAAATACCGACGGAGTACTAATTATTTTCTAACGGAATACTAATTCCGTCGGTAATCTCATTTAGGGATTATCGATGGAATACCTAATTCAGTTGATATTTTCCGACAGAATTAAGAATTCAGTTGGAAAATATCGTTCGATATTTTCCAACAAAATGCCTAATTCCGTTGGAAAATATCGTTCGATATTTTCCAACAGAATGCCTAATTCCGTCAGTATTTCGACGGAAATAAAAAAAATCACAGGTTGCCTTCCTATTTAAGTCATAACCTATATACAGTTGTCATACATAAAGAACTATCACAAATGATAACATTTTCATACATACAAATGATATAAAGTGCTCACAATCCACAATTACATTTCACATTCATATATTTATACATTTTACAATCCAAATAGTATCTAAAATAGCAATAGAAAACTCATATATATCCATATCCATAATAGAAAATTCTTACAAATAAACTAATAGAAAAAAATTACACTATCCATTCATAATCCAAATAGTACATCTATATCTAAAATTGTAATAGAAAATTCTACAGAAAGTCAAATATGATAGATTTATATCATATTTATATATAACTAAAATATTGCATATATATAAGTTTTGATACCTGGATAGTCAGCATGATTAAATGATGATCATCAATGGCAATAGCTCTGGACTCCTGAAATATATAGTAATACAATATTTAAATACTAGTCTAGTAAATTATCAAAATATAATAAATATATTTTGCTTGAGTTATGGTTGAACAAACCTAAAAAAAACTAATCATCATGATCTGATGAATCCTAAGTCTCCTATGGCAGCGGGGGCAAATAAGCTATGAACGCTCGCATCTAAGCCATGAGAGCATCATGATCCTATTTTTGCATACAATCATCCTCGGCTTGTTGCCACTTAGCTGCTATTGACTCATTCATCTTCTGATCCATTGAGGCAATTTGAGTGCGTAGTGCTTGATTTTCTCATCTTAAACACTGCATCTCAGTAAAAGAACAGGAAGAGGAACCATCACGACCCCTAAGAGTCCTCAAATGATCGAATACGACTTTAGCTTAGGAGCTAAGGTCGTAAAGGGTGGAGTTTTTTTCCCGTTCACCAACAACATCATAATAAATATCCTTTAGTGCCTCAATGGATAGAGGTTGTGCCCCCCCCCCTCTGCTTATGGTAGAGATGTTTGAGTCACTCTATCTGTCATTTGATCCTGCGTGAAAAAAATATAATATAAATATTATTCAATTTAATCATAATTACAAAGTTAATAAAGATAAAAAGTTAAATGTAATAAAGTAAATAATTTTACATGTATGGCCTTCGATCTGAGATCGACAAATGTATATCCATCCTTTTGTGCTTAAGAAAGACCTTCATACAAGTAGGTTGGCGGGCTAGTTCATACTCCTACATACACAAATAATTTGGAACAAAATTATATAAATTTAATAATAAATATAAAAATTTATTTATTTAACTTTAAATTAAACTCACCAGATTCATGGTGTGCTCAACAATGGATTTGGATCCGGACGTATGCCGAGCAGTTCTAGTGCTCAGGCCACCTGGCTCTGTATTTCTCTTTGTTCAAGTCTTTTCTACATTTTCTTGCCACCTCTCTATAGCCCAAGTGGCCGCCCATGCATTCCATGTCGCCTCGAAAACATATGTCAGTTTAGTGTCTTTCTTTCTTATATAGTACATCATGTCTCTGTAGAGTTTGGCACAGTAGTTATTCCATGTCACTTTAAATTGTTTTTCTTGGTCTTCGTACCATGTATATCTTTTCTACAAACGTAAGTTGAACATTTAGTATAAGAAAGGATAAATATATTATGGAATACCAAATATATTAAATTTACTTACCACGAATTCATTATAGTAAAATGTCTTCATCTCCTATGTCATGCCCCGAGGGTATACTTGTCTGTCAAATCAGACAGTACCCCTAGTGAGAATATAGGAAATACTTGATATCAAACAAATTCAAGCCAATACAAACTCCAATGCAATAAAATAACACCAAGTCACCAACGACAATACGTGTATGTATGCGTTAACATGTGATCGATCATATTAAACTAACCAAAAACATAAATTACTCAATACAAAAGAAAACCAAAATTTTAAAATAGCGGAAGGTACACCAACTCAAATAGAAATCCAAACTTGAGTGGGACCGGCAACCAGGACCTCTGAATAACATAACACCTCCTCTATCTACTAACCTGAAAGTCAAAGGAAAAGTAAGGGGGTAGTGAGTACAACAACTCAGTGGGTAAAAGAAAATAGCGCATGAATAATATACTATCAGGAGATCAAAGAATGCAATCTCAGGTAAAATACTTACTAACCGATGTAGATGTCCTAACAAAATCAACAGCTAACCAAAAGTATAATCAATTACATAACAGTTCATTAACTTGCTCAACCAAGTATAATCAACAAATCGGAAGTACATTCAGTACATCCAAATCTGCATGAACAAATACATGACCGACATATAGCAAGCACATAACAAATACTGACTGCAGAAGAAACACTCTACCACGAATGGTCCCGTGGGCAATCAAGGTAAATGACTAGTTTCTATCTATGGGAGAACGCTCTACCACCGATGGTCTCATGGGATGACAGGGTAAATAACTAGTCGTTGTCTGCGAGAGAAGGCTTTACCAAGGATGGTCCCGTGGGCAAACAGGGTATATACCAATGGTCACTAACGACTCTTTCAACCACACATGGGAGATAAGATATACTAACAATCGTTGACGACTCTCTCAACCATGAATGGGAGACAATAGTCAATAGAATATACCAACGGTTACTGACGACTCTCTCTCAACCATGAATGGGAGACAATGGTCAACAGGATATACCAACGGTTGCTGACGACTCTCTCAACCATGAATGGGAGACCATGGTCGATAGGATATAGCAACCAAGGGTCTAGTAGGATCCTCGAAATACTATATCATAGTATAATTCTACTAATATATAGGCATGAGCCTATATAACAAGTAAGGGTCTACTAGGATACTCGGTACCCTATATTATGATATAATCCTACTAGTATATAGGCAGAAAATAGACAATCATGTCCATAAATTACTATTCACCTAGCATTAATATCTTGACTAATTCCATGAAATCATCTCAGATATAATAAACAACGAGATCAAGATCAAATAATCCTAGGGGTTGATTCAAAGGGGAAAGCCTAGTGGAATACACTACCCTTCTATCAAGTATAGGTCAATATAATCTCACTAACATATATGCCCTCACACTAGTATACAACTATACTACCTATACTATCAGTGCCCTGTAGGCACGAGTCTAAGTATATAACCATACTATAATATAAATTCATGAACATAAGTTATAGGCCTAAATAACATCAAGGGTCTATTAGGATACTAAATATCCTATACCATAGTATGAAATAACAAACGCGGGTTTAGCAAGATGCTCAATATCCTATAATACGGTATGATTGTCATACACTAGGGCCTGGTAATATCATGCATATATATATGAGTTCAATCATAAATAACAAATATAACTGCATAGTTATCAATAATAGGTCAACATATAAGGACAAGCAATAAGGTATCAACTCAGGAGCAATATAGGATAGATTTAAGGTAGGTGAGTAACTGTAAATTCATCGAACATGACAGTAAATAATCATGTACTATAATCAAAGCTATCAAGAAGATAAGCTGGATCTACCCACCTGATCTATAGATCGTGTTAACTATCTTCACATCCGGGAGTCACATCAAGCTCCTACAAGTGTATGACACAAAGCCGATATAAGGATGTATGTTTACAACTCATATAATCAATCTATTGATCAATCAGATAACTAATCAATCAATTAATTAATTAATCAACCTATTAATTAATTAATCAATTCATTAATTAGTCACAATTATAGCTAATTAATAAATCTATTATCCATTGGATAATCCCTATTACTTGCTTAACCACTGTAATAAAATTGATTATTGTTTAATAACTCAATCAATTAACCTTATTCATCATCCCAAATCAATTAAATACCCTAAACCTGTTAGTGAGTGCATCCTAAGATAATTATCTGAACTAATTAATCACATACACAATTAATCAACCTTAGCTCCTAATCAAGCTCTTAGAGATTTCTAATACTAATTAATCATTCGAATAAAAATTTGTTACCCTCTTCTCCTTTGGTGGTGGCTCGCTGCGGACGATAGTAGAAATGTAGGGAACAGGCAACGCTCATTGCTGGTCACTCTAGCGGTGAAGCAAAGTGGCGACCAACGGTGAGGTGGTGACGCACGAGCGCAAGGGGAAGAAGAAGGGCTAATTGGCAGTGCTTCGACTGGTGCGGTCAAGCAAACTATTAGTAGGGTACACAATGCCAACCACAATGTAGTAGTGAACTCGTGTGATGGAGAAGCGCGACTGCTCGTGGCGACGAGGAAGGGAATCAGGAGAAGACCGGTGCTCAGGGAGACAGTTGCCAGTACAGAGATCTGGTCGTGATGGGGGAAAGAAAGGCAGCTTGTGTCGCTGATCGCTCGTGATGGGATCGTCGCTAGTGGAATTGGGTAAAGGGAACCACAGTGTCTGGTGGAGGGAACCACAATGTCGGCGAGGCAGGCATGGCATCGCGAGGCAGCACATCGAGCTCTCCACAAGTGCGGCAGTGGCGAGGCATGTAATGCGTGTGGAAAGCATTAACAGTGACTGGGGGAAGGAAATGAAAAGTCGCCGGCGTTGGCTACTCACTTGGACGGAGGGCATGCGTCAGTGGTCGAGCATGCGGTGGCGGCTGTGATGTTAGGATGGTGGGGCTCGCAGCAGCTGCCGCGACCACGGAGGGAGGCTTCTTGTTCGCGATAGGAATATTAAGATTAGGTTTTAACTTAGGGTTAAACTATGAAAGCCTAACTTTACCTCAATCAACTCTTACTTTAATTGGATATTCAAAACAGACTTTTCTCTTATCCATTTATACCCCTTAAAATCTAAAAAGTTTCCGTTAAAATCTAAAAAAAATCCAATAAATGTCTTAAATTCATATAAACCTATTTCCTAATAAATTATCTACTAAAATATATTTATTTCACTTAAAATAATTTAATTATATCAACCTTTAATTATTTTAAATCCTTAGCTATATTTTTGGTATATTACATTCTGCTCTACATGCCTCCATGTAGTACCAGAAGTGCATAATCTTTCTTTAAATTTTCCGATGATGTAAGATGCAATCCAGTGGCTATCAAGAATAAATCTACAAGAAAAAATATGAAGATATGAAATTTATTAAAGTAATATATGAAATTGAATTACTAATAATAAAAAATACTTACGTGTCTCTAACAACTCTAATAACCTTGTAGTCACGGGGTGCTATTGCTTGCTGCTCAGCCATAATAATATTTGTAAAATAATATTACAGCACAACATATATACTAAAGTTTACAAATATGCATGACATCAATACAAAACAATATGAAAATATAACTTATTTGATGAACAATAATACTAATATTTTATCATTTTTAACATCTGACTAATCAATAATAACAGTTTCTACGTCCTCATCACTAGACTCTGTTAGTATAACTTCATCCTCACTATTAGACATCTCTACATCATCTATCTCCTCGTAAGTGATATTAACATCTATAAGTAATTGAGATGTGGATTAGAGTTATGCATCAACTGAATGCCTCTTCTCTTCGTAGGGTATTCAAGATAGAAAACTTGGCCCACTTGTACCCTGAAAATGAAAGGTTCAAACTTATTGAACCTTTTGTTTGCATTAACCTCAACTAAATTATAATTTGGATGTATTCTAGTACTTGTTCTTGGGGTATGATCATACCATGAACATTTGAATAGCACACAGTTTTATAGGTAATGTAGGATATTCAACATCTATGATTTCCTCAAGTCTACCATAATAATCAAACTGAGTGTTATTGTTGTCCATAGATCATTTGAATCAAACACTAGAATTATAGGTTAATCTCCGTGAATCTCGTTGTGCCACATGGAATTTGAGGCTATTAACATAGTGACTAGAGTAGACCTTTATTTTATGGAGGGGTCCTGATGCAAGATTCATTATCCTATCATCTACTACATTTGATATTCTGCGATCTTTAACCTATAAAATCAGTAGACATTAGGACACTTCTTAATACACATGAACTTAAAGATTTGATAAAATCTCCAACTTATATATATTTCAAATTATAATGCAAATGCGACCTCTAACTTTTCAGCTACCCCACATGCATCCATTTATGGATTTTGTAGATATAGTTATTGTTCATATAAGCTGGGAAACAAGATAATTTTAAGATAATTGAGTTATCAAGCAAACAAATTAAGTGGGGGATACATTTTTTATTAGAGAAGTCAACTTACTTTATGTATGGTTTGACCTCATCACAGTTTAAGAGTATGTATATTCTTACAGCATGGAATTCTTTTGGAGATAAAAATCTAGAAACAAATGCACTCATTGGCTTGCCAAGAAACTTGCAAATAGAAAGCATCGAATGGTCTATTGCCTGAGCATCATCAGAATTTCTAGGACACTTGTGATGTCAAGTTTTCATACATTATTAGTAAAATAATAGGAGCAGAAAGAAGATGTTTCTTCAACCAAATAAGCATTACATATTAAGCCCTCAACTCTTACTTTGTTACAAACACTATTCTTTAATTTCCATAAAAATCATTTGAATGGATACATCCATCTGTATTGCCCAGGACCAGCTATTTATGTCTCGTATGGTAAATGTACTGGTAGATGTTTCATTGAATCAAAAAATAGATGGAAATATGTGCTCCAGCTTACATAGTGTGAGAGAAATGTCTATTTCTAGCAGAAGCAAATAATCCATCATAATACACCTCGTTATCAAATCTCTAAAAAATAGACTCAATTCTGTAATTACTTGCCAAATATTATGAGGAAGTAAATCATGAAAAGTTGTTGGTGCAGTAAACATTCGACGATCGAACCTGTATTTTAATTATGTCAAAGGGTCCAAAGTTAAGTTTTTTTGTTATCCAATAAGGTTCATTGAGGTTGCAGGAAAGTCCTAAGTTATCTTAGGTAAAAGTCCTAGTGGATTCTAGGCAGGTGGAAAACCTTAGAGGGTGGTAACCCTAGGTCTTAGGGGGTGGTAACCCTAGGTGGTGGAAAGTCCTAGCTGTGGTTAGATAGGTGAAAAACCCTAGAGGATGGTAACCCTATGTCCTAGGGGGTGGTAACCCTAGGTTGAAGAAACCCCTAGGGGGTGGTAACCCTAGGCTGAGGAAAAATCCTAGGGAGTGGTAACTCTAGGTCCTAAGGGGTGGTAACCCTAGGTGGAAAGTCTTGGAGGGTCGAAGGCTTCGGGCAAAAATCCTAGAGTCGGGGACTCTAGGTTGAAATCCTGGTGTCGCGAACCGGGTGAAAGTCTGAACGGGTCGTAGAGCGGATGTCCAACATGAAGACCGGAAGCTTCGGACGCTGAGCAAAAAGTCTAGTTGGTCTGGAGGATCAATCTGGCAACTGATAACTTCTCCTGAGAGGAGTAGATGAGGACGCATTCCCCGAAGAGGGAACATTAGGCGTCGGTTCGACCTAGAGTTTCGTCGAAACTCAAAGTCAGAACCGGACAGTTAGAGGCCGTCGAATTTCAGTTTATATATTGTTTTATGCCTGAACTAACTTTATTTTACAGAAAATAAAGGAGCTGAAAAAAGCTGGTCTGGGCACCCGAAAGGGGTCTGGGCACCCCGAGCTGGTCCAGGCGCCCGGAGTCAGTCCAGGCGCCCGGGACCCAAAAGTTATCGCCAAGCTGATGTGACGCGTGCGAAGTGGCCGGGCCACATGGTATAGGCGCCCGGAGGGGTTCCGAGCGCCCGGAACAACCTATAAAGGAAACTTCAACTAGGAGCTTCGTAACGACATTCAGAACGACTTCTTCTCTTACGCATTGCCAAGAAAACACTTCCACGACGCCCCGAAGCTCTGACGTTAACCAAGAACAAGAATCTTCATATTTGTAGTCGTCAGTATTCTTTACTTTGGAGTTGTTTTTAATATTGTATTTGCTTACTTGTACTTATTCAGAATTGATAGTGGATTGTCTATCGAAAGCACTCTTACGTGTGGGCCTTGGAGTAGGAGTCGACACAGGCTCCGAACCAAGTAACCAAAAGTGTTAGCGATTGCTTTTAACTTATTTCTATATTCCGCTACGTATTTACTTTGAGTTTTCTGAAACAAACTAAATAGCCACGAGCACTATTCACCCCCCCTCCCACCCCTCTAGCGCTTTACGATCCTACAATTGGTATCAGAGTGGGGTCACTTTGAATCGGTGAAACCACCATTCAAGTAATTTTTTCGTGATAATTTTTAATTTTTCGGAGTCAATTGGAATCGATAAAATTGCCATCTTTCGATTTTTTTCGATCAAATTCTTTCATTTCTCGAAGTCGGTGCAACACCACTCTAGCTCGCCTTTTTAATTCATTATCCCACACTACTAATCCAAGACCAAGTCTTGGAACAAGTTTTCTTATTTTTCTGTCGTGCTAGATTTTTAAATTGCCCATCAAGAAGGCTTTAGCACGGCTCGCCCGCCTCTTTTCTTCGACGAAGATTTTGGCTACTGGAAAGGGCGAAAGGAATACTACCTCCAAACCCAACTTGAGATGTGGATGATCATCAAAATTGACATCTCACTCCCACTTTACAGCACTAGAAAACTAGTATCTTGTGAGAACTGGGACGCAAGTTTGATGAAGAAGGTCAAGGCCAACGCTAAAGTGACATGTACTCTTCAATGTGATTTAACAAAGGAGGAGCTAAACCGAGTAGGCTCATTCTCAAGTGCGAAAGAACTATGGGAAAAGTTGATCGAGCTCCATGAGGGAACTTCTGACACGAAGGTAAGTAAAAGAGATTTGATTTTAAATAAGTTATATAACATAAAAATGCGGGATGGAGAATCTGCAAGTCAACTACATGCACGCATCCAAGACCTTCTCAACAGTCTCCGCGCAATCAGACAGAAGGTGGAAAATTACGACGTTATTAGGTATGCATTAAATGCATTCCCTAGGAACATCTTGTGGCCATCAATGGTAGATGCTTACAAGGTCTCTAAGGACCTTTCCTCCATTAGATTAGATGAATTATTTTTAGAGTTTGAATTACATGAATAGACTAATACACCTATGGCCGAGAAAGGTATTACTTTGATTGCAGATATGAGCAGAACGCGAGAAGCAAAAGCAAAGTGCAGAACTGAACCAACAGTGCTGGTGAATCTGGTATGAAAACTCTACAAGAAGAAGAAGGGATTCATCAAGAAGGACATCAAAAAGGTAATTCAGTCCAAGACGGTGCAACCAAGTCCAAAAATAAAGATCGAGGTAACTTGTTATGGCTGCAACAAGAAGGGACATATCAAAGCCAGCTGTCCAAATCAAAAGGAAGCGAAGAAGCAAAAGAAGAAGAAAGTACTGTAGGCGACGTGGGATGAGTCTTCCTCCGAAGATTTTGATGAAGAGCTCAAACAGACGAGCTTCCTCGTGCTTACAGCCCGGGAACAAGTCGACGAATCAGAAATCGAGAGCGAGTCGAAAATACAGACCGAGAGAAGCCACAGATCCATATTCATTTCTGAATGGCCTAACCCCCACTGTAAGTACTTCTCAGATAACTAAACTGCATAACTTAGTTAATTATCTTATGCGTAAGTTAGCAAAATCCAACATCCAAATCAAGTCACTCCAAAAAGAGGTAAAATTCTTAAGGAGGAGACTAAACTTAGTGTTTCAACTAAGCTAGTTCAAAGTGGAAGTTCAATTCAAGTCCAACAACTTGAGGAAGAAAATTCCAATTTAAAAACTCAAGTTAAAGAACATAAGGACACGTTGGAATGCTTTACCTTGGGTTCCAAGAATCTTGATCTGATTCTTGAAAAATAAAGAGTTATATACAACAGATCCGGACTTGGATTTAAGGCTAAACGAAAATACAAGTCTTACTTATCACTTATAATTAGAACTAATAGAAAAATAATCCAAACATGGGTCCCAAGTCGAACTTGGTTAATTAAGTTAGACTTGGTCAATATTGGATCCCCAAGGATCAAATCCATTAACTTTATAGACCCTATCGAGGCTATAATCTAGGGAGAGTCAATATAAAGACCATCTTTATCGATAAATTAATATGTTTGATGCTTGTTTTTACTGTCTTTATTATACATGCTTAGACTAGGTTAGATAAGGACCTAAGCGTGATTTACACTTGACTAGTTAGACCTAGGGGTTTCAAAAGGAAAATAAATATTCAATTTCTTTGAAAGGCTTTGTCTAGAAGTGGTGGATGATCCTATACCCAAGAAGGCCTAGTGCCTCGCCACAGCCTGGAAGTCAATCTTTGAAATGAATATTTAATGGACTGATTGTAAAACCTGAGTCTAACTTAAATGTAAATCAATCCTTAGATGATAATCTAAATCAAAGATAAAATTAATCATCTCACAAGAACCTATAAGGTTCTCTGATTACAAATCTAGAAAAGGGTGAGATAGACCTAGGTTTAAAGTAGTTAACCAAATCAAAATTAATTAATTCAATTAAGTTAACTTAATTATTTTGGAAAAATTAATTTCAAAATGTTAATCTTAATTTCAAAATGTTAATTATTTTCAAAATAATTAGTTACAAAATTATAATTAATTTCAAAATCATTACTTATAAAATTATAATTAATTTCAAAATCATAATTAATTTTAAAATCATAATTAATCTCAAAATTAATCATAATGAATTTCAAAAATCTTAATTATTTAATTATTAATTTTCAAATCATAATTAAATTTTAAATTATTAATTCTTAGATTTTTAAAATCTTAATTATTTTTAAATGATAATTAATTTTTAAATCATAATTAATATGTAAGTTTATAATTTCAAACTTAATTAATTTTCAATATATTTTCAAAATCTTCAAAATATTAATTATTATCAAATGTTTAAATCTAATTAAACTTATATTTTAAAATTTAAAATTCAAACTCATTGAAAATTCAAACTTATATTTTAAATTCTCAATTTTAATATTTTTAAAATATTGATAAAATTAAAATAAACTTAACTCTGTCTCACACACACTCATAAGATGAACATGCTTGATAATCTAGAATGAGTGAGATGGAAAATCAATAAAGTAAATAATAACTTTTATGTTTTTTTTCATACTTGGACACTAGGACTCTAAAAAAATTTTGGCATTAATTAAGGGGGAGGGCAAAGAAATTTAAGACATTTTTTTTTATTTTGTTAGAACATTGTTTTTCAAAGTTAAACTTTTCAAAAAGAGGAAGTTCAATTTTTTTTACTGTTTTTGAAAAGAAAAATAAATTATTTTTTGAAAATATAGAAACTAAGTATTTGATAAAGTATATTTAAGTATTTTTTTCAAAAAAAAATCATTTACTTAGCTAAGTATTTTTTTTCAAGAAATTATTTTTAAAAGCTAAGTGTTTAAGCAAAATTATTTTTAAAAAGCTAAGTGTTTAAGAAAAAATATTTTTAGGCTAAGTGTTTAAGTAAAATTATTTTTTTAAAGCTAAGTGTTCAAGCAAAATTATTTTTAAGGTATGTACTTAACTAAGTTTTTATCAATTTTTTTTAGCTAAGTACTTAACTTAGTTTTTATCAAAAAAATTTAACTAAGCTTTAATCAAAATCCTTTTTATGCTAACTACTTTTAACTAAGCCTTTTTCAAAAACATTTATAAGGCTAAGTTCTTATCAACTTCTCTCGAAAGCTAAAGTACTTGACAAAATAATTATTTTCAAAGCTAAGTTTAGCTAAGTTTTTTTTTCAACCGCTTAAAAATTAGCTAAGTTTTTTAAGTGATACCCTTCAGGGGGAGCTTAAAGCTAAATAGATTAAATATTTTTTGTCTATCTCTACTTAGTATTATTTTTTATTTATATCAAAGGGAGAGAGTAAAGTCAAAGTTAAGAATTTAAACATAATTTATATGAAAGGGGAAGCATAAGGAAGTTTTTTACAAATTATTATATTTATGCTCATGCTTAAATTTCTTTATTATTTTGTTATGTTTTGCTTAACTTTGAACTGTGTTGCCATAATAAAAAAAGGGGAGATTGTTGGTACGGGAAGCATCCGATGATCGAACCTGTATTTTGATTATGTCAAAGGGTCCAAAGTTAAATTATTTTGTTATCTAACAAGGTGCATTGAGCTTGCAGGAAAGTCATAAGTTGTCTTAGGCAAAAGTCCTAGTGGATTCTAGGCAGGTGGAAACCCCTAGGGGTGGTAACCCTAGGTCCTAGGGGCAGTAACCCTAGGTGGTGGAAAGTCCTAGCTGCGGTTAGGCAGGTGGAAAATCTTAGGTAGTAACCCTAGGTCCTATGGGGTGGTAACCCTAGGGTGAAGAAAACCCTAGGGGGTGGTAACCCTAGTTCCTAGCGGGTGGTAACCCTAGGCTGAGGAAAATCCTAGGGGGTGGTAACCCTAGATCCTAGGGGTTGGTAACCCTAGGCGAAAAGTCTTGGCAGGTCGAAAGCTTGGGGCAAAAATCCTAGAGTCGGGGACTCTAAGTTGAAATCCTAGTGTCACGAACCGGGTGAAAGTCTGGGCAAGTCATGGAGCGGACGTCCAACATGAAGACCAGAAGCTTCAGACGCTGAGCAAAAATCCAGTTGGTCTAGAGGATCAATCTGACAACCGGTAACATCTCCTGAGAGGAGTAAGTGAGGATGCGTTCCCCGAAGAGGGAACAGTAGGCATCGGTTCGACCTAGAGTTTCGTCGAAACTCAAAGTCAGAACCGAACAGTCAGAGGATGTTGAATTTCAGTTTATATATCATTTTATGCCTGGACTAACTTTATTTTGCAGAAAATAAAGGAGCTGGAAAAAGCTGGTCCGGGAGCCCAGAAGGGGTCCGGGCGCCCCAAGCTGGTCTGGGCGCTCGGAGTCGATCGAGCCGCCCGAAACCCAAAAGTTATCGCCAAGCTTATGCGGCGCATGCGGAGTGGCCAAGCCACATGGTCCAGGTGCCCGGAGGGGTTTCGATAAGACTTACCGATACTATTCGTTGGGAGAACTAGTCAGCCAAGTCCAGCTGGGGTATTCCAAAATCTGGTCAGCGGTATTTGTTGGCGCAGTAGGGCCAGCAAGAGGGGGTGAATTGCCTAAAAAAATAAATAGAAACCTTTCCCGTTCTTTCAACTCTAATTAAAGCAACTATAATAATAAATGGAAATAACAACTTAAAAGATGAGGCACTAGATTTACTTGGTTACAACGTAGGTGGTTGTTAATCCAAGACCAATGAAAGTACTAAGAAAATCTGCTTCGTTGAAGGCGGAGAAGCCTCTTACACTAGTTGAAAGCTTAGAAAGCTACTAGGAAATTAAAATCAGAGTTAATTATCTATTTTCTAGGTCCAGGGGTCTTTTTATAGTCCCTAGAAAATTTTATCCGTGGCTTGAGGGTGCCTTCAATAAAGCTGAAAGGCGCCTCCAATGAGACGCCAGTGGATAGAAGTTTATCCACTGCCAATCGGCAAAATCTGCCTGGTCGAAGGCGCCTTCCATAAGGCTGGAAGGCGCCTTCGATGAACAGCCTTCGATGAACAGTACGTAGGCGCCTTCCACAGTGAAGGTGTGGAGGCGGGCGAAGGCGCCTCAGAGGCACCTTCAACTCCCTTTGAAGGCGCCTCCAGCAGTATTTCCAGCCTTCTTTTTGCTCTTCTACTGCTCTGATTGCCTAGGTGATCAGGCCATCTGGGATAGGGCTCACCCGAACCTATTTCCCGATCTTCTCCTCGAGCAGGCTTCCGCTCCAGTTTCTTGCCCCTCGGAACGACGCACATGCCCTTCTCGTCCACCGGTGTACTTTTCCGCAGCACTTCATCCCTCGGATGTACCGATCCCATTGGCTCCCCTTCCCGTGTCATCCTTCTCGCTAGTTGTGTCTTCTGCTTGACTTCTTATATTCCTATGCTTCTGCACACTTACACACAAGGATCAAACATAACAGGATCTAACTTAACCTAGTTGATCACATCAAAACTACCACGGGGTTCCAACAATCTCCCCCTTTTTTATGTGCATCAACTCAGGTTCAAGTTAGGATAAAAACAATGCAATAATAGTATTGCAAAGAAATTGTAATAATAACATTTTAGGAACAATAAGTATAATGTTACAAAATTCAAAATTTTATAATGTTGCAAAATTCAAAATTTTATAATCTCCCCCTAAACTTGTACTTATTCCTCCCCCTTTGATCACATAAAAAAAATATGAGAATAACATAAAAAGTTTGAAATTAATATTTAGGGGTACTTAAAAATAGTAAACAGAATGTTTAACAATTTTTAACAAAAATTTCATAACATTATACTTTGTATTTGACAAGAAATAAAAGAGTTAAAAAAACAAAAATTTGACTAATTTTTTTTTAAACAAAATAAGTTATTAAAAGATTATAACAGTAAATCGTTTAACAGTTAGTCAATTAAATATTTATTTCAATAATTGACTTCCAGGCTATGGCGAGACACTAGGTCTTCTTGGATATTAGAGCAACAACCATTTTCTTAGACAAAACCTTTTAAAGAAATTAATATTCAATTTCCTTTCTGACATTTAACCCTTTTAAAATTAAAAGAATTTTAGTCTAAGTATGATCTTAGAACATAATCTAAGTTCCTACCTACTGGAATAATCAGAAATTCTAGAGGTACATAATTTTTAGAAATGTTCCTAATTTATCCCTGGTGATGGCCAATATACCAGTTTAGCTTACCATACTTTCTAAATTTTAGTTTTTGATAATTATTCAAATTCAAACATGCATAATCATTGTTCAAACTTTTGATTTGAATTTTTAACTTATTATTTTCTAATTTTCACTTATCAAACAGGTCTAATTGGCATGTTTTTTGCTAAATTGTCTTTTCAAATCATTGTTTTCTTTTTCTAGTTTTACTAAATTCTTATAAAGTATTTTAATGAATTGAAAAGATTGTTCGGGTGAAAGAGCGCGTACCTCATTTACCTCATGTTCTAATACTCCCCCTTAAGCGCAGCTTTCTTCTAGTGATTCTCCCCTTTCATCGATGCTCATTTCTGAGCTGCTTTCATCTTCTTCTTGGTGGTCGACCAGTAGGGCTAGTCCGGAGAAGGCCTCGATCTCGGACTCAGAGGATGATGATTCATCCCATGTGGCCTTCAAATTCTTGTTCTTTAGTTTGTTGCCCTTGTCTTTCTCCTTCTTATTTAGTTTAGGGCATTCATCCTTGATGTGCCCTTCTTCGTTGCAGTTGTAGCATCGGACCTCCTTTTGTTTCGATAATCCTTTTTTGTCTACGATTTAAACTTATTAGATCGAATAAACTTATTAAATTTTCTTACCATTAAAGTCATTTTGTCGTCATCAATTGACTCTTCGGAGTCTGGATCGTCCGTTCTTGCCTTTAGGGCAATGTTCTGACTCAGTCTCTTTCTTTGGCCTGCACACCAAGATTCGTATAATTTGAAAGTGGAGAAAAGATTTTCTAAAGTACTCACCTCGAGATCTTTGGAGATATAGTAGGAGTCTACTATAGATGTCCATTTCGGTGTTCTCGAGAACGCATTTAAAGCATACCTTAGCGTGCCCCGATTGGTTACCGTTTCTCCGAGGTTCGTTAATCCAGTGATTAGCTTCTTGATTCTTCCGTGTAGTTGAGCAACTGATTCTCCTTCTTCCATTCGGAGATTGCTTATTTGGTTCCGGAGTAGATCCTGTTTTACGAGTTTAGCTTTGCATGTACCTTCGTGTAGTTCCAAGAACTTCTCCCAAAGCTTCTTTGTTGATTCGTAGGCGCCGATTCTGTTGACTTCTTGTGGAGGTAGAACGGTCGATAGATGGAATTCGGCTCGTCCATTTTCCATGAAATATGTTTGCTCCTTTTAGGTCCATTGATACTCCTCTTTGTCTTTCGATGCTACAAATCCATATTTTAATATTAACAATAAATCAAAATCAGTTTTAAAAAATACCTCCATGCGTTTCTTCCAAGACGCAAATTCTCCCTCAAATTTTGGCGGGTAGATTGTCGGTCTAGCCATCGTTTCGGTGCTTCAGTCGGCGATTAGTCATTCTGAGGTGGTTGGGTTCTTATACCACTTGTTGGCGCAATGGGGTCGGTAAGAGGTGGTGAATTGATATAAAAATAAATAGAAACCTTTCCTATTCTTTCAACTCTAATTAAAAGAAACTATAATAATAAATGAAAATAACAACTTAAAAGACGAGGCACTAGATTTACTTGATTACAACATAGGTGGTTGTTAATCCAAGACCAATGAAAGCACTAAAAGAAAATCTCCTTCGTTGAAGACGGAGAAACCTCTTACACTCATTAAAAGCTTAGAAAGTTGTTAGAAAATTAAAACCAGAGTTAATTATCTATTTCCTAGGTTCAGGGGTCTTTTTATATCCCCTGAAAAATCTTATCCATGGCTTGAGGGTGCTTTCCATAGAGCTGAAAGACGCCTCCAGCGAGGCGCCAATGGATAGAAGTTTATCCACTGCCAATCGGTAAAATCTACTTGGTCAAAGGCGCCTTCCATAAGGCTGGAAGGCGCCTTCGTACTATTCATTGAAGCCGCCTTCCACAGTGAAGGTGCGGAGGCGCCTCGAAGGTGTTGGTTGCTACTCGGAAAACCTAGAGGTTCCACTGTACAAAGGTCTGAACCTTTTCCTAGCTACCATGTGTTCTTTTAAATTAAATTTTGGATCGCCTGCGGAACTTAACACGTTTGATCCAAATCACCTAAGTTATTAATTCCATTAAATATTAATTTCCATAATTGGTTCCCAGTACTGACGTGGCGAGGCACATGGCCTTCTTGGATATGGGAACAACCACCACCGACTAGACAAAACCTTTTATGGAAAGCTAATATTCAATTTCCTAAAATAACTTTAGGTCAACCAAAAATAACAATCAAATCACAAGGAAAAGAAAAATAAAAGAACACAACTTCGAAAAACATATTCGAAATACTAGAATCGTAAGTCTCTTGTATTTGGTATTATTTCCATAAATAACTAGCATGATGCGGAAAGGAAAAATTACTAGTTATACCTTCTAAAAACACCTCTTGATCTTCTACCGTATTCCTCTTCTAACCTCGGACGTTGTGTGGGCAACGATCTTCCGAGATGAGAACCACCAAGCACCTTCTTCTTCCTTGCAAGTTTCGGCCACCACAATTCTTCAAGAGAAGTAGAGGTCCGGCCACCACCATCAAGCTCCAAGGGATGCAAGAAACAAAACCACCTTTCTCTCCTTCTTCTCCTAGCTAGAACCGACCACCATCAAGAGCTCCAAGAGAGGTTGCCGCCGGCCATAAGAAGAAGAGAAGAGGAAGAAGCTAGGGCCGGCCACCAAGGAGGAAAAGAGAGGAGAAGAATAATAGAGTTGATCACCCGTGAAGGCACCTCTACCCCCTCTTTTATAATCCTTGGTCTTGACAAATAAGGAAATTTTAATAAAAAAATTCCTTAATTCTTTTGTCATAAAAAAGAAAAATTATTTTAATTAAAAAACAATTTTCTTCTTTTAATAATAATGGCCGGCCACTTCTAATTCCCCAAAACAAGGAAAATTTAATTCACACAAGAATTAAAACTTCCTAATTTGTTTCTAGAAATTTATAAAAAAATTTCTCCAATAATTTTTATCCCTTCATGATTGGTTAATAAAAAGGAAATTTTATAAATTAAAATTCTTCTTCTAAACATGTGGATAATTTCCAAAAGGAAAGTTATCTCTAAAAATTAAAATCTCTTCTCAATCTACAAATAAGGAAAGATATCAAATCTTTTCTTAATCTTTTGTAGAAACTAATAAAAGAGAATATTTAATTTTTAAACTTCTCTTTTAAATTATTATCATGGTCAAAAAGGAAAGTTTTTCTTAAAAATAAAATCTCCTTTCAATTTACAAATAAGGAAAGATTTCAAATCTTTTCTTAATCTTTAGTAGAAAGCTTTAAAAGGAAAGATTTAATTTTTAAACTCTCTTTTAAAACTATGATATCCACATAAGAAATAATTTTAATAAAAAATCCTTTTTAATATGATGTGGCCGGCCACCTATACTTGGGCTCCAAGCTATTGGTCGGCCACCTTAAGGCCACCCTTTAGGCTTAAGGCCAAGCTTTAGCTTGGCCGGCCCCTATTGGTTGGGTAAGAAGGTGGGTATGTGGTGGGTATAAATCTCTATATACAAGAGGCTAAGATAGGGACCGAGAGGAGGAATTGGTTTTGGTCTCCCGATGAAATTAAGCTTCCCGTGTTCGCCCCGAACACACAACTTAATTCCATCAATAATAATTCATTCCACTAAAGAACTATTATTGAACTACCGCACCAATCCCAAATTACATTTTGGGCTCCTTCTTATTATGAGTGTGTTAGTCTCCCTGTGTTTAAGATGTCAAATGTCCACTAATTAAGCGAGTTACTGACAACTCATTTAATTAATATCTTAGTCCAAGAGTAGTACCACTCAACCTTATCGTCATGTCGGACTAAGTCCACCTGCAGGGTTTAACATGACAATCCTTATGAGCTCCTCTTGAGGCATTCTCAACCTAGATCACTAGGGCACAGTTTCCTTCTATAATCAACAATACACACTATAAGTGATATCATTTCCCAACTTATCGGGCTTATTGATTCATCGAACTAAATCTCACCCATTGATAAATTAAAGAAATAAATATCAAATATATGTGCTTGTTATTATATTAGGATTAAGAGCACACACTTCCATAATAACTGAGGTTTTTGTTTGTTTATAAAGTCAGTATAAAAGAAACGACCTCTAATGGTCCTACTCAATACACTTTAAGTGTACTAGTGTAATTATATAGTTAAGATAAACTAATACCTAATTACACTACAACCTTCCAATGGTTTGTTCCTTTCCATTATGGTCGTGAGTTACTGTTTATAATTTATAAGGTACTGATAACATGATCCTCTGTGTGTGACACCACACACCATGTTATCTACAATATAAATTAATTGAACAACTACATTTATCATAAATGTAGACATTTGACCAATGTGATTCTTATTTCGAGATAAATGTTTATACCAAAAGCTAGGCTTTTAGTATACACTCTAACAATCTCCCACTTATACTAAAAGACTAAGTCGCCATATGCTGCCATACATCCGATTCCCAACCCTTCAACATGTCCATCAAAAGCTCTCGCCTTAAGGACCTTAGTGAAAAGATCTATAGGTCATCATCGATGCATTCTAGGCAACAACTTCTCCTCGCTTATACGATTTCTCGTATTGGGTAGTACTTGCGCCTATTGTGTTTACTTTCCTTATAGACTCATGCTTTCTTCGAGTTTGTTCTGCACCATTATTATTACAATAAATTGTAATAATCTTTGACAAACTAGAAATCATATCTAAGTCTATCTTGAGGTAATTAAGTCATTCACCTTTTATGTTTCCTCTGAGGCTTGCCATATACTAAGCTTCATGGTGGAGTCCAGAAATACACCTATGCTAAGCACTCTTCCATAGTTATGACTTTACCTCCTAAAGTAAACACAAAACCCCGAGGTTGACTTATTATTGTCCCTATCCGATTGGAAGTCAAAATCCATGCAACCCACAGGGACTAAATTAACTGCCTTGTAAGCTAGCATATAATCTCTAGTTCCTCTAAGGTACTTTAATATATGCTTTATTGCAGTCCAATGTCCTTGTCTAGGGTTACTTTGATATCTGCTAACTATGCCCTTGACAAAACAGATTTCTGATCTCGTGCATAGCATACATTAGGTTGTCTAACTGCCGAAGCATAAAGAACTGCCTACATGTCCTCAATCTCCTTTGATGTCATCGGAGACATCTCTTTAGATAAAGACACTCCATGCTTAAAAGGTAAGAAACCTTTCTAGGAGTTTTGCATGCTTAAAACGAGCAAGGATTTTTCTGATGTATCAAGCTTAGGATAAGTATATTTTTCTTGCGATCCTTTGATCTCAAAAATATATACATTCTCCCAAGTCCTTTATATCGAATTATTTGGACTACCATACCCTTACTTCTGACAATATTTTGATATTGTTTCCAACTACCAAAAATGTTATCTACGTATAGTACAAGAAATACCACCACGTTTCCATCACACCTTTTGTATACACAAGACTTATCCGTTTACTCAATAAATCCATAGGTCTGGATTACTTTGATAAACTGGATGTTCCAAGACCTTGAAGCTTTGCATCAGTCCATAGACTGATTGAGCTTGCACACAAGATACTCTTAGCCCTTTGCAATGAACCCTTCTGGTTGCTTTATATGGATGCTTTCTTCAAGACTTCCATTAAGGAATATTGTCTTGACATCCACTTACCAAATAGATAAAAGTATCCGGATAGACTTAAGCATGGCTACCAGTGAAAAAGTTTCCTTTTTCATCTAGCCTTGCTTTGAAAGTTTCTACCTTCCTGTCTATCCCTCTTTTCCTATTATAGACCTTTTAATACCCAAAGGCTTTTACACCATTTGGTGGTTCTACAAGCTTCCAGATTTTATTAGAATACATATATTCTAATTCTGTTATTCATTACTCTTTACCAAGATATTGCATCTTTATCTTGGAGTGCTTCGTCATATGTCCGGAGATCAGGTTCATGTCCTCCAGGGATCGAGTCCAAAAACTCTCCCAAAACATGAATCTTTTTAGGTTGCTCAACAACCCTCCCACTACGACAAGGCACTTTCTGCAATTGTGTATCATTTGTGATACGTGTTGCAGTTTCCTTGTGGTATCTCATCTTGTACAATTGGTACTAGATTAGACATGTCTTTTATTATTTCCTTAAGAACAAATTTTCTTATGGGCACGTGGTTTATTACATAGTCCTTTTCTAAAAATCGGTCATTGATGCTAACAATGACCTTATGATTTTTAAGACTATAAACCTACTTTCATTTCTCTAGGATAACCCACAAACAAGTGAATTCCTGTCCAACTTATCATTGTCTCTCTTCAGCATATGTGCTGGACTACCCGAATCCGAATATGCTTCGAAATAGGCTTACGCCTATTCAGCAATTCTATATAAGTAGAGAGTTCTGACTTTAGAAGGTACTATACTCACTTCCGTTTCCAGAGTATATCCTAAAAATGATTTTGGTAATATTCTAAATAACTCATCAATCTACTTATTTCCATAAGAGTCCTATACCTTCCTTTTTCTACACCATTCTGTTGGGGTGTACCAGGTGCAGTTAATTGGAATTGAATCCCTACTTCTGATAAGTGACTCCTAAATTCTCCCAAGAGGTACTTGCCACTATGTTCTAACGATAGTGACTTTTACTTTAACATTTCTCTGCATCAGCCTTGTACTATTTGAACTAATCAAAGTACTTAGTCTTGCGGTACATTAAGTAAATTTATTTGTATCTTGAATAGTTGTCTATAAAATAGACGAAATATTCAATACTACCTCTTGTCTGGATAGTCATAGGATCACACAAATCAGAATGAACCAATTTCAATATATCTTTGACTTCATACCCCTTAAACTTAAAAGCTTCTTGGTTATTTTTTTTCCCAAGTAAGACTCACAGGTTGGAAAGATTTCCACTACCAATGAACCCAAAAGTTCATCAGCTACCAATGAATCCTACTCAAGTTAATATAACCTAGCCTTAGATGTCAAAGATATTAATGGTTCATTTCCGAAGGTTGCTTTCTCTTAAAATTAGAAGATGTGTTACCAATTTTCATTTGTTGCATCGTGGGAGTTATTGGATTTATAAATTGCCAACCAACGTACCAGAACAGATAACTTCCCTCTTTTTCTTAATAACAACTTTGTTATTAAAAGAGGCATAATATCAAGTTCTTTGAATAGTTTAGAAACTGAAAACTAGTTCTTTCTAAACTTGGTGCGTAAAGACAATTACTCAAAAATCCATGTTTTATTCTTATCAAAAGATAAACATCTCCCACTGCAACAGCTACCATTTTTACAGTAGTGCCCATGTGAACGGTGTTTTAATTTTCATTTAGTTGCCGGATTTCCTGGAACCCTGCAATGAATTGCGGACATGATTGATGGCATCTGTATCTACACTCCAGGTTCTGGTAGATAACAACACTAAACATGTTTCAACTAATGAATTAAATACACCTATATTGTTCTTAGTTCTAAAAAGACAATCTACCTTAATGTCCAAGTCCTATTTCCAATCATTACAATTGGGACTACTAAGTCTTTTCTATAGTATAACAACTAGGGGATTGACAAACATTTTAAATCCTAAGAATCACAAAAATATTTGGTCAAGATCAATTCTTTAAAATCCCCATGAATTTTGTATGCCACGATAGTGTGGACGTATACAAAATCAAAGAGGAGATTTTATCCATTAATTTTATTATCTCGTCAACTTTACTTTTTGACGAATAAAATTAATAGTTGATCTGTCTTTGATCAAATATTTGGTCAACACTTTTTGAATTTAAAATAAAATATTGATTCCTCAAACAATATTATTTAAATTCACCAACACCTCAAACACCGTGAATTTTGCATGCCATGTTAGTGTGGACGTATACAAATTCAACATTTGTAAAAGGAGGGTTTTACCCATTAACTATCTTGTCAACGTATCTTTATGACAAATAAAATTATCTCAAACACCGTTAATTTTGTATGCCACGTTAGTGTGGGCGTATACAAAATCAATCATTTGTAAGAGGGGTTTTAACCCTTTAATTTTATTATCTTGTCAACCTAGTTTTATGACAAATTAATAGTTGGTTTCATTTGGTCACACAAATAATAGCAGTGACTCCGATGGGGAGGATACTATTAGATGTGTCTAAGTGTATATCATTACTTGACACTAAGTCCATTAATAAGATTATGCCCCTTCCGTTGGGGAAGATCACACGCTCTTAATTAACTTCCTATAGTCATCCAAAAATGGAAGTCTGTTCTAGTGATCCACAAACAAGCTCATCCGTTATGGAGGAAGGCACTCAGAGCCAACGCGCAAGCTTGTTTGCATCACTTACAAACCAGTAATGGAGACCATGGGATTTATTTAAAAATCCCTCTCCCACTTAGTTATTTATAAGCGAGGAATTTTAACTATGCTAGCCTACTAGTCATGTATACTATCATGCTCCGACAATATAAAAGCAATAAATAGAAAATCTAATTTTCAACTATTATGGCTTTTATCTCTAGTTGTCCTCCGTGTGTTGTCATCCCAAGTCGCTGCCATATTTGGCCACCGCCACCGGGTCTAGCTCATCCATCTTGCTCCTAGTTCCGCTGCGCCTCTGGTCCTTAGAAGGTTCCACGCTTTGCAAGATTCGATCCGCGACATAAATAGAATTTTACATTTTGATCCTATATTCCATAAAAGGAATGTACATGTATCTAGATCAAAAATAAAATCCTAATAAAACTAAATACAGCTCCTGTTGTATTTTAATACAATCATGCACACACAGATAAATGCCCTTGACATGTCCAAGGGTCCAATCACACACATAATAACTAAAAGTCATAATAGTTGGATCCTGCATCCACAAAGTTAGCACATCCTACTATTAACCTGCCTAAATTATGTATGACATGTGCATAATTAAACTAATACCAAATACACAGAGGCAAAACCCTAGCTCTGATACTAATTGTTGGTTGCTACTCGGAAAACCTAGAGGTTCCACTGTACAAAAATTTTGTACAAAGGTCTGAACCTTTTCCTAGCTACCATGTGTTCTTTTAAATTAAATTTTGGATCGCCTGCGGAACTTAACACGTTTGATCCAAATCACCTAAGTTATTAATTCCATTAAATATTAATTTCCATAATTGGTTCCCAGTACTGACGTGGCGAGGCACATGGCCTTCTTGGATATGGGAACAACCACCACCGACTAGACAAGACCTTTTATGGAAAGCTAATATTCAATTTCCTAAAATAACTTTAGGTCAACCAAAAATAACAATCAAATCACAAGGAAAAGAAAAATAAAAGAACACAACTTCGAAAAACATATTCGAAATACTAGAATCGTAAGCCTCTTGTATTTGGTATTATTTCCATAAATAACTAACATGATGCGGAAAGGAAAAATTAATAGTTATACCTTCTAAAAAGACCTCTTGATCTTCTACCGTATTCCTCTTCTAACCTCGGACGTTGTGTGGGCAACGATCTTCCGAGATGAGAACCACCAAGCACCTTCTTCTTCCTTGCAAGTTTCGGCCACCACAATTCTTCAAGAGAAGTAGAGGTCCGGCCACCACCACCAAGCTCCAAGGGATGCAAGAAACAAAACCACCTTTCTCTCCTTCTTCTCCTAGCTAGAACCGGCCACCATCAAGAGCTCCAAGAGAGGTTGCCGCCGGCCATAAGAAGAAGAGAAGAGGAAGAAGCTAGGGTCGGCCACCAAGGAGGAAAAGAGAGGAGAAGAATAATAGAGTTGATCACCCGTGAAGGCACCTCTACCCCCTCTTTAATAATCCTTGGTCTTGACAAATAAGGAAATTTTAATAAAAAAATTCCTTAATTCTTTTGTCATAAAAAAGAAAAATTATTTTAATTAAAAAACAATTTTCTTCTTTTAATAATAATGGTCGGCCACTTCTAATTCCCCAAAACAAGGAAAATTTAATTCACACAAGAATTAAAACTTCCTAATTTGTTTCTAGAAATTTATAAAAATTCTCCAATAATTTTATCCCTTCATGATTGGTTAATAAAAGGAAATTTTATAAATTAAAATTCTTCTTCTAAACATGTGGATAATTTCCAAAAGGAAAGTTATCTCTAAAAATTAAAATCTCTTTTCAATCTACAAATAAGGAAAGATATCAAATCTTTTCTTAATCTTTTGTAGAAACTAATAAAAGAGAATATTTAATTTTAAACTTCTCTTTTAAATTATTATCATGGTCAAAAAGGAAAGTTTTTCTTAAAAATAAAATCTCCTTTCAATTTACAAATAAGGAAAGATTTCAAATCTTTTCTTAATCTTTTGTAGAAAGCTTTAAAAGGAAAGATTTAATTTTTAAACTCTCTTTTAAAACTATGATATCCACATAAGAAATAATTTTAATAAAAAATCCTTTTTAATATGATGTGGCCGGCCACCTAAACTTGGGCTCCAAGCTATTGGTCGGCCACCTTAAGGCCAACCTTTAGGCTTGGCCGGCCCTAAGCTTGAGCTTCAAGCTTAGCTTGGCCGGCCCCTATTGGTTGGGTAAGAAGGTGGGTATGTGGTGGGTATAAATCTCTATATACAAGAGGCTAAGATAGGGACCGAGAGGAGGAATTGGTTTTGGTCTCCCGATGAAATTAAGCTTCCCGTGTTCGCCCCGAACACACAACTTAATTCCATCAATAATAATTCATTCCACTAAAGAACTATTATTGAACTACCGCACCAATCCCAAATTACATTTTGGGCTCCTTCTTATTATGAGTGTGTTAGTCTCCCTGTGTTTAAGATGTCAAATATCCACTAATTAAGCGAGTTACTGACAACTCATTTAATTAATATCTTAGTCCAAGAGTAGTACCACTCAACCTTATCGTCATGTCGGACTAAGTCCACCTGCAGGGTTTAACATGACAATCCTTATGAGCTCCTCTTGAGGACATTCTCAACCTAGATCACTAGGACACAGTTTCCTTCTATAATCAACAATACACACTATAAGTGATATCATTTCTCAACTTATCGGGCTTATTGATTCATCGAACTAAATCTCACCCATTGATAAATTAAAGAAATAAATATCAAATATATGTGCTTGTTATTATATTAGGATTAAGAGCACACACTTCCATAATAACTGAGGTCTTTGTTTCTTTATAAAGTCAGTATAAAAGAAACGACCTCTAATGGTCCTACTCAATACACTCTAAGTGTACTAGTGTAATTATATAGTTAAGATAAACTAATACCTAATTACACTACGACCTTCCAATGGTTTGTTCCTTTCCATTATGGTCGTGAGTTACTGTTTATAATTTATAAGGTACTGATAACATGATCCTCTGTGTGTGACACCACACACCATGTTATCTACAATATAAATTAATTGAACAACTACATTTATCATAAATGTAGACATTTGACCAATGTGATTCTTATTTCTAGATAAATGTTTATACCAAAAGCTAGGCTTTTAGTATACACTCTAACAGAAGGCACCTTCAACTCCCTTTGAAGGCGCCTCCAGCAGTATTTCCAGTCTTCTTTTTGCTCTTCTGTTGCTCTGATCGCCTGGGTGATCGTGACTATCTGGGATAGGGCTCACCTGAACATATTTTCCAGTCTTCTCCTCGAGCAGGCTTCCGCTCCAGCTTCTCGTCCTTGAAACATCATGCATGTCCTTCTTGTCCATCGATGTACTCTTCCGCAGCACCTCGTCCCTCAGATACACCGAGTCCCTCGGCTCCCCTTCTCGTATCATCCTTCTCGCTAGCTGCATCTTCTGCTCGACTTCTTGTGTTTCTAAGTTTCTACACACTTAGACATAAGGATCAAACATAACAGGACCTAACTTAACCTGGTTGGGAAAAGTGCTGAAAGAGGGGATTGGACACAGCACTTGAAGGGACGGTAGTTGAAACGAAGCGGTGAAAGCATATCGTCCCTTGGATCGCTCCTTGGGGTGAGAAGGGGGTATAGGAGCCCTGGGCAATCATGGCTCAAGGAAGGAGGAACAGAAGCTATGGAAGTCCCAAGCTGGCCTTCTGCTCGGGAGGATGTCTGCTCCTGGACTGAGGTAGGGATGGGAGAGGAGGTCGCAGCCTCCGAAAAAGCTAGAGTGCTTTCCCATGCGGGAGTTTTGGCCTTGGTAGACACCCACGACAGAGGCGGCCTCTAGGGGGAAGACTGGACTGAGGGAGTGACTCATCGCCTCTTGCGTTGAAGGCGCAAGAGTCACTCTGAGATCGGAAGAGAGACCTTCTGAGTAGCAGTTGCCTCAGCAGGAAGCTCCACCGAAAGGAGAGATTCATCCTTGGGAGTCTCATGCTCCCCCGACTGCTTAGAGGAGGCCCTTGCGGAGACGCTAGCCTAGGAAACCTCCTGGCCATATATAATTTCTCTTCCTCACTTCCTTAGGATGTCGCTGGGCATTGTGGAAGAGTCGAGGGCAAAAGCTTGAACATGATGACTTCTGCAGGTAAAGGAAAATACCTCAGTTAGTGAAGACATGAAAGGAGAGTCATTTGATCTTACCAAAAGGGGTAGTCAGAGGTGTTCAGATGAGGCTTAGACTGAAGGTGTACAATACGTTTTCCCGTAGTAAGAAAGAGAGTCACAGTTGCACCCCATCCAATTCCCCAAAAGTTGTGAAACAATATGGCCGGTGTTGATGGTCACTTAACTCAAAAGGAGAGGGAAGATTGGGACGTCATTCAACAGGCCAAGTCACAGACTCAAACAACTGTACATAAAAGAAACGGGACTTCCAGCCTTTATTGGAAGAAGGTATACCTTCAAAAAACTTATACTCGGTCCTAAATTGCACCTTAAAAACACCCGGCTCTGATCGCTTGAGAGAATATAAATGATGAAAAAGTTGAGGAGTTAAAGGAATCTCGTACAGACGACACAGAATTACCATTCCACATATGGCACGGAAAGCATTAGGGGCGAACTAAGATAAAGGGATACCAACATACAGAATCAACGATGAAAAGAAGGAAGGGATAGGGAAGCGCAGACCGCCAAAAAGTTGGTCCTTGAAGAAAGTCACGAAGCCGGGGGGAGGAGGACAAGAATGGTCGTCATGCCCAGGAAGACGAAGCTTATATGCTTCGAAAAGCTACAGGCTAGAATGTGCCGACTTAAGGTCACTCTTATCAAAATCGGAATGGAAGTATGCGTACCAGGGGATTACCATTTCTCCGGCCATTATCGAATTGAAAAACTCAGGAGCAGGAGATGAGGGAGAAGAAGCACTTACAAAGGAGATGCCCGAGGGACAAGCAGGAACAAGTGGAGAAAGAAAGGTCGAAGGAAGAGGAAGCGTCGATGAATAGCCGCTTGAGGCCTTTAGGGTTTTTAAACCAAAATCCTTAAGAGACATAGGGATTCGATCCGGTCAATCGACATAGCGTGACGCACGGTAGCCGTCAGATCAAGGGAAGAGAAGCGTCATCGGGTCGCATGTAGAAAGCGTGTGTCAGGCGTCGTATCAGAGGGAGTAAGTGGGACATATGGTGATTTTCTATGAAACGTCATTTATGATGGAAAGGACAGGAAATAATAGTGCTGATATGGGAGCATTGGCACCATGCCTCAAGGAGACCGTGCCTTGAGGACTGAAAATTCTATGTGGCTACCTTTGGAAAAGGAATAGAAGGCGATGGGAGTCATTGATCATAATTTGGCACCTTATCCCAACCTTGGAATCAGAGAAAGATTCAAATTTGGTCAAGACCTAATTGCGAGGTAGTGAGGTAGGAGTCATGATCGCAGATTACTTCAAGGGCCACAGAGGTTAGGTCCACAGGCTCATTTCCCTTGATCATCAACGACCTCTCGGTCGGTGTCCCAGACTCTCGCTCCAGTGCGAGTTTAAGTAAGCATGCTCTCGCAACCAACGACCTCTCGATCAACGTCCCAGACTGTCACCCCAGCACGAGTTATAAGCGAGCATGCTCTCGTGACCAACGACCTCTCGATCGGCGTCCCAGACTCTCGCCCCAGCGCGAATTATAAGCGAACATGCTCTCGCTACCAACGACCTCTCGGTCGACATCCCAGACTCTCGACCCAGCGCGATTTATAAGCGAGCGTGCTCTCACTACCAATGACCTCTCGGTCGGCATCTCGGACTCTTGCCCCAGCACAAGTTATAAGCAAGTATGCTCTCACGACCAATGACCTCTCGGTCGACATCTTAGACTCTCACCCCAGCGCGAGCTATAAGCAAGCATGCTCTAGCAACCAATGACCTCTCGGTTGGCTTTCCAGACTCTCACCCCGATGCGAGTTATAAGTGAGCATGCTCTCACGACCAATGACCTCTCGGTCGGCTTTCCAGACTCTCGCCCCAGCGTGAGTTATAAGTGAACATGCTCTCACAACCAATGACCGCTCAGTCGGGCTACTAATCTCCACCCTAGTGCAAGGTATGAGCAAGCACTGCTCTTGCGAACACTTGTCAACAACATGAGCGTTGGATCGTCTTCATCTGCTCCAACATCGTCGGGCCAATGACAATACTATGACCAGCCACCTTCACTGGGTTGATAGCAGCATGGTGACAAGGATATCGGTTTCAGTCTTGGCAAAGATAATCATCTACACGTCAGTCCCTTGTACGCAGGTGGAGTCACAAGCATGCTAGGGTCTAGTCAGTCGGACTTGAGCCTCCTTCGACTAGACTTGGAGGGGAGGCTTATGATACGATGCATAAAGGTGGGGCCCGATAAGGTCAGGCAGTCAAAAGTCAAGGGGACATGGCAGTCAAGGGCAGTCAATAGTTAAGGGGGTGTGGCAGTCAACAGTCAGGAGAAAGAGAGAGTTAGACCACCTCACGTCATCAGCCGTATAATTCCTAGTCGGGCACAGGCAGGGCAGGTCCCCCAGATCTGAGACATAAGATGGAGCTCGTATCTTCCTGACCTCTCCCCGACTTATCGGACTTCCCCGGCTCAGGCCGTGTAAACAGGTCTGGTACTTTCACTAAGACAACTCTCAGCTGGCCCTTCAACGATCAAGGCATGAAGGATGGGTCCCTCACCACAGTCTCAGATATAGATAAAGCCCGGGTGGGTCGCCACGATTCATCCTCCTCATCAAGACTCAAGTCGGGTGGTACATCTGAACGGTCATCCCGAGCTGTCTGTAGCTAACCCCGGGCGGGACGGAAAGCACTAATTAAGTGACAACAATATCAGGGAATCGTAACCTCCTATCAGAGAATAACTGTCATACGTTAGGAAATATTCTAGTGGTCTGCTATCACCTATGAATGGAACCTTTATTCCGCCAATAGGAGGTCACCGTACATTCTCTCTCATCTGACAGGCTCTGAACGTAAGCAGCGGTATATAAAAAGGGAGGTATTCTCCCTTGAGCAGGTATGCACACATTCACACTCGTCTTCTATAATTATTTTTTTCTTCGTACACTGTTTTTCTGAGGAAAAAGTACTTGACTTGAGCATCGGAGGGCCTGCGCCGGGGACTTTTTTCTTGGTTTCTGGTCTCTAATGCTCCGTATGCTTGTCTGAGTGTGCGCAGAGCCTAAGCACCGTCGGTTTCACCACCACTGTCCCTGAGTTCCACGTGGGGGTTCATTTTCCGGTGCACACATGCTAGGTGTGTCAAAGTCGCATCTCCGTCAACGCCAGCACCATCTCAGCCGACCTTCGTCTGACTCAGATTCCGGACAGGATCATCACCTATTACTCATTTCATTCTATTTAGTGGGCACTAAGTATTAAGTGTCCAAACCAATTAATCTTGTAAGTAATCGATTCAGTTTTATAAAAAATTTTCATCGACCACTAGATCAATGGGGGAAGTACACATAAAGATCCATCCTGACAATAATATTCTCGAATCTTCTATCCACTTAAGAAAAATCCCTCCACAATGCATCATAATTGAGTTGCGACATATGGTTGAATTAAGTTAATTTGAATTACAAGTTCAATTCCTAAGTATGACGTATTTATAGAAATTTTTCCTCCAAATAGGGGGCGCAACCAAAGGATGATGGGCTTCTAGCTGACCGTCGCGTGCGCTTCTCGATTTACCCTGGTCGTCGGTGGAAAACTTCTGTGAGGTCGGGCCAGTCACCCCTAGGGATAGTTAATAAAGTTAACTAGGATTATCATTATGATAAGGTTACGGATGTAATTGATTATGATGATATTATAGAGTTTGATAGTCACATGCACCAATAATAATAAAAAATTTGACACATGAAGGCCTTCATGAGAGAATAACATTTTAAGTATTTTGGGAAATACTTGATTCATGTGAGTCGTGACACTAGGAAAAAAACTATATTAAGGTTCTAAACCTACAAGAACATCTACATATTAATAAATATGTTGAAATCGAAAGTCAAATTACAACTAAGTTGTTAGCGATAATTTTGACTAATTACATATAGTAATGGATAGAGGCCTCTCCTTATCTAATAAAAGGTCACTCACTCACTCCAAGCGCGTCTCACCTTAAACCTCACAGTGAGATGAAAAATGTAAATCACGATGATCAAGCGGACTCTTTGTGTGTATGGGATTTTATTTTCTAAGGAATTATTCTCCTAGGGATTTGATTTTTGTTTTCATGTGATAATCTATCGTTTAAGTACTAACTCGATTATGTCCGTGGGAACGATAAAGGCATCTGATTGATGAGGTTAATAACTAATTTATCTTATTCTTCACAAATCAAAGGAAGATGGGAATGAAGTATTATCAACTTAACCAGGTAAATGATGAACACAGTGTTGGTGTCTCAAGTGGAGTGAGCCACGGTTTAAATATGAAAGCCAACTAGGTTAAGTTAGGCCTTACAGATTTAATATCTTATGTTTAAGTATATAAGGACTTAAAAACATAAGAAGTCGAGTAGAAGAAGCAACAAGCGAGAAAGATGACACGGGAATAGAGTCGATGAACTCAGTGCATTCGAGGAAAGAGAGTATACTGTGGAGCGAGAAGGGCACGGTCCGAGGGACGAGAAGTTGGGAAGAAGTTTGCTCGAGGAAAAATGTCAAAGTTAGGTTCGGATGAGCTTAACTCCGGACAATCAGACAATCACCCAGGCAAGTGGAAGTCAAAAAATGGTTGACACAGAGGTTGACCATTCCAGATTCCTAGAACGATTACAAGCACTTGGAACGGTTCTAGGTGCTTGGACTCCATGCGCCTGGATCCATCAGGTACCTAGATTGGGTGGCCATATTACCAAGAGTCGTTACCGAGACGCTATCCACGTTAGCATAATCTAGGCACCTAGATCGCTTCTAGACGCCCGCGATGCCTAGAGCTATTGAATAGACCGTCGCCAAGTGAATCGAGATCGAATGAGTCCAAGTGCTTGCATTGCTTCTAGGTGCTTAAGTTGTTATGTCAACAAACGATCACTTCGAACACAATGACTATAAATAAGCCCGGATGCTTGAGGTTTAGAAATAACATACTATGTAATTTTCATTTCCAAATCTGTTTTACGATTGTTGCTCTTAAACACTGCAAGGAACTACTCAGTCTCTAACCATTATCGAAGGAGCTTGATAATACACTTCATATTATTTTAAATTAATAATCATATAAATTGTAAATCAAGTAAATCTGTAGTCGTCTTATTTTATTTTATACATTACTTTTATTGTTAATTAATGTGTCTTATTTTATTTTATACATTACTTTTATTGTTAATTAATGTGTTCTTAGGACAGAGAAATTGTAATTTTTTGTTCACAGATTATTCACCCTTCTAACGGGCGAATCCAATCCTACCCACAGAACAAAGGAAGAAAGAGACAAATTGATTGGAGCTGATTTAAAAGGAAGAGAGATATATGATTAATAATAAAAATGTGCCTAGGTTAGCACGTAGATTGTTTAAATAATATATAAAATATTATAATAAGAAATATGATATATGATTAATAAAATCAATTTTTGATTATTATCTGGACTTGATCTAATAATGCAGCAATCCGATCGATGGATCGATCGATCTCTCTCATGAGACTAATTTCATATCCAGAGAGAGTGAGAGTGGGTTGGTGGTTTCATTTCTGATCTTCTTGACAGCCCTGCTAGCAAGCGACTTGTGCTGGAACCCATACGTCTTCAATATCTGGTTGTCGCCGAAGTTGAAGGCCCGGTCCATCTGCTTGAGGCACCGCTCCACCGAATATTCCCCAAACTTACCGCACGGCTTGCACCCCACGAAATGCGTCACAAGGGGCCATCGTTGATCCCCAAACCCTGGGTGGAAGATTGCCATCATCTCCTCGTATCGATCGACGACGATATCATAGAATCCATGGAGGTAGTAGGCGCTCTCCAGATAGACCTTGTCCCCCCATCGGTCGCGCTGGGTGGCGAGGATGTACACCATGGCCGACTGGTCGTCGGCCTCGAACACAGGGCGCTCCGCCAGATAGGCGGTGAGGACCTTTCCGGCCTCGATGCGGATCTCGCCTTTAGGCCCCATGGGGGCCCAGACGTCGAGGAGGTCGAGCGACCACTGGCAATTGCGGAGAAGGAAGATGCCGGTGTTGAGCCCGATCCAGTTGTGTTCTTCGTACACCATCTCATCCCACCCGTGCATGACCAGGTTGTGGGCGGCGTAGCGGTCCCATGGGATCTCGAAGGTCATGTCGGTGAACATGGCGTCGCTGTCCATCCACCACAAGAACTCCACCTCCGGGTGGGCGAGGAGGAGAGTGCGGAGCAGGGGGAGCTTGGCCCAGAAGCCGGTCATTTGAGCGTCGAGGAGGGCCGTGTTGTAGAAGATATCGATGCCGTGGAGGCGGCAGTAGTCGATCTTGTTCTTGAAAGCCTTGAGGAGGAAGTGGTCGCCGACCGGGTTCTCGCAGGGGTTGGGGGAGGAGCCGGTGACGAGCAACACCCGGGGCTTGCTGGGGGCGAGGAAGCTCGGCCTATCCGGGTGGCGGCTTAGCCACTCGGCGCGCTGCCGGTCCCAATCGGAGATCTTGGGCCCCAGCGAGTAGGGTTTCGGGGGGTCGAGCGGGGCCTCCTCGTCGCCTTCGCTGGAAGAGCTACCGGTCGCTGCCAAGGCACGGCGGAGGCGGATCTGGGGGAAGCCGTTCTCGGCGGCGGCAATGGCCCCGCAGAGGAAGAAGACGAGGGTGAGGACGAGGCGCAACATTCTCTCTCTTTCTTTCTCTCCTTGCAGCTTCTCAATTGCAAGCTCCAAATGTCGATAGATGGACATGAACTCAGCGCAGGCGCAGCTGCAGATAGAATAAGTAGAAAGTCAAGTAGCGCGCGAGAAAATGGAAGAGAGTGGCCGACCACTAAACTTAAATTTAAAATCACTATTTTTGGTCAAATTAGTCTTAAATCGATTTTTTTTTAATAAACTAAATTAATTAACTTTTTTTTATTAATTCAATCATAATTGAATCAGTTTTTTTTTATCGATCCAATTGTGTAGTTATTATTTAATTGAAATATATAATTTCAATTAAATATAATTGAAATTTAACATCAAGTGAATGAAAGAAAGTGCCTTTGACTCTCATCCTCGAAGAGGTAATTATTCTCCGATCTGATCCGGACCGGACCGGGTCGGACCAGGTCAGAGATGGCCCGGCCCGATTGCCTATTCCTTTCTTCCCACGTTTTCTTCGTAATCGTGGGCGCCAAGGAAGAGGACTGCGATATAAGACAGAACACGCGTATCCACTGCATCGCCCCCGCCAAACTCCATTGATCGGTGGTGCTCGAGAAGGAGGAGATGGTGTCCCTGAAGCTGCAGAAGCGGCTAGCGGCGGCCATCCTCCACTGCGGCCGGCGCAAGCTGTGGCTCGACCCCGGAGAGGTCGACCACGTCGCCATGGCCAACTCCAGTAAGTAATCAGTATATTCCGTCGCTTTGTGTCCTCCCTGAATCGACCGCAGTCAGCTTCCCATTCATGGCCAGAAGAAAACTTCCTCCTCCAGCGAGCCGGCCGCTCCTCCTCTGCCGGAGTCGTCTAAGACTGTGGGGATGATGCAATTGAGTCAGAAATGGAGACTCTCAAACAATTTTGATTAGTGAACTAAATATATGTGAACAAATATTTGAGCAGTTAATTCTTGACGAAATTAAAACATCCATATTAATGATTAAATTTAGCACTTAATTCGAGTATAGAAATGTGTTTTTAATTATTTTTTTCTTTTTTGTATGGATTTTGCAGGGAAAGAAATAAGGAACCTGATCAAGGATGGAATGGTTCTAAGGAGACCTACCAAGTTACACGCTCGGTTTCGCGCTAGACGAGCACTCGAAGCCAAGAGGAATGGACGACATACCGGACACGGTTAGTATACACATTGGCACGAAAAAGAAACTAGCATTGAGGGCACTTCTCATGTAAATCACATAACTTGATTATCTTTTTATTTATTCATTTGTAAAGGGAAGCGTAGTGGTACTAAAGAAGCTCGGCTACCAACTAAGGTACTATGGATGAGGAGAATGAGAGTACTTCGTCGTTTGATAAGAAAGTATCGAGAATTGAAGAAGATCGACAAGCATGTGTATCATGAAGCATACATGAAAGTGAAGGGAAATGTGTTTAGACATAAAAGAGGGCTCATGGAGAACATTCATAGACTCGAAGCCGATAAGAGAAGAGACAAAGCTTTGATCTATCAATTAGAAGCTATAAGAATCCAAAGCAAAGATAATTTTCAAAGAATGAAGGTGAGTCATAGAAGGGAGGAATGTGCACCTCAGCTACGGTTGCTTGCTTAATAATCTATTTGTTTTTTTTCCCTTTGTTTTCAAGAATATGATTATTGGTTTAGGCATGTAAATATAAAAATATGTAGTCTTGTATAGGTCATACTGACCAATTCATAGTGTATTACAACTCTTGTTTTTAAGATTTATTTATTTTCCAACTTTGATTAAAAAAAAACATTTACAGTAAGTATTAAAAATAAAGTAGGATAATAAAATGAGGCCAATAAATTCTTCCAAATTCACCAAAATTATTAATAAGGAAAAAAAATTAACACCCAATTTCCTACGTGAACTCAATAAAAAAAAAACAACACAAAATAGTAAATTAAGTAATGAGATGAGTAGACAAATTGTGTTACAATAATAAAATTATGATATATATATATATATATATATATGGCAATGGCGAAATCGTTTGCCCCCAGTGCCCCTGTGGCATCCGATCCCAGACCATCATGAGGGAGGTAAATCACGACAACCGAGAGGGTAAGTGGTGGTGAGGTGAGTTGCACAGGGTTCGGAGATTTATGTCCTGACAGCCCTGTGATTCGACCCCGCGACCTCATATGACAAGTATGCCAGAGAGAGAGAAATTTTACCTTGCATATCTTTATCATGCACACTCATGAACGATTGAGTGCAAATTCGACGTCTAGGAGCCCATTCGGACGTCCCGATTCACTTTTGAGGATCGAGATATTCAATCGGACATCCGAATTTATACTCAGTCACTCATAAATATACATGATATGGATATACATAGTATATATAGATATATATATAATCCGACTAATTCTAAGATAGACGATAGACGATCCAACTCCATATTCCGTAAAAAGTACGATATCTCTTGAAGTGACATTCATGCATCACCAGAAATTCAATCGTCGCAAGTACACCTTGAATGAGAATCAAACCCTCATCGCCCTTCATTGTACCAAGGGCATAATTTATTGAACTTATACCTTGTTGTTTGTGATTTATTGTTGTTTTTCTAGTGTTCTAACTCCCCTCACATCTTGCTGTACCTCAGCAACAACTATAGGTAGCAATAATAGAGAGAGAATTGGGGGTGATGATGACAGAGTCTAGACCGGGAAAGTCTAGGATGGTAGAGGAGTGTGATCTTCTCATACGAAGAATGAGAAAAACTTCAAGATATGTTGAGTCGCGACAAAACAAGGTGTGCATGGGAGTTCTTTGTGAATAGAGAAAGAAGAGTTTGTGAATGCACTAATCCAGTTCTCCTATCTGAAGAACAAGTTGATGACCCTATGAAAACTTATGCTGGGAAGTTTTTCATTAGTCGATAATGGCTCTGAATTCTTCGTAGTGAAGATGCATGTGACTTGTTTAAGGATGACAAAGGGTATTCGAGAAACTAAAACAAATGAATGATGGACTCACTTTGCGACCCATGGTGAGAACCATCACATCTTTACACTTTAGTAGACGATATTTCACAAATTTAATAGGAGTGAACAGTTCAATAAGTTTAATTGCAAAATTAAAGAAAAATAGTCTGATCAAAATAAACAGAAATCCAATGGCAATGGCCACTCACGCAATTTGATTCCCAAAATATCAAGTGGCAACAATATACGAACCCACAGGGAGCTTACAAAAAACAAAAATCCTTATTCTAATTTTGTGGAGAATAATTAAAATAAGAAATATTGTACCGGAATAAAAGAATATTTTTTTGGTAAGGTATACACTTCGAACTAGAGAGTTCCACCTGATCAATATACAATAAACAAGGATGCTCTGTTCACAACATGCAAGATAAAAAGGAATGAGAATATTTCATCTTTAGATTTAACTTACCTGAAATATGTTTTTTTAAAACGAAAATTATTGAACTAAAAGAATACAGAAAAAATGAATCAAATTGGGGGATAAAACAGCTCTAAACAAGGATGAATATATTGTAGGTTATGTTCACTCACCAATGAATCGATTTGAAATTCTGATTGTGTTGCACATGTAGTTCATCATCTATATCCAACATATTCAAGGCACTTGCCAACAAGTTAGGCTCAATAAAGTTACAGAATAATGCATGATTGCCGCATCTAATTCCAAACTCAAATAAACAAACTTTTGTTTCAATCAATACTTCTACCATAATACTTATCCCAATAATTCTCTTTACCAACATCAGATGTATCATCATATGCTTTTCTTCTCTCTTATCTACCATAACCTCAAGCAATTCAAATCATCACCTTAAATATTCCTTTCACACAATAATTTCAGGAAATTGGAAGAGCATCAATGCCAACAACTGATCAAAGAGGAATCCCAAGACCACCGAAAGGCAAAAAAAAAGCTAGACCTTGACTCCTAGTCAACTAAAGTGAATTCTCGATCGGATTGAATCGGTTCAAGACTAATTTAGTCTTCCATTATTGTTTTAGTTGGTTGGGCCAGGCAAGCCGGGGTTGGATCTCAAACATTGATCCAAACCTCGCTTATAAAAAGGATACCCGTACAGTTGTTTGGTGTTCAGCAAGAAAAAGCTAGTGGTCACCTTGAGTTCCATCTTCTCAAAGGCCCATCCACTTATGGCACCACCTCAGAGAGACCTTGGTAAGGTGGGAAGAGAGGCTTTTGATATGTTAGAGGAGCACTTTGGGAGGAGGAGGTCAACAGCTGCACCCCCTCCTCCTAATGGATACTTCCACTACAACACTCCTCCAAAGATAGAGGTGATGATTGATAGCACCCAAGTTGCTAGGGAATTCGGAGGACTTCTATTTGTGACCACCCGGCCCAGGTTTTACAGGACAAATTATGGTAGATTTGGTTGAGTTTAACAGTAGCTCGTCCTCTGTATCTTTGTCTTAATGACTAGTTGAGATCGGGGAGATGTACTAGTTGTTACCAGGTTAGTGTTCTATAAGTGTGCCAATGGTACTTCTATCATGGATATGTATCATATATATGTATAATAAAGTTACCATGAAATAAAATGTTTGTATGTAATAAAAATCTAAGGTATCCCATATAAGTGCCATTCTCATTATTCACGACATGCTCCTCATGTGGATCTTCGTTTATTACTTGTATTACTTTTCTTTGTTTCGTTTCCATCTTTTTTTTTACTTTTGAGGAAGCATGGTCATCTCATTCAAGAGGCTCAAAACACTAAGAACCATCATGAATCAACCTTAAAAATTTGTTCTTTGACAAATCGGTTGATCAAAGTGCCAGCTATTGCTCTGTCAATGGATCATCCTAAGGCTGGTTCAACCCAATTAAACACATGAATGATTTGCTAAATTTCAAATAAGAAATAAGCACAATGCCAAAGAAACAAAAACAACATGAAATGAAAACCCACCAAATTCTTCTTTGTATATTACATGTTTAAATTTGTTCAATTGTGTGCTTGGCTCATACTCTTATTTAGTTGTTTGATTGCATTAACAAAGAATATCATCCCCTAGCCAGAGAGTTCACTGATAGGTCAACATCTGTTCTTGTAAGTATTTGTAGCTTTAGATAAAAGAAACTATATCAATATTGTGCCGTACGTTTCACATTATTTTATCCAATAGTTCATTATGAAAATTGTATGAGGACATTGTCTTAAAGATATCTCCCATATCTAAGGTTATAAACTTTTATCTAGGGAACACAATAGATAGAGTACCTAAGAATTTTCTACTATCCATATTCATACTGACTTGGTATATTTTCCATACCTATCTCATTTGTACGATGAGTACGTAATAATCTACTCGTACTTGTTCTATCACCTTCTAAGGTAGTTGATCAAATTCAAATCCAACCACATTTTATCCTTTCTTGATACCCCCAATAATAAAAAAAGAACAAATTGAACCTATAAAATAGACCAACTAAACTTTTGATAAATAAAATGTGTTGAAGTTCAAAGTTTACTCTCAGTAGATTTGCTATGATATACCAATATATGGAATGTGCGATCTGAATGGATAACACATTATTCGAAGGTCAGTGTAATCTTTTCATCTTCCTCGAGGTGTGAAGTCATTCTTGATGTTGAATGTTTTGAGGGTTTTTTGGTGATCTTCCCCTTGCAAGTTCAACCCAGAAGCCCTTTCATGTTCAGATTGCAACCTAAAAGGAGACCATAGACCATTTCGACAAAGCAACCAAAGAGAAAATAGCCATAGGTATACATTCATTTCAAAGAATATACTAAGCTTGAAGAAATTCAAGGCTTGCTTGGGAACTGAATTGTTTTTCTTCTAATTTTCAGTTTATTATTTTTTGGAAAACAAAAATTAGTATGAAAATATGTTTAGCATAGCTGTGACTATTTTTAATTTTTCTATAATTTTTTTGCAAAATTCTCTAATTTTTAAAAAGTGTTTATAACCATTATAAAAAGAAAATTCCATTTTTATAAAATACTAATGGGAAAGTAGTAATTATTATAAAGTGTATATCAGAATTAGATTTATTTTTTAGTTATTGTTTTTCATCAATATTTTATAATTTTGTATTCATCTCTAAAATTTAATGATAAAATCAATTATTTTATCTAATTAATATAATTTATTAGGTTGATAATCAGGATTAATTGATTTAGAATTATTCTAATTGGTTATATTTTATAGATATATCTTCATAATACTAAATTAGTTAAGATTCTCTATTACTAAGATCAATTTTACTATAAAAATATTTTATATCAAACAAATTTTTATTTTTTTTGTTAGGTTATACCAATCAGATTTTCTTTTGGTTGAAAACTAAAAATTTTCATTCCAAAATTTTTTTATTTCATTGAAAAAGATTTTTTAAAATTTAAACTCTCAAACACAGTCTTATCCTTTGAAATGGGAGAAAAAATAACTTCAGTACTTCAAATTTTGTCTTAGGGTGTGGTTAAAAAATAAATTTTATGACTGATTACTTGGGAGTTGGGTGCATCAATAGGAGAGATGAGGATGACATGATCTTTTTGTTCTTTCCCTCCTCCCCTCCTTATTCTCCTATTTATCTATCCAATTAAACAAGCCATAAAACTCCAAATAGTAAGACGAGTGTGGATACACATGGATCCAGGAACTACATGAAGCAAGGGGTAGAACAAAAATAAACATACAACAGAGTAACATACTGAGACATTTCATCTCATAATTCCATCTGGGGGAACTCTAATAGCAATTGCAAATAAGAGTTGACTGGTAGCAATGATTTAAACAAGTGCATATTTTCTTATCATTCAAATATTTTTTTTAAATCAAGTATAGCTAGCTAAATCTAACCTTGATTCGATTCTGTTCCATTTCATTCTAGAGCCAGCCTAACAATGATACCAAATGTCACCTTAAAGAGTTACCCATTGCTTCACGATTCACCAGTGAGCTTCTGTAAAGATTAAATCAGTTGAATGTTATATGCAGCTGCACCATTGGAACAGCAGAAGAGTGATGATATTGTGGAGATAAATAAGTATATGTAGGGGAAATTAACAATCTGCTACAAGCCAACTATAGCAGACATATTTAATAGTTCTTTTAAAATCGAAAACAAGGTCACTAACTTGCAATTCATATAGTTAATTAGTGTCCTTCATACAATATTTAGATTCGATCAAAAGATTTTGGATTGCTCTGATCCTACCTTAATATTCTCTTTCACACAATTTAGCTAATACAGCAGTTACACCGATGGATAAGCATAACTAATCATGAGAAATGTCAGGTATTTTGGGCATAATTCATAGGATCAATAATATGCAAAGATGAAACGGATCTTAAATCTAATTTTGCGAAGTGAAAAACAACTAACAACAGATCAAAACAAGTTATTTTCACTAGTCAATGAGAACTTAAACTAGAAAGGCTCAAAAGAAACTGGTAAGCAACTACCGGAACAGAACTTGGCGAAAACATGTCTCGGCAAATTGTAACCCTGAAAGAAGCCCACCGCCTCGGCGCCATTGATATTCCTCCCATCCCGATCCAAATCCAGGACCAGATCCGGCAGCGCCGCCATTTTAGCATGAAAAGGAAACGGAGAAGAAAACGAATTTCGAATCGACCACCAGACAAGGCCAGAGCCGAGGCAAGCTTCAAAAATCGGAAGCGAAGTTACAACTCAGAGTCGCCTTCTCCCTCAAGATCGAGGAGGAGGAACCTGAGAGGAAGAAGATGGATCTACGTTCGTCTTCGCGGGATTCAGCTCCTCCGATCAAGGGGAAGAACCAAGCGTCGGGAGCGCGGAGCTCGGGTCGATCATCGATGCAGCGAGAACAAGACGTCAAATATATTCTGTTATAAAATTAAATTAAACCAAATAACTCGTCCAATTTATGCAAAATTAGTCATATATATTGGTATGAAAATTAGCGCTGTGCAATTTTTATAACAATTTTTTCTATAAAAATTCAAAAAAATTGATAAACAATAAAAATTCACAGGGGACCTAATATCATCCTTATCAATTTTATTATAATATTTTTAAAATTAAAATAAATCATTCTGTATTAAGTTTAGATAATTATTTTTCACTTTATATTAGATAAATTTTATATTTAAGGAAGCTATATAGATGTTGTAATACACTTACCTTGTTTTAATCCTTGAAAATTGTTACGAAATCGGGCGACGGTTCATCCGGGCAGTCAAAAGCAAAAGGAAGACTGATTTGATAGTTGGGCGGAATTTCATATACAGCCCTCATATTCTCCGCATCGCCTGTGTCGAACCTAGACTCAATGGAGGTGTACCAGAGTCCAGGGACGACGGTGGGAGGCTGAGATGAGTTTGTCATCAAAAGAACGAAAGAACAAGATCGAAGATGAACGATCAACAAGCACTAGACCGAATCGATCGAAAACCTACAAGGAAGGTCACGCAGAATCGATCAAAGAAGCGGGAGATTACCAGAGTATAGAAGGATCACCAGCGAATAAGCAAAATACCACAGCGGTGAAGCTCGAAGACGAAGGCATTAAGTGGAGAAGACGACGGCACACGTGAGGCTTATAAACCTCACGGTTGATCGCTCTCAATCATTCGATCCAAGGTTTCGAAAACCTAGAAGAAGATCTAACCGTGGAATTCAAAGAGACGCTAGTCACGTCAACAAAGGATATCCTCCTGTCTTGTCAGGAGTGCGGTGACAGAAAGAGGGGCACGTGGCATGCGGTTATCGAGTAGCATTTAATGAATTTAATTAAAAGGGATGATCGTGTGCTTGGTCATAATTGTCAAGGATTTATACGGGCTTCGAGAAATATGGGTGACGTCAGCGACGACCAAGACCGCTCGAAGAAGCGCGTTTGGAGAATTCTCCAAGTATCGCCGCTCATTACCCCGTGGTGTATAGAGAACAGATTGTCAGACACTCCGATCATCCATTTGCCATGGTTAGACAACGACTGAGCGGTGTTGATTGATGCGTCGATCAGACAGTAGGGGTCGAACATTCCGATCGGATGTAAAAATTACCAAGGATCAATTGTCCAGTCAGTCGGACTTGTAGCCTCCTTTGACTAGACTTGAGGGGGAGGCTTGTGATGCGGTAATAAGGGAGGGTCCACTTGTCACGGGTCAATTGACACATTGTCGGTCAAAGTCAAGGCGGTCAACACCGGGCTTACGGTTATCCCGGTCGGCAAAGGAGTGGCCGATCGGACATCACCCGGCCGGTCGGGGCATCATGGGTCAGTAGGATGGAAAACGAGCCGCTCGGACCGCTCGTTCGGAGCAAGAAATGTCATTACATAGAAGGAGATAAAAAAGCAAAAGAGAACACGCCGTCTATGATTAAATATAAAGAAGTCAAGACAAAGAAGAACACTATATTTATCATCAATGCACAGAAGTCAAGCTAAAGAAGTCTTCCTCTGACAATTAATATAATTAAATAAGGGCAGATGAATGATCACAGAAAAAAGTATAAAAGGGTACGCCAGGTACGAAGAAGACAAGATTTATCATTTTCTTGATTACTCATTCTCTTCCTGATTTTGACTTGAGCGTCGGAGAGTCAACGTCAGGGACCCCTTCCCTAGTTTGGTTTTATTTTACAAGATTGAAATCTTCATCCTGTCAACGATCATCCTATCCCCGACTTTCTAACTTCCTTTATTCAAATAGTATCAACCATGAAATCGAATCAATCATCTTCAAAATTGATCTAAGATTTTTTTAAAAAAAATTACTCTCATAAACTATTTATTTTAGCTAAAGATAAATGAAAGCGAATATCATAAATTAAATTTAAATGTTTTTTAAAATATTTGTGGAATTTAACCACAAATTATTTAAAAATCATAGGAAAAAAATAGTTATATACCATTTAACCAACCTCATGTCATTTACTAGAAATAGATGCGCAAACGAATCGAGTCATAAAAATCTAAGGCTTAAATTTAACTTTAAATTAATTATAGTTGAATTCAAGCTCGATTCGAAATTCAAAAATTTTAAAAAAAAAATTAACTCGAATTCAACTTAAATAAGATTTAAGTTTGAATTCAGCTCGAAAAATTTTAACATATTCATCAACTATTTAAAATATTATTAAAAAATAAATACTCAAAAAACTCAAAATTTATTTATTTAATATATAATTATATTATATTAATAAAATATTAAAACTCACAATCAACTCACAAACTATCCAACTAAATAATTTGGACTCGAATTCAGCTTAAACAAATTTTCAACATATTTTCAACATGTTCAAATTTAACTCAAATTCGATAAGTTCAAATACGAATCAAATATTTCTCTAACCGACTTGAAAAACTCGCGAACTAGCTCAATTTATTTACATCCCTAACTCAAGAATAGAAGAACAAATCTCATCCTCTTCGATCAAATTTACATTTCTTTCAAGGCTAATCAATCATTTAAAAAATTCAAAAAAATCAAGTGAAAAATGTCAGCCAAAATGTACATTGCTCAAAATCATGAACTTTGTGTCTCAGGAGTCTCTACTACACAGTTCTAAGCATACCAAAACCGATTAAATAGGTCGGGTAGTTGTAAACAACTACAGAAGTTATAATCCTAACTTGATACTCTCGCTTCAACATTAGAATTCAGTTCATCATTAGATCATTGTCAGAGGATCCTTCCGAAGGTATATATATATTTTGTTCGATAACAGAATGGCAGCAACAAAACCTAAACCCCAAACCAATAGTAAATGACCAGAAACACACACAAGAACAGGCTTCAGTTTGGCTGATGGCATACTCCAGCATTATTTTCAGCTTTGCTTTTCTTCCACCCCCACATCATTTTCCACTGGTCGGTCCAAGGAAATTACTCTTCCTGAGTTTCTGGATGTGCATTCTCGACTTCTTTCCCTTTAAATGGAAGAAGAAAATTAAATGAATTGCATCACAGACCATCACAAAAACAACTGGAAAAGTGTTAGTTCTGCAGATTGTTAGATGATAATAAAGCAACATGAAAACCCTTTGTAATGTGTCCATTAATACATCTTTCTGAGTGATTAGATATCGTCATAATAACTAGCAAGATGGAAACATATTTTACTAAAAGTCCATCACATGGATGTTTCAAATAAGCACCAAGAAGTTCAAGTAACATCAACAATTTTTGTATCCATAATATTTAAATTAGACAACTAAACTAAGTGATAATTGTCAAAAAAAAAAAAAAAAGCTAGAAAAAAAAGAGCAAATAAACACAAGAACTAGCATACTATATGTTACTAATTATTAACAGCAATTAAATATTTGTTTGTAATCATATTGGTCAAATTCAGCATGTAATGCAACTATATTATTGGAAAAATAAGTAAGCTTACCAAACTCGGTGAATATGACATTTCCGGAGCATAGCCCTTCTTCAATTTTGACCAAACGGAGAGTCATCCTGGGTCCAATTTCTTGAAGTCTAACAGCGCTTTTGTTAGATGCACGGTTTACTCTCCCGATATCACTTGCCAGATCTACAGTTGCTGATTCCTCATCAGCTTCACTCTCTGAGCCATAACCAACCCTTCAAAGGTAGCAAGAAGTTCATTAAACTGGTTTTCGTGAAGGAAAAGCACCCACAAGTTAAAACATGCTGCAATATTATCTATTTTTTAAACATGTACAGGCAAATGTTAATTATGCTATTGAGTTGGGCAGAGACAGTAGTGTCTTCCAAACGAAGAGCATCACACTGGTACTGACATACAGAGCTAAGGAATGTCATGCAACAACACAGAAAGACTGTTGTCTGTATCTGAACCATGACCAGAAGCCACATACAGTATCAGAAACAAGTTCTCAAATCTCGAATATTTTTTAGCAAAAAGTGAATCGCATCAAACTTTTAATAACAAACTAAGACTTCATTGAAACATATGCAAAACATCTAAACAGTTTATGAACCTCATTTTCAAGGGGAAAAACTGATTGCTAGTCTCTTTCCATTTCAAAGAACTTTTTCAGAAGACTCTAATGTATACAATCGTGTACTTTAGCAGGTCATGGCTAATGTCAGCACTGCAAGACAAACTACAGGCATGATTGCTGTTTTGATAATGTCAAAATTTCAAAGATCAAACATGATTAAATAATTGGGTCCCAACTGCATGCTGATATGTGCATAAATGAGGCTACGTTGCCAAGCAAAATGTGCCAAAAATAGAAACTAATTACATTGTGATTTGTTTTTGAGATTTCTAGCTGTTAAATGCACTAGTGCTAAAACATGTTTTAGCTATTACCTGGTCACAAATTCACTGACATCCTTAAGGTTCCTCAAATCTGGTATCTCATGCTTCTGAACAAACTTCCGAATCCTCCGAGTGACACCAACAGGTTGTAGGCGGATGGAATAATGTCTAAAGTCAATAAGCTTTGTTTCGGAATTGTAATTTAATAAAACAATCCTCCTACATGTCGACAGTTTTACCTACAGAGAAGTAGATAATATTAAGTTCATAGATTTTGATCATTCACCTAACTCAACTTCCAGTTAAAATAAAAACTCAGGAATGAGTTGAAACAGCCATTTCTCAGGCAAGAATGATGACTCGATGTGACTTTTGTTTCAGTACTTACAGTATTTATATCTATGGCAGGAAAAATGTTCTGGAACATTATTGTTGTGAGCTTCAGGTGCTGATCTCCACCCCCAAAGCCAGAAAGCACTATCTGCAATAAAGCCACTTGCTCAGAACCAAAGAAAATGGATTAAAATTAAGGAATATAAAAAAAATATATAATATAGTTAAATATATGATGTCAAAAATAACATGATAAAACAAAGTGCTATGTGGAAACAACAATGTGAACTTACCAAGGGTGAGTTATCACATAATTCCTTAGGATAACTTGGCCGAGATTGTGATCGTGCAATGTCAGCAGCCAAAGAATATTCTTGAACTTCAAAAGTAAGCGTTGGACCTTGAGGTGTCCTTGCAACACGCAAATGGGGACTACTCATTGGATATGATAACATTAGGAAATGGGTTACACCCATAGGCCCAGCAACATTTAGAAAGTCTTTCAGCTTATTCCGTTTTTTCTCCTGTAATCCGAGCAAACAAACTGATCAACATAGTAGATTTATTGACTGAAATAAAAAAAGAAAGTCAAATAAACAAACAAAAATGGAGTTCATGAAGGACTAAAGAGGCCTTTGTGTTATAGTGAGAAACAAGATGATTCCATCTTATAATCCTTCAAGTGACTGTCAGAATTCACCAAAAGTGATGCGGAAATATGTTTGGACATTACACAACTCTTGTCGTTGAAGTCAAATTTATGAACTTATGAGCCCTCTTTAATTGCCTTAGAAGTCAGAACTATAATACCATGATGAGCTTTATCTAATGCAGTATTGAAAATAAAAACATAATTTTAAGACATGGATCTGAAAATTTGATTATCCAATGATATAAGCAGGTCAAATGAAATTTAAGACAATTCAATAGATCAAGTTTGCATCAATGCAGTATTAATTTGGCTCCAATGAGATGATCATGTAACTGGTAGCAACCACTATTTCTCTAACCTTGTAGTGATTATTTGAATCTGGCCAAGTATAATGGCAGGACACAATCCTGAATACAAACAAAAGAAAGTCATCTCTTACTTGAGACATATGGTGTTAGTTCCTCATTGTTACATCACTCCCATTTACTCATTAACAATTTAACCTCTTTTAATCATGGACCATTGTACTTTTTTCTTAATCGCTGTTGTAAAGGCAAATGCTTTATGAATCACAGACTAGTATAAATTTCAGAATTCAAATAAATCATATCAAACAAAACTCCAATAAATAGAATCAAGTTATAGAATAACCTTTAATTTTAGAGCTGTGTGAGGGAGCATAAGCTTTCGAAGATCCAGTTCCAATTGCCTGACTGGGCCTGGCAGCCTTCCTCTTGAAAAGACAAAGCTCTTGGGAATCTTTTGACCAGTAATCTGATCTACAGTAGGTTGATTCTTTACAACAGGTGGCTTTACAAGCCCCCGCCTTTTCTTCTGCATCCAAAAGAAAAGAAAAGAAAATCAATATGAAACAAGAAAAAAACAAAGGATAAAAGAAAGGATGGAAACTCACATGATTGAATCGAGCCATTGTTCTTGCTGCCTGAGGAGTTTCTACAAAAGAGAAAGTGTCTCGATAAGGATTTGATTGCTAGGTTCTCCTAAATCTACCTGCTATTCTACGATAAAATTGAACACTATATCATAATATTATACTTTAATAATCTTAAACGATTGCTTATTTCCAGAACACTACTCTAAACACTTCTCAAACTCAATTTAACATTCTAATGCAAATTTTCTTAGCTATTACTTTAAACATATAGCAAAATCTCAACTTGATTAATGAACAAAAATCATCATAAAAAATATAAACAATTGAACGATGGGCATAACAAGCTTTACTACTACGTTGTATCTCAATTAATATAGACAATACATCATATCCTAAAACGCATAAAATAGTTCATGTCATGTTTGTGTGTGTACGCGGCAACCCCGCGGAGGGAAACCAGTCCCAGTGACTGCAACTAGCGCAACACCGTGCTCATGGTTCGTTGGAACCGACGAGGAACGGCCGAAACGGGCGTTCCGGCACGGGAACTCCTCACGCAGTTCTAAAGTTCCGGTAAATAACGTGGCTTGCTTGGATGTTATAACGGTAAAAGAACAGATCGGAACGGCCAGAACGGATCGAAAATGATTACCTCCAGATGAATCGGACAACGGCGTCAGAGGCGCTCCGGCGTGGCCTGATCGGGCAGTCACAGGGAGAGCTGTCGAAGAAGAAGGCGGCGGCCGCGGCGGTTTAGGGTTTTGGCGCGTGAGAAGTGAGAGAAGCGAGAGGACGTAAGTTGGTAATAAAAATTTAGAACATAGATTTTGATAAATAAAATTTATTTTCTAAAAATATAATCATTTTAATATATAATATAATAAAATCTAATAATTTTAAAATATATATAAAAATACAATGTAATCATATAAATTTACCTTCTTATTAACTATTATTTATATTATTATTATTATTATAAATAAATTTAATTAGATCCCTATACATTCTCATGCATATTTACCCTCTGTTTGGATGGGGTAAGACAAGATTCATTAATGGAAAGGGAAGGGAGGGGAAGGAAGGGAAAGTAATATATTTATCATACCCTTGTTTGGAAGGGAGGGAAAGTTCATTTGAGAGGAAAGGGATGGAAATGAAGGTTAAATATATAAATTTATAGAAATATCCTTTTATTTTTTTAATAAATCTGTATGTGAAAAAATAAATAAGGATAAAATTGGAATAATTTCTTCTTCCCCTTCCTTACACCCCAAATTGGGGTGTAAGAAATTTCGCTTACCCTTCTCTCCTTCCCCTTCACGACTCACTCTCTCTCAAACAAGTGTAAAAATTCTTTTTACCCATGTTTAATCTTCCCTTTTCTTTACTCACCTCCTCTCAAACAGAGAGTTATGGACAACTCCGGACATTTTTTTTAACTATTGAAGATTACTTCGCTGAATCATGATCATGCTAACTGTGTAAAACAATAGCTCTTCGTTGGGCCTCTATTCCAAAAGGAGTCAACGAAAACAATTAATCTTGAGAGCTACGACAACGAGTTTAAGCAATACCTGATTCGTTGACGATAGGAGTTTATCCACGCGACAAAGAAGAAGGAAACAGTGAGAAGGGATTAGGGTTTTTAATTTTTAACAAGTAAGTTTCATCTTGCACCTAGGGGGTGTAATCGAGTCGAGTTGAGCCAAACTCTTAAATATTTGAGTTTGACTCGTTTATAATCAAGCCGAGCTCGAGCTTTATTTAACGAATATATTCATGGCTCACGAGCTTATTCGAACTTTTATCGAGCCTAAATGAGCTTAATAAATATAAATTATAAATTTAAATATTCATTAAAAACTAAATTATATATTTAAAAAAATTATAATATTTTTGTTAAAATTTATAATTTTATTCTAATAAATAAATTTAATATATTTGTCTATGTTTTTCATAAGTAGAGTGTAAAATCTATAAATTCAATATTAAAACTATTATTATTTTTATTTAAAAGTTGATTTATGAGAACGAACATGTTCGCGAGCTAACGAACCGAATATTGTGAATCTTGAGTTTGGTTTGTTTATCTTAATGAGCCTCATTAAACGAGCTCAAACGAATTTTTATCGAATCGAGTTTCGAATAGCTCACGAGCGTCTTGACTCATTTACACCCCTACTTACACCCAGTTTAACAAATATTCATTGAGTATCCAAGGGATTTTTATTGCGCCAATTGATTCTCTAAAATTTTTAAATATTTTTTTTATTTCACGATTTCCAAAAATAGTAAGTTATTTATTTATTTTAAAAAAAAAACAGGAGTTATATGTTAAAATTTTAATAACCTTGGGTGATTGTTGAAGCAAAAAATCCTCCAAAAAAAATTCAAATTTTTATGATTTAATATATATCATATCGAAATATATTAAATTATACTAATTTTATGAATCCTACAAATTTTAATATAGTATTGGTATAATTTTATTGGATACTAAGTATTTCAGTACTATCTACAATATAAAATATAGTTTTTAATAATTCCAATATACCACTTCTACTTGATCGGGTATAGACACTAAGGTAGGGTAAATTTTGTAACTGAGCCCATCACTTCACGATCTTATACCTCAGAAATATCCTAAGGGATTTTGTAGAGAGCCTCAGTACCACGTATCCAACGGATAAAGAGTTAATAAGAGGGCTCGAACTCGACACCTCAGTCAACATTGTCCTAAATTAGGGACTTTTTAATTGATAAGAGCATGCGTAGATGGGGACTTAAACATGACACCTCAATCAATGAATAACAACGTTATAATCAGACCACCCCTAGTTCAGTTGTTAAAGTGCTAAGTCAAAAAATAATTAACCAGGTTGTGTAACGTCGAACCTGAGGTGGCTGGCCCGATCCCACAGAAGTTTCTCATTGACCACCAAGGTAAATTAGAAAGCGCTCGCAGCGGGCAACCCAGGAGCCCAGCATCCTTTAGTTGCGTGCCTCATTCGAAAAAAAAAAAATCTGTAAATTCGTCATAGCTGAAGCTCGAACTCTGGGTGCCTAGATGATAACCTGGATGCCCTGCAGCTGCACCATAGCCTCGGGATTATGGTGTCATGGTAGAACATTCAGGTTGTCTCACAGGCATCCGCGGTTTGAACCTTAGCTACGACATATTTGTAGAAATTTTTCCTCCCATTTGAAGTGTAATCAAAGGATATTGGACTTCTGGATTGGCCGTCACGTGTGCTTCTCGATTTATTCTGATGGCCGATGGAAAACTTCCGTGGGACTAAATCGGTCACCCAGGCTCGACATTACCCAACTTGATTAACCTTTTTTTTTTTATGGATTATAGACATTTAACAAGCAACTTTTTTCTATTTTTCTCGATTATGGTTCTTGAGATCGTCCAATCCGCGGTTTAGTTTGATTTTTTTATTTAGTGAATTATTCAATAACTAATCTATAATTTTTTTAATATCATTATTCTTAATAATTTAAAGAACAAATAAGAGAGTAAAAAAATCTTTTAAATATATAATAGTTTGTAAATAATAATAATCTTACATTATGACCAACAATCATAAACTAATGATTTCGTATATGATTAAGATTAAATATTAACTTATCAAGGATCATCAAATCAATAGTTTCAAATCGTCACTCCTGGGATTATGATACAACGGTAGGATATTTAGATTATCACCTAGTTATTCATGATTCGAATCCCAATTATGACGAATTTATAAGAATTTTTTTTCCAAATGAGACACGTAGTTAAAGGATGTTGGGCTCTTAGGCTATTCGCTGCGAGTGTTTCCCGATTTATCCTGATGACTGATGAGAAATTTTCGTGGAATCAGATCGATCATCCTAAGTTCGATGTTATCTAATCTGATTAATTATTTTTATCCTCAGAGTCATAGTGTCATGATGAAATATTGAAATTGTATTTCAAATTTTCATGATTCAAATCTCAATTATAATATATTTATAAAAAAATTTCCTTCACATAAAGGCGTAATCAAAGATGCTGACTGGCCGCCCTCGATGTTACTCAGCCTCATTTTTCTATTATGATGGGATTAGTTCGTTGAAATTTGAAGAAAAATGACATGAAACACGTGAATTCCCATAGGATGAGATTGATGTGATAGATTTGATAAAGAGGATCAAAACATGGAGTCAAGACCATCTCAATCATTTTGTATGCTGGCAAAAAGAAAAAAGAAAAAACTATTCAGATACCCAATAGAATTGAATATAAATATAGGTAATAATGATTGATAAAATGTGGAATAAGAAGCGGCCCTGTCGCATTGAGATTGAAGACCTAATGGAAGATGGATTCTTAAATAACGTAAATTTGGACAGCTAGAATATAACGAGCTATGAGTGGTTGTATGACTTACTAGGTTTACAATTTTGGGTTAGATAGACTTGATTGAGAGCTTTCGACAAGAAAAGCCTGATTTTTTTTAATCATAGTCTAAGCATGAGTTAACCTTAAAAATTTGTGAAGGCATACAAGGTCTAATTCGGTTAAAATCAGAGTTCAAGTTGATCACTATTTATTCCAATAGATTGGGATGCTTAGTTGACTACTAGGTCAACTAGAATCTCGTATTGCAAAGACTTAGTTTCTATTTAATTTGAGTCGATCAGAGTACTAACTGAGTCGGCTCACTTTATAATTAAACAAAAAAATATAGGTATAGCAGAGGCCGACAAGAGGAGGGTGAATTACTTCTGAAAAATTAAAACTATACCCTCCTCGGATCTTTCAACTCAAAAGTAAAACAACTATAATAAAATTAAGAGCAGAAAATAAAAGGAGACATAAATTTAACCTGGTTACAACCAAGAAGGTTGTTAATCCAGGACAGTAAGAAAAGCGCAGTAGAAAATCTCCTTTGCTGAAGGCGGAGAAGCCTTTTACACACTTAAAACGCTCACTAGTTGCTAGAAAAGACTACAGAATTAATTGCTTGAGTTGTTGTTTCTTTCCTAGCTCCATGGGTCTTTATATAGTTCCTGGAAAGTCTATCCCGAGGGTCCAAGGCGCCTCCAACGAGAGAGGGGATAAAACTTTATCCAAACAGCTCAACGTTAATTTCTGCCGGGTCCGAGGCGCCTTCAAGCTGGCTGGCAGCATTTTCCAGCTTGAATGCTTCTTCGCTTCGTCTTCCGAAGTCTCGTTCTTTTGGGTGATTCTGGCCAACCGAAATAGGGCTCACCCGAACCCAATTTCCAGCCTTCTCCTCGAGCAGCATTCCGTCCGACTTCTTGTCCCTCGAACGTCGCGCACGTTCTTCTCGTCCACCGGAGTACTCTTCCACAGCTCTCTCGTCCTTCGGACGCACCGAGCCCATTGGCTCCCTTCCCGTGTCGTCATTCTCGCTAGCTGCATCTTCCGCTCGATTTCCTGCGCTCTTAAGCTCCTGCACACTCAGACACAGGGATCAAACAAAGCATGACCTAACCAACTTGGTTGATCACATCAAAACACCTACGGGGACCAATAATCTCTCCCTTTTTTATGTGCATCAACCCAAGTTTAAGTTGGGGTTAAAATAGACAGAAAAGTAATTTTAAAAGAAAATTACTAAACTAACATATTAAGCATCAGTTTGCAATAAATCAAATTGCAACTACTAAAGTAAGAGTTAATCAAAAAAAATATTTTTAATTTTCTTTGTCTTTTTTTAAAAAAACTCTCTCCCCCTAAACATGTACTTCTATAAACTTGTACATTTCTCTCCCCCTTTGATCACAGCAAAAATGGGGTAGCAGAGAAAAAATTTTAGCAAAAATTTTTAAGTTAAAAAGAATTTGTAATTTAAGATGGAAAAATGTCTAAGTAAACTGTATTTATAGAATTTTCAAAAATAGAAATTTAAAAAAGAATTTTTAAGTAAAATGAAAATTTTTTTTGGAAAAAAATTCCTAAGTGACAAAAGAATTCTAACTAAAATGATTTGTTTTAATTTTTCAAAATAATTTCTAAGTCAAAAAATTGATTTTTAGAATTAAAAAAAATTCTAAGCAAAACTTTCAAGAGACATTTTTCTAGATAATTAAAAAAAATGAATTTCTAAGGAAATGTTTAAAAACTTTTCAAAGCATTATTTAATTCTAATTTTAATACTTTTATCAGAAAGTTAATTAAACATTTTTATTTCGATATTTCGTCTTCCCGATCGTGGCGAGGTACTAGGCCTTCTTGGTTATTGGAGCAACAACCACTTCCTTAGACAAAGCTTCCATAAAGAAACTCAAAGTTTAATTTTCTCATTGTAAGCTTTTAATTAAATGAATTAATTTAGCACAGATTTTGGAACCCAATAGAGGTTCCTTCCTACAGGGTTATTCAAAAATTTAGGTAGTACATAGTTCTTGGGCACTCTTCTAAGTTGACCCTGATATTTTCTTATATACTAGTTTAACTTTCCATATAACTTTATTTTTTAGTTTGGAAATCTATTTAGGCATGCATCATTGTCTTTCAATTTCTAAATTTCAATTTTTAATTTTTAATTTCTAATTTTAGATTATCATACATTTCTAGTGACCATGCTTTTGCTAGGTTTAATTTCAATTCAGCATTTTCTTTTTCTAATTTGAATAAATCTTTAGAAAGACATTTAATAAATTGAAAGGACTGAGTCGGGGTTAGGTTACGTACCTTACTTACCTGACTCGGTGATTCTTCCCCTTTATCGTCGCTTTCTTCTTCTGATGATCCTCCCCCTTCATCTATGCTCATCTCTGAACTGGAGTCATCTTCAGGAAGACGGTTGGCTACCAGCGCTAATCCCGAGAAGGCTTCGATGTCTGATTCGGAAGACATCGAATCTGACCAAGTGGCCTTCAGGTTCTTGTGCTTGGAGGATTCTGACTTCTTGTACTTGACCTTTTCTTTCTGCTTGCTCTTTAATTTCGGGCAATCATCCTTGATGTGTCCTTCTTCGTTGCAGTTGTAGCAACGAATCGTTCTCCTTTTTCGCTCATGCTTCTGCGATCTAAATTTGTTAGATTTAAAAAACTTATTAAATCGTCTTACCATTAAAGCAGTCTCGTTTTCGTCAATCGAGACTTCGGAGTCAGAACCGTTTGCTCTTGCCTTCAAAGCAATGTTCTGACTTGTATTTTCTACTCCAATGGGCTATGTAATTCAAGATTCGTGAAGTTCAAAAGTTGAAAATAGATTTTCTAGAGTACTTACCTCGAAGTCCTTAGAGATGTAGTACGCATCTACTAAGGACACCCATTCTTGAGTTCTCGGGAAGGCGTTGAGCGCGTATCGGATCGAGTCCCGGTTCGTTACTTCTTCTCCAAGATTGGTTAGTTGCGTGATCAGCTCTTTGATCCTTGCTTGGAGTTACGCTACCTTCTCGCCTTGGTTCATCCGGAGGTTCGTCAATTGGATCCGGAGGATGTCGCGCCTCGCTAGCTTGGCTTCCGAGGTACCTTCGTGAAGCTCTAGGAATTTTTCCCAGAGGTCTTTTGCGGAGGAGTAGTTTCCGATTCGACTTACCTCTTGTGGTGGCAGCACGCTCAGCAGTTGGAATTCTGCCTTTCCGTTGGCAACAAACTCGGCCTGCTCCTTCTTGCTCCACTGATGTTCTTCTTTGTCTTTCGGAACTTTAAAACCATATCTCATAGTTAGTAAAATATCGAAGTTGGTTTTAAAGAATACCTCCATCCGGCGTTTCCACGTCGCGAAGTCTCCGTCGAACTTCGGGGGATGAATATTCGCTCCGGCCATCGTGTTGATCGTTTGTGCTTCAGTCGGCGGTTAGTCCTTCTGAGGCGGTCTAGCTCTGATACCAATTGTAGGTGCAGCGGAGGCCGGCAAGAGGGGGGTGAATTGCTTCTGAAAAATTAAAACTATACCCTCCTCGGATCTTTCAACTCAAAAGTAAAACAACTATAATAAAATTAAGAGCAGAAAATAAAAGGAGACAGAAATTTAACCTAGTTACAACCAAGAGGGTTGTTAATCAGGACAATAAGAAAAGCGCAATAGAAGATCTCCTTTGTTGAAGGCGGAGAAGCCTTTTACACACTTAAAACACTCACTAGTTGCTAGAAAAGACTACAAAATTGATTGCTTGAGTTGTTGTTTCTTTCCTAACTCCAGGGGCCTTTATATAGCTCCTGGAAAGTCTATCCCGAGGGTCCAAGGCGCCTCCAACAAGGTCCAAGGCACCTCCAACGAGAGAGGGGATAAAACTTTATCCAAACAGCTCAACGTTCATTTCTGCCGGGTCCGAGGCACCTTCAATAGGGGTTGAAGGCGCCCTCAAGCTGGAGGCGCCTCCAAGCTGGCTGACAGCATTTTCCAGCTTAAATGCTTCTTCGCTTCGTCTTCCGAAGTCTCGTTCTTTTGGGTGATTCCGGCCAACCGAAATAGGGCTCACCCGAACCCAATTTCCAGCCTTCTCCTCGAGCAGGCTTCCGTCCGGCTTCTTGTCCCTCGAACGTCACGCACGTTCTTCTCGTCCACCGGAGTACTCTTCCACAGCTCTCTCGTCTTTCGGACGCACCGAGCCCGTCGGCTCCCTTCCCGTGTCATCCTTCTCGCTAGCCGCGTCTTCCGCTCGACTTCCCGCGCTCCTAAGCTCCTGCACACTCAGACACAGGGATCAAACAAAGCAGGACCTAACCAACTTGATTGATCACATCAAAACACTTACGGGGACCAATAAAAAAAACTTGTTGGAGTTGATTGAGTCCTCATTGAGTTAACTATCATGATTTTCAATCGATTGAATACCTAATTAATTGGATGTATATCGAGTCAACTGCAAATTATTATGATTGAATGAAAGATTGGATCAATTGAATATTAATAGTCAACTCTAAATCCTAAACTTATTTTTTTTTGTTAAAAAAAATATTAATTAAAATTATTTTAAAATAATCAAAATTATTATAGCAGCTAATAGTTGTAATTAAAGAGTTTTTTTTATAAAAATACTATATAATTATATCATTTTAATCAATTTAAATTTAAAATAATTAATTTGCTTCAATGTGCATCGCAGCAACTATTTCGTATTAAAGCATTTTAAAAATAAAAATATAATAAAACTTATTTTAATATATATATATATATATATATATATATATATATATATATTATAATTTTAATAATCTAAGATGTTTTTTTTTATTTTTACTTTTTCATGATTTTAAAATAGTTATCACTGTTGGTTGCTACTCGGAAAACCTAACGATTCCACTGTACAAAAATTTTGTACAAAGGTCTGAACCTTTTCCTAGCTACCATGTGTTCTTTTAAATTAAACTTGGATCGCCTACGGAACTTAACACGTTTGATCCAAAGTTTAATCTATTTGTTCTTTTAAGTTTAGACTCGGATCTCCTGCGGAACTTAACACTTTCGATTCAAATCACCTAAGTTATTAATTTCATTAAATATTAGTTTCCAAAATTGACTTCCAGTACTGACGTGGCGAGGCACATGACCTTCTTGGATATGGGAACAAACACCACCGACTAGGCAAAGCCTTTTAAGGAAAGTTAATATTTAATTTCCTTAAATAACTTTAGGTCAACAAAAAAAACAATCAAATCACAAGGAAAAGAAAAAACAAAAGAACACAATATCGAAAACAAATTCGAAATACTAGAATCGCATGCCTCTTGTATTTGGTATTATTTCCTAAAATAACTAGTATGATGTGGAAAGGAAAAATACTAGTTATACCTTTTAGAAAGACCTTTTGATCTTCTACCGTATTCCTCTTCTAACCTCGGACGTTGTGTGGGCAATGATCTTCCGAGATGAGAAACCACCAAAGCACCTTCTTCTCCTTTCTTCAAGTTTCGGCCAAGCACAATGCTTCCAAAAGATGAAGATCTTTTTCCACCAACCAAGCTCCAAGGGATGTAAGCTTTCTCTCCTTCTTCTCCAAGCTAAAATCCGGCCACCACTTGATCTCCAAGAGAAAAGAAGGTTTCGGCCACAAAGATGGAGAGAAGAGAAAGGGAAGGGCCGGCCACACCAAGGAAGAAAAGAGAGAGAAAAATAATAGAGTTGTTCACCTATGAAGGCACCTCTACCCCCTCTTTTATAATCCTTGGTCTTGGCAAATAAGGAAATTTAAATAAAAACTTCCTTAATTCTTTTGCCATGAAAAGGAAAAATTTATTTAATTTAAAATAATTTTTCTCTTCTCAATTTACAATGGCCAGCCATATACAAATCTCCAAGCAAATAAAATTTTAAACACAAATTAAAACTTCCTTATTTGCTTCCGGAAATTTATAAAAAATTTCAATAATTTTTATCCCTTCATGATTGGTTAATAAAAAGTAAATTTTATAAATTAAAATCTTTCTTTTAAACATGTGGATAATTTCCAAACAGGAAAGTTATCTCTAAAAATTAAAATCTCTTTTCAATCTACAAATAAGGAAAGATATCAAATCTTTTCTTAATCTTTTGTAGAAACTAATAAAAGAGAATTTTTAATTTTTAAACTTTCTTTTAAATCATGAACATGATTAAAAAGGAAAGTTTTTACCAAAATTAAAATCAACCTTTTAATCTACAACTAAGGAAAGAGATTTATCTCTTCTTTTAATCTTTTGTAGAATCTTATAAAAGGAAAGATTTAAATTTTTAAACTCTCTTTTAAATCATGTTATCCACACAAGAAATTTTTTTTAAAAAAATAAAAATCCTTTTATTTTAATTTGGGCCGGCCACACCAAGCTTGAACCCAAGCTAGGGCCGACCACCTTGAAGCACCCATGAACCAAACTTTGGCCGGCCCTTGCTTGGTCTCCAAGCTAGCTTGGCCGACCCCTATGGGATGGGTAAGAAGGTGGGTATAGTACTCTATAATTAAGAGGCTACGATAGGGACTGAGAGGAGGAATTGGTTTTGGTCTCCCGATAAAATTAAGCATCCCGTGTTCATCCCGAACACACAACTTAATTTTATCAATAATAATTCATTCCACTAGAGAACTATTATTGAACTACCGCACCAATCCCAAATTACATTTTGTGCTCCTTCTTATTATGAGTGTGTTAGTCTCCCTGTGTTTAAGATAACAAATGTCCACTAATTAAGTAAATTACTGACAACTCACTTAATTAATATCTAGCTCCAAGAGTAGTACCACTCATCTTCATCGTCATGTCGGACTAAGTCTACCTGCAGGGTTTAACATGACAATCCTTATGAGCTCCTCTTGGGGACATTCTCAACCTAGATCACTAGGACACAGTTTCCTTCTATAATCAACAACACACACTATAAGTGATATCATTCCCCAACTTATCGGACTTATTGATTTATCGAACTAAATCTCACCCATTGATAAATTAAAAAAATAAATATCAAATATATGTGCTTGTTATTATATTAGGATTAAGAGCACACACTTCCATAATAACTGAGGTCTTTGTTCCTTTATAAAGTCAGTATAAAAAAACCGACCTCAAATGGTCCTATTCAATACACTATAAGTGTACTAGTGTAATTATATAGTTAAGATAAACTAATACCTAATTACACTACGACCTTCCAATGGTTTGTTCCTTTCCATCTTGGTCGTGAGCTATTGTTTATAATTTATAAGGTACTGATAACATGATCTTCTGTGTGTGACACTACACACCATGTTATCTACAATATAAATTAATTGAACAACTATATTTATCGTAAATGTAGACATTTGACCAATGTGATTCTTATTTCTAGATAAATGTTTATACCAAAAGCTAGACTTTTAGTATACATCCTAACAATCACGGTAGACGATAGATTCTATTATAGTTATAATAAAATTTATTGAGTGTTTGCATATAAACAGTCAGATATAAAGGAAAATTTGTATGCAGTCCCTATTGACAAACACAATTTTATATGTACTTCCTATTAGAAAAATTATTTATTTTCACTCCCTAGTCTAATATACTTACCTAATTGCCTCTGATATTTTAAGTATAAAAAGTTTAAAATGAGTATAAATCCTCTTAAATTCAGTATATTAAACTAGAATATAATATATTTTCTATCAAATTGAGTACGATTTTTTTTCCACTTCAATTGGATAGAAAATATACTAGATTTTATTTAAACGATACTCAATTGGATGGAAAATATACTAGATTTTCTTTAAATGATACTCAATTGGATGGAAAATATACTAGATTTTTTTTAAATGATACTCAATTGGATAAAAAATATACTAGATTTTTTTCAAATAGTACTGAATTTAAGAGAATTATATTAAATAGAAAAAAATCGTACTCAATTAAATAGAAAATATACTTGATTCTAGTTTAAAATGCTGAATTTAATAGGAATTATACTCATTTTTAGACTATTTATACCTAAAAAATATGAAGGGTAATTTTAATAGAAAATATTCTCGAATATACTAGATTTTATTTAAATGATACTCAATTGGATAGAAAATATACTAGATTTTTTTAAAATGATACTTAATTGGATAGAAAATATACAAGATTTTCTTTTTACATGGTGCTGAATTTAAGAGGAATTATATTAAAACAGGAAAAAAATATACTCAATTTAATAGAAAATATACTCGATTCTAATGTAAAGTGCTGAATTTAAGAGAAATTATACTCATTTTTGGACCTTTTGTACCTAAAAATTTGAGGGACAATTATGTCACAATATTTACATGAGGGAGTTGAAGCAAATAAAACTTTATATGCAGGGAATGAAAACAAATTTTTTTATGAATGAAAATTACATATAAAATTCAAATTATTATTGAAGATTTGTTTCTCCTTTACCGCAGATATAAACACCTCATATAATTTACTTGTTTATATTTTTGCGGAGAGCGACTACATTGATGGATCGTTATTCCCTGCTTTAATATATATAATCAAATTTAAATTTTTTAAATTTACGATTTCACCCTCATTATTATTATAATTTTTGTCTGCACCCGGCGGACACCGGCACATGCGGCTAAATCATGTCGAACCATCACATGCCTGTAACGCAGGACGCAGCAATTCATCCACTGCCGTACGCCGCGCCTTTTAGCCTTTTAGGCTTTGTCTCCCGTTTTCCTACCTCATCATACACACACACACACACACTCTGTCTCTCTCTCTCTCTCTCTCCATTCACAGCGCCATGGCGGAGGAGGGGGATAAGTTCGGTGGCGGAGCGGTAACGCCGGCCCCGCCGGCGGCCGCGGCCCCGCAGGCCTCGCCCAAGATCATCTTGAAGAATATCGACATGAGCGAGAAGATGCGCAACGACGCGATCGACTGCGCCCGCGCCGTACGCCTCCGCCCCTCTTTTGTCTCGTCTGTAGCTTCGATTTTTGTCTACTTGATTCGACCCGGACTTCGTCTCCGGTGCTGATTTTTTCGGTTGATTTTGTGGTAGGCGTTCGAGAAGCACAGGTTGGAGAAGGACATAGCTGAGTACATCAAGAAGGAGTTCGATATGAAGTACGGACAGACTTGGCACTGCATTGTGGGTCGCAACTTCGGTAATCTTTTTTTTTTCCTCCCCCCTTTTCAAGTCTGCACTTCTCCGACTCGATTTGAGGAATATATATATATATATTGAAGCCCAGAGTTCATCGTTTTTTTCTTTCTAGTTAAACAGTGCGATCTTATTTGGTTGGGGATTTACAGATTGCTATGTCTCCGGCCTTAATAGCTCACCAATATTCCATGCCTAACTGGAAGCAATTTGTTACAGATGTAGGAGTTCCCTTTTTTCCCGTATTGAGGAGAGGAAACGAAACAAACCCATAATTTACTTGAGAAAAAAGGAAAGTTTGGTGAACTTTCATTCTCAGAAGTGATTTTCCTTCTGATTCTAGACAATTATGGCCTGTTGTTATGCTGACAACGAAGTTACAGATTAAGTCATAGTGTGTTCAGTTGGACAATATTGATTGAACAATTATTTCATTATTTGGAACTAATCTTGTGACGTAAAGTTGGACATATTTAAGACATCAATATATTTTATAGATAGATTGAATCATTAAAGTGGAAACATACTGAGTAAGCTATAGAAAACTCTGATTAACATAATTACAATTGATTTATGAGATGTGATAGTGCTGTCGGTATAACTTTAAGTAGATTTCAATTGAGTTACAAGATCATCAATATCAGATAGCTATGACTAACATTACTCGATAAGCTCAGAATTTTAGTGGTTCAAATTAGAGAGGCATGATTTAATTTTAGCCTTTATAGAGACCCTAGATGTAAGTGGTGTTTTAAATAATCATACTAAGCTGCTACTATTCTACATCGTTCCATATATGGACTCAGTTGTCAATAAAGGTACCGAGCAGGAATTGTGTGTGCTATCATAGATCATGAAATATTGTTTGTGAGACAGTAGATACGTGATTTTGAACTTTGGACAGCCATATGCGGTGGTTAGTGTTGACCATAAGCAATGGTCGGTATTGATCATATGAATTGTTGTGTTGATTTAAGAGTAGTAAAGATTAAAGAGTAACGGTATTTGGAGCTGTGTATGGCTTTCGAACTTGTTTGGTTATCTTATTGAGCTTGTTCAAGCTTATGTATTGAAAAGCATACGAAACTCAAACCAAACTTTGAGCTTGTCTTGGCTCAACTAGTGATATCTTGCCCTTATAATCTAATTCAAACATTTATCCAATAAATAGATACTTTTATCATTACTCATTTTTAGCCTATCATGGATATTTTAAAATGCTAAAATTTTTAAAATACCAAATAGATACAAATAGTCCTAAGAATATACTTGTTTAATATATTGTGTATATTTGAATTTAAAACCAAAGAAATAAGAATGAATCGAGCCTTAGAGTTAATAATTTTATTCATGAACCATTCATGAGTTTTGTTCATGATCCTCAATGAGCCGAGCTAATTGGTGTTTAAGGTTGTTTATTTTATACATTTATTTAATATTGAACTGTTTTCAATCCGGGTATAGATCTTTAGTGCAAAGATTATGCTGTTTTGCATATTCATATTCATTGTGATGATTCAATCAATGGTGCTATAAGATTTCCTGTTTAAAATGTCTCACTTAAGGCTAAACTCCAAATCACTAACTATCGCTTTCATGAATGATTTTCTAAACATTATCTATACCAGAGACCATCTAACCTTGTTTATTTACATGGTTCAACAGAGGCCTGTAATTTGATCTGTGCCAATTGGCCATAACACATTATACCTTGTCCTGTTGGTTACCCACATACGGCAATGCTTTTGACATTGAAAGTTAATAAATAAGTGAGAGATTTATTAAATTTATAATTGAAAGATGATATGAATTTACAATCTCAACATCACAACATACACAGACACAGTTTGATGATGATGTCACAACATTCCTAATTCGTTTACACAACTGGTTCAACTGGTAAAACCAAATATACAAGATCGACAGAAACTATGCAAAGAGGCTCCAGTGGACCAGCTGATGTTCATTAAAGATATAAGGCATTAATGCCTGGCTAGGCAAATTAGTTTAAGATGATCGTGTGTGTATTACCTTATTTATTTCTGTGCTCCTAAATATTTTGAGTTCTCTGATTGAATAGACTGAAAGATGTGTTTTTTGTCATAAGAATCTTTACTTGTCAAAGTTTGTTTTTGGATCCTTAACTAATATCTATATATTTTTTGATCTCATGAACCCAAGTGTTCCTTCTGATGTGGCTTTTGCTCGGCAGGGTCGTATGTAACACACGAGACCAATCATTTCCTTTATTTTTATGTGGATTCGAAGGCGGTACTGCTATTCAAATCTGGTTGAACATAGCACTGATGCTTGCTGCTAATCGATACATTTAGTTCAACTAAGCATGTTCTCAGCTTATTATTGAAACCAGTCTTCTTTCCAATTATCTAAACTACGTCTACATCTCTCTTCCTTAAGCTGCTAGTTGTGTACCTTTTAGCTTTAACCAGTTACAAATATGTATATTAGTCATGTGTACTACTGAACTATCTCCTAAATTTTCATTCCAGGTATCGTCGAAGGTTAACAATATCTGTATCTCGATCAACTTCAGTAGAATCCTGTATCATGTGCTTATAGTTGTCATCATTATTAAGCCGTGTTAATGTATTAGTCAATAATCACTCAGATTATTATATGATAAAATCATATACCTATTTATTTCTCAAATATTTCGACAGTGAATAATCATTCAGATAAACAGAATAGACGAGAAAAGACTTTGGATAACACTTCCAAAGTTTAGCTGTAAACTTTTGGCATCAGCTATTTAACTTTTGGAACCGTCTAATTTTCAGGTGACCAAGTTTCTTATCAGTTAGAATAAATTAAGGGGGCGTTTGGTTCTTTGTTAGGAATAGGAATCGGAATGGGAATCATTGTATAGTGGAATGAGAATGAGTATGAGCATGGATATCACTCTTAAAAGTAATATTTGGTTAGTTATATATTTTCTATCGGAATAAATCAAAATTTTCTTTTTTACCCTTAAAGAAAAATAAGATAAAAAAATTAGATGTAAGAGAAAGATAAATGTGAGAGAAAAATATGATGAAAGAGAATGATGAGAGAGAAAGGATGATGAGAGAGAAAGTGTGATAAGAAAGAATGAAGAGAGAGAAAGTGTGATGTGAAAGAATGAAAAGAGAGAAAGTGTGATGAGAGAAAATGAGAAAAGAGAGTGTGATAGGAGAGAGCATGATGAGAGAAGATGAGAGAGAAAATATGATGTGAGAGAAAATACGATGGGAGAGGATGAAGAGAGAGAAAATATAATGAGAAAAAATGAGGAGAGAGAGTCTGATGAGAGAGATTGAGGAGAGATAAAGTATGGTGAGAGATAAAGTATGATGAGAGAGAAAGTGTGATGAAAAAAAAGAGAACGTTCAACGTTGAGTGTGATGAGAGAGATTGAGGAGAGAGAAAGTATGATGTGAGAGAAAGTGTGTTGAGGAAAAAAAAGAGGGAGTGTGACAAGAGAGATTGAGGAGAGAGAAAGTGTGATGAGAGCGAAAGTGTAATGAGAAAAAAAGAGAAAAGGGAGTGTGATGGGAGAGATTGAGGAGAGAGAAAGTATGATGAGAAAAAAAAAGGAAGAGAGTACGATGGAAGAAATTGAGGAGAGAGAAAGTATGATGAGAGAGAAAGTGTAATGAGAAAAAAGGAAAGAGAGTGTAATAGGAGAGAGAAAGTGTGTGATAAAATGATAAGAGAGAAAATATGATGAGAGAGAACAAGGAGAGAGAAGTGATATGAAAGAAAAAAAATATATATATTTTGATATTTGATATTAGATATTAAAGGAGAAAATTTTATTTTTAGCTCAAGGGTATTTTTGGAATAAGGGAATATTTTGATTGATGAAAATAGGGTAATGGCTCATTGAAGGGGAGGTACATGGGAATGAGTTATTACCCAATTTCAATGATTCATTCCCTTATTTGCATTCCTATTCCTATAATCCAAACATTAACAATGACAATCAATGATTCTCATTCCCATTCCCCACTCCTATTCCCCTAAATCAAACACCCCCTAAGAAGTGATTATTTAGATGGCTAGTATTCTTAGGAAAAATTTTCTGGAAAACACCCCAGCTAAGATCCGTTGCATCAACTAAAGGAAGCTGATAATAAGGGTACTTTAGGGTTAAAAAATATAATAAGATGTTATTTTATTTTTAAAAGCACGTTTTAACCCATTAAGAACACTCTTTTTTATTTTTTCTATTTTTTTTTGTCTAATATTATCTCTCCCCTACTTTCCATATCTTTGTGAACTTTCTTTGCTCCCCCCCCCCCCCAGAATTACTTGCAGCGAAAGAATGGTAAAAGATATTAATGGTAAAAGGCGAATACGCAAGATATTGAACTTTTGAATCGTTGCTTTCTGATTTATAATTTACATAGAACGATCACCCTAAATTCGGTGTTCACTTGTCAGTGTTGTCGCTGCCCGTCAAGTAATTATTGATGGTTAATTCAAATTCTGAATAAAAAATTATTGAAATGGAAAACAATCCAATTTAATGTACTGTGAATTGGTAGTAAACAGATCAAAATTGAAAATGTGCCGGATGATAACCAGTCACCAGCGCCAAAACCCTAGAAGCCCCACAGCAGCCGTTGCCAATCCCGTAGGAAGGGCAGCACACCCGAGAGCAATGGTGCTCATATTCTCTATCCGCGAAGCCATAGATCAATCGCTATCTCCATCTCCACATGTTGCTTCAGATCTATCGATTAAGTGTTTTTCTCCAACTTTTTGTAGGGTGTCGATCTTGTTGCCCACCAACGGAGCAAAAAGGTTAGGCGTACTGCTTCAAAGTCCGGCGATGCCTATCTAAAGCTCCTTGTGAGGGTGAGAACATTGTGGTCCTTATAATGTTCGTCTTGAGTGTGGCGCTTATAAATTCAGCCGTTCTTCTTTTATTAGCTCTATAGGTTTTTGGTGCGGAGGACAGGGAGCAAGTTCAATGCAGTGATCCTAAAGAGCTCCCTCAGAAGACTGATAACTTTCATGACCGAAAATGTGAGTTATATTTATATCCTTTGTGTATAATGGTGTAGATGAATGGATTTTAATGCTTTTCAGCTTCTTTGAGGCCAGGCGAATAAGGTTGCAGTTATTGTTGGGACGGTGACCGATGACAAAAGAGTTTACAAGGTGCCAGCTATCAAGGTGACGGCTTTGAGGTTTACAGAGACAGCAAGGGCGTGGATCCTCAAGGCAGGTGGGGAATGCTTGACATTTAACCAGCGCGCACTCCGAGCGCCTCTTGGGCAGAATATGGTATTGTGGTGAGCTTGAATTCTTCATATTTAAGACTAATGTTCTGCTGCCTATGGCTAATTATGTTATTTTCACTTTTCAATATGGCTGTGTTGATTTTGCTGTATGCTTGTGGTTTAAGAACTGATTAAATCCCCTTGGTATTGCAAAGTAAGGGTGACATGCAATTAATGTTCTCTCTTCCATAATCGTTTTTATTGTAGTAGTGATGATAACACTTTTGTCCCAGTTCAATATGACAGCTTCCTTTTAATGGAAGATCAAAGATCAAATGAGCATTGCTGTTCTTTGTTCTTTAGGCAGTCTTTGGATCTGAAGTAATATTTGAAGCAGGCTAAGCCAGTTCTTTCTCACTCCAACTTGGTTAACAAGTCAAACTAGCATCGGCTTGATTTCTTATTGTTTAGGGGTGCATGTTCAATGTTCTAATTGAATTAGACTGCAAGTTGTGGGTTGTTTAATTATCAGTTCTATTCTCTAATAAGTGGTTTGTCAGAAGTTTTATGATCCATCACTGGTATACTAGTCTCACTCTGTCAATGCTTCGTGTGCTCTAGATGGTTATCAAAATTCACTGTTTTTATTGTGATAAAAGATGTGAAACATGGACGACTTTTGTATTCCCTTGGTGCCCAATGGAATAAAATTACGAGTGTTCTTTTGTTACAAATTGTTTAAGCTGTGCTTGTTGTACTAGTCTCACTCATTCTGTCAATTGCTTTGTGTGCTCTGGATGGTTATCAGAATTCACTCTTTTTATTGTGATAAAAGATATGAAACATGGACTACTTATGTATGCCCTTGGTGGCCAATGGAAGAAAATTACGAGTATTCTTTTGATACAAATTTCTTAAGCCGTGCTTGTTGTATATCCTCTTGCATGTTAAACCCATTTATCCTATAACTTATTCAGTTAATTTCTCTCTCTTTTTAATCCAATGATGCTCAATTAAACTAATGCTTAAAATTTTAAAGATAGTGATGCTGCACATAGAGTAAATAAGCTATCTGTTATGTCCCTCCTTTAGTAATTTAAAGATCTTCTTGGTTCTTGTTTTCTTTATTCTTCTGGACTTTTGGTTTACTATGAAATTGTTTTAAATTGTAATTTCTTTGCTTTCTTTGAGTACATAAGAAGTTTTTATATGGACAACTAAATGCTGTTTATATGGCACACAGATACTTCTAAGGGGTGCCAAGAATGCCCGAGAGGCAGTCAAGCACTTTGGCAAGGCACCTGGAGTTCCACACAGCCACACCAAACCCTATGTCCGCTCGAAGGGAAGGAAGTTCGAGAAGGCTCGAGGAAGGAGAAACAGTACGGATTTAGGGTTTAAGTTCCTCCTGCTAGTTCTTTGTGGCCTGTTTAGATTTCATCAATTTCATTTATTGGTGTTTCAGAACTTTGGTCATGGTTCTAAAATCATGTATTTATGCTCATAATTAAGACGTGGAATTATTTTATTATATTTTTTATTAAAATTTAATTTGATTAAAATAATTTATAGTAGTTTTAGTTAAAGTTTGCTGTATGGTTTAGTAGTTTTGAACAAATATATTACATTTTCAGTTGTTATAATATTATTGAAGGGAAGTTGATGAAGTGATTTTTATAAGGTGAGGTAATTTTATATAATATTATATATATATATATATATATATATATATATAGTAATTTTGATTAAGTAAAATTAAATTTATTTTATATTGTTGGCCAAACCTGGCTCTAATACTTTGGAAAATGGTGACTGCCCCATCATCATGCTATATTGACTGATGACAAGTGTCAACGTGTACTGCTTGGCTCACACAAGTATAGGAAAATTCTCAAGCAAATGGTTGGAGGTAATCATGAAATTAGAGAGCAAGTTTCAATTCGTGAAGCCTTGATTGGTTCTGTCTCGGAGGGAGATGTTGATTACAATCGTATGGAAAAAATTGTCTATTTGAAGGCTTGTATTGATCAACTTCAGGAGGTCTTTGATAGAGCAACTCATGCAAATTCACAAAGACAATGATGCTTTGCATTTCGAGATGGTAGTTTTGCGAAGAGCGATTTTTTTTAAGTGCAGAACAAGAGAGGGATCGTCCTACGGTAAAAGTTCAAGAATCCAAATCCTATGGTGGTTAGGGATGTAAATGAACTAAACGGTTCACGAGTTATTCGGAGCTCGATTTGATAAAAAACTCGTTCGAGTTTGTTCGTTTATCTTATCGAGTCAAATTCGAACTTGACTTCGAGCTCAACAGTTTTATCAAGCCAAACTCGAGCTCGAGCTTAAGGATATTAAGTTCGTGAGCTCGCGAACATATTCGTTTATAGCCTTGCAAGCTCGAGCTCGGCTCGTTTAAAGGGCTTGAGCTTGACTCGTTTAAAGTACTCGAGAACATGTTCGTTTATAGGTTCATGAACTTGGGCTCGAGCTCGGCTCAATTAAAGGGCTTGCGAACATGTTCAATGATGTGTTGAATTTGGAAGTTTAATGTAGTAGTTTGAGATGTTTAATGATGAGTCAAGTTTATATTAGTTTAGTTGTTAGGTTTGTTGAATATTTATTCAAATGAGTTTTCGAGCTCGCTTAGCAAGCCTACAAAACGAGCTCAAAACGAGCCTTAAAATGAGTCTTAAAACGAGCTTGAAAATGAGTCTGAGCTCGCTTAACGAGTTAAGCTCGTTAACTATGATAATCGAGCTAATAACAAGCCGAGCTCGAACGATTCGCAAGCTTGGTAATTCAAAAATGAACCGAGCTTGAGCCTTGTGATAAAAGTTGGATTTGAGCTCGAGTCAAGCTCAAGCTTGGATATAACTTAAATGAGCTAAGCTTGAGCTTAATACTGTTCGGCTCGGTTCGGCTTGTTTACATCCCTAATGGTGGGGCATGGAGCACAAGGAACTTAAGAACTTCTTGTGGAATATGGAGCAATATTTCTTGGCTGCTCGAGTGCTTAAAACAGAGAAGGTGATAGTTTTCAGCATGTACCTTGGTGGTGATGTGAAGTTATGGTGGAGAATGCGCATGGTGGATGATGCCAATGTTGATCTGGAAAAAAATTGACACTTGGGCTCGGTTGAAGAAGGAATTGAAGGCACAATTTCTTCCGGGCAATGTCTCGTGGATGACATGAGATGGGCTGAAACGTCTCAAACAAAAGGGCTCTGTGAGGGACTATGTCAAGAATTTACTTCTTTGATGTTGGATATTTCCAATATGTCCGAGGAGGACAAATTATATAATTTTCTGTACAGATTGCAACCGTGGACACAAATTGAACTTCGAAGGCAGAATGTGAGGGATCTTCTCGGTGCTATTGTTGCTGTTGATACCTTGGCCAATTTTCACTCCAATAAAGAGAGTTTGGATGTTTCTTCACCTCCCAAATTCATGAAGAATCGAAAAGAGGAGACGGAATGGAAGAAAGATTCAGCTAACAATCGGTGGAATGACAGGAAGGATCATTCTGTAGCCCAAGGAAACAACTTGAAAAACCAAGGTTGTTTCCTATGCAATGGACCTCACTTGGTGAGGGATTATCCCAAGCAAGAGAAGTTGAATGTTCTCTTGGCAAAAGAAGATGATGAACACCACATACAGGAAGTTGTTTCTATTGGGATCTTGAAGTTCGCTAGAGGGGGGTGAATAGCGTCTCACCAAATCGATCACTTCTTCCTACACTTATTAGTTACATAGCGGAAATACAAAATAAACAAGTAGAAAGCTAATCTAAATACAAGACAAGAAATGCAAACCAATCTACACAATCATTTAACGTGGTTCGGAGATTAGGGCTCCTACTCCACGGCTGTCGGTAATGTGGACGATCCCGATCTGTCAGTGAATGACTCCCCGATAAACTCCAGCTATCTCACGTAGCTCCTTGTGGGTGGAGAAACCTCACCACAACTCTCACAAAAACACTTGGGACGTTAAGGCACAGGTAGACTACTAATAGGAGTTAACCACCTCTATTTCGTCAACATTAACCAAGCTTACAATGATTGGCTATATAGGTCACGAGTTGGAAAACTCCGCCTACTAGTCGACTGCCAAAACCATCAGTCGACTGACCTCTGTGGAGATTTGACCGTTACAACCCAACGGCTAGATACCAGTTGACTGATACTTCCATCACTCGACTGCTCCACACTAACCGAACGAACAGAAGTATTCTGTTCGTTCACAGTCGACTGATGAAAACATCAGTTGACTGCTACAGTAACACTACAGTAGAACCCTAATCCTAGGATTTAACTCCCGAGTACATTCACTCAACACTCGTCCTCACCCGACCAACCTAGACCTAACCTTCTAGCATCCTCCATCAGCCTTGCGTCCCTCGGATGTTTCCCCATCCTTCACGTCTTGCCTTCTGGAGCTTCCATCGGCATTGTTATTGTTGTCGGGTCTTCCTTTGCCAAGAGGTAGCGCCTCTGGGACTTCATCCATTGCCAAGTCACACTTGGACTTATGTTGCCAAGACTACATGCTTGGACTTACACCGCCAAAACTCATCCTTGGACTTTCCTCTGCCAAGATCACCCTTGGACTTTCCTTGTTATACCTGTATCCTGCACACTCACAATGCATATCAAATACAACAATAAACCTAACTTAAACCTTTGCCCAAACATCAAAACCTAGGGTATCTAGATTGCTCCAACAGTTTCTCTTATTAATTCTTTACCGTTGTTGACTTCAATTATTGGTATTGATGCTAACGGGAATAAAGGAAACGTAGAGGTTTATGAAGAGTCTACTAGCAAGGTCATGGGAACTGTGTTGGAGCAAGAGGCTTGCATACGGAAGTGTTCGATGAGGGCATTGAAATCTTCTAGTGGGGGTGGTTTGTTAGCTCCCTAACTTGGTGGCTCGGTTGGACATGAGGATTGGGTGCTGCTCCTTTGATCCAGCCTATTAGGCATGTGTGCAAGACACGCAACATGTTAAGCAGCGAAGACTTTGGACAGTGCACAAGGGTTGTCTAAGACCAAGTCTTGCAGGAGGCAGACTTGACAAATGTCTGAGGCATGGCATACACACAAGGTATGCCAAGCGGAGTGACAGCGTGGGGCTGTCCAAGTCCAAGTCTACAGGAGGCAAACTTGACAAATCAGCGACCGTGACATGTGTGCAAGACATGAAAAACAACGATACAACGGCGTGGGGCGTTGCCCAAGGACCAAGTGTGTATGAAGCATACTTGGCATACATTCGAGCTAGACATGTGCGCAAGACATGCTAAGCAATGATGAAGGATTTTGACAGTGCGTAAGGCATTGCCCAAGCCCAAGTCTATAAGAGGTAGATTTAGCAATCTAGCAGGCTTGGTATGTGTGCAAGGCATGCCAAGCAACAAAGCAACATCGTGGGGCTGTCTAAGCTCAAGTCATGCAGAAGAAAGACTCAACAATGATCTAGACGTGGCTTGTGCACGAGGCACACCAAAGTAGGGATACAGTAGTGTGCGGGGTGTTGCCCAAGCTCAAGTCATGCACAAGGCAGATTTGGCAATCTTCCGAGCATGGCATGTGCGCAAGGCATGCCAAACAGTGGAGACTTGTGACAGTACGCGAGTTGCTATCCAAGACGCTAGACATGTAAGGGCAGAATTGGTAATCATGCGAGAAAGGCATGTGTACTGGGCATGCCAAGCAACAACAAAGGTGTGACAGCATGCAGGGCTACCTAACCCAAGTCAAGCAAAAGCAAAGACTTGGATTGTGGCGAACACTAGGCAGACAGATGGACTTATCCGTGGTGCCAAAGAAGCAGAGCCATTGTAGCGAACACTGGGCAGACAGATGAACTTGTCTATGGTGTTAAAGAAGTGGAGTCATTGGGCGAACATTGGGTAGACAAACGGACTTGTTCGTGGTGCCAAAGAATTCGAATCATGGTCAAACACAAGACGTGCAGACTGACACTTGGTATGAACTAATTCAATAGAGCCATGGGCAAAGTACAAGCGATGCATGTTGACACTTGGTATGAGCCAATGTAGTATGATGATGGGGGCAATCACCATGTAACCAACATTTTGGCCTATTATAAAGCGCTGTTTTTGATTTTTTTTTTCAAATAAGGATGTTTTTTTGTTGATGCTAAAAATAAGAGGCGTTCTTTATTTTTACCAATTTACAGGGATGTAAATGCAATTAAGCCAATTTGTGAGCGAGAAGCAGATGCCAAGGCCGTGGAAGGCAAGTAGAACTCCAAAAAAAAAAAAAAAAGTATGGGTTTCCGGTGGTCTAATCTGGCCACCATCCGCCGGTCTCGCCGCCTGTATCGCCACCGGTTCCCACGGATCGATCAGCCTTCGGAGATTCTATCCGCATCCTCTCCATCGGCAGTGGAGAAAGGGAACCACTTGTTCACCGCCCTAAGGTGGCATGGCGCAGGCCACTCTCACCACCACCATCATAGCGATCGTAAGGGCTCCGAGGGAACATTCCGGCTGGGACTCGCGTCTGACGTCGCCCTCTCCGTCGGAAAAGGCCTCACCGGTTACCTCACTGGCAGCACCGCCATCATCGCCGACGCTGCCCATTCCGTTTCCGACATTGTACTTTGATAGTTCTCGGAATTCTCTACTTTTCCTGTCTTATTTGAGTGGAATCGGTTGTTTTTGCTCAATTGTTTACGAAACTCTATGCGTAGATTGAAGCTTTAGTGGGATGTTGTAGGTCCTTAGTGGTGTAGCTTGGTGGTCGTATAGAGCAGCAATGGCCCCCAAGGACGATGACCACCCTTATGGTTAGTCTTTTTTCTCCGTATAGGCGTTGTTTGATATGCACTTCTATTCGTTTGGGCTTTGAAAATCTGTTTCATTTTAATTTTTCCAAGTTGACTTCGTTCATCCATATAATTTATCTTCAGAGATCTTGTCTCTTCATTTTTTGTTATGATTTTGAGTTGCATGTATTAGTATCCTAACCTACTTCATCTTACATTTTATATGGTTTTTCATGGAATTTAGTAAAAGTATTTGAGGTTAACTAAGAGACGTGGACATGCAAGCTATTAGTAGATTTAGTTTCCAAAAAGGTAACCGTTGGATTTATTTTCTTGAAAAGTCAAACAATTACCTACTTGAAAATTGCGTTTACCGTTGTTTATGACCATACATGTAGTGTACATACTATTGAAGAATCACCTTAAATTTGGTAGAAGCTATAACAAATGGATTCTTATTTCTCCTCCATATCTGTGTTAGATAATGACACTCTGCTATGCCTGAGTCAACACCTGACATTCGTATTGATCACATGCACATTTCTAAAACTGCCATGTTGTGCACTTGGTTCATACTCACATCACATACTCATACCAAGTTCAAGTAACATAAGGTGGAAGTTCTAGCATTGTGATTAGCTACTACAATGAAATATTGGTTTTGTTTTAGAGAACACTGATGTAACTGTTATCTAAAAGTTTCTTGAAATAATTCTAACATGACTATCTCTTCTTCTAAAAAGAATCAAATTTGGATCACGCTCTGATGCTAGCATTTATCTTGGTTAACTCATCATTCTTTTAGCCGTGAATCTATTGTCTAACCTCTTCAATGTGATTTTACAATTTTGTGAGGAGCATTGATAAAGCCATACATTTTTGGACCTTTGGTTGAAGGTGATTCTACAAAGCATGTAGCTACCAACAATATCTCGTTCATCATGAAAAAAAATTGAATCCTCTAGTTTTTTGTAAACCATTTCTTTCTGCTACATGTTCTTTTGACTCTTCTGTTTATTCTTTATGCCTTTCACTTTCCTCTCTATTTTATGTTTTTCCTTCTTTTATCTCCTTGTTGTACCCATATGCTTCCTCCTCTCTCATATACCAATATCAACTCATACTATGTGTTTGTGTGTCTAAGATACTAGTTCATTACACTTTAAATCATCAAATTTAGCATAGCTCTGCACCATGTGACTGGCTCAAGTTTTCAACTTCAAGTATAATAAATTATTGTCTTTAGCTCATGAACATGTTTCTAGAGCTGTTTATTTTCATTACATTCATTATTTTTACAGAAGGGGATACCTTCATACTTTACTACTCGAGTTTGAGGTTAGAATTTCCACACTGCACTATTTATCACCTCTTAGAAAGGCTAAGTTATTAACACACATTAACTACTATAAGATACATCTTAGTAGGAAAATGCGTCTTGGCAAAAATGAAGATGAGGAAATCCATTTCCAGTGAGGATAAAAGGCAGCAGGAAAGGGCATTTTCATTTACACTAAGTTGTCAAACCAGTCTCACCTTTGTTTTGGTGCATAGACTCAAGCTCATGAGCTAGTCCAAGTATGAAAAAAATGTGATTACTAGGCACTAGAAATAGGGTTATGATCTGGTCCAAGATCAAATAATATTGCAATGTAGAAATCTTGCCACGTTGCCACGGCGGCAGAAATCCACAAAGCAACCAAGAACGATGACATCGAAGCTTTCTTCTTATGGCGTGGCGAAGCATAGTTGAATTTGCGGATAGTAACAAACATCAAAGGGCTCGCCAAGAGTTACCCATCCAAACCACTTTGATGTCTAAGTCATGGTGTTTTGATAAAAAGAAACAAATTGGTGGCAAAAGGCGAATACGCTCGCCCCCCGCGCCCCCGCCAACCCGTCCCAGGGCCAACCCGGAGGAGGTTGATAAAAAAAAACAAAGTAAATATGAGAGGTAGAGGTAGAGTGAGAGAGAGAGCCCCCCTCTGCGGAGCATGTACCAGGCCCTTTATAAAGGTGATGTACCCATAGAGATCATGGAGAGGTGGAGAATAGATCACGGGGGAGTGGGGATTATGCCCCATGTCTTCTTGTGCCCGGTTGAATCAACTCGATGGCTCGACAAGTCGAATCGGCTTGGAAGTCGGACTGACTTAGAAGGGCGGATACTGCCACATAACCCCTGTGTTGACCAAGTTATGGAGCATACCACTCGGACTCTCTATTGACTAGTCAAGGGCTCATCACATGGACCTTATTTACCTCTGCATCAGGTTATAAATGAGCCATTTTGAGTCAAGCTAGACCATGTTCAAGCTTGTATATTAAAAAGTTGGCCCGTGCTGACTTAGTTGGTAAGTGTATGAGATAATAACTATAGTGGTCAGGGGGTCGAAACTCAACAGGGGATTTCATCACCTCTACGGACCCCGTCCATGCATTTGCCAATTTGGGTTCTGTTGAACTCCTCTCAATGGTGTGGGGTAGTCATGAGGGGGCCGCTATCATGGGGGTACCACATTATTTTGTATATTAAAATGTTCACCTTGCTGAGTTCAAGTTCAACCAGGCTTAATGATGTGTTTATGCTTGCTTATAAAAAAAACTAGTTCTAATTTGACGAACATTCAACCACAACCATTAGGCATAAAATTAACTCAAGCCAAAAAATGGTATTTACTTTTATTCATAATTTGACATGCTAGACACTACCTGTAAGTTTGGGTACTACTATTATTTACATTATCAAAATTTGAAATTCTTTACTAGGTATCACATATTTTCCATGTTTTTAAGTATCAAAAACTCAAGGAAACAATCTCTTGCAAAGCAGGGTAAGACTGCGTACAATAGACCCTTCTTTGGGATCCCGCATTGGCAGGAGCTTCGTGCATCTAGCTGCCTTTTTTTTTTTAAAGTATCAAAAACCTAGTTTGTTTATTCATTTTAGGTTTATTTTTCTCTATAAGTGTTAACAATAATTTGATTTATATTTCCACTAGTGCAAGGAAAGTTAGTAATTTCTTAATAATGATTGGGTATGCAGCTGTATATCCTTTTGCTTGTTGTTAAGCTTAATGGAAAATCCAAAAAAACAAGTTACATAAATTTGTAAAGATATTGTTTTCATTTGATGTCCTGTATATAAGGACACTCTAATCTAAGCGAGCAATAAAGTATGGGGTATATATTTTATCTGCATAACATGTGTATTTAATTTTAAGAAGTTCTTTATCAATTGACAAACTGAATGTAAAAATTCAATATATTAAATTTAATAAAGAACGTCGTATATGTAGTATATTGTATTACATAAGTCAAACATAGCCTACAAGTCATAAGCTTTGTTCATGAACATGTACAGCTCAAGAGCATCATTCATGAAAATTAAGGAGAAGTTAGTTATTTCCAGATTTCATTTGATTAATAACCCCATCCAAAAAAATGTTTATCTTAGGGTTTTCACATTGTCATGTGGTGATGTATAGTTGCTTCATTATTTTTGCCATTTCTTAACTAGCAAAGGTTCTATCCTATGTTTATTTGGTTTGATGTATTTGAAGAAGTTGAATTTCTTGGCAAGAATGTGATGCATGTATGTGCGTGTGTGTAATATTACAAAATTGATTTTAATCAAATATAATATAAGCTCAAAATACATAAGTTCTCTAATTATGTTTTGACTTGTGATCAAGATCAATAGAAAATAAATAGGCACTCAAAATGAAAGAACAAATAGAAGAATGAATCGTTGGCCCTCATGATTTTTCAAACAAGAAACAATTCTTTTTTTTTTTTTTGAGAAAACTACTTGGGCTAGATGAAAGGAGGCTTTATGTCCGGTTTTAAAGGGACAAATCCACTTACAACTTTTTATTTTATTTTGCCATTTGTCTTATCTTTTAATTTTTTTCCTTTTCCCTAGGACATGGAAAGTTTGAGACTCTGGGAGCTCTTGGTATTTCCAGTATGTTATTGGTTACTGCAGGGGGGATTGCTTGGCATTCCCTTGATGTTCTGCTGGTATCTTCTATTTACCTTTCCATCATTCTCACATATACAAGTTCATATGCATCATCAATGAGAATAAAACAGTTTGATGATGGCATGCCTGCTAAGCTTTTATGAATACTAGCTTTTGATTTTCTTTATTGGTCTGTGTTTCTGTAACTGAGAAATCACATTTACTTTTCATCCTCATTCAATGGAGGGACAAAATCTGTGTAGTTGAGTTCAAATAGTTCTGGTTAACATGACATGTTGCTGTTATTGTATTCTAGATCCAGTCACTTGCCACATTGTTTGCTCATATAGTTTTTGCCTTGCATTTTCAGGGTCTTCTGACATCAACTCCAGATATGACCTCTTTCTCTCCGAATGTTGACCATCATAATCATGGTAGAGGGGGCCATTATCATGGAGTAGACTTGGATCACCCAGTCTTAGCTTTGAGTATGACAAGTATATCTATCTTTGTCAAGGAAGGGTATGTCCTGTAACTTAAGGAATATAGTTGTTTAGAGATAAATAGGAAGGCATAACAATAAATAATTAACTGGTACTTAGGATTTGAGAGGATGAACGCGTTCATTTAATACTTCGCTGTTATTGATGGCTTAGTAAACCATTTATCTGCTGGAGTATGGCTTATATTGGGCCCTAGGAATATAATTACCTATTCTTGGTATTATTTAGCAATTATTTGTGAATTTTTGTTGATTACTGATGAATAATATGTCTTTGAAGGAGACAAACTGAAAGTTCTATTGGTCTTATGTTCAGTCTTTTGTATATTTTTCTTAGCCACCAGTAACTAGGAATAACTTTACCTGGACGTGTATTTCATAGTGGTTTTGTGAACATATGGATTCCTGCAATGTGTAAAATCTGTAAAATTTATATAAGTTTCAAGCATATTCTTACCAGAAACCCTGTTCTCTTGGCAACAATAGACTATATTGGGTGACTAAAAGAGCTGGGGAAAAGGAAGGAAGTGAATTGTTAAAGGCAAACGCATGGCACCACCGTTCTGATGCTGTGTCATCGATTGTTGCACTTATTGGTGTTGGTGAGATTTTTCTGAGATTGTTTTTATATAGAAAATGTGTGAATCCAATTGAAATAGGACCAAAATTGTTCTTCCTTTGGTCCTTATTAATCAATTACTTTGTTTCTATATTCTGATAAATGTAAGTTTCATTAGCAGTAATTTTTTTTACAGATACAGTCAATGTTACTGCATACGTTGTGCTTGTTGCCAGTTTGAACAAATCTCAGATGTAGTTCTGTAAGATGTGGAGAAATATCTAGCATGTTCCTATACTGTTGATTAAACCATATAGAAATATCTAAACCTTATTTTTTTTTTACTTTGATAGCTTAAACTTTTGTGATAGTTGCTCAACCTTTTAAGATGATATTAGAACTCTAGTCATGACATCGATTTTTGGCTTGTTCAGTTATTCTTCGTCTATTCTATGTTAGTTCTTTTTAATGTCTTGCAATTACGTTTTTGACTGATTTTGTCTAGGCAAGTTGATTTATCTGATGCAATCTCCCAATTGTCCAATTCAATTTTTGACGTAATCTTCACAATCATATTTTTGGTTGAGGCCAGTCATGAGAATGTAGAAGAATATATGAACATTATAGAGGAAGAATATTGTTCATTTTTAATCTGTACTGACCATCGGGAGCCAACTAACTGATAGTGATTCTCTAAGTAGCCATTGATAGTTGAAAGTGGCCTTATTTCTTTCAGAGTTGAGCCTAATCTGCATGTGAGTGGTGAGACCAGTTTGTGTTATCTAGCTTGATCAATATGTTGCAGAACTTGACTACCCGATTTTATGAACTTTTGTTTTGCTTGTATTCCCCACTATGTGGGTAAGGCTTGGTGGTTGTTGTTGTTTTTGCTGGTATACATATTTTTTGTTTTCTCTGTTTGGGCAAATTAAATGACTTTTATCATCATGTGTTGTTTGTAATGTGTTAGTTTAGTTGCTTGAGCATGTAGAAAGTTGACATTAACTTGTATTGAAACACAATTTTGTCTTAGCAAGCAAAGATATTAGAGGACTGAAAGCTGCAGGACATTCAATGATGATTTACAATTCAACTCCTATTAGATGGATTAATTTCATTTATATACTTTACTCTGATGTATAGGTTCAAACTTCCACGATGTTCTGTTTAAGTTTCAAATTGACTAACAAAACTGAAGAAAAGCTGTTGTAAAAAACTGAACTATATAGCCAGGAGAAAGAGCTTATAATAAAACAACTCTGCAGTTGCAAAAGATGGTAAGTTGAGAGTATGCAATCCTTGAAATTTTCTTGCATTTGCATGTGGTTGTTTGTGTCTATGCAACTGTTTGAAACTCTAGGTTCTCTAAATCTCCTTGCACTTGTGAAAAATGAGCTATTCTGTCTTCTACGTGGAAAATGGGACATTGAGCTAAGTAACTTTGTTCATTTTAGTCCGAAGTATAATGATTGAGAATTGAGAAAATTTCATCACAAGACTTGATATTTACAAGTTGAAGGTGAACTTGGATTTCCTTCTTCACGTTCATAATATACTTGTTAAAACATGGTTCATATGGTTCAGTTGAACATGTCTAACACTAAAGTAATGATGAATCCCTTGGCTAATTCATATGACTTCCTTTTGAAATTGGGATACTTAATGCTTTTTCATACTAACGCATCTCAAACTTGGTGTGGTCTTCTGTACAGGTGGTACTATATTGGGGCTACCTTTCCTAGATCCAGCAGCTGGCCTTCTTGTATCTGGCATGATATTGAAAGTTGGATTTAATACCGGTTACCAAAGGTAATCAATATTTTGTCTTTCTTTCATGCTAATATAAGTATTTATATTATCAAATATTTGTCTTTGCATTGCCTCCATTTTTTAGGTGCATAGCATTTTGATTTTAGCAATTGATGGTGTTTGATTATACTCTCTCTCTTTCCTAAAATATAATTCATATGATTTTGGTTGTCCCCTCCTATTCATTGTTCATTGCTGTTTTCAGCTTCATTTTAGAATATTTGTTTAACCTTCAAAAAATAATGAAAGAACTCAATTAGAAAACCTTTGTAGATGATTAAAGTTGGACGAAGATAGTAGGATTTGGAGACATAGCCAGAGCTATCTAAGTTGGTAAGAGAAGAAAAAAAAATTAGGAGAGCTTTGGAGAATGTTGAAATTGGCTTCAGCCTGCAACTAGTGGGAATAGAATCCGAAGTTAGTTTCAGACTTAGCTGCCTTTACGGTTAATTTGACATGAACATTACAACAGATATGTGATCACGATAGGAGTGTGAAATGGTTAGTTTAGGCAATGGTATTAGAAATTTGGTTGATTATATAATTTATTAATATTATACTATTATATACACTTGCACGCAGTGGGTGAAATTGTCCTCATTGGGCTCAAAACTTTGATCTCTTCCCTCTCTCACTAACACCTTAGGCGCGAAAGCATTACCTGATTCCTATTAACCTTTACCTGGAGACTCCAAAATATAACAGGCATCTTCATCTTCAAGAAACCTCATTGTGCATCCCGTTCCAAGCTTTGTAGCGAGGGCCAGCCAACTCTCAAGCTTCACTGTGGTACACCTCTACCATGGAATATGCTGATATGTGCTGTCGTAATGAGTTCTGCCCCTCATTTTCATGGAACTGTCATGCCAAATTGGGATCCATACATCGATGCCCTTTGCACTCTTACTCCTTGTCAGCCTAACTCGAGTGAGCCTTAATGAAAGCTTGTATCTCTTTGTGCGAGCGATACATTTTTTTTTATATACTAGGTATCCAGATCTTACAACCCGACTAATCGTAGGGTAGATGGTCCGGCCCCACATATCGTCCACCAAGTAAATTCTGGAAACAAGTCGGCCCATAGTCCGGCGGCCCAACACATCAGGTTTTTGAGCATCGCAGGTGTCCGAAAGTGCGCTTCTAGAGAATTGAACCCTCAACGCCTAGTGTATCCGCTGTGCCTCTTGCCAATTCGCTGTGCCCTGGGGGGCACTTCTGGATTGGTATCAAATGGTGCTATTGGAATGATTAACTTTTGATAGTGCAGTTCTGGATTCCATTTCACACCACAGGTGGAATGTTAAGTTTTGCTCATGCTGAGTGAATCAGAACAAAATTTTGCATCCAGGGGTCTATGATAATCAGACCTGATTTTGTCACAATGAAGAGACTTTTCTCTTGCATAATTCCCTATGGTGATTTTGACTTCCTAGATTGATTGAGATTTGGTATGCAAAAGAATAGTACATTACTAACTCTTTGGTCATGCACAGGAAAAGAGAATTGTTAGAACTTAGAAGACGTGCCCAAATTAGAGCCTTGCCCTTCTTTGTGATAAAATTGCACTATATCTGGATTTCTGTTCAACTATCTTGCATTGATCGTACAACATAATATTAGGAACTAAAAAACCAGAAATGATGCTCGACAGTGAATTATTTTCCAAGGCTTCTGATTCAAGGAATTACTTTAAAATATTTATTTTGAATTTTTGCAGTCAAACTATAGTTTGAGATTGTTAAAAATCTGTGAGATGTTTTGCATAGAATTAATGCTTATTTTAGTGAACTCTGAGCTAGTATTCAAATATATAGGATAAGATTGCTCTATTCTCATTCTTTAAAAAATTTCAAGGAAAATAAATGTTATTTAGTTGCACGATATATTTTTGTTACTACTCTGCTTGACTTCCTGGGATTCTTGTTTTTGTATTTAGTTTCATGGAATTAGTTGACGCTGCTGTAGATCAGTCTGTTTTGGTGCCCATCAAGCAGACAATCACTCAAGTTGAAGGAGTTAAGGTACACTAGTGTTTTTTCCTCGAACTTTCAGAAATTGAACACTAGACTCTCTCTTAAAACTTCGAATACTCATTGTTATCTTCATTGTGTTGCACTTACATAGATTTCACTTGATGATTTAATTAAGCAGCTTCACACAGGTCATATCTTGTTATATGACCCATCCTGACTCCTTTACGATAAAACATCAATAACATCAACAAACCCATTAGTTCCACTATAACATTCTCTTGTTGCTACTGTTATATGCATATAAGGTAGATTACCCTTCCCTGCATCTTGAAAGTATGCGTAAACATGTTCTTTTTCAGAGAAAGAAACTCAACAAACAACTTAGTATGTAGATAAAAACATTGAAGTACATGATTCATCTACAAATTTGATCCATGCTAAGGTAAAATTTTGTATCAATTGGTCAAACCAAGTTCACATAACCTCTAAAACGATAAAGTCAAAAGTTCCAAACTCTATTGAACATTAAAGAATTGTTATTGTTCAAAGATGAACAGAAGATGTGTTGAACAACTACATTGACACTTTGCAAAACTTTTGCTGCATACTTGAATAAAGGCATTTAATCCTATACATCATCATCATCATCTGGAAGGGTTCATGTATGAATTTATGTTAAATGCTTTGTTGGGATTTCATTTGAAGCTACAGATTGCAAGTTTGCGTATAGGCCTAAGATATGGATCTCTTGCTATTTGTTATGCATTTTATGTTTATATGAAATGCTTTTGCTAACATTGTAGGGATGCCATCGCTTAAGGGGAAGAAGGGCTGGGTCATTCTTATATCTTGATGTACATATTGAGGTATTTTTCACCACTATACTTGTTTTGCATGTACTTGTAGATAAGCTACACAAGTTTTAATTTTGTGGATATCTGGTGCTTTTATAGATATCTCCTGTTATGAATTTTTGGGCTTTTCTCATGCCATAGATCTCAGTTCCACCATATTTTTTTTCCCTCTTTTGCTAATCACCATACTGAATGTCAATTAATTATCCAATTGTTGTATCTGGAGTTAAATGGAAACTTATTTTCAAGAGCTATACAAGAAAATCATGAATAAATACAACACGTTATTTAAGTTTCAGGACTGCATTCGTAATTTACCCATTCATCTGACACTTGATAGTGAAATTACATCTTGTAATGTGATTGCCAAGCTTTATGGTCTATATATTTGACTTGTGAAGCTATATAGTTTATGAGATTTTGTACACTGTAGCATGGCAAGTCATTTTTTTTGTTTTTTATTTTTCTTATAATTTATAGGATTACACTCACTTCAAGAATCATGGTTAATTTTTTTCTTTATTATTTATTTGGAAAGTCATTTTAGACTAATTTCCTCCATTGATTATACAAAGTTTTTTTTTAAACCCAGAGATGGTGATATTCATAGATGTTTAACAGGTTGATCCTTTCTGTAGTGTTAGTGCTGCTCATGACATTGGTGAGAGTGTTCGTCATCAGATACACAAAAATCATAGTCAAGTTGCTGAAGTTTTCATTCACATTGGTGAGCGTTGTGGACTTAATTGTGATTTTGTTGTATAAAAGCTATGACTGTAAGCCTAAGAAAATTCTTTAAACTTCAAAAAGTTGCTAACCAAAGAAAAGTTTAAAAAACTTTTAAGATTAAGGAGGATCAACCTAAGAAAAGTTCAAAAATTGCTTCAGTTTTCAATGTTATTTTTCCAACCAAAGGTTAAGCTCTTTCAATTTGATAACCAGAAGCTAATGAAGAACTTTTATCTCATATGATCACTGCTTCCCATTGCCTCCGTGAAACATCCAATTAACTGAAGCGGTTTTAATCATTTGATAAATTGACCTTTATGAAGCATTCAGTGTTAGTATAGTGTGAAGCATTCAGTGTTAGTATAGTGGAGTTTTGTGAAAAGTAATTTCTCATGTTGATTTATTTTATCACATACCTTGCTTTATTATCATTTGCACCTTTGTTACTATTTGTTTATTGTTTTGTTAGACTGCTGATATTTTAAGCTTAAAATTCCAGATCCATCATATTCTTACTGCTCGATTTTGGAAGAAAGAAAGAATTTGAAGGACTTAGAAGGCAGAGACTCCAACAGTCTTTCCAGGCATCAAGAAGCTGAAACCATTATTTCTGACATTTTGTCAAAGCAATTCTCTAAGGTATTTATTTATTCCTTAAAGAGTTATCTGACAACGCATGCAAAGAGTTTGTTTGTTATGTAACTGTTTGTGACCACGTTTGGTCCAATACTCGGATACAAGATGCCATCGAGAGAGAAAATGTTCACAAGGTTACCATCATCTGTGTACATTTTTTTTATTACTTTCCCTTCTCTCTCTTTTATCTTCCATCCAACTAATTTGACTATTAATGTGGCAATGCAAGCAACACTTATGGTATATGTTTTATGTTTATGTATGTTTCAACTGCTTACAGAATTATTTATTTATTTATTTTTATTTTTATCACGTATATGAAGTTTCAGAAATGTATAATCTTGGTGCTCTATCTGTAATGACAGAGATGGATGGTTAACTGACTGGATGCCCACACTAGCATATTTTAACTCAATGCTTTTAGCTATTTTCTCATATCTATCCATCTTGTTTTTATCCTCCCTCTTTCTTTCTGCATTCTTCTTACTTCCTCATTCATCTTTCTGTGCTGATAGTTGTCAACACAAGATTTGCATAATTGTACATGATGTTTCAAAACTTTTGCATATGTATGTCATCGCTCTATGGTTGTTGAGCATTATGACCTTTGATTGGTGTGCAAGACATTGAAAAAAAAGATAAAATCATCACAAGTCTCATTATGATCATGTGTAAGCCAATCTTTCACTTGTGGGAGCTTTCCACAGGTGTGGAAGATGATTACTGTCTCTGTGTTTATAGCCCTTGTCGTAGAACTCTGAACCTAGTGTTAATATCCTCAGATTTTAATCCTGCTGAATAAAAATAGCAAACACTGACATCTTGCACATGAAAGGGTAAAAATTCAAATAATTTTGGTTCTAATTGACAAAGGAAGTTGGAAATGCCGACAAAGAGATGATCCCATCCGATATTTCAGGAGGTTCAATATTTAACAATGTGAATATAGGCGGTGAGTTAATTCTCCATTTTGTGATGCATTCTGTTGTTTATTTAGAGCATTATTTTGTTGATTTCTGAATGTAGATCCTATGACACATTGATACTGTGTGTCTGGTTTCTTTCAGATGATGATTAGGGTTCTTTTCCAAATGATTCCTTAAGGGGTCTATTCCTCAATCCAGACTGTTAATCTCTTTTTGAACAATAAATCATTCAACTCATTTATTTTTTATTGTTGGCACTGAATATTATGTAGCAGCACATGTAGTGCAGAATGGAAACTTCCTTTGTTCTCACTTTTTAAATTTGCTCTTATTTGCGACTTACGACACATAACACTGATATATTTTTTTTCAGCAAATGTCCCTAGAACACATCACACTCCACTCATTGCAAGGGAAGATATTGGTTCAAGCTCTAGTCTCAATGCCTGCTGAGATGCTTATTAGGTACTCCCATCTTTCTGTCACCTTACAGTAGGCGATGAACATTCTCACTTATTTACATCAAACCATGTCTTAGTTTTCTATATTTTTTCACTTGAAGTGAGGCGATGGATATAGCCAAGAGAGCGGAAAAGGAGATCCTGGCAGCTACATCTAGTATCAACCAAGTCAGCATCCAATTACGACTAGGCAGACCAATATCAAAGCATCATGAACCAGTGGTCACGAAAAAAGAAACAGAAGACCCCCAAAGATCAAACTGTCCAAGGTCAAATGTAAGTCTATCATAAGAAGGTATTGGTGACTGAGGCTACCATCGCTCCCTCGCTAACAAACAACTCAATGATTAAGAATAAAGATGTATCCGCACATTTTCTTTCCAAGTTTGTGTCTGTATACACCATTTCAATTGTATCAGAGCATCTGTGAGGGGTTGTGTGTTTATCAGGTCTATCAATTCTCTGCTGAAGCTCTGTTTGTGTAGAACTTATAGGCACCGCAAACTTGTATCGTGCAAGTTTACTTGACCAAAAAGACAGTGATACACTTTTACATTGATTACAGAATAAACATATTGTATTTTCTGAAGTCATACTGCTAGTTGTCGAATTGTTTACTGATGATTCTGCCCATCTTATCCATGTGAAACATTTGGAAGAATTTTTAACTCGATAAAGTTTTGGGCTGTGGCTTTCAACCACGTCTCAAACATGGCAGCATCACCACAACATGCCAATATGAATGTTAGGATTGAGGTGACTATCGAAGTTGTGTCAAATCTGCGTGAGTCTAAGAATTTCGATTCTACGGACATAGTTAAAACATACGAGAATTCAACTTAGTATTTACTACCGAAAATGATGAGGCTTTGGAGAATCAATTCAACCAATTGACCTAATTTAATTGCTCAAACCAAGTCTCATTTGAACTCAAGGAAACATCCAACAAGTTGACACAAGTCCAACTCAATTCGTCAAACTAAATGGACCTAGCTGATGTTGGCCAACCAAACCAATTCGACTAACTGAATAAAAAGATAGTTAAGCATATGAGACCCATAATAGGGCAGCAGTAGGTATTCCTTTTGTCTGCCATAATAAGGGGCACTTGCTTCACCTATGCAAGTCATTCTCTCCACCTCTTCATCACCATGCCTACTTAAAAAAAAAAAAACTCTACACTTTTCTCTCTCTTTAGTCTTGTCTCCTATTCCTCCATCCAAATTCCTTTTCCCTCACAATTGAATTGGAAGAATTTCTTGTTTGTGTCTCTTAAATCAAGGACCAACAAACCAGCTGCCATCCATCCGCTTTCAAAACTTTTTATAGTAATCATATGACATGAATCAAGCTCATTAAAGGTATAGCTAGGGTTACCTTTTCAACAGACTAAAGGTGGTTTGTCAAGTGTATTTTGATTACGTTTAGACCATAATTCACACATATAGTTGGATGACTATGAGTCGAGTTCAATCGAGGTTGAACCAGGACTTGCCTGGTTAGCTCAATTAACAAGCTTGAAAATGGATAATAAATTTGTATTATCAAACTCAATAATTAATCAAACAAGTTTGAAAAATATAAAAATTTCAAATAATGAAGCAAATTTGAATTAAGAACTCAATAATCTCTAAATAAATCAAGCTCGAGCCAATCTTAAATCAAGTTTAAACTCATTTTAGGATTGCCTTGACTTGATCTGGTTCAGTTATCTTATCAAAAAAAATTTGAACATCATAAAACTTAGTTCAACTTAGTTCATTTATAGTCGTATTTACAAAGATAGTTTACTAGGCTTGGATACACAATTTCATATTATCTATACTGTCATTCTTTTCTTGCAATACACATAACGACTATCGACGATTATTAAGGCCGCCAAAGGATGTTACCCTCATCAAAGGCTAGTCGGGATGATTACAGCCTATCTAAAGTATATAATACTTATTAGAGTAAAGAATTATGATGAAAAGTATGTGTGTTCCATAATTAGTTCTTAATTCTTTGCTTGCACAATAAAACTCTTCATGAACTCCTCTTCTCGTACAACCCCCAAAAGTTGCAATCTCAAAAACAAAGATGCAGAGAAATCAAACTCTTAAATGGTATCTTATTTCTTTCTTTCTTTCTTCTTCTAGTTGTTATCATTGTTCATGTTTGTTTACATTTGCAAACCGATTTCTCATGTACCTACCGATCTCATGATCGAAGTCAGCACATCGAGTTATGCACTTCACAAGGTGAGTACGATCCATGAACACTCATCATGTTGCAAAAAAAAGGCGGGTCCCGCCGCCCAGCGGCCCCCTCACCCCTGCCCCACGAGTATGAGAGGGAGTAAATCACGGTGAATACGGGCCCGGCGATGACATGGCGGTCGAAGGTGTTTAGCACGGACAGATATTGATGTTATCGCAATTGCTGCCGCAGACCTTCGACCTCTCGACCCATGTTGCAAGAATACCATGTCATAGAACACTCATCATGAACTTGTGAATGGTGGTCATTAATCAATTCCTGTAGTTTCCTCTAGTTTCGTGGAGAGGATAGATCTAGAAGCTTTTGCTCGAGGCCAAAGACTTGACGCTGACACACATGAACCTCGAGAGCATACAGGGCGATTGAAGGAGTTCAAGCTCGCCATCAAGTTCAACTACAGCGCGCACATAGACCTTGATATGTCCAATGTCACTATTCCGGCCTAAAAATCTCACAACGATGATGTGGCGACAGAAGTCCACCCTGACACAAAAAAAGATGACATTGAGGTCTTCTCTTAGATTTTTCCCGCAGTACGATGATTCTCGCGGAAAGTAACAAACATCAAATGGTCGTTGAGAGTTGCCCCGGTGAAGCCACTCCGATGCCTAAGTTATCACGGTCTTTTGATAGTAGCGGAAAGAAAGTATGTATGAAAGGTATAGTTAGAGAATGAGAGAGAGAGAGCCCCTCCTACCATCACCTTATGTAAGGAGAGAAGACCTCATTAATACCTCTTTAATACCACATTAAAGAGTATCGTTTGTAATCGCTGCATGCCATGAGCTCAAGAGGTTCGAAGGTCGGCAACTTAGTGAGTTGGTAACTCAGGAGATTGGAAACTTGGTCGGATTGGCTCGGGTCAACCAGTCAGAGATTGTTGATATACCACGTGGAGGCTATGTTGACCAAGTCCTAGAGTGTGCCACATGGTTCGTGTATTGATCGAACCTTAACATTGCCAATTGTCTTCTATATTGACCCAGTCAAGGGCTCGCCATGTGGACCCTCATTAAAGGGTGTCATTTGTAATCGCTATATCCTTTAATGTTAGTAACCACTGCATGACATGAGCTCAGGAGGTTCGGAGCTTAGCAGCTCGACAAGTTGGTAAGTTGGGGAGTCGATGAGTCGGCAACTCAGGAGATCAGGAACTTGGTCGGATTAGCTCAGCTCGACCAGTCAGAGATTGTTGATACGCCATGAGGAGGCTATGTTGACCAAGTCCTGGAGCGCGTCAGGGTCCATGTGGCTGAGTACCTTCATGTAGAGCTAGTGTGAAGATAATGAATCGAACCCCGTCGAGGATTATGAAAGAAATCAATCCATGACTAACTCTAGGTCAAGAGAATAAGTGACAACTCCATCCCTAACAGAGGAAATATTAAATCCACTATTTTGTCTAAGTTATGAGAGAATAATAAGCTCAATTTCATAACTTCTGAGTACCCATGGAGTTGAAGAGAGAATAACTAGATTTGTGACTATATTTGAGTCAAGAGAGCGTAGTGAGCTCGATCTCATGACTACCAAATACTTGTGGAGTCGGAGAAAGAATAGCTCAATCTGTAACTATGTTCAAGTCAGGAGAAGATAATGAGCTTGATCTCATGACTCTTGAGTACTCATGCAGTTAGAGAGAGAATAACTTGATCCGTGAGTATGTCCGAGTCGGGAGAAAAAGTGAGCTTGATCTGTTACTATGTCCAAGTCAGGAGAAGATAGCGAGCTCGACCTGTGACTATGTCCAAGTCGAGAGAAGATAGTGAGCTCAATCTCACAACTCTCGAGTATTCATAGAGTCAGGGAGAGAATATCTCGATCTGCGATTATGTTTGAGTCAGGAGAGGATAATAAAGTCAATCTTATGACTCTCGAATACCCGTAGACTTGGAGAGAGAATAGCTTGATCCATAACTATGTCCGAGTCAGAAGAACATAATAAGGTTGATTTCACAACCTTTGAATATTCATGGAGTCGGATAGAGAATAGCTTGATCTGCAACTATGTTTGAGTTTGGAGAAGATAATAAGGTCAATCTCATGATCCTCGAATACTTATGGAGTTGGAGAGAGAATAGCTCGATCTGTGACTATGTCTGAGTCTAGGGAGGATAGTGAGTTCATTCTCATGACTCCTGAGTACTCGTAGAGTCAGAGAGAGAATAGCTTGGTCTACGACTATGTCCGAGTCGGGAGAATATAGTGAGCTCGATCTCACAACTCCTAAATACCAGTAGAGTCAGAGAGAGAATAGCTTGATCTATGACTATATATCAGTCGAGAGAAGATACTAAGGTCAATCTCATGACTCTCGAATACCCTTAGAGTTGGAGAGAGAATAACTTGATCTACGACTATGTTTGAATTGAGAGAGGATAAAAAAGTTGATCTAATGACTCCTGAGTACCCGTAGAGTCGAAGAGAGAATAATTCGATCCGCGACTATATCCAAGTCGAGAGAGGATAATAAAGTCAATTTCATGGCTCCCGAATACCCGTAGAGTTGGAGAGAGAAAATTTGATCCGCGACTATGTTCGAGTCAAGAAAGGATTAAAAGGTCAATTTCATTGCTCCTGAGTACCTGTGGAGTCAAAAAGAGAATAACTTGATCCTTGACTATGTTCAAGTCAGGAGAAGATAATAAAGTTGATCTCACGATTCTCGAATACCCATGGAGTCGAAGAGAGAATAATTCGATTTGCGATTATGTCTAAGTCGAGAGAGGATAATAAATTCAATTTCACGACTCCCGAATACTGGTGGAGTTAAAGAGAGAATAGCTCGATCCATAACTATGTCCGAATCGGGATAGGATAGTGAGCTTGATCTTATGAATCCTGAATACCCGTGGAGTTAGAGAGAGAATAGCTTGAACCATAACTATGCCCAAGTTTAGAGAAGATAATAAGGTCAATTTCACAACTCTCGAATACTCATAGAGTCAGAGAGAGAATAACTCGATTCGCGACTATGTCTGAGTTTAATCAATTAAATAATTTCTTAGTCAACTGAAAAGAAGTTTAATTTTTTAAAATAAAAAAACAAAACGAGAAAAACAGAAGCATGAAGAAAATCAAACGAAAGAAAGAAAAAAAAAGAATCAGGTTCATTTGAACTAGACCAGTTTGTTTCAACCAGTCAGGTTGGTCCTTTTAGACTCTAATTTGGCTTAAATTATTGATTGGTTTAACCATATCAGTTTGATTAATTAGACTAGATAGAATCATATTGGTTAGGTTTAATTAAATGGGCTAAATTTGTTCTAGTGGGCTACATTTTGAGCCAGATTATCTAATAGACCAAAATTGATCAAATAAGCTTTGGTTTGATCAATAAGTCTGAGTTAGAATTAAATGAGCTTTAGGTTAAATAGTAACAACTGAACATCCTAATTAGGTCAATTCTAATGAGGATAAGGAGCTAAGCTAATGCTTAAGATATGATTTCCAAATTAATCAATCTAGTGTGTCAGTCAATTGGAGCTTCTCAAATAAAGAAAAATTATTTTTCTTATTTTCTTATGGATTATGTGTGTTTGTTCTATGCATATGTGTAAATTGAATTGAACTTATTTTGTTCCTGGTTTATCACTTTTGTACTAATATTATTATTTTCAATTCTAGATGCCACGAATAATATACACGATGACTCATTGCGACATGCGACAGAATAAGCTACGAGAGGAGATTCAGGAGATCAAGTATAACTTAATTTACGGAGTTGGAGGACATATTGGATGGCTCGACCAACTATTCTGGAAACTCGAGCATGTAGAGTTTTCAATCCTGGATAATTATAGAATCTGGGCATTGATTTGATCATTGTCAAAATATCCCAAGGTAGTAACACTCCATAATGGGGGGTCTCTTAAGGGCGTACCTCATATACATAGTTGTGTGTGAAACTACTGTAGGAGGATCGGTGGCCGGCTTGAAGGGGGGTTCGATAGTTAGGCCACCTCCAAATCGATTTCTTCTCTACAAAAGGTTAGTGCGTAGCGGAAATACAAAAACTAAAGTAATTAGAAACAAATAAGAATACAAACGCTAACACGCTCGATGTAACTGTTGGGAGATTGTTGGTGCAATATTCCACAGGTCAAGGTTGACCTAGTTTGACTGAGCTTGAATTGGGTCAAGCTCGAGTCTTAATGTTTATATTTTGATGGTTTGACAATACATGTTGACAATACATGTAGACAACACATGGAGATTGCAGGTGCAATTGTTCATGTGTGGAGATTGTGATGGAGAGTCAAGTAGGTCAAGGTTGACTGGATACTTGACTGGAAAATCCTGGTGAGTGAAGCCAGGTGAAAGTCCTAACTTGGAGGTTAGACAAAGGAAGTCCTGGTGAGTGAAGCCAGGCAGGAGGAAAATCCTGGTGAGTGAAACCAGGTGAAAGTCCTAACTTGGAGGTTAGGTAAAGGAAGTCCTGGTGAGTGAAGCCAGTCAGAAGAAAATCCTGGTGAGTGAAGTCAGTCAAAAGAAAATCCTGGTGAGTGAAGCTAGGCAGTAAGGAAATCCTAGTGAGTGAAGCTAGGTGAAAGACCTGGTGAGTGAAGCCAGGCAGAAGAGAAGACCTAGTAAGTGAAGCTAGGCAGTGAGGAAATCCTAGTGAGTGAAGCTAGGTGAAAGTGTTGGATCGAGACCACGCTAGAGGGGGGGGGGGGGTGAATAGCGTTCGTGGCTATTTCTTTCGATTCGTAAAACAAACGAGTAAAAAATACAGCGGAATAAAGAAATAACAAACACAGAGAGACAGGAAGATTTACTTCGTTCGGAGCCTAAAGCGACTCCTACTCGAAGGCCCGCGATCCTTGATCGCTTTCCGTGGGCAACAACTATAAGCACGATAAAACTATTACAGATTAACTACAATTTAAAGCAGTAAACAGATTATACCGACAACAAAAGACTAAATCGAAGCTCTGGGTTGTCGGGGTGTCGTTGCAGCACTTTCTGGATCGAGTCGTTAGCAGCTTGTCGCAGGGAGATTACTTAGATTCTTGTCTTGTTTTGAAGCTGCACGTGTCAACTTCGCGCAGGGGATAAACTTTGGTCCCGGGCGCCCGGACAGCCTTTTTCCAGCAGGTTCCTCACCTGCAAACAAAAGTTAGTCCGAGCAAAATCCCCTGCAAGACAGTGTTAGAATAAGACAAAACATCGTAAAGAAGAATTGACAGTCTTCGGACTGTCCGAGTCTGACTTCGGATTTCCAACCGGAAATCCTAGGTCGACCCGACGCCTACTGTTCCCTCTACGGGGAACGCGTCCTCACCTACTCCAATCCTCCAGATCGACTGGACTTTTGCTCAGCACTCGATGCTTCCGGACTTTCTGCTGGACATCCGCTTCCCGGCTAGTCCAGACTTTCACCTGGTTCGCGACACTAGGACTTTCCACCTAGGGTTACCACCCCCTAGGACTTTTGCCTGAAGCTATCGACCTGCCAAGACTTTCCGCATAGGGTTACCACCCCCTATGACCTAGGGTTACCACCCCCTAGGGTTTTTCCCTTTGCCTAACCGCAGCTAGGACTTTCCTGAAATACTCATTCAACCATGTTAGATTACAACAACCCTTAACTTTGAATCCTTTGCCATTATCAAAATTCAGGTTCGATCGTCGGATGCTTCCCGCACCAACAGAAAGTCCTGGTGAGTGAAGCCAGGCAGAGGAAAATCCTGGTGAGTGAAGCCAGGTGAAAATCCTAGTGAGTGAAGCTAGGTGAAAGACCTGGCGAGTGAAGCCAGGCAGAAGAGAAGTCCTAGTGAGTGAAGCTAGGCAGAAGGGAAGTCCTGGTGAGTGAAGCCAGGCACGAGGAAACCCAGATGGGTCAAGGTTGACCAGACATCTGGTGAAAGTCCAAGTAGGTCAAAGGAATTGACCGGATACTTGGTAAGAGGAGAAAAGTCCAAGTGGGTCAAAAGGATTGACCAGACACTTGGTGAGAGAGTCCTAGCTGGTCAAGAGTGACTGGATGCTAGGTTTTATGTACCAACAAGTCATGGTTGACTGGATGTTGGTTCAGGGGGCTTTGGACTTGGTTTTGGGCAAAAACCAAGATCTGGATCGATCAGCCGATCGATTGGATCATGCCCAATCGATCGGCTGATAGATCGGGTGAGTCCCCGCGACAGGCATTATCCCAATCGATCAGTGGATCGATTGGGGAGAAGTGTCGCGCAAACAGAGCCCCTTTGGATCGATCGGGCGATCGATCCAGAGCTCCCAATCGATCAGTCGATCGATTGGGAGGCGCGATTTCGCGCAATAAGCCCTGGATCGATCGGGCAATCGATTGGGAGGCGCGATTTCGTGCAATAAGCCCTGGATCGATCGGGCAATCAATCCAGGCTATTCCAGAGAGCACAGAGGCGCTCTGGATCGATCGGTCGATCGATCCAAAGCCTCCCCGATCAATTGAGAGCGTTCCAATCGATTGGGATCCAACCGTTGGTGTCGTATTTAGCTGCAGGGGTTTGATTCCTTCGACAGAACTTCACGCATACAGCTCCGATCTTCATAGGCGACTCCACAGCTTCTCCACGCCAGATCTTGAAGATTCTTGGAAGTTTTGTCCAAGTCAAGAGGCGAAGAAGAGAAGTTAGGGTTAGGGCTTTTATTACACTTCTTGTAAGCTTTTGCTTGTTCTTTACTGCCCTTTTTCTTTATTCTTGTATTGAGAGTCTTGTAGGGTTTCTCCGCCTTCGGTAGTTACCGTAAAGGAGTGTTTTATTAGTGGAGGGTGCGTGTGTGTATGAATCCTTGGATTAGTCACCTCTTGTGAGGTGGATACCAAGTAAATCCTTAAGTGTTAGCGTTGTGTGTTTTTGTTTCTTGTATTTCCACTGCACACCATCAAAGAAACAAGCAACGAAGAACACGAAGCACGCGACGAGCTATTCACCCCCCTCTAACTACATTTCGGTCCCAACAAGTGGTATCAGAGCGAGGCCGCTCTTCACCGGAATCATCGCCGGAAGGGGCATAGCTAGAGGGTGAAGAAGTTGGAGCAATTCTACAAGTCGAAGACTTCATCACAAGAAGCTCAACTTCAAATGGAATTTCGAGATGGACTCGGATTCGACACGAGGGTGCCTCCACCATTCACCATGATAAGCTTCGATCTTTGGAGATTAAGGATCGAGAATTTCTTGATGGTGGAGATAGAGCAATGGTTTGTTCTCATGGAAGGTTTCGAGGCTCCAATAAATTCCAAGGGCAAAGTCCTCAAGAAAAGCAAATGGAGCCAAGAACAAATCCAAAGATGTGAGGCCAATGATAAAGTGACCAAGCTTTTGGTCAATCTATTGCCTAGTCACATTCTTGGAAAAATTGGAGAGTTCAAGGATGCCAAGGAGCTTTGGAGCAAATTGGCATCAATTCATGAGATCCCCTCCACTGTACCAGACCAAGAAAAATCCAAAGAGGGCGACTCATTGGATCAAAATAAAGAGCAAGAGGACTCCGAAGTTGAGAGATACTCAACTTCCGAAGAAGAGGAAGTCCATGAAGCTTCATCTTCAAAGGAATGCAATGAAGAAGGCAAGGAGGGAGCATACTTCTTGTTCCATGTACAAGATGAGGATGAGGAAGCCTCCACCTCTAGGGTTGAGGGGGAGCAATTCTCATTGACACCGGATCAAGAGCAAGAAGAAGTCTCTGCATCCGGGTTAAAAGAAGAAGAGGATGAAGAAGCTTCCACCTCCACAAGTCAAGACAAATCTATTGGAGGAGTATTAAGTTCGGATCAAGAGGAAGCTTCTACCTCCGGATCAAAAGGAGAAGATGCCACATCTATAAGAAAAGGTATAACAATTTCAATAGAAAATAACAAAAATCATATCATTTGCTTTGAGTGTAGGGAAAAAGGGTATTACAAAAGTAAATGCCCTATATTGGCCAAGAAGAAGGGCCAAGTGGCACAAAAGGGTAAGGAGAAGCCCAAGGAGACCGCTCCCGGAACAAAAAGGAGCAAGGAGCACATTGTGTGCTTTTTGTGCAATCAAAAGGGACATTACTGGAGTCAATGTTCCAAGGGGAAGAAGGCGGTCAAGGCTCAAGGAGGAAGCACACCTAAAGGGGGAGTCTCCAAAGTAAAAAGAAAGGTATCATTTATTGAGCCTACTCCCTTGAACAATGGTAAAAAGCATGCTAAGTCAAGTCTTTATTATTTTAATGCTATTTACCATAAGAATAGAGAGCATAATAGTATTAAGGAAAAACACATGGCTCTCCATGCTAAAACTACCACACCTAGGGTTAGGAAGATAGATGGAATTTTAGGCAAGAACTCTAAGGATTTTAGCTACAAGCCTAGAAACAAAAATGCTCATGGACTTAATGGAAAACCAAAAACTAAGGACTTAGTAATGAAAAATCAAGTCTTGAGGTCAAGACTTGACAAACTATAAAAGACCCTAAAAATGATGGAAAATATCCTTAAAGGGCAAAATGAGCAAAATCTAGGTTTAGGACAACAAGGGTCATCCAAGGGCCATAGAGGTTTGGGATACAAACTTAAAACCAAAAAGGATGTACCTACTTACCATAGAGTCCCATATAGTTATGGAACAAACCCTAGGTCTAGTGGTCAAGTCAAGAATACTAGGGAGGTTATTCCTAAGAGTATTTTTGCAACAAATGTGACTAAGACTTCTAAGAAGTCCAAGAAAGTCACAAAGAAGGTCACAAGGGAAGCAATCCCTAGGGTTGACTTAGAAAATGTGACCAAGGCTTCTAAGAAGCCAAACAAGGTCACTAGGAAGGTATCTAGGGAAGTTATCCCTATTGAGTACCTAGAACATCCAAGGAGCACCAATAGGTTTTGGGTTCCTATGAGCATCTTCTCTACCCCATAGATGAGTTAGAGAGTGTCAACTCTAAGTGGAAGGGTAGTTAATTCAATCATGATGAAGTTGACACTCAAGGAGCATTTTCAAGGTTATTATTAACCTTTGAAAATGAAAAGGATAAAGGGTTTACTCTTGGAAAGAGTAAAATGTGTCATATTTTGAGAAATTGGATGAAATTTTAAATGACACAATTTGAGAAAATCATAAGAACTACCAAGTTGGGATTTTGGTATGTTCTTAGGAAGTTAAAGACAAATTTAAGCCTTAATTCATTTGATTACTCTTTAAAAGAGTAAATTGTGCCAAAATTTGAGGAATATGCTTAATGTAAATTGGCACAAATTAGGAAAAGCAAAAGAAATGTCAAATTTGATTTTTGACATTTTTTCAGGAAATAGTGGGCAATCTAGGGTTTAAATTTTTTAAGTTAGCTAAGGGTTAAGGATACTTAGGTAGGTAATCTAGGTATTTTATCTATGCTAACTTGCCATACTTTGCTTGCCCATTAAATGTCATGACATCATATTTATTTATTTGTGTTTGCACTCATGCCTTATTATGAAAAACACAAAAATACCATGTCATGTCATCCATACATCATATAGTTATAGGAAATTTTTTTTTGAAAATTATTTATTTTTGATGTATGCCATAACATCATCATGCATCATTTTAATTCCTTGTTTATTAAGGACTAATGACATTAATTAACAAGTAACATCCTTGGTGGATGTCTATAATTCAAAAATACCTAGATAGACATGCATGATCCCTAGATTAGGGCAAAACCAAATTTTACATCTCACAAAGACCCATAAGGTGACTTGTATGTGTTTTAGTGCACATTAGATACAAGTGAGATGTTATGATGATGAACAAAACTCAAGATGTTGATTTAGTGCATTCTTTTGAGTTTTAAGTTCATCAAAACACATAGTTATGTGTTTTCCCATCATTGGGAAAGCTAATGTACAAGTCATGTGCATTAAGCCCAAGGAACATGGTGGGATATTGGTTTTTGAAATTTTTTTAAAAAGCTTTTGGAAAATCATTGGTGAAAGCTATCGTTTGATAATAATCACCATTGAATAGTTAAACACAAACTAGAAGAAAACACTAAAGTTTTTGTAAGTTTTTTAGTTTGTGTAAATATTTAAAAATATGAAGTATTTTCTTATAAAACTATTTTTCCATGATAATATATGCCCTAAATAGTGTCTACACAAATTTTCATGATTTTTAGAATTTTAGGGAATTTTCGGAGAGTTTCTGAAATTCACCGCAAGTGAATTTCAGAACTATCAGGCATTCAATCGATCACCCGATCGATTAAAGGGTCTCAATCGATCGGGCGATCGATTGAAGGGTCTCAATCGATCGGGCGATCGATTGAGAGCAAGCTTCTCGCGAACAGAAGCTTCCTGGATCGATCCACCGATCGATCCAACCCTCCTGAATCGATCAGTGGATCGATTCAAGCTGGTTTAATCGATTGGGACCCAACTCCAATCGATTGAGGAAGCTGATTTTGGCTGGGAAAGCCTGATTTCAGCATTCCAAACCAAGTTTAGTCTAGGAAATCATTCCTAACCCCTCAAAATACATTTGTATACATAAAAAGGGTATTTTCATATTGAAAACAAGGATGGATTGGTTGAGGAAGACTAAATTGAAGTTTAAGTTGAGGTTTGGTTTCAATATTGAATTTTTGAACCTCAAACTTCTAAATTTGGGTTTCCTAAAGGTTTAGGGATTCCAAGTCATTGTTGGTGCAATGATAGAAATTCACGACCATGTCTTTAGGGGGAGTTACTCTTTAAGGACATGAAAATTATTTTTCATACACCTTGGAAGGTGATTAACCTTCTTTAGTAAAAATGCTCAAGGTTGAGCATTTGTTTACAATGGAGAGTGGATATCTTCATTGTTTAAGTTAAAAATACTCAAAGATGAGCATTTGTCTACATTGGGGAAGAATGTAGGGTTAAAGGAAAATGAAAGGTATGAGACTTTCATTATCGGGTTGATCACAACGAGTGAAGTTGTGAACAACATTGAGTAACTCTTCAGGGGGAGAGTTTGTTTTGATGTGTGCCAATAGGGGGAGAAGTGTAGGGTTTAAGTTAGGACTTCATTATCTAAGAGGGAGTTTGCCTTCTTAGGAGGAGAATGAAGGGTTTAACTTATGCCTTTATTACCTAGTGGCATGAAGGAGGTTTAGGCTATGAAATTAGCCTAACTTAAAGAAGGTATTGTCAAATATCAAAAAGGGGGAGATTGTTGGTGCAATATTCCCCAGGTCAATGTTGACCTAGTTTGACTGAGCTTGAATTGGGTTAAGCTCGAGTCTTAATATTTATGTTTTGATGGTTTGACAATACATGTTGACAATACATGTTTGAAATACATGTAGACAACACATGGAGATTGCAGGTGCAATTGTTCATATGTGGAGATTGTGATGGAGAGTCAAGTATGTCAAGGTTGACCGGATACTTGACTGGAAAATCCTGGTGAGTGAAGCCAGGTGAAAGTCCTAACTTGGAGGTTAGGCAAAGGAAGTCTTGGTGAGTGAAGCCAGGCAGGAGGAAAATCCTGGTGAGTGAAGCCAGCTGAAAGTCCTAACTTGGAGGTTAGGCAAAGGAGGTCCTGGTGAGTGAAGCCAGTCAAAAGAAAATCCTGGTGAGTGAAGTCAGGTGAAAGACCTAGTGAGTGAAGCTAGACAGTAAGGAAATCCTAGTGAGTGAAGCTAGGTGAAAGACCTGGTGAGTGAAGCCAGGCAGAAGAGAAGACCTAGTGAGTGAAGCTAGGTGAAAGTCCTGGTGAGTGAAGCCAGGCAGAGGAAAATTCTGGTGAGTGAAGCCAGGTGAAAATCCTAATGAGCGAAGCTAGGTGAAAGACCTGGTGAGTGAAGCATGCAGAAGAGAAGTCCTAGTGAGTGAAGCTAGGTAGAAGGGAAGTCCCGATGAGTGAAGCCAGGCACGGGGAAACCCAGATGGGTCAAGGTTGACCAGACATCTGGTGAAAGTTCAAGTAGGTCAAAGGAATTGACCGGATACTTGGCAAGAGGAGAAAAGTCCAAGTGGGTCAAAGGGATTGACCAGACACTTGGTGAGAGAGTCCTAACTGGTCAAGGGCGACCGGATGCTAGGTTTTATGTACCAACAAGTTATGGTTGACTGGATGTTGGTTCAGGGGGCGTTAGACTTGGTTTTGGGCAAAAACCAAGATCTAGATCGATCAACCGATCGATTGGATCATGCCCAATCGATCGGTTGATCGATCGGGTGAGTCCCCGCGACAGGCATTATCCCAATCGATCAGTGGATCGATTGAGGAGAAGTGTCGCGCGAACAGAGCCCCTTTGGATCAATCGGGCGATCGATCCAGAGCTCCCAATCGATCTGTCGATCGATTGGGAGGGGCGATTTCGCGCAATAAGCCCTAGATCGATCGAACGATCGATCCATGCTATTCCAGAGAGCACAGAGGTGCTCTGGATCGATTGGTCGATCGATCCAAAGCCTCCCCGATCGATTGGGAGCATTCCAATCGATCGGGATCCAACTGTTGGCGTCGTATTTAGCTGCAGGCGTTCGATTCCTTCGGCAGAACTTCACGCATACAGCTCCGATCTTCATAGGCGACTCCACAGCTTCTCCACAGAGCTCTCCATACCAGATCTTGAAGATTCTTGAAAGTTTTGTCCAAGTCAAGAGGCGAAGAAGAGAAGTTACGGTTAGGGCTTTTATTGCACTTCTTGTAAGCTTTTGCTTGTTCTTTACTGCCCTTTTTCTTTCTTCTTGTATTGAGAGTCTTGTAGGGCTTCTCCGCCTTCGGTAGTTACCGTAAAGGAGTGTTTTATTAGTGGAGGGTGCGTGCGTGTGTGGATCCTTGGATTAGTCACCTCTTGTGAGGTGGATACCAAGTAAATCCTTAAGTGTTAGCGTTGTATGTTTTTGTTTCTTGTATTTCCGCTGCACACCATCAAAGAAACAAGCAACGAAGAACACGAAGCACGCGACGAGCTATTCACCCCCCCTATAGCTACATTTCGGTCCCAACAGTAACGTGGTTCGAAGATGATGCTCCTACTCCACGACGTGTCCTTGAGGTGGACGAGCCCTTGATCCTTCGGTGGATCAGTCCCCGGCAATCTCCGGCTAAAGCTTCTCCTTCTCGGTGGAGCAAACCTCCCACAAAATGATCTCTTCCTCTTTACAAGATGGAGTTTAGATTGGGAGGAAGAGAATTGATCTTGGAAGCTTTGGGCAAGACTAAGAAGGTTTACAATTAGCACCAGTATCCTTCTTCAAGCCCCAAAGCTCTCCTTAAATAAGAGGAGAGAGTTGATCAACAATTAACTCAAACCCCGACACCAGTCCACTGGTCCAAGCACCAGTCGACTGGTGTGCCGTTGGACCTAGCCAACGGCTCTATGCAAAAAGCCAAATTCTGCCAACGGCTATGTACCAGTCGACTGGTCCCCGTAGCCGACAAGCACAGAATGCTTCTGTGCATTCTGTGAAGCTGGGTCAGTCGACTGGTCCCATTACCAGTCGACTGGTCCCAGTAAATTCACTCCTCTCATCCTTTCCAGAGTCGCCTTTGAAGTCCTCTTCCTCGGCATTCGTCTCTCAGATGCACCCGAGCCTGCGGCTCCTCTCATCTTCACGGTGCCTTGAAGTCCACTTCCCTCGGCTCCACTCCATTGCTCCTCGTCCTGCAGTCCCTCGGATGTCTTCCACGCCACCCTTCACCGACTCAACGATCCGAGCCCTTGGATGAGCTTCCCACACACATGTATTTCTCCAAGTCTTGCAAGACTCAAACACATATCAAGTACATATGAAAGCCTAACTTAAACTCTTTGACACACACATCAAAACGTAGGTCGATTGCACCAACAATCTCCCCCTTTTTGATGTGTGACAATATGTTTAAGTTAGACATAAATAACTGTTAGGATCTCTTCGTACGGCTAGAGAGGGGGGTGTGAATAGCCGACCCCAATTGCTCGCGTTTCTTTCTACAAACTAGGGTTAGCGCAGCGGAAACTAAATGCAGAAAGAAAACAGGAGAAGAAATCAAACCTCTACGCAAGGATGTAACGAGGTTCGGAGATGAAACTCCTACTCCTCGGCGTGTCCGTAAGGTGGACGAAGCCTATCAATCCGTCGGTGGATGAGTCCCCGGAAAACTGGCTAAATCAAACTCCTTGTGGGTGGAGAAACCTCGCCACAATCACTTGCAACAGCAAGCTAAGAGTACAAGGAATACAAGAAGTAAATACAATGAATGTAACAATACAAGCTTGCCTTCTTGTCGATAAGTCCTGGAAGCAACAACTTCACGGACGAATGCCAACAAGCACCTCAGTAGAAGAAGCTCACGGGGCTTCGGAAGTGAGCTCAACAAAGCTCGAGCTAAACATAACAGAAGTTCTAAGGAGGAAAAGAAAGAGTCTTTTGCACGAAGATGCCCTCGTCTCCTTATACCGTGAAGAAGAAACAATGAAGAAAACTAGCCGCTGGCAGCGGTTAGAACCCTGATCGATGCGTGGACCGATCAACATCCTGATCGGTGCGCATCGATCGTGGAAGAAGCCTTCGTCCCTCGATCGGTCCATGGACCGATCAGAAACCTCCGATCGGTCCACGACCGATCAGAACTCCCGATCGGTCCGTAGACCGATCGGCTTCTCTTCTCTGGTTACGATCTCTTGCCGATCGGTCTCCGGACCGATCAGATAACTATCAGATCGATCGGTCACCGGACCGATCGGATGAGCCATGTATCATTGGATCGGTCTGCGGCCCGATCCAAACTTCTCACCATAAACCTAAGGCTTCCACACCAACATCCGGTCAACCTTGACTGTTGGTACATCACGCCTAGCATCCGGTCACTCCCTTGACCTGCTAGTACTCCCCGCTAAGTGTCCGGTCAATCCTTTGACCCACTTAGACTTCTCCACACCGGATGTCCGATCACCCTTGATCCATCTGGATTTTTCCTTGCCGCTTCACTCACGGGACTTTCCACACCGCCTAACATCCCGTTAGGACTTTCTCACCGTCAAGCTTCACTCACCGGGACTTTCCAACCGCCTAACATCCCGCTTAGGACTTTCCCATTGCCTAACATCCCGCTTAGGACTTTTCCACCGCCTCGGCTTCACTCACGGGACTTTCCACACTCTAACATCCCGTTAGGACTTTCCTCGCCTGGCTTCACTCACGGGACTTTCCTCGTGCCAAGCTCCTGCTTGGACTTCTCCGTGCCAAGTCTCCATACTTGGACTTTTCCAGCCAAGTCTCCATACTTGGACTTTTCGCGTGCCAAACTCCTGCTTGGACTTTTCCAGCCAAGTCTCCATACTTGGACTTTTCGATTGCCAAGCTCCATGCTTGGACTTTTCCGCTGCCAAGTCTCCATACTTGGACTTTTTCCGAATCAGGTCAACCAGTCAACCTTGACCTACGGTTGCACCAATAATCTCCCAAACATCTATTCTTGTCCCATATCAAGAATACAACTCTTCCACGAGTGTCAAACATCAAAATACAACTCAACTAGGTCAACCTTGACCTAAGGTTGCACCAACAATCTTCCTAAGTCAAACATCAAAATAGAACTCGAGTCAGGTCAACTCGAGTCAGGTCAACCAGGTCAACCTTGACCTAAGGTTGCACCAACAATCTCCCCCTTTTTGATGTTTGACAAAACCCATAATCAAGTTAGGTTAACCCGATAACCTAACTTAGGTTTTCCAACCATCTTCCAATGTCCAATGTTCTTTCCTTGAACATTCTCTGGACATTCTCCCCTTAGGTTAACCCGATAACCTAACTTGGGTTCTCCAATAATTCTCCCCCTTTTTGACACACATCAAAAAGAATTCCAATGTTCTTTTCTTGAACATTCCTTGACATTCTTTCCCTAGCTTAGGTTAACCCGATAACCTAACTTGGGTTCTCCAATAATTCTCCAATGAACACTCTCCCCTTTTTGACACACATCAAAAAGAGAGAATCAAGGTCAAGAGTTTCCTCCTAATGAAAGTCCCATACCTTTCATTGAAACTCTTAATTTCCCCCTTGATACTAAACTCAACAATCAACTTAGTGACAATCCTATGTCACTAATCCTCAAAAGTCTTTAAGGAGTAAACAAAACTCCCTCTCAAAGTCAACTCCCCCTTGACAATTAGTTAAAAACTCCCCCTAAAGGTCAACTCCCCCTTGACCATTGCACCAACAATGTCTTGGAGAGTTTCAAACCTTTAGAAACCCGAAACTCAACTCCTAGCTGAAATTTCAGACCAACAGCTGAAAATCAGAAACTGGCACGCTCTGATCGGTCCCCAGACCGATCAGAAACCCCATGGATCGGTCCCCAGACCGATCAGGCCTTCACCAGATCGCGTTCTTACTGGATCGGTCTGCAGACCGATCCATGCTTCACTGGATCGGTCCACAGACCGATCAGGACTTACCTGGATCGGTCCCCAGACCGATCCAGACTCTGATAGGCAGATTTCTGAAATTTCCTTCCCAAAATTCAGAAACTCCTAGAAAATTCCAGAAAATTCAAAAAATTGTGAAATTTTGAGGATACATTCCTCATAACATATACTATCATGGAAAAATAGTTTTCTATGAAAATAACTTCCATTTTTCAATCTTGATACAAAGTTCAAAAACTTTGAAATAGTTCAAGTTTAACTCAACTTTGTATCACAATGTTCAATGATGAATGCTATCACTAGGAAAGCTTCATCAAGGTTTTTCAAATCAATTTTAAAATGCTTTTAAAACCATTTGAATTTAGGACCATAATCTTAGGGCTAGATGTACATGACTTGTACACAAGCTTTCCCTATGATCCTTCATTTCTTGAATTAGGCTCATCTAGGTACAAGAACTATGCACCTTGATCCTAATTCATGATCCTAATATCTCACACACATCTAAAGTGTATCAAACACATCCATGACAATTTTGATGTGAGATATGAGTTTAGGTATCTTAGACTAAGGTCTCATGCATTTTCTAAACACAAATTTGATCTCAATATCAAAATGTGTTTTTCATCCTTAAATCAATTCGATTGATTATTAATGCAAGAGATGATGACATGACATAAAATGGTATCATAAATGAAGATATGTGCCAATGTCATGATGTCATGGCATAAAGTTTGAAACTTAAATAAACATGACATAAAAACTAGCCTAAGCATTATTATGACATTTCAAATGATAATAAACCTAAACATGATGTCATGACATGTGAGGGCAAACAATCATGGCAATATTTAGCATAAATAAATATACCTAGATTACCTATCTAAGTATCCTTAACCACTTGGCTAACTTCAAATTTAATCCTAGATTGCCCTAAAATACCCAAAATCCTAATTTTGACACTTCTTGAACTCTAGATTAATTCATGCCACTTAAAGATCAAATTTATCCTCAAAACTTGGCATGTTTCATTTTTCCTCGAGAGTTCTCTAGATTTTCTCAAATTGTGCCAATTAAAATCATTCTTTTCCATAATGGCACATTTTACTCTTCCAAGGAGTAAATGATAATTCCATTCCATTTTCAAAGGTTCACAAAACCTTGAAAATGCTCCTTGAGTGTCAATTTCCTCAAAGTTGGGTTAACTACCCTTCTTATTGGAGTTGACACTCTCTAACCCATTTATGGGGTAGAGAAGATGCTCCTAGGAACCCAATATCTATGTGAGCTCATTTGGTTCACTAAATATTCACTAGGGATGACTTCCCTAGCAACCCTCCTAATGACCCTCTTAGGCTTTGAAGCCTTGGTCATTTGGGACTCATCAAGATCAACTCTAGGGGTGACTCCCCTTGTGACCTTGGTGGTGGTCTTCCTAGCCCTAGGTTTTGTTCCATAATCGAATGGAACACTATGATAAGTGGGCTTGACCACTTGGGACTTAGGTTTGTGACCCAAACCTTTCTTGTCCTTGGACTTGGGTTTTTGACTCTTAAACCCTAGAGATGACTTCTCCATGTTTTTAAGAGCCTTTTCTAAATTATCAAGTCTTGACCTCAAGACTTGATTTTCCCTCTCTAATACCTCAAGTGTTAATTTGTCATTTTCTCTTGAGATATTCCTAGGCATGTGTCTAGTCTTCTTGGGATTTCTACCTAGGTTTTCCTTAACTTTAGAAGCGTTAATCCTAGGGTTGGTATTTCTAGTGTTATCCTTACCTAGGCTAACATGTTTAGCTCCTAAGCACATGTATTGGTTCCTAAAGTTAACATGCTTATCATTATTAACAATTGCAACAAAACTACTAGCATGAGTTTTATTAGAATTGCAATAGTGAACCTTAGAGATTACCTTAGGGTTTGCCTTAGCCCCCCTATTGATGTGCTTGGTTTCTTGTCCTTGTGAGGTTGCCTCCCCCTCGGACATTGGCTCCTATAGTGTCCCCTTCGCTTGCATTGGAAGCACACCACGTGCTCCTTGCCTTTGGGTATCGGGCCTCCGGCTTCCTTGACCTTAGGCGCCGGTGGAGTCTTCCTAACTCTCTTTGGACATTTGCTCTTGTAATGTCCATACTCCCTACACTCAAAGCATAATATATGTAATTTGCTCGAAATTAAAGTGTTTGAGTTACCTAGGTTTGTGGATGGAGATGAGCTTTCTTCTTCATCCCTTCCGGAGGTAGAATCTTCTTCTTGCTCCGATCTTGAACAAGAGGAACTCTCCTCCTCTTCTTCCTTGGATGTTGAGTAGCCCTCAACTCCCAATTCGCTCCCTCCATGATGTGAGCTACTTGGCTCACTAGGCTCCTCTTCATGGCTTGAAGTGGAACTCTCCTCATGGTACTTGGCCAAGTTATCCCATAATTCCTTGGCATTGTTGTAACCTATCTTACACAAGATGTTAGTAGGCAATGAAAATTCAATTATTCTCGTTACCTCTTCGTTGATTTCGGATTTGTGAATTTGTTCTTTTGTCCACTCCTTCTTCTCAAGTGGTTTTCCTTCCTTATCCACCGGAGGAATAAAACCTTCTTGTATACAAAACCAATTCATTATGTTAGTCATAAGAAAGTACTTCATCCTTACCTTCCAATACGCGAAGTCACCACATTCGTAGAATGGTGGAATGGTGACATCTTCTCCGAGTAGATCCATCCTCTAGCTCGTGCTCCCCGGGTGTTAATCCGATGAAGAGCAAACCTTTGCTCTGATACCACTTGTTAGGATCTCTTCGTACGGCTAGAGAGGGGGGTGTGAATAGCCGACCCCAATTGCTCGCGTTTCTTTCTACAAACTAGGGTTAGCGCAGCGGAAACTAAATGCAGAAAGAAAACAGGAGAAGAAATCAAACCTCTACGCAAGGATGTAACGAGGTTCGGAGAAGAAACTCCTACTCCTCGGCGTGTCCGTAAGGTGGACGAAGCCTATCAATCCGTCGGTGGATGAGTCCCCGGAAAACCGGCTAAATCAAACTCCTTGTGGGTGGAGAAACCTCGCCACAATCACTTGCAACAGCAAGCTAAGAGTACAAGGAATACAAGAAGTAAATACAATGAATGTAACAATACAAGCTTGCCTTCTTGTCGTCGACTGAAGTCCTGGAAGCAACAACTTCACGGACGAATGCCAACAAGCAGCTCAGCCGAAAGAAGCTCACGCGGGGCTTCGGAAGTGAGCTCAACAAAGCTCAGTCGAAGCTGAAACTTCAGCAGCAGAACAGAAGTTCTAAGGAGGAAAAAGAAGAGAGCTCTGCACAGAAGATGCCCTCGTCTCCTTATACCTGCGAAGAAGAAACAGCGAAGAAACTAGCCGTTGCGTCACAATGGCTAGAACCCTGATCGGTCTGTGGACCGATCAGGCAACATCCTGATCGGTCTGCAGACCGATCAGGGAAGAAGCCTTCCCTGATCGGTCCATGGACCGATCAGGAAACCTCCTGATCGGTCCACAGACCGATCAGGGAACCTTCTGATCGGTCCGTAGACCGATCAGGCTTCTCTTCTCTGCTAGTTTACCACTGATCTCCTTCTGATCGGTCTCCAGACCGATCAGATAACCATGAGTAGCATACTGATCGGTCACCAGACCGATTAGATGAGCCATGTATCATTGGATCGGTCTGCAGCCCGATCCAAACTTCTCAGCCCTAAACCTAAGGCTTCCACACCAACATCCGGTCAACCTTGACCTGTTGGTACATCACGCCTAGCATCCGGTCACTCCCTTGACCTGCTAGTACTCCCCGCTAAGTGTCCGGTCAATCCTTTTGACCCACTTAGACTTCTCCACACCAGATGTCCGATCACCCTTGATCCATCTGGATTTTTCCCTTGCCCGGCTTCACTCACCAGGACTTTCCAACTGCCTAACATCCCAGTTAGGACTTTCCCATTGCCTAACATCCCAGTTAGGACTTTTCCACTGCCTGGCTTCACTCACCAAGACTTTCCACACTGCCTAACATCCCAGTTAGGACTTTCCTACTGCCTGGCTTCACTCACCAGGACTTTCCCTCGTGCCAAGCTCCCTGCTTGGACTTCTCCGTGCCAAGTCTCCATACTTGGACTTTTCCGCAGGTCAACTCAAGTCTCAACCAGGTCAACCTTCCAGTTTCACCCCAGTCCCAAGTCTCCTATACTTTGCCAAGGTCCCTGCTTGGACTTTTCCAGTGCCAAGTCTCCATACTTGGACTTTTCCAGTGCCAAGCTCCCTGCTTGGACTTTTCCGTTGCCAAGTCTCCATACTTGGACTTTTTCCCGAATCAGGTCAACCAGGTCAACCTTGACCTACGGTTGCACCAATAATCTCCCAAACATCTATTCTTGTCCCATATCAAGAATACAACTCTTCCACGAGTGTCAAACATCAAAATACAACTCAACTAGGTCAACCTTGACCTAAGGTTGCACCAACAATCTTCCTAAGTCAAACATCAAAATACAACTCGAGTCAGGTCAACTCGAGTCAGGTCAACCAGGTCAACCTTGACCTAAGGTTGCACCAACAATAACAACTTTGAAAATTTGAAGCAATATGTAAACATGAAGCATAAAACGCAGGCTCCCCCTTAACACATGCTCTCAACCTTAATTTTCAAAGATTTACCCACAAGTAAACCAAGTAGGTTACTAACTTAACCTTCCCTTTTCTCCCCCTTTGACACCATAAAAAATATTGTACCATACATGTACACATACTATGGTATCAATTCCAACCAATTTTTGGACCAAAAACTTGATTTCAGAAACCCTCAGAGTGTTGGAAGGCTGGTACTAGTCGACCGGTACCTGTCACAGTCGACTGATACATGCTGAACTCGACTTTCAGTCTTCTGAGGCCAACTTCAGAAATGCATAAAAAATTTCAGAAAATCGAAAAATCATGAAAATTTGAGCACATATTCCTGAAAATATCCTTTAACTAGGAAAAATATGTTTTCATGAAAAGTCAACCTATTTTTGAAATTTTGACCAAATCTCAAAAGTATCAAAAACATGCAAGTTTTGTATCAAATTGAAACACAGTTTGCAATCATATGTTTTAATATAGCTATACCATAGTAAATAAAACATAGAATTGTTTTCAAAAATATTTGAAATGTCTAACTATGATATATGGGCAAGATGTCCATTAATTAAACATTTGTTTTCCCCATAGTTGGTCTATGATCACTAAAAATTTGATACATCACATAACTTATCAAAATGGCATAAGCATATGTAAATTATTTGTATCATCCTAATATCTCACATTTATGGTTAGAAAAGAAGACAACTCATTGTGAGATAAAGGTAACTTCTACTTAGTCCTCTTAATCATGAATTTCTAGCAATGCTAAGTGCTCCCCCTTAGGTCTCAAGTCAACCATATAGGAAAAATTGGATTTATGACTTCCATAGTTGACTTGACCTAAAATCCTCTAACCCTTGAGGATTGATTTTGGCACCCAATAGAAATTCTTTCTAATTGGGTTAACCAAATAATCCTTGGGGATCTATTTTCTATCCATGGTCTTTGTTTTTGATTGCCCCCTAGCAAGTAAACAATGATAGGTCTTTTCATTATTTGGTTCATTGTATCCTATCCCATTTTTCTTAAAACTTGCCCTTTGGCTCCCAATGATCATGTTTAGGGTTTTAGAGCCAATTTCAAATTTCCTAAGGGCATTGGTAAGGTATTCTACCTTTTCCCTTAATTTCCTATTTTCTTCTTCTAAACATGAATCATTTGAAGAATTAAAAGAACCATGCATATTGTTGTCCTTAGAATACATGGATTCTAATTTTTCTTCAAGCATGCTAATATCATGTTTCAACGACTTGTTTTTCCTTTTTGTCTCGAACAAGTCATCATTTGTACTTGAACTAATTTTAATTAAAATATGAGGAGGAAGATTATGTACCTCACTTACCGAGAAGTCCGAATCCGAAGTTTGACCCCCCCCCCCCCTTCACTTGAGCTCCCTTCTTCGTCTTCACTTGAGCTCCTTCCTTCTTCTTGTTCGGATGAGGTGGAAGCTACATCATCAATTCCCATTAGAGCAAAATTTACTACATGGTGCTCTTCTTCCTCCTCTGATGATGATGGATCATCCCATGTCGCCTTTAGATTTTTGACTTTCTTCCCCTTTTCTTTTGTCTTTTTCTTTTCTTCCTTCTTCTTCAATAGGGGGCATTCATCTCTTATGTATCCCTCTCCTTGGCAATTGTAGCAAATGATCTTCCTTGTCCTACTTTTGCTTCTTGAGCTTTTCCTAGCATGAGATTTGTTAGATGAAAATTTTTTAAAAGCTCTTCTCATTTTTCTTACCATATACGCCTCTTGGTCGCTATCCATTGAGGCGCTTGATTCTTCGGAGTCGGATGATGGTGGGGATGAAGACTTCTTCTTCTTACCCTTTCCCTTGTTTGCCACAAGAGATACTTCTCTTGATCTATTTGCTTCTCCTTCTAATCCTTCAACCCTTGTTTCGTGAAGCTCCATTGTTGAGAAGAATTCATCTAGAGAGCTCTTCTCTAGATTCTTTGAAATGTAGAATGAATCTACAATGGAGTTCCATGTTGAGGTTCTTGGGAAAACATTGATGGCTTTCATTATGATGTATCGGTTTGAGAGTTTCTCACCTACACTTGTTAGTCCACTTAAAATTTCTTTAATTTTAGCATGAAGTGTAGATACCTTATCTCCCTTCTCAAGCTTTACATTGTTGAGTTGAGTTCGGAGAAGATCTCTTCTTGCCAATTTAGCCTCCGATGTGCCTTCATGAAGCTCCACTAGCTTTTCCCATAACTCCTTGGCGCTTGAGTAGGTTCCCACCCTTGTTACTTCTTGTTGGGAAAGAACATTTAGTAGATGATGGATGACTTTCAAATTCGCTAAATGTTCTTCCCTTTGCTTCTTACTCCACCTTGTTTTCTCAAGTATCTTATTGTCTTGATCCCTAGGCACTTCGAAACCATTTTCCATGATTATCATAATATCAAAATCGGTTTCGAAGAATACCTCCATTCTCTTCTTCCACCAAGAGAAGTCCCCTTCGAATTTGGGTGGATGAATGTTTAAGCCGACCATTTGATGATGTTGTTCTTCTTGGCGATTAGTCCGTTGAAGAGCGTCCTTGCTCTGATACCAATTGTAGGAGGATCGGTGGCCGGCTTGAAGGGGGGTTGGATAGCTAGGCCACCCCCAAATCGATTTATTCTCTATGAAAGGTTAATGCGTAGCGGAAATACAAAAACTAAAGCAATTAGAAACAAATAAGAATATAAACGCTAACACGCTCGATGTAACGTGGTTCGGAGATGATGCTCCTACTCCACGACGTGTCCTTGAGGTGGACGAGCCCTTGATCCTTCGGTGGCTCAGTCCCCGATAATCTCCGGCTAAAGCTTCTCCTTCTCGGTGGAGCAAACCTCCCACAAAATGATCTCTTCCTCTTTATAAGATGGAGTTTAGATTGGGAGGAAGAGAATTGATCTTGGAAGCTTTGGACAAGACTAAGAAGGTTTACAATTAGCACCAGTATCCTTCTTCAAGCCCCAAAGCTCTCCTTAAATAAGAGGAGAGAGTTGATCAACAATCAACTCAAACCCTGACACCAGTCGACTGGTCCAAGCACCAGTCGACTGGTGTGCCGTTGGACCCAGCCAACGGCTCTCTGCAGAAAGCCAAATTTTGCCAACGGCTATGTACCAGTCGACGGTCTCAGAACCAGTCGACTGGTCCCCGTAGCCGACAAGCACAGAATGCTTCTGTGCATTCTGTGAAGCTGGGTCAGTTGACTGGTCCCATTACCAGTCGACTGGTCCCAGTACATTCACTCCTCTCATCCTTTCCGGAGTCACCTTTGAAGTCCTCTTCCTCGGCCCTCGTCCCCCAGATGCACCCGAGCCCGCGACTCCTCTCCGTGCCATCCTTCACGGTGCCTTGAAGTCCACTTCCCTCGGCTCCACTCCATTGCTCCTCGTCCTGCAGTCCCTCGGATGTCTTCCACGCCACCCTTCACCGACTCAACGATCCAAGCCCATGGATGAGCTTCCCACACACATGTATTTCTCCAAGTCTTGCAAGACTCAAACACATATCAAGTACATATGAAAGCCTAACTTAAACTCTTTGACACACACATCAAAACCTAGGTCGATTGCACCAACAACTACTTCACCATGTGGAGCAAGAGGATCCTGAAGAGTTTGAGGATAATCTTGAAGAGTTTGAGGAGAATTTAGAAGAGGATCTGAATATGGACAAAATGGAGAATTCTGGAGCTGACTTACCTTAGAATTGTTAGAGTGTGTACTTAAAGCCTAGCTTTTTGTAAACATTTATTTTGAAATAAAGAATCACATTGGTTAAATGTCTACATTTATACTAAGTGTAGTTGTTCAATTAATTTATATTGTAGATAACATGGCGTGTGGTGTCACACACAGAAGATAATGTTATCAGTTCTTTATAAATTATAAACAGTTGCTCACGACTAAGATGGATAGGAACAAATCATTGGAATAGTCGTAGTGTAATTAGGTATTAGTTTATCTTGACTATAAAATTACACTAGTACACTCAGAGTGTATTGAGCTGGACCATTTAAGGTAAGTTCTTTTTATAATGACTGAATAAAAGAATAAGACCTTTGTTATTATGGAAGTGTGTGCTCTTAATCCTGATATAATAACAAGCACATATATCTAATATTTATTTCTTTGACTTATCAATGGGTGAGATTTGGTTCGATAAATCAAGAGGCTCGATAAGTTGGGAAATGATATTATTTATAGTGTGTGTTATTGATTATAGAAGGAAAGTGTGTCCTAATAATCTAGGTTGATAATGTCCCCAAGAGGATCTCATAAGGTTTGTCATGTAAACCCTATAGGTGGACTTAGTCCGACATGACGATAAGGATGAGTGGTACTACTCTTGAACTAAGATATTAATTAAAGTGAGTTGTCAGTAACTCATTTAATTAGTGGGCATTCGACATCTTAAACACAGGGAGATTAATACACTCATGATAAGAAGGAGCCCAAAATGTAATTTGGGATTGGTGTGGTAGTTCAATAATAATTCTTTAGTGGTATGAATTATTATTGATGAAATTAAGTTGGTTGTTCGAGGCGAACACGGGAAGTTTAATTTCATCGGGAGATCAAAACTAATTCCTCCTCTCGGTCTCTATCATAGCCTCTTATTTATAAAGTATTATACCCACCTATACTCACCTTCTTACCCACCTTAAGGTGGCCGGCCAAGCCTAGCTTGGAGCCCAAGCTAGGGCCGACCAAACCAAGGTGAGTTGGTTTGCTTAGGTGGTCGACCCTAGCTTGAACCCAAGCTAAGGTGGTGGCCGACCACAATAAAAAATAAAAGGATTTTTTTTAAAAAAAATATTTTCTTATGTGGAAGCATGTTTTAAAAGAGAGTTTAAAATTTAAATCTTTCCTTTTATAGTTTTCTACAAAGGATTAAGAGAAATGTTTGATATCTTTCCTTATTTGTAGTTAAAAGGAAGATTTTAATTTTTGATAAAACTTTCCTTTTTTAACCATGCTCCTGATTTAAAAGAGAGTTTTAAAAATTATAAATCTTTACTTTTATAGCTTTCTACAAAAGATTAAGAGAAAGATTTGATATCTTTCCTTATTTTTAGATTGAAAGAAAGATTTTAATTTTGAAGAAAACTTTCCTTTTTGTAATCATCCACATGTTTTAATAGAGAACTTTTAATTTATAAAAGTTTCATTTTATAACCAACCATGAAGAGAATTTTTAAAGAGAAATTTTATTTTAAAAATTTCTGGAAACAAATTAGGAAGTTTTAATTTTGTATTTAAAACTTTCCTTGTTTGGAGCTCAAGGTGGTGGCCGGCCATTGAAGTTTTAAAAGGAAATTGTTGTTTAAAATTTTCTTTTGTTGGCAAGGAGAATAAGGAAGTTTTTATTAAAACTTTCCTTATATGCCAAGACCAAGGAATATAAAAGAGAGGGTAGAGATGTCTCACCTCATAACCTAACATCTATTATTCCCTCTCTTCTCTTCCTTGGTGTGGCCGGCCCCTAGTCTCCTTTTCTCTTCTTCTTTAGTGTCCCCGGTGGCACCCTCTCTTGGAGCTCTTGTGGTGGCCGGATTTTTCTTGGAGAAGAAGGAGAGAAATGAGGTTTTGTTCTAGCATCCCTTGGAGCTTGAAGGTTGGTGGCCAAAACTTGCAAGGAGGAAGGTGGTGGTGGTTCTCGTCTTGGTAGATCGTCGTCCACGCGACGTCCAAGATAATAAGAGGAATACGATAGAAGATCAAGAGGTTGTTGCTTACAAAGAAAGGTATTGTTGGTTGGTCCTAGGAAGATTGTACCAGTTCCACTGTACAAAAATTTTGTACAAGTGTCGAACCTTTCCTAAACAACCTATTGTGTTCTTTAGAAATTAAATTAGGAATCATAAACGGAACTTAACATTATTAATTCCAAATTTAACTTATCTGTTCTTAATGATTTATATTTGGATCGCAAGCGTAACTTAACACTATTGATCCAAATCCACCTATGTTATAAAGTTGATTAAATATTTATTTCTAAAATCGACTCCCAGGTCAAACATGGCGAGGCACTATGCCTTCTTGGGTATGGGATCATTCACCACTGCCTCGACAAAGCCTTTAATAGAAATTCAATATTTAATTTCCTAAAATAACATTAGGTTTAACCGAAAAGAACAATCGAATCACAAATCCGAAAAAAAAAATAAAAGAAACACAACTTCGAAACAAATCCGAAACTCTAGAATCATATGCCTCTTGTGTTTGAAATTCATACAAAGAAGAACTAGCATGATGCTGAAAATAATTACTAGTTATATCTTTCTTTGTATACAACGACCTCTTGATCTTCTACCGTATTCCACTTCTTATCTCAGACGTCGTGTGGGCAACGATCTACCGAGACGAGAACCACCCAAGCTCCTTCTTCTCCAAGCTAGTTTCGGCCACCACAAAAAACTCCAAGAGATGTGAAGTTCAACCACCACCACCAAGCTCCAAGGGATGCTAGAAACAAAGCCTCCTTTCTCTCCTTCTTCTCCTAGCTAGAACCGGCCACCAAGGAGTCCTCTTGTGTTGATGTCGTCGGCCACAAAGGAGAAAGAGAAAAGGAGAAGAGCTAGAAGCAATAGGGTCGACCACCACCAAGGAAGAGAAGGAGGGAAATAGAATAAAGTTGTTCGCCATAAAGACACCCCTACCCTCTCTTTTATAATCCTTGGTCTTGGCAAATAAGGAAATTTAAATAAAAACTTTCTTAATTCCTTTTTCCATGAAAAAATAAAATTTAATTGATTAAAAATCAATTTCCTTTTCTTTATCTACGTGGTCGGCCACCTACAAGCTCCAAACAAGGAAAGTTTTAATACAACACAAGAATTAAAACTTCCTAATTTGTTTCCGGAAATTTAATAAAAATTTCTCTAATAATTTTTTCCTTCATGGTTGGTTATAAAAGGAAATTTTATAAATTAAAAACTTTCTTTTAAACATGTGGATGATTTTCAAAAAGGAAAGTTATCTTTAAAATTAAAATCTCCTTTCAATCTACAAATAAAGAAAGATATCTAATTTTTTCTTAATCTTTTGTAGAAACTTATAAAAGGAAATATTTAATTTTAAAACTCTCTTTTTAAATCATGAACATGGTTATAAAAAAGGAAAGTTTTATCAAAATTAAAATCTTCCTATTAATCTACAAATAAGGAAAGATATCAAATTTCTTCTTAATCTTTTGTAGAAAGCTATAAAAGGAAAATTTTAAATATTAAACTTTCTTTTAAAACCATGGAATCCACATAAGAAAAATTTTAAAATAAAAATCCTTTTATTTTGTTTAGGGCCGGCCACACCATGCTTGAGCTCCAAGCATTGGCTGACCGCTCTATTTGGCTCATCCTTTTTTCTTTGGTCGGCCCAAGCTTGGGTTCCAAGCTTGCTTGGCCGGCCCCATTAGGATGGGTAAGAAGGTGGGTAAGGGTAGGTATAATACTTTATAAATAAGAGGCTACGATAGGGACCGAGAGGAGGAATTGATTTTGGTCTCCCGATGAAATTAAGCTTCCCGTGTTCGCCTCGAACACTCAACTTAATTTCATCAATAATAATTTATACCACTAAAGAATTATTATTGAACTACCGCATCAATCCCAAATTACATTTTGGGCTCCTTCTTATTATGAGTGTGTTAGTCTCTGTGTTTAAGATGTCGGATGCCCACTAATTAATTGAGTTACTGACAACTTATTTTAATTAATATCTCAGTCCAAGAGTAGTACCACTCAACCTTATCGTCATGTCGGACTAAGTCCACCTGCAGGGTTTAACATGACAATCCTTATGAGCTCCTCTTGGGGACATTATCAACTTAGATTACTAGGACATAGTTTCCTTCTATAATCAACAACACACACTATAAGTAATATCATTTCCCAACTTATCAGGCCTTTTGATTTATCAAGCTAAATCTCACCCTTTGACAAGTCAAAGAAATAAATACTAAATATATGTGCTTGCTATTATATTAGGATTAAGAGCACACACTTCCATAATAACTAAGGTCTTGTTCTTTTATTAAGTCAGTATAAAAAGAACTTACCTTAAATGGTCCTACTCAATACACTTAGAGTGTACTAGTGTAATTTATTAGTCAAGATAAACTAATACCTAATTACACTACGACTATTCCAACGGTTTGTTCCTTTCCATCTTAGTCGTGAGCAACTGTTTATAATTTATAAAGAACTGATAACATGATCTTTTGTGAGTGACACCACTCACCATGTTATCTACAATATAAATTAATTGAACAACTACATTTAGCAAATAAATGTAGACATATGATTCTTTTATTTCAAAATAGATGTTTACAAAAAGCTAGACTTTTAGTATACACTCTAACAGGTATAACTAGTAATTTTATTCCGCACCATACTAGTTTTCTTTGTATATATTTTGAAATACCAAACACAAGAGGCATATGATTCTAGGTTTTGAATTTGTGATTTGAGTTTGTGTTTTTTTTTGTTTTTTTCGAACTTGTGATTCGATTCTTCTTTTTGATTAAACCTAGGGTTACTATAAGGAAATTAAATATTAAATTTCATTGAAAGGCTTTGTCTAGGAAGTGGTGGATGCTCCCTTACCCAAGAAGGCCTAGTGCCTCGCCATGTTTAACCTGGAAGCCAATATCTGAAATTAATATTTAATTGAATTTGTAACATGGGTGGATTTGGATCAATAATGTTAAGTATCGTTTGTGATCTAAGTCTAATTCTCTAAGAACAGATAAGTTAAATTTGGAATCAATAATGTTAAGTTCCGCTTACGATTCCTAATTTAATTTCTAAAGAACACAATAGGTTGTTAGGAATGGTTCAGGACTTGTACAAAATTTTTGTACAGGGGAACCGGTACGATATTCCGAGTATCAACCAACAAGAATGCCCCAACCAAGTCCAGGATAAAAAGGATAGTGTTGACCACTACACTAGTATTTGTCCTAGTAGTACTGTTAGCTTATCTAGCTTATTAGAGTTTTGTTGTTGCTACTGTCATTATGTATGAACAAAATTATCTCATTTAGTTTATGAAAATAATATAATAGAAACTGTTATTGTGTACGAATATTACTATATTTTATGGAAAAAGGAATGTTATGTGTTAGCAGAATTAAAAGAATAATTAATTCATTTAAATGATGTGTTAATTTCATGATTTATTCACTTCATGATTAGTTCATTTGATGAGATATGTGTAATATAATTGATCAATGTTGATTAGATTGGATTGTTGGATCGAAACCACGCTAGAGGGGGGGGGGGGGGGTGAATAGCGCTCGCGGCTATTTCGTTCGATTATCGGAATCGTAAAACGTTCGTAGAGTAATTAAAGCAGCGGAAAATGTAAATAAACACAAACACAGAGACACGGTCGTTTACTTCGTTCGGAGCGTAAGGCGACTCCTACTCGAAGGCCCGCGATCCTTGATCGCTTCCGGTGGGCAACAACTATAAGCTCGATAAACGATTACAAGTTGAAGTACAATAAACGACAGTAATTAATTATACCAACGACAAAGAAATGAAGATTCGGAGCTCCTGGTCGTCGGGCACAAGTAGCAGCACTTCGGAACGTCGTTTGGAGCAGCACGTAGCACTTGAGTCACTTGGAAGAAGTTGTTTGAAGCTGCTGGACGAGACCCCTTATAAAGGGGGTTCAAGGCGCCTTATACTGTTCATTAAGGCGCCTTGAACGAGCCGAGTGTTGGTTGCTACTCGGAAAGCCTATAGGTTCCACTGTACAAAAATTTTGTACAAAGATCTGAACCTTTTCCTAGCTACCATGTGTTCTTTTAAATTAAATTTTGGATCTCCTGCGGAACTTAACACGTTTGATCCAAAACTTAATCTATTTGTTCTTTTAGGTTTTGACTTGGATCTCCTGCGGAACTTAACACGTTCGACCCAAGTCTCCTTAAGTTATTAATTCCATTAAATATTAATTTCCATAAAAGGTTCCCAGTACTGACGTGGCGAGGCACATGGCCTTCTTGGATATGGGAGCAACCACCACCGACTAGACAAAACCTTTAATAGAAAGCTAATATTTAATTTCCTAAAATAACTTTAGGTTAACCAAAGAGAACAATCAAATCACAAGGAAAAGAAAGAAACAAAAGAACACAACTTCGAAAAAACATATTCGAAATACTAGAACGTAAGCCTCTTGTATTTGGTATTATTTCCATAAATAACTAGCATGATGCGGAAATAGAAATTACTAGTTATACCTTGTAGAAAAAACCTCTTGATCTTCTACCGTATTCCTCTTCTAACCTCGGACGTTGTGTGGGCAACGATCTTCCAAGATGAGAAACCACCAACCACCTTCTTCTCCTCCAAGCAAGGTTCGGCCACAAAAGAAAAGCTTCACCAAGGAGAAAAACCAAAATACTAACCAAGCTCCAAGAGATGCTAGCTTTCTCTCCTTCTTCTTCTTCTTCTCCGAGTAGTATCCGGCCACCACAAGAACTCCAAGGGAGAGGGAGAGGTTCGGCCACCACAAGAGGAAGAGAAGGAGATGATGGCCGGCCACACCAAGGAACAAAAGAGGGAGAGGAACAATAGATGTTGTGTCTCATGAAGGCACCCCTACCCCTTCTTTTATATTCCTTGGCCTAGGCAAATTAGGAAATTTATTTACAATAAAATTTCCTTAATTTCCTTGACATGATTTATTTGAGAAAAATAAAATAAAATTTCCCAAATAAACTCTAATGGCCGGCCACATCAAGAGGAAGCAAATTGGACAAGTTTCAATCAACAATTAAAACTTTCCTTATTTGTTTCCAGAAATTTTAAAAAATAAAATTTCTCTTTAAAAATCTCTTCATGGTTAATAAAAGGAAATATCTATAATTTTAATTTTATTAACATGTGAATAATTTTAAAGAGAAAAATAAAAAACTCTCCAATCTACAAATAAGGAAAGAGATCTAATCTCTTTCTTTAATCTTTTGTAAATCTTTTACAAGAGAGATATTTTAATTTTAATTCTCTTTTAAATTAAATCTTCCACATAATAATAAACATTAAAATTAAATTTTATTTTTAATTAATTATGGCCGGCCCTACTAGCTTGGGTTCAAGCTAGGGCCGGCCACCTTAAACCCAAGCTTGGTTCCCAAGCTAGCTTGGCCGGCCCCCTTTAGGTGGGTATAAAAGGTGGGTATATGTGGGTATAGTACTCTATAAATAAGAGGCTACGATAGGGACCGAGAGGAGGAATTGGTTTTGGTCTCCCGATAAAATTAAGCATCCCGTGTTCGCCCCGAACACACAACTTAATTTTATCAATGATAATTCATTCCACTAGAGAACTATCATTGAACTACCGCACCAATCCCAAATTACATTTTTGGGCTCCTTCTTATTATGAGTGTGTTAGTCTCCCTGTGTTTAAGATATCGAATGTCCACTAATTAAGTGAGTTACTGACAACTCATTCAATTAATATCTAAGTCCAAGAGTAGTACCACTCAACCTTATTATTATGTCGGACTAAGTCCACCTGCAGGGTTTAACATGACAATCTTTATGAGCTCCTCTTGAGGACATTATCAACCTAGTATCACTAGGACACAGTTTCCTTCTATAATCAACAACACACACTATGAGTGACACCATTTCTCAATTTATCGGGTTTATTGATTCATCGAACTAAATCTCACCCATTGATAAATTAAAGAAATAAATATCAAACATATGTGCTTGTTATTATATTAGGATTAAGAGCACACACTTCCATAATAACTGAGGTCTTTATTCCTTTATAAAGTCAGTATAAAAAGAACGACCTCAAATGGTCCTACTCAATACACTCTGAGTGTACTAGTGTAATTATATAGTCAAGATAAACTAATACCTAATTACACTACGACTTTCTAATGGTTTGTTCCTTTCCATTCTGGTCGTGAGCTACTGTTTATAATTTATAAGGTACTGATAACATCATCTTCTGTATGTGACACCACATACTATGTTATCTACAATATAAATTAAATGAACAACTACAAACAAATGTACATAATTAGACCAAATGTGATTTTTTATTCATAATGAATGTTTACAAAGCTTAGGCTTTCAGTATACATTCCAACAATCTCCCACTTATACTAATGACTAAGCTACCATATCTTCTACCATACATCTGATTCCCATTCCCTCCACATGCCGATCGAAAGCTTTCGCCGGAAGGGCCTTAGTGAAAGGATCTGCCAGGTTATCCGCTGATGCAATCTTGGCGATGACAACTTCTCCTCGCTTCACGATATCTCGTATCAGGTGGTACTTGCGCTCTATATGTTTACTCGCCTTATGAGCTCGTGGTTCCTTCGAGTTTGCAACTGCACCGCTATTATCACAATAAATTGTGATGATCTTGGCAAACCAGAATCACATCTAAGTCCATCGAAAGTTCCTGAGCCATACTGCTTCTTTGCCTCGGAGGCTGCTACATACTCGACTTCCATGGTTGAGTCCAAACGCATTCTGCTAACACTCCTCAATGAAATGGCTCCACCTCCTAAAGTAAACACATAGCTGATGTAGACTTACTATTGTCCCTATCGATTGAAAATCAAAATCCGTACCACAGGGAGCAAATCATCCGCTTGGTAAACTAGCATATAATCCCTAGTCCTTCTCGGTACTTTAATATATGCTTTACCGCACCAATGTCCTTGTCCAGGTTACTCGATATCTGCTCACGACAAAACAGATATCAGGTCTCGTACATAGCATTGCATACATTAGGCTTCCTACAGCCGAAGCATAAGGAACTGCTTTCATGTCCTCTATCTCTTTTGATGTCTTTGGAGACATCTCTTTAGATAGAGCTACTCCATGTCTAAAAGGTAAGAAACCTTTCTTGGAGTCTTGCATGCTAAAACGAGCAAGGATTGTATCTATATATGAAGCTTGGGATAGACACAACATTCTTTTCTTGCGATCCCTTATAACTTTGATCCCAAGAATGTGTGCACATTCTCCTAAGTCCTTCATATCAAATTGTTTGGGCAACAATACCCTTACGTCTGATAATACCTTGACATTGTTGCCAATTAACAAAATATCATCTACGTATAGTACAAAAAATACCACCACGTTTCCGTTACACTTCTTATATACACAAGACTCATCCGGACTTTGAATAAATCCATATGACTGGATTACTTCATTAAACCGGATGTTCCAAGACCTTGAAGCTTGCTTCAGTCCATAAATGGACCGATTGAGCTTGCATACTAGATGCTCTTTGCCTTTTTCAATAAATCCTTCTGGTTGCTTCATATGGATGTTCTCTTCAAGACTTCCATTAAGGAAAGCTGTCTTGACATCCATTTGCCAAATCTCATAATCCATATGAGCAGCAATGGATAAGAGTATCCGGATAGACTTAAGCATGACTACCGGTGAAAAGGTTTCCTCATAATCGATTCCCTCTTTCTGAGTGTACCCTTTCGCAACAAGCCTTGCTTTGAAGGTTTCTACCTTCCCGTCTGTCCCTCTTTTCCTTTTGTATATCCACTTGCATCCAACGGCTTTTACACCATCAGGTGGTTCTACAAGCTCCCAGACCTTATTAGAGTACATGGACTCTATTTCAGAATTCATTGCCTTTTGCCAAGATGCTGCATCTATATCTTGGAGTGCTTCGTCATATGACCGGGGATCAGGTTCATGTTTACCCGGGATCAAGTCCGAAGACTCTCCCAAAAACATGAATCTTTAGGCTGCCTCACAACCCTCCCACTACGACGAGGCACTGTCTGTTGTTGTATATCATGTGTGACACGTGTTGCAGTCTCTTGTGGTACTTCATCTTGTACTGTTGGTACTGAAGTAGACATGTCCTCTCTAAGTTCTTCTAAAACGACTTTACTACTGGGCTTGTGATCCATTATATAGTCTTCTTCTAAAAACTGGGCATTGGTGCTAACAATGACCTTCTGGTCTTTAGGACTATAAAATAAACCACCTTTCGTTCCTTTGGGATATCCTACAAACACGCGAACTTCACGAGATTCTAACTTATCAAGATCTGGTTTCAGCACTGTGTTGGACTACCCTAAATCCGAATATGTCTTAGACGGGTTTCGCCCATTCCACAATTCTATGGGAGTAGAAGAAACTGATTTAGAAGGTACTAAGTTGAGAATGTACTTTGTCGTTTCGAGCATATCCCCAAAGCGAATTTGGTAATTCGAATAACTCATCATCGATCTAACCATCTCCATAAGAGTCCTATTCCTTCGCTCTGCTACACCATTCGTTGGGGTGTTCCAGTGCAGACAATTGGGATTGAATCCGACCTCGATAAGTAATTCCTAAACTCTCCTAAGAGGTATTCGCCACCACGATCGGATCGTAGTGTCTTGATACTTTTACCTAATCGTTTCTCCACATCGCCTTGTATTCTTTGAACTTGTCAAAGCATTCGGACTTCGGCGCATTAGGTAAATGTATCCATATCTTGAATAATCGTCCATGAAAGAGACAAAATATTCAAAACCTCCTCTTGACTGGACAACACAAATCCGAGTGAACCAACTCTAACACTTCTTTGGCTCTATACCCTTGGCCTTGAGCGGCCTCTTGGTCATTTACCTTCTAAGCAAGATTCACAAGTTGGAAAATTTTCCAACTCAAATGAACTTAAAGTCCATCGGCTATAAGCCTCGAATCCTACTTAAGTTAATATGACCAAGCCTTAGATGCCAAAGATATGCTTGGTTCATTTCGAAGGTTCTTTTCTCTTATTAGAATTAGAAGATGAATTATAAATTTCCATGTTTTGCTTTGTGGAAGAATTTGGATTTAAAATATACAAATTGCCAACTAATGCACGCAGATAATCACTTTATTTCTTTTAATAACTACATCGTTCTTGAAAAAACCGAATATCCATCTAAAAGCAGTTTAGAAACTGAAATTAAATTCTTTCTAAAACCGGGTACATAAAGACAATTTCTTAAAACAAATTTCTATTTCTACTAAAAGATAAGTAGACGTCTCCCCCGTTGCCACCTTAGTAGCATTGCCCATGTGACAGTCTCTCCTTGAGATAGTCGTCGGGTTTCTGGAACCCCTGCAAGGAATTGCAGACATGATCGGTGGCTCCGTATCTACACACCAGTCTTTGGTAGATAACACCGCTAAACATGTTTCAACAACTAGAGTATGAGATATACCTTTGTTTTGGTTCTTACGAGGACAGTCCGCCCAATGTCCTACCTGCTTGCAGATGAAGCACTTGCCCTTCGACTTCTTCATTCCACTTTAAATCCAGTACTAGAGATTTATTCACTTTCTTTGCTGAAACAGTTTGTTTCTTCTTCTTCTTTCCTTTCGGTTTAGAAGTAGAACCATTTTCGATAGTGAATTTGAGCATTGTGACGAAATAACCCTTCGCTGCTTGAAGTCAGTAGTTTCCCTAATGAATAAATCCTTTTATTCATATTATAGTTCGGGCTGCTCAAAACTTCTAGGTAGGGTTTGGAGGATCATATCGATCTGGGTTTCCCATCAATTTCTCCTCCAAGGATCTGTATTTCGTTCGGATAAGCCATCATGTTTAGGATATGATCTCTTACGGAGTACCCTCTTGCATGGTGGTGTCATTATCTTTCTCATAGCTTCTTGTCTAGAAGCCCTATCACGATGACCAAAGAGTTCCTTGAGATTGTTCATAATATCATAAGTGTTGGTAAATCTTTATCTTTGGTGTTGCAATACATTTGACATCGAAGCCAAAATGTAACACGCGCCATCTCATCTGCTTTACCCATTTCCTATGATATTCAATCTCCTCTTGGGTAGATTCACCGGTGGGTGCATCAGGGCAATGCTCAGATAAATTTATAGCTTTCAGCAGTAAGAACAATATCCGTGTTTCTTTTCCAATCTATGTAATTTGGTCCGATGAAGTCTATTTTGTTGAAGTATGATGGACGATGGGTTGAAAGTCATCCTAAGAATCACAAATAACTTTTGGTCGAACTTTAAATTTAGAATAATATTGATTCCTCAAACAATACTATTTTAAATTAACCAACACCTTAAAACAGTGAATTTTGTATGCCACGTTAGTGTGGACGTATACAAATTCAACATTTGTAAAAGGAGGGTTTAACCCATTAATTTTATTATCTTGTCAACCTAACTTTTGACAAATAAAATTAATAGTAGGTATTATTTGGTCACACAAATAATAGCAGTGACTCCGTTAGGGAGGATACTATTAGATGTGTCTAAGTGTACACCATTACTTGACACTAAGTCCATTAATAAGATTATGCCACTTCGTTGGGGAAGATCACACGCTCTTAATTAACTTCCTATAGTCATCCAAAATGGAAGTCTGTTCTAGTGATCCGCAAACAAGCTCATCCGTTATGGAGGAAGGCACTCGAGCCAACGCGCAAGCTTGTTTGCATCACTTACAAACCGATAATGGAGACCATGGGATTTACTTAAAATCCCTCTCCCACTTAGTTATTTATAAATGAGGAATTTTAACTATGCTAGCCTACTAAACTTGTAAACTAACATGCACACACAGCACAATATAAAAGCAATAAATAGAAAATCTAATTTTCAACTATTATGGCTTTTATCTTTAATTGTCCTCCGTGTGTTGTCATCCGAAGCTGCTGCCATATTTGGCCACCGCCACCGGGTCTAACTGTCGCATCCATCTTGCTCCGAGTTCCGCTGCGCCTCTGGTCCTTAGAAGGTTCCACGCTTTGCAAGATTCGATCCGCGACATAAATAGAATTTTACATTTTGATCCTATATTCCATAAAAGGAATGTACATGTATCTAGATCAAAAATAAAATCCTAATAAAACTAAATACAGCTCCTGCTGTATTTTAATACAATCATGCACACACATATAAATTGCCCTTGACATGTCCAAGGGTCCAATCACACACATAATTAACTAAAAGCCATAATAGTTGGATCCTGCATCCATAGAGTTAGCACATCCTACTATTAACCTGCCTAAATTATGTATGACATGTGCATAATTAAACTAAATACCAAATACACAGAGGCAAAACCCTAGCTCTGATACCAATTGTTGGTTGCTACTCGGAAAGCCTATAGGTTCCACTGTACAAAAATTTTGTACAAAGATCTGAACCTTTTCCTAGCTACCATGTGTTCTTTTAAATTAAATTTTGGATCTCCTGCGGAACTTAACACGTTTGATCCAAAACTTAATCTATTTGTTCTTTTAGGTTTTGACTTGGATCTCCTGCGGAACTTAACACGTTCGACCCAAGTCTCCTTAAGTTATTAATTCCATTAAATATTAATTTCCATAAAAGGTTCCCAGTACTGACGTGGCGAGGCACATGACCTTCTTGGATATGGGAGCAACCACCACCGACTAGACAAAACCTTTAATAGAAAGCTAATATTTAATTTCCTAAAATAACTTTAGGTTAACCAAAGAGAACAATCAAATCACAAGGAAAAGAAAGAAACAAAAGAACACAACTTCGAAAAAACATATTCGAAATACTAGAACGTAAGCCTCTTGTATTTGGTATTATTTCCATAAATAACTAGCATGATGCGGAAATAGAAATTACTAGTTATACCTTGTAGAAAAAACCTCTTGATCTTCTACCGTATTCCTCTTCTAACCTCGGACGTTGTGTAGGCAACGATCTTCCAAGATGAGAAACCACCAACCACCTTCTTCTCCTCCAAGCAAGGTTCGGCCACAAAAGAAAAGCTTCACCAAGGAGAAAAACCAAAATACTAACCAAGCTCCAAGAGATGCTAGCTTTCTCTACTTCTTCTTCTTCTTCTCCGAGTAGTATCCGGCCACCACAAGAACTCCAAGGGAGAGGGAGAGGTTCGGCCACCACAAGAGGAAGAGAAGGAGATGATGGCCGGCCACACCAAGGAACAAAAGAGGGAGAGGAACAATATATGTTGTGTCTCATGAAGGCACCCCTACCCCTTCTTTTATATTCCTTGGCCTAGGCAAATTAGGAAATTTATTTACAATAAAATTTCCTTAATTTCCTTGACATGATTTATTTGAGAAAAATAAAATAAAATTTCCCAAATAAACTCTAATGGCCGGCCACATCAAGAGGAAGCAAATTGGACAAGTTTCAATCAACAATTAAAACTTTCCTTATTTGTTTCCAGAAATTTTAAAAAATAAAATTTCTCTTTAAAAATCTCTTCATGGTTAATAAAAGGAAATATCTATAATTTTAATTTTATTAACATGTGAATAATTTTAAAGAGAAAATAAAAACTCTCCAATCTACAAATAAGGAAAGAGATCTAATCTCTTTCTTTAATCTTTTGTAAATCTTTTACAAGAGAGATATTTTAATTTTAATTCTCTTTTAAATTAAATCTTCCACATAATAATAAACATTAAAATTAAATTTTATTTTTAATTAATTATGGCCGACCCTACTAGCTTGGGTTCAAGCTAGGGCCGGCCATGCTTAGGCCGGCCCTAGCTTGGTTCCCAAGCTAGCTTGGCCGGCCCCCTTTAGGTGGGTATAAAAGGTGGGTATATGTGGGTATAGTACTCTATAAATAAGAGGCTACGATAGGGACCGAGAGGAGGAATTGGTTTTGGTCTCCCGATAAAATTAAGCATCCCGTGTTAGCCCGAACACACAACTTAATTTTATCAATGATAATTCATTCCACTAGAGAACTATCATTGAACTACCGCATCAATCCCAAATTACATTTTGGGCTCCTTCTTATTATGAGTGTGTTAGTCTCCTGTGTTTAAGATATCGAATGTCCACTAATTAAGTGAGTTACTGACAACTCATTCAATTAATATCTAAGTCCAAGAGTAGTACCACTCAACCTTATTATTATGTCGGACTAAGTCCACCTGCAGGGTTTAACATGACAATCTTTATGAGCTCCTCTTGAGGACATTATCAACCTAGTATCACTAGGACACAGTTTCCTTCTATAATCAACAACACACACTATGAGTGACACCATTTCCCAATTTATCGGGTTTATTGATTCATCGAACTAAATCTCACCCATTGATAAATTAAAGAAATAAATATCAAACATATGTGCTTGTTATTATATTAGGATTAAGAGCACACACTTCCATAATAACTGAGGTCTTTATTCCTTTATAAAGTCAGTATAAAAAGAACGACCTCAAATGATCCTACTCAATACACTCTGAGTGTACTAGTGTAATTATATAGTCAAGATAAACTAATACCTAATTACACTACGACTTTCTAATGGTTTGTTCCTTTCCATTCTGGTCGTGAGCTACTGTTTATAATTTATAAGGTACTGATAACATCATCTTCTGTATGTGACACCACATACTATGTTATCTACAATATAAATTAAATGAACAACTACAAACAAATGTAGATAATTAGACCAAATGTGATTCTTTATTCATAATGAATGTTTACAAAGCTTAGGCTTTCAGTATACATTCCAACACCGAGTCACCCGCGTGGATCAGCACTGACCTGGTCGAACTCTATCTGGTTCAAGGCGCCTTCAGCCTATCCAAGGCGCCTTCAACCTCCGGTCCAAGGCACCTTGATCTCCATTCAAGGCGCCTCCAGTCTGCTGCGCTGGCCTTTTCCTGGCTCGCACCCGAGGCGCCTCCAAGCTCCATGGAGGCGCCTCGGACACTGTTCATCCGAGTCCTTCTTTGTGTTTTTGGTACCTGCAAGTATGTTAATCCAAAGATACCTGCAACACAAAGTTAACACAAAATAATAGTATGAATATGAAATTATGACAGTCTCCGGACTGTCCGGGTCTGACTTCGGATTTCCAGCCGGAAACCCTAGGTCGACCCGACGCCTACTGTTCCCTCTACGGCGTCCTCACCTACTCCTCTCGGGAGATTTACGTTGCCAGTCGATCCTCCGGATCGATTGGACTTTTGCTCGGCACTCGATGCTTCCGGACTTTCTGCTGAACATCCGCTTCACCGGCCAGTTCAGACTTTCACCTGGTTCGCGACACCAGGACTTTCCACCTAGGGTTACCACCCCCTAGGACTTTTGCCTGAAGCCATCGACCTGCCAAGGCTTTCCGCATAGGGTTACCACCCCCTATGACCTAGGGTTACCACCCCCTAGGGTTTTACCTTGCCTAACCGCAGTTAGGACTTTCCTGAAACACTCAGCAAAAGCTGTCAGAAAACAAAGCACCTTAACTTTGAATCCTTTGCCATTATCAAAACTTAGGTTCGATCGTCGGATGCTTCCCGCACCAACAATCTCCCCCTTTTTGATTATGGCAATACGTAATTCAAAGTTAAGAAAAAAACAACATATGCATAAAGTAAACCAAGCTTAAGTAAATAGACTTCAAATGCAATAGCAGTTAAGCTGGAAACTTTTAACTTGGTAATATTAGACTCCCCCTTAATAAAAGCCCTCCTTTTATTAATTACTTTGAGTTTTCTTTTAACTTTATTTTACCTACTCTCCCCCTTTGCCATATATCAAAAATAAACCAGTTTGAAAGTGGATTTGTATTTTTCTGAAGGAATATTTTCAAAGAGGGATAACAATGAATTCTCTTCTTAGATTGCCAAATTTGAAAATACTTAGCTATATATTTAGCGTCGAAATGATTTGTATCGATAAAATATTTTGCCAAATAGCTAAGGTTAGAGTACAATCTAACTGAGTCTAGTTGAAATAGTCTTAAAACTAACTAAGTTTGAAAATATGAGTATTTGAATTTTCAATAAAGGGATTTGCTTAGAAGTTATAAAATATGAGGTCACTTGAAAACTTTAAAACGTTATAAGAAGTTGACCAGATTTGAAAATATTTAAATACTCAATTACATGGACAAGTTTTGAGAAACTGTAATTAAGTTTTGAATATGCATTTTGAAGAAACTTTGATAAAAAATATTTAGTTTTAGGACACAGGGAGTAGCAGTAGATTGTTTTCTAGTCCAAGCATGAGTCAGATTAAATTACTGAGTTTAAGTATCAGAGCCTTAAAATAATCAGGTAAAGTAATTTGATTAGAACTTTAAAACAAATTGAAAACACACTTTTCCCAATTGTCTAACCTTTAGCTACTTGCTGATTGCCTAGAGGGCAGTAGCTTTCACATGGTTAGTCAAGTTGAGTTAATTTGATCCAGGTAGACTTGACTAGAGCTGGAGAACTTAACTTGATTAATGTTTATTGCCTATTTAACGCCCAGACTCATATTGATGCACAGATATAAGCATTCGTGAGTCCAGGCAATGCCCTATGCATCTCACGCCTTTCTAAGTTTTTCAAAACACAAGCAAGGTATACCTAGGTGATTGTGAGATGCTCTGGCTTTAATCTAGGGGTACATGATATCTAGGGGAAAGCCTAAGCTAAATCCAGAATTTTTGAAACTTCTAAGAAATTGGAATTTTGAAATAAGTATTTTCCTAGAATTTTAATAAATGATAAGTGAACTCAGATTTTTGTGAAACTGAATAAGCATGCAAATAAGTACATCCACAGAATAAGGAAGTCTAAACAAGTGAGACAACAATCCACAGAATAATGCATAACAAAGTCATATCAACTAGCAGGATCATCTGCTCGAGGAGAGCTAGCTGGAGGATCATGGGGCTGCTCAGGTGCTGGCTGACCTAGCCGTCGTATCTCGTCACGAAGGGACGTAAATCCGGCAGCCATCTCGGATCGAATAGAGAGAACTATCCGTCGTGTCTGGATGGACTCAACCTCGAGTCGAGCTAGTCTGTCCTCGACGGAGAGTGAGGAAGAGGTCGAAGGTCCAGCTGAGGTGGATGGTCTGGCAGACGGGGAGGGATCCGCGAAAAGATCCTCAGCTAAGAAATCAGCCCACTCCTCTCCCTCGCCTGGTAAATCATCGGCTGCTGGAGCGATAGGGGCAGCTGCCTGCTGTGGTCGTCCTATCCACGCTAGAACTCCATCAGCTGTGATATCGGCACTGGCTAGTCTACAACTACGGGATCCTAGCTCATCATATATAGTAAGAGGAATGACTGTTCCTCTGGTCACATCTATACCCTTTATCGTCGAAAAGAAGCGTGTCAGAATATGACAATAGGGCATGTGGACTATCTTTGAGGTGACTGTCCCAGATGCACAGATAATGTTTTGGAACATATGCAGGGCAATATCGATGTCAAGTCGATGACACAGGGCGTACAAGAAAAATGAGTGTGATGATCTCATCTTCGGGACATCCCGAGATGAGATCGGCAGTATACATGCTGTCAGGACCCTATACATCATGTAGTCCTGAATCCGAAGAGTAACTGACCTGAACTCAGTCAAGTCAGCAGGTCTCTCTCCCCCGAGGAAATACGTATAGATAGTATTTAACGTAATGTGGGAGTAAGGATCGCCAAATGGCAGATCCCTACTGGGGTAGCATAGAAAGGTAGACTCAGAAGCCCTAAGTCCTAGGGTGGTGCGTAGCAGAGTGGGAGTAAGCTCAATGTTCACGCTAGAAACTCTGGTGCTGTACCTATTATCATCAATCCTCTCAAGATTATGATAAAACTGTGCACATAACTCCTGGTTTACTGTATCAGTGCAGTAAACCAATTGATCCAGTTGATAGTGCTCTATCATTTGAATAGTTGGTTGACAATACTGGGTATAAAAAGTCTTATTCACATATCTAGGTTTGATAGGTTCAAAGATGTAATTAGCAAAGGTATCCCTAAGATGTATAGTCGGGAATCTGATATCTGCTGATGGAATTCTAGCTGGATTAAGATCAACATGTCGGCGTTTCCTATTTTGAACGATTTTACCAAAAATTGACAGAAATAAGCAAAAATTCTAAGTAAAACTTAATGGGAAGGGATTAGGTTTATACCTAGGAGGCATTGTCACGTAGAGAGGGAAAAAAAACGGTTGAGGGCGCCTTAGTTGGGAGGAAACAGCACGAGTATCGCGTGCTCGGCGTCGACAGAAAACGAACAGAAAGGCTTCTGTTCGTGTTGATAAAAAGTGTTGAAGGCGCCTTAAACCAAGATTTAAAGGCGCCTTATATAAGTTGGAGGCGCCTCGGGTTGATCTGAGGCGCCTTAAAATGAAGTGGCGGGAATCTTCCCGCCGCTTGCTAAGGCGCCTCCTTTTGATGGGAGGCGCCTCTGATAAGCTTCACGCGATTTTTTTTTTTTTTTTTTTTAAATAATTTTGAAATTTAAGTTTAAAATAATTTTGAAATTTAAGTTTGAAATTTAAGTTTTAAAATAATTTTGAAATTTAAGTTTAAATAATTTTGAAATTTAAAATTAAAATAATTTTGAAATTTAAGTTTTTAAAATAAGTTTGAAATTTAAGTTTAAAATAATTTTGAAATTTAAGTTTAAGATAATTTTGAAATTTAAGTTTTAAGTTTAAGTTTAAAATAATTTTGAAATTTAAGTTTAAAATAATTTTGAAATTTAAGTTTAAGATAATTTTGAAATTTAAGTTTAAGATAATTTTGAAATTTAAGTTTTAAGTTTAAGTTTAAAATAATTTTGAAATTTAAGTTTAAAATAATTTTGAAATTTAAGTTTAAGATAATTTTGAAATTTAAGTTTTAAAATAATTTTGAAATTTAAGTTAAAAATAATTTTGAAATTTAAGTTTAAAATAATTTTGAAATTTAAGTTTAAAATAATTTTGAAATTTAAGTTTAAAATAATTTTGAAATTTAAGTTTAAAATAATTTTAAAATTTAAGTTTAAAATTTCTTAATCATCTCACCCGACCTAGATTTTCAATCATGGAATCCTATAATTGTTGTGAGATGAATTATAATTCAATTTTAAGGTTTGGGTTAACTTTGTGTTAGATTCAGGTTTAGCTTTGGGTTCAACAAGTAAGCATTCTTTGGATAAACTTCTGGGCTATGGTGAGTCACAAGGAACTCATTAAAGTAACCATGCCTTCGAGGTTTTCCAAATAGTCCTACCCATTGAGCTTAGTACTAAACCTTGGTCTAACTAGTTAGGATCCATTTAAGGGTAGCTTCGGTCAGTTCCACTTGGCCAAATGCACCAGGTCGAAGCCATATCTTCCTAGACATGCGATGCCCAAGCTTCCCTAACGTACTATCATCCAAAAACTTCACCAGTACTGTGGTTCAAGTTAACCTTAGTCCGTTTTAATCTAACCTTAATTGCCCTGCTGGGTGATCTACTCTTGTTTTACCCATTTCGGGTAGATTAGGTTCAGCTACCCTGCCGGGTAATTTGGTTGGGGATGCCAGTGAGTCTGGATCCTGCATATTGAGTTTTAATTTCAAATTTTGAATTTAATTTTAATTTTAATTTTAATTTTATTTTAATTTTGAATTTAATTTTAATTTTGAATTTAATTTTAATTTTAATTTTAATTTTAATTTGAATTTTAATTCTAATTTTATTTTATTATTTTTTTTTTTTTAATTTTTAGGATTGTTTTTCTTCTTGCTCCCCCTGGATCATGGCCTCGATATGGTCTATCGAGGTAGTGTATTTGATCATTCGGAACCCAGTATTGGCCAAGTCCAACTTGATTGACCAAGTTAGATTTGGAGACCCATGCTTGGACTGATTTAACACTTTGTTTGTTTATTAATGATAAATAAGATCTATATTTACTTTTGTATCCCAGCCCAATTCTGTTGTAGACGGCTCTTTGTGTCCCAAGAATCAAGTCCAAATTCTTGGAGCCCAAAGTAAACCGTTCTAAGGTATTTTCTAAATTTTTAACCTGATTTGTTAGATTTGAATTTTCTTTCTCAAGTTTTTGAACTTGAGTTGGTAATTCAGTCTGACTCTGGTCAGGTAAAGGTTTGGTGTTAGCCACTTCTTTAAGGACACTTACTTCCTTTAGAAGTGACTTAACTTTCAGGTTTGACTTAGCTAATTTGCGCAATAAATAGCTAACTAAAGTATTCAACCGGGAAATACTTACAGTGGGGTCTGGTCCTTCGGAAACGGATACGGATCCGTGGCTTTGCTCGGACTCGGCCTCAGACTCGCTCTCGCATCCGTATTCGACGACTTGGTCCCGGGCCATTAATGCAAGTAGACTCGTTTGTTCGAGCTCGTCGTCGTCGTCCTCCGATGAAGATTCGTCCCATGTTGCCTTAAGGACCTTTTTCCTTCTTTGCTTTTTGACCTCCTTCAGGTTAGGGCAGTTGGATTTGATGTGCCCTTTTTGGTTACACCCGTAGCATGTAACTTCAAACTTCATCTTTGTATTTTGTGGGCCTTCCTTTGATTTTACTGCCTTCTTTAGATCTCTTTTGTCAAATCCTTTCGTCTTGTAAAGCTTCTTCACGAGGTTTACCAGCTCGGTTGTAATGTCACCTTCTTCATCGTCAGAATCTGGTTCAGCTTCTGATGCTGGTTCGGTTCTCCGTCGTGGTCTCGGTTCCCGGGTTCGGCTTGTACCTGCAACCAACGCAATACCTTTCTCGGTAGGCTGTGCATTAGTCTGCTCATGAAGTTCAAATTCACTAAAAAGTTCATCTAGTTTTAAAGAAGATAAATCCTTGGAAACTTTGTAGGCATCTACCATTGATGCCCACAATGTATTCCTTGGAAACGAGTTTAGGGCATACCTTATCACGTCCCGATTTTCTATCTTTTGGCCAATTCCGTGAAGAGAGTTAAGGATATCTTGTATTCTCGCGTGAAGAGAGCTAGCTGTTTCGCCTTCCTGCATTTTTAGATTGTATAATTTATTAAGCAAAAGATCTCTTTTACTTACCTTGGTGTCGTCAGTGCCTTCATGGAGTTCGATGAGCTTTTCCCAGAGCTCCTTTGCAGAGGAGAACGGGCCAACTCTGTTGAGTTCTTCCTTGGTAAGACCACACTGGAGGGTGCAGGTAGCTTTGGCGTCGGCTTCAACCTTTTTTATTAAAGAGGCGTCCCACTTCTCGCAGGGTGTAGTTTTGCCGTCGTCATCGATTGGCAGTTTCAGTCCCGTCTTTATGATCATCCATGTTTCGAATTGTATCTTTAGATACGTTTCCATTCTTCCCTTCCAGTAGCCAAAATCCTCTCCGGAGAATAGCGGGGGACGTACAGTGCTGAAACCCTCTTGTTGGGCCATTTATAATATGTAACAAAAGAAAACAACAAAATATGTTCCAAGACTGAGTCTTGGATTAGTAGTGCTGGAATAAAGAATAATAAAGACGAACTCGAGTGGTGTTGCACCTACTTCGAGCAAAAGTCGATTCGAGGGAAACAGAAATTAGAATATAGCTATAAGGCTAAATTCTAATTCGACTCCGAAAACAAAAAAAACTGCGTAAAAATTTGTTTTGAAAGGTGGTTACACCAATTCAAAACGACCCCGCTCTGATACCAATTGTTGGATCGAAACCACGCTAGAGGGGGGGTGAATAGCGCTCGCGGCTATTTCGTTCGATTATCGGAATCGTAAAACGTTCGTAGAGTAATTAAAGCAGCGGAAAATGTAAATAAACACAAACACAGAGACACGGTCGTTTACTTCGTTCGGAGCCTAAGGCGACTCCTACTCGAAGGCCCGCGATCCTTGATCGCTTCCGGTGGGCAACAACTATAAGCTCGATAAACGATTACAAGTTGAAGTACAATAAACGACAGTAATTAATTATACCAACGACAAAGAAATGAAGATTCGGAGCTCCTGGTCGTCGGGCACAAGTAGCAGCACTTCGGAACGTCGTTTGGAGCAGCACGTAGCACTTGAGTCACTTGGAAGAAGTTGTTTGAAGCTGCTGGTCGAGACCCCTTATAAAGGGGGTTCAAGGCGCCTTATACTGTTCATTAAGGCGCCTTGAACGAGCCGAGTCACCCGCGTGGATCAGCACTGACCTGGTCGAACTCTATCTGGTTCAAGGCGCCTTCAGCCTATCCAAGGCGCCTTCAACCTCCGGTCCAAGGCGCCTTGATCTCCATTCAAGGCGCCTCCAGTCTGCTGCGCTGGCCTTTTCCTGGCTCGCACCCGAGGCGCCTCCAAGCTCCATGGAGGCGCCTCGGACACTGTTCATCCGAGTCCTTCTTTGTGTTTTTGGTACCTGCAAGTATGTTAATCCAAAGATACCTGCAACACAAAGTTAACACAAAATAATAGTATGAATATGAAATTATGACAGTCTCCGGACTGTCCGGGTCTGACTTCGGATTTCCAGCCGGAAACCCTAGGTCGACCCGACGCCTACTGTTCCCTCTACGGGGAACGCGTCCTCACCTACTCCACTCAGGAGATTTTACCTGTTGCCAGTACGATCCTCCAGATCGACTGGACTTTTGCTCGGCACTCGATGCTCCCGGACTTTCTGCTGAACATCCGCTTCACCGGCCAGTTCAGACTTTCACCTGGTTCGCGACACCAGGACTTTCCACCTAGGGTTACCACCCCCTAGGACTTTTGCCTGAAGCCATCGACCTGCCAAGGCTTTCCGCATAGGGTTACCACCCCCTATGACCTAGGGTTACCACCCCCTAGGGTTTTACCTTGCCTAACCGCAGTTAGGACTTTCCTGAAACACTCAGCAAAAGCTGTCAGAAAACAAAGCACCTTAACTTTGAATCCTTTGCCATTATCAAAACTTAGGTTCGATCGTCGGATGCTTCCCGCACCAACATGGATCATATGAATGGTGAGTGGAAACACAATTGCCACTTGATTTTGTAAATCAACTCAAATTAACATTGAATCAATCATAAATTATATACATATAAATTACACTGAATTACTAAATAATATATTTATTTATGTTAGATCATGACTACTAAAAACATCATAGTTGAACTTAATAAGGGAGAGAAACTAATATCGGGATAACTTTAAAATATGGAACCTCAAGATACAATATGTTCTTGAGGAACAAGAAGTTCTAGAGGCCGCAAATCAGTTTATAGAAGAACTTACTGATGGTTCTACAATATAACATAGACGTGATCTTGATGTCTATAAGGCATGGAAGAAAAAGGACTCCTCTGCTAAGGGGATATTGATTAGTTTAATGATAGATGACTTAGTATTTGAATATGAGCGGCTGCCATCAACTCATGCTATTTGAGTTGCCCTGAGAGAAAAGTACAATGGAGTTAGTTTAAGCAAGCTTTGCTAGCTGAGAATCAAGTTTAATAGCTACAAAAGTGCCTAAATGTTACTATGTTCCAACATCTGAGGGAAATGACGAATATGATTTAAGATTTAAAGGTTGTCAGCCATAAGTTGACTGATGAACAACATGTTTAGGCAGTTATCCATTCCCTTCATGGTTCTTAGGAGACGATGAATAAAATCTGACTCACAATGAAAGTATCAAAATTTTCACTGATGTCTCACGCCATATTGAACTAGAGGCAGATAGAATAGAATCCACAAAGATTTTTGGACAAGCTTTTATAGCTGAAGATTTTGTTGGAGCATCTAATTCCAAGAATAAGAAAAGATGGTTTAAGAAAGGAAAGGGAAAGGGAAAAGAAGCTAGTATTGTTGCTGGTCAAGGACTAATCAAGAAGAAAGGAAAGAAGTATGGAAAGAAATCTTAATGTAAGTTGACTTGCTATAACTATAGCAAGAAGGGTCACTTTGTTCGAGAATGTACTGAGTCGAAAAAGGTAGATTCATGTTTATCCTCTTTCCATGAGCATTATGTTGCTAGTTCAATGACGTTAGTTAATTCTTATCCTTTGTGGATTCTAGATTCAGGTACAACGAACCATATAGCTCATGATCAAGTTATATATGTGGAGTACCGTCGGGTACCATCTAATAACAAATGGATATATATGGGAAATAATGCAATGATTGAAGTCAAAGGAGTTGACACTTGCAAACTCAACTTATGTGGTGAATATACCTTATTTCTACATAATGTCCTATATACTCCTGAGATTCGACGGAATCTAGTTTCTATCAATAGTTTTCTTAATTTGAGTTATTGTATAAATTTTTATAGTCATTGTGTGGAACTAAGAATTAACTCTGTGTTAATAGAATATGATTATGTATCAAATGATTCCATGGTTCTTGATATAGAACTAGATATTAATTATGGAAATAATGGTTGCTTTTCAAATATTGCTCTTACTAGCGATACTGATATAAATGATAAAGTTTGACATGTTAGATTAAGACATATAGGACAAAAAAAGAGAGAATAAATTAGCTAAAGAGGGTTTGCTCGACACTTATGTTAAAGTTAACTTGTCTATATATGAGCATTATCTTACTGGAAAAGCAACTAAAAAACCATTTGGTAAGACTATTAGGGATGAATCACAATTGCAATTAATTTATTAGGATATTTGTGGTTTAATGAACATGAAGACTAGACATGGAAGTTCTTATTTCATTACATTTATTGAAGACTTCAAACGTTTTGGCTATGTGTATTTGATTTCTCATAAATCTGATGCATTAGGTTACTTCAATCATTATTTGAACGAAGTAGAAAATTAATTGGAATGTAAGGTTAAAACCTTACGCACTGACCATGGAGGTGAATATTTATCTAATCAATTTAAGATAATATGTAATGAGAAAGAGATTATTAGACTGCTAACTATTCTTGGAACTCCACAGTAAAATGGAGTTGCTAAAAAAATCAAACTCTTCTAAATATGGTTAGATCTATGATGACTCAAGCTAATTTGTCAATTTTCTATTGGAGAGATGCATTATTAGCTACAACTTATATATTTAATCGAGTGTCTTCTAAATATGTTCCATCCACTCCATATAAACGTTGAATAGGTAAAAAAACTATATTTGAGTAATCTAAGACTTTGGGAGTCAGCTGTTTATGTTTATGATAAAACTTACAAATATAAAAAATTAGAGCTCAGAGATAAGAAGTATATCTTTGTAAGATATTCTAATACTTCTAAGGATTATGTTTTCATTGGTGAGCGAACCATATCTGAAATAGAGTCCAAAGATGTAACTTTTCTCGAAATTGAGTTCCCAATGAGAGGTAAAGTTGATAAGATAATTCCTTTATTTGCGATAGAGAAGAAGGATAATGTTCTTTTATCAATAAATCAGATATCACAAGAGATGCATGAATCTAGTCAACTTAGTGGAAGTGATTATCGATGAATAAGTCAGTTTCTTAATCATCTAACCTATGAAAAAGTAGTCATCAGATTATTCCTTGGAGAAGATTTGACATTGAGAATGAGGCATTGATGATTCTTCTAGTTAATGATGTGAAACCTTGAATGGTTTAGGAAGCATTGAGATGCTCAGTAAGAAAAAAAAATAGAAAATTACAATGGATGAGGAAATGAAGTCTTTAAAAAAGAATCAAGTTTGAGATTTAGTCGATCTTCTTCTAGGCCAAAGAGTTATTGGAAATAAGTGGATTCTTAAAATCAAGAGGAAAGTAAATAGATCAATTAATTGATACAAAACTCATTTAGTTACAAAAGGATATACCCAAATGGAGGGTATTAATTTTGAAGAGACATTCTCTCCAGTTGTGAAGTTTGTGTTAATATGTGTTATCCTAGCTATAGTAGCATATTTTGACATGAAATTACATCAGATGAATGTAAAAATAGCTTTCCTTAATGATAATTTTGACGAGAAAATCTATATGATATAACTAGAAGGTTATATTGCTGAAGACTAAGAGAATAGAGTATGCAGACTTAAAAAGTCTATATATAGGCTAAAGTAACCATCAAAACAATGGAACATAAGATTTATTGAAGTCATTTTGTCTTATGATTTCGAAATGATCAATGAGAATCATTGTGTTTACCTAATAAAGGAAAAAAGAAAAGTTTATTATCTTATCATTATATATTAAAAATATGCTAATAGCTGAAAGTAACATAAAGTTTGTAATAGAAGTCAAATCATAGCTATCATCACAATTTGACATAATAGATATAGGAGAAGCTGAGTATATTTTAGGAGTAAAGATCATTAGAGATCAATCAAAAAGACTTTTGACTTTGTCTCAAGAGGCTTAGGCTTATATAACTAAGATGCTACAATACTTCAGCATGTCAGATTGCAACATTGAATAAACACCCACAGCGAAAGATATTATTCTGAGTAAAAGTATGTATCCTAAGACTTTTAAAGAAATAGCCGAAATGAAGAAAAAATCATATGTCTATGTTATTGTTTGTTTAATGTACACTATGTTATGTACTCGTCCTGATATAAATTATGTTGTTGGCTTAGTTAACAGTTTCCAATCAAATTCAGGATCGAGACACTGGAAAGCGGTGAAAAAGATATTGAGATATCTCAAAGGAACAACTCATTATTGTCTATATTTCTAATGATCAAATATAAGTCTGAAGGGTTACGCAGATGTAGATTGGGCAGGAGACCTTGATGCTAGAAAATTCACATCTGGCTATAACTTATTGAATGGTGGCGCCATCTCACGGAACAACAAGAAATATGCTTGTGTAGCACTGTCAATAATGGAAGTTAAATATGTAGCTTGTGTTTGATCGAGCCACGTGAAAGGGGATGGTGAATCACATGTATTTTAAATTAAAAACTTTAGCTTTTTGAATCAAAGTGCAACAGAAAAATAGACTAAGTAAGAAAGAACGAAAGAAAAAGAATATTTAAAATAATTACTACTTTAAAACTAAATAATAAGTTGAGGAACTATTTGTGGCTAAAGGGTTCTATTGGATTTACTAATGGTTGAAGGTTTGAATCCAGTCTGCACAACGTTTTTTCATTTTAATTCAATGTTCAAGATGAGCTCGAGCCTATGATTAGATGGTCGAGCCGAGCTCGAGCTCAAATTCAGAAACTCTCTCGAGCTTAAGCCGAGCCTCTTTAATTTTCTCGAGCTCGAGCTGACCCAAGCTCGAGCTGACCCAAGCTTAAGCTTGGCTTAGCTCAGCTCATTTGCACCACTAACCTACACTGTCTTTTGAATAATAAGAATGTAATTGACTTTAATTAAAGGTTACCAACACTTGATTGTAGAAGTTTGAAGCTCGTGTGTTGATGTTAGTCCGTCGACAACGGTCGAATGTCTTAGAGCAGTAGCCAGCAACAATACATCATGTTCGGAGTAGCAAAAGAGTTGTAGTATCTCAAAAATTAGTTGTGTGACTTCTGCTGGCCGAACAACTCTTTTATTGAGCGTTGAGGGCGCCACCAACCTCATCCGAGGCACCTCCAACCTCAAACCTGATCCCCAAAGGCTTGAACTCGATTACCTCCACCAACTTTGGTTTCTATTTGCGCAAGGGCGCTTCCAAGTTCTTCTGAGGCACCTCTAATGCACCTCTGAGGCACCTCCAATGCCTCCAGGGCACCTCCACACCATGAAGTCTTATCCGCCAATTTTATCTCCTTGAGGCGCCTTCGACAAGTTTAGGGCACGTTTAATCGCTGCTCCGAGTCACCTCCAAGCACCTCTGAGGCACCTCGGACGTTGTTCATCCAATGCTGATTTTTGCCATTTAACCTTGGAAAAATGTGTTAGTCCAAAAATAAAATGGAACCTGCAAAATAGAGTTAGCACAATATAGAATAGAATAATTAATTAGATCATGTCTTTCCCAAACTAGGATCTAGTCATAGTCTCAGTTTAGACTTCCGAAATAGACCTAAACTAGACTAGCCCCTATAGTCCCATAGGGACTCGTCCTCACTAGATCATTCTTCTCTAGTGGTTTATCTCATTTACCATATAGAATTACTTGACTCTCCTTTGACTCACCAGGTCTTCTCGCTAGTTATCAAGTCCATAGATCCAACTGGACTTTGGCCAGCTGTCAGGTCATGCGAACCAGCCGAACTTCCCACCAGATATCGGGTCACTCCTTGACTTATCTAGACTTCCCACCAACTATCAAGTTTAACAGATCTAGCTAGATTTCAGTCCAGTGGCAGGTCCTCCAGACTCGTCAAGTCCTGCACACTTGGTAGCAAGACTAGATAATACAATATCTAACTTCAAATCATTTGTCATTCATCAAAACCTAAGTTTGATCATCGGTGCTTATTGCACCAATAGCTTGTGTAGTGGTTGTATAAGAATTGTCTGGTTAAGGAGGTTCTTGAAATATCTGAAAATTGTTGAAGATAGTGGGAATCCTATTATAGTGTACTGTGAACAATCAAGCTACAATAACTTTTTCTAAAGATTCCAAATATCACAGCAAAGACAAACATATATAAATTAAGTATAATTTTGTAAGAAATATTATTGACAAAAAAAAAGATAATTCTTGATTATATCCCTACATGTGCTATGCTTGCATATCTATCCTTTAACTAAGTCATTGACTAAAGAGTCATTTCAAAGACATATGAAGTTTTGAGACTTCGTAAAATATAACACTTTGTAAATACATGAAAATGTCATGATATGTTCAGTGTATATGTTGTTATATTTTGGATAAAAATCTCAATAAGCAAGTTAGCATATTGAGATTGATCTACTCACATGGATAATTATCTTTATTTATTAAGCATAAATAGAGGTAAAACCATTACTTGTGGGGCAACTTATGTAGTTGTGAATAGAGACATACCTATAAGTTGGGGTCACCTTAATAATTATGTCAAGATGAGATTATTTATGGATTAATAATAATCAGAGTAAATGAATCTACCATTTACTAAATCTACTCAAGGCCAGATTGTAATTCATATATTGAATTCAGGATTAGACATTAGGTATATGTAGATCAAAATTTGTATGATGTTAAATTTTAAAAAAAAATATGCACTGTTTTTGGTGAAGAGAAAAATATAGTAGCATGTGATTCATATCATATGTGTTATAATGACAATAAGGGTAGTAAAAAACTAAATTCCTACTTCTCTATTATGTGAGACCCTTGAGATTATAAGTTAATCTTAATCTTACTTTAAGTGACTATTTAGTTGTCTACTTAAAGTTCTAATTAATATCTGCTACTTTAATATGTTTCCTTTTACCTATGGATGATTCAGTCTATAGAGCATAATAAGGAAAGTGACTGATTAAAATAAATAGATTCTAACTAAAAAGGAAGATTAATATTGATTATATCTTTGGCATTTATTCACTGATCGATCAGTTATATTTTTTTATTGAGTACTTAAAATATGATTATGAATAATTGTATTATATTGATTGGAGATGTTGAACTTGCTTTCGACATAATAGTCATTATAAGGAATTAGAGATATTTATATTGATATAACTAATGTAATCTAGGGTAAAAAAAAGATATTAATGTCTCAGATTCGTTTGTTAAACAACTAAGTATAAGTCTAACAACTTTCTTAGCAATAATTGCTCAATGTGTTTATTATTATACGAACTTTTTTTCCTGAAATATAAATTGAATGTTTTTATATAGTCTTTGTGACTAGATGATCTTTATCGATTAACTTGAATAAGTAGAAGATGTTAGATGAAATGGGCATTGCGTACTCTCTAATTAACTTCCTCCATCAAGAGGGAATTGGATAAGACCTTCTCTTCATCTTCCTCCATTAATTGAGGAAGGAGAAGAGGCCTTTTACACCTATATAAGTTTGTCCAAGGCAATCTAAAGAGGGGTGCAAGGTAACAGAAGGAATATAGTGACCTTTGCGGGGACAGTGGCTTCTTCTTCGTAGTGATCTTCTCCAAGACAATGACTTCTCCTCCGAGAACCGTAAATTTATTTCATTTCATACCAAGTTTCTTACTGTCAAGACTGCATGCATGCATATATTATTCGAAGCACCAGCATATATTATTTTCAATTGGAGATGTCAGGAAGACACAGAAACAACTTTTGTAATAAGTCAACAAGCAGTAAGAAGTGTGGGAGAATGACCACTGTCAATGGCGTTAGTAAATTAAAATTAATCTCATGTACTTGAGCCTTTCTCCGCCATCGAAGTTGCATAATCAATTGTTCTAATTCAATCTGCAATATGTTTTATACTAACCCCCGCAGAGATACATGGATATAATAGTTTTTCTTAATCTTGCAACCATTTAGAGGATGATACTTGCTCCTCTCGAGAATATCATAATCATAGTGGTAGTTATCACCGAAAACAGAAAGGAACAGAACCACATACTTCTCAATACATTCAAAAATTTAAACTCTTGATCAAAAATAATTCCGGCCTTGATCCTGAAACCAACCCAGAGAGTGCCCCATTCGACTAGAACAAGTTTAGAAACTCGATCCGTCTGAAACTACAGAGTAGCCCACGGGAGTTGCATGTCTCTCGTTGAAGAATCAGATGCAGTCGCCGAGGAAAACATCAATGCTGTGAGGTTCGATGTGATGCCAGAAGGAATGGAACACGCCGTGACCACAGTCCACACAGGTCGTCTTTCTTCCTTCTCGTCCCCCAAGGCGTCCTAAAGACTTAAAAGAAAGGTGTTACCTTTCGACTAGCACAGGTGTTCCGATCTTTTTCCCTCAAAGGAATTTCGTGGCGCTGAAAAACCACGGCGAATAAACCGAGTTGGGCTGCCCTCGAACGGCTACGGAGAAGTCAATGTGGGAACGAAAAATAGACGAGGCAGACAAAGTGACAATTAGATCCTTGGCGGTTCAACTAGGGCTGTAAATAAATCAAACGTTCGTGAACAAGTTTGGTATTCGGCTTGGTAAGAGCTTGTTTATGTTCGTTCAATATACATTAGATTAATTAAACAAACAAGCTTGAACAGCTCGTTAAGCTAAACAAACAAACTTGAACACATATGTGTTCAACTCGTTAACGTTCGTGAACAACGTTCGTGAACAATGTTCACGAACAATATTTATTAATAAAATTCTTTTCAATATGATAAATAAATAATAAAATAAAATAAATAAATTTAAATTATCAATCTTAATAACCAATCAAACAATTAAAAGTTTCAAACAATCAAACAAGCTTGAATTGAGAGCATGATAACATCTAAACGAACCAAGCTCAAACCAAACTCAAGCCAAGCTCGAACCAAGCTCAAGCCAAACTCGAACCAAGCTCAAGCCAAACTTGAATTGAGAGCTTGATAACATCTAAACGAACCAAGCTCAAACTAAGCTCAAGCCAAGCTCGAACCAAGCTCAAGCCAAGCTTGAATTGAGAGCTTGATAACATATAAACGAACCAAGCTCAAGCCAAGCTTCAAACAAGCTCAAGCTCATAAAAAATAAACCAAGCCAAGCTTGAACACTCATTTCAAAAGCTTGGTTCATTTTAAGCTCGGCTCGGCTCGGCTTGTTTACAGCCCTAGGTTCAACCATCGGTTCAACCCGTTGATTCAAGTTGATATTTTTTTTCTATGTATTTGTTGGAACTAACGGTTCCTAGTCATTGAACTGCCATTCCTAGTTATTGAGAGAGAGAATGGAGATATTTTTTTAGATATTTTTTCAGACCATTTGATTGTTTTTAATCAATAATTTGTTACCATCCAAATTTTATAAGTAGAAAGTTTATTTCATTATTTACATATATATCTTCTCTATTCTTATTCTCAATTTCACATTCTCTATACATTTTTGACTCAAGTCTTCATTTCTTCGCACTTCCGTTTCCAACTATCAACTACAATGGAAGAAGGCCATGAAAATTCATCATCTCGATCTCGGAAGGGAAACAAAATAATGACTCCGCACGAAGATCCCAACATTCAATCAATTGATGATGAGACCGAGAACCTTTCAACACCCGAAACACAAGGAAATATCGATTCAATTACTTCTAAGGTTCAAAAAAATTCTCCTCTAAAATCTTCTATTTTCACTAAACATTTTGAGAAGACACTTTTCTATCGAGAGAATTGCGTGTAAAATATAAGCACTATAATGTTTCCTACAAATTCTAAGCCGATGGCTATGAGGTATTGAGATATCACGTAGAAACAAAGCATCTGACGGAATATGAACTCAACCGTTCTTAAATAAAATTATCTAAATTTTCTTCAACTAACGGCAATACTGATTCCTGTTTATTTTTATATTCTGTTAATAAATTAAGATAATCATTAACTAAATTTATTTTCGTAGAACATATTTCTTTTAGTTTTGAATCTAAATGGACATTTGAATTTTTTTTTTTTTAAATCTCTTTATGCATGTGTTAAACATGATCCTAAGACTATACAATTAAAAATATAGTAAAACAAAGAAAAATAATTTAATGTATGAATTTAGTAAATTAAATAATAAAATTTCTTTATGTTCCGATATTTGGAATGATCATTAGCAAATACATTTATACATGAGTATGACTTATCATTAGATCGATAACTTTTATAATATTTAAAAAGGGATTATTAGCTTATAGAGTTTTTGATGAATCACATACTACTCATAACATAATATAATTATTATGTTTAATTTTAAAATAATATGCATTAGTTCATAAAATATTTTTAATATCATTAGATAATGCTAGTTCTAATACTGCTTGTATAAAATATCTAAAATTTATTTGTCAATCTATTATTAATGGTTTATTTTTTTTCATATACATGGTGTATGTCATGCTTTAAATTTATATATTTAAGATGAATTAAAAATTTTAGAAAATTATATTAAATCAATTAAAATGATAATTTCTTATTTTGGTCGCATCTATTTATAATGAAATAATAGAGTAGATTTTATAAAATTAATAGAATAAGATCTAAAAAATGTTCACTTGATATAATAATAAGTTGGAATTCAACATATCAACTATTACCAGATTCATTTCAATATAAAGAATTATTATATTCTTTTTTTGCACAAAATACTAATACTGATATATATTTATTTTCACAATAATAGAATATTTATAGTAGGATTTGTGAAATTTTAAAACTATTTAATAATGTAACTGAACAACTTTCGGTGTTTATTATCCTAATACTAGTTTAGTTTTAGAAAATTTTTCTAGTATAGTTTTAGTTTTAAATGAACATATATAGTAATAATGAATTTTTGTCTTTTTTATATTAGCTATGAAAATTAAATGGAAAAAATATTTTTATTTTATTTCTTAAATTTATTTAATTGTATTTGTTTTAGATCTAGATTTAAATTAGAAGTTTTACCAAAAATGTTAAATGTTTTAATTTCAATTAAAAATTTTCTTACCGTTAATATGATATATAATCTTAAAATTTATTTATATGATATTTATATCATATTATATAAAATATGAAATATAAAATGATATTTCTGAAATACAATAAATTATTACTAGTAATTTAAAACTTACAAAAGCACTCTACTCGACAGATGAGTCTTGCAGTCAAGCTCCCTTCTGCCTTTGCACTCAAGGGTCAATCTCCGTCCAACCCCGAGAAAACCTTTGCACGCCTCCATTACCTTTTGGGAGGCCTACACCCTATATGTTGGTGCAATATCCCCTGGGTCAGGTTGACCAGGTTGACTAAGCTTGAGTTGACTCAAGCTTGAGTCTCAATATTTGAGTTTCGATGTTTGACAATACATGGAGATTGCAGACTCTGGTCAAGGTTGACCAGGTTGATGTGATGGAGAGTCAGTAGGTCAAAGGGTTGACCAGATACTTGACTGGGAAAGTTCTAACTGGAGGTTAGGCAGTTGAAAGTCCTAGTGAGTGAAGCTAGGCAGTTGGAAAATCCTAGTGAGTGAAACTAGGTGAAAATCCTGGTGAGTGAAGCCAGGTGAAAGACCTAGTGAGTGAAGTTAGGTAGTTGGAAAATCCTAGTGAGTGAAGCTAGGTGAAAGTCCTAGTGAGTGAAGCTAGGCAGGTGAAAGTCTCAATGAGTGAATTCGGTAGTGGAAAAATCCTGGTGAGTGAAGCCAGATGAAAACCCTAGTGAGTGAAGCTAGGTGAAAGACCTGGTGAGTGAAGCCAGACATATGGAAATCCAAATGAGTCAAAGGTTGACCGGACACCTGGTATTGAGAAGTCCAAGTAGGTCAAAGGATTGACCGGATACTTGGCACAAAGAAATCCAGATGGGTCAAGGGTGATCGGAATCTGGTGGAAGGAAGTCCAAGTGGGTCATGGAGGACTGAACACTTGGCACGAGACGATATATCTAAGTGGGTCAAGGAGGACCGCACTTAGTGATCAGAAGTCCAACGAGAAGTTGGCAAAGAGAAAGTCCAGATGGGTCAAAAGTTGACTAAACTCTTAGCGGTCGTAAGTCCAATAGGGAGTTGACATGGAACTAGGAAGTTTGGACGTAGTGAACTTCCAAAGACCATAACTTTTGACTCGGATATCGGAATGAGGTGATCTCAGATGCGAAACGAAACTAATTTCAAACTCTACACAGTTTTCTGCTTGCCAATCGATTGGTCAATCGATTGGGGGGGTTCAATCTATTGGTCAATCGATTGGTTGACGCGATTTTGTGCAGAAATGGTCTGGATTGATTGGGTAATCGATCAAAACTTCCTCAATCGATTAGCCAATCAATTGGGAGAATTTCTAAGCAAACAGTGAGCTTCTGAATCAATCAGTTGATCGATTGGAACCTCCAATCGATCAGGTGATCGATGTTGAAGCAATCTAGGTGCCCTAGGTTTTGATGTTTGGGCAAAGGTTTAAGTTAGGTTTATTGTTGTATTTGATATGCATTGTGAGTGTGCAGGATATAGGTACAACAAGGAAAGTCCAAGTGTGATCTTGGCAAAGGAGGAAAGTCCAAGAATGAGTCTTGGCGGTGTAAGTCCAAGCATGTAGTCTTGGCAACGTAAGTCCAAGTGTGACTTGGCAATGGATGAAGCCCCGGAGGTGAGGAGCCTCTTGGCAAAGGAAGACCCGACTATATGGACAAGCCGAAGGAAGCTCCAGAAGGCAAGACGTGAAGGATGGGGAGACATCCGAGGGACGCGAGGCTGATGGAGGAGGCTAGAAGGCTAGGTCTAGGTTGGTCGGGCGAGAACGAGTGCTGAGTGAATGTACTCGAGGCAAAATCCTAGGGTTTTAGGATTTACTGTAGCGGTACTGTAGCAGTAATGTAACGACACTGTAGCAGCACTGTAGACTGGTAACGGGCAAATCAGGTTCTGATTTATTCCAAGCTCTATAAGAAGGAGCTTGGTATGGCCGGCCAAGGTGACGAAATTAGACTTGGTTAAAGCCTAATTAGTAGTCACTAAAGTGCTCAAGGATCTCTTGTGTCCAAGTGTTCTTGGTTGAAGTTGTGGTGAGGTTTCTCCACCCACAAGGAGCGGTTTGAGCTAGCCGGAGTTTCCAGGGACTAATCCACCGACGGATTGAGGGATCGTCCACCTTACGGACAGCCGTGGAGTAGGAGCATCATCTCCGAACCACGTTACATCGACGTGCATTGGTTTGCTTGTTCTTTTCTTTATCTTTAGCTTTAGTATTCGTAATTTGTATTGTATTATTCCGCTTGCGCACTAACGAATACGTAGGAAGCCATCGATTTGGGTGAGACGCTATTCACCCCCCCTCTAGCGGCCACCGATCCTCCAACAAGTCGATTGGAGCGATGGAAATCGTGTGATAAGCCTTGAATCGATCGGGCAATCGATTCAGGTGATTTCTAGATAGCACAGAGGCGCTCTGAATCGATCAACCAATCGATTCAAAACCTCTCCAATCGATTGAGATCAATTTAATCGATTGAGATTCGACCGTTGCGCAGGTTATAGCCGTTGGCGAGCGATTCCCTCGGCACTGCTTCGGTTTTCTTCTCCACACGACTTCAACGAGCTCTACAGCGATTTCTCCACTCTCACAGCCAGATCTTGATGGCTCTTGGAGATAAGTGTAGGTACACTTCCAAGGTTAAAGAGGTAACAACAAGTAACAAATAAGCAAGAAGAAGAAGTTTTTATTTGCATCTTTTGTGTTTTCTTCTTGTGTGAGTTGTATTTGTTGTGTGGGTTTGTACAATGCTTCTCCACCTTTAGTAGTTACCGTAAAGAAGTGTTTTTATTAGTGGAGAGTGCTCGTGTGTGTGGATCCTTGGATTAGTCACCTCTTCTTGAGGCGGATACCAAGTAAATCCTTGTGTTAGTATTGTATTTTTGTTTCTTATTCTTTCCGCTGCATATCATCACCAAGAAGCAAGCAAGCAACTACGAGCGCGACGAGCTATTCCCCCCCCCCCCCCCCCCCTCCCCTCTAGCACATTTCGACCCTAACACCATAGAAACTATCTACCTGAGATTGTTCCTTGGCCCATAGGTCCTGACACAGTTGGAATTCTAGCTCTTCCAGATAGTGAAAATTTTGAAATCCTAAAGTGATGGTCATATAAGACTCAAAGCTTTCTCGTCCTCTCCATGATCACTAACGAAATTTTAGTTTGTCTAGTGTCAACTGTTATTGTGGAGCAGACGTTTAGTGTCGATGACAACATATTAGATGAACGACGATTAACTTTATCTCCTTACTCATTGGAAGCTCAAACATTCTTGACGATTAGACCAGAGCCAAGAAAAAAATCTAAGAAATACAACTTTCAAAGACGAAATCGAAGATTTTGATACCAAAGAAATGATTTCAATAGGAACGGGAAATAGAAATGAATAACAACGCCACTACTAAATGTAAAAGAATATAAATATAAAAGAATTATGTGGACATTAATTCGCCTAGACAACTTAAATAAGTATAAATTTGTTAAAATAAATTTAAAATTTAAAATTTTTTAATATAATAATTTTGAATTATAGTAACCGTGTACTAAATTGTGAACTGATGGACCGTGAACCGACAGTTAAGATTAAGATTAAGGCGACGTTTGGTTCTCTCCTAGAAATCGGAATGGGAATGAGTATCATAGTATTTGGAATGAAAATGAGTATAAGCTTGGGTATCATTCTTAAAAATAATGTTTGGTTAGTTAAATATTTTCAATCGGAATGAACCTAAATTTTCTTTTTTACCGTTAGAGAAAAATAAAAGAAAAAATTAGATAGGAGGGAAAGTTGAATATGAGAGAAAAATATGATGAGAGAGAAAGTGTGATAAGAGAGAAAGTGTGATGGAAAAAAATGAAGAGAGAGAAAGTATGATGAGAGAAAATGAGGAGAGAGTGCATGATAGGAGAGATTGAGAAAAGAAAAAGTATGATGAGAGAGAAAGTGTACTAAGAGAGAAAGTGTGATGAAAATGAAGAGAGAAAAAATGAAAGATTGAGGAGAGAGAAAGTATGATGAGAGATAAAGTGGATTGAGAGAGAAAGAGTGATGGAAAAAATAAAGTGAAAGAAAATGTGATGAGAGAAAATGAGGGATTGAGGAGAGAGAAAGTGTGATGAGAGAGAAGTATGCTGAGAGAGAAAGTGTGATTAGAGAAAATAAGGAGAGAGTGTGTGATGGGAGAGAATGAAGAGAGAGAAAATGAGGAGAGAATGTGGAACCGCCACATCAGCGGCCCCCTAGAGTCGGTCCCACGGATATGGAGAAAATGAGAAGAGAATGGTAAGAGAGATTGAGGAGAGAGACAGTATGATGAAAAAATGAGGAGATAGTATGTAATGGGAGAAAAAGTGTGATGGAAGAGAATGAAGAGAGAAAATAAGGAGAGATAGTGTGTGATGAGAGAGAATATAGAGAGAAAATAGTAGAGAATATGTGATGAGAGAGTTGATGAGAGAGAATAAGGAAAGAGAATATGGAATAAAAGAAAAATTGAACAAATATATTAAAGATATTTTTATCCAAAACTTAATTCACATTTCTATTTCATCAAAACCCAAGGGAGGGGATAGGTTTCTTCTATACTTAAGTTTTTGGGTTTCATTCCAAAATCTTGATTCCATTCTCATCAACTAAACATAAGATTTAAGAATAATTTATTCTCTCATTCTCAAACCCTTAAACCAAACGTCATCTAAGATTAAAGTTCAGGTTAAGTTTATGGGTCGAACCGACGGTTCGAACCTAGGTTTCGGTCACTCCTTCGATCAAACCGTGGTCCGCATTGCGAGCCGAAGAGGTCGATCTCATCGATAGAATCATAGTGAAGATAGTGAACAATAGCTGCAAAGAGCAAGTCGCCGCCGGTCTTTTGGATCTCGAGCAGAGCTCGGCTCTAGATCTGACGAACTGGTGGGGAGAGGCTTTGGCGGCGCTGAGCTCGAATCTCTTCCAGAGAGTCATCAAGGTGATGAAAGCTAAGAAAGGGACGATCACTAGGATCTTGATGAACTACGCACAGAGCTCGGTTCAAGGCGGCCTATCGTCGGAGGAACAGACTCTCGCGAATCAGAAGATCATCGTCGAAACGATCGCCGGTTTGCTTCCGACGCAGAGGAGGAAGTGCGATGCGCCGATCGCGTTCCTTCGGGGCTTCTGAAAACCGCGACGATCGTTTCGGGATCGGCGATGAACTTGGAGAGGAGAATCGGCCTTCGATTGGACAGAGCCATTATCGCGGACATTCTGATTCCGGCGAATTGCCGCCACAAGGGGGCACACTCGATCTACGATACTGATTCGGCACTGAGGATCTTCTCCATCTTCCTGAATTCGAACGACGAGGAGGAGGAGGAAGAGCACCGATCGAGAGAAGACATCGACGGTGGTTACTACGAACAGAGCTCTCTGCTCAAAGTGTCCAATCTTTTGGATAGCTATCTCGCAGAAATCGCATTGGACTCCAACTCGACGCCGGCGAAGTTCATCGCTCTCGCTGAACTGCTCCCTGATCACACAGCGAATGATGGTCTGTACAGAGCTATCGATATCTTCCTCAAGATAATTTATTTTAGGTTAAAGGAGTTCACTCTTTCATTACCTGAAAACGTAAGGTATCGCTCCTGGTCTGAATATGTTTGCTATATTTGCTAAAATCGTGTTGTTTCATGTTGTTCAAGAAAGCAAAAAAAAGTAGAGTGACTATAAAGTATATGTTAAACACATAAACATAGACGATCTGAACAAGTTTTTAGTTGGTCAACAAATTGAGACGCATCAAAAAGTCATTAAGCTCTTGAAATTGTTCTTAGGAAGCCTCCATTTATCAAGTACTTCCTCATTCTATTTTTTCCAGTATAATTTTCTCAAGTCATTATTATTTTCATTGTAATTTTTTCTGGTTTTCTTTTCCCTGATTTTTTTGGGGAAAAGATACCTTAATCGAAGAAAAGAAAAAACGTGCTATAGAAGTAATAATAACGACTTGATAAATGGAGACTCTCTAGAATAATTTTATGAGATTGAATGACTTCTTGATGTGCCTTAGTTTGTTGACCAACTAAAAACTTGTTTAGATCGTTTATGTTTGTGTCTTTAGAATACTTTATAGCCCCTCTAAATTTCTTTGCTTTCTTGAACAACACAGAACCACACGATTTTAGCAAAGATAGTAAATATTTTCAAACGAGAAATAGTACCTTCCATCTTCTTCAAGTAATGAAACCGTGAACTCTTTTAACCTAGAAGGAAAAGCACTTGCCGTATATAGAATTTTCCTTCCATCATAAGCTGGCATTCGCCTTCCGAAGTTGCCATCCTTGTGCAACTTGACAAGCTCAAAGATAATTTTCTTATTGGTGGCTATTGATATTAATACCGGTGATATACTCACCTAAAAATTTCAGAGTGAGGTATATTCAAACAGGGAGAGCATACGTTATAGCCTTAATGGTCACGAAAAAGAGGTAGAAATAAGATACAGTAAACGAGCATCTAATTGTACTACCATAGCATGGCAAGTTATTTTTGTTTTTTTATTTTGCTTATAGTGTAGTTATCTTTTTTTACCCAGAGATGTTGATTTTCATAGATGTTTAACAGGTTGGTCCTTTCTGTAGTGTTAGTGCTGCTCATGAAATTGGTGAGAGTGTTCGTCATCAGATACACAAAAAACATAGTCAAGTTTGCTGAAGTTTTCATTCACATTGGTGAGCGCTGAGGACTTAATTGTGATTTTGTTATATAAAAGCTATGATTGTAAACATAAGAAAACTTCAAAAAATTGATAACCTAAGAAAAGTTCAAAAAACATTTAAGATTAAGGAGGATGAACCTAAGAAAAGTTTAAAAATTGCTTCAGTTTTCAATGTCATTTTTCTAACCAAAGGCTAAGCTCTTTAAATTTGATAACCAAAAGTTTAAGAACTTTTATCTCATATGATCACCGCTTCCCATTGCATTCGTGATACATCCAATTAACTGAAGCGATTTTAATTATTTGATAAATTGACCTTTATGAAACATTCATTAGTTGAGTTTTGTGAAAAGTAATTTCTCATGTTGACTTATTTTATCACATACCTTGCTTTATTACCATTTGCAGCTTTGTTACTATTTGTATATTGTTTTGTTAAATTGCTAATATTTTAAGCTTAAAATTCCAGATCCATCATAGTCTAACTGCTCTATTTTGGAAGAAAGAAAGAATTTGAAGGGCTTAGAAGGCAGAGACTCGAACGGTCTTTCCAGGCATCAAGAAGCTGAAACCATTGTGTCTGACATTTTGTCAAAGCAATTCTCTAAGGTATTTTATTTATTCCCCAAAGAGTTATCTGATAACGCATGCAAAGAGTTTGTTTGATATGTAGCTGTTTGTGATTTGATCCGATACTTGGATTGAAGATGTTGAGAGAAAGAAAATGTTCGCAAGGTTACCATAATCTGTGTTCTTTTTTTTGTTACTTTCCCTTCTCTCTCTGATATCTTCCACTCAACTAAATTGACTATTAATGTGGCAATGAAAGCAACACCTATGGTATATGTTTATGTTTCAACTGCATACAGATTTTTTTGTTACTATTTGCATTATTGTACATGATGTTTCAAAGCTTTTGCATATGTATTTCATCGTCCTATGGTTGTTGAGCATAGACCTTTGATTGGTGTGTAAGACATTGAAAAAAACAATCATCACAAGTCTCATTATGATCATAAGTGGGTTAATTCAGAGAGCCAATCTTTCACTTGTGGGAGCTTTCCACGGGTTTGGAAGATGATTACTGGCTCTGTGTTTATAACCCTTGTCGTAGGACTTAGAACCTAGTGTTAATATCCTCAGATTTTAATCCTGCTGAAGAAAAATAGCAAAAACTGACATCTTGCACATGAAAGGGTAAAAATTCAAATAATTTTGATTCTAATTGACAAAGGAAGTTGGAAATACTGGCAAAGAGATGATCCCATCCGATGTTTCAGGAGGTTCAATATTTGACAATGTGAATATAGGCCGGTGAGTTAATTCTTCATTTTGTGATGCATTACTGTTGTTTTTTTAGAACATTATTTTGTTGATTTCTGAATGTAGATCCTATGACACATTGATCCTGTGTGTCTTGTTTCTTTCAGATGATGATTAGGGTTCTTTTCCAAATGATTCTTTAAGGGTTCTATTCCTCTATCCAGACTGTTAATTGCTTTTTGAGCAATAAATCATTCAACTCATTTATTTTCGGTTGTTGGTACTGAATATTATGTCGCAGCACATGCAGTGCAAAATTGAAACTTCCTTTGTTCTCACTTTTTAAATTTGCTCTTATTTGCGGCTTACGACACATAACACTGATATATTATTTTTCAGCAGATGTCCCTAGAACACATCACACTCCACTCATTGCAAGGGAAGATATTGGTTCAAGCTCTAGTCTCAATGCCTGCTTAGATGCTTATTAGGTACTCCCATCTTTCTATCATCTTACAGTAGGTGACACCTCTCTTGATTTATTTTAGATGACAAGAACATTCTCACTTATTTACATCGAACCGCGTCTCGGTTTTCTATATTTTTTCACTTGAAGTGAGGCAATGGACATAGCCAAGAGAGCGGCAAAGGAGATCCTGCCAGTTACATCTAGTATCAACCAAGTCAGCATCCAATTACGATTAGGCAGGCCAATCTCAAAGCATCACGAACCAGTGGTCATGAAAAAAGAAACAGAAGACCCCAAAGTTGACACTGTTCAAGGTCAAATGTAAGTCTATCATAATAAGGTACTGGTGACTGAGGCTACGATCGCTCCCTCGTCAAGAAACAACTCAATGATTGAGAATAAAGATGTACCCGCACATTTTCTTTCAAAGTTTGTGTCTGCACACACCATCATTTCGATTTTGTCAGAGCATCTGTGAGGGGTTGTGTGTTTATCGGCTCTATCGATTCTCTGTTGAAGCTCTGTTTGTGTAGAACTTATTGGCACCTCAATCTTGTTTCGTGCAAGTTTATTTAACAAAAAAGACTTGAGTTATACACCTACTTGTAGATTGATTACAGAATAAGCATATTGTTTTTTCCTACCCTGGCAACTTTCAAAGAAGAACAATCTCGTGAAGAACACAATGCTAATATGAATGTTACTTGTTAGTATTTAGGTGACTATCAAAGTTGCCAAATCACACAAGCCTAAGAATATTGACCCTACGGTTATAGTTAAAACACTCGAAATCAAATCTCAGTTGAGCACAAGAAAACATCCAGTGAGTTGAAACAAGTACAACAACTAAACCGAGTCGACTAGTCCAACTCAATTCATCAAACCAGATGGACCTAGCCGATGTCGGCTAACCAAACGAATTCAACAAACTGAATAAAAGATAGTTAAGCATGTGAGACCCATAATAGGCAGCAGTAGGCATTCCTTTTGTCTGCCATAATAAGGGGCACTTGCTTCACCTATGCAAATCATTCTCTCCACCTCTTCATCACCATGTCTACTTAAAAAAAACTCCACACTTTTCTCTCTCTCTTTAGTCTTGTCTCCTATTCCTCCATCCATTTCCCAATTTCCTTTTCCCTCACTATTGATGAACTATTGAATTGAAAGAATTTCTTGTTTCTGTCTCTTAAATCATGGACCAACAAACCAGCTGCCATCCATCCACTTTCAAAACTTTTTATAGTAATCAAATGAATTGAATCAAGCTCATTAAAGGTATAGCTAGGGTTACCTTTGCAACAGACTAAAAGTGGTTTGTCAAGTGTATTTCGATTAGGTTTAGACCATAATTCACACATATAGTTGGATGACTACCAATCGAGTTCAATTGAGGTTGAATCGGGACTTGCCTATTAGCTTCATAAACAAGTTTGAAAACGGATAAATAAATCTATATTATCAAACTCAATAATCAATCAAACAAATTTTAAAATATAAAAATTATAATTGATCAAACAAACTTAATTGAGAACTCCAGAATAATATAAATAAACTAATCATGCTTCAGCCAAGTTTAAATCAAACTCAAACTCATTTTAGGCTCAACTTGACTTGATTTAATTGAACATCACAAAACTTAGCTCAATTTAACTCATTTATTGCCCTATTTACAAAGTTAGTTGATACACCATTTCATGTTATCTATACTGGCATTTTTTTCTTGCGATACACATAACGACCATCGACGATCATTAAGGCCGCCGACGAATTTTATCCTTATCAAAGGCTAGTCGGGATGATTACAGCCTATCTAAAGTATATAATACTTATTAGAGTAAAGAATTATGATGAAAAGTATGTGTGTTCCACACTTAATTAGTTCTTAATTCTTTCCTTTCACAATAAAACTCTTCACGAACTCCTCTTCTCACACAACTCCCAAAAGCTGCAATCTCAGAAACAAAGATGCAGAGAAAGCAAACTCTTAAATGGTATCTTCTTCTTCTTTCTTCTTGAATTCTTCTAGTTCTTCTAGTTCTTATCATTGTTCGTGTTTGTTTACATTTGCAGGCCGATTTCTGACGTAGCTACCGACCTCACGATCGAAGTCGGCGCATCGAGTTATGCACTTCACAAGGTGAGTACGATCCATGAACACTCATCAGGAAGTCATGAACGGTGGCCATTAATCGATTCCTGTAGTTTCCTCTGGTTTCGTGGAGCGGAAGGATCCGGAAGCTTTTGCTCGAGGCCAAAGACTCGAAGCCGACGCGCGTGAACCTCGAGGGCATGCCGGGCGGATCGGAGGCGTTCGAGCTCGCCGCCAAGTTCTGCTACGGCGCGCACGTAGAGCTCGATCTGTCCAACGTCGCCATGTTGCATTGCGCGGCTCACTATCTGGAGATGACTGAAGAATTTTCAGATAAGAATTTGGTTCTCCGAACCGAGGTTTTCCTCAAGGAATCGGTCGGTCCTTCGATCGCGAACTCGATCACCGTGCTCCGCCACTGCGAGAAGCTCCTTCCGGCGGCCGAGGAGGTCGATCTCATCGACAGGATCATAGCGAAGATAGTGAACAATGCCTGCAAAGAGCAAGTCGCCGCCGGCCTTTTGGATCTCGAGCAGAGCTCGGCTCTAGATCCGACGAACTGGTGGGGAAAGGCTTTGGCGGCGCTGAGCTCGGATCTCTTCCAGAGAGTCATCAAGGCGATGAAAGCTAAGGGTTTGAGGAAGGAGACGATCACTAGGATCTTGATGAACTACGCACAGAGCTCGGTCCAAGGCGGCCTGTCGTCGGAGGAACAGACTCTCGCGAATCAGAAGATCGTCGTCGAGACGATCGCCGGTTTGCTTCCGACGCAGAGGAGGAAGTGCGACGCGCCGATCGCGTTCCTTTCGGGGCTTCTGAAAACCGCGACGATGGTTTCGGCATCGGCGATCTGCAGAGCGAACTTGGAGAGGAGAATCGGCCTCCGATTGGACCGAGCCATTCTCGCGGACATTCTGATTCCGGCGAACTGCCGCCACAAGGGGGCACACTCGATCTACGACACTGATTCGGCGCTGAGGATCTTCTCCATCTTCCTGAATTCGAACGACGAGGAGGAGGAGGAAGAGCACCGGTCGAGAGAAGACATCGACGGTGGTTACTACGAACAGAGCTCTCTGCTCAAAGTGTCCAATCTTCTGGATAGCTATCTCGCAGAAATCGCATTGGACTCCAACTCGACGCCGGCGAAGTTCATCGCTCTCGCCGAACTGCTCCCCGATCACGCGCGAGCAGCGAATGATGGTCTCTACAGAGCTATCGATATCTTCCTCAAGGTAATTCTCGACTACATTTCCAGATTTGTACTGCAATAATATGGTTCTTTCTTCCTATATTATTATTTATATTTAAATAAATTTTATATTATTATTATTATTAATTAATTAAATCTTTTTTAAATTCAGTAAAAATTATTATTATTATTTTGAAATCATCACATGAATTTCATGGCCCTTTTATTATTATTTTCTTTTAATTTTCCTTGGATGAGTACTCGTGAACGTGGAATATATTAAAGAGCTAACTAGGAATCGCAGGTTCATCCGAACATCAAAGACTCGGAGCGGTATCTACTGTGCAAGTCGGTGAATTGCCAGCGGCTGTCTCAAGAGGCATGCAGCCATGCGGCTCAGAACGAGAGGCTGCCCGTTCAGATGGCGGTGCAGGTTCTGTACTTCGAGCAAATTCGGCTTCGAAATGCGATCGACGGAGGCCACGATCGGTTCTTCTTCGTGTCTCAGAGGTCGGGGAGCGGAGCGGGCAGCGCTGCCGTTTCTCCGAGGGACTGCTATGCGTCGGTGAGGAGAGAGAACAGGGAGCTGAAGCTCGAGGTGGCGAGGATGAGGATGAGGCTCACTGATTTGGAGAAGGACCATGTTTCCATGAAGAAGGAGCTCGTTCGAGCAAATCCGACCAACAAGTTGATGAGATCGCTAGCTAAGAAACTGAGCAAGATGAGTGCCTTCTTTAGGATGAGGGAACTGAAGCCGTTTGGCGCGAAGAGGGCTGCTGCATCCGATGCTCGTCTACTGTTTCAGAGGAGGAGCCACTCCATTTCATGAACGACTTCTTTCTTATCTGGATTCTGTTCCATTTGTATTGTATTTGGTATTTTCTTTGATTTTTTTTTTTTACTTTTACTATTTGCTTTCGATCTTCCAGTGTGTTCAGTTTCATACACTTTGAGATTTACACGAAATCATGATTCTTAAAAGACTTTTTTTTACTTGGAAATGAAGTTATCTTTACTTAATTAAGAAGTTAATGGTATCTTTTCTTTATATTAATAAAAAATGAACAATTTTAATTGATTTATTGAAGTTGTTAACCTTTCAATGTACAATGAGTAGATTAAAGATGATGAGGTGTCTTTCAGATGATAATTAAGATAAAAGTGCATATTTATTAATTTTTAAATTAAAAGTACTCTTTCCACTTTCTCCCTTGTAAAGGAGGCTATCATCACTTACAACACCTCAGCTTCTCATGATTTGAGGTGTAACTTAACTTTACAAGTATTATTTAAATTTCGCAAGTAGACAGCCTTATACTTGTCCCGTATCTTAAAGGAGCCAAATTATAAATTCATCATGTAAATTATTTGATCACCTTAAAAATATTGAATGTATATTAATTCGTAAGGCAAGGAGCAGAAATCCATTCTCAAGCTACAATTCACCATATTCACATGTCAACATACCACCTTCTAGCATGCACCTCATGATCGTCTAGAAACTCATTGCAAATTGCAGATTTCTTAATAAAGTCTCAACATGAAACCTGCCACTAAGCCGGTCCAATTACCATACAAAATTATGTTTAATAGCCTTCTAAAGTACATAACAAACTCAAAACGTTGACAAGCTCTAAGAAAAATCCATATTATCGGCCTCCGGTACAATTTCGAGGATCTTGAAACCAATAGCTATGAGAGGTTTCCAACTTTGACTTGCATGTGTTTGAGTCAATATCCAGAAAAGATTGCTGTGAATCCATTTCACAATGTTAGGGACCAGGCGACCTAAGTTCACTGCGTTTGAGGCATAGGATGGTGACGTCTTTTTAGCAAGACAGCGTAAGAAGTTCGCATTGCATGACTCAAGTTTGTGGCTGAAGATCTAACTTGTAGGCCTGTATTTCCATCGGCTGTATTAGCACATTTCCCTCCTGAGCTGCATCTCCCAACTGCTCAATGTACTCCATGGTTTCAGGGTCGTCGTGTAGTAGATTCAGAGTAGTTGCTTTCACATTCAGAGCGGAGAGATCCTTGAAGACATAGAACAAGTTCACTGGCTCCTCCATTACAGTCGAACATGGCAATCCGCCTCTTTTACAGAATGAACTATCCCATCCTCTCCACTGCAAGTAGATTACGAATCTAGCAGTGAGAGGACCAGCCTGTGCGAACTTCAGAGGCTGTGGAACCTTGAAGTTGACTATGTGCAAGTCGCATGGCAATGACGAAGATAATGGGGCAAATGAAGTTTGACGAAGCAGGTTGGACTTTCGTTTGTGGTTATTGTTGCTGACAAATGCGTGCATTGGATAGTTCAAGTGGGCACCGACTCGGTGAGAAAGAACTGATGGTTGGAGTGTCAACAATGCGTGCTTTGCAGGTAATGCAGACACATTAGACTCTGTGAGGATGTGGAAAAGGATATCCGTAGGATGGTTATCCATCACCCCTTGTCCTAGACCACGTCCATCATCGTGAGCCAATCGGCGATCAAGCATAATTTCTAGCCAACCTTCTTCCAAGCTAGCTGCACCAAGTGACTGCTTAGAATGGACAGAAAACCGGTGACCAGATGGATCCTGCATAAAAGCAAGAGATGGCATAGGATAGTAGTTTCCTTGCAGAGGGATTTTCTGGTACGTCTCCCTTCGACTCATCTGAAACCCATTAAGATCAGTATAGAACACCCTCTTATTCTCAATGTCTGTTTTGAATCTAACAATTAATTCACGCTCATTGTATTCGTTACCAAGAAGTTCCACATGGTATTCCTTCTCGATGACCAATTCTTGCACTGTGTTCTCCACACTGTAGATCCTTGTACTATGGAAAATTGGTGTATTCTTCCACTCTGTCTTCGGAATAGAGAGAGCTTCCTGGACCAGTGGACCTTCCAAAATCATAAATTTGCCACCTTCCTTGATAATAGGTTTAGCTTCTCCAATAGGTTTGAACAAGTAAGCTCCACTGCCAGAGCTGCTGTACATATTAATCTCTTCCCCAACATTAGTTTGTTTGCCATTTTTGTGAGTTATCTTCTGCAGAAGACCTTTCTTTACATCAAATGTTAGTGTGTAAAGAAGGTTATGAATCTGCACCTCGTCAGTTGTAATATCTGAACAAACATATGGCGACGGACAAGAAAATTGGGCATCAGAGAACACCTTCAATACAGAAGGCACAGCTTTTCCACAGGTCCTGGATCCACGAGCAACATAATAGGTTTCTAAGCCCATTGCAGCAACAGAGGCTCGCCAATAAAGACGATGCTGCATGCTAGAGCTATCTGAGGTGCCATGCATCCAATTGGGAGATACTTGGCTCTCCAAGCATGACCCATTGGAATGCGTAACAGAAACATCAGGCTGAGACACAACAACCATTACAATTTCATCCCTTGTTTGCTCCAACGGATTATAGAGAACCACTGAGTGGGTGTCCCCTTCCTTAAGGTCAAGAACTTTGTGCACTGGCAGGACATTAAACTTTGACCTACTTTTCACCGGCTCAAAATGAGACAGCAATGTCGGGTCTGCTTTGTCATGTAGATCGCCTAGAAGAACTTCCACAGCCCTAGACATGAAAAACTGCAGGTCCTGCAGAGAGGTATGCATCCTAGTGCCATAGTCTATAACAACATGATCCTTAGCCGTTCCAGTAACCCCATCATGATGTTGAAAAAGAGCCAAGTTCCGCCTAGCAGCAGTCAATTTGTGGGCAAAACTGATAGGTAGTTTAGCACAATGAAGCTTCTGACAGTAACCCAAAACTAATGCAGCTAAGATTTCTGAGGCACGGAGTGTTTGTTCCAATACTCGATCAACTGCTTTAAAAAATGGTCTTGAAACATAATATCCACTCCAGTAGTCTAGGTTTCTATCAGCATAAGTAAAGAAATCACCTGAGAGAGACGGGAAACCACCAAGTTCAGCAGATCCCACCTCACCAGGTTGGGAGAAGTTTTTCCTTTCTGCTTCCTCACGGAGGGTTTTAAAGTAATCTTCAAGAGTACCAAACATCACCTCAGCATTCAAACTGGGATTGGAGTTTATATAATCAAAAAGCATTTGATAGTTCCTAAACTGGGCTTCTGCTTCGTCGATACTAATATAACGGAAATCATCACCTAAAGGAACAAGAAGGGTATTTGTTCTGTACAAGGTTGATTTTTTCCTATATTGGTCCAAAAGTTTCATGGCTCTCTCCTGTACATTGTTAGCATTTGTTTCAACTGGGTCTATCCTCCATGGACAGGCCTCATAACTAAATCCACGCATCCGAGCAAAGTCAAACTGACAGCAAATAGCTGGCTCGGGTCCACAAGTATGAGGAATATCATAGGAATAAAATGGCATCATGTGAACAAATATATCTGTAGTTTCCTCCTTGTCCCAGCTTTGCCGCCAAATGTATTCTAGATTTCTATGCAAAGCTAGCTCTTTCTTCAATTCATAGTGAGTCCTCTGTATTAGCATGTTACGGAAACCCATACGCTGTAGCAAATAAGGCATTGTGGCTGAATAACCAAATGGATCTATGGCCCAAGAATTTCTGGGAATAACGCCAATGGTATCATTAAGCCACATGTTTCCTTCTGTAATCTGAATCCAGTTTAAAATCAGGATTAATCCCCAGAATCATATACTTCAGAAAAAAAAAATTAAAACAGATAGTAGGCAAGATAAATAGTAAGACTTGAACAGACATACATATATTATATTGGATTAAGAATTAACATATGTGGTCACCAAGGATGCAATTAATAACAAACATCCATATGAATCTCGTATATTGAAGAATACATGAACTACCTAAATGGGCATAGTTTCACTGAGTAAAATACGAAAATAGGGTTCAATCAGTTCCAACATTTTGAAACCCACCTGTATCATGTTTAGCCCAGATTGGTGCCTTAGATAATAAATTTTTGTTTTTCCATTTTAAAAATATAAAGAAAACCGTTCTTTGGGCATGGATTTTAAGATGGTAATCAGTGATAACGATCTTGTAGCCGACCTCAAAATTTTAAGACTAACACATGCTTGTTGTTTTTGTTGTTGCATTGTCATTGCAGGCTATCCTTCTCAAATGAATGTTAAATTGTTAATCACAATTAGACAAAATTAATAACATGGACTTTTTTTTCAGTAAAAATCAACTAGCATTGTTACTGCACTATAATATTTGACCCTTGATTGCCTAAAACTAAGGAAACAGAGTTGGAAAATGCCATTGTTTTGATATTTGTCGTTTGCACAGTGGATATGTGAATCTTACATAAGATGCCATGATGCAAATGTTTTCTAAACCACACGTCTGAAAAGTTCAATCAGGAATTAGTTCAACATCAGTTTGATTTTTTTTACTTAAAACCAAAAAAATTATCATAAAGGTCAACCTTGGATGCTCTGAACCAATTAACCAGATTTCGAAATTTTTAAATCCCAAAACAGTTTTCTTAGCATGAAGTTGCTCCCTGACAGGTTTTCTTCCAAGACCGAGTTTCAAAGCACCAACATGGCCTACCATGCTGATTGGATCATTCCTCAAAGGTCGCATCCCCTCATTGAAAACACTCATTGTCTAATAAATTGCCAACAAACATAAAGATTCTATAGAAAAATGTAGTGAATACAATTGAAACAAACACTGAGAAAGATGTTCCAATAAGTCAGTAAAATTGTCTTTAAAAGACAAAAATCATACCTGTTCTATGATAGCAAAATAATGGGAGTTGGCCTGCAAAGAACAAAAATATTGGCATCAGAAAACTTAGTACAAAAGAATATTTTGAGGGAAAATTGCACTGAATAATTTTAAAAGTTCACATGAGCTTAATAATCTCACAGATTTTAAAATTTCACTGAGCACCTCGAGCAGTCCATTCAACTGATAACTTATAAACCTCACATTAGTTTATAATACTTTCATACATGTCATCAATATTTAAGTGTTTATTTAGTGCTGCAAAACTAAAAAGCACGCTGACTCTACTCCAGGTGCATTGATGCCAATTTTAGTAAAGTTCAATCAGATTAGAACAGCTAATCTTTGCAAAAAAAATCTCTCAAATATTTTCCTTCACTGATAAGCCTCAATCACCTTATAAACAGGAAACTTCCTTTCATTTGTTGAGAGGGATCTATTGAGAAGAGAAAAAGAATAGAGGATGAGAATGGGGAAGACAAAGGTGAGAAAAGGAAGAAAGTGAAGAAGACTGGACTGAGGCAGGGACGATGACAAAGTTGTAGCATTGAAGAGCAATATAAATGTGGGTTAAGTAGGTGGAGAAGCAAAGTTATTTTTATAGTCAAGTGTGGGGATTAGATTTTTCTTTTTTTTCTTCAAATTTCAGATGAAATTTAAGGTGACGTTTGGTTTAGAGGTTTGGGAATGAGAGAATAGATTCATTCCCAAACCTTGTGTTTGGTTGATACGAATGGAATCAAGATTTTGGAATGAAATCCAAAAATTTGGGTATGGATGAAACTCACCCCCTCCCTTGGGTTTTGATGGAATGGGAATAAAAATTAAGTTTTGGACAAAAATACCTTTAGTATATTTGTTAAATATTTCTTTCATTTCACTCTCTCTCCTTATTCTCTCTCATCATACTTTCTCTCTCCTCATTCTATCATCACATTTTCTTTCTCAATATACTTTTTCTCTCCTTATTCTTTCTCTCTCGTTATTCTCTCTCATCACACATTCTCTACCATTTTCTCTCTGTATTCTCTCTCATCACACACACTCTCTCTTCATTTTCTCATCATACTTTCTCTCTCATCATTCTTTCTCTCTCTTCAATCTCTCTTACCATACTCCCTCTCCATATTTTATCTCATCACACTTTCTCTCTCTTCATTCTCTTCCATCATACTCTCTCTCCTCATTCTCTCTCATCACACATTCTTTATCATTTTCTATCTATATTCTCTCTCATCACACACTCTCTCTCATTATTTTCTCTCTCTTTATTCTCTCCTCATTTTTTCATCATACGTTCTCTCTCATCATGCTTTCTCTCTCCTCAATCTCTCTTACCATACTCTCTCTCCATATTTTCTCTCATCACACTTTCTCTCTCTTCATTCTCTTCCATCACATTCTCTCTCCTCATTTTCTCTCATCACACTTTCCCTCTCTTCATTTTTTCCCATCACACTTTCTCTCTCATCATACTTTCTCTTCTCATTCTCTCATTTTCTTTCATCACACTCTCTCTCATCATTTTTTCCCATCACTCTTTCTCTCTCATCATACTTTTTCTCTTCTCAATCTCTCCTATCACGTCTCTCTCCTCATTTTCTCTCATAACTCTTTCCCTCTCTTCATTTTTTCCCATCACACTTTCTCTCTCATCATTCTTTCTCATCATATGTTTCTCTCACATTCAACTTTATCTTCCATTTAATTTTTTCTCTTATTTTCCTCTAAGGGTAAAAAAGGAAATTTAAGTTCATTCCGATTGAAAATATTCAATTAACCAAACATTATTTTTAGGAATGATACCCAAGCTCATACCCATTCTCATTCTACAATACTATGATACTCATTCCCATTCTGATTCCTAGGAGAGAACCAAACACCACCTAAATATCTAAAACATAGATAAAAATGTTATAAAATAGTATAAAAAATTGTAAAATACTTGTTAGGTTACACTAGTTATAAATCGAGCAAGTCACTTATGGGTGGCAAGCATAATTTTCAAACTTCTAGGGGTATCAAATGAAAAAAAAACACTTTTTAAGGATGGTTAGTGCAAAATACACCAAATAAAGCAATAATATATCATGTAATGAGAATTATATGGTACATACTAGAAATAATGGATATTTTCAGGTGATGAAAAATAAAAAGGAAGGCACTAGAAAGAACACCTTAGTATGGCAAATCCCCTATGCATTTGTCAATCAAAAAAGCAAGTAACCACTCTAGGATCTGGTAAATGAACAAGAGGTACTGGAAAGCTTTCATCACAATGGATGGTGCAAACCAAAGCATAAGAATAGTATCACACTATCAAAAGAGTATATTATTATTATTTTTATTGCAAGGGTTAATTAGAAATATCAACATATTTACAAGAGAGACAACAGTGAGATAATGATAGGGGCATAGAGCTACTATCTAAAGTAAATTATGCAGAAATAGCAAATGTTTTCTTCAACTCTCTCATCTGACAGGTACAGTATAGAAAAGCAAAATAATTTTTGAAAAGCATAAACCTTGAGTAGACAAATAAAGGTAATGAATAAAATCTAATGATATAATTTATTCAAACAAAAGAATATACTAAAGCAAAATGGTCTAATGTTACAGTATCCATCAATGAAGTTGAAACTCGAAAGAAAATCTTACATAAGCAATATAAAAAAATTTCATAAAATTTTTGAAGTTTACAACACCACTAGATGACTGGAAGCCGCTTTCCTCCTAGATGCTGTACAAGATGAAGTATCAAGAAAGAAGGATCAGGAGGCTTCTATTCTCATGTAATTTCTTTAAGTCACTTACTATTAAATATCTGAAGCCTGCCTATATGTAAATTTTTTGGCATGTTGAATGAGATAAGATGGACAGTTCACCATGCAATATGCAGGTCACTTTGATTTTGCAAGATAAGCCAAATGGTGTTTGAAATACTATTCATCTCACTTCACTGTTTCATTAGGATCATAAATATATATATAGAAAGAGAGAGAGAGAGAGAGAGATGATCCTATCATACACCACTATTCGGATCAGTTTGTTTCATCAGTGTCAATCTTTTAAATAAAGCCAAATGATCTAATGATACACTGTTCGGCCAACATCTTAGGCCAGTTCAATAAGATAGAGATCAGACAGATTTTTCACCTTGAAATATTAATTTCAGTTCGTTTCACTGGTATCATGTTTGTTTTATACGCCAAATGAGCTTATTATAAACTACTTCCAATGCGGCTAAGAGTAGTAGTATTTGTCACATAGTAACATTTGAAAGAGGCCGAAGAGAATTTTTTTAGTTCACCAATAAGAACCCTTTCTGTGAGACTGTAATAGATGAAGCATCATTTGTGGAAGGCAATTGTGGTGTGTATCCGGCGTGGTTTCTTGTAGTCAGATAAGATAAGCTAAAATAGACTCGCCACAAAGCAGAGGAGTAAAGTTCCTAGAAAAGCTATTTAAGACAAGGAAAATATTCAACATGCATCAGCTCATTAAGAGTTCACGTGTATGATCAGAGGCCTCTGCAACAATTTGGCACTTTTAACACACAAAACAATTATCAACTAGTTGTCTAACCTCATCATTCATCACCCAACCCCCTCCCACAATCTCTAGCTGCCCATTCTTAACCAACTTGATGAAGTTTTCCTTTTTATCACTGGATGCCTCCCTCCACCATCTCTCCAAGTAAGACATCTCTTCCCATATAAACTTACGACGAGAATCCTGCAACAAAAGTTTTAGATTCCTCAAAAAGTACCACAGTAGCAAATTGAGACTGATTTACAATACCCAGTAGAATAGCATCCACTACTGAATCATAGACAAAATCTTACTAAAAGGATCAGATATCCTAATAGTCACTTACTTGGCAGCAGTTGCAGAAGATAACAAAGGACATACTGAAAATGGATCTACCTTTGTGAGAGACTCCACGATGGTGTCCAGTATGTAACGCGACTGACGATTGTAGTACTCCTCGACCGTTAACTTCCATCCTGGATCGTTATGAGAATGAGGAACCACAAAGACTTTCAGTTTCTCATCGTCCCATTCATGACCCTGATAGGTCACTTTCCATCCCTGCTTCCACGCCCCGCCGTCCAAGTCCGAGAACTCGATCCGGTCGTACAGATCCTTGGTGGTGATATCTACAGAAGCCGGCGACGAAATCAACTCAGCGATAGCCCTAAGACCCCCTTCGGCGCTGCCCTCCGAGGAAGGGAGGGGCCTGCGAGGGACGGTGCGGCGAGGAACCCGCTGCTTCGAGTGGGAGGAGGACAGGGGGGTGGGGACGCCGAAGATGAGGATGACGATAAGGAAGAAGAGCAGGGAGATGACGAGGCCGATGGTGAAGAAGGAGGAGGTCGGAGGGAGAAGGTCACGGATCCGGCCCCGGCGGCGGGACGAGGAGGTGGATGGCTTTCGGATGGCCTTCATCTTGGTGGCGGTGGTGGACGGGAGGAGCCCGCCGCCACCCCCGCCGCCACGCCGGCCGCCGGAGAAGAATTCCATCGGAGGAGCTACAGAAAGAAACCAAAAAGGGCACCGAAGACCGACGATCTTTCCTTTTATTGGTATTTCATTTCGAGGAAATTTCATTGCCCCTCCGAAGTCCCAAGTTTACTATAGTTTTTCACTTACCTCCAACAATTTAAAAGTTTTATTTCTCCTCAAAGTCAAATCAAGTTCTCATGTCGTTACCGATGGCTTTATATGAGAATCTACTAACTACAAGACTCGGCAAAGTGGGGTCAAATGAAAATAAGTTAATTTGGGGGCTGTAACAGCTAAAAAAGTATAGCTGCACTAAAGGAGGTGAAGTGAAATTTAATAAAATTTAGGGGCCAAAATTTATGAGCTTCTTCCAGTGCGTGCTGCACGGAAAATTTAGAATAACAATTATTCAAGTTAATGACGTTTAGCTTATCGTAATTTTAATAATATTTAACTTTTGTTGAGTCACATAATAAAATAAATATAAAAAATTATTCTATATTTAATCGATAAGTATATAACAAAAACTAATTTCCTATAATTTAAAAAGTATACTCTGTCAATCGATTCAATTGGTACGTTAGATTCGATTAGGAGAGCTGCTCCTCTCTCCCTGCCAAAAGACGCATGTAGCTTCTTCTTTATTTTTTTTATTTTTTTATTTCATTTAATTCTTATTTAATTTTAATTTTTTAATTAATTTTATTTAAAAATAATTCTCATACAATTATATTTTTAATTTTATTTAATTTTATTTTTTAATTAATTTAATTTATTATTTTTTATCAATACTTTATTTTTCAATTTTATATAAATTTTATTTAGTTTTTATTTTTTAATTAATTTAATTTATTATTTTTTTCATAATACTTATATTTTTCCAATTAATTTTTTTAAATTTTATTTTTTTATTAATTTTTTTAATCAATTTCTTTATTAATTTTTTATCAGTTTTATTTTTTTCAATAATTTTTTTACATGTTTATAATCTTTTATTTATTTTTAGTTTATATTTAAAATTAAAAAAAAATACTACCAATTAATAATGAACACATTCATAACTTAGGAATAAATATATTTTTTTCAAATGAATAGTACATGTAATAATACAAAAAAAAACATAAAAACATATAAAAATAGAAATCTTAATCAATACTGTCTCCAAATTCTGCTCGCGATGCGTTTGGTGGTGGTGCACCTATTACTTCGTACCACAAATGAGCGCGTGTCCTGTAACGAGTGACCCATCCTTTAGCTTTATACGATGAATGTTGCCACCACCAAGTTGGAATGGGTGGTACAGGATAATGAGAATATAAGAAAACTTGTACGAAGTAATTGCCAACATGAGCAATAGTTAATTCTCGACGCTCTTGGTTTGGAACTGGAGGAGTTCTTAATGGCAAGTGAGTAAAACAACTCCCAATATTCTTACCAAATGTATGAAGTACAAGATTGTACCTTGATGCGATGACAATTCCCAAAGGCATAGCGTCCATCCAATATATTTCTGGTGTCCACTGCTCGAAATAATTCAATGAGAATAATAGATTGGTTACCAAATTTGGATTTGGATAAAGTTGATCATATAGATCCTTATTTTGTTGAATCTCTTCTATAAGCTCAAATCGTACTTGAACCCAACCTTCTTCACCATACCCAATTAGTGCAGCTATTACCCTGAATCCACAATGACCATCAGGTTGAACATCAACAGTGTGAGAAATATAACGCTGCAGAGGCACAGGTAATTTCTCAATATAATTATCACGGATGGGTGGAACTGGAGAGTGATCATGGGTCGTTTGAGTATTGCGAACCTTCGACCCTCTTCCACGTCTTCCTCTCCCTTGAGATGTTGTAATCGGTTGAGAGACTCTAGATCCTGAAGTGGATGCTTCTCCGAAAGAAGATATGCGGCGTCCACTTTGCTCATCTATACCCGTAGGTCGACCTCTATATTCTGTGTTGTATGAAGGAGCTCGCAATGTACTTTGAGATGGATCAATCATATCAAGAAACTTGTTTATCATATGCTCTCGCATATATGGATCCATCCCATCTAATATCTCAACAACGTGGGATGCCTGTTAGGTTCTGCTCCCTCGTCATTAAACTGATGTACGTGCATCGACAATCTCCTCCAATGAGCGTTGATACTCTGAAGCGGAATTGGAATGGAAAAGTAATGGTAATGTGCAAGATCATGCTCGCATGGCAATCCGTATACAATTTTGATAGAACAGTTGCATCTGCCGGATAGCTGGTGAGATGCTTCCTCAATACATTTTAGCTGACCAGAAATCAACTCCATTGCCTCTAATGAAATCCGACACCTTATTTGACTGAAAATGTCATCATGTAAATGTTGATGACGTGGAATGTTCAGAGATTTTTCGAACGACTTCTTAATATCCCCTGATCCTGTCTGAACGCTGAATCGATGGACGCTGGGCACGTAGCACTCTCCCAACCGATGACGGGGCTCTCTGACTGACCGTATGGAGCTCCAGCGAACCTGCAAAGAAGTTGAGCCGGGAAGGGGTTCCCGGCGACGACCCTCCGACGCTCAAGTCAGGTAAGGGGAAAACAAGAAGGTGGCTCCAAGGTTCCAAGATTATATCGTGTGTACCTCCGGCGAAGTATGAGGACCCTTATATAGAGCTGTGAGGAGACTTGTGCACACATATCGAGGTGGACACGTGTTCTGCACCCTACCTCAGTATGAGTTTGTCAGAAGAACATGCCTAACACCATACTGCTACAGTCTGAGCACCTCCTTGATGGGACAGAAGAGCCTTCCATTGTACGATTCTGCGTATGGCTTGGTTGTTGAACATGTCTGTTGTCAGAGAATTTTTCTTTGTCCTTTTGTCTCTTCTTTCCCCACGCCAAGCGTCCAGCCGCTCGGCAGTCCCCTCACGTCCGACCGGACGCAGTTACTGGTCCGCCCGGGATATTCTTGGTCGTGTGCTCGGCTGAGACTATTCCTTCACATTGCTGCTTTATGTCTTGGCCGAGCGGGCCACCTGCTCGGCTTAGCGACCTTATTCACCATGAGCGTCGGAACCCCGACTATGGTCGGGTTGTCTTCTGTCCGGTCGGGGAAGCTCCTGGCCGAATGTCAGGTCGCCCGGCATGCTTCCGCTCGACGAGGCATGCTTTCGTTGGTCCGGCATCCTTCCGTTCGGCCAGGCCTCCTTCATTTGGCGCGAACTTGGGGTTGACCTCCACATGTCTTTGACCCTCAGCCCATGAGGACCCCCTGGCCTTATCGCCGGATTACTTGCCTCCCATTCAAGTCTAGTTGAAGGAGGCAAGTCCGACTGACTGGACCCCCAATCGGATACAGGGCGCTCGGACGGTTCGTGGAATGCTTATCCGTTCGGCTTACACTCTTCATCAGGCCCGTTCGACGCTGTCACCGGATGGACGGTCGAAACTGGCGCCTTTGGGATCCCCTCGGAATGCGTGTCAAATCTGCCCCGTTAAGGCCGAGCACGGGCGCTGCCCGCAGTAATGGCGCTCATTAAATGCGCCCCATGCGGTAGCACCATGTGGCATCTCTGATGTCGTCAGCGTACGGCGGCGGCGTTACCTCCGATGGGACAGCCGCTGTTTGAAATGGACGGTTAGATATGGGCATTGATCCTCGTGACCTGCATCCAACGGCTGAGGCCACTCGGTCCAATCCCTATAAAGACCTCTCCTTCTCCTCCCCCGCGTTCCTGCTTTCGCGTATTTCACAACTCTCCCTCCGGTGATCTTGTTTCTCTGCGTCCAAGCGACCTCCAGCGCCCTTGCAACCCATTTTTCCAATCGTCTTCATCTTCGTCCTTGTAAGCTCAGTTCTCCTGTTATTCCATTGATCCTTTGCATTGTTCTTTAGCTGTTCCTCCTTCTGCCGTATGTTTTCTCGCTTCTTTCCGTCTTTTATCGCGTTTACTTTTCTGATCATGTCGAGCACTTCACAACCGTCGGCCTTCGCTCCTGGTCTTTGGTATACAACCACGGAGAGCCGGTTTGATGAAGAAGACGCACTACGCCTTGTGCGTACTTATGAGTTCCCCACTGACCTTGAAATAATATTAGCCACTCCTTCCGATCGGCCCCATGTCCCGCCGTCCGGTACTGTTTGCTTTTTCTGGGATCAATTTTTGGCCGGCCTGCGGTTTCCTCTACATCACTTTATCTTGCAAGTATGTAATTATTTCCGCATCCCGCTCGGCCAACTCGTTCCGAACTCCATTAGGTTGCTGTGCGGGGTGGTGATTCTTTTCAAGTTGAACGATATCCCTCTGGACCCCAAAATCTTCCATTACTTCTACTATCCAAAACAATCCGAGTGGGACACCTTCATTTTCTAAACTAGGATTGGTTTTGTTCTTTTTAGCAATATGCCGAGCTCCAACAAGCACTGGAAGGAATACTTTTTCTATGTGCGCTTTCCCGAGCTGCCGACTTTCCGAACAAAGTGGCAGACCGCGGTGCCAACCCAACCAGAGCTCGACAAGTACAAGAGCGATCCGGCCTACCTCCATGCAGCTAACCGCCTGGTCGGCCAACGGTACAACATTGACAAGCTGCTACTTAAGGGAGTGATGTACTTGTTCGGCTTATCTCCCGTTCGGGCCGGCATTCCTTGCAACATGGGTAAGGATTTCTCTTTACCTTTCTTCTTTGCTCTAACTGATTTATTTTTGTTTCCGCAGCCGAGATCATGTGGCGCGCTAAAGCTACCGAGCGCCTGAAGTTGAGAGCCGCTGAGATTGAGGCGGCTACGACCAAGGAGGTCGCTGAGCGGGGGCTTGTCCCAGCCAGCTCGGGGGCGGAAGGGACACAGTCCGCCCCTGAGGCATCAGTAGTTAGGGCCCCCGTGCACAAAGCCGTGGGTGACGCTACTTCCTCCGCCCCGGTCGAGGGGGAGATTCTCCCTATTGACGACGCTCCACTGAGGACCCGGAAGAAACGCCGGACAGACCCAACTCCACCCTCGGTTCCCTCTGGTGAACAGCTTTCGGAGCGGAGTGGTATTCCTCCCGAGCGGGAAGAAGGGGCTCCAGCGTCTGTTGAGGCGCTCTCTTCGGAGCGAACACTTTCCCAGCTTGGCTTGCCCACTGCGCTCCCCGAAGTGGAACCAACTGACTTCCTTCCCCGCACCCGCCGTCGCCTTAGGCGCTTGGGTGAACTTTCTACTATTGGGGGACCTTCCGATCAGGCAGCTGAGACCCAGGATGATCCGAGCGGCCCTCGGGTGATCAAGACCGTTCTGCGCTTTCCCTGTGAGGAATATCTTTTGGCGGCCGATTGGCCGGCTAGCCCCGAGCAGCAAATCACCCTAACTGGCCCTCTTGCCAAAGTTTGGGAGGACGCCCGGATTCGCGTTGCGCTGATGACTCCCAGCCAGTTGGGAGACAGCAATCTGCAGCAGGCTACCGGGGTATGTTCTTTCTTTCCTCCTTTTTTTTTCTGACATCCCTTCCTCCGCGCAGAACTGGGTAGAACAGATTGCCATTAGCAATCGCCTGGCCGAGTTGGAAAACGACCTGAAAAAGCTCAAACTCTCGGGGGAAAGTCAGGGGCAGTCTTCCGGCGAGCTGGAGAAGACTAAAAAGCTTTTGGAATCCGAGCGGCGGAAGACTTCTGAGCTGACGGCGGAGGTGGCTCGGCTTGAAGCTGTGGTTAAGAAGCGTGACCATGACATAAAGCTTGCGACAAACCGAAAGCTGCAGGCCATCTCAGACTTGGATATTATGAAGGTGGAGAACCGGGGGTTGGATCAACGCGTCAAGGAGTTGGCACCCTCTTGTCCACCAAACGGGAGGGTTGCTCGGCCGATCAGGCTAAATTTGAAGGGGATTTGAAAGATCTCCAGGCTGCCCTTGACACTTCCCAAGCCACGCTCAAAGAATATCAAGACGGGGAGCCTCTCCGATCGGCTGAAGTGCGGAAAACTTTCGTCCGCTCGGACGAGTTCGGTGAAAAGTTCAGCGACAAGCTGTCTCTAACTTTTGAAGAAGCTATCAAGGTGGCGGTTGATTATTTGAAGACTAAGGGTCATCTACCCGCCGAGCTGTCCGTCCCCCCAGAAGATCTAGCTGTCATGATGGGCTCTATCCCCGACGTCCTTTTTAATTTCGATGAGTGAGGAGTAGTTGAACCGTTTTTTGTATGCCCGTCGTTCGGTGCGAACATTCTTGTTATTACTACTTTTGTCTGGCCGTCGTTCGGCGTAAATGAACTCTGTTTTTGCTTGTTATCTGCTTGCTAGACCAATATTCATCCTTAGCCTTTGTTTCGGTCATAATAATTTTTTCACGCTAAGTATTCTTTATAAGGGAGCCGCTCGTCTGTATGATGGCCTTATTCTTCTTAATAGCAGGACCTGTTACTGATCGGCGATCACAACCGGGTCGTACCATGCGAAAAGATATCCGTCCGGAGGGTTTATAGACGCCGGCTCGTCTCTCGATTTTTAACGTCGGAGCTCGACGGTCTTCCGCTCGGAGGATTTATAGTCGCCGGCTCGACTCTCGATTTTTAACGTCGGAGCTCGACGGTCTTCCGCTCGGAGGATTTATAGTCGCCGGCTCGACTCTCGATTTTTAACGTTGGAGCTCGACGGCCTTTAAGGCTAATTTTGACACTGCCGTTCGGCGAAGCTATTTGCCATCCTTTTATCATTTTGCTTCCTGCATTACAAGGACATGAACAACCCGCAACATATATAAAATTACATTTAGCGCACCTCTCATCCAGCTCGGTATGGTTGGAGATGATTCGCGCTCCATGGTCGGTCCAGCCGTCGTCCGTCTTCATCCTCCAAATAATAAGCACCCGAGCGGAGCTTCTCGATGACTTTGAAGGGGCCCGCCCAAGAAGCCTCCAGCTTGCCAACGTCGTCGACCGGCTTTACTTTCTTCCAGACAAGGTCGCCAACCTGGAATGCTCTAGGGATTACGCGTCGGTTGTAGTTTTGCTTCATCCGTTGCCGGTACGCCATCAGCCGGACGGACGCCTTGGCTCGCTCTTCATCGACCAGATCCAGCTCCATGTTCCTCCGCTCGGCGTTATCATCATCATAATTCTGGATCCAGACGGACTCGACGCCGACTTCGACCGGAATAACCGCATCGCCGCCATACACCAAATGGAAAGGCGTGACGCCCGTTCCTTCCTTTGGGGTCGTGCGGATGGCCCATAAGACGCCTGACACTTCATCCACCCAGCTTCCTCCCAAATGGTCAAGCCGAGCGCGCAGAATGCGAAGAATTTCCCGGTTGGCTACTTCGGCTTGACCATTGCTTTGGGGATACGTCACGGACGTGAAGTGTTGCTCGATGTCGTAGCTTCTGCACCAATCTTCAAGCAACTTTCCCGCGAATTGCCGCCTGTTATCGGAAACAAGTCGACGGGGGATGCCGAACCGGCAGATGATATGTTGCCAGATAAACTTCTTCACCATCTACTCGGTGATCTTGGCTAGCGGCTCGGCCTCCACCCATTTGGAAAAATAATCGACCGCCACTAGTAGAAATTTCCGCTGCCCGATCGCCATAGGAAACGGGCCCACAATATCCATTCCCCATTGGTCGAACGGACAGGACACGATAGCTGCTTTCATTTCCTCCTCCGGTCGGTGGGAGAAGTTGTGATACTTCTGACAGGAAAGGCACGTCGCAACGGTCCAAGCAACGTCTGCTTGCAGGGTTGGCCAAAAGTATCCGGCCAGCAGGATCTTCTTAGCCAGCGATCGTCCGCCCGGATGCCCTCCGCATGATCCTTGGTGCATTTCTTGGAGGATGTACGCCGCGTCTTCCGAGCTCAGGCATTTCAAAAGCGGGCGGGAGAAAGCCTTCTTGTAGAGTTGGTCTCCAATGAGTGTGAACAGACCGGCTCTCCTTCTTAATTGCTGGGCTACTTCCCGATCGGAGGGTGTTGCACCCGACCGAAGAAATTCTATGATGGTTGTCCTCCAATCGCTCGGAAACTCGAGGCCCTCCATCCGGTCGACGTGTGCCACCAAAGATACTTGTTCAATTGGCTGCTGGATGAAGACCGGCGTTATTGAACTTGCAAGTTTGGCTAACTCATCTGTCGCCTGGTTTTCCGCTCAAGGTATCTTCTGGATAACAACTTCTCTGAAATTGGCCTTGAGCTTTTCGAAGGCTTCAGCATAGAGTTTGAGCCGAGCATTGTTAATCTCAAAAATTCCAGAAAGCTGCTGAGCGGCCAACTGAGAATCTGAATGCAGCGTCACCCGACCGGCCCCAACATGCCGGGCGGCCTGTAAGCCGGCTATAAGGGCCTCATACTCCGCTTCGTTGTTTGTGGCTCTGTAATCCAGCTGAACGGACAGATGCATTCATTCTTCTTGTGGAGAGAGCAATAATACCCCCAATTCCGCTTCCGAGCCGGGTAGATGATCCATCCACAAATTTTTCCACATGGCTTCGAGCTCTGGCTTTTGTACTTCAGTGACAAAATCTGTCAAGGACTGTGCCTTTATCGCTGAGCGGGGTTAGTACTGAATATCAAATTCGCTCAACTCCGTAGTCCATTTAATGAGTCGTCCGGACGCTTCTGGATTCAACAGCACTCTTCCCAATGGGCTATTCGTCCGGACGATGATAGTATGGGCCAAGAAATAGGGACGGAGGCGCCGAGCGGTGAGGACCAAAGCGAAAGCCAGCTTCTCGAGTCCAGTGTAGTGAGATTCAGCATCTTTTAAAATATGGCTTAGAAAATATACAGGTTCTTCTCCGTTCGCCCTTACTAGTGTCGAGCCCACTGCTTGCTCAGTTGAAGATAAATAGATACAAAGTGGCTCACCCACAGTTGGCTTAGCTAGCACAGGCAGAGAGTTTAAGTACGCCTTCAGATCTTCGAACGCCCGGTCGCATTCTTCATCCCAGTGAAACTTAGTGGGTTTGCGCAAGATTTTAGAAAATGGGAGGCTTCGGTCGGCTGTCTTCGAGATGAATCTGGACAATGCTGTTATCCGACCGGTCAAGCGCTGTACTTCCCTCAGATTTCTGGGAGGCGCCATAACTTGTAATGCTTTCACCTTGCTGGGATTTGCCTCGATGCCCCGCTCGGTCACTATGTAGCCCAAGAAACGCCCACCTTTTGCTTCGAACAGGCACTTCTGAGAGTTTAGCTTAACTCCATATTTCCGCAGCGTTCGGAAAGTCTCTTCCATGTCTTCAAAGAGATCGGCCGCTCGGACTGACTTGATGAGAATATCATCCACGTACACTTCCAAATTTGGTCCGATCTGCTCCTTGAACACTTTGTTCATCAAGCGCTGGTAAGTGGCTCCCGCGTGTTGATACAGTCTGACCTGGATGTTGTTTTGCTGTTGACACTGATTTAAGTTTGTATCAGATAATTAACTCAGATTAATTACTAATCCAGGTTGACTAGGTTGACCTGATTGAAGCAGTTGGAAAGTCCTGGTGAGTGAAGCCAGGTGAAAACCCTAGTGAGTGAAGCTAGGTGCAAGTCCTGGTGAGTGAAGCCAGGTGAAAACCCTAGTGAGTGAAGCTAGGTGCAAGTCCTGGTGAGTGAAGCCGGACAAGGGAAAATCCAGATGGATCAAGGGTGATCGGACATCTGGTGTTGAAAAGTCCAAGAAGGAAACTTGGCATGCGGAGTCAGAGAGGGTTCGGTAGCTCGTTCTCTAGGACCAGATAAAGTCGGAAAGGGCTAGGGAGCTCATTTTTCCGGACTAGGTCAAAGAGGGCTCGACCCGATCGAAGTCGAGAAGTCGGATCGGCGACCGATCCGGAAATGACACCGATCGCCGACCGATCGTGAATCGATCGAGCTACCGAACGCCATCGACGGCCCGCACCGATCAGAAATCGATCGAGCCCATCAGAAGTATCGATCGGCCGGAGACCGATCGAGGCCGTAAGCGCTGGGAAGAACACTATCCGATCGGTCTCGGACCGATCAGATATTCTCGATCCCAGACCATCCACTCGGCTATGTTGAATATGCGCCATCCGATCGGTCCGGGACCGATCAGTAGTTCCTGATCGGTCCGCAAACCGATCAGCGATGATCGAGCGTGGATCGGTCCGCAGACCGATCCACGGTATTGTTTATTTTGCATGTACTTTTTCCGATTGCCGTATTTGTCTTCACCATCTGTTTTTAACCATCTGCTGTGAGTCTTTTGAGCTTGCAGGTTGCAGGTCACATTCTCATGGTTGAATTCAAATTGAGCTTCATTAAGAGAAGAAGACAAGTGCCCTTTACACCGTGATTTGCCGCAACGGATGCATTTGAGGCATCAACGTTCACTGCGATTCTGATTGCGATCTGCTTGACTCCTGGAGATTGGTTCGAGCTTAGAAGACGCCAGTGATGACTGTGATATCATTGGTGTGAGTTCAGAGAACCAGGTAAGGAGGAAGAGGGATTGGATGCAGCGCTGATTTGCGCAGTTTTGACCAGATCTGTGACAGCCGAGATCAGAGAAGTAAAAACAGCGAGAGGGAACAAGAACAATACAGAAGAAAGCTTAAAAAAAGTCTGTGCTGTTGTGCGAAGTTCTTGAGCTCTCGGGTGAACTGCGATCTCTGTTTTCTGCTACTGATCCTCGCGTGGTTGTAAGCACTTCTATTCTCCTTTGCCACCGAGTTTCTGTAAGTCTCGTGCTTTAATTTAGATCTTTCTTGAGACTCTGTTGAGAGGTTGCTCCACCGAGAAGGAGACATCTTTAGCCGGAAGTTATCCGGGGTGCGATCTACCGAAGATCAAGGAGTCGTCCACCTTACGGACATGCCGAGGAGTAGGGGCAAGTTATCCCCGAACCTCGTATATCTTTGTGTCTGCTGTGTATGTGTTTTTCTTCCTTCGTTTTAGTTTTCCACTTCCGCTGTGCTAACTAGTTTTTGTGTAGAAATCTCTGTCTAAGTTTTTTTTAAGAGGCTATTCACCCCCCTCTAGCCATCTAAGATCCCAACACCGCGTTCTTCAGTCCGAACGGCATCACATTGTAGCAATAAGTGACGTCGGCTGTAACGAAGCTAACCTTCTCTTGATCCTCTCGGGCAAGTGACACTTGATGGTAGCCTTGATAAGCGTCGAACATGCATATCAACTCGCAGCCGGCTGTGGAGTCCACCAGTTGATCGATCCGGGGCAGAGGATAAAAATCCTTTGGGCACGCCTTGTTGAGATCTCGGAAATCGATGCAAACTCTCCACTTGTTGCCCGGTTTGGAGACTAGTACCACGTTTGCGAGCCAACTCGGGAACTGGACCTCGCGTATGTGGCCGGCCTCCAGGAGCTTCTCGACCTCCGCTCTGATGATTGCATTCTGTTCGGCGCTGAAGTCCCTCTTTCTTTGCTTCACCGGCCGAGCGTCCGGTCGGACATAGAGTTCGTGCTGTGCTATACTTGGTGAAATCCCGGGCAGCTCATGCGTCGACCAGACGAAGACATCGCAGTTTCTTTGGAGACAGTCGATCAACTTCCCTTTCTGGCTCGCCTCCAGATCGGCCGCGATGAATGTGGTTGCTTCCGATCGGGCCGGGTGAATCTGCACTTCCTTTTTTTCTTCATACACCAAAGAGGGAGGTTTTTCAGTTATGGTATTTACCTCAATCCGGGGCGTTTTCCGAGCAGAATTAGCTTCTGCTCGGACCATCTCGACGTAGCATCGCCGAGCTGCTAGTTGATCCCCTCGTACTTCTCCCATTTTGTCTTCGATCGGGAACTTGATTTTCTGGTGGAAGGTGGAGACGACCGCTCGGAATTCACTTAGAGCCGGTCGTCCCAAGATGACATTGTAAGCTGATGGAGAGTCAACCACCACGAAGTTTGCAGTCCGCGTCCTTCTGAGCGGCTCCTCTCCCAGCGAAATAGCCAGCCGGATCTGTCCGACCGGCAAAACTTCATTCCCCGTAAACCCGTAGAGGGGGGTTGTCATGGGCAGCAGCTCGGCTCGATCGATTTGCAGTTGGTCGAAGGCCTTTTTGAATATAATATTGACCAAGCTTCCTGTATCAATGAAAACGCGGTGAATAGTGTAGTTGGCTATTACCACTTTGATGAGGAGAGCATCGTCATGCGGTATTTTGACTCCCTCCAAGTCCTTGGGCCCAAAGCTGATTTCAGGACCGCTCGCCCGCTCTTGGCTACATCCGACCGCGTGGATCTGAAGTTGTCTGACGCTCGCCTTCCTTGCTCGGTTAGAGTCACCTCCGGTCGGCCCGCCAGCTATAATGTTGATTTCACCTCGGGAAGTGTTGCTTTTATTTGCTTCTTCCCGAGCGGACGGTCTAGGCCGCTCCCTAGACATCCGGGGATTCTCACGTCTCATAGTATGATGCCGCTCGGGAGTCTGCCTTTGTCGCTTGTCGGGTACCATCCGATCGGCTTCCCGAGGTCTCTGTCGCCTGTCGGATGATGGCGATCGACGGTCGCCACTTCGGGGAACGGGGTGAGCGATCAGAGGAAGGCTTCGACAATCTCTCGTGTTGTGCGTATCCATCCGGTAAAATGAGCAAAACATTGGGGTCCATACCTTCTTCATTGGTTTGGGCCGCTCGGCAAATACTTCTTGAATGGCGTGGGATCTTGCCTGTTGCGGTGGGTGAGCTGCCTCAGCTCGCGGTCCTCTAGGTGGCTGATGAGCACTATGAGGCTTCCGTTCGGTAGGGGTCTGCCGCTCGGTTGGAGCTTCCTTTCTTCTGGCCGCTTGGGCCTCTTCTACATTAATATACTCATTGGCTCGGTGCAGCATGTGATCGTAGTCTCGGGGCGGCTTCCGAATGAGCGATCGGAAGAAGTCACCGTCCACGAGGCCTTGCGTGAACGCGTTCATCATCGTTTCTGAGGTGGCCGTTGGAATATCCATGGTCACCCTGTTGAACCGCTGGATATAAGCTCGGAGTGATTCGCGGGCTTCTTGTTTGATAGCAAACAGACTGACACTAGTCTTCTGATAGCGCCGACTGCTTGCAAAGTGGTGGAGAAAAGTCGTGCGGAAGTCTTTGAAACTTGTGATGGATCCGTTCGGCAACCTCCGAAACCACCGTTGAGCCGATCCCAAGAGGGTTGTAAGGAAAACCCGACACTTCACTCCATCTGTGTATTGATGAAGGGTAGCTGTATTGTCGAACTTACCCAAATGATCGTCCGGGTCGGTGGTTCCATTGTATTCACCGATCGCTGGGGCACATAGTGCTTTGGCAGAGGGTCCCGCAGAATGGCCTCCGAGAATTGGCGATTGATCCGCTCGGGAGAAGCGTCCGCTCGGGGGGCTTTGTCTTTTCTGTTGTCTCGTATTGGCACTTCGTCTGATGAAGATCCCCACTCCCGATTTACTGCCGCGACTTCAGGAGACGTGCGGAATAGGGCCCGATGAAATGAAACCGTTGCTTGAGGTGCTTCCGCTCGGCCCCCTGATACTGTTGTCGCTTGCTGCTCGATCCGCTCGGCTTGTGCCTTCTGTTTTTGTTCCACAAGCTTAGCTGCTCTTGACTCGATCAGAGCATCGAGCTCCTCCGTGGAGAGCGTCACTGTATGCGGTCGTCCAGCTTCGTCCATTGCTTCCGATCGGATTCAGGAGCGTTCCCACTGACGGCGCCAAATTGATCCTGTCCGAACGCTGAATCGATGGACGTTGGGCACGTAGCGCTCTCCCAACCGATGACGGGGCTCTCTGACTGACCGTATGGAGCTCCGGCGAACCTGCAAAGAAGTCGAGCCGGGAAGGGGTTCTCGGCGACGACCCTCCGACGCTCAAGTCAGGTAAGGGGAAAACAAGAAGGTGGCTCCAAGGTTCTAAGATTATATCGTGTGTACCTCCGGTGAAGTATGAGGACCCTTATATAGAGCTGTGAGGAGACTTGTGCACACATATCGAGATGGACACGTGTTCTGCACCCTACCTCAGTATGGGTTTGTCAGAAGAACATGTCTGTTGTCAGTGAATGTTCCTTTGTCCTTTTATCTCTTCTTTCCCCACGCCAAGCGTCCAGCCGCTCGGCAATCCCCTCACGTCCGACCGGACGCAGTTACTGGTCCGCTCGGGATATTCCTGGTCGTGTGCTCGGTTGAGACTATTCCTTCACATTGCTGCTTTATGTCTTGGCTGAGCGGGCCACCTGCTCGGCCTAGCAACCTTATTCACCATGAGCGTCGGAACCCCGACTATGGTCGGGTTGTCTTTTGTCCGGTCGGGGAAGCTCCTGGCCGAATGTCAAGTCGCCCCGCATGCTTCCGCTCGGCGAGGCATGCTTTCGTCGGTCCGGCATCCTTCCGTTCGGCCAGACCTCCTTCGTTCGGCGCGAACTTGGGGTTGACCTCCACGTGTCTTTGACCCTCAGCCCATGAGGACCCCCTGGCCTTATCGCCGGATCATCCCCGAACTGAATTCTCAACATCTTATGTATTTTTTCCAAAGATGTCGTAGGGATGACATGGTATCTTCCAAATATAACTTCAATCTCGCATGTGCAGATTCTGCCCTGTAATAAAAAAAATGCATTGTGTTTAAATACTGAAAAGAATTGAAATACTACAATAATGAACAAAATTTAAATAATAAAACTATAAAATGACTATACCTTTGATTTGAATTGCTCCCGAGGTGCATACATGTATCAACCCATGCTGAAACAAACCGCTCTTTGTAAGGGTGTAACCATGTATCCCAAAGATAATTTAGAGCACTCTCGAATCATTGATACTCTTTGCGCATGACATCCCACTTATGCTGATAAGACCGTTGTGTCGATGAATTAATGAGTGAGTGCCATGATGCATAAAAATATTGTCACTCCAGACCAAGCATAGGGGCGCATTTCTTCATTACGCACTGGTTTATGTGCCAAATACAAAGGATGTGACGTGCATTGGGAAAATATGTTTCAATTGCATTAATAAGCGCTAAATCCCGATCTGAAACAAATACCAAAGGCAACGATGCCTTCTTTTCAACCATTCACTTCTTTAAGGTACCTAATGCCCATGTTAGTTGCTCTATCTTCTCATTACTAAGATATGCAAACATAAGTGAGTAAGTTCGCATTATGGATGTGATACCCACAACCTCCAATAGTTGTATCTGATACTCATTGGTCTTGTATGTGGCATCAATGATCAACACAGATGAAAAGTTGACAGACAGCTCTAGACTTTTTGGATGAACTCAAATAATATCTGTGATTTCATTGGTGTCTGGATTTGTACGGTATTTATGGAGGTATTCTTTCTTGATTAATTGGTCCAAGACATACTGAATAGAATTTAGGTCGCCCCGTTTAGCGGATTTATTTGTGAAAATAGCATTATAAATGCTTTTGATCCCCATAGTGTTTGATAGGTCTCTTTCCTTCAAAATACTAAGAATTTCACAAGGTGTGGTGTTGTTGGCCATGTCAAGCACAAATTCTTTTTCTTTTGGTTTTAACCTACTCGGGTACTCATGTCCATCAATATATTCTGCTAATTGATGATTATGAAAATCACAAACAACTCTTAAACCTCACATCACACCATCTGGAGGTATTGGTATACCTCGCAGCTCAAATGAGCATTCACATTTTTTAGTCCCAGTTTTTCTTTTTAAGGATTGTCCATCAACTAGATATCGTGGCGGTTTATACTTTCCACCTCTTTCACACATAAGATGACACTTTGGTAGCTTGCCACCTTTTAAATTAGCAGAATTTTTAATAACCACTACAATATCATTCTTCAAACCAACTGTCTTTACCCAATTTATCATATCTTCTCTTCTTTTAAATATCTATATAAAAAAATATAACAAAGATGTATAAGTATGACATTACCAATCTTAATATAATTTCTCTACTTATAAAATAAATAATGAATATACATAAAACAATGATAATAACTAACCTGATTTGTGGTAAATTCGATTGTATAATCGCGACTGTTGTTGGAGATATCTTGACTAGGAACATCATTCTCAATTGATCAACTATCTGAAAATAAACCCAAATAGTTATCCATATTTTCAGGAAGACAGAAGGAGAGGCTGAGAGGGAGATAGTAGTGAAGGGAGGTGTAAATGAAGAGTGACTAAAAATGAAGTGTGAGAGGAGGATTTAAAGGGAGAGGTTTTGACACGTGTCAAGAGTTGAAGGGTGGGTAATTTAAGGGGAGGGGAGGTTCTGACATGTGTCAAGAGTTTAAGGGTGGGTAATTTAAGGGGAGGGGAGGTTCTGACATGTGTCAAAGATTGAAGGATCGGTAATTTAAAGAAGTGAGAAGTTCTGACATGTGTCAAGAGTTGGAAGTGGGGTAATTTAAAGGAATGAGAGATTTTGACATATGTTAAGGGTTGAAAGGGGGACCATTTAAAGTGATGAGAGATTTTGACATGTGTCAAGGGTTAGAAGGGGGGTCATTTAAAGGGATAAAAGATTTTGACATGTGTCAAGGGTTAGAAGTGGGGTAATTTAAAGGGATGGGAGGTTTTGACATATGTCAAGCGTTGAAGAGGGGTAATTTAAAGGGAGGGGGTGTTTTGACATGTGTCAATGGTTGGAGAATGACGAATTTAAATGGAGGGAGTGTTTTGACAGGTGTCAATAGTTGGAGGATGGGTAATTTAAAGAGAGTGAGAGATTCTGACATGTGTTATATGTCAATGGTTAGAGGGAGGGATGATTTAAAGGAAGAGAAGATTATGACATGTGTTAATAGTTGGATGCGGGTAATTTAAGTGTCAAATTAGGAATGTAATTTAAAGGAAGGTAGTAATTTAAAAATTATATAAAATAAAAAAATTAAAAAATTTGATAAAAAAATAATAAACAAAATTGATTAAAGAAATAAGATAAATAAATATTTAAAAAATTAAAAAAATAATAAATAAAATTAATTAAAAATAAAACTAAATAAAAATTAAATAAAATTAACAAAATATAAGTATTAATGAAAAAATAATTAAAAAATTAATTTAAAAAAAACTAAATAAAATTAAATAAAATTTAAAATATATATAAGTATTAATGAAAAATAATAAATAAAATTGATTAAAAATTTGAACTAAATAAAAATTATAAAATATATAAACTAAATAAAAACTTTAAAATATATAAGTATGAATGAAAAAAATTAAAAATAAAATTAATTTTTAAAATAAAACTAAATAAAATTAAACTAAATAAAAATTTAAAAATATATAAGTATGAATAAAAAATTTTAAAAAAAATTAATTAAAAATAAAAAATTAAAATTAATTAAAAATAAAAAATTAAAAATATATAAGTATGAATTAAAAAATTAAAAATAAAATTAAAAAATAACAAAAAACAAAAAAGATAGAGGATAGAATGGTCTTTTGGCAGGGAGAGATAGAGAGGAGAGGGGGTTCGCGTGTCGGGGGTGAAAGCAATTTACTTCGATTAGTCTACTCTCTCTCAATTGATCATTTGGCTCAATTAGCATGACTACCTAAACTTTATATCAGCTGCTTAGCTTGATCGACACAATCAGCCTAGATGAAAAAATAGATATGTCATTTACATGACTTTTTAGTGTCAACCCCATAAATATGAAAGAAGATAAATATAGATAATATTAGATATATAATAAGATAAATCTTAATTCATTAGTTTCTAAAAATTAACCTCTGATCATTACACGAGGGATGTTATATATCCATCGTCTATATTACGTCCTGAGACATGATGAACCTAGATATCTCACAGGTCCACTGAACCTGATCAATTTGTTTGTTCTCTCCAACGAATTTTGTCTAGAATCACTACTTGGTCAACTCGATTGAACCATCGAATCCATCCTACCATGTCACTTGTACTCCGCTTGATTGGCACGGTCAACCCACCTAAGCCACTCAACCATATTGATTATTTGGTCAACAGTAAGATTGTATCACCCAACTCTTAGTCATCCGATCAGCACTGTACGGTATAAAATATCATCATAATTTATCGGTTACTTGAGACTGATAGATATTAAACCACTTAAGATAAATAATATTATTTTTTACTCCAATTAATCATCCGATTGATAGCTCCAACAGATTGATACAATTTGTATCTATATGAATGTTTACTTCAATAAATTTTAGGATAAATTTTTAATCAATATAAAATATCTTATTATCTAAGCTCTCTAATATAAAAGGTCTCTATAATCAAATAAATAATTTTTACAATTTATCTATCTATATTATATTTTATTAAGATCATATCAACCGACATAATGAAAATTGAATGAATTATTTAAAATATACTAGTGTGATCGTGCACACGTGTTGCGTGTGTAATATAATAATAAGATTCGTCAAACGCATACAATAGTGACTGCAAAAAATTATTTTAATTTAATATTATACTTGTCTTAGTAAAAAAAACTAAGAAAAGTATATTTTTTAATATCGTCGGCCTGAAATATTTATAGAAGTTTTTTTGATCATAGTGTTGTCAATTCTAAAATATGGGACTAAATAGAACTATATTTTTTTTATATAAAACAACCAGAGAAAATTAATGATGAGAAAAATTCATAGTAATATGCTGTAACTGAGTCTCGAACTCTAGATCACTGATTGTTTCGCTTGTGGAATTACTAATAAACCTTGGAATTATTTTTAGTGTAAATAGAAAAAAGAGCATTAACGTAAATACATTTTAGACTTCACCAAAATTAGTTAGTAAAGAGGGAAGATTTTTAATAAAATAGTAAGATATATATATATAAAACAATCATTATTCATAGCATTACCATTATAGTGTCGCATTCAAAACATAATACTACTGTAACAAAAATGGAATAAATGTGCACTGATTTTAAAGTTTACGTAGTCTTAAGTGGTACTAAGTTTTTAAAAATTAATATCATAATAGTATTATTCTTTTGTAAAATATTATACATTCGCTACATTAACGATTTTCTAATGTAAATTCTATGGATATAGAAAAATGTACATATAAATACATAAGCATCAAACACATGATAAAATAAATCTCAGATCGTCAATTCTGAGAATTAATTCCAGACGCATAATATTATTCTTTTAAATTCAGCATCCATCAGGCATAATCAGATTTTTATATTATGAAGTGATTTTTGTAATTACAAACATTAGTAAAGTCAATTTTCATGATCTTAAAAACTACAATTTTAATTTAAGTAGCTCAAAATGAATTTAAATTTAAAAATTTTAACATTAGCCTTGATTTCTAGTTGTTAAGCAACGATCTAATTTTAAAGTTTATCTATGACTCTAAGTTAAAAAGATATTTATGATCTCACTTCCTCATAATCAATCTAAATAATTATCATAACAACTTGATATTTTACCACTCTTCTTCCTTCTTTCCTTCCTTCCTTCCTTTCTTCATTCAGTTAATGAAATAGAAAAGAAAAAAAGGAATAACTTACTGTTCTTGTTGTTGATGCAGTTGGACAAGGGTAAATCCTATATGTTGGTACCTCATGATAGTTTTGATATGATCAACCAAGTCAGGTTACATTCTGTTAGTGTTTAACCCGTGTGTTTAAGTGTGCAGGAGCTTAGGAAGACAGGAAGTCAAGCGGAAGACGCAGCTAGCGAAAAGGACGACACGGGAGAGAGCCGACAAGCTCGGTGCATCCGAGGGACGAGGTGCTGGGGAAGAGTACACCGACGAACGAGAAGGACACACATGGTGGTTCGAGGGACGAGAAACCGGGGAGAAAGTCTACTCGAGGAAAAGACCGGGAATTGGGTTCGGGTGAGTCCTATTTCGGTTGACCGACATCACCCACGCGATCAGAGCAACAGGAGAGCAACCTAAATTTAGACTGAAAATGCTGCTAGACGCGCCTTGCCACCTTCATTGTGGAAGGCGTCTCCCATGACTGGAAGGAGCCTTCGATGAACAGTACAAAAGACGTCTTCCAATTCTATGGAAGGCGCCTTCGACCAAGTTGATTTTACCCGTTGCCAAAGGATAAAGATTTATCCTTTGGTGCCTCACTGAAGGCGCCTTCAAGCCACAGATAAGATTTTCCAGAGCTATAAAAAGACTCCTGGACCTAGGAAATGATAGATAACTTCTGTATTCTTTTCCTAGCAATAGTCTGAGCAATTAACAAGTATAAAAGGTTTTTCCGCCTTCACCGAAGGAGATATTTAGAGCTTTCATTTGTCTTTCGATTAACAACCACCTAGATTGTAACTAAATAAACCCTACGTCTCTTCTTCCATTTTCTTGTTGTTTATTTTAATTATATTATTGCTGCTAATTTGAGTTAAAAATTTGAGGAAGATTTTTCTTAACAGTCAGTTCACCTCCTCTCCCTCCAGTCTACCTGGGCCAACACTATGCTCACTAGAAAAAAATAAAAGGAAGACCATTATTTTTGTAAAAAATATAAAAGAGAAGGTAATTTATTAGCAACATTGACTATCTTCTATGAGCTTGGAAAAGTAAATTAGGGGCATTCTTATAATACCAATAAAACCTTAGAAAATACTAAAATAGGGAAAAAAAGGACAGTAACTGATGTTGTATTTCTTTCTGATTGAAAAACAAGAAAAAGAAAAGAAAATTCTTGTATTTGGGAAGTGAAAAGGAAAAAAACTATAAATTTATTGTCGTTAGAGAAGAAAAGGAAACGGATATGGAGAGGAAAAGGAAGAGAAAAATAAAAAAGAGAAATGAGTGATGGCACAGTCATGGCGTACGACACAACGGGGGCTACAGTGTGCATAAGGAGAAAAAGGAGAGAAAAAAATAAAAGAGAGTTCTCTCCAAAATAAGTTTTAAATCGGTCAAACTAATTTAAACTTTAAATTTGATCAAGTCATAATCATTATCTTCGTGTCTATCTTTTGGATTTAGTTCGAATCTAATCAAATTATAATTTAACACTTCGTTTTCTACATTTAATTTATCTATTTATTATTATATATTTAATTTTAATATTTCCTTTTAAAAGTAGTATCAATAGATAACTTAAGTGGATGACTTTTTAAATATGTGATTAATTTTAATTTTTAGATGATGAATAATGGTGAATCAACAGGTCAAAATAGAGGCAAAGACTTTTTAAATATATACTATTATTTTTTTAAAAAAAAAAAACTCAGGAGGGGGCGGTCATTCCCCTCCTCACAACATGACTACATCCCTGATAATGATGTTGTTTTTAAAATCAGCATCACAATAGTTGACCGAAGGGGTTAAATAGAAGATAAGTGTGCCCATTAGAAAATCTAAAGGTTAAGGGTACCTTTTAAAAAATTTATAATTTTAAATGTGTCCGTCCATCAATTACAGTAAAAAGAAAGTAACTAAAGATAGTAAAACAAATGAACCCTAATCGCACTCTTTTTATCTGTATGTTTGCCTACGTTGCTCTTCTTTTCTTTGGCAAGGTTCCACTATTGAGAGCAAATTACAAGGAAAGGAAAAGACTCAAGGAAAAGGAATTGTAAAAAAGGAAAAACATTACGAGCGGTGCAAGTTTGGCCAACTCATGATGCCAAACAAACAAAAAGGACGCCAATAGATACCTACTTACCTAGTTATAGGATTCCGAGACACCAAGTAGAATCTTAGAACGAGACTCGCCTTGACTTTGCCACACTTCAAAATTTGTTTCTTGCACTCATTTGCTTCTAGTCGACGTGTGTTTTTTAGTCACGAAATAAGAGAATTAGGCAAGACCTATGCGAGGAGGAGAGGGAAGAGGTCATTCAAGTACATATTTCCAAAATTAAACTAGACCGATTGGTTCGATCGGTCAAGTCGAAAGCTAAAGGTTAATATAATTTAAGTGGCATTATAACTCAGAGAATCATGATTTAAAAAAAAAAACTAGAGTGGTAATAGATTTTTATTTCTTTTTCTCATCTATTAAATTTAAGAAAAACAAATTACAGAAGGAAAAATCTCAAGAATAGATATATATATAAAGTGATGAGGTCCAACATCACTTTATTTATTCATTTGAGATTATATTTTTTAAAAAATAATAATATGCATAGAAAAAAAAATCTTAGGAAAAAGGTTAAATATATATATACATATAAATTCATGATTCATCATTTTTACTTTTATGAGTTCATCATTTTATGTGTATATTTTGAGTTTTCCCTTGATAATAAGTTTAAAAAATGATTCCAATAAAAAAAACACCTTTGTTTTTTATTTTTGTTATTTTTTTTCCCTTTTTTTTAAACAATGAGAGAATTGGAATTAATTCTGATGCTTATGCACTGAAACATCAAATGAAGTGCTTCTTGATCACTCAAAGCTCAAGCTTTTCAAAAGCATTTCAAGTGCCAATTGAAAAGCTCAGAAGGAGGGCTTTTAGTGCTCATAAAGATAATATTAATTGGGTATTAGTAGATGCTTTCGATTCCTCGACTTACATAATGTTAGGAAAGAAGAATTCATTCATCTGATATCTTGTTATTGTATAGAGTCGGTGAAAGAAAACATCTTACTTAGTGGGTTAAATAAGGGAAATTGATATTGCGGAGCCGAACTGTTGACGACAGTGTTCTACTCTACCAAATGGCTACAAACATGTCCTCTTCCCTCAACTACCACAAGAGCACTAACCCTCCAAATTTAAATCCGCGTTGCACTTCCATCGTTTTCGTGCACCTCATTTTTCAATAAGGATTGATTCCAACTCGATATTTCTTTGATACATGGCACACATACGTTGGTCTTTAGCTATATTGTATTTCTCTATCGCAACCTTGTCGTGTGGCTTTGCGACTTCTTTAGTGATCAATCCACTCGTCAGGGGATTGACTTGTATAAAACAAACTTAGAGAAATTTAATAGTTGTGAAAGATACTTTCCAACTACAAGAATTTATTTCGATTAATCACACTCTTCTTCATCCCCTTCCCTTCCCTTCCCTTTGTTCATCCATTGCTTTCTAACATCCTCATTGTCCTAATTCAACCATTCATATGCATTTAAAATTAAGGAATTCTCAAAACATATATTTAACTTTTAGATTTCTCTAAACAAACTGTAATAGACTGACCACGTGGCTGCCCACGGTGACCTTGTGGTTCCCGCCGCCGCGAATCGGTATCACGCGTCGCGACCTAATACAAGACAAATGCAACGAATCGTTCTCTGCCTTTCGTCTTCAGCCTTCCTTCCTCCCTCCCTCCTCCTCTCCAGGTCACCTCTTCCAATTCCTCCTGTTTCCTCTCTTCGCGTACGCCGCACGATAATTTCGTCGTCAGATGACGCCTACTCGCTCACCAACTCCTTCTCCTCGATCTCCGTCGTCGATGGCACCTGTTGTCTGTTGATCCCGTCAATTATCAACCACCGCACTTTACTTTGACCGCATTGATTTGAATTGGTCGATGTCGACGCCGTAAAACACATATTTTCTAATGCTATTTGCTCTCTCAATTAGGTGGATTTTCTTGACCTTTCGATCCCTGTTTACACATATATACCCACTCGTCAGCAATCCATGACAGAGGATTTGGCATTTTCAAGCTTCAGGCGGCGATCCTGGCGGCCGGCGATCGGAAAATATGAACTATAGATGGCGGATTAGAGCGGTTGTCTTGTTGTTCCTGTTGGTTACGGCATCCGCCTTTGACTACAAGGACGCCCTGTCGAAGAGCCTGCTCTACTTCGAGGCACAGCGCTCCGGCCGCCTCCCTTACAACCAGCGCGTCACCTGGCGGAGCCATTCCGGCCTCATCGACGGGCTCCAGCAAGGAGTACTAACCCTTCCTGTTTCATCAAAATTTGGATTTTGATTTTGGGTTGAGCGTCAAGATCGGATTTTGATTCGTGAGAAGTGATTGGTTAATGCAGGTGGATCTCGTGGGTGGATACTACGACGCCGGAGACCACGTCAAATTCGGGCTGCCGATGGCTTTCACGATTACTCTGCTTTCCTGGAGCGTGATGGAATACGGCGAGCAGATAGCCGCCGCCGGCGAGTACGGCCACGCGCTGGAAGCCATCAAATGGGGCACGGACTACTTCATCAAGGCCCACGCGGAGCGCGAGGTCCTATGGGTCGAGGTCGGAGACGGAGACACCGACCACTACTGCTGGCAGAGGTCAGAGGACATGACCACGTCGCGGAAGGCGTACAAGATCGACTCGGAGCACCCGGGGTCGGACGTCGCCGGCGAGACCGCCGCGGCCATGGCCGCTGCAGCGGTGGTGTTCCGGCGGGAGAATCCTCGGTACGCGGAGATCTTGCTGCGGCACGCGCGGGAGCTGTTCGAGTTCGCCGACGGGAGGCGGGGGAGGTACGACGGCAGCGTGAGGGAGGCGAGGAGGTACTACCCCTCGTGGAGCGGGTTCGAGGACGAGCTGCTGTGGGCTGCGCTGTGGATGCACAAGGCCACGGGGCGGGAGGAGTACGTGGACTACGTGGTCGAGAAGGCGGAGGAGTTCGGCGGAACAGGGTGGGCAATGACGGAGTTCAGCTGGGACGTCAAGTTCGCCGGCGTTCAGATCCTCGCTTCCAAGGTTAGTAATACCAGTGCAACCGTAAATTCTGACGATGAAAAAATATATATTTTAAAATAACATTCAACAATTTTTTAACACCTTAATGATGATGATAATAATAATATACTTTCTCCAAAAAAATGGAATTATTACGTGGCACATGCATCTACCATAGTTTTCGTCAACTTATCGAAAAGTCTAGTGTGTTTTGTTTGTTTGATAGTTGAAGAGTCAATTTTGATGATCCTATTTGAAACGAAATTTCAATTAATTAATTTTTTTTTTTCAGCTTCTGGTAGAAGGCAACTTATCGAAGAAGCAAAGGGGAGTTCTTGAGCAATATCGATCCAAGGCTGAGCACTACATTTGCTCTTGTCTCAACAAGAACAACGGTAGCAATGTGCATCGCACGCCCGGTGGCATGCTCTTCGTTCGCGAATGGAACAACATGCAGTACGTCGCCAACGCCGCCTTCCTTCTCAGTGTCTACTCAGACCATCTGAGCAAGGCTGGCCAACAACTCCACTGCCCAAACGGGATCCTCACGATTGACGATCTCAGAGGGGAAGCCAAGGCTCAAGTCGATTACCTTCTGGGATCGAACCCGTTGGGGATCAGTTATCTCGTCGGTTACGGGCCCAAGTACCCGACCAAGGTTCATCATAGGGGAGCTTCGATCGTGTCCTACAAGAGGAGCAAAGGCTTCATCGGGTGCATGCAGGGTTACTATAATTGGTACGCGCGACCTGATCCGAACCCCAATATCATCATCGGGGCTCTAGTCGGCGGTCCTGATTCGAAAGACAGGTTCAAGGATGATCGAATGAACTATATGCAGACCGAGGCATGCACATACAACACCGCACCGCTAGTGGGCGTGTTTGCAAAGTTACACCAACATATACAAGAAGTTTCTAACTCAACAACCACCTTCTCTAGTTAGGGAGAGAAATCATTTTATTTCTTAATTCTTACAGTGACAATTCTGATAATTAAAAACGTTGAGGATGTTATATACTTGTAATTATTGGAGTATACAAAAAGAGACAATGAAAATACTTGAATCATTAGCATTCAATTATCTGCAAAAGTTCAATCCTAAGTTTCGTGTACAAGAGTTGCAGCTGGGTTATTCAACACAAACAGAAAATAACTACTCGAGTTTTAAGAGGAAGTAGTCGTGAGGCCTAACCTTTGTAGGTCGAGTTTCAAGGAGGACGGCTTCCATGCCTTTCTACCGCGGCCTTATTGGCTGCCTCTCGTTTCATTGCTCGTTTTGCCCTTCTACCTGTGACGTCTTTAGGCATCTCCTTCTTCGAACCATGAGATGGGCCGACTTCAGCTGCATCGTCATGATATTGACGAGCAATAGGGCAGGCTTCTTTTCTTCCGGTCCTTGTAAATCCATTATCCCACCATCTCCTGTTTCCAATAGGAATACTAGCCTTACTGACATAATAACTTTCATCTTGTTCAATATCATCGAGTTCTTGGTTGACTTCAGTTTGAAGAAGTTCTTCTAGCTCATTGTAACTCTCTTCCTGCGGCTCTACGTCTTGAGTATTTATAATCGAAGACGAAGATACAAACCAATGTGCTCTGAGGAGGAGACAAACACTCTCCTCAAACATGTAATCCTGAATGCTGCACAATCAAACCAAAAAGACAACCATATTAGCCAGATACTTGGAATTTTATTCCTCCATCGGCCCTATTAGCAATATGCAGATCAATCGTTTAGGATCAAAATCAAAGATGAGATATGGCTCACCTGCCATCGAGCGAGCGATGAACATTCAGAAACTCAAAGGGATGCTTACATTGAGGACAAGTATGTATTTCATTGTATGTTGCCCACCGCAAAATGCATGTCACACTGCCAAGAGCAAACATTGATGTTTCATTCTACAAATTATTGCACATTGGATTCGAGCATCAAACAATAATGTGGTTGTTGGACATTGGATTCTCATTCAAGAAAGGATTGTGATGAATATGACAAGGCATGTACAAGATGCAGTAGGGATGTCTAGATATAAAAGTTTAAATGGGCATTCATGATCCAAGATGATATTAGGTGATGAACACAGTGTGAATGATTTCAATCCATTTACGGACTAGCTGTGCAAGTTAGAGCAAACAAATATGACTCCGTAGCTACTCCATGTTGAAGACCAAGATAAGGTAGAAACCATCAGTGAAACAAATATGACTACACAGCCATTTCATTTAACAAATACAATCTGAATTACTGAGTACAAGAGCATGAGAGAAGAATAATTTTAAAGAAGACTATTAATGCCTGATGCTCCATCTAAGTAAAGAAAGAATAGGTTTCTCAGCATAACAGAAATAAAAGATATAAAAAAAACCTAGTATTCTCAATTAGCCCCATAATACAAAAAAGATATCCAAGAGCCTAGTATTCTCAATTAGTATCCAAAAGAAAGGTACTGCATTTCATCAAGTAAAAGAAAAAAGACGAATCGAACAACATTAATGAACTCTAGAAAGTTGCAGACAAACCAATACGCGTGCTCGCAACCTTTTACAAGCGCCATCTCGTGCAGAGCAATCTTGTCTAAGCAAATCGCGCAGACGCCGCAGCCCTCCCCTGATCCGACAGACTCACCTACCCCTTCCCCCTTCGCAGTCTTCACCTACGCAACACGTAGCAGAGATAAATAAATCGAACGATAAACCTAAAATATCATGAAAGAAAAGTGCCAAAAAAAAGTAAAAAGAGTGAGAGAGAGAGAGAGAGAGAGAGAGACGGATTTGTGGAGCGCAGGATCTGGCGTTACCTCTTGACCGGCGCGAGGTTCGGAAGAGATCAGGTGATGGTGCTCCATGGAGACTGGATAGGATCGGGGAGGCTAGGGGAGAGGAAGAGGGAGGGAAGGGAAAGGAGAGCCTGAGAAGAAGAGGAAGAGGAAGCGACGGAAGACGAAGTGAGAAGCTTCAATTTAATGGACGAGAAATTGGGAAATATTCAAATTTACCCCCATTGATTTCTTATTATTTAAAATACCCTTAAAGAACCTCGCCTCTATGCGATTAACGCCAGGAGCGATTAAAGGCTGGATCTTCGTCTCTGTGCGCGAAACGGCACGGATCCTACCACGTCCACAGGATTTCATTTTAAAATTCCCGTTGGAGGAGATCCACTCCACCGACGAGCTCAGTTACGATCTCGCCTCCCTTTTCGATCGGCTGTCTGGTGCCGACCTATCTCGGAATCGCTCTCAATTCCGCCCCACCACCATGGATGCCAAGATCCGCGAGTTCTTCGATGCCGCCGGCGATAGCATTCCTTGGTGCGAGCGCGACGTCATCGCTGTGAGTCTTCCCTCCGCTCGCCTCCTGCCCAATCCCTCGCCGTGCTAATTATCGGCTTTAAATCTTCCTTTTCCTTTTGTTTTCCTCATTGATGGGACCAATTAGGAGCAAGACGCTGGAATTCGTGATACAACGGGCCTTTGTGTTTGCTTTTACTGATTAGTGCGCTGTATATGCCAGGGATGTGAGAAAGAGGTCGCAGAGAGCAGCAGTTCGGAGAGTAAGAATGAAAGCCTCCTGGGTTCTTGAAGGTTACTTTATCAGTTATTCCTTTGACATAATTGTGTCTTTCTTTCTCATAGAATCGTTTTGCTTTTTGACTGTAAGTTTCGTGTCGTCTATCCTTTTATTTTGGTGGTGTTGTTGATGATGCAGGAGTTGTAGCAATTCAGCCAGTCTCTACCACCTCAAGGAGAGATCTTTTTCTCTAAAGTAAAATGGCAGCAAAATAAAACAAATGGAAAGATCATGCTGCCTCAATCACAACTGATGGAGAAGAATGAGATAAATCCATCAAATCTTCACTGCATCTCCATGAACATTCTTCTAATCACAGTTTGTTTCAGCCTTTTGCTTCTGAGGCTTCAAAGCATCATGCATTCTATCTATCCAAGCTGAAATGAGCTTATCAAAATTCCACTGTTCATTCCTGAAACAAATACCACTTCTTGTTTGCCAAATGATAATACCCAGGCTTGGAAGACTTTGAGTTCCAGGATAACCATTCATTTGCTGAAAAAATGATTGCTCGCATGGAGACACAGCTTCAAATTTAACAAATTCCAGCCTGACTCAACTGCACGACACTCAAAAATGGCTGCTAATTTGTTTACAAAACTTCCTCGGAGCACAATGCACAGTTTGTATGCTGGAGATGAACCCCTTTCTTTCTTAACATGGCTCTGGAGTGGGTTATGTTTTCTTACAACCAGCCAAGTCAGAACTTTGGCCTTCTTTGGTTCAAATGAATTCCACACCAAGCTTTTATGTTGAAAAGAAACAGTTGGATTGATGATCTGTTGATGAGTAGAAGCAACAGAGAAAATTTGATTGCCAACCACTCCACATTTACAGTCTTGTGTCCCAATGATGCATCCTTGATTAGTTAACTTGCCTTGTCATCTATCTTTGATTTAATGGTGGGTTTTTTACCCAATTGCTAATATTGTTAACACTTCCTTAACTTTTTTTGCAGCAACCTTGGAAGGTTCAGATGGTCCACTGCAAACAAGAGAGAAGCTTTATTTGTTGGCTGTTGGATTTTACAGGAATGGTGTCTACTCGAGAAGCCGCCAACTCCTAGAGCAATGTTTTAGAGGTGTGTTCATATTGTGTTAGTCTGTCATTGCCCTTTTTTAAGAATAATATAATAATTCATGGGTTTGCTTATTATTGCATCACTAAAATTGTAATATGCTTCATAATTAACTTGATGCTTCTTAGAGATGAGAAACAAGGGGCATATGACACATAATGATACAGATCACAGAAGATTTTTAAGAAAACAATTGCATGAACTGTAATAAACACATGAACACTTCATTTGTCCAAATGCTACAAATAAAAAAAAAACTAGTTTCCTAGCTAACAAAAAAAAAGATAAAATGAATTAAATTGTTCATCGTCAAATGAGATTCAGTCGTACATAAATACAAAAAGAATGGTGTATGTAAATTACACAACATGTACCATTTCTAAAGATACTAGTATTCATCTTTTAGACATGATTGAATGAGGAATCGGAAGAATTGATTAGCATGCATTCAACTTGTGTCATGTTATATAGAGCTATAGACAGCGAGAGCCTCTCTCCGCGACATAACACGGACCAGAGATTGCTGGGAACACAACCTCCGACGAAAAGTATGAGACCATCAATAAGGTTTACTTAATAAATTTTTATTTTCCTTCTTAAGTTGCACTTTCAACTTCTTACCACCTAATTGAGAGCCATTCATCGCATCAATGGCGATCTGGGCAGCTGTGGGTAAGTCGTAACTTACAAAACCTGCAACCAAAGACATAACTTATAGGATGTAAAATGGAATTTGTAGAAGACCTGTAGAGTGGATAATGGACACAGATCATTTTACCAAAGCATTTACTAACACCAGTTGCTTTGTCTACAAATACTTTGGCACTCAAAACCCTTCCAAATCGCTGAAAGGCATTTGCGAGTTCCTGATCTCCATATTCTTGCGGGATATGGTATATAAACAAATTAGCTCCAGGAGGACCTATAGGGTTCGACAAAGATCAACACTGAGATAAGCACAATTAAATAAACTTGAGAGAAGCGCAACAATTGCAAAACTCAGGTTGAAACTCCACAAACCTTCTATCTGTCGCCCAGATATAGTCCTAGGACTTGAAGGTGTTGCTTGATTAATCGTCATATTAACAGGCGGGTCAGAGCTGTGTGAATTGCCCAAATGTCTAGTTTTAATTTGATATGATAATGGATACTGAAAACCTGACGAAGGGGCAGGATATGGTGAGCCTATAAAGCCACCAGATTGTGCTGTGTTAAAATTCCTAGGTGTCGTAGAAACATCAGAACTGATCGCGTGTAGTGTATTTGCTTGATTAACTGGTGGAATCATATTATGAAATGCAGCTTGACTTTGCATTGAAGTCAATGGGTATTGCATGAGTCCATAATTTCCTGTTGGCTGAATATAAATGACAAGCAATAAAGGGAAAAAAATTCCTCTCATCAGGATGTAATTTGGCCAAATCGCGTGTAGAATAGTATTAGACAAACTTGCAAGCTATGAAATAAGAAATAAACAAGAGGATATTGATTATCATACAAAATCCTCGTAGATGAAAACTATCTATGAATCTAGAAACCATAAACAATAACAGTAAAGATGTCTACAAGTTGCATTTTGCTTGCTCTTAATCTAGACATGTACATGAATGATAGAGAACAGTGACATCAAGGAATGTTGAACAGAAAATTTGAATTTAAGAATCGAAACAACACATTAAGCCTACTACAAATTTACAGCTATTCCAGCTGTATGTTTCATGTATGACCATCAATGGCTTTGGTGCAGAATTGTTACTGCTGAGCCAGATGAAAATATCCAGCATGGAACTCACAATAAGTTTCTAAAACCAAGGAGCAACTCTTATTGTACACTAGTGGTTTCAAAGTAAACTCATAAATCTGAGTACTGAATGGTGGTTAGCCTGCTCGCATTGAAAAAAAAAAAACTACTGCCCTGTTCTTTTTTTTTTTTTTTTTTTTATCTCATAGTAGCAGTAGAAGATATTTCATGCACAAAACCTTAATCAGGAAAAAATTTCATGAACAGAACAGAGAGAAAGTACATTTGACTTCGACTTGCATGGCCCTAGCCAAGTTTGCCGGCGGCCACCATACCTACACGATACCTTGTTAATGCCTTTTGGAAGTACCTAAAGAGGTAAAATGTGCGAGAATCTTCTGATGTGACTAAAGGAGAAAACTTCATAGATAGAATGTTCTCTTCTATAATTTGTAGATTATTCAATATGAGACTTATTATTCATGTTCATAGAGAAGGTTCTATAAGCCCCTAGTAAGATTTACATCATTGAACAAAAGGAAAGGCTGTTGTCTAGCTAACAATATGTTAGATTAGTTTTTAAGCTATTCTTGCCGTGCATTATGTCTTAGAGACTAAAGACTACATAATTATTTTATCCCATTCAACTTGGTACCGAAGGGGGAAAACCTAATTTCACAACCCTCTTTCACTGTCACCAGTTGATCGTAGTACAATACAAGCCAAAATGACTATACATGTACCTAGAAATTTTAGTAGATTTACTTGGAAAGAACAAACTCTTAAATTCAAGGATTAATCTGAAAATAATGCCACAAAAAATACTTTAGAAAGATCAAGAAAAATAAAGCTTAAAGTTTCCATGTTTTACTCAAACGAGAGCTACACCTGATACCCATATCCATTGTATGCAGGAATGTAGCCCATTGGTAAAGCTCCAAATAATGATTGATGCTGCATCGAATTGGCATAAGAAATACCGGAGGCCTGTGATGGAGCCTTTTGTGCTCGTCGAGCTTGCCTTTCCTTCTCTGTGTCTGCCCACTTGACAACCAAAGGCACACTAGATCCCTGCCAGATATTGAGAATCATAGCAAGCCATTCAGAAGGAAAAAGAATAACTTCCTACCCGAAACAGAAAACAGGAAGTCAGTCTGAGCATTAAACTTAAACAATCAAAGGATTAACTCATTTTGAAACGAAGACTAACCTCGTTCACATTGACTATTTATGGAAATTAAAATTTTAAACTCCAGTTCATTAAGTTCATATTTCTATTCATTGCTTAAAAGTTTTAGCTGAAATATTCGTGAAATCAGCTTATCGTAATTTATGGAAGCTACCATACTACACTAATTATTGACACGCTCCTAGTTGAATAAGAAGAAAAGATGAGCAAGAACCAAGTACGTGATATCTCTCCATTACCCATTCAATGTATGTATTGTTATCCAATGATGATACATTAGTCTATCGACGTGCTCCATTCATAATAATAGAGCCTCCTTAACTAGTTGTAACAGAGAAAGTGACTCTATAGAGCCTCCTTAACTAGCTGTAACAGAGAAAGTGACTTGGGAGATTGTGACAGGGTGCACACAATGTGAATCTCCTTTGCTGTGATGGCATCTTTCCAGTATATCACTACCCTATAGATGCTAGCAAAAGTGGAAGACGGTCAATCCTGGTGTTCCATCTTTGTTACATGGCTAAGATTATGTACTCATAAACATGCAGATAAGTGCAGCGTCGAATTCCAGGTTAGGAGAACATGGTAGGATACTGAAAGAACAGCCCACAAGGTGAAAAGTGATGGGAGTGAATAGGTGAATCTTCTTGTTGGGATAGATTCAACTACCATGTGTAAACTTAAATAGTGATGCATCCTAATCGTAGCAAGTGTGCACTCAATTGACTATACATCTTCCTTGCAGGAGATGGATCTTTAAAAGTACAATCACTAGATTGTTTGCAAGTTAAGAGATATACAGGAAGCATATAAACTTAAAAAAATGCAGACCTCCATCCTATGTTTCCCATTCAAGGCTTCAAGGGCAGCCAAAGCTTGTTCTTTTGTTTCGTATTTCAGGAAAGCGCATCCTAGAACATCAAAAGAACCAGGATATGTGTGATTAACATCGAGTTAGAAATCCAAAATAAAATTTATCCTAAGGTGAAAGAAAGAATGGAAACAATAAAAGCAATGTTTTTTTGGCATTTAATAACAAATAGTACCTTTATTTGTATGTTGGGAACCTCTCAAGAGCTTCAAATCCCTGATAGCACCGTATTTTGAGAACAATGCTGCAATGTCTGCATCAGACACATTCTTTGGAAGCATGCCTATGAAAAGCTTGTGTTCTGGTGGAGAAATAGAAAAAAAAAATCTCAAAACCATCTAGTGAAAAAAGAAGCACAGAAAATTTAGTATTAAAATGGAATGTTCAAACTAGAATCTAAAATAAAAGGCAAAAAGCAAGAAAAACAAGAAGAAAAATATGTAGAGGGATTTTGATGTTTCCATCAGTGGAATATGTATATCTCAGTAGCATTATTACCTAGTCTTTCAAGCTCACCATCAGCATACTTTACTTGCATGGGAGAAGCAGCCTGTGGTGCAAAGTTAAACAGCTCAGTTAAACTAAGAAAACACTTTAGCCAAAAAGTATCCTAAATATTATGGAGATAATGAATAGTTACAGAGAACTGCAAATCCACCAAAAATAAAGAGGGAAAGATCAACAAATAGAATGAAGAACAACATCAACTAAAAAAAAAATTGCTGAAAACTTGGTACAAGCAGGAAGAGGAATCAAACTAAGAAAACTATCAAGAACAACAGTTTAAGTATAGCCATTTTATTGTTTATCGTCATATGCAATTCTCTTACCAGCTAGCTATGTACTTCAAGATTATGCTGCTGTGAGAAGAATATGACAAACAGGTTTCTATTTTTTTCCATGTTTTTAGAAAAAAAAAGCCCCCATGGAAATGCAAATCGAGTAGAGATGATGTCCCTTGTAACTAAGTGCCAAACGTCTACAAGACCAAGATCAACTTTGTGGATGCATTGTGTTCTGCAATCAGGATGACAAATTCTGATCTATATTAGGCATTATCCTTTAGCAATTAGATCTAGTTCTGCTCTTCTGTTTCCCTTTCCTCTCATTTATAACAATTTTCTGCTTAGTATTTCCAATAAACGAACTTATAGTGTGCGAGAAAAGGTATCACCATTATAAATGGCACAGATCTCAACATTCACAAGATCTACCTTCCAGCAGATAACTACAATTGAACAAATCCAACCATGGACAGAATGAGTTTAGATGCATATCAATCAGTAGTCGCAAGAAAATGCAATTGATCCAGACATGGCTGGTAGTTCAGGAACGAGATCTCAATGGAAGAAAAAAAAAACAAAATTGAACATTTAGAAATAGCAATATAACAGTTCTGAGACAGCAGCAAACGAAAGACAAAACCGAGAACATGCAGATCCACAACAACTGTAGCATGTACTAGCTACAGAAGCAAAACAAAGGAGATCGGGGTAAGGAATGCCGTACCCCAGGAAGCGTCCGCTTGTTGTGGCACTCGGCAACCGCTTTGTCGGCCTCCTCCCGCGACGGGCAGATCAGGAAGCAGCAACCTTCACCATAACGAAACCGGATCATCTCAAAGAAACAGCGATAAGACCACAAAGTCGTGCGATTCGAACAGCGCGCCATTTAGGTTTCCACAGAAATCCGACGGCGAATGAACGGGAAGAAGAGGAGAGGAGAGGAGAGGAGAAGAGAGGCGAGATCTCAGGGCAGGGGCGAACCTCGAGAGGCCTTGGTGACCTTGTCCTTGATGACGCTGACCTCGTCAACGAGGGAGACCTCCTTGAACAGAGCCATTAGCTCCTCCTCCGTCATGTGCCTTGGCACCTGCCCTACGAACAGCTTCACGCTCTCCTCCCCGCGCTCCCTCCCGCCGCCTCTCCCCTCTGCTTCCTCCATTTCTTCTGCCGGAAATAGCTTCTCTTCACCTCCCTGAGATTTGGGATCCTTTCTCCTCTCTCTCTCTCTCTCTCTCTCTCTCTATGTTCTTGTTCGCCGGCTCCTTGTTCTCGCCTTCTCTCTGGTGGTGGTGGTAGTTGTTTAATAATTGTAAATATTATTTTTATTGGAATAATGAAGAACTTACTATTTTTCGGTCAATTTTAATCTTATTCTAATTATTAATAACAGGTGCCATATTTCAAATACCTCTAATATATAATACCTTTTTAAAAATACTCTCCATAATTTTTTTTAATTAAACATGCATTTAATATTAACATTTATTTAAGTTTTTTTAAATATTAAATGTGGGAGTAAAATATGGCATTATAACATACTCAATATTAGGATGCCTTTATTTAAATTTACAAATACTTCCTTAATAAATGTTAGTACCCCCTAAAATTATTTTCTTAGGGGTATAATTAAGAACTTACAAATATTGCACCTTAAAATTTAATTAAATCCAAGTACAAACCAAACCAATCAATACTTGGAAGCCATACATAAGATCCCTAACAAATTTAAATTTTGCCAACCATAATAAAAATAAAACTTTTGCTAATGACAAATTATACCTATCATTGGTTTTTTTATACATTAAATATTAAATATATATTGAACGAATGTCTTAGTAAAATTATTGTCTATGTGATCTTAAAGTCACGAATTCAAATCGCAAAAACAACTTCTAGCAAAACTAAGTACAATAAACTCAATCCAACTCTTCCCCAAAACCTGCACGGGATCATTGACCATTAACACAAAGGTTTCCTTTCGTCAATTAAAAATGTGAAGCGGATGAATTATAATTGCAGATAGAAAACCAAACTGCAAACACTGTAAAGATCTGTACAAGAGATTAGGAAGGAGAAAGTGTCTGCATGGGCGGCACGGAGAAGGTTTGTTAGGAGCGTAAACTAAATGGTTTGATGTCCCTGCTCCACATGTAGGATAGAAATTGTACCGGCAGCTCTTCAAGCAGCGACTGAGCCACCGAAACTTGATTCCCTGTCGAGAATCACAAAAAGTTCATTTCGAAGTTGATTGTGGCCTAGGTTGTAACTATTGATTTAAATGTCACAAACATTATTGAACTTGCATAGCTGCTTGACTAGAACTCTTTATTCCGTACCACATATCCATCTACTTACCCTGCAAATCCCGCATAGGAACAAACTGGACGATGTCCCGAGTAGCTATTCGTCCTGTGGAGCTCTCTAATCTTTTTCCATTATCAGCATCCAGGAACTGCTTGCAACATTGTGCAAGGCATTGAGTTAGTGTTAAGGATAGATCATAGAATTCCATAGGCGATTGTGATAATGGTGTAGATGATGAACTAATCGACGATACAGGAATATAAATATATTGTTAAGTATGAATGTGATGACAACATCCTAACCTCCATTTCTTTGAAATCAGCACCTCCTACTCCAACAATGAGAATCGACATGGGTAAATCAGAAGCCCTCACGATAGCATCCACGGTTGCCTGCAAATCAGTAATAACTCCATCCTGCAAAGGAAGCATCATCGATAAAATGAAAGCAAACTGTGGACTTATAAAATGATAAGATAGGACAGAGGGTGTAGTTACCGTAATTATAAGCAATGCATAGTACTTGTTTTGCCCAATAGATAGGGATTGGGTGGCGATTTCTGCAGCTTTACAGATCACTGGACCAAACAGAGTCGGTCCAGAAAGGGCCACATTATGTAGAGCCATTGCATAGGCCGCCATAATGCCTTCTACTCCTGAAACCTAAAGCAATAAAAACAATGCGCAAGTGAACCATAATATCTAACCAATTTCTCAAAAACGAAATATTCGACAATTTTCAGCCAAAACCCAATATAACTTAGCTTATCAGAGTAGGAATAAGCTAATAGTCTGATAAGCTAATAGTTAGATCTATGTATTGATAGTGTGGGATATAGTTAAGACTGATGGTTTCAGGAAATTAAGTTGGATAATGAAAAATTATATATATTTGAGAGAATTTTATCGCACTCTCACCTCGCTCTCCCCAGGACTCCCATTAAGGTTGAAACAATGAGAAACTGATCCATGTGATATCCTCCCACCAAAACCCCATGCAGGAAAGTGCTTATCAGAATCATAGAACTGCAGGACCTCCCCAACACTTATTATGGCCTGAAGCAAAATCAGGTTAGGGGATTTAGAAAAAATGGCTTTCGAACAAGGTATGGCGTAACATTTATGAGGAAAGAAATAGATATTTTACCTGCTGGTAGGAATTTAAGCGTCCAGATGGATCAATAAAATGCAAGGAAGAAGTATGTCTTGGATCTCCGTTTGAAGCTAAACAAACAAATATAAATAAAACAGTCAGAAGCATGTACGTTTCTGTAACTACTGAAAGCAATATTGAACTCTTACAAGCAGAAAACTCTGCAACTTAAATAATAACTGAAGTTGCAAAGGAGCAAACATGCCATAATGTATGTTTATTGATCTAGTTTCGTGTAAATTTATTTACAAGGTTTGCACACCTGTAAAATCAATTGCAACCATAAAATTAAGCTGAAATCCACTGGATATATAATCCAAGAAACTGAATTGAGATTTTTCAATGAAATTATCCACAAACAACTGTCCCTTCAGCATCTGAAACAAAAACAAATAAATAATAATATGATTATAAAAATCATACAACCTAGTAAAATTATTGAAAGCAGAACGAAGCTAGATTCACCTTTTTGGCACCGTGATGAGAATGTGCGTAAAAATTTGCACTACCTCTTTCCCATGCAAGCTTCTCAATATCTGCCACACTAGTCTGAAGCGTGCTGTTAGAAGAGAATGATTATGAAATAAGAGAGCCGACAAGGCACATATAATAAGTAGACAGATTTTTATTACCCTAGCTGTTCATGCTTGCCACTGACATTGAAATCAAAACATTCAATAATCAATGGATTCTCCTGTAGAGAAAATGCATCACAATTGGGTCAGGTTTTACAATATAAGAAGACAAAAGCTAATTCATTTTTCAGATTTTATGAACCGAGTGTGGAAGCATGCCTTGCTGCCAAGCTGCTGCATGCGCAGAGTCACAGGTTTCCAAATCGGGTTCAGGTCATTGTTGACAACTTCTGTTTTGCATACTGGAATAGTGATACCACTCTCAACAACCTTTGATATTCGTAAAAATGGATCCTGTAATATGAAGAATGGAAAGAGTTAGCTAAAGTGAGAATTAAAAATTAACTTAATCAAATCTGTAGATCAAAGCCTTGAAATGTATACACTTTTAGAGAAAACATCTTTATTTTCCAACTTTGAACAGCGGAATGTTATCTCAAAAGCATTCCTGGAAGAAACTGGCTCCTCAGCATGCACAGTTATGGTTCCTGAACGCACACTAGAAGGCCCCCTTTTTTGTTGGAGAGTTAGAGTCAAACTGCTGCTTGGCTTGGTCACTATCTGTCAAATATACAGTAAATAAGCTATGTACAGAATGTGTGTATTATAGATTAAAATGTTTAACGGCAGAATATTTTGTTACATGCCTCATGACAAAACAGGTTATGAATAAACCTTACCATGTAGCTGTAAACAATCATAGATGAAAATAGTTTAAGTCTACAATCTACTATATCCATATGTGAAAATAGTTCACTATGCAAACAAAACAGGTTATGAATAAACCTTACCATGTAGCTGTAAACAATCATAGATGAAAATAGTTTTAAGTTTACATTCTACTATATCCATAATGTGAAAATAGTTCACTATGCAAAGAAAAATGTCATTCATCTGGAACCAACTAAAAATGTCAAACCAAAACTAGATTTTAATGGGAAAGAATTTCTAACCTCTGACAAAACACAAGAAGCTTCTCCAAGATAGTCTTGCTCATTCAAATTGATAGTCTGCAAAAGGTTGGAACTAATTAAATACTGAACAAAAACTCATTCAGTAGAATTAGAAGAACATATAGTGTCTTCACTGAAGGGAGATATATAATCAAGAATTATAAATAAAAGACAAACTTAAATGTACTATTTTAACAAATAAACATGAGCAACTCATGTTAGTCTCAACTATATGGAGTTGGTTATATGGATTTTATCTCTCAATTAAACTAAAGACCATATTACTAGTTACATTAAGATCTTTTTCAAATCAGTTTGAAGAGTTGGTCTACTTCTATCCCTATACCTTTAGCTCCAACTAATTCAACTTGATGGATCCATTCCCAGAACATTCGTCTGTGTTTGAGGTTGGCTAGCAACCTAACGCATCCCTCAACCTTTTTCATCCGGGCTTAACCAGCATTGATGGTTTTTAACCAATTCAACTTGTTTAAGTGAAAGTTCTCTTAGGCATCTTTGAACATATCAACACCATCTTGACTAATTTTCATTCATTTTATTATTTATTGAAAAAGTCTTCTAACAGAAATTGTCATAGGATCATAAAGATACTCTATCTTCTATCATGGTAATCATGATATTCTTGGACAAAATACATCATAATCACCAAGTTTGTCCAAAATTATTTGGAGTAATCTTATTTCTCCATTAGGCTGTTTGCAAGGTAATATCACTTGTAATATTCAAATTAATTAAATCATTTTTATTTTTTATTTTTTGAAAATATAGCTGCTCTAATTTGGGTAAAGGCAAGATTTGACATTGGCAACAACTTTCAACGCTTTTACCAACTAAACTAGTTCACCTTTAATTTTTTTTTTTTATGTTATTGACTAATTTCTCTCTGGTCACCCTTTACACCTTCCACGCTAGTAGATTCCACTCTTTTAACAATAGAATTTATTAGTTGTCTTCAAACATGTCCACATGATCTCAACCAATTTTATTACATTTTATCATCCATTGAAGCTAAACCTAATTGCTTTCTAACATTAAATTATTTTACTTTATCCTTCATATTGATTACACACGTCCATCTTGTACAAAATAGCATATAAAAACGATGGAAAAAAAAGATGGTTGAGCATGACAATAAAGTTGACCAACCTAGAGATTAAATAGAGATAAAAGCAAATCAAAGGCCAACAGGAAATAATAACAAAGTAACCAGAGACAAATGGCGGTAAATGTACAACTCAAAAATATATTTTGTTTTCTTAGTAAAATCTAAGTTCAGTAAAAAGCAATTACCTTAACAGGCATATTATGATATTTGGTGTCCACATCATAGACTCCGATACTGCCATGTGAAACAGTTGAGAAGCAAACAAACTTGGAGAATTTGAAAAATAGTTTGGAAGTAGATTAACAAGCTTACACCAAGTGTTGAACAATTTCAAACTGGTAATTGATGGTAAATTTGGTGATCCAAGTAGGACTCAGATTATTCATTATCACTTCTGTACGCCCAAGTTCTTCAAGAATACCATCTGTTCTTTTCAAATGGAGAACGGCAAGTGGATCACTCTGTAATACAAAATTGAAAATGCACCGCTTACAAAAACATAAATAAGAAGAACAAATGATAATTTATAAATTTAAATTTATTAAATTTAGATAAAATGTGTGTGAATTGAGTTAAAAAGATATATGATTGTGAATTAAATTTAGACAAAATGGGATCACTAGTTATATTGGCAACTATATTAAGTTTCTTTGCAAGTTCTTTGGTAAGATAAGAAATCGGAGTCAATCCCCTTAACAAGAACTACTCGTCCTAGAAAAAAAAAATAGTCATACACCTCAATTGACTCCAAACTCCAATTGTAACTCAAGCTCAAATGCGTTTTTTGTCCAAAAGGCCTAGAAGTGTGGGTTCCTGTATTAAAAGAAAAAACGGGATTTTTTAACATGTTTGTTCATTCCTATTACTTATTTTTTAAAAATTAAGCAATTTTTATTCTATCTTCCCATAGTTCAATCATTCCTCAGTTTGTGCATTTTCCTTTTATGCAGCTATGTGAATTTTATGAAGAAGAAAAAAATTAATTGAATCATACATGAAAAATAATTGTGGACTCAAATTGACAGATAAAGGAAATACAGACAACAACTATTGGAAAATTATGTTAGGACATCAAAGGTGATGCATATAAATTTAAAATTTCAGAACAGACATACCTTTGACAGAACATCAAGGTCGCGTAACTTTGAGGCAGATAATGATAGCTGCAAACAAGAAGCCTGTTAAAAGCAATAAATGGAAGAAGAATAGCATAAAACAATTCTCAGTTAAATATTGCCAATTTCCAGAAAATGGAAGGACAAAAGCATAGGCAACCTATCCCAATTATCACAGAATTGAACATAACAAATAACCATGAATGATTGGAAAATGAAAAACTAACAAAGAATAGGAGTATGCCCTTTTTATTAGATAAAATCATATTAGCTAAATGGCTAATAAAGTGAGCTCCAATTATATCTCCCTAATTATTACTCTGCTAATGTAGGGACCGGTGAGATAAACAAGGTCAAAAACATATTATCCAATATCAGAGGAATTAATTAATAAAGGACAGAGTGCATATCTTTTTATCATTGGTAATGTTCTACACAACAAAAAACATCTATAAAATTCAAAATGGGGATTTGGCAAATTTATTAAGTTTGTATAAATTCTAGTACAAGTAGATAATTCAGAACTCATACCCAGTTGTCACTTCAACTCTAGATATTTAAAACAATTGCATTAAGAAAAATCTTGAAATAATCAACAAAAGTGGCAATAGTTTGATGATCATAAAACAAAGAGATATGGTCCTAAAAATTATGGGGATAACCAAAAGTAGATGAAAATCAAATGGCATCTTCAACAGTAAATAACATAAAAGTCATTTTTGTATACCCTCTCAGGTGCAGTTCATAATAAATACAGATGTACTATAACCAGAGAGAGCACACTGCCTTTTTTTCTTATTCCATTTGCAAAGAGGAAAACAAGCACAAACATTAAATGGCATCTAAATAAAATTCCCTCTCTCATGACATGCAATTGAAATTTGACTGTAAATGCAATACAGATTAAAAGCTATTCCCCTCAGCTCCAAAGTATCACCCTTATCTGTAACTGAAAGAAATAAAACAAATAAGATGATCAAAAGAAAATCCCATCCAACAAGTCAAAGGGAATGAGCAACGAGGCCATATCATTAGCAGACTGTTCCCCTCTTTTGAATGTATATGCAACAGTAGACTCCAAGATGTGAAATTGAGTTATTTTGGTAGTAGCATCATCAATGAGAAATACAAGCCATCACAAAGAGCAAGCTTACTGAGGCATGCCAAATGATACTTTTCAGGGTCAAGATCCTTAATTTCCCCAGAATCTTGAAGAAATGCGGGTTGCTGGATTTACAATAGCAAATGACATTGTATTTTTATCTCTCTGCAAGGTTAAAGTTGTTTTTTTTTTCAAATCAGGAAAATAGGCAAAATTTTAAACTACAATTAATCCTCTAAGCACCGATTTCTTTCCAACTGCCTGTTATATTTTATTGCATCTCCTGCAACAAAGTTCCTTTTTCCTGTACAGAAAAGAAAATCTCTGAAATCAAAGATCAGCTACCATTGCAAAATATTCTGCAAGAAAACCAACTCTAGCATAAATGATACACTGGACGCGGACAGTCAATAAATACAAACATTTCGACCGTAATCGAAAAGAAACCTCGAAATAGCAATCTTTTACTAAATAGTAACGGATGAAGCCCCTAGTCCTATCGGTAAAAAACAAAACAACACCAATTAAGCACAAAGAAACCAACGACAAACCAAGCGAAATTTCGATTAGGGTTAGCGGGTCCACCTCAAGAGTAGTGTAGAGACCGCGGAGACCGCGGGAGTGAACAAGGTATCCAACCGCATCATTGGCCTCCTGCTGCGCCGTCGCATGCGCCGCCAAACCGGAGGAACCCCCAGTGCCGACCGCCTGCTGACCTCCCTTCACATCCGAGAAGCACCCGCCCATAGATCGACAAGCCGCTTCGGTTCTCTCGCCCTCTACCTTTCTCCCTCTTCTCTCTCTCGTAATCCTTCGGGCTTCGATTGGACGCCCTGCTCTCTTCTTCGCGATCGGAGATGGAAGCAGTAACGGTGGTTGGTCGTGGTGGTTACCATATATTGTAATCGAACGGCGTAGGTTTACATGTTACTCATTCCGCGCATTTCAGATTTTCTAATAAATCACTGATTAGTTTATAGCAAAAAAAAAAATTATCAATCAATTTATAAATTTGCAATCAAATTCTGTAAAAACAAATATATCAAACAATTTTTAATTTACTTATTAGGTTTGTAATCAATAGTCAATTAATTCACCAATCAATCTGCTAAACTTTCTATATTATTAAAAACTTTCTAAAGTGCTGATGCCATAATTTTAATTAAAATTCATTAATGGAAGTAAAAAAGTAGTCAATTTCCTTACCAACTTTTATCGGGGCATTTGTTCTAGTGTAGCAGTTATTTACATAGAAGGTCAGGCACCGAATTGACTACTTATTGAAGTCATCACTCATACATGTACCAAATGTGCTAACATGTCGGAGCAATTACAATTCACTAATAGTCTTATGAACAATCATTTCAAATTGAAACCATAATACATGAATGTAATCAATCTTATAATTTAATAAAATTTATAGTATAATGTAATGTAATTAATATTCATTTCTATATTTGGTCAAAGAGATGATAACAATATCCTTATAACTAAATTAAGTAATTTTATATTTCATTCTTTTTCCTCATTCCTATATAAAAAATAATATCGAGTGAGGACATATAGAGATGGGTGGTAAAAAATGGAGTTGAGATAAGGAGTGATGTTGGTGGCCTTCTTCGCCATGGCCTTATGTGTTGGTAGTTTTGAGAGCATGAAAATTAAACTAAAACGAAGTAATTAAAATAATAATGTGGAAACCATAAACACTCACATTGATCTCCCGAAGAACCGCAACCGAAGACGCCGGTCGATGAAGAAATTGCTGCTGTCGAAAGCACGATCACGAAGCAACCGGAAAGAGCTTCAATATTCACGAACCAAATCCCACACTGGATGTTCTTCCTTTGCTCGACCAAATCACCTCACAGCTCTCTTCTCTGATCACCTTCACAATCCCTCTGCTCACCTCGATCGCACACCCCCTTCCGATTGCCTTGGACGCCACCATTTATATCAAGCAAGACATCGGTTACCAACCGATGCCTTGATGACAGCTTTAAATGGAGGAAGATGAAGGATCGGCACCCCTTCATCTTCCCGACGTTGCAACTGATGCAACGTCTAACATCTCCCACTCGTCCAAGTCAATTCATATGGTCACATAGACCATGTTAGTCACATAGACTACAAGGTGATCAAGTCACGAAGACCGGAGCAAAATTAGTCACAAAGACCAAATAAGTCATGAAGACTTTGTGAGGATTAAGTCACGAAGACCAGAGTAAAATTTAGTCACAAAGACCAAATAAGTCACGAAGACTTTGTGAGGATCAAGTCACGAAGACCAGAGCAAAATTTAGTCACAAAGACCAAATAAGTCACACAGACTTTATGAGAATCTAGTCACAAAGACCAGATCAGAACATCCATTCCATACATTAGGGAAAATGGTTCGTGCGACAGCAAGCACAGTGAGCATTCAATTGCTAAGAAGATTGTCACACCTTACTTAGCTGCTCCATAGAACACATCAGAGACATAAATGTCCATAGAACAAATCATAGACATAAATGACTTGCCTTTACCCCAGATTAAATTATTTACATCGTCATGAACATCTCTAATCCCTCATATTGACCATATGCCAAGAGCATATTCAACACCTCCAATCAAACAAATTATTCACAATTACATTTTATGTACTGAACTAAAAATGTAACCGGTACCAGTGAATAAATGTCGCAGATGTAAATCAATCTTAATCTTCCTTTTTAGCTAGAATCCATTCATTCTAATCAGTTGCTTTCCTAGTTATGCTCCATAGACCGAATCATCCATAGCCAATAGGAAACATGCTAAAGTAGCAAACACTGATCAAAACTTCAAGTAGACAGCTAAATAGTCACTTAGGGTAAAATCGAGATTAACTTATAATCTCAAGGGTCTCACATAGTAGAGAAGCAGGGATCCATTCTCCTACAACCCTTCTTGTCGCCATAGCACATGTGGTATGAATCACATGCTACGATGTTATTCTCTTTACCAAAAAGAGCGCATGTTTTTCCCAATTTTAACATCGTACAGATTTCGATCTAGACATTCCCAATGTCTAATCTTGAATTCAACATATGAATTCTAATATGGCTTCAAGCAGATTCAGTAAATGGTTGGTGCATTTACTCCAATCATTATACAAATGATCTCATCTTGACACAAATATCAAGGCGACCTTAACTTATGGGTATGTCTCTATTCACAGCTACAAAAGTTGTCTCATAAGCAACGGTCTTACCTCTATTCGTACTTAACAAATAGAGATGATTGTCCATGTGAGTGGACCAATCCCAATCTGCCAACATGCTTATCGAGACTTTTATTCGAATGTAACCAAGACATATACACTGAATAGATCATGGAATTTTTCATTTATCAAAATGTCTTTACAATTGTTACATTCTCCGAAGTCCCAAAGACTTCATATGTCCATGAAATGACTCTTTAGTCAATGGCTTAGTAAAAGGATCAGCAAGCATATTCCGTGTAGGGATGTACTCAAGAATAATCTTTTTATTGTCAACAATATCCCTTACAAAATTATACTTAATTTCTATATGCTTGCCTTTGCTGTGATATTTGGGATCCTTGGAAAATGCTATCGCAGCTTGACTGTCACAGTACACAGTAACAGGACTCCCACTATCCTCAGCAATCCTCAGATGCTTCAGGAACCTTCTTAGCCAGACAGCCTCTTGCACAACCGCTGCACATCGACAAGGCTACACAAGCCTGCTTCTTGCTGTTCCATGAGATGGCGCCATCATTCAGCAAGAAGACATAGCCAGATGTGGATTTTCTGTCATCAAGATCCCCAACCCAATCTGCATCTGAGTAGCCACTTAGGCTCATATATGATCCTTGGAAACAGAGGTAATAATCAGCTGTTCCTTTAAGATATCTGAATATCCTCTTCACCGCTTTCCAGTGTCTCGATCCTGGGTTTGACTGGAAACGACTAACTAAGCCAACAGCATAGCTTATATCGGGACGAGTACACAACATAGTGTACATCAAACTACCAATAGCACTGGCATATGGTTTCTTCTTCATTTCGGCTATTTCCTCAGGAGTCTTGGGATACATACTTTTGCTCAAGATAGTACCTTTCGCAATAGGCGTCTGTTCAATGTTGCAATATGATATATTGAAGTGTTGTAGCATCTTAGTGATATAAGCTTCTTGAGACAAACCCAAAAGCCTCTTTGATCGGTCTCTAACGATCTTCACTCCTAAGATGTAATCTGCTTCTCCCATATCTATTATGTCAAATTGTGATGAAAGCCAACTTTTGACTTCTATCACACACTTTATGTCACTTCCAGCTATTAGCATATCATCAACATATAATGATAAAATGACAAGCTTTCCTTTTTCCTTCCTTAGGTAAACACAATGATCCTCATTGATCATTTCGAAACCATAAGATAATATTACTTCATTAAATCTTATGTTCCATTGTCTTGACGCTTGCTTTAGCCCATATATAGACTTCTGAAGTCTACATACTCTTTTCTCTTGGCCTTCAGCAACATAACCTTCTGGTTGTACCATATAGATTTCTTCGTCAAGATTACCATTAAGGAAAGCTGTTTTTACATCCATCTGATGTAATTCCATGTCATAGTGTGCTACTATAGCTAGGATGACACGTATTGACACAAACTTTACAACTGGGGAGAATGTCTCTTCAAAGTCAATACCCTCCATTTGGGTATATCCTTTTGCAACTAATCGAGCTTTGTATCGATTAATCGATCCATCTGCTTTCCTCTTTACTTTGAGAATCCACTTATTCCCAATAGCCCTTCGGCCCGGAGGAAGATCGACTAAATCCCAAACTTGATTCTTTCTCATTGATTCCATTTTTCATCCATTGCAACTTTCCATTCTTTTCTAACTAAGCTGCTCATAGCTTCCTCAACTGTTCGAGGTTCCTCATCGTCAACTGGGAGAACCATTAATGCCTCATTCTCAATATCAAACCTTCTTCGTGGAATAATCTGACGACTACTTCTTCGAAGGTTAGACTGTTGAGAAACTGACTCATTCAATGGCAAATTACTCCCACTCGGTTGACTAGATTCAGGCATCTCCTGATTTGTTGATAAAGGAACATTATCCTCCTCCTCTATCTCATATAGAGGAATTGTCTTATCAACTTCACCTCGTGTTGGGAACTCAGTTTCTAGAAAAGTAACATCTCTTGACTCTATTTCAGAGATGGTTCCATCTTGTCACTCACCAATAAAAACATAACCTTTAGAGGTCTCAGAGTACCTTATAAAGATACACTTCTTACCTCTGGGTCCTAGTTTTCCATATTCGTGAGTCTTATCATGAACGTAGACAGCTGACCCCCAAGGTCTCAGATTACTCAAATCCGATTTTCTGCCTATCCAACGTTCATGTGGGGTAGATGGAACTGATTTTGAAGGCACTTTGTTAAGTATATAGGTCGCTACTAGCAATGCATCTCCCCAATAGGAGATTGGCAAATTAGCTTGCGCCATCATAGACCTAACCATTTCAAGAAGAGTCCTATTTCTTCTTTCAGCAACCCCATTTTGCTGTGGAGTTCCAGGGATAGTTAGTTGTCTAATAATCCCTTTCTCATTACACATTGTCTTGAACTGATCAGACAAATATTCTCCTCCACGGTCAGTGCACAAGGTTTTAACCTTACGTTCCAATTGATTCTCAACTTCGTTCAAGTAACGAATAAAGCAATCCAATGCTTCAGATTTGTGAGAAATCAAATACACATAACCAAAACGTGTGAAGTCATCGATAAATGTAATGAAATAAGAACTCCCATTTCTAGCCTTCACATTCATTGGACCACAAATGTCCGAATGAATTAATTGTAATGGTGAATCAGCCCTAATAGCCTTACCAAATGGTTTCCTAGTCGCCTTTCCAGCAAGACAATACTCACATATAGACAAGTTAATCTTAGCATGAGTGACTAATAGGCCCTCCTTAGCTAATCTATTCATTCGTTCTTGTCCTATATGTCCCAATCTAGCATGCCAAATTTCATCATTAACATCAGCATTACTAGTAAGAGCAATGTTTGAAAAATAACTATTATTATTTGGTTCTACATCAAGAACCATAAAACCATTTGTTACATAACCATATCCAATTAACACAGAGTTAATTCGAAGTTCCACACAACGGCTATAAAAATTTACATTGTAACCTAAATCAAGAAGACAAATAACGGAAACCAGATTCCGTCGAATCTCAGGAGCGTACAAGACATCATGTAGAAACAAGGTGCCTCCACCACGTAGGTTGAGCTTGCAAGTGCCAATTCCTTTGACTTCAATTCTTGCATTGTTTCCTACATATATCCATTTGTTGCCAGCTGGTACCCGACGGTACTCCACATATGTAGCTCGATCACGAGCTACGTGGTTCGTTGCTCCTGAATCTACAATCCACAAAGGATACGAATCAGCTAACAACACTGTACTCGCAACATATTGCTCGTGGAAAGAAGACAAAAATGGTTTTACCTTTTTAGGCTCAGTACAATCCCGAGCAAAATGGCCCTTCTTGCCACAGTTGAAGCAGGTCAACTTGCTCCTAGGTTTTTGTCCATTTTTCTTTCCTTTCTTCTTGATTTGGTTTTTCGCAGCAACAGCATTAACCTCCTTTCCTTTCCCCTTTCCTTTCTTGAACCACTTGTTCTTATTCTTGGAACCAGAACCTTCAGCTACAAAAGCTTGACCCGAAATCCTTGCGGATTCAATCCTCTCCGCCTTAAGTTCCACATGGCGTGAGACATCGGTGAAAGTCTTGATACTCTCACTATGGGTCAGGTTTTGTTTCATCGTTTCCCAAGAATCAGGAAGGGAACGGATAACTACCTGAACCTGTTGTTCATCGGTCAACGTATAACCTGCAGTCTTCAGCTCTCGAATCATGTTACCCATCTCCCTGAGATGTTGGGCCATGGTAACATTCGAGCGCTTCTTACAACTATCAAATTTGATAGTTAGCTGACGGAGCTTACTCAGACTGACTCCACTGTACTTCTCTCTAAGGGCTACCCAGACAGCATGAGCCGATGGTAATGGCTCTTACTCAAATACTAGGTCATCTATCATTGAACTAATCAATATGCCCTTAGCAATGGAGTCCTTCCTTTTTCATGCCTTATAGGCATCAAGGTCACGTCTGTGCTGTGCTGTGGAACCCTCAACCGGTTCGTCCATGATTTGGTTTACAGCCTCCAGAACTTCTTGTTCCTCAAAAACATATTGTATCTTGAGGTGCCAGATTTTGTAGTTATCCCCATATAATTTCTCACCCTTATTGAGTTCAGCTATGATGTTTTTAGTTGCCATGATCTACATAAATAAACAAATTATTTATTATTTCAGTGTAATTCATATATGTGCAACTATTTATTGACTCAGTGTAAATTAGAGTTAGTTTACAAAATCAAGTGATAACATTGTTTCCACTCATCATTTGTATGTTCTAATCTAATCAACACTAATCAATTATATTACACATATCCCAACTAATGAACAAATCATTTTATATGAACAAATCATATTTATATGAACAAATCATATTTATATGAACTAATCATATCATGAAATGAACCAATCATTTCCAAGTTAGTTAACATATAACTTAACTTTTATTATATAACTCTGTTCGTACAAAACAACAGAAATTATTACATGACTCAAAAACTAAATGAGCTAACACTGCTTGTACATAACGACAGCAAACAAAACACTAATAAACTAGATAGGCCAGCACTGCTCCCACTAGGATAAACACTAGTATAGCAGCCAACACTATCCCTATTAACCTGGACTCATTTGGGATAATCTCATATGGGGTAGCTGCAGGATTCTCCATTAGATCCATTTCTGGATCTTCCTCGAGCATCTCCTCGTCCTCTTCAGACTCTTCAGGCTCTTCTTCACCCATATGGTGAAGTAGTTCCTCACACAGTACTGAATATGTGACACGCCCTTGATGGCGCCCCCATACATAGTCTGCTATTATCCTGGGATACTCTGGCAATGAATGCATCAATGCCCAGATCCTATAACTGTCCAGGACTGGAAACTCTTCTTGCTCAAGTTTCCAAAATAGTCTATCCAGCCGTCTAACATGTCCGTCAACTCCATAAGCAGACTTATACTCTATCTCCTGAATCTCCTCTCGGAGCTGGTTTCGCCGCACTTCGCGACGAGTCAATGTGGTAATCGTCCGTGCCATCTGAAAAATTGAATTTAAATAAGTCAGTACAAAATCGACTAACCAGTACAAAACCAGTTTAATTCAATTTATACAGGCATACCATCATTATAAATCAAGAAAAATAAATTTTCTCGATTTTCAGGAGTTTAAGTCGACTGACCCATTAGACCGGTCAATCAGGAGTCTGGATGTTAAACTTAGTCTATTGTCCTTATTAGAACTAATCTAATTGGACCTATGTTCTGTTCTTGTTTAAGCCCATTTGAGTCAATCACAGACTTATTAATCAAACTCAGGTTCTTTTGACTCGTCCAATTGCCCATTGGATTAAGTCTGACTCATTAGAACAAATCCAATGTTTCTGATCAAATTTTGACACAACGGAACTAATCCGGTCATATTTGATCAGCCCAACTTCTGTAATCAAGAATACCCAATTAATTCAATAATAAACCGGACTGGTTAAACCAACAAATAATTTAAACCAGCTTTAGGTATTATTGAATCAAATTGGTCTGCTTAAATCAATCAATAATTTAAACCAGACCTAGGTTTGATCGGACAAGTTGGTCTGATTCCATTTTCAGTAAATTGAACCATAAATTAATTAAATATTTATTTATTAATTAATAATACATTTTCTTATGTATTTAATTAATTAATAAATATATTTAATTAAAGTTTAACTCATGCACTGTTTATTTAATTGATTATCAATTAAATCTTAAACAGTAGTCTGCATGCAACGATTACAATTTACTGTGCTTGGAAGAAAAACAAAATTGTTCATGCCTTTAATCGATTCAAGGATACCTGAATCGATTCAGTTGATGATTTTTTTTTTTTCAGTGCTTCGTAAAAACACTGTTCATTCTATTTTTCTTCTCTTCAATCGATTGAAATAGTTTCTTCTTCTCACTGTGCTTCGTTAAAAGCACTGTTCATCCCGCGATTTTGAATCGATTGAAAAATCATTTCAATCGATTCAATCCAATTGAATCGATTGGTTAATCGATTCAATTGATGAACAGTATCGTCTTCTTCGCAACAGAAGAAGAAAACGCGAGCTTTTTCGCATCGATTTCCATGCTTTCAAAACTATGCATGTTCTGATACCATTGTTGGTAGTTTTGAGAGCATGAAAATTAAACTAAAATGAAGTAATTAAAATAATAATGCGGAAACCATAAACACTCACATTGATCTCCCGAAGAACCGCAACCGAAGACGTCGGTCGATGAAGAAATTGCTGCTGTCGGAAGCACGATCACGGAGCAACCGGAAAGAGCTTCAATATTCACGAACCAAATCCCACACTGGATGTTCTTCCTTTGCTCGACCAAATCATCTCACAGCTCTCTTCTCTGATCACCTTCACAATCCCTCTGCTCACCTCGATCGCACACCCCCTTCCGATTGCCTTGGACGCCACCATTTATATCAAGAAAGACATCGGTTACCAACCGATGCCTTGATGACAGCTTTAAATGGAGGAAGATGAAGGATCGGCACCCCTTCATCTTCCCGACGTTGCAACTGATGCAACGTCTAACATTATGGACCGGTGGCGTGGACCGGTGGCGTGACAAGAGCATAGGCTCGGCTCAAAGTCGGCTTCTACTTCCAAAGTTGCCCTCACGTTGAAGCCATTGTTAAAGAGGAGATTGAGAATGCCCTCAGAGATGACGAAGGCGTCAGCACCGACTTGCTCAAGATGCACTTCCATGATTGCTTCGTCAGGGTGATCAATCACACTCCTCCTCCTCCTCCTCCTCCTCCTCTCGTCAAATTGTAACGTAAGGGATCTGAATTGATGACGAATCGAAGTGTTTGCATCGATCAGGGTTGCGATGATTCGATTTTGTTGGATTCCACCAATAGTAGCAAAGCCGAGGACTCGGAGATAACCTCATGCTTGAACGATTCGACATTATCGATGTCGTGAAGGAGAAGCTGGAAGCCGCTTGCAGAGGAGTTGTCTCTGTAAGTACTCGAGATACTTTGATGTGATCAACCGACTTAAAATTAGGCCTTATATGTTTTTGATGTTTTGTGTCTAAGTGTATAGGAACTTAAGAACACAAGAAGTCGAGCGAAAGATCCAATGAACGTAAAGGATTGCACGGAACTTGAGTCAATGAGCTCAGTGTATCTGAGGGACGAGGAGCTCCGGAAGAGTACACCGGTGGACGAGAAGGATGTACACAGCACATTCAAGGGACGAGAAGTCGAGGAGGAAGCATGCTTGAGAAGAAGGTCGGAATTGGATTCGTGTGAGTTCAACTGCAGATGACCGGAACATCACTCAAGCAAAGTGGACCTGAAGACTCGAGGTGCCTCAACTGTTTAAAGGTGCATCGAATGGTTAGAATTGATTAAACCAGATTTGGAAACCAAGGCGCCTCCGATGAACTTGAGGTACCTCGGATGAATAGTACCTGAGGTGCCTCTAGAAGCGTCTTAAATGAACAGAAGTCGAGGTACCTCCGATTGACTGAGGCACCTCCATTCAAGTAGAACCGTTGGTTGACCGTTAAGCAGCAGATAAAACTTTATCCAGCTGGAGGCATCTCCAACTGTTCCGAGGCGTCTTTAATACAGTAACTTTTCCAAAATGCTATAAATAGCACCTGGGAGCTAAGGTTCAAAACAACAATCGTTGTATGATTTCTTTAGTAATTCTTGAGCTTTCAAAGTTTGTAAGAGTCTACTCCGCCTTCACGAAGGAGTTTAGTGGAGTTTTTTCAACCACATAGGTTATAATCAAGTAAAACCCTTAGCATTTTTACCTTTATTTAAGTTATTATTTTTATGTTAATTACTTGCTTTAATTAATATGGTATCATTGCTAAGTTCAAAAGCAAGAAATTGGTTTTGACTTTTTTCAGGGTTATTCACCCGACCCCTCCCCTCTAGCCGACCGCGAATGGTCCAATAGTCTCTTGTGTCGATCTCCTCACCTTAGTTGCTAGAGATGCCATCGTTCATGTAACGTTCTTGTGTTGACTCTGTTCGATCTTGCTCATCAATTGATCATTAAGATGATTAATTGGACAGTACGGAGAAATTCACTATGAGGTGCCTGTCAAGGAGAAGAGACGGGAGGATCTCCGTTGTCTCCAACACTGACATCCTCCTTTTGCTAGACTTCGAGCTTGCCATACTTATCGACTTGTTCATCTCCAAAGGGTTGAGCCAGGTTGAGATGATCATCCTCTCGGGAGTCCACACTATGGACATTGTTCACTACGATGCCTTCTCCAAGCAATTGGACACTGCAACCCTGACATTGGAGGTGGAGTACAGTGCGGCTGTACTCGACGGGCCTAGTTTGATCAAAAGAACAAGAGCTAAGACGATTAGAGGTATATTTGACATTTAAATTTTAGTTAAATATTAGATATGGAATATATTTGGATTACATGTTGTTGGTCTTGTAAATAAGATTACAAAACTTTATTACCTTTTATAAGTCAAATTACATTACATTGCAACTTTAAAATTATACCAAAAAAAAGTAATTAATTTTGTAATGTAATCTAATCTTGATTACATTACAAGGTTGATTACCCCTCATCATATAGAGCAAAGTGTAATCATACCCTTGGACCTAAATTCTACTGTCTAAATTGAGAGATGCATATTTTTGGAATCTTTGTAACCTTAAAATAATTTGGTACAATCTTATTAAAAGATCTAGGCTTATTATACTTGCTCATCAATATCACTCACTACTACAATTTGAGGGAAAGACATCACTTTGGAACAACACTTTTATACACTGTTACAACAGGAGAAATTTTCTTAAAAATTTACAACACTTTAAATAAGTGTTGCCTATATAAGAAAATATAACACTTATTATTGTATACATACAACACTTTTTACTTAGTGTTGCAATAATTATAAGAATATGCAACACTTTTATTTTATATATGTAATATTTTTTTTATAGTGTTACCAACTTCTTTAATTGAGAGCGTGGGGAAAATTTTTTGAACATTTTTTTTAATGTAAATAAGAGGGAGAATAAAAAAAACATAAACTTAGGTGATGATTTAACCTTAGGTTTTAATCTTCCTATCCTTTTCTCCTCCCAAACTCATTGCTACCTGCCTCTTCTCTCGATCTCTTCGTCGCAGATCGCCATCGCCACTCTCTCCCCCTCCCGATTCCAATTGTGATTTGTCTCCCCTCTTACATAGTCACAACCGATCATCGTCGGTGACCCATACCCTCTTTCGAGCCTCTCCTCGTTGAGAAGCTCGATGCTGGTCGCCCATCACCAATTAACTTGAAGCCACGATGTTGAGCGACGACAACGTTACCACGCACCGAAGTAGACGTCAGTCGTCCTAAGCACGCATGGCGGCTGGCTACTGATCTCTCTCTCTCTCTCTCTGCCCTCGCCCCTTTTCTCTTCGTCATCGAGCGCACGCCTATTTCCCTTGGCATTGACAATAGAGAGGATTCATCCCCTAGACCGACATATACATCGACACCATCATCGAAGGGTACTTGACACCGGATCGTGTGCACAACCATCGCTACCACTGTCGAGTTGCCCTTTGCTATTTAGGAAGGGACTGTGGTTGGTTGCTAGAGCTAACGTTAAAGAGGAGGGGTTGCTACCATCCGAGGGATCATGAGCGGCGGATCCTTAGCTTTCCTTCCACCACCATCTCATTTGTCGGAGTTGTATTCGGCCATAGGCACTAGCACCTAGCTGTAACCAGTATTGCAGGCGGCCAATCATGACCTCTGCACATCCTCATACTCTCGATCTCTCTCTACTGATCACCGGTGTGACCTACTGCCACACTTGAGCAGATCCACAGCTCCGACAATCACTGTTTGTGGGTGATTCACAGCTCTGACTACCATTTTCAGCTATGAACCTCTTCAGTCGTGAGCCACCACAGATTTGGTGAGTATGTGGAATGATTAGGTTAACTCAATTAGGATTTTCTAACCCTAATTGTGATTATGTTTGGTTAATCATATTATGGTAAATTGGTATGATTTGAACAAGTGTATCCCTTGATAATTCATTTGTTATGTCTCTATTGATGATATCATGTTCTTAAATCTCTTGGGAAATTCTCTTTCTTTTGTGAGTATTGAACATTAGGGATCTGAAATCCTAATATTTAGTTCATACTTACTTTTATATGTTACTGATGATTGGCATTTTCTGTTGAGAAAGGTTAAGTATGCAACACCAGTGGAAATGACTCTGGTAATGACTGTTGAACCTAGATTTGGTGGGCAAAAGTTTATACGAGAAACAATGGATAAGGTTATTACACCGACTATGTTAGGACCAAAAGTAGCTAGAGGGGGGGGGTGAATAGCTCGTCGCGTTCGCTCGGTGCGCTTCATTGCTTGGCGTTGCTTGTTTCTTCTTGGATGTGCAGCGAAAAATACAAAGAAACAACACACAACGCTAACACGGTTGGTTTACTTGGTATCCACCTCACAAGAGGTGACTAGTCCAAGGATCCACACCACACACGCACCCTCCACTATGAAAACACTCCTTTATGGTAACTACCAAAGGCGGAGAAGCCCTACAACACTCTCAATACAAGAAGAAGAAAGGGAAATACAAGTTAAGCAAAAGCTTACAAGATGTGTAGTAAAAACCCTAACCCTAACTTCTTCCTCTTGCAATGGATCCGCCTCTTGACTTGGAAAGCCTCCAAGATCCTTCAAGAACTGGCGATCACGTACTTGTAGAGAGCTGTGGAGAAGCTGGCGAAGAGCTGAAGTGAATCGGAGAAGTGGTTCCGGAAGGAATCGAGCGCCTGCGGCCTTTATCGACGCCAACGGTCGGATCCCGATCGATTCAAATGTTCTGAATCGATCGGGGAGGCTTTGGATCGATCCACGGATCGATCCAGAGCGCCTCTGTGCTCTGGAAATAGCGTCTGGATCGATCCACGGATCGATCCAGCGCTTGTCGCGCGAAGCAGCATCGTCCCGATCGATCGGCTGATCGATCGGGACCTCTGGATCGATCCAGAAGCTTTCTGTTCGCTGGGAAGAATCTGGATCGATCCACTGATCGATCCAGAGCTTGGATCGATCCCCGGATCGATCCAGCACTTGGTTTTTGCCCAAAACCAAGTCCCAAACCTCCCTAACCAACATCCGGTCAACCTTGACCTGTTGGTACATCATGCCTAGCATCTGGTCACTCCCTTGACCTGCCAGGACTCCCCACCAAGTGTCCGGTCAATCCCTTTGACCCACTTGGACTTTTACTCGTCGTGCCAAGTATCCGGTCACTCCCTTGACCTACTTGGACTTCCCAACACCAGATGTCCGATCATCCTTGATCCATCTGGTTTTCCTTCCTTGCCAAGTATTCAGTCAATTCTTTGACCTACTTGGACTTCCCAACACCAGATGTCCGATCATCCTTGATCCATCTGGATTTCCCTTGCCTGGCTTCACTCACCAGGACTTTCACCTAGCTTCACTCACTAGGGTTTCCATCTGCCTAGCTTCACTCACTAGGACTTTCACCTGGCTTCACTCACCAGGATTTCCTTCTGCCTAGCTTCACTCACTAGGACTTTCACCTAGCTTCACTCACCAGGATTTCCTTCTGCCTAGCTTCACTCACTAGGACTTTCTTCTGCCTAACATTCCAGTTAGGACTTCCCAGTCAAGTATCCGGTCAACCTTGACCTACTTGACTCTTCTTCAATCAATATCTTATTGTCAAACATCTAAACCCAAACCAAAACTCAGCTTGGTTAACCAGGTCAACCTTGACCTGAGGGATGTTGCACCAACAATCTCCCCCTTTTTGATGTTTGACAATACCACACTAACACTTACAATACCACATGTAAGTTAGGCTAATCCCATAGCCTCATTCTTCATGCCACTAGGTAATGAAAGCATAAGTTAAGCTCTTCATTCTCCCCCTAAGAGGGCAAACTCCCTCTAGGTAATGAAGCCTAACTTACTCCCTTTCACAAGCCCTTTCATTCTCCCCCTATTGGCACACATCAATCCCTTATTGATAAACCACATCGACCCATATTTGGACACATCAACCTATGCTCCAATTTTGGGCACACTTCAACAACTCCATTTGTTGAAGACTCTCCCCCTGAAGAGTTACTCATCGTTCTTCACAACATCACTCGTTGTGATCAACACGATACTGAAGGTCCCGTACCCTTCATTATCCTTACCCCTACATTCTCCCCCAATGTAGGTAAATGCCCATCCTTGAGCATTATCCTTTGAAACCTCTGAACAAATGAGGATATCCACTCCCCATTTTCAACCCATGCTCAACCTTGAGCATATTCTTAACAGAAGGTTAACCACCTTCCAAGGTTCATGAAAAATAGTTTTTCATGTCTTTAAAGAGTACCTCCCCCTAAAGACATGGTGGTAACTTCTGTCATTGCACCAACAATGACTTGGAATCCCTAAAACTTTAGGAAACCCAAATTTAGAAGTTTTTTTTTTTTGAGGTTCAAATATTCAAAATTTGAAACAAACCTCAACCTAAACTTCAATGAAGTCTTCCTTTACCATTCCATCCTTGTTTTCAACACGAAAACACCCTTTTTATGTATACAAATGTATTTTAAGGGTTTTGAATGGTTACCTAGACTAAAATAGGTTCAAAGTGCTGAAATCAGGCTTTCCCAGCCAAAATCAGCAACTTGGATCGATTGGAGTTGGGTTCCAATCGATTGAACCTTTCTGAATCGATCCACTGATCGATTCAGACTACCTGGATCGATCGGCTGATCGATCCAGCGAGCTACTGCTCGCGTGATTTGCCTTCTGAATCGATCCATGGATCGATTCAGGCACTCCAATCGATCCATGGATCGATCGGAGCTCTGATAGTTGCTGAAATTCCATTTCAGTCAACTTCAGAAACCCCTAGAAAATTCTACAAAAATCCAAAAATTATGAAATTTCGTGTAGACATTGTTTAGGGCATATATTATCAAGGAAAAATAGTTTTCTATGAAAATACATCATATTTTCAAAGATTGACACAAACTTAAAAACTTGCAAAAACTTTAGTGTTTTCTTCAAGTTTGTGTCTAACTATTCAATGGTGATTACTATCAAAAGATAGCCTTCACCAAGGTTTTCCAAAAACATTTTAAAAACATTTTCAAAACCAATATCCCATCATGTTCCTTGGGCATAATGCACATGACTTGTACATTAGCTTTCCCAATGATGGGAAAACACATAACTATGTGTTTTGATGAACCTAAAACTCAAAAGAATGCACTAAATCAACATTTTGAGTTTTGTTCATCTTCCTAACATCTCACTTGTATCTAATGTGCACTAAAACACATACATGTCATCTTATAGTCCTTGTGAGATGTAAGATTTTGGTTTTGCCCTATTCTAGGGATCATGCATATCTATCTAGGCATTTCAAAGATATTAGACATCCACCTAGGATGTCACTTGTTAATAAGTGTTGTTAAATGCCATTTATCCTTAACTACAAGAAATTAAACTAATGCATGATAATGTTATGACATACATCAAAAGGAAATAATTTTCAAAAGAAAATATCCTATAACTACATGATGTATGAATGTCATGACATGGTATTTTTGTATTTTTCATAATAAGTCATGAATGCAAAAGTAGACATGATGTCATGGCATATGATGGGCAAACAATCATGGCAAGATTTAGCATAAATAAAATATACCTAGATTAACTATCTAAGTATCCTTAAAACCTTAGCTAAACTTACAACTTAAACCTAGATTGCCCTTAAGTGCGTCAAGAAAACGCCAAAACCTAAATTGGCATTTCTAATTCCCTTGATTAATTTATGCCAATTGAAATTAAGCATATTCCTCAAATGTTGGCATATTTCATTTTTCCACAAGAGTAGCACTTCAACATAAGACTTCAATTTCCTTTAATTTTCTAAGAACATACCAAAATCCCAACTTGGTAGCTCTTATGAATTTCCCAATATGTGCCTTTTAAGATTAAAATCAAATTTTCACCACTAGGCACATTTTACTCTTTCAAGGAGTAAATACTTTTCATTTCATTTTCAAAGGTTAACAAAAACCTTGAAAATGCTCCTTGAGTGTCAATTTCCTCAAAGTTGGGTTAACTACCCTTCTAATCGGAGTTGACACTCTCTAACCCCTCTATGGGGTAGAGAAGATGCTCCTAGGAACCCAACACCTATTGGTGCTCCTTGAATGCTCTAGGTACTCACTAGGGATAACTTCCCTAGATACCTTCCTAGTGACCTTGTTGGGCTTCTTAGAAGCCTTGGTCACATTTTCTAGGTCAACCCTAGGAATAGCCTCCCTTGTGACCTTGTTAGTGACTTTCTTAGACTTCTTAGAAGTCTTAGTCACTTTGGTTGCAAAAATACTCTTAGGGATGACTTCCCTAGTATTCTTGACTTGACCACTAAACCTAGGGTTTGTTCCATAACTATATGGAACCCTATGATAACTAGACACATCCTTCTTAGCCTTTGGTTTCTATCCCAAACCTCTATGGCTATTTGATGGCTTTGATTTTCCTAGCCCTAGGTTTTGCTCATTTTGCCCTTTTAGGATATTTTCCATCCTTTTTAGGGTCTTTTCCATTTTGTCAAGTCTTGACCTCAAGACTTGATTTTCTATCATTAAGTCCTTAGATTTTGGTTTTTCATTAAGCCCATGAGCATTTTGGTTTCTAGGCTTGTATCTAAAATCCTTAGAGTTATTGCCTAGATTTTTACCTACATTCCTAACCTTAGGTGTAGTAGTCTTAGCATGTAGGGCCACATACTTTTCCTTAAAGCCCTCATGCTTTCTATTCTTATGGTAAATTGCATTAAAATGATAAAAGTTAGAACTATCATGCTTTTTACCATAATGTAAAGGAGTAGGCTCAATAAAAGATACCTTCTTCTTTACCTTGGAGGCTCCCCCTTGACTAGTGCCTCCTTGAGCCTTGACCATCTTCTTCCCCTTGGGGCATTGACTACGGTAATGCCCCTTTTGTTGCAACAAAAGCACACAATGTGCTCCTTGCTCTTCTTTGTTCCGGGATGGTCTCCTTGGGCTTCACCTTGCCCTTTTGTGCCACTTGGCCCTTCTTTTTGGCCAACTTGGGACACTTGCTCTTGTAGTGCCCACTTTCCCTACACTCAAAACATATTATATGATTTTTATTATTAATTGACATATTTATACCTTTTGTGTAGGGATGGCACTTGTTCCGGATGTAGAAGCTTCTCCATTTGATCTTTCTTGACTTGTGGAGGTAGAAGCTTCTTCCTCCTCTTCTTCTCTTGACCCGGATGTAGAAGCTTCTCCTTCTTCTTGATCCGGTGTCACCAAGGGTTGCTCCCCCTCAATCCTAGAGGTGGAGGCTTCATCATCTTGAATGTGAAACAAGGAGTATGCTCCCTCCTTGTTCCCTTCGTTGCATTCCCTTGAGGATGAAGCTTCTTGAATTTCCTCTTCTTCGGAGGTTGAGCATCTCTCAACCTCGGAGTCCTCCTCTTGGTCTTGCTCCAATGAGTCGCCCTCTTTGGATTCCTCTTGATCTTGTGCAGTGGAGGGGATCTCTTCATGAAGCTTGGCCAATTTGCTCCATAATTCCCTTGCATCTTCAAATTCTCCAATTTTGCAAAGGATGGTGCTTGGCAATAGATTGACCAAAAGCTTGGTCACTTTGTCATTGGCCTCGCACCTTTGGACTTGCTCCGGGCTCCATTTACTTTTCTTTAGAGCTTTGCCCTTGGAATTTTGTTGGAGCTTCGAAGCCTTCCGTAAGAGCAAACCATTGCTCTATCTCCATCATAAGAAAGTTTTCGATTCTTGATTTCCAAGAATCGAAGCTCGTGGAGGTGTATGGTGGAGCCACCCTCGTGTCAAATCCAAGTCCATCCTGGAATTGCATCTTGAAGTTGAGCTTGATAAAGTCTTGAACTTGAAGAATTTGCTCCAACTTCTTCACCCTCTAGCTTTTCTTGTTACGCTTGACCCTTCCGGCGATGATTCCGGTGAAGAGCGGCCTTGCTCTGATACCACTTGTTAGGACCAAAAGTAGCTAGAGGGGGGGGTGAATAGCTCGTCGCGTTCGCTCGGTGCGCTTCGTTGCTTGGCGTTGCTTGTTTCTTCTTGGATGTGCAGCGGAAAATACAAAGAAACAACACACAACGCTAACACGGTTGGTTTACTTGGTATCCACCTCACAAGAGGTGACTAGTCCAAGGATCCACACCACACACGCACCCTCCACTATGAAAACACTCCTTTATGGTAACTACCAAAGGCGGAGAAGCCCTACAACACTCTCAATACAAGAAGAAGAAAGGGAAATACAAGTTAAGCAAAAGCTTACAAGATGTGCAGTAAAAACCCTAACCCTAACTTCTTCCTCTTGCAATGGATCCGCCTCTTGACTTGGAAAGCCTCCAAGATCCTTCAAGAACTGGCGATCACGTGCTTGTAGAGAGCTGTGGAGAAGCTGGCGAAGAGCTGAAGTGAATCGGAGAAGTGGTTCCGGAAGGAATCGAGCGCCTGCGGCCTTTATCGACGCCAACGGTCGGATCCCGATCGATTCAAGTTTACGAATCGATCGGGAGGCTGGATCGATCCACGGATCGATCCGGAGCGCCTGCTTCGGAAATAGCGTGCGGATCGATCCACGGATCGATCCGGCGCTTGTCGCGCGCAGATCGTCCGATCGATCGTCGATCGATCGATGGATGGATCGATCGATCTCTCTCCCTTGGAAGAATGCGGATCGATCCAGCGATCGATCCGAGCTGAATCGATCCACGGATCGATCCGGCGCTATTTTGCCCAAAACCAAGTCCCAAACCTCCTAACCAACATCCGATCAACCTTGACTGTTGGTACATCATGCCTAGCATCTGGTCACTCCCTTGACCTGCCAGGACTCCCCACCAAGTGTCCGGTCAATCCCTTTGACTCACTTGGACTTTTACTCGTCGTGCCAAGTATCCGGTCACTCCCTTGACCTACTTGGACTTCCCAACACCAGATGTCCGATCATCCTTGATCCATCTGGTTTTCCTTCCTTGCCAAGTATCCAGTCAATCCTTTGACCTACTTGGACTTCCCAACACCAGATGTCCGATCATCCTTGATCCATCTGGATTTCCCTTGCCTGGCTTCACTCACCAGGACTTTCACCTAGCTTCACTCACTAGGGTTTCCATCTGCCTAGCTTCACTCACTAGGACTTTCACCTGGCTTCACTCACCAGGATTTCCTTCTGCCTAGCTTCACTCACTAGGACTTTCACCTAGCTTCACTTACCAGGATTTCCTTCTGCCTAGCTTCACTCACTAGGACTTTCTTCTGCCTAACATTCCAGTTAGGACTTCCCAGTCAAGTATCCGGTCAACCTTGACCTACTTGACTCTTCTTCAATCAATATCTTATTGTCAAACATCTAAACCCAAACTAAAACTCAGCTTGGTTAACCAGGTCAACCTTGACCTGAGGGATGTTGCACCAACAGACTATTCTACCTTAAATTTGTGATATTCCTTACCTTTTTGTCCTTTTTAATTCTATTCATTCCATCTCTCAATTTCCATTTTAGGTATGCACATTGAGGAAAGAATTTCCAAACCTTGATATAGAGTTGAGTAAGGTCTGATAGGACCTTTACGTTCAGCTAGAGGGGGGATGAATAGTCTTTCTTCGATTTTTTTCACTTACAACTTGTTAGCGAAAGCAAATAGAGAGAAATGAAGGACAAGACAAATAAGAAAACAACACAAATTCCTTGGTTTACTTGGTCTCCACCTCCTTGAGGTGACTAATCCAAGGCACACACCCACATGATCAAACTCCAATATGAACTTCTCCTTCTCGTTATCACAAACGAAGGTGGAGAAACCTTTACAAGGTTGCATCTTCCTCTTACAAGATGAGATCTAGGATTAGGAGGAAGAGACTCAAAATCTTTTGCTTTGAAATCACTTGGAGAGCTCTCTTTTTGCTTAGCATAATGAGTATTCCAAAAACGTTGTTTTTGCTACAGTGCATCTCCTCTTTATATTCGTCTTCAAAAGTAGTCGTTTCTCACGTGATCTTCGTAGTCGATCGATTGAGCACATCTCCAATCGATTCAAATATAGCTATTGAGCGCCGTCACGATCGATTGGGCCAACACTGGATCGATTCAGCCGCAAATTTCATAGGTACAGAAGTGGATTAAATCAATCGCCCGATCGATTGGTTACCTCCAATCGATCGGTTGATCGATTCAAAATCGCATTGTTCCTTCGTGCAGAAACCTTGTGAGTCGATCGACTGATCGATTGGTTATCTTCAATCGATCGGCTGATCGATCCAGGTTCGCACTGTGTTCTTGCGCAGGAAGCATGTGAATCGATCGACAGATCGATTGGATTCCTCCAATCGATCGGCTGATCGATCCAAGTTCCCTCTATGCTCTCGCGCAGAGGCTATCAATCGATCGGTCGATCGATTGGTTTCCTCTAATCGATCGGCTGATCGATTCAGTAGTATTCTGTTCCATAGTTATGCGCTCAATCGATTTACCAATCGATTGCTTGCTGGTTTCCTAACTAATACCTCGTGCCAGATGAGCGCATCCCTGGACTTTCTTGCCCAGACTCCGGTCCTCGATCTCCTTGGACTTCTTCTTGCAAAACTTGCAGCACATGTTAGATCCAAGCGTATGAACCTAAACTTAAATAGTTGTCAACACATTGAAAACATCCAGGGCATGATTGCACCAACAAGGTCTCCCTTTTATTATGCATTAGTGTAGTTCTCTTAGCATGTTTATTAAATATCTTATTACCTTGGGAAACTACGCCCCTCCATCATCCCAACTTAGAGAAAGTGACATTTGTTCGATAATTCTTTTTGTAACAAAACCCATTGGAACCATTTTCACCCCTGAATTAGTTTTATGTCTTACATACAACAGCCTTAAGGCTCCAAGAAAGTTTGATTGCCTCTGAAAAATCAATCTAGTATGCTATTGTCATATATTTGTAAATGTAGATAGTTCTTAAAGGTTTGTAGAAGCAGATGCAGTTTATTTCCTTGGTTCTAGCGACTAATTTACCATTAGAAAAGAAGGAAAAATATTATTGAGCATGTCATGTTTCTTGTTTCCAATTCTTGAACATTTATGATGTTTAGTTCCTTCATATGATATTAAACTTGTGAACATGTTTAGTTTATTATCAAAGCTATGGTGTGTGTAGACAAATGATTTGTATAGAATGTGAAGATTCATTAACTAGTTATTTTACTCCAACTTAACCTGAATTTATTGTTCTTTCTACTATTAATATTGTCTAAGGTTCTAAGATGTTAAATAGAAAAATACAGCTACAAGCATCTTTGGTTATATGCTTGGTATGACTCAATGTGGTTTTCTGAACTCATTCTTTCTGGAGTTGATAAGATGTTCTTGCTTTTAGCTAATTGTATTTTTGTTTCATTCTATGCTTGACTTGGCGTTCTTGGTTGGTGGTTGCATGTTTTGTTTACTCAATTATTTTTATTTACTGCTTTCTTTATTCTTGAAGAAGAAATAGTTAACAAGTATATGACCAAGAGTCTTAGGTACTTATTATAAATGGGTAAAACAACATATTAGGATACTTACTTTGAGTGTAGGTGGCCAAGCTTTATCAGTAAAGTTCAATATACTCCTATTAGTTTACTTTTTCTTTTGCCCCCTCTTAATTGATTATGCTTCTTTATATTCAATTGCAATCATAGTTTCTTTGGAGTTTGCATGGTAAAGATTGTTGTTTTATGTTTTCTGCAGGGGTATGTGGATAAGTACGTCAAGGTATATTTGAATTTGAGAGGTGGTTCATTTTTGGTTGTGGCACAAAGATTTGTATAGTTATGTAGAATTGTATGTGATACAAGAATTGTGATGATTCAAGTTTTGAAATGAGCTTCACACTGAAATATGTATATGACAAAATTATGGTTGTGAACAAGTTTATGCCATATGGAGGGATTCATGGAGATATTAATTGATGGATTTTGTATAATACTTTAGCTAACTACATATTTTTAGATGTCAATTGTTGGTTTTTTGTAAAATTTTAAGGAGAATATAGTGTGGTATAACTTTTACAATATAATGATCATATTTCAGATAATTTATTTTGTAGAATTGTGTTTGATTGGATGATAAAATTACATTATCAATAATATATTTGTGAAAAAAATAAATGTTACATTAATGGACAAAAGTGTTACCTTTTTAAAAATAAAACGCAAATATAAGTGCTGCATATGAAGCAATATGTGATGCATTTAAGAAGTAAAAAATTTAATAAAAAGTGTTGCATTTGTAGAGAAAATGTTGCATTATTGGGTTAAAAATTTATAAAAAGTGTTGCTATTAATAATAAAAAGTGTTGCTATTGCTCAAGAGTAACAAAAAAACAAGTGTTGCTTTTGAGAGAAAAAATTGTTGTATATAAAGAAGTGTTGTCTTTGTTTTATATTACAATAGTTCAAGAAAGTGTTGCGTAAAATGACAAAAATGTTGCGTTATATCTAACATGACAGGACTTTAGAAGATAGAGTCAAAAGAGTTACCTTAGGCATAATGCAACATTTATAGTGCCAAAAATAACACTTTATAGCTGATGCCTTAGACTCAATTTGTAGTAGTGACTAAAGAATTCCTAAGACATCTCTAATTTAAATCATGTTAAGATTTTGAAATTCTAAATATTATAAGGTCATCAACCAATTTTGATTAAAACTTGTTGCTACTTTATAAATTTAGGAATCACTTCAAATCAAGACTATTACACTCCTAAAAAACTCTTAAATATGATCTTGTCTTCAAACCTAGATTTCACATCCTAATTGAGATATATATGTATTTTTGAAATCTTCACATGTGATAATTTGATACAAACTCATTAAATAACCTAAGTATGTCATACTTACTCACTAATACTACCAAAGGGTTTCTAACACTCCATAATTCATACTATATCAAGTTTTTAAAATTCTGAGCATATAAGGTTATTAAGAAGTTTTGATCAAAACTTGTTAATGGTTTTAGGGCTTCAAAATAATTTCAAATCAAAACTATTATATTCTTACGAGCTTCCTTGACAATGTCCTAACACCTATATTCCACCTTTTTCTTATCATAACCTATATTCTATAGTTCAAATTGAGAGATATGAGTTTTTAAATTTTAAAAGTCCATAAGTTGTGATTCAAATTTATCTCATAAGTAAATTAGGAAGAATTTTTTTAGATTAGTCACGGAACCACCTGTTCTGATTTAAATTATAACTTAGGAGATGGTAAACTCAAAAAGAGATTGCAACCAATTGTGGTTGGATCACGGCCATAATTCGGCCGCAATTACAAGTGGTTCATCCTTTGATCTACTTTTTTTAGACCAAGAGATCTGACCTCTAAAAAACTCATTAAATTCTAAATTCAAATCAATTCGAGTCAACCCAAACCCAACCTAAAAATCTAAAATCTGAACATCCTCTAACCCAAACCTGACCTGCACTTGAAAACCCCAACTCAAATCTGATATTTTTTTAGTAAACTCAAGAAGGATTAACGAGTCGAGTTCATTTTTGACACCCCTAATATCAATCTTGATTTTTTTTATTTTCTATTTTTATTGCATTGATGTTTTAGTTGTTGGTCGGGACTAGGGATGATAATGAGACAAGGCAGGAACGAGTTTGTCATCTCATCCCTAAAGTAAATCACTATCTTCATCCTCGTCCCATTCCTATCTCTAACCTAATCAAAAAATCTTCATCTCCTAATCCATGGGAATTAAATTCTCATCCCCACCACAGAGATGACAATGGGCGAGGATAGGAGCAGACAGAAATTTTAAAAAATTCCTAAATCTAAATTTGAACCTGATAATACCTCCGTCCTGTTTTAAATTTTTCCTAGAGATATCAAAATCAGTGGGAAAAAATATTATCCCTAGTGAAGGCGGAGCCAAGGAGGGTCGATGGAGACAGACATCACCTTAATATTTTTTAGTAGATGTAAGAGATGTAAGAGAATAAAAAATGTGATTTGATGACGCAATCCCCTCTCTTAGGATCATCTCCAACCCACATCATCAAATTTGATATAATTTTCACACTACAATGGTACAATTTAAGCACCAAATACTATTTTAACTCCAACTCATCCACATCATATCACACCAAAAAAGAATATTCTTTAGAATATTCTATTATTTTTATTAATTGTTTATATGACAATTAATTATAATTAAAATATATTAAATAAAATTAAAATAATAATTTTAATAAATTAAATATATACAAATATATATAATAAAATTTAAATATGCTATTAAATACATTTATTTTAAATTTATAAGAAATAATAATTATATTTAATTATACTATAAATAAAGATAAAAAAATAATAATTATTAATTAATTACATTTGATTTTATAATAATATAATAAAAATTTTTAAAAAAATTCTCTCCATCACCAAATATGGTGATGTGAAATTTGGTGTATGGATTAGAGTAATTTATTGTTAAATTTATACTAAATTTGATGTTTTAATGATGGATTGGAGAGGCACTAAGTACATCTTTCGTCTTGTTCAATATGAAATTTTTGTTTTCGTCCCATCCGTGTATTGTATCTTAATCAAAATAAATTTACAAATGACAAGAATTTTTTTATTTTAAATTTTTTTTGCCTAAGACATAAAAATAACAAAATAATAAAATAAAATCATAACTATAGCCAACACAAAGTATAATTAAAATAGTTTATAGGGTTCAGAATTTCATAAGTCATAACAATCCAAATAATGAGGTAGACAAAGCAAAGAAGAGGTTTAGACTAATAATTAACAAAATTAAGATCAAATTTCATATTAAGTTAATCAAAAGATTTTTTTAAAAAATATTTTTTAACCTCCCCACTATACAAAGGATTTGTAGGATTATAAATGAACTAACTATTTACGAGTAAATTAGAATTCATTTATATTCATTAAGTGAATAAATTTGAGTAATTTATTAAAATAATAATTTTTTAAATATTTATAAAAAAAGGTTATCAATTGTTTTAATGTTTATAATAACAATATGAATTATTCATGAATAAGCAAAGAATATATTAAAACGTACAAACAATCTTATAAAATCATAATCAAATAAGATTAAAAATATAATAACATCCTACAATCAAACATGATCTAATTTAAAACTCACAAACTAATTTTTTTAATTGTTTTAATTAACACCCAGTATTCAACTTACCCAACTAATTAAGAGGTTATCGATCAGCCATTAGATTATGTCAATCATCATTTGCACTGGGACTTAAACAAACTAAATTCAAACTAATAAAACAAAAATCAAAATCAAGTTTGAAACTTTATTTTAGGACAGACTTAGTTCCTGAATAGTACAAAGTCTATAAATGACGGAAAGGCAATTTCCATGAAATCCCATAAATAAAAGTTTAGGGCGTCTAGCAAGATCCATGGAAATTTAGTTCTACTGGTACAAATTTGTTCTTGGATATCTATGTTTTAACATATCGACATTACTCAATATAGATAATAATGATACACTTACTACACTGCCTGCATCTGCCGGTCTTTCTCCGCCACCGACTTCATCGGAAGAGACAGCGTTTCCTCGTCGGTAGGAATGTCGTCGGGGTCCATCTCCGGCAGCGACATGCTCAAGATGAACTGCGTAAACAGGGGCCAATGCTCCGGCGAGAAGAACTCAGCACCCATCCTGTTATATGTGAATGAATCCAACCCTGAGATCTCGCCCATAATCTTCTCCTTAATCTTACTGAAGCCGACGGAGCCGACACCGACGATGGAAGAGTTCTCGCTGGAGATTCGCACCCCTTGCTTCTTGCATGCTCGGATGATCTGAGTTAGAAGTGACTCGGGGCTCGACCGCGCACCCTGCGGTTGCTCTGCGTCTGAGAGGTCGATGCCGGGGACGATCATGGCGCAGGAATGCTTCGCGAAGATCTCCGCCACCGCCTCGTACCCGTCTCTGCCTTCGGCGTTGTAGTATCCGGTCGTCAGCTGCGACGGCCGCGACCGGGTGTTGTGCCACCAGTGCACGAGCGGCACCTTGGCCGAGAGCGGAAAATCGCCGAACACCTTGGATGCGACGGAGAGAACGCGATCAGCGTGAGAGAGGAGCTTGCCGGAGTACCAAGAGAGGAAGAATTGGCCGTAAGGGGTTTCCCACGAACCGCCGTGATCCTTGAAGAAGGTGCCGGAGTCCGGTGAGCGGTCGTAGGCAGGGGCGTCGTGGGGTCCGGAGAGGCCCCATAAGGGGTTGCCGGCTTCCTCGGCGCACCTTTTGAGATCAGCCATCATGTATTTATCGTAGCATTGGAATTCGCCCACACCGGTGGAAGACTTGCCGCCGGAAGACGGGAAGGAAGGGTAGCGGAGCTCGCCGTTGGGCCCGAGACCGACGGTGATGTCCTGAGGACAAAGATTCGACTTTTATGGGTGTTCTTAATTAGATGAAAAAGGAAGAAAAGAGGAAGCTTTTTTGTTACAGTAATAGCGGAGCTCATTAAGTCGGTGAAGGCGACGCGGAAGCTCTGGAAGAATTCCTCGAAGGCTTCTAAAGGGGTCTTCCCGTCGAGGACGGGAAGCTCGTCGACGGCGAAGGAGAGACACTCGCGGTGGCGGCCTCCCGAGCGGTCAGTGAAGAGGATGTCGGGGTCGGCAGCGACGGCGCGCTCGACCAACTGGGGGAGTGGGAATTGAGGACGGCCGTGGGCGTGAAGGTGGAGGGATACGCGGAGGCGGAGGCCGGCATCGCGTGCCATGGCGGCAACTGCGAGGTAGGATGACCAGTCGCCGCCGGAGTTTGAGAAGACGCCCCATGAGATGGGTAGGTCGACGCCGTCGACGCCGAGGAGAGCGAGGGCGCGCATGCCGGCGGCGATGGCCTTCCCGTGGGTCACGACGTTGCCGGCGGAGACGGCGTCCAACGGCAGCCCGACGTAGAGCCGAGCCGGTTTCGCCTAAATCAAAAATTAAGAAAACCTTTTATCAGATTGTAAAACTATAAGAATCTTGCTTTTCTTTGCTTCAAAAATCTGACTTAGATCCGAATCACCGAAAGAAATCCCTAATTTTCATAAAAGATGCAACTTTGAACTTGGAAGAAGAAGAAGTAAAAGAACTGAAGAAGAAATGAAAATTACCTCGTTTTTAGCCGTCGCCTTCGCAATTTCATGCACCACCGCCTCAGGCCGGCTAGATCCGTCGCAGGCCGCCCGCACGGCCCGGTTCCTCCACGCGCCACTTGCCGGGGGCTGAAACCGGACCCTCCTCGGTCCAATCCGCGGCGAATCCCGGAACCCCAGGGTTCGTGCCGGGATCGCGTCCGCCTTCGCCGCTGCCGTTGCCGTTGCCGTCGCCGTCGCCGTCGCCGCCACCGCTTGCTTCACCACCAAACCCAGCTCCATCTTCTCCGACGAACTTCCAACTGCGCTCGACGAAATCGGGAAGAAATCGCAAAGGGGATCGAGAAGGAGGAGAAGAGAATTGCGTTTTGAGTTCCAATGCTTCGGTCAGTTTTGGGGATTGTCCGAAGAGGAGGACGAGGTAATAAAATGAAGAGCCAACTTCGCTTTGCCCCCACTGAGTTTACAAATATCACTTTAATAGCACTCAACAGCATAAAATTTTCAAGGGCAAAAATAAAAAAAGATGCTACTTTTTTCATTATTATTGTCAAAAATAAAAAAGTGCATCGGGTGCATATCTGTAAATCATTCTAGATTTAGAAAAAATATTTAATTCTATTTAAAATTATCAAATTTATAATATTTTATTTGATCAGTGATGAGTCACCCATGAATCAAATTCAAATTGAATTTAAATCCAATCTGAATTATTTTTACAGAATTTTAATTTAATACGTTCAAATTAAAATCTAATAGCTCGAACATTGAATTTAAATTTAAATCACTATGATGAACAATTCGAATCGAATAATTTTATTTTGAATTGAATCAAAATTATTTATATTTTTAAACTTATAATTAAATTTTAATATTATATATATTTTTCGAACTCAAACTCAAATTAGATTAATCTGCGCCCGTATTATTCTACCCTACCAATTTATATTAAAATTAAATTAAATCATTACTCCATGGCGTAAACTGTCATATTCAAAATTATAGGAATTCAAGTGCAAAAAAAAACGAAGGAAATTTTAGTTTAAAATTTTGTCTGTCAAAAAGACATGGTGCAAAAAGTGGAAACGGTACTTATTTAGGTCCTGCCACGTGTCCAAGCTCATCCACAGAGCTCAAAGCTCATCCACAAATACACGCTTTGCTCGTTACCGATTTCCATGGGGCAACAACTCATTGTCTTCGATCCACTAGATCACGAAAAGTCCCTTTTGCCCTTGGGTTCCTTGTCTTAACATAAACTATAACGGCTATTTATGGAATTTCACTCTTTTCGGATAAATCATGGGAGGTGGACGATACTGAAACCGCGGGCGGTTGGGGGGATACAGGATAAGACATGGGCCACCGACCACGAAGGGCAGCCAACGGAAGTCAGAATCAGTACAGAATCTTACACGTGGAAGTATAAGATTGGAAAATAAAAAAATAAAGAATTTAATCGGAGGAGGGAATCTGGTGGGGAAAGAATGGGGGGATGCGTACACGAGAGCACGCCGTGCCTGCCTGATTGGACACGTCAGCCACGTACGCCATGACAAACGGCGGCTTGTGGCTGCTTGCGGATTTATTTTATTTTTAAAAATTTATTTGGATAAAAATCGTAAGGCCGCCCTTAATTATGTAAATCATCAAAAACGCTCTTTTTGTTTTTTTTAATATATATATATATATATAAACCTAAGATATCCTACCAGATATTTTATTTTAAAAATATCTATAACCAGTGCTATTATAACTACTATAATTATATAAATTACTCAATAACTGATATATATCTAATATTATTATAGTATTATAATAATTATCCGATGACTGCTACAGTATTTTTAAATAATTTTAACTCATTTAAAATAATTTTAATAAAATTTAAATAATCTCAATTACGTAGTTAAAGAGTATTTGATATAATAGTATTTAAAGTTTATAGTTTATCATTTATAATTTATAATTTAGTTATAATGATTTTAAAATAATTTTAATTAATTTAGAGAAGTATTTTAATATAATAATAATTTATGTATAGTAATTTTGATTAAAGTGAACTAATTCTACTTATTATATTAAATAGCTACGGGTAATTGCTATATAATTGTACTTAAACTTTAAATCTTAAAGTCACTTTATTATCATAAATCCTAAACTTTAAAAATATTATTATATCAAAATAATTTTTTACCATCAAAATTATTTAAATTTTATTAAAATTACTTTAAAATAATTATTCCTTTACCTTCAAAATTATTTAAAATTAATTAAAATCATTTTAAAATAATTATAATAGTTACTTAGTAACTTTATATTTTTACCTTATTTAATTTAATATGATTCTTTTTTAATAGAAAAATAAACATCAATAATTAGATAGTTTATCAAGTCACACATAATTTTAACTTTTAGTTTCTTAGATTTATTAAATTATTCCAGCGAGTCATAGGATTGCGAATCTAGGGGCGTAAATTATACTAATATATAACACGCAAGGAGTGATTGATTTTGAATTTTACCATTTAAATAAACCAAATATAATAATTTGTAAATTTTTATAATTTTTTTAAAATAAAAATAATATAAATTACATGCATTTGATAAGCCTATGCTATTAGTTGAGCTCCATAAACTACTCAAAGTCAATTTAAATCGATAAGATTTTTAATAAATAAAATTGAATAAACTTCATGAATAAATAACTTTAAACATTGACTCCACTAGGTTCGTTTACTAGAAGAAAAAAGAAAAGAAAATATCTATAGAATTTCTAGGAGAAGAAAAAAAAATAATTACTTCACATGATTAAGAACCATAATGTCATTTACCTTCTGGAGTCATGCGACTTGGTCTTCTGGATCAACATGATTCTCCTAAGTGTTCCTTTTATAATTCTACACATAAAGGGTCATACCCTATTAAATATAATAAATAACAAATATCCAAAATATTAATTGAGTTTAACTGAATATGACAACCCGTAATACATAATTATTTCAGGATGTAAGTCCAGCGTTGGATGAATGATCCAACATGATTTGGCGATGATGAAGAAAATATGCAAATATAAGGGTGATAAATTCCCCAATATCCATGGTTCCTACAAAATTCTCTATATTTAATCATCTACAACAGTAAACAACAACAACAACAACAAATCAATTGGGTCAATATATGGATGAAAAAAAGCATCTATAATGAGTCTACATCATAACTACAAGAGGTAGAGTTTAACTTGCAAAGCGATTAATGTGTTGCTAGCTGATAAAAACCCTTCAGCCCCTATCAGACTTAGTAAAAGCTTCTTATTTTTAGCACAAGAAATACATTATAGAACTGCTTGACATGAAAAAAATTCAAAGTTCTAAGTGAAACAGTCATATCACATTCAGGTTCATACCTTGGCATTGTCGGTAATAAGAACTGATTACACATAATAGATCATGCCCACTTCTATAAGGCTGATATGTGGTATGCTTAAAGCCACTGAAGGGCCCCTGCAGTTCTTTCGGAGAAATGAGTAGGCAACGTCGATGAAAAACTTCTTCGTGAAGGATGATGTCCTACGGGCTTTTATGTATGAGTGTCCCAGTATGTAGGCAACTCCTGCTTGCTTCGCCTCCACCAATGCCTGTAGCTCTTCCCTCAACTGAGGGTCTATGTGCTCAGCGTCTGGCAGATCAAAATGGACTCGACGACGGCGGGTCACGCTTGGGGATTCTTGCTCGTACAGCGACTGCAAGCTTTGTAATGTTTCTGATTTGCTGCTCCTAGTCGGATTAGGGTCACCTGCAAGCTGATCAGCATCTCTCATCACCAACGTTGTGCCAGACAAGTCAGAAGTTTGAATAACGGCCATTCTTCCTTCAGGTGAGCAATCATAACTACCGGAAGATGTTTCTTCAGCTTCCATCTGAATGAATTTGGCAATGCTCAAAACCAAAAGGTTTTCAAAGTTCTCTTCGTCTTTCTGTACGTCTTTGTAGCCATGCCTAACTATGCACCTGTACATTCTGTAGGATCTAGGACCAATCCGGCCAATGAGATATCGTTCATCGGGAGGAACAAATGGTACTGGGACTGACTTCACACAAACAAACACAAGAACTTGATGAAAAGCAGGGAGGTTGGTGATAAAATGGGAGAATATAGCTGGCACGCCAGTAACCAACTCTGTGTAGATGAGTCCAATTCCGGGGACACGAACAATTCCGAGACTGGGTCCTAGTGTGAGGATCCATTTCATTGAGACCTTGTTTTGCAAGTCAAAGAGATATTTCCTCCGGGTGCCATAGTGCCACACATACATTACAACCATAAAGACAAAGGAGAGCGCCAGAGGTACCCATCCTCCCTGGGGAACTTTGATAAGTGAAGAGGACAGATAGACACCTTCGATGCTCCCAAAAAGGAGAAGAAACATCAGTGCAAACAAGTTGTTCTTTTGCCATACAAATATGATAACAAGGGCCATCAACCATGTTGTCACAAACATGACGGTCATGCATGCTATACCTGCAATCACAAAAAAGGTTTACCGTGATAAACAAATCAATGACAAATTTAGTTGCATCTACAAGAAACAATAAATAAACTCAAGGACATAACACTCAAATGATATGATTAATTCTTAGAACTATGAAGTAGGCCCTATGGAGGAAAAGCAATTGCACTTGACAATGCAGGTTCTAGATTCTTAGAGGCAGAAAATGCAACAAAAGCACCCATTCATTTCAACGAGAAATGAAATAAGACATGAATGTAAACTCTTTATATGGAAAACAAAAATATCCAAGCATTGAAAGAAGTGAGTGGTCCTTTAAGTCGAACAGACAGTATATAGTAAATAAAAGAGTAATCTCATTGTAGCATCTAAACTGGCCCTTAGTAACATGAAAGTGCATGTTAATGATGTCATATTTACACGCAATGTGAGATAATGGTAAACAAAAAGTAAATGAATCGTGACATACAAATGATAATATAGAAACTCTTTTGTTTACAACTCTTTGCTGTAGTAGAGGTTCACTTACCATATGCATTTCCAATGACGGTTGTGTCACGAAAACCAATAGTCACAGCAAGACAAAGCACCATCAGGATCCAATTGATTTCAGGTATGTATACCTGGCCATAGATCCATCTTGATGTATGGACAATCTTGACCCGGGGGAAACAACCCAAAGCATGGCATTGTTTGATGATTGAGAATGTTGCTGAGATAACAGCTTGACTGGCAACTATAGCAGCAAGTGTGGCAACCACGAAAACAGGCCAAAAAACAGGTTCTATAACACAAAGAAAATGGAAAATAAAAACTGTTAAATATGCATCTTATCTTGGTTTAGTAGCATTTCAGCTATGTAAAGACATACGCGGTATTGATTCGTAGAAGCTGGTAGTTATTTCAGAGAAATTTCGGGAGATAAATGCTGCCTGCCCCATGTATTGAAGGACTAGACATGGGTATATGACACTAATGAATGCCACCTGGGACAAAAGTTTGTCAAAAGATCCAATATATGGAATTGTTGAAGCAGCTTAAAAATTGTTGGACATGTGCAAGTAAAAAATTTGCAAAGTGTCTGCTCATTGCAAATTATGAGAGGAAATATAAAGAGAAATCAATGTTGTAAAATGGGAAAGAAGAAAAGAAAGAAAGACAGATATATCCATTTTTTTTCAACATGAACAGTTTTTGTTCAATCAACAAGGATTGCATATATAAATTACCTTAAAATTAATTCAATGAGCAAAAACACTGAAAAGAGAGCTTCAAGAAGAGCAGTAAGCAAGCACATCAAAATCTGTGTTAATTAATTGTCTGCCACATTGTATCCTATTTTGATTATGATAAAATAATGTTGAATCAACCTTGTGAGATTCCTTAGCTATATAAAAGCAAGAAATTTTCGTACCAGTGATGTTGGACATGCATTAAAGACAAGATTCGTGACAACATTTCAATTTTTCCCATCAATGTTCACTCTGCTCAGTTTGACCAGCAAACTATATATATAGGCTCCAGATTATAAACTCCAGATTCCATTTGCACTTTTCTCCTCCAAACCATCTGTAAGTATTTTTAATATGAAATTTCACCAGTGAACTGGTGGAAGTCTAAGCCAAAAATAAGTCCTTTTCTAGTTCCCTCTTTCTTTGCTTCCTCCTCATCTTCCTAAGTCTACATCGGCCTCTTCTTCTTCCTCTTTGTTCATTCTGACGGGTGTACACCAATACTATCTCGTACTGACATATAGTACGCTAATTGTCATCAGAACTCCATCATTCTACCATGTACTGATACCAACACTGGTATTTTAAAATTGAGTAAATCTACCAAAAGGTGGAAACTTCAGGAGTTGCAAGAAATTTTCCAGATTAAGTTTTTGGTGAGATAATAAATCAAATGGCTACACCTAATGCTTACAAAGTGCAGATTGACCAATCAGCTTCCTACTTGATTGATCCAATCTAACCAATTTCTAGGCTCGATGCTAATGTGATGCAATGATCTTCTTTCACCAAAAGATTGATTTATTTCTCCAAGCAATTGCTTAGCCACCTTCTGCATGTAAAGGGACTAGGGTGGTGAAAGTATCTTGTGCTAGGTCTCCATCCTTTTTTATCCACCAAATACAACATCTTCTTCAACATGTAGCAATTCACAACTATTTATAGTCAGCTAAGTGAATCATTTACCACGATTAGCAACATCATCTACAATTTAGAGTTTACTCATTAGTGGTAATTTTGTTATTTATAATTTATTAATGCTGTTAGATTCTCTAGCCTCCCACTATACTCCTTACCTTATTAATCTTACTAATTCAGTATATCAAACTATAGAGTCCACTGATCATCCTTTTACACCTTAGAGAATCACAAAGGTTACAAAAAAATGACATAGAAAATGACAGTAATTAGCTGTTATCCGTACCACAAGTGATAGTTGTATGTTGGCCATTGTATCAATTTACTAAAGAATTATGGAAAGTAAACAACTTGTTATTTGAGGAGCAAACCAATGGACAATAATAATAATGTGGAAGGAAGACTTGGGCATGTTTACTTTGAAAGAAAGCAAGGATGAAAGAAAGTTGATTTTCATCCTTATTTATTTGGTGAAATGGAGGGATAACCTGATCAGACTTCATCTTCGGCTTGAATATGGCAGGCAATCTATCACTTCAATGGTCGGCATTTGTCAATCAATCAAGTTTTCAATTTATTTATTTTTTACTTTTTTGTCTAGCTTTTTGTTCACCCAAGTATCATTCGAAGAAGAGAATCTTTTTTTTTTCCCTTTTTTCCCCTCATATCTCTAACTCTCTCAATCTCAGTTGTTTCTCCCTATTTCCTATCCTCCCAAGTAAACAAGGCTTAACTTAAGCTCATGATCGCCAACTACACAAACTTAGTCAAAACTGGACTTTGTTTCAATTAGTCTTTGCTAGCTAGTGTAACCATATATCCATACTTCACTAGTACCTACTACATGATATTATGCTGAGATATCTATACATCACACCTTTTTTTATCTGCTAAGATGGCGGACATTTGGTTAGTGCTTGTTAATTTATCACTAGAGATAGTCATGTCTAATCGTCTACTCTGGATTCTGTCAAATAAATTCTAACTATTCATCAAAATCTGAAATATGAGTCAAAGTGTATTGTTACCCTAATGGATGCTGAAGTGAAATGGCCAAGATCTGCAAACATAGCTTCTGTACCTGCAAATGCAATGAAACTATGAGCATTAGGTCAGTATGATGAAAAAAAGGTAGCTTGAAGCCTTTAAGAATAAGAATGTTGAAATACCACCGTAATTTACCTGTGATTGAAAGAAGTATACCGCCTAGAGATATCCAACCATCTTTCCCTGTCTTCTTGAAAAACTTAACCACATAGAGTGGAGAAAGGGCCAGATATATCCTATGGTTCCAGTGAATGACATTGTACAGTCCAATAATACCAATGCACAACAGCCAAATAATAACGATGGGTGCAAACATGAAGGCCACCCTTTGAGTACCCCTACGTTGCAATGCAAAAAGGCCAACTAGCACAAAGCAAGAAACAATTGCCACCTCGCCTGTACAACATGTGATGCAAACAAAAGAAAAAAATAGATGAATGAAATTTGTACAGAATCCAAAACTGGGAGGTAAAATAAGAAAATGAATACACACACAATTGTGTTATGCTGCAGGCCGTTCGCTACGGAACTTTCCTCGACTCCTTGATCGAGGCTCCTCGAATTCTTGATTCTTTTTCTTTTTTTTTTCAACAACAACAACACAACAATCAAGCCTTATCCCACTAGGTGGGGTCGGCTATATGAATCTTTTTACATCATTGAGCTCTACTATTATATCATCATCTATACTTAAATAAATTTTACCTTGTTTTATTGTTGCTAACCAAATCTTTTTTGGTCCTCCTCTTCCTCGTTTGATATGCGTGTTTGTCATAATTTCACATCGCCTAACTGGAGCATTTATTGGTCGTACATGTTCATACCATCTTAAATGTGTCTCTCGAAGTTTTTCCTCAATAGATACTTTCTCTCTAATGCTCTCATTTCTTATTTTGTCCATCCTCATATGTCCACACATCCACCTTAACATCCTCATCTCTACAACTTTCATATTCTGCTCATGTGCTCGAACCATAGTCCAACATTCAGCTCCATATAACATAATAGGTCTAACTGTGGTTTTATAAAACTTACCTTTAAGTTTTAAAGATACTTTATAGTCACAAAACACTTGACACTCCCCTCCATTTCAACCATCCTGCTTGTATTCTACGTAAGACATCTCTCTTAATTCCTCCATCGTTTTGCAAAAATGATTCTAAATATTTACATCTCTCGGTTTCGGACAACTCATCCTCTCCTATCTTAACAATTGTCTCATTACTTCTAATATTGCTAAACTTAAATTCCATATATTCTGTCTAATCTACTAAGCTTAAAATCTTTCTCTTCTAGTGTTTACTGCCAAGATTCTAATTTAGCATTTACTCTTTCACGTGTTTCATCTACCAAAATAATATCATCTGTAAACAACAAGCACCATCGTACTGTATATTGAATGTGCACAGTGAGTTCGTCCATAATTAGTGTAAAAAGATAGAGACTTAGAGTTGATCATGAAATCCTATCTTTATTGGAAATGTTTCAGTTACTCCGCCTGAAGTCTTTACTCTGGTTGTTACATCCTCGTGCATATCCTTAATTAGTTCAATATATGTTACACTAACATCTCTCTTTTCTAAAATTCTCCATATAATTTCTCTTGGAATTTTATCATAAGTTTTTTCTAAGTCAATGAATACCGTGTGTATATCTTGTTTTTACTCCCGATATTTTTCAATTAATTGTCTAAGAAGATATATAACTTCTATAGTCAACCTTCCAAGCATAAACCCAAATTGATTTTCGGTCACTGTGGTCTCCTTCCTTAATCTTTTTCTATTACTTTTTCCCAAATTTTCATGGTATGACTCATTAGTTTAATACCCCTATAGTTTGCACAATTTTGTACGTCTCCCTTGTTCTTATATAAGGGAACTAGAGTACTTATCCTCCATTGATCGGACATTTTTTTCGTTTTCAATATCATATTAAATAATTTTCTAAGTCATTCAATACCTTGTTTCCCTAGGCACTTCCATACCTCTATCGGAATATCATCTGGTCCACTTTTCCATTGTGCATTCCATTTAAAGTTTGTTCTACTTTCGAAGTTTGAATTCTATGATAAAAATTAAAATTTCTATGTTCATTTGACTTACTTAAATTACCTAAGTTAAATTGGTCACTTAAACCTTCATTAAAAAGTCGATAAAAATACCTCTTCCACCGCTCTTTTATTTCTCCATCGTTTATTAATATCCTATTACATTCATCTTCAATACATTTTATTTGGATAAGATCTCTTATTTTCTTTTCTCTCACTTTAGCTATTCTATAAATGTCTCTTTCCCCTTCTTTTGTATCCAATTTGTGATATAATCGTTCAAAAGTTTCATTATTTGCTTCACTCATTACTTTCTTAGCTTCTTTCTTGGCTATTGTACTTTTTTTTTTTAAAGTTTTCCTCGTTCTTACAAATATATAATTCCTTATAGGCTATTCGTTTTTCCTTCACTTTTTCTTGTATTTTCTCATTCCACCACCAAGGTGGAAAAAGACGAATACACTCGCTCCCAGCGCCCCTGCCAACCCGTCCCAGGGCCAACACGGAGGAGGTAAATCATGGACGGCTACTAGCCTTTGGAATAGTGACTAGCACATAAGGGAGGTATTTACCTCGGCTTTGTCGAGATTCAAAACTCAAATCTCATGGTGGCAACACCTCATGCGCTAGTCACTAGACCCATCCGAAGGGACTTCTCATTCTACCACCAAGATTGCATACTTAGTGGTGCATGTCCCTTTGACTCACCGAGTACACTCTTAGCTACTATTTTCAACTTTGATATCATCTTATCTCATGTTGTATTAAAGTCATCGTATATTTCACATAATGCTTATACTTCTACCTTCTCCTTAAATACATTTTGTTTCTCATCCTTTAACTTCCACCACTTAATTCTGAGAGGAGTATATATTTTCTTTCTATTGATACTATGTTTGAGACGTATATCCAACACCACCAATCTATGTTGGGTAGTAAGCTTTCTCTAGGGATGACTTTACAATCTTTACAAATCTTTCTATCATTCTTCCTAACCATAAGAAAGTCAATTTGCAATTTATTATTCCTACTTTTGAATGTGACTAAGTGTTCTTCTCTTTTCTTAAAAAACGTATTAACTAATATAAGGTTATATGCTATCGCAAAATCTTTTTTTATTTCTAAAAAATAAAAAATCCTTTAAATATTAAATCATAAACCCCCAAAATACATAAATTATACCCCATGAGCACCTAAAATTTTTTTTAGTTTTAAATTTTTTTTATCTTGAACACTATAACCCAACTTCTAAACCCTAAAGGTAAAATCTAATTGACTTAACCCGGAGCTAAAAAAAATAAACAAAAAAAAAATCATATTAGGCACCCTAAATATATACCTCTTGAGCACCTAAATTAAAAAAAAAAAAGGTACTGTATGAATTGAGGAGACTGGATTCAATCCAGGTGCCTCAACCATTGTCACGAACGAAGTCCATAGCACTTCGTCCGCGGCATATCAAATTTATATATATATATATATATATAGAAACCTTTTTTTTGTGCTCGTGCGATGAAGATGAATTCAAAAGCATGACAATAGCTCAGACTAAAATGCAGAAAAGTGATAAGTGAGATATTTATTGTAAAATTCAATCATAATATCCCAATCCAAAATCAATCAACACATTATTATTACCAAATATGGATCCTTCCTTAAACTTCTTTATGATTCTAATCCTCCATAAACTTATTGATCATAAGAGTAGGAGTATTTATATGTTAAAAAAATTATACTTCTTCCAAATGTTGTACTCTGGCAGGAAGTTAAACATGAGATTGCATCTGAGTGGGCATTGATTGACAAATGTTTGCAGAAACATGATTCATTATTGCAACCTACACTGAACCACGCTGTTTACCTTTCTCAAACCATATTCCACTGGTTGCCGACTATGCAGAAAGAACAATGAGAATTACAAACTAAGAAACATTACCCAGAAGCTCACTTGTATGAATTGCTCTGCTACAATCTGACAATCTAAAACCACTGACCTTGTTGAATGCTCAACCATGCACCCTAATCACCTCAATTTAAAACAGTGGAAAGTCCTTAAAAATTAATATACAACCAATCATTTCAATTTACCTTCATTTGATGAGATGCGTTTCAATTTTACAAAATTTAGAAAACCACAATTTTGATAAGATAATTCTAAAATCTTCTGGATATGAGCAGCTGATTATGCATCATTTTTATCTAATGCGATCTTAATTTTCCCTTTTTTGGTGGCACATGTAACCAAATAGAGGCCATGAGCAATTAGTGCTTGGACATTATGAGAAATTTTCAAGAACCATAAATCATATATTTTAACAACCAATAACCAATGTATAGCAACATCTCTAAAAATTTATGAGCCCTGCACATGATCATTTTGAACTACTTGTACTAAACAAACTGTTTACATATTAATTTTCCAGAAGCATTTATTATATATAAAGATACTTACATGGACTTAATTCACTAAAACTAAGGGCGTATATTACTTGTTTAAAGAAACAGATTTCTTCTTTATTCATAACCAATGGCTTAATCAGTTCTACCCTACTTCCAGGAATCAAGACAAAATCCATACTACTGGGCAAATGATTAAGTGGATATATGAATCAGATATCTAAAAGAGTCACTCAAGTCTCCATATAAAAACAAATTAGAATGAAAATTAGTAAGTTAACCTGTAAAGCTAGAGGTATTAAAATGATGAGATAGGAAGCAAGAAACAATCAATTAAAAGATATTGCAAATTATGCAATGCAGAACTTCACAATACGTACCATCATGAAAGTTTTTGGTGCGAACTTGTACCCCAGAAATAGATGATAAAACTGCAAAAACATTACAACGAGGCATGTCCAAGCTCACATTCAAGATAAAATAGAAGAAAATTTGACAACGTATAAATAAATCAGAAAGGCATTCCAAGAAATGTACCAGAAATAGCAGGTGTAAGAACACCATCACCAATCACCATGCAAGCACCGAACAACACTATGAGAAGTAAACAAGTCCTCAGTCTTTTGTGCTTCTCAAGAAACCTTTTCAATGGTGAATGGATCACACTTCGAGTTCCATTACGATAATACGTGGACAGCTCCTCATCAGCTGCTTGCTGATTAGGGAGTAAACTGAATTTGGCATGTCTACAAAGTAGAGAGTATAAAGCAAATGTTCCACCTGAGGACAGTTTTAATTTAGTTTAGTAAAATCTAATAAATCAACTGAAGTAATAGAATTAGTTAGTCATACCTTCACCATTATCATCAGCACTCAGGACAATGAATACATACTTTAGCAGAGGGATTATAGTTAATGTCCAGAATATCAAAGAAAACATGCCAAACACAGTCTCCTCATCTTGATATTGGTTCAACCTTCCACTGTATGCACTCTTGTACACATAAAGAGGAGATGTACTCAAGTCACCATAAACTACACCAAAACTTTGATATGACAAAAGAAGCAAATTTTTGTAGTAGCTCCTCCAATTCACCTGCAGGACAAGGAGAAAGAATCAATCATGTAAGAGCAGACAAGTAACAGGCCCTAAAATAACTCAATTACTAAGCAAGTAATTTTCATTTATTGCTATAATGGCCAAATTTATTTGAGGCGATATACTGTTCTAGGCGCCAAACGTCCATATAGCATGAAATTAAATTGTTAATTAGCAAGTGAAAATTCCTGGAATAGATGCATTTTATGAAGTTAATGCCAACAAGACCAGTCATCTGTTATTGGAATTGTGGATGTTTGGGCAACCACATGTTCACAAGTGGTCATCTTTCTATCAACTATATCTAACCGACAAATGGTTCTTTAATGCTCATCCAATCAAAATATTTTGTGAAGAATTTTGGAAGAAAAAAAATCATATGTACGATGACTATTGGTTATTTTTTTATTATCCAACAAAGCGATCTAACAGTTGAACATTTTTGCCTTTTTTCCAAAGAAAATGTTGAAGAATTCAAATGTTTCAATGCATAGCAACTGAAACATTCCATCAACTTTCCTATAATTCTAAGTTAGTATCTCGCTGGAACTAGATGCAGACAAAATTCATCCTGATATACTATTTACATCTCAGCAAACCCCGTAAATTCACATATTCCAGACCTTCTCTATCAACCATCAGACACCAGCAGGAGAAGGTATTAAAAAAACACTGCTTTCCTAAAAACTTCTATTTTTCATTTTCTTTCCTCAGAAAATAGAATTAAAAATAAATAAATAAATATGTCTCATTCACTTTATTTTTAATTCTTGAATTTATCAGAGTTGAATGGTGTTAAAAAAGGTTAACTGGAAATAACCTTTTTTCCTTAATAATTTTCAAGTTCTAATTTTAAAATTGAAAACCAAACTTATTCACAGACGACAGACCTAAGTTTCCGAATCACAAGCACCCGACTGTCTATCCCACCCCTCAACACTTCATTACTGGATGGAAGTATCTGGCATCGAAAGGAAATCGATCGCCTTCCCATTTGCTCGCACATGAAAAGGTTCCAATTCCAAACCCCTAGAAGAAGTAAATTTCCAGCACAAACATCAAAAGCCACAAGCATCGAGCCAAAACAAAGGATACGCCAAATCAAAAACCAAGAGGACAGCCAAAAGAAAACGATCTCGATCCGGCGGCTACTCACCCGCTGATCGTAGGAAGTTGACCCTCCCTCTTGATCCATCGCATCCGATGACCTCCGCCGCAGTTGCTGCCCTCCTAATTCGGAGATCGAATCGCAGGCAGGGAAGCCTCCATTCCCAATCCGCCGATTCTCGCAGCAGAGTAGAGAAAAGAGAGACCGAATCCCTCGCGAAGAGTTCGTTGCCGATCTTACGCTGTAAAATTTCAGTGGAGAGGCGAATTCGGTAACCTTAATGGAAGTAAGCGTTGCGTCACCGCTCTCATCGATTCTATTTTTTTATATAATAAAATTAATAGTTAACGATTACTTCCCAAAAATTAAATCAACAGTGGTCATATTTTTTAATATTTTTTTTTTCGGTGGACAGTAAGGGACGAGTTTGGATCTTGTGTCTCCAAATTTTTCTGTCCCCGTATCTCTTTACCAATTGGACAGATCAAATTATATCTTAAAGATGTCTTACACATCACGAGGATACTGCACACATCTTAAAGATATCATGATGCCTTGAGATGTAATCTGGTCCGTTCGATCGGCAGGGGACACGGGGACAGAAAAATTTGAAGACAGAGGACCTGAACTAGTAAGGGACCTATAGAGTAATTATAAGTCTCCTCTCATAGCAAGTCCTAATTAGAGAGTGACAAATTTATTATAATGAGATATGAATTAATTTTCAATTAATATATATCTTCGGAAAAAAAAAAGATTCGATTTCTTGGTTCAAAAAAAGCAAATCAGGAGATGATCCACTCCCAATTGTCGTTGATTCGTAATTGCGATCTTACTGTAATTGGTTACGATTCCTTTCAGGATTCATCGTTCTCACCATGTTATAGTTTGGATTGAAGCGGGCGGTCAAGAAGTCGTCCCCTGCTCAACACTTGATAACTTAGACATTTGCCCACTTCTGATAACCTCTGGGTGGCCTTCGACCGCCCGTTCCGACCCAAACTATAATTTATTGGGGACGGTAAATCCAGAAAGGGATTGCAACCTATTGCAATCAGATCGTAGTCAAGATTTGGCCATAATTGGGAGTGGATCATCCCTGGTCCACTTTTTTTGGACCAGGAGATCCATTCCCCGGAAAAAAACTCCTCCCATCCCTTAGTCACTTAGCAGTTGGTTATAAGTTGATCCCGTGATTTATCTCCTTTCATATAACTTGGAAAATAGCTGTGAGAGGCGCCTCGGGGGACCATAATCATTTTTTGCTATAATATACATGGACTCTCTCCCTATGTGAATCATTTACACTTTCTTAATGTACTCTCTTTCAGTAGTGTAAGACAGTCATGGGGAGCCGTCGTATTTCACCTTTTACCGAATATACATGGAGTCTCCACCCTCATAGATTGACGTAGTTGGTACCTGTATATATGGTTGTTCAAATATATCTTAAATTAATTTTCAACAGATGTAAAATGTTTCATTGGGTGTTTGACCTCCTTCGTACACAGGGTCACTGCAATAAGATAAATATTCTTGTGATTTATCTCTTTCCAAAGAGTGTGTGGCCGCCTTGGAGGGGTCTTTAAAGTGATAGGTTCACCTTTTGCTCTAATATCTACGGAGTCTCCCAAGCATCCACAATTAGCTTCCCAATCACGACGTATTGTAAGACATTTTCTCTAGTGGGATGATAAATTTGAGATGTTGGGCTGCTAGTCTGTCCGTTCAAATACTTCCAAATTTATCCTAAAAATCGGTAGAAAATTTTTATAAGATTGAGTTGGTCATCCCAGAATTAGTCAACCTGAAAAGCTAGATGTCTAATACTAACTAAAAAAATTATTTTACTTCCAATCTTCTATAGACTGAATATATTTATCAAATATTCAGGTTCAATTCTCACATAAGATATACCTTCCATGACTAGATTATAAGTGAAACTCAACATGTCAAAAGGTACCATGCAAATTTATTTGATGGGTGAAATATGAGCTTGGATCGTCTATGCTAAGATTAATCGGATGAAAAAAAAATAGGATGCACCTAATATATAAAAAAATAGTTTACTCCTAAAATTTATACATTTCTCACAAAACTCCACTTAGACTTCAAATTATCATTCCATCCACAATTATTAGCCCATCTTTTCACTTAACCAAACAACAATTTACTCATTCGAGTTTTTGATCAAATGACATTTTAAAATTGTGACCATCTCACAAATTGTTTGCACACAGGGGTGTTCCATAAATTGCATAACATTTAGAGGGCAAGATTGTAAATTGGTCCAAATGAATCGTGCATCACTTTGTTTCTCAGTGAGTGAAGGAGAATATTTTTTTAAAACATAATAATAAATAAATTTAACAGCTTAATAAACTTTATCCTCTCGTGTCATCGTCCTACGGCAATTGGACGTGTTATGCGACTCTTCTCTCCGCGTAAGAAGCGTGTAGGCGTAAAACTAAATAATATTAAATTTCTTTTGTCCATCTAAAATCCTTCTATTATTTGCACAATTATTATCTGGATATTTGTTTTTAATTCTTTTAAAATAAAAATAAATATACAACTAGAGGTGAATTCTGAGGTTCTCATGTTGTTAAATAATGGAATATTCTGTTGGGCCATCATGTCGAATTTTTTTTTTAAAAAAAAATTACGAACCATTTTACAGATATTTTATTTAATCGTTCAAATTGGATGAAAAGTATTTTTTTTAAATCGAAGTATTTACTTTTTTAAAATTAATTAATCTTAAAAATGATCAGTTCACAATAAATTTAAAAAATATTAAAGATTCATCTAAATGATCAGTACTCTATATTCCCTTTCGGTGGAGAAAAAAATCTCCTACCATAAAATTCAAATTTTAAATCTGTTAATTACGGAGGGCTAACTATTACAGTATCCTCAGACTGTCTCAATCATTCTTGAGGTCTGATAAAAAAAATAATTTAATATTTTTTAAAATAAATATTAGAAACATATAATTTTATTAGTTATAGCAAAAGATGAAATTTATCATCCTAGTAATCTAACATGATCGATCATACGACCATCTGTGAGGAGGTAAATCGGAAAACTGCAGTTGACCACTACGGGAAGTGTATTTTTCTTAACTTTATCAAGATTCGACACCTTGTCCATTGTAACAATATCTATCCTGTATTAACCAACTCAACTATATCTCGAGAGCGACATTTAATTTTGTTAGTAAAATTTAAAAGGCAATTTCATATATTGTCAATGATTATTTATATAATTAGAAGTAGTGTGACCAACTAGGCCACAACAATAATTTTATCTTAGATTAAACCTCACTTCTTTTATTATTAGTAAAATTTAAAAAATAAAAAATATTTTATGTTATCTAATTTAGAAACAGTAATAAATTATTGTAATATAATATATTAATATACATTTTAATTATATATATATATAAAATATTAATTAATGTTTACTTCGAGGAAGGAAAGTTTCGACACAACAGTAAAATTATTACGTGACATAGAGAAAATATATTCAAATACTAGATATAGTCACTACGTATAATAGACTCTTCCTCGAATCCCTCGTTCACCGAGAATTTTATGAACTAAACTATTTTTTTATTAATTTTAATTTTGATAAATTATTAATGAAATTTATTTATCGAAAAATATTTAGTTAGAAAATATTAATAGTGAATTATTAAAAAAAAGTGAAAGAAAAATAAAATTTAAGAAATAAATAATACTACATTATTGAATATGTTTTTGACTTTCAAAAATATTTATATATATATATATATATATCAATTAAGTGTAATCAATAAATATTTTAATTTATTAACAAAATGTAATTTTGATTAATAAATTAATTTTTTATCATTAAAATATTTAAAATCACTAATTAATTTTAATAAAAAAATTAAAAAAATATCAACTAAATCTAATTTTAATAGTAAAAAATTAAAATTATCAATTAAATCTAACCTGAATAAGAAAAATAAAAATGATCCAAATTTAATCTATACAAAATTTAAAATTTTTGATCAAATATAATTTAATTATTAAAAACTTAAAATTATCGATAAAATTAAATCTCAACTAAAATTCATTTTAATCATACTTTTAAATATTTAATATTCATATTCATATATTTTTAAATTAATATTCATATTTAATTTATATATATATATATATATATATAGAATAGTGATATCCTGCACGATGCGCACTGTGCACATCGCGCAGGATATAACCGCTTTGGTTTTTTTTTTTTCATTTTTTGATTTTTTTTAATATTTTAAATTAAAAAAATCAATTAAAAAAATTAACATTTCTTTATATAAATTTTTAATACATTAATATATCCCTCAACATATTACAATACTCAATAAATACTTAAATTAATTTTATTTTAATTTTTTTTTAAACCAAACACTATAACCTAATTGGAAAGCCTGAACCACGGAGGTAAAATCTAAAAAAAATAATAACTTTGATACTATAACCCAAAGCCTGAACCCTAGAGGTAAAATCTAAAAAAAATAGCTTTGATACTATAACCCAAAGTCTGAACCTTAAATAACTTTGATACTATAACTCAAAGTCTAAACCCTAGAGGTAAAATCTAAAAAAAATAACTTTAATACTATAATCGAAAGACTTAACCCTAAAAATAAAATTTTTAAAAAATAATTTAATTATTTATTTTAATTCGAAAATTTAAAAAACTAAACTAAAACATGATATCCTGTGTAAAAATAAAATTTTTTAAAAAATAATTTAATTAGTTGTTTTAATTCGAAAATTAAAAAAAACAAAATTAAAACCTGATATCCTGCGCGCGTAAGTGTGTACTGTGCGGACGTGCATGATATCAGTTTTATATATATATATATATATATATATATATATATATATATATATAAAATTTATAGATCCCAATATAATAGGATCGTAAGCATAGGGCGTAATGGCTATGCCTTCAGCCTGCCATGAGTGTCCTGCACAAATTTCCTTTGTTTCAACTCATGTGTCGAATTTCTCCTGACCCAACTCGTGATCAGGCTTCGAGCGATCAGCAACCCCGCGAGGTGTTGCCTCTCGCGTCCACAATCAGCCGCTATATGCGAGATCATAATTATTTTTTTGTTTTTTTTCCCCTTTGATTTATTACTCTCTTTTTTTTTTTCTCTTTTCCTCGAGAGATTTGTTCTTTAATGTTTTTCCCTAGTGATTTTTTCGACCGTGAATTCCTTTCCTGTTTTTTGGTTCCATCCTTTAGTAATGATATCTTAATTACATGCTTACTGTATTAATTAAGAGTTAGTCCGACCATCAAAACGTTCTACTTTAATTTAATCAATTAAGATAACCTAATTAATAATTAAGTAGTTAATTATAGATAAATTGTTGGTGCAATCAACTTCACGGATTTTAATATTTGATAATATACCTAAGTCTGGTCAGTTTGACCAAGGGTTGAATCCAAACAGGACTTGATGTTTGGAAAAGAGAAGTCTAGTCAGGATTAGATGACTAGCAAGTGTAAATCCTAACTGAATGATATAGACAAGTGAGAAGTCTACTAAGTGACTAGTCCTAACTGGAGGTTAGACAAGGGAAAATCCTGGTTGTTGGTGTGGTTAGCACTAACGGTCTAACTCAAGTTTTGATGAATGACAAAGTATGTTAAGTTAGTTTCATTTGTGTTCTAAACACTTTGATAAAGTGTGCAGGAGAAGTCCAGATAGGTCGACGGACTGACCGGATGTCTGGCACGAAGCCCAACTAGGTCGACGGACCGACCGGATAGCTGGCACAAAGTCCAGACGGGTCGAAGGGCTGACCGGATGTTTGGCACAAAGTCCAGCTAGGTCAACGGGCTGATCGGATAGCTGATACAAAGTCCAGACGGGTCGACGGGTTGACCGGACGTCTGGCAGGTAAGTGAAGGTAAGTCACTGGAGGAGAGTGACTGTGAGGACGCGTTCCCGGGAAGGAACTTAGGCGCCGATATAACTTAGAACAATTTCAGAACTCTAAGTTGAGATCTTGACTAGATTCCGGTCTCGATGAGACGTAATCTAATTAATATTTTATTTAATTATAAATTGTATTAACACTTTATTTTGCAGGATATATAATTTACATTTGCCTCTAGACTAACGTTTTCTTGCAGGAAGGAGATTGCTGGAAAAGGGTCCGGACGCTCGGAAGGGATCCGAGCGCCCGGAGGCAAGTTTTATCCTTATCATCGCATTGACACATGGAGCTCGTTGATTGGATCGGCTACGTCACATTCAGGGTGCCCCGAAGGGATCCGAGCGTCTCGAACCTCCTATATAAGGAGGGTGAAGCTGAAGCAAAGAACGAACAACAACAAGATCTTTCAACGCTAGCTTTAGTGTGTTGTGCTCCTGCGACGCCGCGAGGCTACTCCGACAAAGTGCTTTCTTTCTTTCTTCTTTTCTTAATTATTGTCGGAATTTTCTTTTAGCATTTCTTGTAATTCAATTGTGTAATATCTTTTCAAATTACTAGTGGATTGCCCAACGAAAGCACTCGACGAGTGCGGGCCTTGGCGTAGGAGTCACCGAAGGCTTCGAACCAAGTAAAAAATTACTTGTGTTAGCGTTGTTCATTTATTCTATCCGCTGCGTACTCGTTAAAGTTTTAAATCGCTATTCACCCCCCCTTCTAGCGAATTCTTAATCCAACACTGGTAAGTGAAGTCAGACCCTAATGAGTGAAGCTAGGTAGTGAAAGTCTCAGTGAGTGAAGCCGAACCCTAGTGAGTCAAGCTAGGTAGTGGAAGTCTCTGTGAGTGAAGTCGGACCTTAATGAGTAAAGTTAGGTAGTGGAAGTCTTGGTGAGTGAAGTCGGGCCCTAGTGAATGAAGTTAGGTGGTGGAAGTCTAGTGAGTGAAGTCGGGCAATGGAAGTCCCAATGAGTGAAGCTGGGCAACCCTAGGAGAGGTAACCCTAGGTAATGAGAAGTCTTGGAAGAGCAAACTTCAAGCATGTGTGACTGACTGGTTTTCGGCCGACCGTGCACGGTCGACTAGACTAGCGAATCTTGAAATCTGTTAGCACTATTTTACTTTACTATGTTATCTAGTGTACTAACTTAGTGTTGCAGGAAAGTCTTAGTAGATTAGCTTAGTCAGATACTAAGCAAGACTAGAGAAAGTCTAAATAGGTCTGGAGGACCAGGTGTTTGGCAGGGAAGTGGAGGTAAATCACTCGAGAAGAGTGACTAAGTGAGTACACTTCCCAGTTGAGGGGACAATAAGAGTCGGTCTAATTTAGGTCTGATCCGGCGATGGCGTAGGGTGGGGCCCCTTCGCTGGGGAGTTTCAACGATCTGATGATCGTCACAGACAGAGGAGAGTCAGTTAAGAGACGAGTCGGGCGGCAGGCCCATGTGGCCGAGCGGCGGGGTAAACTCGCGAGGGTTAGGCCGAGCCCACAGCCTAACCAGGCTGAAGAGTTCAAAGAGGCCGATCTGAATCTAGGACGAGCCGAGAGAATGAAGTCCAATCCGATCGGAATATATATATGTAGAATGTCACAGAGCGGGCTGGCCAGATAGATCAAAGGAAGTACCATCAGATTAACGGCTGACATTTAAGAAGAAAAGGGAAATATGTCTTAAATAAACATCCTTTTAGGAGTCAATGCCGCTGGCTGACGGCGCGAATGGACAGGAAATCGTACAGACGAAGATTGCACCGCCCTAGCGTAAATGCGTCTGCCCATTTAAGGTAAGGTGTCAGGGATCCCTTCCCGATGTTAACTATTTAGGAAAACGTGGGAAGTCACGTCCGCTCGGGAAGTGTGTAGTCAACCCATCGAAGCTCTATATAAGAAGAGGAGTGGTTATCCGCGGAGGTACGCGCAAAAACACTTCTGAGCACCACTATTTCACTTCTTCATTCCTTTCTCTTTTCTTGGAGCCGATTGTGTGACTTGAGCGTCGGAGGGCCGTCGCCGGGAACCCCCTCCCGGCTTGGCACTAATGACTTGTGACTGCAGGAGCGAGGTGTTTCCACCACACGCGGAGGAGCGAGGCGTTTCCACCACATGCGAAGATCCACATCAGCGGTATTTCCCGGTAGCCATCCACTCAGCTTCGGGGCAGGATCAAATTGGCGCCGTCTGTGGGAACTCAACCTGAACCCAGAAGCAGAGGATGAAAGACGTCGGACAAGCGATGACTGTCACGCTTGTTGGAGCAATCTGGGTACCCTATGTTTTGATGTTTGGGCAAAGGTTTAAGTTAGGTTTATTGTTGTATTTGATATGCATTGTGAGTGTGCAGGATACAGGTACAACAAGGAAAGTCCAAGGGTGAGTCTTGGCGGTGTAAGTCCAAGCATGTAGTCTTGGCAACGTAAGTCCAAGTGTGATCTTGGCAAAGGAGGAAAATCCAAGGATAAGTCTTGGCGGTGTAAGTCCAAGCATGTAGTCTTGACAACGTAAGTCCAAGTGTGACTTGGCAATGGATGAAGTCCCGGAGGCACGACCTCTTGGCAAAGGAAGACCCGACAACAATGACAAGGCCGATAGAAGCTCCAGAAGGCAAGACGTGAAGGATGGGGAGGCATCCGAGGGACGCAAGGCTGATGGAGGAGGCTAGAAGGCTAGGCCTAGGTTGGTCGGGCGAGAACGAGTGCTGAGTGAATGTTCTCGGGGTAAAATCCCAAAATTAGGGTTTACTGTAGCAGTACTGCAGCGTTACTATAGCAGTACTGTAGCAGTCGACTGGTGGTTTCATCAGTCGACTGGTGCAGTCGACTGGTAGCGAACAGAGGGTTGGTATCGAGCCGTTGGGCTGCAACGGTCGAATTTCTACGAAGGGCAGTCGACTGGTAGGTGGGGTTTTCTAACCCGTGGCCTATATAACCAAGCATTAGAAGCTTGGTTGAAGTTGACGAAATTAGTGGTGGTTAACCCTAATTAGAGTCTCCAAGTGCCCAAGTGATCTAGCGTGCTTGTACGAGGTTGTGGCGAGGTTTCTCCACCCACAAGGAGCTACGCGGGCTAGCCGGAAGTTCTCCGGGGAATCATCCACCGACGGATCGGGATCGTCCACCTTACTGACAGCCGTGGAGTAGGAGCTTTATCTCCGAACCACGTTAAATCAACTTGTTAGGTTTGCTTTCTATTGTTAGTGTTTATCTTGTATTTCCGCTGTGCACACTAACCATTGTAGGAAGCGACGATTTGGGTGAGACGCTATTCACCCCCCCTCTAGCGGACGTCAAGGTCCCAACAAGTGGTATCAGAGCGAGGTCGCTCTTTTACAGACTAACCGCCAAGAGAGCAAGAAGCTAGAGGAAGAAGAAGATGGAGTCCGAAGGACCGCTCGGATGAGATATCCGAATTCCACCTCCGTACGACAAAGAAGACTTCAATTATTAGAGGAAGCGGTTGAAGACATGGTTCCAAATGGATTGGAACCAATGGGTTGTCTTGAGTGACACATTTGAAGCTCCTACGGACAAGAAGGGTAAACGCCTCCGACCTCGGCATTGGACCAAAGAGCAACGAGAGCAATCAGAGGCGGACAAGGAGGTAACGAGAATTTTGCATAATTTACTACCTTCTAATATTTTGTTGAGTGTAGGTGAAACCACAAATGCAAGTGATCTTTGGAAAAAGATCATTGCCTATCATGAAGACCCTATAAAAATCCAAGGAGTGGAAAAGCTCAAGGAGAATGGCTCATTGGTCCAAGAAGAGAATGACCAATCCGATGTTGACAAGAGGTCAACATTCGAGGAGGAGAAGGAAGAGGTGGAAGAGGAGAGATCTTCCACATCCTCAAGAGATGAAGAAGTGGAAGAGTCCACATCTTCAAGTGAAGAGGAAGAAGAGAAATCCGAGGAAGAGGAGATCTTGGAAGCTCAACCCTCTACCTCAACTACCAAGAAGAGCATAAAGGACCACATCAAATGTTTTGAGTGTGGTAAGATGGGGCACTACAAGAGTAGGTGTCCTTCGCTCAAGAAGGTAAACCCTAAACTCACTAAAGTTAATTTAGAAACTAATGTGAGTTGTAGGAAGAAGAAGAAGGAGATGAAGCACATTAGGTGCTTTACATGTGGTGAGTGGGGTCACTACCACACAAAGTGCCCAAGGAGAGGAGAGCTCAAGAAATTGGCGCACTTGAAGAAGTGGGAGAAGAAGGGAACTTCCAAGGTAAAAACCAAGGTATCATTTAATGAATCCATTCCGTTGACACATGATAAAAAGCATGCTAGAAATAACTCTTATCATCTTAATGCTATTTATCATGAGAATAGGAGGCATGATAACCTTAAGGATAAATATATTCCTCCTCATGCTAGATTTACCACACCTAAGGTTAGAAAGGTAAATAACAACTTAGGCAATAACACCAAGGATTTTAGATATAAGCCTAAAAATAGAAATGCTCAAAGATTAAATGAAAAACCAAAATCTAGGGATTTATGGAGTGAAAATCAAGTCTTGAGGGCAAGACTTGATAATTTAGAAAAGACCTTAGCAAGAATGGAAAACATGCTTAGGGGTCAAAATGAGCATAACCTAGGAAAAGCTAGACAAGAGCCATCCAATAGCGATAGGGGTTTGGGATACAAACCTAAAGCCAAGGAGGATGTGACTTCCTTTCATAGGGTTCCATATAGCTATGGGGTCAACCCTAGGTGTAGAGGTCAAGTCAAAGATACTAGGGAAGGAATCCCTAAGAGTACTTTTGACAAGACAAATGTGACTAAGAGTTCTAAGAAGTCTAACAAAGTCACAAAGAAGGTCGCAAGGGAGGTCATCCCTAAAGTTGATCTAGTAAAGGTGACTAAGGCTCCAAAAAGGCCTAATAAAGTTTCAAAGAAGGTTACAAGGGAAGTTATTCCTAGAAGTGACCTAGTAGAGGTGACCAAGGCTTCTAAGAAGCCTAGAAAGGTCCTTAGGAAGGTATATAGGGAAGTCATTCCTAGTAAATACCTAGAGCATCCAAGGAGCACCAATAGGTTGTGGGTTCCTAGGAGCATATTCTCTACACCCTAGATAGGTTTAGAGAGTGTCAACTCCAATTGGAAGGGTAGTTAACCAAAACTTGTTAAAGTTGACACTTGAGAGCATTTTCAAGGTTATTGTTAACCTTTGAAAATGAAAATGATAGTAGGGTTACTCTTTGAAAGAGTAATATATGTGCCAAAATTTGAAGAGTTGAATTTAATCTAACTTGACACACTTAAGAAAAGTATAAGAAAAATCAAGTTAGAATTTTGATACTTTCTTAATGAATTAAAAGAAAACTCATGCTTTAATCAAATGTGATTAAAGCCTTGAAGAGCAAAATGTGTCAAACTTTGAGGTTTTGAACTTAATTTAAATTGACACATTTAGAAAATGATAAGAAATGCCAAGTTGGGGTTTTGACATTTTCTTAAAAGGTTAAAGGCAAATCTAAGTCTTAATTTGATTTCATTTACTCTTGGAAAGTATAAAATGTGTCATACTTTGAGGAATTTGGTTAATTTAAAATGACACAAATTTAGAAAGATTTTAAAGAAATGTCAAGTTGGGGTTTGACATTTTCTTGATGAAATTAGGCAATCTAGGGTTAAATTTTGAGTTAGCTAGGGTTAAGAATACTTAGATAGGTAATCTAGGTAAATTTTATTTATGCTAACTTGCCATGATTGTTTGCCCATCATATGCCATGACATCATATTTAGCATTCACATTTTATTATGAAAAATATAAAAATAACATGTCATGTCATACATACATCATGTAGCTATAACATGTTTTGCTTTTGAAAATTATTTATTTTGATGTATGCCATTAATCATCATGTAGTATGTCAATTTCCTTGTAATTAAGGACAAAGACATTTATTATGTATGGAAGTGTCCCAACAAGAGGGATCATATCAAGTGACATCCTAGATGGATGATCATGATTTTTACAATGCCTAGATAGAGATGCATGATCCCTTAGTTTAGGGCAAGACCAAATATACATCTCACAAAGAACTATAAGGTGACTTGTATGTGTTTTAATACACGTTAGATACAAGTGAGATGTTAAGATGGTGAACAAAATTCAAGATGTTGATTTAGTGCATCTTGTTGAATTTTAGGTTCATCAAAACACATAGTTATGTGTCTTCCAATCATTGGGAAAGCTAATGTACAAGGCATGTGCATTGAGCCCAAAGAACGTGGTTGGATATTGGTTTTGAAAATGATTTCAAAATACTTTTGAAAAACCTTTGTGAAGGCTATCTTTTGATAGTAATCATCATTGAAAAGTTAGACACAAATTAGGAGAAAACATTGAAGTTTTCAAGAGTTTTTAAATTTGTGTCAATTTTTGAAAATAGAAAGTATTTTCATAGAAAACTATTTTTCCCTGATAAAGTATACCCTAAATAATGTCTACATGAGTTTTCATGATGAAAACAAGTATGGATTGGTTAAGAAAAACTAAAGTGAAGTTTCGGTTGAGGTTTAGTTTCATTATTGAATTTTGAACCTCAAAACTTTGAGTTTTGGTTTTCCTAATTATTTAAGAACTCCAAGTCATTGTTGGTGCAATGATAGAAGTTTGACCATGTTTTTAGGGGGAGTTACTCTTTGAAAACATAAAAATCTTTTCCAAGACCAAAAGGAGGTCAAGTGTTAAGGTAGCACATGACATTGGTATGTGAGGTGTGACCAAGGACAAGGGAGAGTCATCTAAGGCCAATAAGAAGGAATATGTTAGGGTGACATATAATTATGGCAAGGATGAGGTGTCCAAGGTGAAGGACAAGAAGAAACTAACCAAAGACAATGTGTCTAAGGTTAAGAAGGTGAGTGTAGTAGGCCAAGTGTCACCCGAGGTGCACCGAAGTGGCCTATCCATAGTGGATGAGTCACCAAGGGAGGTGATTAAGGTTAAGATTCCTAAGGATAGGAAGAGCTTTTGGGACCCATGATAGATGAGTTATCAAATGTGCCAAGTGGTTAGGAGACGGACTTAAGTCTCTAACATAGTGGGTTGTCACAATTGAGTTGAGTTTCATGCATAGAAATATGAATTGGGTTCATATTGCATGAAAATTAGTTTTTGATGTATAGATGCCATATAAACTAATGCTAGTGCTACATTATGGTTTAGTATGGGCAGATACATCAAGAGAAAGCCAAAACTAGGACTTTAGGTCAAGGTTTAATTGAACTATTAGGCTAGTTTTGAATTTTGTGTCAATCTTGAGATTTGTGATAAATATATTTTTATATATATTTTTTCCAAGTAGATATTGATATAATATACCTCTCCACAAAATTTTGGGATTTTTGGAGGTCTGTGGAATTTCTGGCACATTTCTGAAGTTGGCCAGAAAAGGTTGATTTTTTCATGAATAGTGTACCAGTTGACTGGTACAGTTACCAGTCGACTGGTAACACTGTTCACGAGCACAGAATGTCTCTATAAGCTCGTTTTCATGGGGCCAGTCGACTAGTACTTCTTGCAGTCGACTGATACGGTCTGAAAATGTTTTTCAAGCATTAGAAAATGACCAAAAGAGTGATGAACATGTATGTAATCTTATGGGGGATTAATACATGATGTTTATGGTCATTAGAGGTCAAAGAGTCCAATAATTGGGATATTGTTGGAGCTCTTTTTGATGTATGGCAAAGGGGGAGAAGTTTAGGTTTAAGTGGGAAACTTACATACCTTTGCAAGAAATCCTAACTCAAGGGGGAGCTTAGGTGAAGGGGGAGCGATTGCTCATTTATTAGCAAAAGGGGAGAAATTTACCTTTGCAAGAAATCCTAGCTCAAGGGGGAGCTTAGGTGAAGGGGGGAGCCTAGGATTAGGTTCCATGATTTATGCATGTGTAGATTACATATATTTATTTGCATATGTATTGCTATATTGTTTCCCTAACTTAAACGGGTTGTCAAACATCAAAAAGGGGGAGATTGTTGGAGCAATCTGGGTACCCTAGGTTTTGATGTTTGGGCAAAGGTTTAAGTTAGGTTTATTGTTGTATTTGATATGCATTGTGAGTGTGCAGGATACAGGTGCAATAAGGAAAGTCCAAGGGTGAGTCTTGGCGGTGTAAGTCCAAGCATGTAGTCTTGACAACGTAAGTCCAAGTGTGATCTTGGCAAAGGAGGAAAGTCCAAGGATGAGTCTTGGCAGTGTAAGTCCAAGCATGTAGTCTTGGCAACGTAAGTCCAAGTGTGACTTGGCAATGGATGAAGTCCCGGAGGCACGACCTCTTGGCAAAGGAAGACCCGACAACAATGACAAGGTCGATAGAAGCTCCAGAAGGCAAGACGTGAAGGATGGGGAGGCATCCGAGGGACGCAAGGCTGATGGAGGAGGCTAGAAGGCTAGGTCTAGGTTGGTCGGGCGAGAACGAGTGCTGAGTGAATGTACTCGGGGTAAAATCCCAAAATTAGGGTTTACTGTAGCGTTACTGTAGCAGTACTGTAGCAGTCGACTGGTGGTTTCATCAATCGACTGGTGCAGTCGACTGGTAGCGAACAGAGGGTTGGTATCGAGCCGTTGGGCTGCAACGGTCGAATTTCCACGAAGGGCAGTCGACTGGTAGGCTGGGTTTTCTAACCCGTGGCCTATATAACCAAGCATTAGAAGCTTGGTTGAAGTTGACGAAATTAGTGGTGGTTAACCCTAATTAGAGTCTCCAAGTGCCCAAGTGATCTAGCGTGCTTGTACGAGATTGTGGAGAGGTTTCTCCACCCACAAGGAGCTACGCGAGCTAGCCGGAAGTTCTCCGGGAAATCATCCACCGATGGATCGGGATCGTCCACCTCACGGACAGCCGTGGAGTAGGAGCTTTATCTCCGAACCACGTTAAATCAACGTGTTAGGTTTGCTTTCTATTGTTAGTGTTTATCTTGTATTTCCGCTGTGCACACTAACCATTGTAGGAAGCGACGATTTGGGTGAGACGCTATTCACCCCCCCTCTAGCGGACGTCAAGGTCCCAACAACGCTGACGACAGAGGAGTTGGAAAGGTTAATCCAAGCCGGAGTGGCAAAAGCAATGGAACAGCAGTAGCAGCGGATGATATCCGATCGGCCAGCACAAGAGCCAGCCATCTCAGGGTCCGGTCAGCCCGCAGACCCTGGGCGCATGGCTGAACCTATAATCCAGCCAATCGGAGGTAAGAGATCAGACACAACTGGACCAGCGCCAAACGCTCCAATTCCTTTCCATCGAGCGTTATTTAGGACACCCTCAGAGGAAGGCGTAGCTAGACGAGACCGAGGCTCCTCGTCAGATGAGGCGCCGGAGAGAGATACAAGAAAAGGAAAAGCGCCGCGGGACGAGGATTCACCCGAGCGGATTAACGCGCAGTTCTCACGAGGTATCATGGAAGATCCTTTACCTCGCCACTACACCCCACTGGCGATCGGGGAATACAATGGGAGCACCGATCCAGATGATCACTTGGCCAAGCTCGACAACACGGCCACACTCCACCAGTACACCGATGGAGTAAAGTGCAAGGTATTCTTGACAACACTTTCAGGACCGGCCCAACGGTGGTTCACCAGGTTACCGACCGGCTCCATACGTAGCATCAAGGATTTCCGGGCTGCTTTCCTGCATCACTTCGCAAGTAGCCGTCGGCATCAGAAAACAAGCGTCAACTTGTTTTCACTTAAGCAAGGTCCCCGAGAAGCGCTCAGGGCGTACATCCAGCGATTTAACCAAATGGCGATGGACATACCAGCAGTCTCATCAGAAGTACTGGTAAACGCTTTCACCCAAGGACTCATGGAAGGTGAGTTTTTCCGATCCCTCATTCGTAGGCCCCCGAAGGATTTCACCCATCTCCAAAGGAAGGCCACGGAATACATCAATGTAGAAGAGGCACAAGCAGCTCGCAGGAAAGAGGCGCCAACCGACCCTCAACAGGCGCCCAATCGGAGGAGACCCAGCAACCACCAGCTTCCAACCGGTCCTAGGGCCACGGGGCTACAACCATATCCCGAGCCAAGCACACATGCAGTCCATATGGAAGCCGTTCAACCCAAGAAAGGCAGAAAGTGGACCCCGATGTTATGTAAGTTCCATCAGTCAGGGGCGTACAACATGTGGGAGTGACGAGGCGACCCCAATATACATCGGCCCGAGCCCAAAGAGTATAGGCGTCGATCTCCCACGCGAGACCGGCATCCTGAGCGCCGAATCGATCGAAAAGTCGAGGGTCGAGGGGCTCAGGAGCCGAGGGAGCATCGTCCCCGAGAAAGAAGCCCCGCTCGAGCCTCAGCCGATCGGAATAGGCGTTCAGCAAGAGAAGAGGAGAACAGGAGGAACGCCTCCTGTGGGGAGATCGGGATGATCTCAGGTGGCCCAACCGGGGGAGACTCCAACCGAGCCCGGAAGGGCCACGCACGACAGCTGACCATCTACGTTGTAGGATGCAGCAAGGAGAAGGTAGAGGGGCCCGAGATCAACTTCGGCCCCAAGGACCTAGAGGGGGTCGAAATCCCTCATGATGATGCGTTAATCATCAAGGCGGTGATCGCAAACTACACCGTCTGCCGGACTTTCATCGACACAGGAAGCTTGGTAAACATTATTTTTAAACAAGCATTCGATTTATTGCAGATCGATAGGTCTGAGCTATTGCCTATGGCAACACCGCTGTACGGTTTCACCGGCAATGAAGTCTCGCCGATCAGTCAGACAAGATTGGCCGTTTCGCTCGGAGAAGAGCCCCTGGTAAGGACGCGCACCATGAACTTCATCGTGGTAGATGCGCCTTCGGCGTACAACGTGATATTAGGCCGACCAGCTCTCAATGAATTTCAAGCTGTGGTATCGACCTATTGCCAGAAGATTAAGTTTCCCGTAGGGAATTTGGTGGGAGAAGTGCGAGGGGACCAGGTGGCAGCCCGACGTTGTTATGTGGAGATGGTCAAGGCAGATGCTAAGGCTGCCAAGTGCCCCCGATTGGAGGTAAACACCATCAGAGAGAAGCCGCCCTCATTGGTATACGACAATAAGGAGGAGGTGCAGATACATCCAAGCCGATCGAAAGCTACCACCTTCGTAGCAGCCGATCTGACCAGCCTGCAAAAGGAAGAGTTAGTCGCCTGCCTTCGAAGGAACCACAACGTGTTCACTTGGTCGACACACGAACTACCGGGCGTTGATCCAAGCGTAGCATTGCATGAACTGCATGTTCGGCTAGACGCTCGACCGATCAAGCAAAGGAAACTCGATTTCAGCGCTGAGCAAGATCTGATTATTCGAGCTACGATCGAGAAGCTACTGGAAGCCGGACACATTAAGGAAATTCAGTTTCCAACCTGGCTCGCCAACGTAGTGTTGGTTTCCAAGCCAGGTAATAAATGGCGGGTGTGCATCGATTTCAGGGATTTAAACAAAGCCTGTCCCAAGGATTCCTACCCGCTACCCAGGATCGACCAGATGGTGGACTCGACGGCCGGATATGAGCTGATTTGCATGCATGATGCCTATCAAGGCTATCATCAAGTGCCACTCGCGCGCGAAGACCAGGAAAAAGTCAGCTTCGTAACGGCTGACGGGACGTACTGTTACAAGGTCATGTCGTTCGGATTAAAGAACGCAGGAGCCACTTATCAGAGAATGATGAACAAGGTGTTCCAGAAGCAGATCGGACGAAATCTGGAGGTATATGTCGATGACATACTCATTAAGTCACTCCGATCTGTTGACCTGTGTGCAGATGTGGAAGAAACGTGCCGAACGCTACAAAAGTACGGGATCAAGCTAAATCCAGCTAAATGCCTATTTGGCGCTAAAGGGGGTCAGTTTTTGGGATACATAGTCACTGAACGGGGAATTGAAGCAAATCCGAGCAAAGTAATAGCTCTCCAAGACATGGCACCACCTCGCAACCTGAAGGAAGTACAGAGGCTGACCGGAAGAATCACGACCCTATCAAGATTCATATCAAAATCGGCTGACCGGAGCCTGACATTTTTCAAGATCTTAAGGCGAGCGACCAAATTCCATTGGGATGACAAATGTGACAAGGCGTTCGAAGAACTCAAGCAATATCTCAGCTCTCTGCCCATCCTAGCCAAGCCAGCTGTGGGAGAACCGCTTTTAATTTATTTATCATCCACCGAGCATGCCATCAGCTCAGCGCTAATCGTTGAGAAAGAAGGAAGTCAGCAGCCGGTGTATTTTTTAAGCCATATATTGAAAGACGCTGAGTTACGCTATACAGGACTCGAGAAGCTTGCTTACGCTCTGGTCCTCGCCGCCCGAAGACTTCGGCCTTATTTCTTGGCTCATCTCATAATCGTAATGACCAATAGCGCCTTGGGTCGAGTCCTGCTCAATCCCGAAGCGTCCGGCCGGTTAATCAAATGGACCATTGAGCTAAGCGAGTTCGACATACAATATCATCCTCGATCGGCTATTAAAGCACAGGCTTTGGCAGATTTCATCACAGAAGTACCAGATCCGGAGCCTGAATCCCCATGGAGAATATATGTTGACGACTCGTCCGCCCGACCAGGCAGTGGAGTAGGTATCCTGCTTATATCCCCGAAAGAAGATCGAATGCATCTGTCCATTCGATTAGACTATCGAGCCACCAACAACGAAGCTGAATACGAAGCCCTCATAGCTGGGCTTCAATTAGCTCGGTAGGTCGGGGCCACCAAGGTACTCTTACACTCGGATTCACAGTTGACAGCCCAGCAACTGAATGGAACGTTTGAGATCAACAGTGCTCGGCTCAGATTATATGCGGACGCCTTTGAAAAGCTCAAGGCGAATTTCCAGGAGGTCATTATTCATAAGATACCCCGGTCAAAGAACCAAGCGGCGGACGAGCTGGCAAAACTAGCTAGCGCGGTGACGCCGATCGTCGCCGGTTGTCCTATCGAGCAGGTCTCCCTAGTGGCATACGTGGATGGGGCAGTAGGAATATTACTTCCGGAAGACTGGAGGGTACCCATCATCAGGTTCCTCTGATTCGGAGCCTTACCAGAAGATCACGAAGCTGGATGAATTTTGAGAAGAAGAGCTGCTCGGTTCACTATGGTTGGTGAACGCTTGTATAAAAAAGCCTTCTCACGCCCTTTGCTCAAGTGTGTGGGTATTGAGGATGCCGAATACATCCTTCAAGAGGTACACAAGGGCTCTTGCGGAGGACATCCGGGCGGACGATCGCTGGCGAGGAAAATAATCTTAGCAGAGTATTTTTGGCCGACATTCCAAAGAGATGCGAGCCGGTCAGTAGCTACTTGCTTATCCTGCCAAAAATACAATAATCTGACTCATCGACCGGCCGCCGAAATGAAAACATCAACCGTTTCATGCCTATTCGATCAGTGGGGAATGGACATAGTTGGTCCTTTTCCCATGGCAACCGGTCAAAGAAAATTCCTGCTAGTGGCTGTGGATTATTTTTCGAAATGGGTAGAAGCCGAGCCACTGGCCAAAATAACCGAGCAGATGGTCAAAAAGTTCATCTGGCAGCATATAATTTGTCGGTTCGGCATTCCACGTCGGCTCATCTCAGACAACGGGCGACAATTCGTTGGTCAGGAGCTTGAAGAATGGTGCAAAGGGTACGACATCGAATAACACTTCACTTCCGTGGCGTATCCTCAAAGCAATGGTCAAGCCGAAGTAGTCAATAGAGAGATCCTGTGAATTCTGCGCGTTCGGCTCGATCACATGGGTGGCAGCTGGGTGGATGAGTTACCTAGCGTGTTATGGGCGTTACGAACGATTCCCAAGGAAGGAACTGGTTTCACGCCATTCCATTTAGTATACGGAGGAGAGGCGGTCGTCCCAGTGGAGGTCGGGATAGAGTCAGATCGGATGCTTCGTTATGACGAAGAAAACGAAGGAAGGCGACGGATGCGGCCCGGCTAATAGCTTACAGGCAAAGGATGCGGCAGAACTATAATCGCCGGGTAATCCCTTGATCTTTCCAGGTGGGTGACCTAGTATGGAAAAGGGTCAAGCCGGTCGGGGACGTTAAAAAGCTAGAAGCTCCATGGACGGGTTCATTCAAGGTCATAGAAAGGCTACGGTCGGGAGCATACTACTTGGAAGATGCGGAGGGAAGGAGGTTAGATAGGCCGTGGAGCGCAAATCACCTCCAACCCTATAGAGCCGGATGAGAGGTGAGTGAATAAATTCATGTACACATTCCCGCACATATGTTTCTTCGGATGAAGGAAGAAAATAATAGGATTGCTCCCAAACTCCTTCCCGTTAAAACGCAACTCGCTTCATCGACAGTCGAGCGGCGACCTTAAACCCTCGCTTCATCGACGGTTGAGCGGCGACCTTAAACCCTCGCTTCATCGACGGTCGAGCGGCGACCTTAAACCCTCGCTTCATCGACTGTCGAGCGCCGATTTTCAGCGCTTGCGTGATCGGTCAACAAGTAAAAGCAAGACAATCAACTAGGTACATTCAAAGACGAGCAAAATATTAAAGAAAAGCGTCACAGATAGCATAGAAGCGAGTCACGTCATTGGAGTTTGTGCCAACCGGATACACACGGTGGCCAAATAAATACAATCCAAAACATTTCTTAGTGAATTAGGGGGAGTTCGAGGGTTCACTCCAAATAATCCAAAACATCGTCAGGAATGGAGGCGTTAAGCTGGTCGCGATCAATCGTGGAGTTGGGCAGGTCGGCAGGTAGATGCCCCTTTTTCTGGAGTTGGGCAAAGATGTTCTCCACGGCGCAGCCGAAGAGTTGAAGAGCACGGTTGACGAACTTATCCACGAAAGTGTCAGACCGGATGTAAGCCACCTTCATCTTTTCGAAGTGACTGGGCTCATTTTCTTTGTAGGTCACCAGGGTTGACCGGGCGCTCTCTAAGTCCGCTTTCACCACCGCCAGGTCGGCGTCTTTGTCGGACAGCTGGCTTCTTAAAGTAGCCTTCTTAGACTCGCGAGCCTTCTGCTCGGATAACAGCAGGCCTTCAACATTTTTTAACCTGTCTTCGACTTTCTTTAATTTTTGCTCAAGAGCCCGGGCTTCCACATTCTTCTTCTCCGAATCCTCGACAGCCCTTTGCTTACGATTGACGGCTAGGGTAATCTTGCCCTCAAAGGTGGATATCTCTTTTTTAAGTCGGTCAATGTATCCGGCTTGCTCAGCTCTCTTGCCCCGCTCGGCAGTCAGTAGTTCCTCGCTCTTAGCCAGGTCGGCCTGCAGTTGAGCCACATGTGTGTCATTTAATCCATGAGTGGTTCCCGACTGGCCAGGTGCTTCCTATAACCGTTTCAACTCATCTTCCACGAAGGCGAGCCTCTGGCTCATAGCCAAGCCATCTACCCAAAACTATGGAAGTCAAAAGCGAGAGCAGGAGTGGGTCATAAGCAAAGCTAAATTGATAAGTGCAAAGGTCAAAAGTGAAGCTTACCCCGGTAATCTGCTTAGTAAAACTGTTGGCTAACATTCCGGGAGGATCGGCGGCCGCCCGGGCGCGGACATCTTCCCATATTTCTGCTAACTGGCCTCTGATAATAATACGGTGTTCAGTCTGATCAGCCGATCCGATTGGCGCTGAAAGGTCTTCAGTCGGAAGGTGTAGCGTGGCCGTTACGTGTCTCCGACGAGCGGTGGTCGGATGGGAGGAGACCGATCGGCCCGCACGGGAGGAGGTGGCTGCCGGATTGATGCTGGACCTCAGAATGCGGCCTTGAGCCGATAAGGGCGGCAAATTAGTGACGAGAGAGTTGACGAGGGGGTCGGACGGTGTGCGGTCTGACGAAACGTGGGCGGCCTCCGACGACATTAGGCCAGAAGTACCAGTCCGGCCGGCTACCCTTTCAGTTGAAGTCGCCGAGCAAACAGCTTGTTTAGCCCGACGCCTTTTACATGCATTCTCGAGCGGCGCTTCAGATTGTGAGCCCTCCTCCGGGACAAGTTGAGCCGTCGTGTGCTCTGCGATTGGCTCTTCCACCGCCGCTAAGCCGACCGACACGACATTCGACTCCCCTCCCGCTTCCTGGGTAAGCCCTTGAGTGGGCATTGGCTGCTCGGGAGGATCTGATGGTTGAAACCCCCGCTCGGCCAGGACTTCAACCACTACCTTATCAATATCGGCATTAGTGAGCTTTGATTGCCCGATCAACCGCGCCCTCATCATGATGTCAGCTGCAAAATAAAAAAAGAAATCAGTTAGATAAAGAAGAAAAAGGTGAGGGGATTATATACCTAGGTTGACTGGCTCAGATGGGCTAATCGGGCTAAGACCGAAAAGGGCCAGAACTCCTTCCTCCAGCAACTTGTGAATGTTGAACTTCTGACTGGCCAGCATGGAAGCAGCAAGCAAATAAGCAGGAGTATTCTTGTACCGAGGCAAGGGGGGTTGAGGACCCAGGGAAAGTTGCCAAGTAGTCTGGAAGGAGGGCCGATCGGGGAAGAGTACGAAGAAGAAATATTCTCTCCAATGTTTATTGGAGGAAGGCATCCTGTCAAAAAAGACCAAGCCCGGTCGGGCTTGTAAGAGGAAAGTGCCTGGCTGATTGGATAACTTGGGGTAGTAAAAAAAGTGGAAGATCGAAGGGGTTAGAGGAATGTGGTGTAGTCAGAACAAGATAATTACCCCGCATAGAAGACGAAAGGAGTTGGGAACTAGTTGAGAAGGGGATAGATCGAAGTATTTGCAAACATCGAGGATGAAGGGGGTGAAAAGGAAGTCACAGACTGACAGTAAATTGGTCATGGAAAAAGCAGACACAGCCGGTCGGCAGAGCGGAAGGACGATCGGTGGCTAGTGGGACATGTATCTCGTAGCCAGGAGGGAGTTCGAAAGTGTTGGCTAGGGTTCGGGCATCATCTTCGTCAAATTGTGACTCCATAGTCTCATACCAGGGACCCGAAAAAGAAGAAGGATGCGACGTACTAGCCATGATAAAAAGGAGAGAACGAAAGGAGTCGGGAGAAAATACAAAAGGGAAAAGAAAGCAGAAGCAAGAACAGAAGCCCACCGGAAAATCACAAAGGACCAAGCAATAAGGCGTTATGGACGAAGATAATGGACTCACCCGGAATAGGAATGACAGGAAGCAGAAAGATTCGCTGAAGGACGCGGGGGGTTCGCTGAAGAGCACGGGAAAAATCGCTGAAAGAGCACTAACGAGGTCGCCGGAAATGAAAGCTAGAAAAAAAAGGAGACGGCGGCGACGGGCTTATAAAAACCAAGAGACTTCGCTGAGCCGTTCGATCAACAACACAGATACCTAGAAGCATATCCAGCCGTTTAAAATTCAAATGAACCCAAAGGTCACATCCCAGCCTGTCGCCTCAAACGTGCGTCGTCAGGGAGGGACATGTGGCGGGCATCGATAGGGCAATTGTCAGAATAATTAAAGAAGCATGCGGCACATTAATGCGCCAGAATGATACGCTTTCCTAGAGATTTCGCGGAGATTACCTAGGCAACAGTCTCATAAGCCGACCCAACAGGTTATGCAGCTTGGGCAGTCATCCATTCCGGCCGATTGGCCTGCAAAGAGCACTTCGTTGAAAGGAGAACCAAGGCCAGGTGACCGAGTGCTGGCCAAGGGTCACAGTCGACCCGACAAAGGAGGTCTTTTCGCACCAGTTGGTCCAGTCAGTCGGACTTATGGCCTCCTTCGACTAGACTTAAAGGGGAGGCATGTGATCCGGTGATGGCGTAGGGTGGGGCCCCTTCGCTGGGGAGTTTCAACGATCAGATGATCGTCACAGATAGAGGAGAGTCAGTTAAGAGACGAGCCGGGCTGCAGGCCCATGTGGCCGAGTGGCGGGGTAAACTCGCGAGGGTTAGGCCGAGCCCACAGCCTAACCAGGCTGAAGAGTTCAAAGAGGCCGATCTGAACCTAGGACGAGCCGAGAGAATGAAGTCCAATCCGATCGGAATATATATATGTAGAATGTCACAGAGCGGGCTGGCCAGATAGATCAAAGGAAGTACCATCAGATTAGCGGCTGACATTTAAGAAGAAAAGGGAAATATGTCTTAAATAAACATCCTTTTGGGAGTCAATGTCGCTGGCTGACGACGCGAATGGACATGAAATTGTACGGACGACGATTGCGCCGCCCTAGCGTAAATGTGTCTGCCCCTTTAAGGTAAGGTGTCAGGGATCCCTTCCCGATGTTAACTATTGAGGAAAATGTGGGAAGTCACGTCTGCTCGGGAAGTGTGTAGTCAACCCATCGAAGCTCTATATAAGAAGAGGAGTGGTTATCCGTGGAGGTACACGCAAAAACACTTCTGAGCACCACTATTTCACTTCTCCATTCCTTTCTCTTTTCTTGGAGCCGATTGTGTGACTTGAGCGTCGGAGGGCCGTCGCCGGGAACCCCCTCCCGGCTTGGCACTAACGACTTGTGACTGCAGGAGCGAGGCATTTCCACCACACGCGAAGATCCACATCAGCGGTATTTCCCGGTAGCCATCCACTCAGTTTCGGGGTAGGATCAAGGTCCATTTCGACAATCTAAATTGAGACCCTGACTAGATCATGATCTAAAAGATAGAGGCTAAGTCATAAATTAATCATATTATTGTTATACTAATGTTGTTTTGCAAGTTAGATTATTGTTGTATTAGACTAACCTAACTTGCAGGGTAAAATGAGCAAAAAGGGCTTGGGTGAACAGTACCCGAAGTGCCTTCAAGCATTGGAAGGTGTTTGGGTCGAAATGTGCTAGAGGGGGAGGGGGGTGAATAGCTCATCGTGCTTGATTGCTTGCTTCGTTGTTGTTGATAGGCAGCGGAATAAGACTACGAAGCACTCTACAATGTTAACACAAGGATTTACTTGGTGTCCACCTTAAGAAGAGGTGACTAATCCAAGGATCCACACATGCGAGTACTCTCCACTAAAAAAATACTCATTCTCGGTAACTACCGGAGGTGGAGAAATCTCGTACAAGACTCACACACGTATACAACTCAAAACAAGAATAAATACAAACACAAACCTTACAAGGTTTACAACACTTATGCTCTCTTCTTGTTTGGGAATGCCTCTTGATGCTTGGGAATGTAACTGCACTTCGCTCCAAGACCCTTCAAGAACCGGTGTGTGTCACTGAGCTCGGTGGAGAAGAATCACTGAAAGTGGAGTCGAAGATCTGCGTAGGAAAGCGCTCACCAACGACTATAACCTACGCAACAATCGGATCCCAATCGATTGAATGACTCTCAATCGATTGAGGAGGCTTTGAATCGATCGGCTGATTGATTCAGAGCGCCTCTGTACTATCTGGAAATAGCCTGAATCGATCAACCAATCAATTAAAACTTTCTCGCAATCACGGAAGAAATCTAGCCCGTCCTTAATCGATCGGCCGATCGATTGGAGGTCCCCAATCTATCGGCTGATCGATTGGGAAAGCTTCTGTGCGTGCGACATAAGCTCCCAATCGATCAACCGATTGATTGAGCCATCTTTCTTCGTGGTGCACATCCAATCGATCGACTGATTAATTGGACTTTGGTTCAATTGATCGGTTGATCGATTGAACCACCTTTGACTTGCCTAAAACCAAGTCCAAGGTCTCCAATTCCAACATCCGGTCAACCGTGACCTCTCCAATTCCAACACCCGATCAACCGTGACCTGTTGGAACATTATGCCTGGCATCCGATCAACCTTGATCTGCTAGGACTTCTTCACTAAGTGTATGATCAATCCCTTTGACCCACTTGGACTTTTCTCCTCGTGTCAAATGTCCGGTCAACCTTGACCCACTTGGACTTCCTTCCACCTAATGTCCGGTCATCCTTAACCCATCTGGATTTCCTTGTGCCAAGTATCCGGTCAATCCTTTGACCCACTTGGACTTCTCAATACCAAGTGTCCGGTCAACCTTGACCCACCTAGATTTTCACATGTCTGGCTTCACTCACTAGATCTTTCCATCTGCCTAGATTCACTCACTAGGACTTCCCATCTGCCTGGCTTCACTCACCAGGACTTTCACCTAGTTTCACTCACTAGGGTTTTCACCTGGCTTCAGTCACTAGGATTTTCACACTGCCCAGCTTCACTCACCGGGACTTTCACCTGCCTGGCTTCACTCACCAGGACTTTCCCACTGCCCGACTTCACTCACTGGGACTTTCACCTCTGCCTAACTTCTAGTTAGGACTTTCCTAGTCAAGTATCTAGTCAACCCTTTGACCTAATTGACTCTTCTTCATATCTAACTGATCAACCTTGACCAGAGGGGAATTATATCAACAATCTCCCCAAACGGACTATTGCATCTGCGATCTCCATGTATTGTCAAACATCGAAACTCAAACATCAAGACTCAAACTTGAGTCAACTCAAGCTTAGTCAACCAGTTCAACCTTGACCAAAAGGATATTGCACCAACAATCTCCTCCTTTTTGATGTTTGACAATACCTTTAAGTTAGGCTAATCTCATAGCCTCAACTTCCTTTCATGCCAAAGTATGAATGAGAGTTTCCTTCATTCTCCCCCTTTCCTAGAGGGCAAACTCACTCTTTAGGTAATGAAAGCCAAACTTAAACCCTACATTCTCCCCCTATTGACACATATAAAAAAGAACTCTCCTCCTGAAGAGTTACTCACCGTTGTTCACAACTTCACTCGTTGTTCACAACACCACAATGAAGGTCTCATACCCTTCAATGTATCCAATGCTCATCCTTGAACATTTTTCAAGCGAAGGATATACCACCTTCCATGGTTTCGGAAAATAATTTCCATGTCCTTAGCGAGTGACTCCCCCTAAAAATATGCTCGTAACTTTTGTCATTGCACCAACAATGACTTAGAATCCCTAAATCTTTAGGAAATCCAAATTTAGAAGTTTTGAGGTTCAAAACTTCAATATTGAAATCAAACCTCAACCTAAACTTTTGCTGAGTCTCCCTTAACCAATCCATTCGTGTTTCCATTATGAAAACTCTCCCTAAATATATACAAATGTGTGTCAAGGGGTTAGGAATGGTTACCTAGACTAAAAATGGTTTAAATGCTGAAATCAGACATTTACAGTCGAAAATAGCATTCCCAATCGATTGGGGTTGGGTCTCAATCGATTGAAATCATTTTAATTGATCCATGGATCGATTCCGCGAGCTTCTATTAGCAGAAACTCCCTTTGAATCGATCGCCCGATCGATCCAGTCGAGGCCAATCGATTGGCTGATCGATTCCGCGACATTCTGTACGCGGAAAAAGTCTTCTCAATCGATCGCCCGATCGATTGAGGCCTCCCAATCGATCGACTGATCGATTGGAGCTCTGATTTTTTGAAATTCAATTTTAACGAAATTTAGAAACTCTTCAAAAATTCTACAAAATTCTAAAAATTATGAAAATCGTTGTAGACATTATTTAGGGTATATACTATCATGAAAAAATAATTTTCTATGAAAATACTTCCTATTTTCAAAGATTGACACAAATTTGGAAACTTGTAAAAACTTCAATGTTTTCTTCTAATTTGTGTCTAACTTTTCAATGATAATTACTATCAAAAGATAGTCTTCACAAAGGTTTTTCAAAGTATATTTAAAATTATTTTCAAAACCAATTTCTAATCATGTTCTTTGGGCTCAATGCACATGACTTGTACATTAGTTTTCCCAATGATTGGAGTTCACATAGCTATATGTTTTGATGAATTTTAAAAACTCAACAAGATGCACTAAATCAACATCTTGAGTTTTGTTCATCATCCTAACACCTCACTTGTATCTAATGTATACTAAAACACATACAAATCACTTTATGCTTCTTTGTGAGATGCAAAGTTTGGTTTTGCCCTAAACTAGGGATCATGCATATCTATCTAGACATTTTAGAAATTTTTGAACATCCACCTAGGATGTCACTTGTTAGTTAATGTCATTTGTCCTTGATTTCAAGGAAATTAAAATAATGCATGATGATTTATGCCATACATCAAAATGAATATAATTTTCAAAAGAACATATACTATAGCTACATGATATATGTATGACATGCTATGGTATTTTTGTTATTTTTCATAATAAGCATGAATGCAATGATGTCATGGCATGTGATGGGCAAACAAAGCATGACAATTAGCATAAATAAAATATACCTAGATTATCTATCTAAGTGTCCTTAAATCCTTAGCTAAACCTAAAAGTAATTATAGATTGCTCATATTTTCTTAAGAAAATGTCAAAACTCAATTTGACATTTCTTTTGCACTTGATTAATTTGTGTCAATATAAATTATATCAAATTTCTCAAATAATGGCACATTTTACTCTTACAAAGAGTAAACAAATTAAATTAAGGCTTAAATTTACCCTTAATTCCTTAAGAAGATGCAAAATCTCAACTTGACATTTCTTTTGCTTTTCTTATTTATGCCAATTAAGATTAAATTCAATTCCTCAAAGCATGACACATTTTATCGTTGAAAAATCGTTATCGAGTCAAAGTACGCAAAAAAAAATAATAACGAAAACAACGCTAACACACCAAGTTTTACTTGGTTCGGAGCCTTCGTCAACTCCTACTCCAAGGCCCTCACGTGAGAGTTCTTTTGTTGGGAAATTCACTAATAGTTCACAAAAGAGTTACACAATATGCATAAGAACTATAAAATAAAGTTGCCGACAACAAGGAAAATAAAAATTGAGTCGCAGGTTGTCGGAGAAGCTTCACAGCATCGCAGGAGCGTCTTTGGAGTAGCGTGCAAGAAAGCAGTTATAGAGAGAAGTTGTGTCTTGTGCTCCTGGTGGAAGGCTGCTTATATAGGCAGTTCCAGGCGCCTGGATCCCTTCCGGGCGCTTGGACTGTGACGTCAACCATCCAATCAATGTGCTCCAAGCTGGCAACAAGATTGATTTTGGGTATTCCGAGCGCTTGGACCGCTTTCGGGCGCCCGGATCAACTTTTCTAGTAGCTTTATTTCCTACAAAATGAAGTTAGTCTGAGACAATAAAACTTATATTACCTTGCAAAAATAAGTGTTAGCATAATTATAGTCAAGAGTAGTAATTATTATGTCTTCTCGAGATCAAAATCTAGTCAAGATCTCAACTTAGATTTTCCAAATAGATCTAAGTTGGATCGACGCCTACTATTCCCTCAAACGAGGAACGCGTCCTACCAAGCCACTCTCCTCTAGTGACTTACCTTAACTTACCGCTTTGCCAGACATTTGGTCAGTCCGTCGACTTGTCTGGACTTTATGCCAACTATCCAGTCGACTCGTTGACCAAGTTGGACTTCGTGCCAGATATCCGGTCAGCCCATCGACCTATCTAGATTTCTTGCCAGATATCCAATCAACCCGTCGATCTATCTGGACTTCTCTTGCACACTTAGTTAAATCGTTAGATCACATTAAACCTAACTTACTTACTTTATCATTCATCAAAACCTAAGTTAGACCGTTAGTGTAACTTGCACCAACAGCTACGACTCCGCCAAAGATCTCTGGGAGAAATTCTTGGAGCTCCATGAAGGTACTTTGGAAGCCAAACTAGAAAAGGGGGACATCCTCCGAAGCCAACTGGCAAACCTCCGGATGAACAAGGGAGAGAAGGTAGCCCAACTTCATGCAAGAATCAAAGACATGATCACCTAGCTCAACTATCTCGGAGAAAAGGTAACAAATTGTGACTCCTTAAGGTACACACTTAACTCTTTTCCGAGAACTCAAGAGTGGTCATCCTTAGTAGATGCTTACTACATCTCTAAGGACCTTGAGGTATGTACTCTTGAAAGCTTATTTTCAACTTTTGAACTTCATGAGTCTCACTGTATAGGTTCTCAGGAAATAGAGAAATCAAATAACATTGCTCTAAAAGCCAAGAAGGATGAATCAGACACCGACAACTCCTTCGATGATGATGAAACAACATACACGGTAAGGAAATTCAAGAAAATTTTCAAAACTAATAAGTTTAATCAAGTGCAGGCAAAGAAAAGAAGAGGAAGGAAGGTAAGATGCTATACCTGTAATAAAGAGGGGCACATCAATGATGACTGTCCAAAGCTGAAGAAGGACAACAAGAAGGGACCAACCACAACAAAGCACAAAACCCTGAAGGCGATGTGGAACAAGTCGTCATCAGATTCAGATTTGGAGGAGTACGCTTGACTTACACTAATGGTAAGCTACTAGGAGGAGAGCATAGATGAATGGGGAGACTCCTCAGAAGAAAGTTGCAGTGAGAAAGAATAAACAAACTTTAGAGCATATCTGGTAAGTGAGGTATATTTACTACCCGTAACCAGTTATATTCAAGTATTAAATCCATGACAAGATCGCTATGTAAACTGAAAATAAAAAATATTAATTTGAAAAAGGAAGTTTTTGAATTAAGAACAATCCTAGAAAATACATGCACCTTAGAAATGTATGATAAATTAAAAGATGAAAATGAAAAATTGAATAACTAAATTGAAAAATCAAGAAACTTAGCATATGATAATCAAAATATCTGAAAAAATTATAGAAATCTAAATTAGTATCTTAAATATAATAAAGGTTAAATTAGAAGAATATCACAGAAGTATGTTCCTATAAAGTTTTTGATAAATTCGGTAGGAAGGAATCTGTTTTGGGTTCCAAAGTCATGTTTAAATTAAAATTATCTTTTTATGCATGACTTGTTTTAAATTAGACCTAGGACTTTCAGAAAGAAAATTAAATATTTAATTTCTTTAACAAGCTTTGTCTAGAAGTGGTTGTTGTTTCAATAACTAAGAAGGCCTAGTGTCTTGTCAAAGCCTGGAAGTCATACTGAAATGAATGTTTAATTAATTAATTATTAAGCATTTAACTATTATAAAACTATATAATGCTTTCAAATAAATTATGTTGCAAAATTTCTCATTGAAATTAATTTTATCTTAATTTTTTTTTTTGAGAAAAAAGAGTTAAATTTAAAAATATTTTTTCAAAATTTGATTTTTTGAAATTTATATTTCCCTAATTTTCTGGATAATGGTTGATTTAGACTTTATTTCCCTTAGATTTTGTTTTAAGACTTATTTCCAAGTCATTTTAAAATACCTATTTTTAATATGATCAAAGGGAGATAATCAGGGGTAAAGTCTAGGGGGAGGTAGATTTTTTTTACATGTTTTTTTTTTAAATACAAAATTCATTACTATTTTTGTTTGGTTTACCCTAACTTAATCTGGTGTTGCTCACATTAAAAAAGAGGGAGATTATAAGTACCCCGTGGAAGTTTTGATGAGATCAAACCAAGTCAAGTTAAGTCTTGTTATGTTTTAATGTTCTGTGTCTAAGTATGCAAGAACTTAGGAGCACAGGAGGTCGACCAAAAGACGCAGCTAGTGAGAACGACAACACGGGAGAGAGTCGACAGACTCAGTGTGTCTAAGGGACGATGTGCTGCGGAAGAGTACATTGGCGGACGAGAAGGAGGCGAGTGACGTTTCCGAGGGATGAGAAGCCGGAGCAGAAGGTTGCTCGAGAAGGCCAGAAGATAGATTCAGGTGAGCCCTATTTCAGATGGCAGAAATAACCACTACAAAAAAAATAGGTCTTTAGGTGCGGTTTTAACAAACTATAGAAGTGGTTTTCAACCGATCCTAAAGCTTTTGAATCGGTTACTTGACCGATCCAACAACTTGCGCTCCTAGAATCAATGGCATTGGTTATAGCAACCGGTGGTGAAAACAGAACAACCGCTGCTGATGTCTCTATAGAAGCGGTTATTAACCGCCTTAATAGGTTATAATACCAGCGGTCCTTAACCTATCCAAATGTGGTTTGATGCGGCTGCTAACCGCACTTGTTAACTACTACAAATGCGATTAATGACCATTTCTATTGGTATGTAGTAGAAGCGGTTATTAAACCGATTCTGAAGTTAAATAGTGTAGTGGTTGGTAACCGCTCCAAAAGTAATTCAGCAGCAGTTTGTAACCACTCCTGCGTACCATGGTTAGGAGCGGTTATTAAGCCACTTCTAAATTTATTTACTTGGATCGGTTATTTACCGCTTCTAATAAGTGTATTAGCAACAGTTTAAAACCAGCCCTGTTTCAAATGATGGACCCCAATGAAGCTCCTATAATCATTCCATTTTTCAAATATTTATTTACAAAATCTTTTGAATTCCTAATTTTTAATAATCAATACAAAACATTCAACAAAAAAAAAAAATACCAATAGATTAACCAACAAAACATTCATATTAAATCTTTCAATTCACCAAACCAATAAGAAATTCATTTATAAAAATTTGCATACCCAAAACACCACCATATCAGCAACAAGTACGAACTTCTTTTACAAAAATCTGCATACCCCAAAACACCACCATATCAGTAACAAGTACAAAATTCTTTTACAAAAATGTGCAACCCCAAAACAACATAACACAATAGCACTAACAAGTGGCAACATAATTTAAAGAAAGTTTTCTCTAAAACGTTTATCTAATTATTAGATGGATCTGTTGGTGGTGGAGGTGTAGGATCATTTCCTTTTGCATTTGGTGGAGCATCTATATTTCGTTGCATAATCTCTGCCATTATAGCCGCCATCTATTTAAAAAAAAGATATTAGTTAAAATGATGCATGTATTTATATATTTTTGAATTGTTCGATTGTTACTAATAAATATTAAATATTTTTATTACCTGTGCCGGTAACAATTCTGGGCCACGAGATCCCCCAACAGCTCCGGATATCATACTCTGCATAATATGTGCAAAATTTTGAAGTTGTTGGTCATGCATTTGCCTTATCATTTGCTCTGTTTCTATTCGCCTCTGTACTTCCCGTGCCTCCATTTCTTTTATTTTTTTCTTGCATTTCCTTGAATTCAGCTGTCATATTTGAATTAGAGTGATAACTTGGTGTATAGATTGTGCGCTTACACAGCTCAGGGAAAACTTGGCTAGGAAGTGCACCAGCACCTAAACATCGAACTCGGCCAGAATGTTCGGGTCCAAAAACATCACTACACAAAAAAAAATACTTAATATCGTATAATTGTAATAACTTTAACTACCATAAATAAATAAAAAAATGTTAAGAAATTATAACCGAAATGCGTCCTCATGCACTTCTGTAGGTTGAGTTCCCTCAGGCTTGTCTTGAAGTCGACGCCGCACAACTTCATCTAGTAAAGCCTATCAAAAAAATATTTGATGAAATGCGAAGAATACTAAGAAATAAACTTGAAAAATTAAAAGAAATTACTACCTCAACTCGGATCACTTCATCATCAACAGGAGCATCTCCTTTCTTTTTACTTCGACGACTTATTTTTATTATCTCAATGCGAGTAGGTTTTCTCCCCTTTTCCTGAAACTACTTTTGAAAAAATCATTTTTAGATCAAGTGTCAAGTAACATTAACAAATATTATGGATTTTTATCAGTGAATGAATATTCAAAGAGATGAATTATGAAAGGAATTGGAAGGATTTTAATGAGAAAACCTTCTAACTAAATATGCATAAAGACCACACAAAGAAATATTACTTTATTTATGTTACTTTAAGGCACTTCACATCTCTATAATTGAAATAAATTTTGACTCTAACTAATTACATCACATTAATAATATTGTACAGAAAAACACAAAACATATATCAAATCATATTCTTTATCAATTAAATAAGTAACTAATCACAAAAAAGGAAATTATAGTATTAGGTAACAAAACAATCATAATCGATCACTATCATGACATATTAAGTAAAATCATAGAACTTCAGTAGTTTAGGATTATCATGATCTACACAATAAATGGATTATGTGAATTTAGTTGTAATAACAAAACACAATTTGATACTTACAAATTTATATTCCAAGGATGGAATATTTGTACGACCCAGCGCATGACTCCCTCTTTTTTTCTTCGCATTTTCTTGATTAATTTTTGAAATTTTCTATAAAAAAAATTGAATTTAATTTGACACTAGTCATATATAAAAAAAACAATCAATATATTTACTACCTCATTAGTGTTCCAATAATGGCACAATGCTTCCCAAACTTCAGGAGTCAACTTTTGAGGAACTGGACGAATGGAAACAAGCTCATCCAATGGAATATTCGGATCATAAGACTTAGCTTTGATTTCAGTCCTCCATCGCCTCCATGCTGCCCCCATCATTTGCATAATAACATCTCGATGGCGATCGGGAATATCAAAACGTGCCTATAAATATTAATAAATAATATGAAGGCATTAAATTCAAATTTAGAATTAAACACTTAACAACTTACAGTCACTTTTCTCCATGCATCATTCAAGCGTTTTTTGGGCATCTTTCTCCAATCAAGAAAACTAAGGGGCAACAAGTTCCCATTTCTAGCGATAGTACCCACAAAATTGGCAAGAACTGGTTGTATATCCCCATAAGGCTGGCCTCTTTCATTAAATTGCACTACAAGTACATCATCAGGATCTAATGCATGCACATCCCTCATCACTGTCCTCCCACGTCTATTTTGTTGCCTTTGAGATGTAAGCATCTCCTCAGTAAACTCCTCATTTTGATCTAGTTCCAGTGCACCATTTTGTGTATCCAATTGTGAATTTGATGTTATATCATGTGATTCATGTTCATCTTGAAGATCATTGTCTCTCAATTCTTGTCCTCTGATATTTTGAATCAACTTTTACTTTCTTTTATTCACCATTGTCAGTAATAACCTGAAAATAATGCTAAAAAATTGCATGAAGTTATTGTTATAGATATAGAACAAAAGCCAATAAAAATAGTCAATAAATAAGTAAAAGGACAATTAAAAGTATCATTAAGACAACAATGTTGGCAGATACAAACATTAAACAATAGATAAATCATCAATTTACATTAATATTCCATCTCAATGTCATTCAATGGTGATTGATAAGGTATAGTTTGAAATGCAGGAGTAACTCACCAGTAAACAATTAAAAGTCATGTATACAACAAATTTCTAGCTATGTCTTAAATATAGAAAAATTAGTTAAACAAAAAACATATTTCAATGATTTATTACTTCATTATCATACAATAAAAATGACAATCAAATTTCTTACACCATAAACAATCAAAGTGTATAAAATTGCCCAAAAAATAAAACATAAAAAAATTCCTACACCATAACATAATGCACAAAAAAAATAGAAGAAAACTTATCATCTTCCTTCACATAGTACCAAAAACGTATCTTACACCCAATTTTAAAATAACAAAAATTGAAATAGAATATAGTGTTTAGTTTGCATTGATTAATATTAACTGGATTACATCCCAAATAGACACTTGAAACAACATAATATGAATAAAATTTTTTCAGAAATGATATCTTAAATCCTAAAACATCAAAGCCCACATTACTTTTTCCATGTTTGATAACCAGCAGCGGCAATAAATATTGCAATACTTTAGACAAGTATACTTTAATGAAACAAAAATATCTAATACAATATCAACTAGATTCAACAATAAAATTAGAGTAAATATCAAAAGTCAATCAAAATGTTCATCAACATTTTCATTGTTCACATTAGGTATATCATCTACTATCGAACCCCTCACATCAGTTCTAATTAAATCAACATCAACTCCATTTACATCACCTAATAGTGATTGCATATTAGAAAAGTTGTTAGGAGTAAACTGCATTGTATCAATATCATCTTCTTCACCCATGTTGTATGTGTCTCTTGGTGTGTGACGAATGACACAATACCACTCATCTTCTTTGGGATCACGAACATAATAAACCATTTGAGCTTGTGAAGCCAAAATAAAATGTTCATGTTCTTCACGTTCTCCTGTATGTATCAAACATGAAAAGTTCACCATTGTAAATCCTAATGGATCAACTTTCATTCCAGTAGTGATATTAACCCAATCACAGCGGAAAAGAAAAATTCTTCCAAGACCTCCATATTCAAGTGAGATAACATCAGTTAATCGTCCATAATAATTTGATTCATGATCATCATTATCATGTATTGACTGCACCATGACACCACTGTTTTGCACTTTTTTATTGCTTTCAGATTCCACTGTACGAAATGCAAAACCATTTATATTGAACCCATGGTAACTAAATGCTACAGGATTTGGGCCGCGAGAAAGCACCCTTAGATCTAGGTCATCAATTCGATCATTTGTTCGATCAACCTGTAATGTATTAAAGTTGCAACTTGGTTAAGATATAAACATTTTAAAGGATAACATATCTAACATCTATCATCATACCATTTAATAATTATTTACAATGTGAAACATACCCGTCTGGCAAACCATTCTGCAAATTGCATTCTAACCATATCATCCAACTCATTATTATTTGGACGACGACTATACCGAAGTCTTCTCTTCAATTCAGTTTTTAGTTCTCTGCTTAGTGATAACATTAATAATTAGTAAATTTCATTGTTCAAGAAACAATAAAATAAAATTAAAATTCTAAAAAGAATACTTACTCACGATATGGTTGTAGTGTTGCACAATTAAAAAGGATATATCTATGAGCTTGATTCAGAGCTTTATTGTCCAATGTAACTACTTGGCGCCCTTTCGTAGGTCGTCCCATATGTGGAAACATTGGTAATGAAGGAAAATCAACACTTGGGGCCTCTTTATGTCGTGTTCCATGATTGCATAGTGAGTTCATACCCTCCAAATAACGAGAACAAAATATAACACATTCATCTGCTAAATATGCTTCTGCAATGTTAGCTTCTGGACGAGCTTTATTTCTGACAAAATTTTTAAGCTTCCCTAAATATCTTTCTATTGGATACATCCACCGATAGTGTACAGGCCCGGCTACTCTTGCCTCATATGCTAAATGTACCACTAAGTGCACCATAACTGTAAAAAAAGATGGTGGAAAAATTCTTTCCAGCTGACACAATGCCAACACAACCCCTTCTTCGGCCCTTTGTAATTCATCTTCTCGTAAGGACTTTGCACACACTGTCTTAAAATATTCACACAAAATAATAAGTGGTGCAATTACCTTTCTAGACAACACACGACGAAGAGCAATTGGAAGAAATTGTTCCATTATGACATGACAATCATGACTTTTTAGACCCATGATCTTACGACGCCCAACATCTACACACTTTGAAATGTCAGATGACATACCATCAGGGACACGAATATCTTTCAAGATTGAACAAAATACTTTTTTTTCAGCTTTGTTCATACAATAACATGCGGCTGGCAAATATTCTATACCATCTTCTTGAGTCTGTGGCCATAATTGCTTCATAATGCCTAAAATTTTCAAGTCTCTACGTGCAGCTGCATTATCTTTGCTCTTGTTGGAATCATCCAAAAGTGTCCCAAGAATATTATCGGAAACATTTTTCTCAATGTGCATAGGATCCAGATTATGTCTGATCATATTAAATTCCCAGTACTGTAAACTAAAAAATATGCTTTTTTTTCTCCACATTTGTTCGATCGACCCTGTTTTTACTCGTGTAGATGGTTTTGATGCATTACTCTTACCATAAACCATATTTATGTTTTGGGTCATTTGTAGAACTTCAGTTCCAGACAATGGCTTCAAATCTAATTCACGTCGCTCTGGCTTGCCATAACTTGCCATTGTTCGAATTTCTGCTTCTGGGGGTAAGAACCGACGATGCCCTCTATATGACCATTTCTTGCCATGCTTTAAGTATAATGCATCTGTCTTATCAGCACATGTTGGGCATGCATTCTTGGCATATGTGTTCCATCCAGACAAACATCCTAAACCAGGAAAGTCACTAATGGTCCAGAGTAATGCTGCCCGCATTTGAAACATTTCTTTCTTGCATGCATCATAAGTTGCAATCCCATTTTCCCACAAGTCTTTCAATTCAGTCAATAAGGGAGACAAGTAAACATCAATGTCATTTCCTGGTGCTTTTGGACCAGGAATTAAGGTGGATAGAATAATAGAATGAGATTTCATGGATTCCCAAGGCGGCAAATTGTACGGCATCAGAACAATAGGCCAAGTACTATGCGAAGTACTTTGATTTCTAAATGGATTAAACCCATCTGTAGCGAGCCCCAAACGTACATTTCTAGGATCAGATGCAAATTCATGATGTCGTTCATCAAATGCCTTCCATGCTGGTGAATCGGCTGGATGTCTTAGATTCCCATCCTCAACTCGCCCCTTAAAATGCCATTGCATACTTTCAGACATCTTAGATGACATGAATAGTCGCTGCAATCTTGGTTTTAATGGAAAATACCAAAACACCTTGGCTGGAGTTTTCACTAAAAGATGCTTTTTTCCACCGGTACGTGACCTTTTGGGTTGTTTCTGTAAGTTTTTCCATCTTGAAAGGTTACACACTTTGCAAGTATGTTCCTTCTCATTTTCCCCCCAATAAATCATGCAATCATTTGGACATGCATGTACTTTTTCATAATGAAGTCCTAATTTAGAAATCATTTTCTTTGCCTCATAAAAAGAATTAGGCACTTGTGCTTCAGGTGGTAGGACTCGTCGCAGAAAATCCAATAATGCTGTGAAGGATTTATCACTCCATTTCCCACTCACTTTTAACTGAAATAACTCAACAAGAAATGTCAATTTAGAAAACTCAGAGCATCCGGCATATAGCGGTTGTTTCCCTTCATCTATTAATCGATAAAAATCTTCTACATTTGACTCCATTGGCATATGACTTGTCGATGCACCAGAGTAATTTTCATTACTTGTAAATAAACCTTCAGGCATCCCAAATGTTTCAACTAATGTTTCTTGTGCCATGGGTATATGGTTAGTCATCATAGGAATATGTTCCAACGAAGTCTGAAGCCCACTGTCCATGCTTTCGTGAGATGCTGTAACAGGTGGTTTTTCTCCATGATAATCCCAAATACGATAATCTCGTAGTATACCATTTATAATCAGATGTTCATGTATTGTTTCGCGATCATGATTCAATGAGTTTATACATTTATAACAAGGACATGGTTGCGTGCCTCCAAGAGTTGTATCAGCAAATGCGAAACGTAAAAAGTGTAGTACTCCCACTCGGTACTCAAGACTATCACGGTGGCATTCCATCCATGCTTTCGACATTATGCAATCCTCTTCAAATATTTTTAAATTAAAAGAATTAAAAATTAACAAATAATTTCAACAACAACTAAATAATCTAAACTATTACTCAAAAAACTATATATATCTACATTATGAATTTCATGTTCGATTACAAGAACAACTACCATAGATCTCATGTTAGTGTCTTCATTTCTTAAACCAAAACATGCAAGGTAACAAAATTTTCTTCCTATAAAACCATCTCTAAAATCAAATATTTGTTATAAATGGGAGAATTTATTTTCATTTTTTTTCAGATAAGATAATACAATTTCACCTACAATCACTAATAACTGAAAAGCATGAGATAAAAATAAAAATACAAAATTTGGTGCATGTATCTAGGTACAAAAGATCAATTCATGGTAACTAATAAAACAATAAATCTCATAATCTTTACTCTTCAAATCATCAAAATACATTAATTCAAGATTCAACTACGGTTGTTATTCTTGGTCAAGATATACAATAAATAGATAAATAAAAAATTTACTTGCTAGTCCTAATTAAAAGAAGCCATAATAAAATGTTCATAGATTATTTTCATTTCGTATAAGTATAAATTGGCAAGTGTTATTTGAGTTCGTAAGGATTAAATTTATTCTTACTTACATTAATTGACATTCTTATTTTAAATTTTAACTAGATAAGTACTCAATTTGATCTTTATCTAGTATCAATTAAGATCCATTAAGGCTGAATAGGTATATAATATAGGAATATTTTGAATAGTCATCACAGTCATCATTACGTGGGAATTGGATCAAATTCCTATATTATATATTAGTATATTACTATTGTTGCTTTCGTGGGTATATGGTTACTTTGTTGTATCTGATTTCACTATTGTTTCTATTACATTTATTTTGTCTAAGAAAAAAAAACTCACGTGAAATCAGATACAACAAAGTAATATACTAATATATAATATAAACGAAATGATCGTTGCGCTTACAATTTTCTTCGATGTAAAGAGGAAGAAGAAACACTGGATTCTTGGGGTCTCTCGACGTTGCTGCTTCTTGTAGCGATTTCAACTAACAGCTATGAAGAGAGGAGTTGCATATTAAAAAAAAATACAGATAAGTACGCTAAGCCTTAGCTTCCAGAACCCTAAACCTTAGGATTCCAACCTTGTTGTTTATTCAAATAAGTGCACAGAAGGCACAAACACAAAAGGATATTCATCAAATTAAAAGGAACATTCAAAAACCAAAGAATGGAGCGAGTGATAATTGCAAGGAATGACTATACCTTGTTCGAACGAAGGATTAACGGAGATTTAGAGCTTCTCGGTGTGAGTAGAGGAAGAAGAAGGGTTTTTCGGCGGGAATAGAGGAGATGAAAGGTCGCGTGAGATGGGTTTGCGTTGAGGAAGTTTGGGAAAAGAAACCTAAGGAGAATAAAAATAAAAAAAAAAGAAGGAAATAAAATGATATAAAGAAAATTAAAAATAAATATTAAGTACGGCTATATTAAAATAAAACAAACAGATTATAAACTCATTTTAATTATTGATTAACAATTAAATAATTAAGATTGGTCATGCGTTGATTAAAAGTTTAATTATATTATAATAACTATTAACTAAATTTTTTATTTTTCTCGACAAACAAAATTAAATATTACCGTATAAATTTAACTATTACGGGTAAAAAATTACACATGGTCAAATATATTTGGCTAGTAAAAAATTAATTATTACTAGCCAAATCAAATTTTAGTTAGTAAACAAATTAAATATTACATACATCTAATTTTGATAGGTAAACATTACCTACCATATTAAACTTGCGTCAATAATAAATTAAAATTGCCTGCCAAATAAATTTTTGTCGATAATTAAAATTATTTATTAGCCAAAGTACAATTTAGTTGGTAAATCTTTTATTTACCAGTCAAATTCAATTTAGACGGAATATTTTCGCTAGTAAACACAAGTTTTCCCATAGTCAAGATTGTATAGACAGGGATGCAATCGACCCATAAAATAAATATTTAAGGGTTTTTCTGACATAATTTTTGCCGCAGTTACATACCGCTACTAATTAAATGTTCTCGTTACAGCTGTAGGAGCGGTTATAGAAACCGATTCTAAAATATGCCTTTTGTCGCGGTCACAAACCGCTTCTAATATTGATATCATGTAGCGACCACACTTGGCAGCTGCAAATTATATAATTTAGAGTCGGTTATGTGAACCGCTGCAAATCAAGATATATAGCAACGGTTTCTATAAAACCGGTTCAAGCCATAAGAGCGGTCATTTGACCGGTTCAAAAAAACTGATGCTGAAACCTCCATTTTTTTGTAGTGAACTCAAACGAGCGGAGCCGAAGAGGAAGACCCGAATTAAAAAGTCAATAGGATGTTGACTTTTTGTTTTCAGATGCCTGGAACCCCTCCTGGTGCCTAAAGTTGAAAAATTACACTACAAGAAAAAAGCTAATAGACAATGCTTTAAAAGCGTTGTCTATATGGCTGAAAAAGCATTGTTAAAAGTACTGTTGTTAAAAGTTTGCTCAAAGACAACGCTTTAGCAAAGACAACGCTTTTGCAACGCTTTAAAAGCGTTGTCATTTTTTACAAAGACAACACTTTTAAAGCGTTGTCTTTATTAAAGACAACACAAAAAAAATATTGTCTTTGTTAAAGACAACACATAAAAAGCGTTGTCTTTTTTAGCAAAGACAATAGTTTCACAATGCATACAAAATCATTATTTTTTTAGTAAAAGATAAGAAATTTTAAACTATTATCTTTTAATACCAAAGACAAATAAAAGATAAATGAAAATAAATCTATTTCAATCAACAACATATTATTAAATAAACAACTAAGATCAATATACAAAGTATCATCCTTACACTTCTATAACAAACATAATTACTTGCATATAAAGAAATTTTAATTAGGAGACACTCAAAACTATTCCTATCGACTACATCTTATTGCATGAACTTAAAGAATCTTGATAGATGCTACTTATCCTCTTGGCTTGAATATTCTTTACTCGTTGGCTTTAATCATCTTCTCGTTTAAAGCCCAAAGTCTTCTTAATAGTTCTTCGTCGAAGTACTTTCCAGTCACACCCTTGAGGTTCGGATGCAGTGCCACATAGCATGTAGTTGCTGCTCCTATAATCATCCATATCCGAGCTGTTTAGCAAGAGTTTTTGAATACCTCCATTCACCATTCAAAATATTTGAAAAGACATTGCATGTGAAATTTCTAAAATCTTAATATTTAATGAAAGGCAACAGGAATAAGCAAACGACATGTGAAATTTCCACAACTAAATAAAACTATCAACTAAACATGAACGCAAATATAGGGAAAGTAAATACCTTGCAGATGACTTGTAAGATTGTTTCTATAGTCCACATGGCAAGGTCTGACTGGGATAACTAGTATCTGTTCTATGTAGGTGTTTATAGATTCACAATGTTGAGATACAGACTTAGTCAAAGTTTTGTCACCCAAAACTAACTCCAGCAATGATGCAAATCTATTCTGTGGGAAAAGAAAAGAATATATGAACAAAGAAAATTCAAATATAAGATAATAGACATGAAATATGAAATAGCAAAAAAAAAACAAGATTCAAAATATAAACCAATTCAATATACTTACATAACTTCTAGACAAATAAAAGAACTAACAAATTTAAGATAAAAAGAATTTGAGCAGACTGAATTCTTAGTAGTGTAAATGGGGCATTGTACCCATCGAATACTATGCGGAACACGCAATCCTAGACAATGGGATTGTCCTTAACTTTAACCTTAATATCCACAGTTGCTTTTCCTTTTAAAAGAGGTAAATTACTGTACTCCTCTCGAATCTCGAAGGGGAAACCATCCACCATATCCTCTTCAACATTGTAGAAATGCAATGTCGCAGGAAGTCTCAACTGCAGTGAATGACAAGGTTATATATGAGAACGAAGCATACATGAAGGCTTGCATTAACTTCTAGTGCCAAATTGTCTAATCGTGAGAAGCTAGAAAACTCAAGATATATAGTGTCAGAAAGAAAGTTTGCACTGTGATGTGAGGTTGATATAAAGTATAACTATTAAGTGATTAAATAGTTGCACATTGCAGCTTTGCCCATTTGCAATTTGGCAAGCCATTTAAACGATTATTAAAAATATTATCAAAATGGGGCTAGAAAATTTGTTTATTCAAGATGACCAACAGACAGTATAGGGATCCTATTTCGGAGGTATGTCGCAACATCCTACAAAAGTATACCTTATTCTAGCAAAGCCTGACACATTTAAGCAATGCTTATCGAGTAACAACTAAACAGTGAGTATGGAGTTATGCTTCAATTCTTTCCCACAGATATTTCCTATTGAGCTTGATACTTAATTAAGAGTATTATGCCTCTAAGCAATTATTTATTCACCAAATCATTCAGGAATCATTTGGTGAGAAAATAAATATTCTAGGAACCAAATTAAAATAGGGAGGTTGAACAATTATCCCATTTCAACAAATTACAATACTAATACATAGTTTGTTTTCAAGTTCAGGCACAATAATTACAATCATCAACCTTTGAGAGACAGTTTGTGCCTATTATATCATCAACATAGGAAAATAAAAGAAACACAACCAATACATATGAAAACAAAATAAATGGCATGTTACCAAGAAAAGTTTGGTTCTCTTTTTGATAGGAACGAAAGTACAAAATAAGAATTAGCAGTTAAAGTCTATGATTAAAGAAGAAGACCATTGGCCCGTAACTAAAATAGAAGATAGTTCTCACCCTCTAACATATTGTAAGAGTTCCTCCTGCTTTTGGGTCACTACCTCCCTATCTCTTTGTTGGATAATGCCTTCAAGCTCTTGCATCCCAACAGCCAGCTTTTCAAGCAATTCCTTCCCATGCTCTTTCTTTGTTTCAGATACACCTTTTAGAATCAAAGCCTTCCCTTGTTCTAGAGCATGAGAAGCTTGTCTCACATTCTACCAATAAAGTAGGGAAAAGAATTAGCAAGGAATCCATGAGCAAGAGATTACTTTGAATTAGATCCGCAAGCAAATCCATACATCAAAATCATGAGTGCCTATATTTCTCATACAAATAAAACATCGCCAAAGTCGTGAGTTGCAGGCTTGAAAGTAGCAAATTCAAATAAAACATAAATGCCTGTGCCAAATCAACTTACTCGCTCAGCCGTGTCCAATGCCCTAACGCCAGAAATCTTGAGAGGGCCAGTGCGAGTAGAAGGGTGCGTGCAGCGCGGCAGAGAGGGCCAGCACCACCCACAACGCCGGCTGGAGCCGTGCGTGCCACGACGGGGAGACGTAGCGGAGGTAATCGAGCGCTACATACGAGATCGCCACAAGGCCGAGACCGGTAGGCCGGCGGTGAAGATGGAGGAGGATGAACGTCGACCGACAGATTGAGGTCGGCGTTCGGCATGAGAGGGGTGGCGGCGTTCGGCGTGAGAGAGGAGACGCACGAAGAGAAGTTGTCTAAAGCCCTAGGCTTCTCTCTTCTCTTCTATAGTGTGACATCCAACGGTCCAGATCTTTCCAGATTTAAAAGCATTGTCTTTTATCCAAAAAAACATCAATAGACAAAGCTTTTCACTCTTTGAAAAAAAAATCACCACGCTTTTCACTAAAAGCGTTGTAAAAAAGAAAATGACAGCGTTTTAAAAAAAAAAACGTTGTCTTTTAAGTGTTGTGAAATCCTAATTTTCTTGTAGTGTTAGCCAAACACGACGTGGCACGAGCCGTCATGATGGGGATAAAATTTTATCCCCCTTTAGGCGCCTGGAAGGGTTCCAGGCGCCCTGACCAGAGTTATAAATATAGCCCTGATCCTAGTAGTCTAGAATCACTTGTATACGAGTTTCTTTAAGTGTTCTACTATTTTGTGTGCTTCCAACGTTTGTAAGAGGCTTCTCTGCCTATGACGAAAGGAGAATTTGAGTAGTGTTTCAGAGTCTTGGATTAACAACATTCTCAGTTGTAACCAAGTAAAAAATCGGTAGCCTCTTTCTTTTTAGTTTATCAATTATTTTTATACAAGTGTCTAATTATTTCAAAAGACGAGAAATGTTCTATTTTCGTTTTAAAGGGCAATTCACCCCCTTTTGCTGGCCGCACGGGTCCTAACACTAAGTCTCGAAGGTTCGACCGGCTTTGGGTCTGATTGACTATATACTGAGAGACTTGCATAGAAGAAGTGAGGAGCTAAGTTCCGAAGGTCTGATCAGCTCTGGGTCCGACCGACTGTATGTTGAAAGATTTGCACAGGAGAAGTGGGGAGCTAAGTCCCGAAGCTCCGACCGGTTCTGCGTCCGACCGGATGTATGCTGAGAGACATGCACAGGAAAAGTGGGGAACTAAGTACCAAAGGCTCGACCAGCTCTAGGTTCGACTAACTTTATTATGGGAGATTTACATAGGAGAGTGGGGAGCTAAGCCTCAAAAGTTCGACTAGCTATGTGTCCGACCTATTATATGTTGAAAATTTTACACAGAAGAATGGGGGGCTAAGCCCTAAAGATGAATGATCTATCTGACTACATATATCCTGAATATCTTCTTAATTTTAATTATCACTTGATTTTAAATTTGACTATTGATCCGGTGGTAAGAAAGGGGGGCCCGCACGAGTAGGGGTCAATGACACGTGGAGGTCAAAGTCATGGTGGTCAACCTAAGAGTCTGGCCGAGCGGAGAGACTCGCCTGGCCGATCGGCTAGAATAGTGCCCAGGCTGGCGCGATGACAACTTGACCTCGGGTCGGGTTTCCGACGCTCATGAGTGCTCGTATAAAAGAGTTGATCCGTCCGACGACCTGTCTGCTCGGTTGAGCGGCAGATCGACTAAGGCTGCAAGCCCGCTCAAGTATGTGACCGAGTGGCCTTCTCACTCGGTCCGGTACACTTGCACTCCCGGACGCCAGGATGGTCGAGCGGTCCTCCCGCTCGACTTAGTAACCAACAAAAGACTCAGAAGAGGGCAAAAGGGACAGCTGGTGATATCCTTCTTGAGACATATGCTGCCGACAGACAACATTGTCGGCGGTCAGACCGGACAGAGAATCGTACGATGAAAGTTTCCACTGTCATGTCAGAGATATGCTCGGACGATTGCGGTATGGAGTCAGGCACATTTTTTTGACACATCCATTCCGAGGTATGCTTTGAGGAGCGTGCATACCTTGGGAAGCGTGCGAGCGCCTCCCAAGGATCCTATATAAGGACCCCCAGACTTCGACGAAGGTACGCATTCATTTTTACTGTAGCTACAGTCTCATCTTTTTACTCTGCTTCTCCTTACCGTTGCCTGATTTGAGCGTCGGAGGGTCGTCGCCGGAAACCCCTTCCCAGCTCAGCTTTGTTGCAGGTTCGCCGGAGGTCCGCGTCATCCGAAGACAGTAGAGAGTGTCACGTCCCCAGTGTCCATCGACTCAACTCCCGGACAGGATCAAATTGACACCGTATGTGGGAATGTACCTGAATCCGGGCCAAGAAGATGGAGGAAGCTGGACGCTAACACACCGTGACGCTCTCCCCCGAAGAACTCGACGCGCTCATCCAAGCGCGAGCGGCGAAGATAGTAGAGCAAGAGTAGAAGGCTCAAGCTAAGAGGTTGGCACAGCAGGCCGCCTCAGCATCAGGTGGTCGAGCGGTGCAGGAAGATTGACCGGAGCAGCACTCCACTTGGGCGCAGAATAAAGGGCAGACCGGCACACCAGGAGACGTGCCACCCGCCCCTATGCCGTTCCATCGGGCCCTCTTCCAAACTCCCTCCGAGCTCACCCAGGCCAACCAAGGATCATCCGATAAGGCCCCCGCTCGGGACGTCAAGAAGGGCAAGGCACCTCGGACCGATGCTTCTCTCGAGAGGATCAATGGCCCATTCTCAGAGGCAATTCTACAGGATCCGCTCCCGAGGCACTATGCCCCCTGGCAATTGGAGAGTACAGTGGTGCGACTGACCCAGACGACCATCTCGATAAGTTCGATAATGCTGCTACTCTCCATCAATACACTGACGGAGTTAAGTGCCGAGTCTTCCTCACTACCCTATCCGGCTCAGCGCAACGATGGTTCCGAAGGTTGCCAGATGGATCGATTCGGAGTTTTAAGGACTTCCGAACGGTGTTCCTCCACCACTTCGCAAACAGCAGGCGCTATCAGAAGACGAGCGTCAGCCTATTCTCCATGAAGCAGGGGCCCAGAGAGACTCTCCGAGCCTACATTCAATGATTCAACTAGGCGGCCATGGATATCCCGACAGTTTCATCCGAGACCATGATGTACGCCTTCACCCAAGGACTGACCAATGGGGATTTCTTCTGTTCGCTCATTCGGAAGTCGCCTCGCGATTACGACCATATACTAAAAAAGGCAAGCGAGTATATTAACGTGAAGGAGGCCCAGGCGGCCAGAAGGAAGGAGACGCCTACTGAACCACCAGCGTCAACCGAGCGGAGGCAGCCGGTCAGTCAGCCACCTAGAGGGCCTCGAGCTGAGGGGATGAGGCCATATCAAGAAGCTAGACCATGCGCCGTTCAACATGTGACATCCGAATGACCGAAGGCAAGAGGAAATGTATGGACTCCCATGTTTTGTTTCCTACACGAGTCGGCTAGTCACAACACCCGCGACCGTCGAAGGTTCGCTCCAGTTGTCTCGCTAATGCCAAGAAACTACCGCCACCGATCGCCCTCGCCCAACCAGCGACATCGGCACTAGGACGCCGGGCGGCGAGAAGTTAGGCGATCCTCCGAGCGGCCACATCACGGTGATCAACCCTGGACCTCTCAGAGCGAGCTAGACCATCCGCACGGGAGGAAGAAAACAGAAGCAACGCCGCTCGGGGGGAGATCAATATCATAGCAGGGGGCCCACCGACGGAGATTCCAACCAAGCAAGGAAGTCGCACGCCAGATAGCTCAGGATTCACGTGGTCAGTTGCAGTCAAGAGCGGGCACAGGGGCCCGAGATCAGCTTCGGGCCCAGTGACTTAGAAGGTGTTGAAGTGTCGCACGACGACACCCTTATCATATGTGCAGAATAGCAAATTATACTATCCACCGCATATTCATTGATACAGGCAGTTCGGTCAACATCATCTTCACAAAGGCATTTGACCAGCTTCAAATTGACCAAGCCGAGTTGCTACCGATGACAACCCCCCTGTACGGGTTCACTAGTAACGAGGTTATGCCGGTCGGGCAAACAAGGTTGGCTATCTCGCTAGGAGAAGAGTCACTTCGGAGGGCGCAGACCACTAACTTCATCGTGGTCGATGCTCCCTCCGCATACAATGTGATATTGGGGCGACCGACTCTCAATGAGTTCGGGCTGTCGTCTCCACTTTTTGTCAGAAGGTCAAGTTCCCCGTAGAGGATCAAGTAGGAGAAGTTCAAGGAGAACAGCTGGTCGCCCGGTGATGTTATGTGGAGATGGTCCGAGTTGAATCCAGGTTCGCTCGGAAAACACCGCGCCTTGAGGTAAACACTATAACCGAGAAGCCTCAGACCTTAGTTTATGAGAAAAAAGAGAAGGTGCAGATTCAGCCTTGTCGGCCGGAAGCCACCACCTTCATCGCGTCCGACCTGGAAGCGGGCCAGAAGGAAGAGCTGATCGCGTGCCTACAACAGAACCATGACGTCTTCGCATGGTCGACAGACGAGCTACCAGGCATCTCACCAAGTATCGCGCAACATGAGCTCCATGTCCAAACAGACGCTCGACTAGTGAACCAAAGGAAGAGGGACTTTAGTGCCGAGCAGAACGTCATCATCCGAGCGGAAGTCTAGAAGCTTCTGGAGGCCGTCCATATACGGGAGGTGCAATTCCCGAGCTGGCTCGCGAATGTGGTGTTGGTCTCCAAGCCGGGTAATAAGTGGAGGGTCTGCATCGACTTTAGGGATCTAAATAAGTTATGCCCAAAAGACTTCTACCCTCTGCCCCAAATTGACCAAATGGTGGACTCGACCGCTGGATGCAAGCTAATATGCATGCTAGATGCCTATCAGGGATACCACCAAATGCCGCTCGCCCGGGATGATCAGGAGAAAGTGAGCTTCATTACGACGGATGACACCTACTGCTACAACGTGATGCCGTTCGGATTAAAAAATGCCGGGGCTACATACCAGCGGCTGATGAACAAAGTGCTCCGGAAGCAGATCGGGCGCAACCTGGAGGTATATGTTGATGACATACTCATTAAATCACTCCGAGCGCCCAATCTTTGTGTAGATATAGAGGAGACCTTCCAGACGCTGAGGATGTATGGAGTCAAGCTGAACCCTCAGAAGTGTCTGTTTGGAGCAAAAAGTGGACGCTTCCTGGGCTACATCATCACCGAACGGGGCATAGAGGTGAATCCTAGCAAAGTAAAGACATTGCAGGACATGCCACCTCCCAGAACCTTGAAGGAAGTGCAACGCCTCACCGGTCGGATAATGGCTCTGTCACGGTTCATCTCCAGAACGACCGATCGGAGCCTGCCTTTTTTCAAGATTTTGCGCCGAGCTACCAAATTCCAGTGGAATAGAGAATGTGACTAGGCGTTTGAAGAATTAAAGGTTTATCTAAACTCTTTACCTGTATTAGCTAAGCCAACTGTCGACAAGCCGCTCCGCATCTACTTATCCTTGACCGAGTATGCTGTTGGCTCGGCGTTAGTGCAGCACGACGACGAAGAGCAGCCGGTGTACTTTCTGAGTCACGTTCTAAAGAATGCCGAGTCCCGCTACACTGGTCTAGAAAAGCTTGCCTTCGCGCTAATCCTCGCCGCTCGGAGGCTCCGACCTTATTTCCTCACGCACACAATAATCGTCATAACGAACATCCCTCTGGGGAGAGTCCTTCTCAACCCGGAGGCATCATGACGGCTGATTAAGTGGACCACCGAACTCAGTGAATTCGATATCCAATATCAACCCCGCACGGCGATTAAGATGCAATCCTTGGTAGATTTCATCACCGAAGTGCAGAATCCCGAACTCGAAGCTTTATGGAGAGTATATGTGGACGGGTCATCCACCCGGCTCATGAGTGGCATAGGTATCCTATTGCTTTCTCCTCAAGAAGAACAGATGTATTTGTCCGTTCGGCTGGAATATCAGGCAACCAATAATGAAGCAGAGTATAAAGCCCTCATAGCTAGCTTGCAGGCCGCTCGGCATGTGGGAGCGAGCCGAGTGGCGATCTACTCAGACTCTCAGCTTGCCGCCCAGCAACTCTCAGAAGCTTTTGAGATAAACAATGCAAGGCTCAAGCTTTACGCAGAGGCCTTTGAAAAGCTTAAGCCAACTTCTGCGAAGTCGTTATACAGAAAATCCCCCGAGCGGAGAACCAGGCAGCGGATGAGTTGGATAAACTTGCAAGTGCAATATCGCCGATTGTCATCCAACAACCATTCGAGCAGGTGCCCTTAGTGGCTCACATCGACAAGATGGAAGGTCTCACATTCCCGGGCGACTGGAGGACGGCGATCATGGAATTTTTGCGATCGGGAGCTACGCCTTTCGATCAGGAAGAGGCCCAGTTGCTAAGAAAGAGAGCTGGTCGGTTCACCCTCATCGAGAATCAACTCTACAAAAAAGCTTTTTCCCGTCCGTTACTAAAGTGCGTCAGCTCGGAGGGCGCGGAATATATACTAAAAGAAGTGCATCACGGGTCTTGTGGAGGACACCCGGGCGACTGCTCATTGGCAAGGAAGATTCTGCTAGCCGGGTACTTTTGGCCGATCCTCCAGGATGATGCCGCACGGACCGTCGCCACATGCCTTTCTTGTCAGAAATACCACAGCTTCACCCACCGACCAACGGAGGAGATGAAGGCGTCCACGGTATCCTGCTCATTCGATCAATGGGGCATGGATATTATGGGACCTTTCCCTATGGCGACCGGACAGCTGAAGTTTCTACTTGTAGCGGTGGACTATTTCTCCAAATGGGTCGAGGCCGAGCCGCCGGCAAAAATTACCGAGCAGATGGTCAAGAAGTTTATATGACAGCATATAATATGTCGGTTTGGCATCCCACGACGGCTCGTGTCCGACAATGGTCGGCAGTTCGTCGGCCAACAACTCAGAGAATGGTGTGAGGGGTACAACATTCAGCAGCACTTCACCTCTGTGGCCTACCCACAAAGCAACGGACAAGCGGAAGTCGCCAATCGGGAAATCCTACGTATTCCTTGGGTTCGGCTCAACCGTGTCGGAGGTAGCTGGGTGGACGAGCTTCCAAGTGTACTATGGGCGATTCGCACAACCCCAAAGGAGGGAACGGGAGTTACGCCTTTCCACTTGGTATATGGAGGTGAGGCTGTCGTTCCCGTGGAGGTCGGAATAGAGTCTGATTGGGTGCGACGATACGACAAGGATAACGCCGAACGGAGGCAGCTAGAGCTGGACTTGATAGACGAGACGCAAGCCAAAGCAGTCATTCGGCTAATGGCGTACCGACAGAGAATGAAGCAGAATTACAACAAATGAGTGATCCCCAGGGCATTCCAAGTGGGCGACCTAGTATGGAAAAAGGTGAAGTCGGTCGGTGATGTGAGCAAGCTGGAGGCTCCATGGGTTGGGCCCTTCAAGGTCATCGAGAAGCTCCGATCGGGCGTCTACTACTTGGAAGATGAAGATAGACGGCAGTTAGAGCGGCCCTGGAGCACTAACCATCTCCTGCCGTACCGAGCTGGGTGAAAGGTGCGCCATTGTAATTCATTTTGTATATTTCCGTTCTGCGGCACCTTTTGATTACAGGATTGAAATCATGAAACACAAAGGTATACCAAATTCACGCCGAACGACCGAGCTCCATCAGACCATCGAGCGACGACGTTAAACGCCAGAGTCAAATCGGCGACTATAAACCCCCCGATCTGAAGACTGTTGAGCGGCGACGTTAAACGCCAGAGTCAAATCCGCGACTATAAACCCCCCGACCTGAAGACCGTCGAGCGACGACGTTAAACGCCAGAGTCGATCTGACGACTATAAACCCCCCGGCTTGAAGACCGTCGAGCGGCGACGTTAACGCCAGAGTCGAACCGGCGACTATAAACCCCCCGGCCTGAAGACCGTCGAGCGACAATGTTAAACGCCAGAGTTGAACTGACTACTATAAACCCCCCGGCCTGAAGACCGTCGAGCGATGACGTTAACGCTAGAGTCGAACCGACGACTATAAACCCCCGGCCTGAAGACCATCGAGTGACAACGTTAATGCTAGAGTCGAACCGGCGACTATAAACCCCCCGGCCTGAAGACCGTCGAGCGGCGACGTTAAACGCCAGAGTCGAACCGACGATTATAAACCCCCCTGCCTGAAGACCGTCGAGCAACGACGTTAAACGCTAGAGTTGATCCGGCGACTATAAACCCCCCGGCCTGAAGACGTCGAGTGGCGACGTTAAACGCAGAGTCGATCCGGCGACTATAAACCCCCCGGCCTGAAGACCGTCGAGCGGCGACGTTAAACAGCAGAGTCGAACCGGTGACTATAAACCCCCCAGCTTGAAGACCGTCGAACGACAACGTTAAACGCCAGAGTCGAACCGACGACTATAAACCCTCCTGCCTAAAGACCGTCGAGCGACTACGATATGACCCGACATTTAGTGATGGTCAAGGGACGACCATAAATCTCAGGGGTAAGGAAAGAACCATGACCCTCTGGCATGACACCCTATCGAGTCGCATGACTATTTACACCAACCAGAAAAAGCATACTAACAGGGAGAGAAAGCAAACAAGATAGCTTCATTGAAAATAAGGTTTTCTGGCCGAGCGGCGGGATTACAAGAACACTTGGACCTCACTCGAGGTAGTTAAAAAGGTGTTTAGGTATGGTGCGGAGGAGTGCGGCGTGTTTATGGATGGGATGGTTATGGACTCTGCGAGGTGACCCTTGGCTTTCAGATGATCCGCCGTAGTAGTGATGGCCAACTCAAAAGCGAGAACGAGCCATTCGCAGACCTTCTGAACGAATTCGGTCAAGCGAATGTAGTTCTGCTTCATTACAGCGAAGCGGCTCGGCTCGGCCTCTTGATACTCTTTAAGGGCAACCCGGGAAGCCTCAAGTGCATCTTGGAGGGTCTTCATTTCCTCCTTCAAAGTTGCCACCTCCGTCGAGCGGCCTTTTTTCTCGACGTCCAGCAGGTCGGCCAATTCCTTCACCCGTTGCTCCAGGGCTCGGGCTTCTACGTTCTTCGCGTCCAGATCGGCGATGACACTATTCTTTTGAGTAGTCGCTAGCTCTATCTTGTGGTTGAAGGCTTTGACCCGCTTCTCGAACTGGCCCAGCAGGTGCGCCTGATCAGCCGATTTCTTCCGCTCGGCCTCCAACAGTCCCTTCGTCTTGGTCAGCTCTGCCTGCAGCTCGGCATAGGACGATCCACGAGAGGAAGACGACCCGTCAGAGATTTTGAGCTTCTTTAGCTCATCCTCTAGCATCGCCATACGATTGGCAACGACCACACTTTCCATCTAGTTTTGTCAAATAAGGAGCTGTTGAGTATCACTCGGAAAGATCATATGAAAGAGTTCTTGACAGAAAACTTATGACGGTGGTGTGCTGCAGGTAGCTGTTGGCCAGCAGACCGGGAGGCATTGCAGGGACACGAGTGCGGGCATCCTCCCATACTTTGGCGAGTGGTCCTTGGATGGTGATAACGTGTTCAGGGGTCATAGGCCGATCAGATTCCACCATGTATGCCTCCATTGGAAGGTGCAGAACGATCTTTATTGTTCGGCGCCCACCCGGTGTTGTGTGAGCGGACGCTGAGGGACCAGACAGCTGGTCGGCGGGTGTAGAGAGTATATCCGAGCGACGAAGCCTCCAACGCGTTTGAGGCAAGGAGCTGACCGGCTGCGCCGCGATGGGGTCCGTTGGCAGATCTAGCTGGGAAGGGGTTCGATCGGAGGAGAGGGCCTCCACAGAGGGAGGATTGTCTCTTGGGGAGGTCGGGCCCGTCTGCTCATACAATTGGGCTGCTGAGGCGGCCGAGTGCAAAGGCGTCCCCGATCTACGTTGTTTCCGTCCGATAAGGGGAAGATCGTCCCCCGACTCAGAGTCGTCGCCCCGAATGGTAGGATGTTTGCTAGAAGTTGCGCTAATCTCAACGGGAGAGGTCCGAGCGGTGGACTCCCCCACAACCGTTTCACTCTCACCCTCATGAGAGCCGACCGGAGCAATGTCAAGTTGCTTCATTTCCTTGGCTGCTGCCGCCTCGATCGCGTTGGTTTTCTACTTTAGGATACCGAACAACACGGATTCCATCACGATGCTCGCTGCGAAAGAAAAGGTAGAAAATCAGTTAGACTCAAAACAAATAATTAAGTAAGTTCCTTACCAAAGCTGTTAGGGAGCTTGGTTTGGCTCGGACTCAGACCAAACATATACATCACTCCCTCTGGTAGCAGCTTATGGATATCGAACTTCCGGCCAGCATACTTGCAGCTTGGAGATAGTCCGGTCGGGTTTTATATCTCTTCAGCACGGGAGGAGTAGGAAGTCCGACCTGCCACTTTGTTTGAAAAGGCGGCAGCTCGGGGAGTCGCAGGTAGAAAAAGTAATCCTTCCAGTGTTTATTAGAGGAAGACATCTTATCAAAAAAGACTAAGCCGATCCGAGACTGGAACAGATAAGTGCCTAGCTCGGACTGCTTGGGATAATAAAAATAGTAAAAAATGTCAGGACGGAGAGGTATGTTGTGGATTTTGAACAACACCACAACCCCACACAAGAGGCGAAAAGAATTAGGGACGAGCTGAGTCATCGAAATGCGAAAGAAGTTACAGACTTCGATGATGAAAGGGTGGATAGGAAACCGCAGTCCGGTCATAAATTGATCTCGGAATACACAGATCGTGCCGTGCAGTGGCATATGTGGCCGATCGGAAGGCGAGGCCAAAATGAGTTCAAAATCAGAAGGAAGATCGAAGACATTGATCAGGTTCTCCGCGTCACTCGCGTCGAACCATGACTCCATGGTCGTGTACCATGGGCCTGGAGCCAGTTCTGAAGGCTGAGAAGAACTAGCCATCATCGGAACCGTAGAAAGAACAAAAGCCGAAGAAAGGCAAAGGGGTCAATGAAGAAGATGATCGGAACAGTAGAAAACGGGTGCAAACACTACCAGAATGCGAAGAGAAATACGAAAGAATGAAGAGGCAAAAGGCGGAGAATCCTTACAGAGAAGAGGATGGTCGAAGGAGAGGAAGAGTTGCCGGAATGCGAAGGAACGGATTCGCCGTAGCACTGAACGCAACCGAAAGCCATTGGACACACGAACACAAAGCTGCGGCGGAGGGGGGGCGGTGAATGCTTTATAAAGGTTGGGCTCAATTCCTCCGAGCCGTTAGATTCAGGTCACAGGACCCGAGGACCGAATCCCACCGTATAATTCAAAAAGGTCAAGGGTCACATCAACCTAATGATACAATCATGCGGTGACGGCGGCGTCGCCACACATCGCCCACTCATAGGGGCGCATTTAATGAGCTCCATTATGCAAGCATGACCGCATGCTCAACCTTAATGGCGATGATTTACACGAATTCCGAGGAAATCTTTAAGACGTTAGCATTGATCGCCACCGGGTCAGCAAGACAATCAGCGACCAGCGTAGTGCCTCAATGGGTAGACCGCCGAGCGGCTGTATGTCACCTTCATAGCGCCCGAGCAGAGAAGCACTTACGTCAACGGCGGAGCGGCTGCCGGGCCACCAAACTAATAGTCCAGTCAGTCGGACTTACGACCTCCTTCGACTAGACTTGAAGGGAAGACACGTGATCCGGTGGTAAGAAAGGGGGGCCTGCACGAGTAGGGGTCAACGACACGTGGAGGTCAAAGTCAAGATGGTCAACCTAAGAGTCTGGCTCAGTGGAGAGACTCGCCTGGCCGATCGGCTGGAATAGCGCCCAGGCCGGTGCGACGACAACTCGACCTCAGGTCGGGTTTCCAACGCTCATGAGTGCTCGTATAAAAGAGCTGATCTGCCGGGCGACCTGTCTGCTCGGTTGAGCGGCAGATCGACTAAGGCTGCAAGCCCGTTCGAGTATGTGACAGAGTGACATTCTCACTCGGTTCGGTACGCTTGCACTCCCGGATGACAGGATGGCCGAGCGGTCCTCCCGCTCGGCCTATTAACCAACAAAAGACTCAGAAGAGGATAAAAGGGACAGCTGGTGATATCCTTCTCAAGACATGTGTCGCCGACAGACAACATGGTCGGCGACCGGACCGGACAGTGAATCGTATGGTGGAAGTTTCTATTGTCATGTCAGAGATATGTTCGGACGATTGCGGTATGGAGTCAGACATACTTTTCTGACACGTCCATTCCGAGGTATGCTTTGAGGAGTGTGCACGTCTCCTAGGGATCCTATATAAGGACCCCCAGACTTCGACGAAGGTACGCATTCATCTTTACTGTAGCTACAGTCCTCATCTTATTACTCTGCTTCTCCTTGTCGTTGTCTGATTTGAGCGTCGGAGGGTCGTCACCGGGAACCCCTTCCCGGCTCGGCTTTATTGCAGGTTCGCCGGAGGTCCGCGTCATCCGAAGATAGCAACCGCGTCATCCGAAGACAACAGAGAGCGTCACGCCCCCAGTGTCTATCGACTCAACTCCCGGACCATCGACTCAACTTCCGGACAGGATAAACTATCTATCATATCTCCTTAATTTTAATTATAATATTATCTTTAACTATCAATTACACGTTACTTTCAGAACCGCCCATACACGTTACTTTCAGAACCACCCATATACCACACCGTATTATTACTGACCGACGAAGCATTCCTACATCATAACAATAATAAGAGATTCCCCTCGTTAAAATTCGAATGCCTCGATATTGTTATTTGAAAACTCTGAACATTGGGGATAGCCATCTCCTGTTCTGTTGTAGACCTTTCTTTACAACAAGTCTACGACGGGACTAAATGCTCCTATGTCTCCTTAACACGTATTGATACAAAAAGGACAATTTTTGTCATTTGGTGGTCAACCATCCATGAGCCAACAACTAAACTAAGTTGAATGCCTGATTTTTCCACACAACGTTGCTCCAATGATTGTCATCGACTGATCCTTATCCTTTCGAAGTACTCTTAGGGTGTGTTTGATTCAAATTATCATGTATAACCTTGATTATGTGATTACTAGGTAATCACATAACCAAGATTATAGGGAATAAAATATAACCAAATGTTGTTTGGTTCAATTTAGGTAATATAACAAAAACTTGTTTGTTTGAAGGTTTTAATGAATACCTTAGTTTAATATTTTACCGTATTACCCTCAGTTACAAAATCAACTATACATAATATTATTATTTATTTTTTATGTTTTTTTACTTTTATTTTTCTTGTATATTTTTTTTTTACTTTTTTATGTGTTTTTTTTATTTTTTTAATGTTTTTATATTTTTTATATTATTCATATTTATATATTTTTATTTTTTTAGATTTTTAAAATTTTAATTTTTATTTTATTTTTTAATTTTTAAATTTTTAAAATTTTTTTATTTTTTAAAAAAAAAAATTAATTTTTTTTAAAAAGTTTTATTTTTTTTAAAAAATTTTAAATTTTTTTAAAAAATTTTAATTTTTTTAAAAAAATTTATATTTTTTTAAATTTTTTATTTTTAAAATTTATATTTTTTTTAAAAAAAAATTTAAAAATTTTTAAAAATTTTTTTATTTTTTTTACATTTTTTAATATTTTTTTTACATTTTTTCTCTTTTTTCCATGTTTTTTCTTATCGGAGGGTATTTTTGGTATAAAAAATTCGTTAACCCCGGAATTAAGAAAAACCTTAGTTTTCTTAGGTTTTCCGATTCCGGGCTGCATGACCCTTTTGCTGACGTGTCGGACATTGAACATTACTCGGGAATCATCGAATACCTAAACCAAACAAGATTTTTGTTGATAACCTTAGATGGATAACCAAGGTTATCAAGAATAACCCCGAACCAAATACATCCTTACGTTTTATTAATCCCTTTACTTACTCAGGTGAAATTGTAAATATACTGAATGTCACTGCGGTTAATCTCTCTCTATTGAGTAATTCATGTCTGATCGATGTATAAGAGTTGCTTAATTATTGATTAATAAATACACTTTACTCGGCAAGATTACTCTCGTTGTTATTATGAAAAGGGCATCGCATTTAAAAATATATACTAAAATATATTTTATTTTATAGTTTAAAAACTAAAATGTATAGCAATTATAACATAGGGTTAATAATTTTAAGCCCCCCTGAGTTTTATAGCGAGTTGCATTTTGCCCCCCTCTATTTAAAAAACTACACTCAACCCCCCTTTGATATAAAGTAAAAAAACAAAAAAAAAAGTAAATGACTAAAATAACCCTAATCTAAATCAGATTTCTAAGAAGAAAATAAAAATAAAAATAAAAATAAAAAATCTTATAAAACAGTTGAAAGCTTAACCTTAACGAGATTTATATATAAGTTCAAAATCTCATTTATTCCTAGAAAAATATCCTCATAAAATTCATATATGTACTAGCATAAATAATAGAAAAATAGTAACTCTGAATTCTAAATAAATGAATCAAAATTAAATAAAAATAGAACAAAATTTATTATTAAAAATAAAAAATGAAGACCATTTATGATTTAGAAAAAAAATCATCCTTTTAATTTTTATCCAAAAGTAAATTTTCATTTCAAAACAACACCCTTTTGAAACGAAAAGTATTTTTAGCTGCTTTGAAATTAAAATTTATCTTTGGACAAAAATTAAAAGAGTGATTTTTTTTCTAAATCGTCAAAGGGTCTTCATTTTAATTTTTTAATGATAAATTTTGTTCCATCTTCATTTAATTTTGATTCATTAATTTAGAATTTTAGCTCTTTTTTATTTGGTAAAATGAGTTTTTTTATTGATTATCACTTTCAGAGTTGTTGTTTTTCTGTTGTTTATACTGGTACATGTATTGTGGCATAAAAAAAGGCGAATACGCTCACCCCCAGCGCCACTGCCAACCCATCCCAGGGCCAACACGGAGGAGATAAATTTATACTGGTGTATGTATGAATTTTGTGAGGATATTTTTTCTAAGAACAAATGAAATTTTGGACCTATATATAAATCAAATTTGGTTAAGGTTAAGCTTTCAATGGTCTTATGGGATTTTTTTATTTTATTTTCATTTTCTTCTTCGAAATATGATTTAGATTAGGGTTATTTTGGTCATTTACTTTTTTTTTATTTTGTTACTTCATATCAAAGGGGGGTTGAGTGTAGTTTTTTAAATAGAGGGGGGCAAAATGCAACTCTCTATAAAACTCAGGGGGGCTTAAAGTTATTAACCCTATAACATATTGACAGTTGCTATAATTTGTAATAATTTTTAATTAATTATTAAAATAGTTTAATTAGTTGAAAATAATTTTACTTGTTTTATATAAGATATAATTATATAATACTAAAATGGGAGTAGTAAATTAATATAATATATACCTTTTTCAAAGAGTAGAGTAGAGAAAAATCGTCAATCACAATTTAAATTTTATATGCAATCTCCATTTATAAAAAACTTTATTTCCACATCCTGCATGTAAAGTTTTATTTGCTTCAATTCCCTCATGTAAATATTATTATTTAATTGCCCCTCAGATTTTTTAGGTACAAAAGATCCAAATATGAGTATAATTATTTTTAAGTCAACACTTTACACTATAATCGAGTATATTTTCTATTAAATTGAACATGATTTTTTTTCTGTTTTAATATAATTTCTCCTAAATTTAATACTATTTAAAGAAAAATCTAATATATTTTTTATCCAATTAAGTATCATTTAAAGAAAATCTAGTATATTTTCTATCCAATTGAGAATCATTTAAAGAAAATCTAATATATTCGAGTATATTATCCAATTGAGGTGGAAAAAGAATCTTAATTTGATAAAAAAAATATACTAAATTTTAATTTAATATACTGAATTTAAGAGAATTATATTTATTTTTAGATTTTTTATACTTAAAATATCAAGGATAATTAGATAAATATATTTGACTAGTGAGTAGAAATAAAAATTTATTTTAATGAAGATTACGTATAAAATTATATTTTTCAATGGACTACATGTAAATTTTCCGTTTTTCAAATGTGAAACTGGAACATCCTAATTCTAAAGAAAAAAAGAAATCCAAACACTTTCTATTATTGAAATATGCCACGCAAGACGCAACGTGGTACAAGAAGTCCCCGCCGCAAATTTACTCACAGGTCTTTGTCATCTGTCCATAGTGAAGCTACTATCGGGTAAACAAATGGGTACGTAGAAGTGGGCTTTCGGGCTGCCAATCTAGACTATCACCCGTATTAAGAAACACGTGCCCGACAACTAAATGAGCAAGATTCCAAAGTTCAAGAAAATTTAATGATAATGAGAAAAATATTAAAATTTAATAATGATTTTATATCTGAGAAATATTCGATTTCCGTCGTTCAGTTTCTAACGCAATATCTAAATTTCAATCATTCACATAATGATTACGTTTATAGTAGTGTAAATAGGGTCGTAAATAAATCGAGCCGAGCCGAGTCGAGCCGAGCCGAGTCGAGTCGAGCTGAGCTGAGCTGAGCTTTAGGATGTTCAAGCTTATTTGATAAGATAACCAAGCCGAGCTTAAAATGAACCAAGCTTTTGAAATGAGTGTTCAAGCTTAACTTGATTTATTTTTTATGAGCTTGAGCTTGTTTAAAGCTTAGCTTGAGCTTGTTTCGTTTAGATGTTGTCAAGCTCTCAATTCAAGCTTGGCTTGAGCTTGGTTCGAGCTTGATTTGAGCTTGGTTCGTTTAGATATTATCAAACTCTCAATTCAAACTTGATTGTTTGAAACTTTTAATTATTTAATTAGTTATTAAGATTGATAATTTAAATTTATTTATTTATTTATTTTATTATTTATTTAACACATTGAAAATAGTTTTATTAATAAATAGGGTTCGTGAACATTGTTCACGAACGTTAACGAGCTGAACACATATGTGTTCAAGCTTATTTGTTTAGCTTAACGAGCTGTTCAAGTTTGTTTGTTTAATTAATTTAATGTATATTGAATGAACATAAACAAACTCTTACCAAACCGAATACCGAACTTGTTTACGAACACTTGGTTCATTTACCGTCCTAAGTATAACTTTGGCGAAAATTAGATCATGTATATTATAATAATATTAAAAAAATATTTTTTAAATATAAAATAGAATAAAAATATCCTTCTTACTATTTTTTAAAAAGAAATATTCTTTCAATAATAAAATTTTAAAAATTACTGTTTTGAGCTTTATCTATTTTTAATTAATGTCAGGCTCTCATAATTCCAAACAGCTAGCGTTGGGTTTTGGCCGATTCAATTAAAGTTTTAAAGTTAGAAACCACAGCAATTTCGACTAACGAAAATTAGAAAATTAAAATAAGAAAATTCTTACCTTTTATAATTTTCAAATAAGAAAATTAAAATTCCGACTAACGAAATTTATTGAAATACTATTAAATAGAGGGGAAATAAAAAGAAGTTATTTTTTTTAAAAATATTTTTTTATTACAATTTTTACAATCAATTTGCATAAAAGGAGAAACGTAGGGGAAAAAAAATGGGAATAATATAGTTATTTTTATTTATTATCTTTTCCTTCCCCGTCTTCCTCTCGCTTTCTCTCTCTCATTCTCGAAGAACACCAAACAAGCGAACGAGATCGAAAGGAACCAGCGGCAGGGCGCTCGTGGCGATCGCCGTTCCCGATCTCGTCTGGAGAAGTCTCGATCTCGATCTCGGGGATCGACCACCCCGCGTGTTGCGCCGGCGCCGATCGCCGCGGGACTCGGAAGCCGCCGTCCTCCGGTGAGGGAGTCTAGGGTTTCGACCGCCGGAGGAAGGGGATTCAAGATATTTTGCTTTTGTTTGGATTTTCAAGTGAGGGAGGGAGGGAGGGGAGAAGTGTGGAGGGGGTGAGGATTGCGTAATTGGATGCTGTCGGCGGTGAGGAGGGAGGATGCCAGAAGGGGGCTAGGAAGCATGGAGGAGGAAATCGAGCTCGAGGAAGGCGAGGCGTACTCCAGTCAGGAGGAAGACCGCAGCATCGATCCCGATGCTCTCTCCTACATCGTAAGTCCTCTCAGTTGGTTTGCCCACTCGTTTGTTTGCATTCTTTTCTTTGTTGTAGAACTCTTGGAAATTCTATATTTTACGATTGAAATAGGATAGAAATATTCATCTCATGCTGGAGCTTTGCGGAAACAGGTAATCTGATGTGGTCAATTTTTTGTTTGGTCGTACATTTGCATTACTGGTGGTTGGGTTAATTAATAAGTGTTGATCTTAATCACGTTTTAGAACGAGTGGAAGCGGGTATGGTTCTAAAGATGAGTTTCTTTTTTGTTAAAAGAAAAAAAAGGTTCATCTGATAATTCAAAATAAAAAAGATCCTTTTAGTCTTGGATTTTTCTTGTTCTTGAGCGAAGCTCCAGTTGCCAGCATTATGGCATCAGAGAATTAGATAAATTTTTTTTCCTGAAGCCGTTAAAATTATACTGCTTCTAAATGCATGACAATTGTAGTGCATAAGACTAGGGAATTTATCTTTAATATGATGCAATTTGGATTACATCCAATCAACAAGATTGGAAAATTCCTTGCAAACTGTTAAACAAAGTCTAGACCACATTCATCACCGGTATGCGATATTATTTTCTTTTAATTGTTTCTTTTAGGATGAAAAAATACAGGATGTCTTGGGACATTTTCAGAAAGAGTTTGAAGCTGGGGTCTCTGCAGAAAACTTGGGTAAGGCAGAAAATTTGTCCCAGGAACTCATTGATCATCCAATTTGTATAGATTTCTCAGCTCATAAAGATGCATCCAATTTACAGGTGCAAAGTTTGGAGGATATGGTTCATTCTTACCTACCTATCAGCGTTCTCCTTCCATTTTATCTCATCCTAGAAGTCCAAATAAAGTGGCAAATCAAAATGTCGCTAAATCTCCCTCAAACATGTCAGTTGAGGTATGCAATTGGTTTTATGTTAGGTGCTAAGTCTCAATTAAAATCGGTTCTAAGTAATGTTCTGCAACAAAAATCTGGTTATTCAGCATCATTTTTTTTCCTTCATTTATTATGTGAAAAGACATTTTTCTGCCGATTCAAATAGAAAAAGTTTATTCACAGAATCACTGCTAAATGCTAGATGATGTTCGTTAGTTAGTAAGCAAGATTGAGTTCACCAGCTCATACTTACAGGTCACAAAGCAGAACACTTCAGTTACGTTGAGTTCATCTTTTCCTAAAAGTAATAATGCAGCAGTTCCATTAGTGGACAATTCATGCAAATGGGATATCACTATGAATAAACCAAACACTCAGGACCCTAGTTTGCTGCAGACACCGTTTATTAAGACAACCAATTGTTCTGACCACAAAACGCTGAAGCTTCGCATTAAAGTGGGTACTGACAACAGCTTGGCTAGAAATAATGCTGCTATTTACAGTGGACTAGGCTTAGATATTTCTCCATCACCATCTTCTGAGGAAAGTCCTGATGGAAGCAATGGAATTTTTCCTGAATCGGATAATGCATCTGATGAATCTCCCAGGACTATTATCCAGGTAAATTTGCTTTTATCTCTTGTCATATTGGGTAGGATTTCTTTCATATTTTTTTATAATCCTAATCAATCTTCTTCTGCAGGTTATGACATGTTTTCCTATTCCTGGTGTCCATTTTCTTTCACCACTCCAAGATTGTTTATTTCACTCAATTGAAAAAGAGCTCTCTTTGAACAAACCATATAAACAAGGGAAACTGTCCAAGGAAAGGTCTGAAACTACATCTGGCTTTATTGATTTTTCTACACATTCAAGAGAATCAAATGGTCTGCTGGAGAAGCCAACTAAGTTGAGTCAGCAGAATGGGAGGCCACAGGGAGCAAAGTCTTCCGAAGACAAAGGTGCCCTAATCTTGAATAGGGGAATTGACATAGAAGTTCAACCAGCTCAAGTGCTTGCCTCTACTTCTTTTGCTAGGGTTTCTCCCAATTCAAAAAATACTAAAAAAGCAGATGGACAAATAGGTGAAAACACTGTACACACTGAATGCAACGCCCTGGATCACCCAATGGAAATCAGAAAGGATTTACCAAAGGACAATCCTGGTACTGGTCCTACAAAAGAAAAAAAGTTTGAGCTAGTTGATAGCACAATAAATAATGTGGTTGGCTATTCAGTAAACAGAATCATTCAGTCAAAAAGGAAATCAAGTGAAAAAACAAGCATGACAGAGAGAGCATTTGAGGATCAAAATACAAATAATCAAAAGAATGGGAAACCTGATCTCCAGAGAGAAGGGAGAGTCAAGGTTGATAAAGGTTCTGAGATTTCGAACACTGACTCAAGTGGAGAGAAGAGGAGGAATGAGCAAGTAGCTGAAGCAAAGGACCAAATACCTGAGAAGAAAAGAAAAGTAATCTCAAGTCAATCTGATTTTGGAGAGGTTGTGAAGGACAGTGTAAGTGGAAGCTCATCTGCAGCATTAAATGAAAAAAAGAAAAAATTTCATGGAAATGGTGATCATGAGGAGAAGTCTAAAGCTCAAAAACCACTTAAATGTCTTAGTGGGTCTGGTGCTAAGGAATCTTATGGAAATAGCAACTGGGATATCAAAGCCGAAGAGACTGGAGTTGGTTCATCAAATAATTTAAAGGTTAAGAATAAGGTCATGAAACACAAGCATGAAGAATCCATTGTGCCTTTTCGGCCATTCAAGGAAAGGTCTGGTGGTAAAAAGATGGGGGACACTCTAGCTTTAGGTACATCTGCTGGTGAACCAGTATCTGTACCATTGACATGCAATGCCCCTGCTGCAGATGCACCCATTGCTCCTCAAGCCTCCATTGTTATTGAAGAGAATTGGGTACTATGTGACATATGTCAAAAATGGCGCCTCTTACCATATGGCACAAATACTGGTCAGCTGCCACCCAAATGGCAATGTAATTTGCTGAATTGGTTGTAAGTGCCTCTTCATCAACAAACTGGATCAGTTCTTTGCTTATGCTTCTTGACATATTACCTTTTCTTTATGGTCTAACATATTGATATTTTTGCGTAGGCCGGGGATGAATAGTTGCCATTTCAGTGAGGATGAGACAACAAATGCTCTGCATGCATTGTATGTTGCCCCTGTTTCAGAAAATGTTGCTAGCCTAGATGGCTTTGACCCTCCTGCTGCAAGCACATCTTTGGCTAGTGGAATCCATCTTGGAGTGCCTACTACTATGAAGAAGAAAAGTTCTCAAAAAGATGCTTTGGTACTAAATCAATCAATCTCTACAGAGTTTCCAAATTCTGTAAAAAAGGATGACCAAGTCTCAGTTAATGCTAATCAAAATCTGCCTGCTGAAGTTAATTCGTCATGTAAAGGTACAGTCAGTACTCTAGGAAGATCAACTACTTTCAGCACAGAAAAGCGCAAGCCAAAGCAAAAAGACAAACATAAAAATCATGGATTCTATTCAAGTGGAGGTATTGCTTTTGCTTGTCAATCTTTTTTGGCCATGTGAACAAGACAATATTTCCTTGTCTCTTTGTTCTTTTCAGGTATTCATAGTGAAAAAAATGAGAAACATTCGAAATCAAAAAGTAAGAGAATTGTTGATCAAGATGATCTTAGATCACCAAAGAAGCACAAGAAAGAACGCTTGCAGAGCTTAGAATATGATATGCAAGACAATCCAACCCCATCTAACAAAGTAAGGGATGATGTTCTGTGTTTTGATAATGGACATATCAAGGAGCACCTCAGTACTTCGGATGTAAAGAAGTCCCTTATCACAAAGAAGAAACTATTGCACCAAGAAAGTCAGCGCAACCGGAAAGCACTTGCAACTAACCAAAATGAGGAAAATGGGGTCAATATCAAAGAAAATTTTAGTCAATTGGTGTGTGTTCCGGATAAAAAGGCTGATTTATCAGTGTCTGAAGGAAAGATATCTAAGATCAGTAACCTCAATAACAGGAAGGATAAAAAGCAAACAATATCTAGAATGGTCTTGGTTGCCAATGGAGATTACATACCTGATGAAATGGATGAGGAAACCGTCAATTTGGTTGAGAAAGACCACCCCTCAAATCAGGGCCAGGAGAATGCAGCATTCTCAAGGGATCTGGACTTTGATTCCTTAAAGAGGAATTCCTCAAAGTGGAGGGGTTCTAACTCTGTGCAACCTAGTTTAGCTGCTAATTCAAGTTCTTCAAAGGTTTCTGGTTCCCAGAAAAGTAGATCCAATATTCCAGAACCAAAGGGATCTCCTGTTGAGTCAGTTTCATCATCACCTTTGAGGATACCAATTATAGAAAAAGAATCAAGCAAAAAGAATTCTGATAAAAAATATGCTACTCACACTGATTCATCTGTGTTGGGAAGTCCCAAGAGATGTACAGCTGTTGAAGTTCACAGGGGAAATAGACCTGCAGCAAAGTGCAGGAAGGATAATTGCTTTTCTTTTGAAAAACAATCTATTGAAGATCATAAGGCAGCAAATTCTGCTAATCTAGATTCTTTCAGAGGGTCCATTGGCTATTTGGAGAAGGGAAAAACCCTGTCGACTGCTGGCAAATATGATGAGAAACTGCTTGTGAAACAGAGTGCTCATGATAAGATTTTCCCCATTGAGAATGGAGATAATCCGTACAAGGATGATTATCAGGACATAAAGAAAGCCAGTAGGCATCACCAAATGGGTGACCCCTTACAGCGGATGTCTGGTAAAAGCGCTTCAGGAATTAAAGAGAAACATCGAGGTTCTAAGTCTGATTCAGAAAAAAGTAGGCTTAAGGCTTCTGGTTCTCTTTCTGATAACAAAGATTTGAACTCTGCAAATAATCTGAGAAGCTACAGACCTGCGACTACTGCTGATTCCTGTAGGAATGAAAAAGATGGCACCCATGACAAGTGTGTGAAGGATTGCTTGGTGAAGAAGGAACACAGTTCGAGATGGACAACAAGTAAAACAGATAATAGTTTGTCATTTGCTTTGCAGGATCATATGGACATGAATGGTAATTCTGTGCATGCCAATCAACAAAGAAATGTAGATTCAAAAAATATAGTTACTGGAGCTAGAAGTTCCAAACCAGAAATTCAAGTGGCACCTTTAGAACATGAGCAAATAGTGCACCAAAATGGTTCACATAAGACTCGTATCCCAGATCTACTGACTGGACAAGAGAAGTCAGTGTTCAAATTAGCTTCTCGAGATAAACAAGAAACTCAAGCTCGCTGTGTTGTCTCTACACCTCTCAAGCATCATAGATCTGATGGTGAGATGGGTGATGCAGTAACTACTGATGCCTTGAAAGTGGTAAGACAACAGAAGCATCCAGATAGTCATTGTGGATCACACCATACTGATACGAGACATGCCATTTCTAATGGTCCGGACACATCCAGTCCAATAAGAAAGGAAAACTATACTGTTCTTATTAAAGAAGCAAGAGATCTTAAACACACTGCCAATCGCCTAAAGGTAAATGTACTCTCACGTATCACTCTGATCACACTGACTGCTATTCCAATGTGATTAAAAAATTTGTTTGCTTCTTACAAATGATTTTTTGCAGATTGAAGGACGAGAACTTGAAAGCACTGACCTGTTTTTTCAGGCTGCCTTGAAATTTCTACATATTGCCTCTCTTATAGAACCTGCTACTTTTGATAGTGCTAAATTAGCAGAAGCAGCACAAATGTACTTTGAAACGGCAAAACTCTGCGAGTAAGTTAAGAATTACATGAACACTAATTGGTGTAATGTTAAATGCAATATTAAAGTTAGTATACTCCAAGGCCTCATAGTATACACCAAGTTCTTTTATACAATTAAATGTGTCTGGATAAAATTTTGTAGCCAATCCTAAAGTCACGAACTCATGATATCTTTTATTTTTATGTTGTAAAACACATTGAGGACGGTCGATTATTATACCATAACTGACTGTTAATCCGATTTCGGAATTTCATGAGCAAAGCGAATGACAAAAATAAGTAAGAATATATATATGTTTTATTGTATGTGTATATTATATATATGCATAAACATGTTTTATTGTGTGTGTACGCATGCATATGTGTGTGTGTATAGCATACAATAACGGTACCAACATGACATGATACGATACTGAATCTGAATTGTTTTGGTTGAAGACCGAACCTACAATATATTTTGAGATTTTGAATCTTGGTTCAGCTGAACCAAATTGTTTGATTTTTTGTGTGGCTTGAGATATTTATTAATTACCACCAACCTGTTAATTATAGGGTCACTTCTTATCCATGACGATCAAGGGTTGTGCTAAAACAGTTTTGAATATAGTTAACTAGATTTATATAGTAAGCTTCAAATAATGAGATTTACCCACTTCTCAGGTGTTTAATGCTGTTAAAATGGTTGGTCTAAATTAGATGTTAAGGTCATCTTTTATATATGATTAAAATAGCAATGTTGTACAAAATTTAGCAACCAAGAATAAATAATTAAATATAGGTTATAACAAAGACAACTATGCAATAGTGCTGCACTACTTCAATATCTGTGTTAGGGATATAAATCTATTACGTCAAAAAATTATGCAATAATGTTATACTTTATCTTGACAGATTTGTAGCCCGTGAATGTGAGAGAATTAAGGAGATGGCTTCAGCTGCTCTAGCATACAAGTGCATCGAAGTGGCTTATCTGAAGGCTGCATACTGTAAAAATCCTAATGCATGTAGAGACCGGCATGAGCTGCAAGCTGTTTTTCAGTTTCTTCCTCCAGGTTTGGAAGTGTGGCATTTTCAATAGTCATACATTTCAGGTTCCATTATCTTTGAAGGCTAATGTGTTTGATTGTCTTTAGAGATCATACTTGCTTGTTTGATCACTGAAGCCATGTTAGGGTAGTTTTGCTGATGGTGCCCTTTTACTTTAAGTTCCCCTCAGTTCGTGCTTCAAGTGATTATAACTTTTTTTTTTGTCTATGAACAATATTAGTGCACTCATTTTAGATGTCTATTTTACTGGTTAACAATTATTTGTTTTTCCCCTCTGGGTGCATGTTTAAATAACCAGTTACCAATTCCTTAGTAGCTTAATTTATTCATTGAGTTCTGGTCGTGAATTGTATCTGATGCTTCACTATAGCTATAATGATTTCCTTTACTTAATCATGCCTTAATAATTAAGTACATTTTTAATTGAAAGTATGATTTTCTTGGTAAGAAGTGAATAAACTTTGAGGATGACCTTCCATCTTAGTATTCATATTTCCTTTTACCTTTTTTTGGGCTAATTTAGCCCCCTCCTTTTCTCATGCCAGTTAGCATACCATGCACTGGTTTTTGATATTTGTTTGTCTTTGGATTTTAGGTGAATCACCATCTTCTTCTGCGTCGGATGTTGATAATTTAAACAATCAGGCGTTATTGAGTAAGAATGTTTCAGTGAAAGGTGTAAGTTCTCCACAAGTTGCTGGCAACCATATTTTAGCTGCACGCCATCATCCTCAAGTTATGCGTTTGCTTCATTATGTAAGTTAATAGATTACTCTTGCTTTCTCATACTGTGATCCGTATATATACACGCCAACTTTCTTATTCTGTTTCTGTAACAATTGAAAACTGACTAGATTATTGTCCTAGTGTCTAAAGTGTTCCGTGGTAGTTTCCTTTTTGTACATATAAAAAAAGGTTCCACTGCACTTTATTGCAGGCAAACGACCTAAACTGTGCATTTGAAGCAACTAGGAAAATACAAATTTCGATTGCAGCTGCTAGTGCCAATCTTGACAAGGACAGGCCAGACAGCCTGTCTTCAGTGAAAAAGGCCCTCGACTTCAACTTTCATAATGTGGAAGGGTTGCTTCGACTTGTAAGAGTTTCACTGGAGTCTATTGGTCGTTAGAAGCTTGTGGTTAGTTGAGAACTCCTCTGTGAATAGACCTGTAGATAACTTCTGCTGTTGCAGTCTCTTCATTGGCAGACATCCTAGGCTCAAAACTAATTTTCTGCTGCAAGTTGAATAATGTTTTCCACGAAGAGACTGGGTACTTCCAGCTCGATTGATTGAATGTGTAAAGAGAAAAGCTGGCTTGCAATTTTTTGTACATTGGACGTTGCAGGCTTTGTTAGATACTGACCAGGGATTAGGCAATCAACCAAAATGCATAAGAGATGAGTATGGGTTATATCTATCGTCGGTCTCCCTGTAAAAGAAGTGGAGTTTACACGAACTGATTGTATCATGGGCCCTGATATTCATGTTGATTTGTTCTGTCGAGGTTCCGCCATAAACGTTAAAGAGAGATGCCTGTGAACATGACTGGAACTGGTACAAATGCATGAACTGCTCTATAAAGTCACCAAGTGCTGAGGCCCAATAACTTCTTTCAAATACTTGAAGCCCCATCACATCGGATACAACAAATACGGTAAGTTCGTGTTATCTCATTTATATATGAATCCAATTACTGGCGCCAGATGAGCTTACTACTTGGAGTTATCTTTCTCACGTTCTGTCATCTTGCTGGCATGTTATATTTGTACTTGCATTTTTCCAGGTTTTCTAGTTTATCGTCAATGAGGTAGACTGACATTCATGGTTTAAAGGAATCAATCAAGTTGTCCATTTTCTAACAGAATCTTCTGCTAACCATTCAGTGAGAGGTTAATTCACCTGGAATTTTTCATTTTAGTTTTAGTTGGGTCTTCTTGGGTTATTTTAACTTTAGTTTCTTTGCAGGGTGTCTCGATCCATAACAGTGTAAAATATACTAACAGTAGCAGTAGCTGGGGGGCAAGAGTGCAGCAGCTATGTTCACGTCGATGTCAGTTTTCCTGCTGAGCTGCTTAAGTGGTAAAACTCTTGGACTTATATTTGGAAGATTCGAATCTTAGCCAGAAGGGTAAAATTCAAAAAGAATGCCCCCCTTTTTTTTTAATTCATCAAACTTGGTTTCACATTTTGATTATTATCAAAGTGAAACCTCATCACCTTTAGTATGCATATCCACTATACATACTTCTCTATATTGTTCACTTATACTTGTTAGCAATCTAAAGTAAAAAAAAAAATATTGAAGAAAATATTCACACCTTGTTCTTTTATTGAAGAAGGCTATACTGTAATTTATTAACAATATTGTTTATGCAATCTATTTTTGTTAATTGAGAAATCAATAAGAAAGTGAATCGCCCAATGGAATTATTATTATTATTATTATTATTGTTATTATTATTATTGTAAATTGATAAGCATATACAATGGGTAACAATATGAAAATTGCTCTTTTGATCGTGCACCATGATATGATTGTACTAACGCTAGCTCTTTTTTTTTTGGTTGTTTTGTTTTTTCAGGTTGGACGAGGCCACAAGATGGGCATCAACACAATAATGTTGTGCGAATTGTACAGGCGAGCGTTTGGAGTTCAGAGTTCAAGCGCTGAGCCTCTTGTCCCATGCATAGTTAACGTCACCACCGACTAATTCATTCATTTCCTTTATAAATTTCTATAGTCTATTAGTCGAGATGAATATTTTTTTTTCTCCGCTGTTTGCTGTTGATTATTTTTACTGAATAAAGATGCGTTCTTTGAAAAGCTTCAAGAGAATTTTTTTCCCCCTTTGTTTTTTATTATTGCACTTAAAGATCATGAATCCAGGATAGTAAAAGCGAGAAACACATTACTTGTATGTATGAAATTTTGGTAGTATTTTTTATTATTAATGCTCTTACTGAAATTATCATTTTTGATCCGACAATACCTTTTAATGTCGTAAAAATGTTGAACTAGTTAACAACACTGAATTTATGTCGACCGGACCGGATTAAATTTACGGAAGTTTTTTATTGACTTCAAGTAAACGTTACAAATGTATCGTAGCGGATGCTGATATACCTTTTAATATCGTAGAGCATTCAGCAAAAAAAAACACAAAAATATTTTGACGAAAGAAAGGTCTGGGGCAAAATTGTAGATAGATGATCCTGCTAATGGGCGGCCCAACATAATGATACCCAAATCCATGGCTTTAACCTAGTTTACCTGATAATGGGTCTGGAAATTGAGCCGGATAATGGACCAGCTAATGAACCTGATAATTTTGAGTTATGAATTGATTCCAATTCCAAACTTGTTCGGAATTTGCTTCTCGTCTACGCCACCTATATAAGTTCCGACAAACCCTTTCCTGAGACTATTTCCACTCTTCTCTTTCAATCTGCGATTCCAGAGATGGAGAAGACCGACTTCGTTCGACGGGGAATCAAGCGCGTCTACCAGAGGCCGAACTCCTCTTACCATGCCACGGCGCCTTCCCATCTCCGAGTCTGCTACTATTGGCGGGCGGGAAGGTGCGATCGCCACCCGTGCCGCTTTTTGCATGGCGAGTTGGCCGACGCACCGACCCCTGTGGCTGCCGCAATCATGAAGCGGTGGCTGGCGCCGACCTACCCTAACACCTCTGGCCTTCCTTCCGTGTTGGGGAAGCGCCGCGACGCCAGCCCACCCGTCGTCGCAAAGAAGAACGACCATGCCGCCGACGCACCAACTCCTCTGGATGCCACAATCAAGAAGCTGCGCCCCGCATCGACCAGACCTAACACCTCCGACCATCCCTCCGAGTTGGGGAAGTGTTGCGATGCCAGCCCACCCGTTGTCGAAAAGAAGAACGACAATGCCGCCGACGCACTACCTCCTGTGGCTGCCACAATCAAGAAGCGGCGGCTGGCGTGGACCAACCCTAACACCTCTGACCCTCCCGCCGAGTTGGAGAAGCCTCGGGACGCCAGCCCACCCATCGGAAAGGCCAACGACAACAAGATTCGCGGCCAGTTCTTCGCCGGGAACTCTACTTGCGGAGGAGTATTCTCCCATCTCGCTTCTCTCCGAGGGCACAAAAACGTGAGTTACTTTCCTTTCCCCTGTGTATTTTTTTTTAATTTCAAAAAAAGAAAACGAATTTTAGGCTATGATCTCCGAGTTGCTCGCACATTATTAATTGTGTGTTTGACATCATTGTTATGTGCAGGCCGTCTCAGGAGTCACACTTCCAGATGACTCAGACACGTTGTTCTCTGGAGGAAAGGACGAAAGGTTAAGGATTTGGGATTGCCATACTGGTCAGGTATATACAGCAACACCTGTTAACATAATCTCTTTCTTTCTCCCTTCCAAAACCTTGCATTCATGTATCGCTGATGTCTAAACTCCCCTTTACATTCACCTGATACAGCTCCTTGCTAGCTTCAAAATGGGAGGGGAAGTGGGTTCTCTGATAAGTGAAGTACCCTGGATATTTGTAGGAGTTCCAAATTCTATCAAGGTCAGTAAATAGATACTTCGATTCAATTTTACTTTTTCTTTCCCTGTTCAGAGAGTAATTGCATATTCAATTTTACTTTTTCTTTCCCTGTTCCTTGTGGCAATGCAGGTCTGGAACACTAAAATGGGAACTCAGACTTGTCTTGATGGACCAAATGGACAGGTCCATTCTTTGGCTGCTGCCAACGGATTGCTATTTGCTGGTGTTCAGGTATTCTATATGCTTGCTTATCCTGCTTTTATATGCTTTACATTTTTCTGTTTGATTGCTGAATTCTCATCCCTATATTCTTGCTGCAGGATGGAAGTATACTAACATGGAAAATTGATTCAGAAAATAACTCTCTGGAGCTAGCAGCCTCCCTTGTTGCTCATAAACTTACAGTAACCTCATTTATGGTGGGCGACATGCTTTACTCTGCCTCCATGGACCACACTATCAAAGTAAGAATCATGTCATGTATTATTGTTAAGTTAGTCATTTGTTGTTTCGTTTGATACTAGTTACAGAAATGAGTTCTTTAGTTCTAGTTAAAACAAATGATGCCTGCATATTATACACAATGGAAGACTTTGCATCTCCTCATTTTTCCATTTGCTAACATATTTGAAGGAAATAAATGCTGTATTTTCTATTTTTTAACTTGATTTCAGCTTTATCTGTGTAGAAGAATGTTGTTTCTCTAATATATTATCTTCTCCTTCAGGTGTGGAACCTTAATACCTTGGAATGTGTACAGACAGTCATTGAACATAAGTTGGCAGTCTTGTCGTTGCTACGTTATGATAAATTTTTGATTTCATGTTCCTTGGACAACACAATAAAAGTTAGTTTTCTTTTACATTCTCCATTTTTTTTTCTATTGCACAACATTCAATTTGACTTCACTGAAATGGTGATTGATGTTTCTAATCATTGTTTTTAATCTTCTCGATGTAGATTTGGACAACTGCCAAAGGTGGAAATCTAAAAATGGTATATTCCCACCAAGAAGACCATGTAAGTAATCTTTGTACTGTTAAACTAAATTTTTAAACACAACATGATTATAAAGAAGCAAGCAAGCAATGAATTCCCTTACCCTTAGGCAACATGTTCATAAAAATCTAGTTTTATTTGGTAATGAGAGATGAAGAAACATTTGTGAGTTTTGTTGACATTAATTATGTGAAACATAGACATTCTTGTTGAACTTATTTTGAATTTTTATGCTCAAATTAAATTCGACAAATGCTACTGTGACTAGACAAAACCACATGCTTATGTTTTGAAAACACACCTTTGTAGTCCATTTATAAGGATCTACTAATTAATTCTATTTTTTTGTTATTATTTTCAGGGTCCTGTTTGTTTACGTGGGATTCAGGGGACACCCATCCTACTATCCTCTTGTAGTGACAACTCATTCCGCATCTATGAACTGCCATCGTATGCCTATTACTTTGTCTTTTTTCTTCATTATTGAATTGAGCAAAAACTAATAGAAAATGTTCTGTTGTTTTGCAGATTCATTGATAGAGGTTATATTGGTTGCAAAGAAGAAATTGACAGTATTCAAGTTTCCCCTGGTGGATATCTTTACATTGGACATGTTACTGGACTGCTCGATGTCTGGAAGTGTGAGACTGCTAGTATCTAGTCATATGGTGCAAGATGTATTAGCTAGACAAGAGTGTGACTTCATTCCTTATTATTTTTTTTTTTCATAGTTCGAGAGTTATTTTTGTAGTGTTAATTGAGATAAGATGATCTTGTATGTATATTTTTTCAATTATTTTTCTGTATAATATTTTTGCTCTTTTTCATACCTACAACACATTGTAAATTTGTATCCTTATACTTCTCAATACAAACAAACAAGATTGTCCTTACTGTATTAGCAAAGGGACGAGTGAAAAAGCAAAAACGAGGGCCAGAAGACGAGAAATACATCCATCAAAAACACTGAGCCAAAAGTTGTGTTCATTTTTGTACACAACAAAACAAAGTTTGAGCTTAGTGTTCAGCGAGAAAAGCTGTGCATCATCGGTCGACTTGAAATTGAGTTAGACTATCGACATCAATTCACTTCGAACCATAAAACATTAGAGCCCGAGATATAAAACAAGAGAAGCTATTTGCAGGCTGATACGATGACCAAAAGAGATAGTCTACTAGGGAAGCCAAATTGATCGAGGTCAACGAGAATAGCGACAGAAAGGCAGAGCGATGATTATTCCATGGCACACAAGTAGACACATGCTCTTCATGATAAACAAGTGCATTACTTTCCTATAATCCATTGCTAGTGCCCATTGACGCAATCCAAACACACTGGTCAACCTTGCTCTTTCTCCCTCCCTTTCTTTTCCTTTTCCTTTCCCTTTCCCTTTCCCTTCTCCACACTTCTTCTTCTTCTCTTAAAGAGCAGAGATAAAACCCAACAGAACAGAGCTACCAGCACCAATTCAGAACCAGGCATGGGGAACTGCCTGCCCGTCGCTGCAACCAATTCAGGGGCAAGCAGCAGCGGCCCGGCAATCGAAAGGCTCTCCACGCGCAGCGGGAGCATTTTCAGCCAGTCCGACGGCAGCTTCATCAGCGGCGACGACGCGTTCCCCGACGGCCGGATCCTCGAGGCGCCCAACCTCCGGGTCTTCACCTTCTCGGAGCTGCGAGCCGCCACGAGGAACTTCAAGGCCGACGCGGTCCTCGGCGAAGGAGGCTTCGGGAGGGTGTACAAGGGCTGGGTGGAGGAGAAGACCCTGAACCCGGCCAAGAGCGGCTTCGGCATGGTGGTGGCCGTCAAGAAATTGAACATCGACGGCATGCAGGGCCTTGAACAGTGGCAGGTAAAAGAACAAAAAAAAAAACATAATTCTCTCTCAACAAATTTGGTAGTTTCTGAACCAGTCGGGCTCACCCACAAAGGTTTGAGTGCAGTCGGAAGTCGACTTCCTCGGCCGGCTTTCGCACCCGAACCTCGTCAAGCTCTTGGGCTACTGCTTGGACGAGAAGGAGCACCTTCTTGTTTACGAGTACATGGCCAAGGGAAGCCTCGAGAACCACCTCTTCAGAAGTGAGTTCAGCCGTTAATTCAGTTAGAAAGTGTTCGTTCCCAATGCAGCGTACAGTTATAAAGGGTCTGTGTTTTTGCCTTTGGAAATTTGGGGGCAGGAGGGGCCGCCTTCGAGCCACTTCCGTGGAGCTTGAGGCTCAAGATAGTCATAGGCGCGGCCCGAGGGCTCGCGTTCCTACACGCGTCCGAGAGGCAAATCATCTATCGCGATTTCAAGGCTTCGAACATCCTCCTCGACTCGGTGAATGCTGTGTTTTTTTTTATGTTCTCGTTGCAGACTTCGTTGATCGACCGTCTGTCTATCTTAAAAGGCCTTCGTTTGTCGGGTGAATGCAGAATTACTCCGCGAAGCTCTCGGATTTCGGACTAGCAAAGCACGGACCGGGCGAAGGGGACTCGCATGTCACCACGCGAGTCATGGGCACCTATGGATACGCCGCGCCCGAATACGTCAGCACGGGTAAGCATATTCACAACTTCCAAGAAGATACTTCTATTCTCTTGGACCATTCCCTTTACGGTTGTTTCGTTCAACATTTCACTCAGGTCATTTGTACGTAAAGAGCGATGTGTACGGATTCGGAGCGGTGCTACTCGAGGTGCTCTCGGGGCAGCGGGCGTTCGACCCGAGTCGACCGAGCGGGCAGCACAACTTTGTAGAATACTCCAAACCCCACTTGGCGGACCGCCGAAAGTTAGCCCAGCTGATGGACCCCCGGCTCGAGGGGCAGTATCCCTCCAAGGGGGCTCGCCTAGCCGCCCAACTCACCCTCAAGTGCCTCACGGTCGACCCAAAGAGCCGGCCTTCGATGAAAGAAGTGGTGCAGGCCCTGGAGCAGATAGAGCTAGAAACCCTGAAAGGCAGACCCAGAAGTGTTTCCCAGAGCTCCAGCAACTCACAGAACTAGCCATCCGTCGAAGGCCTTTCGATTGCACGAGTCCCACAGTTTTGGCCGTTTATTTATTTATTTTCTTTTAATTTTTCTTTTTGTTTTTGATTTTTATTTTTATTTTCTGATGATGACTTGAGAGATTAGTGCAATGTGCATGCCTTCCACTTGCACCTGACCTCCACAAAAAGATGAATTAATGGAGCTTTCACAAAGAGAGGCATTTATTGGTCAGTAAGGTGGAAGCAATGACCAAACTGTTGGAGGAGGAAGGAGGTGAGAACAAAACAAAAGGGAGGATTGTGTTGCTCTGTTGAATTCTAAGATCGGATTAACAAATAAACAAGGTTTTTCTTTGGATATGTAGGAAACGCTTTTGTTGATTTTGAAGGATCGAAGAACAAAAAAGATAAGATTTTAAAAATGGAAAAGGCAAAGTAGGTTGGCGGCAACTTAGCTTCTTCCTCTTTTGGGAGATCATTGAGAACGTTAAACTATATTTTATAAAAAAAGAGTTTGATCATGGTATCTACCTTTATGATTAGAGAAATGGTTAGGCTAGAGGTTTCGGAATGAGTGTCGCATCGAATTAGGCATGACGCAATTTGTCGTAGATTGTGACTGCCAGCAGGAAATGTCTGTCGTGGGTCCAAGTCCGATCGACCTATGTTTGGATCTCTTTGGAATTAGGTTTGGCACGCGAATCATGCTTATTAGAACCCACGGATTGAGTCACTCATCTAGACCCGATCATAGTTTAGAAATCGACGATTCTGACAGTTCATAAAAAATCGATTCTTAATCTTAATCTTTCAAAACCGTCGATTTTGATTCAATTCAGAGTTTACGACGAATTCAATATGGTTCACTTTTTACGATGTCTTGACTCGTGACAAAAAAAAAAAACAAAAAAATCCTTAAGGAAATCCCCATTCCTATTGTATCTATCTATCATTATCAGAGTTGGCCTGGGTGGTCAAGATGGGCGACACACAAGGCCTCACCTACGGCGGGTCCATTTTTTTTTTTTAAAAATATTTTTAAGTAAATATTAATTCATTAAAAAAATAAAAAAGTGAGCCCACTTTTTTTATTTTTTATATTTTTTTAAAAGTAAATAATGCTAACCTCTATTTTAAAAAATTAAATTAAAAAAATCTATATATTTTTGTTTTTTTTTTTATAAAAGTATCCAATAAAAAAAGAAAAATATGAAGTACTCGAAAAAAAGAAAAATATGAAGTACTCGAGCAGTGGCTTCACCAGCCTTTTTCTATTTATATCTCTTTAAATTTTAAAATATCTAAATATAAATTTAATTTATGTATTTAGTTACTGAAATTATTTTTATAACATTGATTTTATTAGTTTTTTATATAAATAAATGACCTCTTTTTTATTTTTAGTTTTTATTCGACCTTTCAAAATCTAGACCGGCCTTGACCCTCACAATAATTAACGAAGCTCACCTATGGCGATCCTCCCGCTGTTAAAGGCAGCAAAGCCTCCGCTTTGTCGTCTTTATCCGGTCACTTATTCTCCTCCCTTTCCTTCACATCTGACCTCAATGGCAGTGGACGCGAGATCTGATCAACACTCTCTCCACCCCTTCCATCCTCTCTAAACGGCACGGAGTCCTCCCCAGGAGGAAGCCTCCTCCGTCGCCCGCCTCATTGAGGAGGAAGCCTTCACCATTGCCTTCACTGCAGGAGACAGACTCGTCATGCAAGGTCGCTGCGCGTGGCAGGATGCTGTCGCCCACGGGCCAAGGATTAGGGCTTTGGTCGAGGTGAGAGCGGAGGCTGCTAGTGCGGTTGCGTTAGGAGAGAGAGGAGCGGAGGGCGCTGGTGTGACGCGGTGACGGTGTCTAGAGAGGAAGAGAAGAGGGAAGCGACGAGGAAGAGAAGGTGGTGGTGGACTAGTTTGAATCGCTGTGGAAGATGAGACCCGTTGAATCGACAGGTTGAATCGCTGGTTCAATGATTACTTTTTTGGTTTGAATCATAACTGGCTCCGGCCGTTGACGTAGTTACGGGTTCAGACTGGATCTGATTAGGACCCGACGACCTGTGGACAGACCTACACTCATCTAACTTAAACTAATGTTAGATCTAGCACGTGCAACCCATCCTTTGATAGGTCATGGCTTACTCGTCCCAAATCGAGCTCGATTACAAGCAATACCATCCCATCTAGCCATCCAATCTATGGAAGAGGAGGATTTTGAAAGTAAAAAAATAAAAAATAGTTAGCAAGTTGTTAAGGAGAAATAATCATTTATAAATTTATTTATTTTATATTGTTCATACTTATTTATTAATAAAGTGTTACTTTTTTTTCTAGTTAATAATATAATTAATTTGATTGATTAAATATAAATTTGTTGAATTAGTAGACTTGGACTCTTCTAAGTTAGGGATGATAATTTTCTCTCAAATCTGATATCCAACTTGAATAGAGAAAGATACGAAGGGACTATTGATATCTGATATCCAATCCTAATATCCGATTAAATTATACAAAATCTCTTATTGGTGTTAAACAATAAGTTAAACATCTATATAGCATATTTTGTTAATTTTAATATACTTTTATTGAATGATGATGTTGGATGGGAAAAAATTTATTAATATAAAAAATATCTAATCCTTTAATGGGTATGAGTATGGAGATGAATATTCGATCCCTTATTGATATGGGGACGCAGGATATAGAATCCAATTCGAATCTGACTCATTGTCATCCCTAAACCCTAATCTTTACTCCAACCTTAGCCCATTGGGTCGCGTGCCTTGACCACGTGAGAAACATGTGCAATGCCTACTGAGGCTCAAAGCTATTATCCTTCAAACTTGCAAATGTTGCTGAGCGTATTATTACGAACCGCAAGTACACGGTTACGTCGTCGGTAATACAAAAGATATCAAATCCACATTGACTATTGATTAAGTATTAGTTAACTTTGCACGACGACTTATCTAAACAATCAAAGGTTAATTGAAAAAGAGAGAGTGAAACAATGTAAAGAGTAGAGAAAGAGAGAGAGTTATGTTTGGGGATGGATAGATACTAGGATTTCGGTTTCACTATGATGCTAGTTAATGACCCTATGCATTATTCATCTCCTTACCTCCATTTTATGCATATGTAGAAAGTTACCGGCTCTCCCCTGCAGTGGACAACTGGCAGGGTAGTTAGATCAACATCCCTTGCAATTAAATAGTAATGATTCCTATGAAATCCGTTAGCAGGGCAGTCTGTCACTGACGTTCTTCGGTCATACAACATAGGAACACATGTACTACTTAATAAACATAGAAATGAGGATTACAATTGACTACGACTACCCACTTCCTTGCAGAGAATTGATTCTCCTTTCAAGGTAACCCCCAAGACGACCGTTAGCGGGGCAGCCTGTCGTTGATGCCCCTCGGTCATACGATCTAGGGGATCCCTCTACGGGATTCACAATCAATCCACATCTATATGTTTGCACCATTCACACACTTCATCAAACACATAGAAGGCACAATTCAAATAGAACATGACATAATACTTTATTGAATAAGAAAATATCCAAATACATAGTTCATACATCCACAATCACATCATAGCTACTTCCTACATCCTAGATCAAGAGATTTACTCCGTAGCAAAGGAAATACAATCAAAGATGAAGAAAGAAGCAAACTACAACCCAATACAAAGAAGTAGAGAGAGGAGAGTGCTTATCCTTGAAGTGTGGTGTTCTTGGAGAAGTTCCCTTGCTCCGGAGGTGGACGGATCGACGAAGATGAGGCTTCTAGAGTTCTTCCAAGGGGGAGAACCCTTCTCCAAGGAATGAGGGCGAGCCCCAAGCCAAAGATGAGCGAAAAGGGGAGAAACCCCCCTTTTATAGAGCAGGGCACGGGCACCACATGACCCGTGACACAGTCGTGTGGCCTCCACACGACCTCCTTCTTCTTGCTCTCGGCCAGGGTGACACGACCGTGTGGCTCACACGGTCATGTTCTGCTTTAGTTCTGGATGGGCTACACGGCCGTGTGACTCACACGGCCTAGCTTTTTTGACCTCTAGAAATGCTGCACGGCTATATGGCTCACACGACCAACCACTACTTATTCTCTGGAAGTGTTGCACGGCTGTGTGGATCTCACACACCCCTTGCATGGCCCTTGGCATGGCTCTGCATAGCTATGTCTCATTGTATCATCTTTTAGACCATCAAGATGGGGTTTTATAGTTTAAGTCTTCAACAAAGTTGTAGATCTTGAAGTTATCTACATTTTGATATAAAGAACAACCCGTAACTCTAACCAAACACAAAGTTATGACCATTTTAGTTTCAGTCGCAGTGCCAAAAACTTCACATGGCCTTCACACAGTCATGTGGATTCCACACGGCCTCCACACGACCCCCACATGACCTCCACACGGCCAGAACATGGGAAAACTTGATTTTCACATGCCCGTATGAGTTCCACATGACCCATATACTCTGGAAGCTCTAAACTTCATTTAAACTCTGTTTTTACTCCAAATTGCGCTCTATCAATCAAAACAAGCAAAGAGCAGATCTCCAAACATAATATAATGGAAGTATGACATTATAATGAAATAGGGTACATTAAACATAGATTATGCTAATGAAATACAAGTAGATGTGCGTCAAAATATGATTAAAAGTGTATATAATCTACGCACATCACACCCCTAGACTTAAACCTTTGCTTGTCCTCAAGCAAAACTCACAATCTAGATTTATGTGCTTAGATGACATGTAATAATCCTTAATGAATCAATATAAACCTATCATATAGTTTCATTAATGAACATGATGCAAAAATTATTTGAGTGTGGCCTAAGTAGAAGTTCTCCGTGCTCAGTGTGATAAGCGACTTAACTTTCTCAAGTGTCAATCTCTAAGCCTAGTCAATTTTTCATTTAACCGTATTCCTCATACTTCCAGCGATAGACACTTACCTACCACACACAAGGTTCGTTCCCCACAAAAATGCTATGCATCGTCTACATAAGGTCTTAAAAGAATACTCAGTATCAAGAGAAACATAATATTCATTTCCCCAGTAACCTAACTCTGTCTCAAAGGGGTGAATTACTAGTTTCCACTCACAATAACTATTTTTTATCCCTTTTTTTTTTTCTTTCTTTGAATGTTTGCAAAGTATCAAACTTGAACAAACCTTCATTCATTTTTTTTAGTGATTGATTTTTCTAAATGAGCTTGTATGATTTGAGTTTATCCAGTAACCACAATATAGTTGAGAGGTCACTATAGAAGTAAGAGTACTAGTCTGGTTATATGAATCATGACTATTTTTAAAAATATCTACCATCAAAGTCTAGCATAATGTGAAGAGATCTTAAAACTAGGCCAACATTCAAAATTTTCTAGTAATAACAATGCTCACTTCATGTTACTATGGATAGGAAAATATAGATTAATAGACATACTAGCATACCAAATCACACAACATAAATATCTAGATGAAATGTGCTAGTATTTTACATTAGGGAGCAAACAATCATGATATGATGAATGGTGCAACTAGAAAACAAATTATTATACAAAAAGAAATAAGCAAAAATTAAACTAAACCAAATGCGTCTAATGCATTCCCCCAGACTAAAACTTTTCATTGTCCCAATGAAAACTAAAAATGATATATAGAGGAGGTTTTATGAAATTTAGAGAAGTTACCAAGTGATAAGTTTCAACTAGTTTGCATTCATGTGCTTGAAGATAGTCCTCTATCCGATACTCACATTCCTCCACAACTTTGAAATCTACAAAAATAAGATAGACAAGAAAAATTAAGTAGAGGATATGATTTTATTATTAGTAAAGAAACTAAAAAGGAACTTGCAGGAAACTAAAACTAAAATGAAAACAAGATTGAACTTGGGGTGCCTCCCAATAAGCGCTTGTTTAAGGTCATTAGCTTAACCACCTCATTAGATTTAACGAAATCGTGATCTTGAAGGGGTAAGATATTTTTAGAACTCTATTACCAAGGGCTCTCAGTTTTTCAACAAAATGCCCTCCTTCAAAGGTTCAACACTATCTTGTCCTTGTGACTCCTGTGCAACGCACGTCTTGCTACCACCATGCTTAAAAAAAATTGATTAGTAACAGTCGATAAATCAATTGAAATTTAACTTTTACCAATCACTCATGCAAGTAAATCATCGAACATCGTTTGACATTTAGATAAGGAAGGTTCTATCTCAAGTGGTGGTCTTACTAAAAGAGGTGATTCTTGAGACTTTGCTTCTATTGCACAAGTCCCTGCACTATCAATATCAACTAGTTCGTGTCCTACATCATCGAAAGTGACTAATGGTTGTGCGACTAAGGGGAGTGATTCTTGGGTCATTCTTACACATCCCTTCACAACGTGGCTATAAATTGGTTCAGATGTAGGAAGGGAAGGCTCTTCTGGATCTTTGATATTAGGAGGTAATGGAATTAAATATTAGTATTAGCCCTACTACTAATTATGAGATGATTGTAAATGACTCATTTTGTATCATATTTCATTATTAATAAAAAGACAAAGTTAGTTATTATATTTATTTCAGATTAGTGTCGATTGAATAAGTATAATAATGTCCTTGGGTAGTTGGTGCATATCTACAACATATCGATTAATTGAATTGATAGTGAGATATTGTAGATATACATAGAACACTACCCTTAACTATTCCTAGTTAAACATTAATATACAAGGATAATATTAATGCGTTGAGACTAGTATGTAGGTCAACGGATTGTTGGAGCAATCTCAATGGTTTGTGCGACCATGTGTTTTGGTGTTTGGGTAAAGAGTTTAAGTTAGGTTTACCCTTGTATTTGATATGTGTATTTAAGTTGAGTAGGTTTGCAGGATACACATTTGACTCAGGTTGATGGCTTCGAGTTTGGTGAAGAATGGAGCATCCGAGGGACCGTGGACAAGACAACGAAGACAAGAGCCGAGGGAAGAGACTTCAAGGCATACGCGAAAGATGACATTGGGACGAGCTGCGGGCTTGGGTGCATTCGAGGGACGAGAGCTAAAAGGAAGTAGGCTCGAAGGCAAGGAGGTCAAGGCTGCAAAGAAGCATCAAGTGAGTCGTAAGGGTGAGGGTTCGAGTGCTGAGTGATTGTACTCGGGTACTAGTCGACTGGCGGTTTCATCAGTCGACTGGTGTAGTCAACTAAAGAGTCGAACAGAAGCATTCTGTTCGCTCGGCTAGTGTGGAGCAGTCGACTGGTACTTTTTACCAGTCGACTGGTATTGAGCCGTTGGGATGTAACGGTCGAATTTTCACAGAGGACTGTCGACTGGTAGGCGGGGTTTCCAACCCGCGGCCTATATAACTAAAGCTTGAGAGCTTGGTTATAGTTGACGAAATTAGTGGTGGTAAACCCTAATTAGTAGTCTACTAGTTCTCAAGTGCTTGTGAGTGTTGTGGTGAAGTTTCTCTACCCACAAGGAGCGACTTGAGATAGTCGAAGTTTATCGGGGGCTAATCCACCGACGGATAGGGATCGTCCACCTTATGGGCAGTCGTGGAGTAGGAGTCCTAATCTCCAAACCACATTAAACAACGTGTTAGCGGTTTGCATTTCCTTTCTTATTGTCTTTATATTAGATTTCATATTTGTAGTTAGTATTAGATTTCCGCTGCGCATACTAACATATGTAGGAAGCGAGTATTTGAGGGCGTCATCTATCCAACCCCTCTTCTAACTGGCCACTGATCCCCTACAAGTGGTATCAGAGCAGAGGTCGCACTTCACCGAACTAATCGTCGAGAAGAGCAATGCTTAAGAAGATGACCGACTTGATAGAACTGCCGAAGTTCGAAGGAGGAAGCTTATGGGATATCACCTTTGGATGGTGAAGATGAAGAATTTCCTCGAGACGGATTGGGACACGATGATGGTTGTTGAGGAACCATTTGAAGTCCCAAAGGACAAGAAAGGGAAGAAGCTCCGACCACGACATTGGACGGAGGAGCAAACTGTTGGAGCAATCCCAATGGTCCGCGGGACCATGTGTTTTGGTGTTTGGGCAAAGGGTTTAAGTTAGGTTCACCCTTGTATTTGATATGTGTATTTGAGTTGTGCAGGTTTGCAGGATACACATATGACTCAGGTTGATGGCTTCGGGTCCGGTGAAGGATGGAGCATCCGAGGGACCGTGGACAAGGCAGCGAGGACAAGGGCCGAGGGAAGCGACTTCGAGGCATACGCGAAGGATGGCATTGGGTACGAGCCGCGGGCTTGAATGCATCCGAGGGACGAGAGCCAAAGGAAGTAGGCTTGAAGGCAAAAGGTCAAAGCTGCAAAGGAAGAATCAAGTGAGTCATAAGGGTGAGGGTACGAGTGCACGAGAGATTGTACTCGGAGTAAAATCCTAGTTTTTAGGGTTTTACTGTAGCAGTACTGTAGCAGTACTGTAGCGCTACTGTAGCAGTACTGTAGCAGTCGACTGCATGTTTTAGCAGTCGACTGGTGCAGTCGACTGGGGCAGTCGACTGGCAGTGTGGAATCGAGCCGTTGGGATGTAACGGTCGAATTTCCATAGAGGGCAGTCGACTGCATGTTTTAGCAGTCGACTGGTAGGCGGGGTTTTCCAACCCGTGGCCTATAAAACCAAAGCTTGGGAGCTTGGTTTGAGTTGACGAAATTAGTGGTGGGTAACCTCTAATTAGTAGTCAACTAGTGCCCTAGCAATCCAAGTGCTCTTGATCGAGTTGTGGTGAGGTTTCTCCACCGACAAGGAGGATTGTGCTAGCCGGAGTTTCCGGGGATTAATCCACCGACGGATTGAGGGATCGTCCACCTTACGGACAGCCGTGGAGTAGGAGCTTTATCTCCGAACCACGTAAATCGACGTGTGTTGGTTTGTTTGCTCTTTCTTATTCTTGTCTTTAGTTTAGCTTGTTTGTTTTGTATTTCCGCTGCGCAAGCTAACATCGTAGGAGAAGCGAGTATTTGGGGGCGCCGTCTATCCAACCCCCCTTCAAGCCGGCCACCGATCCCCAACAAGTGGTATCAGAGCGAGGCCGCTCTCCATTGGACTAACCGCCAAGGAAGCAAGATGACCGGCTTGATTGAACCGCCAAAGCTTGAAGGTAGAAGCTTATGGGACATCACATATTGGATGATGAAGATGGAGGTCTTCTTCAACACGGATTGGAACACCATGATGGTGGTCAAAGAGCCGTTTGAAGTCCCGAAGGACAAGAAAGGGAAGAAGCTCCGACCACGACATTGGACGGAGGAGCAAACCTCTCGGTCAAAGGCAAACGACAAGGTAATATCTATATTAATTGATATTTTGCCTTATGACGTAATGAGCCTTGTAGGTAAATACGAGAATGCTCACGATTTATGGAGCAAGATAAAGAAGGCTCAATGGGAAGAACCTATGCATACACAAGAAGAAGAAAAATCCGAAGAAACGGATGAAGAAGCTCAAGTGGAGGAGAAGATAGATGAAGTGGTCCAAGAGGAGAAGAATGACCATTTGGATGTGGAGACCAATTCAACATCAAAAGAGGAAGAGGAAGTGAATTCTATCACATCCAAGGAGAAGGAGGATGAAGAAAGGCCATCCACAAGTGTGGATGAGGAAGATGAGGCATCATCAACATCCTCAAGAAGTGAAGAAAAATCCAAGACAAGTGAAGAGGATGAAGAAGAGGTCTTGGAAGTGGCCAACATAGCAAGCACCTCCACCGAAGTGAAGTCAAAGGACAACATAATATGCTTCGGGTGCAATGAGAAGGGACACTACAAGAATAGATGTCCTATGGGTAAGAAGAAGGTAAATCCTAAACCCAATCAAGTTATTTTAAATTCTAATGTGGATTGTAGGAATGAAGAAGTCCAAAAGAAGAAGATGCGCATCATATGCTTCACGTGTGGAGAGAAGGGTCACTACCACACCAAATGCCCCAAAAAGGGAGAGTTCAAGAAGTTGGAGCATCTAAAGAAATGGGAGAAGAAGAAGAAGAGCTCAAATCAAGGGGGAGCTTCAAGGGTAAGGGAGGTATACCCTAATTTGAAGTGTAATTCAAATTCAAATTCTTATGTTCCCATGCATGTTAGGAAAAATAATGTTAATCATTATATGCCCATGCAAAATTTTGGTTTCAAATATCATGATAGGAGTAGGGAAATTGTAGATCAAAACCCTAGGAAATCTATGCATGAAAAATCTAGAAACAATAGACCTAGGGAGACCCAAGGCATTAATCCCAAGAAGGGGAGACACATGCCTAGGAAGGGTAGGTCTAGGAATGTCCAATTTGGACAAATTAACTCTAGGGTTAGAAACCTAGAGAAGGAGAATCAAGCTTTAAGGGGAAAGCTTGATAAGTTGGAACAATTCCTTAAGAGATTTAATATTGGATCTAAGGAATTAAGGATGATGTTGGGTAACCAAAGACCCAACAATGATAGATCGGGCTTGGGATACCGATCTAGTTCCTCTAAGGCTAATGAGAGATCATGTGCTAGGGTGGCAAATGATCATGGCAAGGGAGAGGTCTCCAAGGCTAAGGGAAAGTCTTATGCTAGGGTTGCATATGACTATAGCAAGGAGAAGCCAATAAATGGCAAGGGAAAACCATTTAATGGTAAGGAGAAATTAACCAAGGACAAAGTGTCCAAGGTTAAGAAAGTTAGATTTGTAGGCCAAGTTTCACCGGGGGTGGACCGATGTGGCCTAGCCATTGTGGATGAGTCACCTAGGGAGGTGACTAAGGTTAAGAGCTCTAGGGGGAGCTCAAAGAGTCAATTTGGGACCCATGGCCAATGGATCTCAGGTGGGTTTTACTTGGGGGTCTAGAGGAGCCATGGAGTGTGCCAAGTGGTTTAGAGACGGACTTGAGTCTCAAACCTAGGGAATTGGCACACATGGTTTATGTTTCATGCAAGAAATATGACAATTGGGGTCATATTGCATGATAATTAGTTTTGGAAGTATAGATGCCATATAAACCAATGCTAGGGATGCATTGTGGGTTGGTATGGGCAAATACATCAAGAGGAAGCCAAAACTAGGGCTTTAGGTCAAGGTTAAATTGAACCATTTAGCTAGTTTTGAGTTTTGTGTCAATCTTGGGATTGGTGATAGATACATTTTTGAATGTATTTTTCCCAAGTAGACATGGGTAAAACAGACCTCTCCACAAAATTTGGGGATTTTTGGAGGTCTGTGGAATTTCTGGTGCATTTCTGAAATTGGGTCAGAAATGCTGAAAAAGGCTGAAAAACTGTGCCAGTCGACTGCAACTTTTAGCAGTCGACTGCACCAGTCGACTGCTAAAAGTTGCAGTCGACTGGCTGGAAACAGAAGCATTCTGTTCGCTCGACCAGTAGCGACCAGTCGACTGGTAGTTCTTGCAGTCGACTGATACCAGTCTGAAATTGTTTTCAGCATTGAATTTTGACCAAGTCAACTCATACAGGTGTATGAAATCCATGGGGGATTAATACATGAGTTTAGGGTCAATTGGAATGACAAGTTTTCAACAATTGGGATATTGTTGGAGGACTTTTTGGATGTTAGGCAAAGGGGGAGAAGTAAGGTTTAGTTGGGAAAACCTGAAAGTGCCTTTGTGTAGGGGGAGCCTTGGGATAGGTTCTTAAAAAGCCCGTTGTAAAAATCCTAGCTCAATGGAGAGCTTAGGTAAAGGGGGAGCCTTGGGATAGGTCCTTAAAAAGCCCTATGTGGAAAATCCTATCTCAATGGGAGCTTCGGTGTAGGGGGAGCCTTGGGATAGGTTCTTAAAAAGCCCGTTGTAAAAATCCTAGCTCAATGGAGAGCTTAGGTAAAGGGGGAGCCTTGGGATAGGTCCTTAAAAAGCCCTATGTGGAAAATCCTATCTCAATGGGAGCTTAGGTGTAGGGGGAGCCTTGGGATAGGTTCTTAAAAAGCCCTGTGCATTGTTTCGGCGGTTGCCAAGTGTGTAGCCTTGGCAACGTAAGTCCATTTGGCGTTGTAAGTCCAAGTGTGTAGCCTTGGCATCGTAAGTCCATTCGGCGTTGTAAGTCCAAGTGTGTAGCCTTGGCATCGTAAGTCCATTCGGCGGTGTAAGTCCAAGTGTGTAGCCTTGGCAACGTAAGTCCATTTGTTTTAGCATGTTTATTTGCTATATGTTTTCCCTAACTTAAACGTATTGCCAAACACCAAAAAGGGGGAGATTGTTGGAGCAATCCCAATGGTCCGCGGGACCATGTGTTTTGGTGTTTGGGCAAAGGATTTAAGTTAGGATTACCCTCGTTCTTTGATATGTGTATGTGAGTGTGCAGGTTTGCAGGATACACATATGACTCAGCTTGATGGCTTCGAGTCTGGTGAAGGGTGGAACATCCGAGGGACCGTGGACAAGGCAGCAAGGACAAGGGCCGAGGGAAGAGACTTCGAGGCATATGCGAAGGATGGCATTGGGGACGAGCCGTGCGCTTGAATGCATCTGAGAGACGAGAGCCAAAGGAAGTAAGCTTGAAGGCCAGAGGTCAAAGCTGCAAAGAAGAGTCAAGTAAGTCGTAAGGGTACGAGTGTCGAGAGATTGTACTTAGGAGTAAAATCCTAGTTTTAGGGTTTATCAGCCGACTGGTGACTTTGAAAGTCAACTGGTGCAGTCGACTAGGCAGTCGATTAGCAACGATCGCGCCGATCGCGCCGATCGGCATCGATCGAATGTGTGGAATCGAGCCGTTGGGATGTAACGGCCGAATTTCCACAGAGGGCGATCGCGTTTTTAGCAACGACCGGTAGGCGGGTTTTCAACCCGTGGCCTATAAAACCAAAGCTTGGGAGCTTGGTTTGAGTTGACGAAATTAGTGGTGGGTAACATCTAATTAGTAGTCAACTAGTGCCCTAGCAATCCAAGTGCTCTTGATCGAGTTGTGGTGAGGTTTCTCCACCGACAAGGAGGATTGTGCTAGCCGGAGTTTCCGGGGATTAATCCACCGACGGATTGAGGGATCGTCCACCTTACGGACAGCCGTGGAGTAGGAGCTTTATCTCCGAACCACGTAAATCGACGTGTGTTGGTTTGTTTGCTCTTTCTTATTCTTGTCTTTAGTTTAGCTTGTTTGTTTTGTATTTCCGCTGCGCAAGCTAACATCGTAGGAGAAGCGAGTATTTGGGGGCGCCGTCTATCCAACCCCCCTTCAAGCCGGCCACCGATCCCCAACACAAACCACACGATCGGAGGTAAATTCAAAGATAATATCAATTTTGATTGGAATTTTACCTTCTAATTGTTAGAGTGTATACTAAAAGCCTAGCTTTTGGTATAAACATTTATCTAGAAATAAGAATCACATTGGTCAAATGTCTACATTTATGATAAATGTAGTTGTTCAATTAATTTATATTGTAGATAACATGGTGTGTGGTGTCACACATAGATGATCATGTTATCAGCACCTTATAAATTATAAACAGTAGCTCACGACCAAGATGGAAAGGAACAAACCATAGGAAGGTCGTAGTGTAATTAGGTATTAGTTTATCTTAAATATATAATTACACTAGTACACTTAGAGTGTATTGAGTAGGATCATTAGAGGTCGTTTCTTTTTAAATTGACTTTATAAAGGAACAAAGACCTTAGTTATTATGGAAGTGTGTGCTCTTAATCCTAATATAATAACAAACACATATATTTGATATTTATTTCTTTAATTTATCAATAGGTGAGATTTAGTTCGATAAATCAATAAGCCTGATAAGTTGGGAAATAATATCACTTATAGTGTGTGTTATTGATTATAGAAGGAAACTGTGTCCTAGTGATCTAGGTTGATAATGTCCTCAAGAGGAGCTCATAAGGATTGTCATGTTAAACCCTGTAGGTAGACTTAGTCCGATATGACGATAAGGTTGAGTGATACTACTCTTGGACTAAGATATTAATTAAGTGAGTTGTCAGTAACTCATTTAATTAGTTGACATTCGACATCTTAAACACAGGGAGACTAACACACTCATAATAAGAAGGAGCCCAAAATGTAATTTGGGATTGGTGCGGTAGTTCAATAATAGTTCTTTAGTGGAATGAATTATTATTGATGGAATTAAGTTGTGTGTTCGGGGCGAACACGGGAAGCTTAATTTCATCGGGAGACCAAAACCAATTCATTCTCTCGGTCCCTATCGTAGCCTCTTGTATATAGAGATTTATACTCACCACATACCCACCTTCTTACCCAACCTATAGGGGCCGGCCAAGCTAAGCTTGAAGCTCAAGCTTAGGGCCAGCCAAGCCTAAAGGTGGCCAGCCAATAGCTTGGAGCCCAAGCTTAGGTGGTCGGCCACATCATATTTAAAAGGGTTTTTTATTAAAATTATTTCTTATGTGAATATCATAGTTTTAAAAGAAAGTTTGAAATTTAAATCTTTCCTTTTATAGCTTTCTACAAAAGATTAAGAAAAGATTTGAAATCTTTCCTTATTTGTAGATTGAAAGGTGGATTTTAATTTTAAGAAAACTTTCCTTTTTTAACCATGTTCATAATTTAAAAGAGAGTTTAAAAATTAAATATCTCTTTTATAAGTTTCTACAAAAGATTAAGAAAAGATTTGATATCTTTCCTTATTTGTAGATTGAAAGGAGATTTTAATTTTTAGAGATAACTTTCCTTTTGAAAATTATCCACATGTTTAAAAGAAAGATTTTAATTTATAAAATTTCCTTTTTATAATCCACCATGAAGGAAAAATTATTGGAGAAATTTTTTATAAATTTCCGGAGATAAATTAGGAAGTTTTAATTAATTAAAATTCTCCTTGTTTATAGCTTGATGGTGGCCGACCATGTAAATTGAGAAAAGGAAAATTGTTTTTAATTAAATAAAATTTTCCTTTTCATGGCAAAAGAATTAAGGAAGTTTTTAATTAAATTTCCTTATTTGCTAAGACCAAGGAATATAAAAGATGAAGTAGAGGTGCCTTCATGACTAACGACTCTTTTCTTTTCTTCCTCTCTTTTCCTCCTTGGTGTGGCCGACCCCTCCTCTTTTCTCTCCTCTCCTTATTGTGGCCGAATCTTCCTTATTGGTGGAGTTGCTTTGGTGGCCGGATCAAGCAAGGAGAAGAAGGAGAGAAAGGAAGTCTAGTCTCTAGCATCCCTTGGAGCTTGGTGGTGGCGAACCTCTTCATCCTTGGAGGAGTTATTGGTGGCCGAAACCTAGAAGGAAGAAGAAGGTGCTTGGTGGTTCTCATCTCGGAAGATTGTTGCTCACACAACGTCCGAGGTTAGAAGAGGAATACGGTAGAAGATCAAGAGGTCATTAAAGTTTACAAAGGAAGGTATAATTAGTAATTAATTTCCGCATCATACTAGTTGTATTTCTTTTGTATGAATTCCAAACACAAGAGGCATTAGATTCTAGATTTTCGGATTTGTTTCGAAGATGTGTTTCTTTTTGTTTTGTTTTTCGAATTTGTGATTCGATTGTTCTTTTTGGTTAACCTAGAGTTATTTAAGGAAATAAATATTAGCTTTCCTTAAAATGCTTTGCCTAGGCGGTGGTGGTTGCTCCCATATCCAAGAAGGCCATGTGCCTCGCCATGCAGTCCTGGAAGTCAATTTTGGAAATTAATATTTATGGAATTAATAACTTAGGTAGATTTGAATCAATAGTGTTAAGTTCCGCTTGCGATTCAAATCTAAACCATTAAGAACAGATAAGTTAAATTTGGAATCAATGATGTTAAATTCCGTCTGCGATTCCTAATTTAACTTCTAAAGAATACAATAGGTTATTTAAGGAAAGGTTCGACACTTGTACAAAAAAATTTTGTACAGTGGAATCGGTACGTTTTCCTAGGACTAACCAACACTATTGTGATAAGTCATGTAGGTGAATACAAGAATGCCAACGAGTTATGGAGCAAGGTAAATATGGTTCTAGGAGAAGAACTCATGCCTACACAAGGAGAAAGAAAATCTGAAGAAAAGGAAGAAGTTGCTCAAGGAGAGGAGGTGGAGAAACCGGAAGTTGAGTCATGCTCAACATCCGAGAGGAGAAGGAAGATGAGGCATCATCTACATCCTCAAGAATTGAAGAAGAATTCAAGACAAGTGAAGAAGAAGAAGAAGACTTGGAACCAAATTAGTGAGCATCTCCACAGAAGTGAAGTCAAAGGACCACATAATATGCTTTGGGTGCAATGAGAAGGGACACCACAAGAGTAGATGTCCATTGGGTAAGAAAGAGGTAAATCTTAAACTCATTCAAATTAATTTAAACACTAACAAGGGTTGTAGGAATGAAAAAGCCCAAAGAAGGAGAATGCGCATCCTATGCTTCACATGTGGGGAAAAGGGACACTACCACACAAAATGCCCCAAGAAGAGGAAGATCAAGAAGCTTGCGTATTTAAAGAAGTGAGAGAAGAAGAAAAAGAGCTCAAATCAAGGGGGAGCTTCAAGGGTAAGGGAGGTATATCTTAACTTAAAGTTTAATTCAAATTTAAACTCCTCCATACATGCTAGAAATAACTGTTATTATTTACCCATGCATAACTTTGGTTTTAAATATCATGATAGGAGTAGGGTAAATGTGGATCATAACTCTAGGAAACTCATTCATGATAACTCTAGAAATGGTAGACCTAAGGAGACCCAAGGCATTAATCCCAAGAAGGGGAGACACATGGATAGAAAGGGTAGGTCTAGGAATGTCCATTGTGGACATATTGACTCTAGGTTTAGGAACCTAGAAAGGAAAAATCAAGTTTTGAAGGCAAAGCATGATAAATTGGAGAAAATCCTAGAAATATTCAATGTTGGATCTAAGGGTTTAGGTATGGTGCTGGATAGTCAAAGACCCAATAATGATAAATCAGGTCTAGGATACCGATCTAGTGTCTCCAATGCTAAAGGAAAGTCTTATGCTAGGGTTGCATATGACTATAGTAAGGGAAAGTCAATAAATGGCAAGGGAAAACCATTTAATGATAAGAAGAAGTTAACCAAGGATAAGGTGTCTAAGGTTAAGAAGGTTAGGTTTGTAAGCCAAGTGTCACCGGAGGTGCACCGATGTGGCCTAGCAATTGTAGATGAGTCACCTAGGGAGGTGGCTAAGGTTAAGAGCTATAGGGGGAGCTCTAAGAGTCAAGTTAGGACCCATGGTAAATGGATCTCAAGTGGATACTACTTGGGAGTCTAAATTGGGTCATAGAATGTGCTAAGTGGTTTGAAGACGGACTTGAGTCTCAAACCTAAGGAATTGACACACATGGATTATGTTTCATGCTTAAAAATATAACATTGGGATCATATAGCATGATAATTGATTTTGGATGTATAGATGCCATATAAACCAATGCTAGGAATGCATTGCGGGTTAGTATGGACAAATACATCAAGAGGAAGTCAAAACTAAGACTTTAGGTCAAGGTTCAATTGAACCATTTAGCTAGTTTTGAATTTTGGGTCAATCTTGGGATTGGTGATAGATATATTTTTAGATGTATTTTTCCCAAGTAGACATGGGTAAAACATATCTCTCCATAAAATTTGGAGATTTTTGGAGGTCTGTGGAATTATTGGTGCATTTCTGAAGTTGGGTCAGAAATGTTGTTTGGGCTGGAAACAGTGTGCCAGTCGACTGGTACAATTACTAGTCGACTGGTAATAGTGAAAATCAAACACAGAATGGTTCTGTGTGTTGATTTCGATAAGGGCAGTCGATTGGTACGTCTTGCAGTCGACTAATACTAGTATGAAATTGTTTTCAACACTGGATTTTGACCGAGTCAGCTCGTATAGATGTATAAAATCCTAGGGGGATAAATACATGAGTTTAGGGTCAGTTGGATTATAAGTTTTCAACAATTGAGATATTTTTGGAAAGCTTTTTGGATGTTAGACAAAGGGGGAGAAGTAAGTTTTTCAACAATTGGGATATTATTGGCAACGTAAGTTCATTCGGCAGTGTAAGTCCAAGTGTGTAGCCTTGGCAACGTAAGTCCATTTGGTGGTGTAAGTCCAAGTGTGTAGCCTTGGCAACGTAAGTCCATTCGACAGTGTAAGTCTAAGTGTGTAGCCTTGGCAACATAAGTCCATTCAGCGGTGTAGGTCCAAGTGTATAGTCTTGACATCGTAAGTCTATTATTTTTAGCATGTTTATTTGCTATTTATTTTCCCTAACTTAAACATATTGCCAAACATCAAAAAAGGGGAGATTGTTGGAGCAATCCCAATTGTCTGTGCGCCATGTGTTTTAATGTTTGGGCAAAGGGTTTAAGTTATGTTCACCCTTGTATTTGATATGTATATTTGAGTTGTGCAGGTTTGCAGGATACACATTTGACTCAGGTTGATGGCTTCAGGTTGGGTGAAGGATGGAGCATCTAAGGGGCCGTGGACAAGGAAGCGAGGACAAGGGCTGAGGGAAGCGACTTCGAGGCATATACGAAGGATGGCATTGGGACGAGCCGCGGGCTTGGGTGCTTCCGAGGGATGAGAGCCAAAAGGAAGTAGGCTCGAAGGTAAGGAGCTCAAGGCGGCAAAGAAGCGTAAAGTGAGTCGTAAAGGTAAGGGTCTGAGTGCTGAGTGATTGTACTCGGGTACCAGTCGACTGGTGGTTTCATCAGTCGACTGGTGTAGTCGATTGGGCAGTCGACTGGGAGCGAACAAAATACTTTTGTTCGCTCGGCTAGTGTGGAGCAGTCGACTGGTACTTTTTACCAGTCGACTGATATCGAGCCATTGGGATGTAAAGGTCGAATTTCCACAGAGGACAGTCGACTGATGGTTTTAGTAGTCAACTGGTAGGCGAGGTTTTTAACCCGTGGCCTATATAACCAAAGCTTAGGAGCTTGGTTATAGTTGACGAAATTAGTGGTGGTAAACCCTAATTAGTAGTCTACTAGTTCTCAAGTGCTTGTAAGTGTTGTAGTGAGGTTTCTCCACCCACAAGGAGCGACTTGAGATAACCAGAGTTTGTCGGGGCCTAATCTACCGACGGATAGAGATCGTCCACCTTACGAACAACCGTGGAGTAGGAGCCCTAATCTCCGAACCACGTTAAACAACGTGTTAGCGGTTTGCATATCCTTTCTTATTATCTTTAGATTAGATTTGATATTTCTAGTTAGTATTAGATTTTCACTGCGCATACTAACATACGTAGGAAGCGAGTATTTGGGGGCGTCGTCTATCCAACCCCCTTCTAGCCGGCCATCGATCCCCTAAACGGATGACTTAATCTCACAAGTCATGGATATGAGATATCAGATTAACACATGAGTATATATTAGAGAATATATACTGAATGATCCGCCATGAGAATGTTTCATGGATCATTATATGAGTGTTATAAATATTTTCATGTGACTATTGGTATAAATAGTCCTTAGACCTGAAGTCACTACGGTTCCCTACATAAGGAGTTGTATACTTTGGTATCGGCAAACTCCACTTGTAACAAGGTGGACAATAAAGTCGATCACTGGGTATGCAATGAATTATGCTGAGGGATGTGAGTGATGTAGATGGAATCTATCCCTTCCATATGACGGAAGTGATATCTGTAGGTCCCTTGATTAGTAGGATACAAGAAACTATGGTCATGCTCAAATAAGTCAATATGAGATATTAAACTTATTTGATTGAGTGTGTCTACTTAGATATCAAGAAATATAAAGGTTGATAAAAGGATAACACGGTCTATGCCTCATTGATCAACCTGATATCAAGGATAGAATGACCAAGTCATACAAGATAATAGTTACGGATAGGTTAGGTCGGATCTTGACTTTCTTGTCACTATGATATTGTTGGTTGGTCTTAGGAAGATCGTACCGGTTCCACTGTATAAAAATTTTGTACAAGTATCGAACCTTTTCCTAAACAACCTATTGTGTTCTTTAGAAGTTAAATTATAAATTGCAAACGGAACTTAACATTATTGATTCCAAATTTAACTTATCTGTTCTTAATGGTTTAGACTTGGATCGCAAGCGGAACTTAACACTATGGATCCAAATCCACCTATGTTATAAATTCAATTAAATATTAATTTCTATAATTAGCTTCCAGGTTAAACATGGCGAGGTACTAGGCCTTCTTGGATATGGGAGCAACCACCACTTCCTAGACAAAGTCTTTTAAGGAAAGCTAATATTTAATTTCTTTATATAACTCTAGGTTTAACCAAAAGGAACAATCGAATTACAAATTCGAAAATAAAATAAAAGAAACACAACTTCGAATATCTAATCCGAAAATCTAGAATCTCTAGCCTCTTGTGTTTGGAATTCATACAAAGAAAAGAAACTAGTATGATGCGGAAAATAATTACTAATTATACCTTTCTATGTAAACAACGACCTCTTGATCTTCTACCGTATTCCTCTTCTTATATCAGATGTTGTGTGGGCAACGATCTACCGAGATGAGACCCACCCAAGCCCTTCTTCTCCAATCAAGTTTCGGCCACCACCAAGTCTCCAAGAGATGTAGAGGTTCGGCCACCACCACCAAGCTCCAAGGGATGCAAGAAACAAAGACTCCTTTCTCTCCTTCTTCTCCTAGCTAGAACCGGCCACTAACAATTGCTCCAAGAGAGATGAAAACCGGCCACTAAGGAAGAAGAGAAGAGGAGAGGAAGAAACTCTAGGGCTGGCCACCACCAAGGAAGAGAGGGAGGAAAAATAGAATAGAGTTGTTCGCCATAAAGGCACCCCTACCCCTTCTTTTATAATCCTTGATCTTGGCAAATAAGAAAAATTTAAATAAAAACTTCCTTATTATTTTTCCATGAAAAGGAAAATTTAATTTGATTAAAATCAAATTCCTTTTCTTAGATCGTATGACCGACCACCTTCCAATCTCTCCCAACAAGGCAAGTTTTAATCTCTAAATTAAAACTTCCTAATTTGTTTCTGAAAATTTTAAAAAATAAAATTTCTCTAATAATTTATCCCTTCATGGTTGGTTATAAAAGGAAATATATAAATTAAATTTCTCTATTAAAACATGTGGATGATTTCCAAAAAGAAAAGTTATCTTTAAAATTAAAATCTCCTTACAATCTACAAATAAGGAAAGATATCAAATCTTTTCTTAATCCTTTGTAGAAATTTATAAAAAGAAATATTTAATTTTAAAACTCTCTTTTAAAATCATGAACATGGTTTACAAAACAGGAAAATTTTATCAAAATTAAAATCTTCCTTTTAATCTACAAATAAAGAAAGATATCAAATCTTTTCTTAATCTTTTGTAGAAAGCTATAAAAGGAAAAAATTTATAATTTTTAAAACTCTTTTTTAAATCATGAACATGGTTATAAAAAAGGCAAATTTTCTCAAAATTAAAATCTTCCTTTTCAATCTACAAATAAAGAAAGATATCAAATCTTTTCTTAATCTTATGTAGAAAGCTATAAAAGGAAAGATTTAAATTTTAAACTCTCTTTTAAAACCATGGAATCCACATAAGAAAAAAAATTAAATAAAATCCCTTTTATTTTATATGTGGCCGGCCACACCTAGCTTGGACTCCAAGCTAGGGCCGACCACTAATCTTGGTTCAATCTTTGGGTCTTGGCCGGCCCTAGCTTGGGCTCCAAGCTAGCTTGGCCGGTTACCAAAGAGTGGGTAAGAAGGTGGATATAGGTGGGTATAATTCTCTATATACAATAGGCTACGATAGGGACCGAAAGGAGGAATTGGTTTTGGTCTCTTGATGAAATTAAGCTTCCCGTGTTCGCCCCGAACACCCAACTTAATTTCATCAATAACAATTCATACCACTAAAGAATTATTATTGAATTACCGCACCAATCCCAAATTACATTTTGGGCTCCTTCTTATTATGAGTGTGTTAGTCTCCCTGTGTTTAAGATGTTGGATGACCACTAATTAATTGAGTTACTGATAACTCATTTTAATTAATATTTCAGTCCAAGAGTAATACCACTCGACCTTATTGTCATGTCGGACTAAGTCCACCTGCAGGGTTTAACATGACAATCCTTATGAGATCTTCTTGGGGGCATTATCAATCTAGATTACTAAGACACAGTTTCCTTCTATAATCAACAACACACACTATAAGTAATATTATTTTCCAACTTATCGGGCCTATTGATTTATCGAACTAAATCTCACCCATTGATAAATTAAAGAAATAAATATTAAATATATGTGTTTATCGTTATATTAGGATTAAGAGCACACACTTCCATAATAACCGAGGTCTTGTTCTTTTATTTAGTCAGTATAAAAATAAATGACCTCAATGGTCCTACTCAATACACTCTAAGTGTACTAGTGTAATTATATAGTCAAGATAAACTAATACCTAATTACACTACGACTGTTATGATGGTTTGTTCCTTTCCATCTCGGTCGTGAGCTACTGTTTATAATTTATAAGAAACTGATAACATGATCTTCTATGTGTGACACCACACACTATGTTATCTACAATATAAATTAATTGAACAACTACACTTAGCATATAAATGTAGACATTTGACCAATGTGATTCTTTATTTCTAAATAAAAGTTTATACAAAAAGCTAGATTTTTAGTATACATTCTAACAGATGCCTTGCTATATGCCACTCATTGCTTATGTATCTAAATATTGATTTGGGTGCAATACCAACGTTACGAGAACCTATTGGGTTACACACAAAGAACAAGTAGATTTGGAGATGAGTTCATATGATCAATCATTGTATTAAGTCTAATCCGAATTGGACTTATTGAGTTAGACTCAATTGGATCTAATTATTGTATTAAGTCCAATTCAAACTAGACTCAAGGAGTCAATTGAAATTAATGAAATGTGATTCATTAAATTTGAAATTGCATGAGATTAATTGAGTAAGACTCAATTGAATTAGACTTGAGTTAGACTCAAGTGAATTAGACTTGAGTAAGACTCAAGTGGGATTAATGGAGATATTCATTGAATTTCAAAATTTAATGAATCATTTCATTCAATTTTCGAAATTGAATTTAAAATGAGGAGTTTCAAATGTGGTCCTTAATGGAGTGTAAATACTCATTAAGGCTCATTAATTGAATTAATGCTCATTAAGTATTTTCATTGGATGAAAATACTTGAGCATTTTTCTCTTCATGTTTTGGGGTAGATCTTCATTCTCTCCTTCCACTCCTCTCCTTTTGGCCGAACCCCCTTCTCTAGGTTGCTAGCACAACCTTAGGTGGTTTCCTTCTCCTACTTGTGAGTTTGTGAGACAAACGAAGACAAAGCTTGTTCGTGTGGATACCATAGAGGCGTGAACGTGTGATTGTACTGTGATCCAAGCTGTCTGGAATCCGTGTGCACGCACCAAAGGTATAACATTTTATGCTCTTTCAGAAAACTTAGTATATTTTTCTTTCCCTTCGTATGGATCTCCTGGAGGAACTAGATGGTTTTCGCTGCGCATAAACGTGTTTAGCGCTCTAGTTCCTTACATTAAAGTGGTGTACTCCTTTATCGAAGTCTCAGATTCATGATCCTCAAGCTCATTACAGTATTTTCACATTATAGACTCTTTCCAAGCTAAGAGATTAGTTGAAATTCTATTATTTGTTGAGTCTATACTATCAAGCGTATCATTCATTTTCTTGATGTCCTTGCATGATTCAGCTTGAAGGCCATAAAGCTCCTCTAAACCTTTCAAAATTCTATCCACCGTAGATGGTGATTGAACTTCCATAGCATTTACATAGTTGCCTTGTCCCTTGTTGAAGCTAAAAGAAAATTGGGGGTCCTTTGAGTCAGAGCCATATGTGTTTGAATTTGATGAGACCATTTCATCTATTTTTCTATTCAGTTCATCGATTGATGTTCCCAAATTGTGTATCTTGTAGCAACTTTCGATCGAATGGCCTATTTCTTTGCAAGCTTTACAAAAATTTTGCTCTGACCTTTGATTAAAGTTGGAGAAAATACCCCTTCTTTCAACATGCATTCTATATGGACGGTCAAATAATGTTGGACAATTATCATATATATGACCAGTTGCACAACAAATCTCACAAAAAAGAGTATTGGAGTTCACAACAAAAATTTGATCAAACTTTTGATATAAAGATTTCAATCTCGTGTTCAGTTTAAATATGTCCATCTAAATAATTATAGTCTGACCAAGATAGACATGTAGAAGTAACAACATAAAAAAAATACAGAATTAAAAACAAAGGAAATAAAAATACAAAAAAGGAAAAAGAAAATGTCTAGAGTAACTCATATGCTAATCAATTAATGTCAATCGAAAACAGTCCCCGGCAACGACGCCAAAAATTTGTTATGAAACACAAATGCATGGTTACGTCGTCAGTAATACAAAAAATATCGAATCCACAAGGACTGTTGATTAAGCACTAGTTAACTTTGCACGGTGAGCTATCTAGACAATCGAAGGTTAATTGGAAAAGAGAGAGTGAAGAAAAGAAAAAAATGTAAAGAGTAGAAAAAGAGAGAGAGTTGGGTTTGAGGATGGATAGATACTAGGATTTCGATTTCACTATGATGCTAGTTAATCACCCTATGCATTATTCATCTCCTTACCCCCATTCTTATGCACATGTAAAAAGTTATCAGCTCTCCCCTGCAGTGGACAACCGACAGGATAGTTAGATCAACATTCATTACAATTAAATAGTAATGATTCCTATGAAGTCCGTTAGCGGGGCAGCCTGTCATTGATGCCCCTCGGGCATACAACATAGGAACACATGCACTACTTAATAAACATAGAAATCAAGATTATAATTGACTGCGACTACCCATTTCCTTATAGAGAATTACTTCTCCTTTCAAGGTAACCCTCTAGACGTCCGTTAGCGAGGCAGCCTGTCACTGACGCCCCTCAGGCATACGATCTAGGGGATCCTTCTACGAGATTCACAATCAATCAACATCTACATGTTTGCACCATTCACCCAATTCATCAAACATATAGAAGGCACAATAAAAATAGAACATGACATAATACTTCATTGAATAAGGAAATATCCAAATGCATAGTTCGTACATCCACAATCACATCATAGCTACTTCCTACATCTTAGTTCGTCCATATAGACCTTTATGTTCTATCCAATCTGTTTTCGAAATACTTTGTTCATAATTCGTTGGTAAGTAGCTCCTATATTCTTTAGTCCAAATGATATAACATTATAATCATAGGTTCCTTTAGTAGTAATGAAGGTAACATTTTCCTAATCTTCTTTGGCCAGTGAGACCTAATGGTAGCCCTGGTATGCATCAAACAAGCATATCAGCTCGTAGATGGTGGTTGAGTGTACCGCTTGATCGATGCGTGCCAAGGGATAATGGTCCTTGAGACACGCCTTATTCAGATCTCTGAAGTCCACGCAAACTTGTCATTTGTTTCCAGGCTTGGATACCAGGACCACACTGGCCAACCAACTTGGGAACTGTACTTCTTGAATATATCCAGCCTCCAAAAATTTTGTTCTGTTCGGCTCCAAAGCCTCGCTTCCTCTCTACACGTAGGCCAAACAAGCCAAATGCAATGTCTAGAGTATGTGGCATGTTCAGTCCTCGTATATAAACCTTGTGTGATGTAAATCAAAGTAAGCAAATTGCAATAACCATAAAATAATGAATGGTTTATACCGAATGAATGTCCGAATTCATTCTTCATATAAGAATCAATTTCCAAAGTCTATATCCTTTGTGATCATGACAATATTTGCATTCAGATATATAAAAATAGAATCATAAAAGGCTTAAACCAATCTACTTCGTAACTAGTAAAAGACTAAGTTTTCCATGTGTAATCATAAAACATGAGAATGTTCTATTTTTACAAGAACAGAATCAGTTAGCAATCCTATCTAATGGAAACAACCCAGATTCAGAGTAGATAGCATATAGGAAAATCATAAAATTTCCATTTTGTGATATATAACTACCAATAACTTGCAACTATAAAATGGAATGTATTCTAGTTTAAGTATACGGTTGAAATCTAACATTACTACTAATGGCCAAGATATAACAACCAGCAACTGCAGGGCATCATTCTCATTAGTAATCCTAATCTTACAATATATTAACTCCAATTCATCTAGAGAAAAATTCAAAGTACTTACTTTAGCATTCTCAAGCTGTAATTTAGTTAATGAAATCATTTAAAAGGTAAGTAAGCATGTTGAAGAATACAAATAACAAAGATGATGTTGCAATATCAAAATGAAGAATACAGATAGAAGAAAGATGTTAAACCTTCATTCATCATGCACCATGTTATTAGAACCTACAACTAATGACAATTACTAACTTAAATTTCTTAATCATCCACTATAATTTAATAAATAGAAGCTTTGATAGTACTAGCTACAGATGGAAAAGTTTCTTTATATGTGTCGTTGTCATCGCTTGTGACATTTTGATTATCAATAATTGATCTGAAAATCAACACATCATATTTATAAACTTTAATAAAACTATTTCACGATTAGGAATTAAAATTATAATACAAATGTAAAATTAATCGACACATATTCTTGCTGTAAATTTGGATAGTTGCATTTATCATGTGACACATCTCGAAGTCCGCATCCACGACATAGCCTAGACTTTGAGGTTGATTTCTCCTTTGATGATTTTAATCTCTTCCCACATCCCTTTGTTCTTACTAAAGATGGATCAAGAATACCAAGGGCTCCATCCATGGATTTCTTTCTTTAACTTTCATTGCCACATGTTTTACTAAGTTTGCTATAGATAGAATCTAATTGTTGACCTAAGAAATTTGTCCCCTCATCGACCAAAACTAGGACTTTAGGTCAATGTTCAATTGAACTATTTAGATAGTTTTGGGTTTTGTGTCAATCTTGGGATCTGAGATATATATATTTTTAAATGTACTTTTTCCAATTAGACATGAGTAAAACAAACATCTCCATAAAATTTGAAGATTTTTGGATGTCTATGAAATTTCTGGTGCATTTATGAAATTGGGTCAGAAATGTTGAAATGGATTGAAAAAGAGTACCAGTCGACTGGTGCAGTTATCAGTCGACTGGTAACAATGTATTTCTAACATAGAATGCCTCTGTGTGTTGAATTCAATAGGGACAGTCAACTGATGCTGGAGGTAGTCGATTGATACCAAGATGATACTTTTTTCAGCATTAGTTTTGACCGTGTCAGTTCGTTTAAGTGTATGAGATCCATGGGGGGATAAATAAATAAGTTTAGGGTCAGATTGATGATCAAGTTTTCAACAATTGGGATATTGTTGAAAGTTTTTTTAATGTTAAGCAAAGGGGGGAGAAGTAAGTGTTAGGGATCTTGCGGCCGGCTAGAAGGGGGGTTGAATGGACGGCGCCCCCAATTACTCGCTTCCTCTGCGTATTCGTTAGTGTGCAAGCGGAAATACAAATACTAATTATGAATACAAAAGCTAATGACAAAGAAAAGAACAAGTAAACCAATGCACGTCGATGTAACGTGGTTCGGAGATGATGCTCCTACTCCACGGCTATCCGTAAGGTGGACGATCCCGATCCTTAGGTGGATTAGCCCCCGACAAACTCCGGCTACTCAAGCAACTCCTTGTGGGTGGAGAAACCTCACCACAACACCAACCAAAAATACTTGGACACAAGAGACCTTGAGCACTTTGGTGACTACTAATTAGGCTTTAACCAAGTCTAATTTCGTCACCTTGGCCGGCCATCCCAAGCTCCTTCTTATAGAGCTTGGAAGAAATCAGTAAGCTGATTTGCCCGTTACCAGTCGACTGGTTCTGGCACCAGTCGACTGGTGCCAGCCCAACGGCTCTCTACCAGTCGACGCTACAGTGCACCAGTCGACTGCTATAGTACCGTCAACTGCTGCAGCACCCGTTGACTGCTACAGTACCCCGTTGACTGCTACAGTACCCCCCACGAGATTTTTTCCCCCGAGTACAATCTCTCATGTACTCGTACCCTCACGACTCACTTGACTCTTCTTTGTAGCCTTGACCTCTTGCCTTCAAGTTTACTTCCTTTGGCTCTCGTCCCTCGGATGCATCCAAGCCCGCGGCTCGTCCACAATGTCATCCTTCGCGTATGCCTTGAAGTCGCTTCCCTCGGCCCTTGTCCTTACTGCCTTGTCCACGGTCCTTCGGATGCTCCATCCTTCACCGGACCCGAAGCCGTCAACCTGAGTCACATGTGTATCCTGCAGTCCTGCATAACTCAAGTACACATATCAAATAATAAGGGTGAACATAACTTAAACCCTTTGCCCAAACACCAAAACACATGGTCACACGGACCATTGAGATTGCTCCAACAATCTCCCCCTTTTTGATGTTTGGTAATACGTTTAAGTTAGGAAAAACATATAGCAAATAAACATGCTAAAATAAACAATAGACTTACATTGCCAAGGCTACACACTTGGACTTACACCGCCGAATCAAAATGCAACATGCATTGAAACCTATCCCAAGGCTCCCCCTACACCTAAACTCCCCAATGAGCTAGGATTTTCCCACAGAGATTTTTAAGAACCTATCACAAGGCTCCCCCTATGTAAAGGCATTTAAGGTTTTCCCAACTAAACCTTATTTCTCCCCCTTTGTCTAACATCCAAAAAGTTCTCCAACAATATCCCAATTGTTGAAAACTTATCATCCAAACTGACCCAAACTCATGTATTTATCCCCCATGGATCTCATACATTTAAACGAGTTGACACGGTCAAGAACAACACTGAAAAATAATATCAGGCTGGTATCGGTCGACTGCCCCTGAGTGCCAGTCGACTGCCCCCTTCGACAGAACCTTACAAAAGCATTATGTGGTCGAAATCTACTGTTATCAGTCGACTGTCTCGGTACCAGTCGACTGCCCTCATAAAAATGAGCTTACAGAGACATTCTGTGCTCAAAAACACTGGTACCAGTCGACTGGTATCTGTACCAGTTGACTGGTACCATATTTCTGAAAAAATCAACCTTTTCAGGTCAACTTCAGAAATGCACCAGAAATTCCCTAGACCTTCAAAAATACCCAAATTTTGTGGAGAGGTCTATTATACCCTTGTCTACTTGGGAAAAATATATTACAAAATGTATCTATAACCAATCCCAAGATTGACACAAAATCCAAAATTAGCTAAATGGTTCAATTGAACCTTGACCTAAAGTCCTAGTTTTGGCTTCCTCTTGATGTATTTGCCCATACCAACCCACAATGCATCCCTAGCATTAGTTTATATGGCATCTATACATCCAAAACCGATTATCATGTTATATGACCCCCAAATATCATATTTCTTGCATGAAACACAAACCATGTGTGCCAAATCCCTAGGTTTAAGACTCAAGTCCGTTTCCAAACCGTTTGACACACTCCATGGCTCCTCTAGACTCCCAAGTAGTACCCACTTGAGATCCATTGGCCATTGGTCCCAAATTGACTCTTTGAGCTCCCCCTAGAACTCTTAACCTTAGTCACCTCCCTAGGTGACTCATCCACAATCGCTAGGCCACATCGGTGCACCTCCGATGACACTTGGCCTACAAACCTAACCTTCTTAACCTTGGACACCTTGTCCTTGGTTAATTTCTTCTTACCATTAAATGGCTTTTCCTTGCCATTTATTGACTTCTCCTTGCTATGGTCATATGCAACCCTAGCATAAGACTTTCCCTTAGCATTGGAGACACTAGATCGGTATCCCAAACCCGATCTATCATTTTTGGGTCTTTGACAACCCAACACTATACCTAAACCCTTAGATCCAACATTGAATCTTTCTAGGGTTTTCTCCAACTTATCAAGCTTTGCCTTCAAAGCTTAATTTTCCCTTTCTAGGTTCCTAAACCTAGAATCAACATGTCCATATTGGACATTCCTAGACCTATCCATTTTTCTAGGCATATGTCTTCTCTTTTTGGGATTAATGTCTTGGGTCTCCTTAGGTATATTATTTCTAGATTTATCATTCATAGATTTCCTAGGGGTTTGATCGACATTTACCCTACTCCTATCATGATATTTGAAACCAAAATTTTGCATGGGCATATAATGATTAACATTATTTTTCCTAGCATGCATGGAGGAATTTAAATTTGACTTCAAATTTAAACTAGGATTTACCTTACCCTTTACCTTTGGAGCTCCCCCTTGACTCGAGCCTCCATTCTTCCTCCACTTCTTTTCCCACATCTTCAAATGCGCCAATTTCTTGAGCTCTCCCTTCCTTGGGCATTTGGTGTGGTAGTGACCCATTTCTCCACATGTGAAGCATCTAATGTGCTTCTTCTCTTTCTTCTTCCTACAACTCAAATTTGATTCAAAATAAATTGAATTGAGTTTAGGATATACCTCTTTCTTACCCAATGGACATCTACTCTTGTAGTGTCCCTTCTCATTGTACCCAAAGCATATTATGTGATCCTTTAACTTTACTTCGGTGGAGGTGCTCACTAGGTTTACTTCCAAGACTTCTTCTTTTTCCTCACTTGTCTTGGATTTTTCTTCACCCTTTGAGGATGTAGATGTTACCTCATCCTCCTTCTGCTCGGATGTGACCGAATTCACTTCCTCTTCCTCTTTTGATGTTGAATTAGTCTCCACATCCGATTGGTCCTTCTTCTCCTCTTGGACCACTTCATCTACTTGAGCTTCTACATCCGCTTCTTCGGATTTTTCTTTTTCTTCTTCTTCTTGTGTAGGCATGAGTTCTTCCCATTGAACCTTCTTTATTTTGCTCCACAAATCATGGGCGTTCTCGTATTTACCTACATGGCTCATCACATCATTAGGCAAAATATCAATCAAAATAGATATTACCTTATCGTTTGCTTTTGACCGTGTGGTTTGCTCCTCCGTCCAATGTCGTGGTCGGAGCTTCTTCCCTGTCTTGTCCTTCGGGACTTCAAACGGCTCTTTGACCACCATCATGGTTTCCCAATCTGTGTTGAAGAAGACCTCCATCTTCATCATCCAATATGTGATGTCCCATAAGCCTCCGCCTTCAAACTTTGGCGGTTCAATCAAGCGGTCATCTTTGCTTCCACAACGGTTAGTCCGATAGAGAGCAACCTCGCTCTGATACCACTTGTTGGGGATCTTGCGGCCGGCTAGAAGGGGGGTTGAATGGACGGCACCCCCAATTACTCGCTTCCTCTGCGTATTCGTTAGTGCGCAAGCGGAAATACAAATACTAATTATGAATACAAAAGATAATGACAAAGAAAAGAACAAGAAAACCAATGCACGTCGATGTAACGTGGTTCGGAGATGATGCTCCTACTCCACGGCTGTCCGTAAGGTGGACGATCTCGATCCTTCGGTGGATTAGCCCCCGGCAAACTCCGGCTACTCAAGCAACTCCTTGTGGGTGGAGAAACCTCACCACAACACTAACCAAGAACACTTGGACACAAGAGACCTTGAGCACTTTGGTGACTACTAATTAGGCTTTAACCAAGTCTAATTTTGTCACCTTGGCCGACCATCCCAAGCTCCTTCTTATAGAGCTTGGAAGAAATCAGTAAGTTGATTTGCCCATTACCAGTCGACTGGTCCTAGCACCAGTAGACTGGTGCCAGCCCAATGGCTCTCTCAATGACTCTCTACCAGTCAACGCTACAGTGCACCAGTCGACTGCTACAGTGCACCAATCGACTGCTACAGTACCGTCAACTGCTGTAGCACCCGTTGGCTGTTACAGTACCCCGTTGACTGCTACAGTACCCCCACGGAATTTTTTCCCCGAGTACAATATCTCATGCACTCGTACCCTCACGACTCACTTGACTCTTCTTTGTAGCCTTGACCTCTTGCCTTCAAGCTTACTTCCTTTGGCTCTCGTCCCTTGGATGCATCCAAGCTTGCGACTCGTCCACAATGCCATCCTTCGCGTATGCCTCGAAGTCGCTTCCCTTGGCCCTTATCCTTACTGCCTTGTCTACGGTCCCTCGGATGCTCCATCCTTCACCGGACCTGAAGTCGTCAACCTGAGTCACATGTGTATCCTACAGTCCTGCACAACTCAAGTACATATATCAAATAACAAGGGTGAACCTAACTTAAACCCTTTGCCCAAACGTCAAAACACATGGTCACACGGACCATTGGGATTGCTCCAACAGTAAGGTTTAGTTGGGAAAACCTTAAGTACCTTTTTGTAGGGGGAGCCTTGTGATAGTTAGGTTCTTAAATATCCCTGTGGTAAAAATTCTTAGCTCAATGGAGAGCTTAGGTGTAGGGGGAGCCTTGTGATAGGTTCTAATGCATGTTTATATTTTCCATTCGGCGGTGTAAGTCCGAGCAATCTCAATGGTCGGTGTGACCATGTATTTTAGTGTTTGGACAAAGGGTTTAAGTTAGGTTCACCCTTGTAATTGATATGTGTATGTGAGTGTGCAAATTTACATGATACACATATGACTCAACTTGATGGTTTCGTATCTAATGAAGGATGGAGCATTCGAGGGACCGTAGACAAGGCAACAAGGATAAGGGCCGAGGGAAGCAACTTTGAGGCATATGCGAAGGATGACATTGGGGACGAGCTGAGAGCTTGAATGCATCCAAGGGACAAGAGCCAAAGAAAGTACACTTGAAGGCAAGAGGTCAAAGCTGTGAAGAAGAGTCAAGTGAGTTGTGAGGGTCCGACTGTGAGATAAATGTAGTCAGGAAGGGAAACTCTAGGTTTAAGGTTGTACCAGTCGATTGGTATTGGGACCAATCGACTGGTGGTGAACACAGAGAGGTTTTGTGCCCGAACGGCTAGGATCAGTCAACTAGTGTATGGACCAGTTGACTGATAGAGAGCGATTAAGAGAGTCGTTGGCCAGGTATCAGTCGACTGGTGTACGGACCAGTTGACTGTAACGGTAAAACAGCAAGACTGTTTTCCCAAGATTTATATAATTGAGCTTGGGGTGACTGACTTTGATTGGTGAAATTGGACTTGGTTAAAGTCTAATTAGAGTCTCCAAGCTCTCATTGCAATCCGAGTGTTCTTGATCTAGTTGTGGCTAGGTTTCTCCACCGACAATGAGGATTGTGCTAGCCAGAGTTTCCGGGAACTAATCCACTGACGGATAGGGATCATTCACCTTACAGACAGTCATGTAGTAGAAGCTTTATCTCTGAACCATGTAAATCGGCGTGTCAGTTTGTTTGCTTGTTCTTTAGCTTTCGTATTTATATTAGTATTGTATTTACGCTTGCGCACTAACAAATCGTAGGAAGTGATCGACTTGGGGGAAATGCCTATTCAACCCCCCTTTTAGTTGGCCACAAGATTCCCAACAAAAGATGCATCATCAATTATCACCGAAGCTTTAAAGGATAACCATGAGTGTCTTATCATTAAAAATCTTACTGGATCATCGATTATATTTTCCTTCACTATAGAGAAACCAGAACCAACCTTTACATCTTGTGTCCATCGTTTGAGTATATATTTATCAGGCAAATAAAACACTTTATTGATACAAAATAAGTTAATATATGTCTGCATGGAACTCCCTCGAATTCAAATTTCACACAGCTATAAGATATATAGTCCCTCTGTTGGTGATGTGTGAGCACCCTTAGTTTTGATAAAGAACAACTTTGGAAATTCAGCACATGATAAACCATTGAGTCAACTAATGTAGATAGTTGTTGAACATAATAATCATGACTATCACTCATTTCACTTTGAAACTCAAGTCATATCTTTTTGTGTACAACTTAACCATTTGATTTTTCATTGATCATTATGTTTTAATCTTGGGATGCTCATTCATATCAATATGGTCCGCAATTAACTCATTGTGTCTTTAGTATCTTAGTGCCCTATTGAAACAGGTGATAAAATCTATCAATGAGTTCTTATTTGAGACATACCTCTTGAAAAAGAATGTGAGTTCTCAAATCTCTGATTACTTGACATTCCAATACAAAATATATGTCTAAAATAAACTGGCATTCACTTTTGTCATAATTCATACATCAACAACAACCAATCATTTTTCTCCAAGTTAGCAGACTTGATAATCTCTTGCAATGACTTCTCAAATTCATTAAGTGTTGTCGAATTTGCAATGACATTCTTTATGCTTTGATAATGGTTTCGAAAAGTCAAAGAGTTTAATTTATTTGAGAATTTATTCAGTATGTGCCACAAACAAAATCTATGTATTGTCTGAGGGAAAACCTGGGTAATGACTTTCGTCATAGCAGGATCCTGATTAGTGATTATCACGTTTGGTGTACCTTTAGGCATGACTTCTATTAACTTGTTAAGCAACCAAATAAAAGACTCTATTTTTTCATCACTTAGAAACCCACAACAAAAAATAATTGTCTAATGATAATTATTGACTCCTATAAATGGTGCAAAAATTAACGCATATTTGTTGGTGTTATATATCGTATCAAATACAACTACATCATCAAATACACTATATGCCCTTTTTGATACATGATCCACCTAAAAATACCTACAAAATTTGTTATCTGAACCAATACCGTAATCAAAGAAAAAACTTGAATATTTTTCTTTCTTTTCTTTCTTAGAGGCAAATAACTCAATCGTTGTTTCAACATCGATACTCTTTTGTTCATCCCTTAACTATTTCTCGAAGTTTATAATATCTCTTTTTGTGCAACCTATATGCTCAAGGTCTCTATACTCTATATCCAATAATCGTACTTGTTGATAGGTTGACACATTTGCCTCTGAAAATTGTTAACTCAATGATTTCTTTACCACCGAAACACTATGATGTGAGCATAGCAAATGCACCTTTGTAAGAGACGAAAGTGGATGATTATGACTTTTAATGAAGTTAGTGATAACCCAATTAGGTCAAATTTATTCCTTTACTAATGAAATCTTTGACTTACATTTAGTGCTAACTTCGCCACATGCTCTTGTCTTTTTTATTTTATCACCTTGTATTTGCATATTCCGTGACCATATGTATGTCATGTTTTAAAGCATATAAATTTTTTCTAAGATACTTCATTAGTTTTCTTTTTTTTTTTGTAATTAATTATTCTTGCGCTAAATCTGATTTCTCAAGCATATTGATTTTAGAACGAAAATATCTCTTCTAGTGATGAAAATTTTATCCCAATTTTTTATTTTCAATTATTAGCAATTTGGGGAATGTATAACTGATCATCATACTGATTTTCTTCCATTAATGTAGAATGTCTTATTCAGATAATTGAATAATAATATAGGGGGAGCAAAAACAATATTAGTTACTGGACAGATATAAGTCGAGCTTAAATGCTATTTGAAAGTTTCTTAAGCAATGATTTTCTTGCTTTGGATGTATTGGCTAAGATAGCTATATTTGGCTATTTTTAAAAAAAATTTAAAAACTCAGCACCAACGTGTTGTTGTTCTTTGAAAACCAGCACCAATGTTGGTGTTGTTTTCAAAGAACAGTAACACGTTGGTGTTGGTATTGAAAGAACAACAACATGTTAGTATTGGTTTTGAAAGAACATCAATATATTGACGCTAGTATTGAAATAACAATATCAACTTGGTGGTGGTATTGAAAGAACATCACAATGTAACTAATTTTCTTTCAAAAACCACCACCAAGGTGCTGTTATTCTTTCAATACTAACACATTGTTGATCAACGTCGTTTTTAAAATCAACATTTTGACGATAACTAACACACGGGTGGTGCTGGTCTTTCAAAATGCACATTCCAGCTCTTGATAAACTCCCATGGAATGTGCCATTAAGAAACAAGAGTAAAAAAAAGGAGAGAAGGGAGATGAGCAGTACAGGTTGGACGAAAATTCTAACTCACTCCACGCGAGTTGATCGTTGAAGAAGATGACCTAGGTCTAAGGTCTAACATGGTGGAAGAGAAGAGCGGGTTGAGAGGAGAAGAGGGTTTAGAGCTTTGGTTTTGAAAAGCAACGACTTGAATGAAGGGAAGGGAAGGGAAGGGAGAGAGCCAAAATATGGCCGCGCATTTTGAAGAGGAGAAAATGCTAGATTTTGTCTGCATTAGCTCACCACATTGGCTGTCGCCCACCATCGCCCATATAAAGGTGTGCAGGGTATATATATATATATATATATATATATATATATATATATATATATATATATAACGTCTCACTAGTAAATCAAGGCGACCAAGTACTAGTACAACAAAATAACACCATACTAGCACTACTTACTTCTTTACATTATCGGCTTACGGTATTAGAAACTCAACTACTTACTCTAGAAAATCATATCTATAAAGATACTCACACAAGTAATCTAAAAGAAACCAAATTTTTTTTTTTTTTTAATTTTTTTTTTTAAACAGAAATAAAGTAGATTAACAGTAAATAATAACAGAAGTAGATTAACAGTAAACAAAAATAACTTGACAGTAAACAGTAATTGTAAAACAGTAATAGTTAATAGTAAACAGTAAATAGTAAATAGTTTTTTTTTTTTTTTTTTTTTTAAACAGAAATAAAGTAGATTAACAGTAAATAATAACAGAAGTAGATTAACAGTAAACCAAAATAACTTGACAGTAAACAGTAATTGTAACACAGTAATAGTTAACAGTAAATAGTAAACAGTAAATAGTAAATAGTAAATAGTAAACAGTAAATAGTAAAAGAAAAATACAGTAATAGTGAAGTGCAGAAATAAAGTAGATAGTCACAATACCGTGATGGTATGGTTAAATATATTGAAATTTTAAATTTTTACTTTTTTTTTTTTTTTTTTTTTTTTTTTTTAAACTAAACTGCTTTCTTTTCTTGTTTGTTTTCCAGGGAGCCTCACCTGTTCAGGACCTCACCTTTCAATCAGTGCCCCGGCTTATGCGTAAGTTTTTGGGTTGCTACCCTTCTTACTTAGCCCGCACAGGTCTTATATGATTTTGGTTATTCCTGATACAGTTACTGTTCACCTATCGGTTACTAAGACAAGGACTGAGGAAAAGAACCAAGACAAGAGAGACAGAAACTTAGATTATCAGTATAAATCAAGCAACAAGCATAGATCTTATTTAATAGAGAATTTTTACAGAGAGTTACATAAAATTTTTACATAAAGATAGCTTACATAGAAGATAACATATATTACATAAAAGTACCGAATTTTTACATAACTTAACAGAGAGAACTTACAAACACACTTGCGCAAACTTGAAGAACAGCGGAAGAGTATGGACAGTAGTGAGTGCAGTGGGGGAAGTGGATGCCTCAGCAAGAGAGTTTTGGGGTCTTTTTATAGGAGGAGGAGAGAGCTTTTCTTGGAGGAGAAGGAAAGCAGAGAAAGAGAGGGGCCTGGAAAGAGAAAGCTTGGCGAAGGACAAGTGGAAAGCTCTAAGAAATAGAAAGGGGGCCTGGCAAAAGAAGGGTTTAGTTGAGAGGACAGATGGCTTCTTTTTAGGTGGGTGGACATAATGGCTAGGTGGCAGAAAAAACGTCATGAATGACGTTTTTGGTAGATGTTCTCGTAGTGTTGTGTTTATGGGAGAGGACGTCATGGATGACGTTATTAAGTCTCCATTAAGTTGTCGAGATTATTGTCACTGGTAAGATCCAGAGAGGGAGTTTGTGAACTTCCGGCTAAGTCTGACTGCATACTTCTGTTGAGTGCTGCTCTATATGCTCTAGCAGAGAGAACAGAGCTGGCTAGTCTCTTCTGACAGTATCTTTCAGTTTTTCTTTTATAATGTTGAAGCAATGTCGTATGCTGTGTTTTGAAGGAGAAAGGGAGGAATCTAGTCCCCATATCTTTTGGCCAATAGATCTTCTCAGTATAAGTTTCTCCTATTAGGAAGTAATTATCTGGATCTGTCAAGCGATCCCAAGCCCAATTAGTTCCTTGTACTGATGCTCTCCAATGCTTTAATTGATCTTCAATAGTAGGAAGAGCTTCCCAATGGAGATCGGGGTCAGATGGGTAATCTTCAAGTTCTGTTTGGATACCCCCGACTTCATTGATATCTAGCTTAACCAGATGTTTGGCTGGTTCAATATTAAGGTTAAGCCATTCCGGTGGAGAGCTGTCAAAAGTACATACAACAAACGTTTCCTCTTCTTCGAGGGCCAGAGAAATAATAGTACCAAGCTTTTTAGGAAAATCTTTAACAGAATCTGGATCATGTATCCAGACTTTGTATAGTAGTCCATAGTCCATCAGAAGAAAAGGAGTAATAAGCCTTCCTTTGTATGAAATTGCTTTATACCTTTCATAGTCTAAGTTGGCTTTTCGGAAGGAATATAGCAACTGGCATGGACATCCGTATTTAGCAGAGTCTTCACAGGTTGGCCCAATTTTCTGACATTTAAGTTTTGGGCCAAATTCTGCTTCATAGGTAATAGTTAGCCCAGGAGGGGGATTTTTGTGGAAGGCCTTTAATGCTTCACATAATTCAAAAAATGTCTGTAGTGTAGATTGTTCTGCTAGGTTCCGAACGTAGGAATTGATATCCTCAGGTATAGTGTTGGGCAGGCCCAATATATGGGCTGCAGATGTTTTAAAAGTTGTAGCAGCTTGTTCTTTTAACTGGGCCAGTGTTAGATAATTGGCCCGTTGTGGTTTCTTTTCTTCTAATATTGTGGAAGAGGAAGGAGACCCATGAGTTCCTTCAGTAATTTGTGCATATGTAGGAGTTTCTTCTGATTGTGAGCTAGTTGGCACCATAGTTGTTGTTTTTAATAAAGTGCTAATAAAGAAATTAGCACCAAGTTGAGTCCTGGCAGCATTAAAGGCTTCTTCAAGTGAATAATACCCTTTGAAGAAAGGATGTTCTAAGCCTTGTATGGCCATATTTGTTTCCTCCCAAGTAGCATATACCCCAGCTTGTGGCCCAGAAAAGACTACATAGCAAGAGAATTTCTTGCCTGCTGGCTTTTGTATGGTTGTTAGAAAGTAGTTTGTTAAAGCATTTATGACTGCTATCTTGTGTCCGGAGCTACCAGGGATGGTAGGAATGTGCCAAATGTTATCTATCAAACAGTGTTGAATATGATCTAGTTTGTCTCTGAATAAAGAGCGAAACTGATCTTCTTGCTGTGTAAACTGTTGTAGTTCTTGTGTTCCAAATCTTAATGTTTTAGTAGCAAACGATGTGCGAACTTTCCTTGGCCGATCCATTACCTAAACAAAAATTGTTAGTGGAGTAAACGAGATAAAGTATCAGCTAAAGAATTGTTAATTCCTTTTATATGTTCCCAGTGAATACGTAAACCTTTATTAATAATATTATCTGTGAATTTTAGCCATCTCTTAGTACTTAATCCTTTTCTTAATCCTTTAGTTTGTTGGCTATACTTGACTATAGCTTCGCAGTCGGTTCGAATGGTAATTTCTTGCTTATTACAAATGAATAATCTGAAGGCTTCTAGACAATAAATAACTGCTAATATTTCAAAATCTAACGAGGTAAGATGTCCTTTTTCTTGAAATTTTCCAGAGGCATATCTGCATAAGGTTTCTGTAGTTTTAGGATCATACTTGGATGTTTTTCTAAATAAAATTCCTCCCCATCCTGTTTCACATCCATCTGTTTCGATGACTAAGTAGTCAGCATCAAGTGGTAGTGTTAACATGGGAATTGTTTTTACTAATTCTTTAATCTGTTTTACAAGTGCTATATCTTGTTGATTAAAGTGTTTTTGTCCTGTTAAGGAGGTTTTGTTGTATAAGGGGCCGCTGATTTTTCCTATATTTTTTAAATAAGGTCTAGCATAATTTAGGAGTCCTAAAAAGGCTCTTAGAGTTTTAGTGTCTTCCATCTTATCTGGAAAAGCAAGGATTTTAGCAGAGATATGAGGTTGAAGGGCTATTTGTCCCTGTCCTATTTCTGCTCCTAAGAAATCAATATGAGTAGTGGCTATTGTCATTTTCTTTCGAGAAATAATCAGACCATGTTTCTCAAATAAATTAAATATAATATGAAGATGAGCATAATGTTCTTGTTTAGTCTTAGAGAAAACTAAAATATCATCTATATACACACAAGTGAAGAGAGAAAAATCTCGAAAAATGTCATCCATTTTCCTTTGGAATATTTGAGGAGCGACCTTAAGGCCAAAAGGCATAACAAGCCACTCAAAATGTCCTTCGGGACAGGAAAATGTTGTCCATTCAATGGACTCAGGATGCATTTTAACTTGCCAAAATCCTGATTTCATGTCAAATTTTGAGTACCATTTTGAGTTTTGGATTTTATTTAAGAGTTGGTCTTTGTCGGGAATTTTATAACCGTCTTCTTGACAATTATCATTTAGTCTCTTGTAATTAAATACCATTCTAGATTGGCCACGTTTTTGTTCTGATCCTTTATTAACTATAAAAGCTGGACTTCGGTGCCTAGATGTAGACCTTTGAATGGCTCCTAAAGTTAAGAGTTGGTTAATATGCATTTTGCATTCTTCAGTTTCCCAATTTGTATATTTTAAGTCTTGGGTCTTAATTGTAAGGTCTGGATTAATGATTGATAGCTTGCAGTATACTTTATCTCTGTCCCAATATTTAGTAGGATTTTCTCCAATTATTTCTAATTTTTCTAATCTAGAAATGAGAGAGTCTAAATCAGGTTTATGTGTGTTTATTAATTGAAGTAACTATTGTGGGAGTATAAGATCATATGGGATACATGTGTCATCAGTTATAGGGCTTGACCAGCCAAGTGGGGCTAGTTTTCCGAGTCTTGGTAGTCAGAAAAAGCTAGGGCACAGGTCTGGTTATCCGGTTGTGTCTTCTTACTAGGTTGTTTACAGGCATTTTTAGGAGAACATTGACAAGATGTGTTTTCTGAAGGTAGAAGTTCTATGTGGGATTTTGTATTTAAGGGATGGACAATAGAGGGATAGTCTGATACTATTGGAGATATTATGGGTGAGGAAAAGAAAAGAGCATAATCCTTAGTTAGAAGACAAGCTCTATCTGATGCTACCAGAAAATTTAAACCTAGGATTAAATGAATATTAGGATGTAAGAGTGGCTTAATCCATAGCTTAGGAAGTGAGAGTGGTGTGCCGTATTTACCACAGTTGTCATAAAATCTTAGATGGGTGTTAGTAACAAATTGCGTGCAAGCTAACTGTTGGCCATCAAATTGTGTACTTAGTAATGGTTGTGATGCTGTTTTTATAAAAGTTTTTGGTAAGACAGAAAGAAGTGTATTTTCATCTATGGTGGAGTTGGTAGCTCCACTATCTAAAAAGGCATGTAGGGTGAATTCATGGCCATGGATATTTACTAGACATTTGACTCTAATGTCTAAAGTTTTTCCTGTATTACATATACTAGAGGCTTTTATAAAGACTAGATCTCGATCTATTACATCTGTTGGTATAAGTTGTAAACCTTTTCCTTTATCAAGGGTAACCTGAGAAGAAGAATGTGGAGGAAGATTTTCTTTTATTTGTTTATCTAGGATCTCAATTTCTGTTTCTAATTTATTAATACGTGTTTCTAATACAGAAACTCTTGTTTCTAATAAAAAATTTCTAGTTCCTCCTTTAGAGAGCTGGCTTATAGGTATCGTAATAGAGAATAGTTGTTGAAGACAAAGATTACAGGCTTGTTTTTTACATATTTTGCAGGTTCCTCTTTTGTCTAAAGAAGGATAATAACTACAAAAGAAACAAGGAATATTATCAGTTCCTGTTTTGAGTATCCACTCATGTATGCAGTTAAGTTCTTCTGTAGTCTTATTGTTAAGTTGTTTAAACATTAGATTTGTATCTGGGAATAGAGAGTCTTCCCATAATTCATCTAGATTGTCTAATGTATCATAGGGTATGTAATTTTCAGGATATAGGTTATACTGCTGATGCGAGGGTTGCAAGAAAGAGTTTACAAGACTGTAATCAGAAGAAGGAACAACTTCTTCTATGTCATCTACAGAAACAATAGAGTAGATAGAGGATGTATCAGAAACATCTGATTGTACTTCTATTAAATCTAGATTTGTACAGGTAACTAGTTTTGCTTCTCTGGTATATAAATTCTTTTTATTTGGGCAGGCAGAGGATAAATGACCTGGTTCATTACAGGCAAAACATGTGATAGTATTGGCATATGTCTTCTTTGGTTTGAACTTCCGTACATGTTTTTCTTTATTTAAGTAAGGTTTCTTTTCTCTACTTTTTCTAAGATAATAAGTCTTTTTAGGTTTTATTGCCTTTGACCTTGTTACCAATTTTCTGGGTGTTCTTGATGAATGATTTAGTCTTGATTTAGGTTGGGTGAGGCCATATTGTTGAGGGGTATATATCTGACTACAAAATCCATATTGTTGATTTTTTAATTGCTTTTGTATATGGATATAGGTACATTTTTCTTTAAGTATGGAAATAATGTGTTGAATTCTTACTCCAATATTATCGTATTGTGGTGCTACATTCATGTCTGTCCAGGCTTTATGTATTTCCTTTCCTAAATCTCCTGGAAGTTTGCTAAAAAGTCTTTCCCCTAGTTCCGGGTTACAATAGTTACCCGAGACTGCTGTTAATGCTAGAAAGTCATTACAAAAAGGTTTAATCCAGTTCCAACTAAAGAGTTGTAATTGTTCTAAGTCTCTCATAGCTTCTCTTTGTCTTATATCTAATCCAGTATTAGCATCTCTGGCAGTAAACAACCTATGAATTGTATAGCAAAAATTGAGTATGTTATTTCCTTGTGATGCCATCCCGGCTACTTCCTCGGGATATGTAGTTATAGGCTTCCCATGCCGCTCGGCAACATCACCTAGGTAATTTTCTCCTACTCTTATCATGGCTTCTCCTGCTTCTATGTCTAGTTCATGTCTAGCTTGATAATCTCTTTAACAGAGACTATCCATTGTTCTAGATAAGTATCATAAAGTTGCGGATCATCGCATTCTCCAATATTTAACAAGACCGAATTCTTGCCAAAGTAAGTAATTTCAGGTGGTCTTCTTTTTCCTATTGTTCGTAATAAAGGATTATTATTAGTATATGGGGTAATCTTTGTTCTTGGGGGATGTCCTTCCCCATAATCCATAGTTCTCATAGAACTTTCAGGGTATCTTACTTGTAGCGGTTGTGGTCTGAAGTTACTAGTGCTACTAGATTCGGCTGGATTCATTAGATTTACTGTTGAGAAGTAATCTTGTTTTTTAGCAATTATGTTATGCTCTTCGTCGAAATATAACATCCAGTCGGGCTCTAATTTATGGTGTAAAAGGTCAAAAGTTTCTAATTCTTTTAAATCTTCTTTAGTGAAATAATTGGCTATTTCAAATGGAATGTAAACATATTCATTTAGATCGTCATAAAATAAATAATTACTTTCCGTATTATTGTTTATAGGAGTGTCAAGTATGCTATATTCAATGTTCATTAAATTCATGTTAGTTTGAGTTTCTTCATTATCTTCTTCCTGTGATGTTGAAGGTTTATAATTATGAAATCTTACTATAGAGCTTCCATGTCTATCTTTATAAATAATGGATTCTGTTGGTTGTAAGGTTTGTGGTTTATTGTTTAATTCTAAATTAAGAGTCCAATCCAATCCTGCAAGTAATGTTGATGAGAAGTCCTTAGGTTTGTGGAAATAAATGTCTTTTGTCGTAAGGGTTTCAATAACACTAGTAATTTGAACTTTAAAACTATTGTTAATATTTGTCATAGTTTTCCCTAGAAAGATTATGTCTATTTGAATATTATGTCTTTGAAAGTCTCCATACCCTCTGGCTTGTACTGAAATTTTAATATGTTCTATAAAGTCTGGGATTGTCATATTGAAGTTTGGACAGAAATAGGTAATTCCTAAATTGCTATTCATATCTACTTCAATGAGTCCAATAATTGCCTTATCATTGTCAGAAAATCTTGAGTCATAAAGGACTAAAAATACTTTAGCTCCTATACTTTTTCTAGTAAGTCCTCTTAGTCCAAATACTATTAATCCTAGATGTATGTAGTGATGTTTTCTTTGTAAAAGTGTTCTTGCCGATTCTTCTGTCATGAGTGTAAATCTTTCTTCACCTCCATCTGGTAGATGAAGTGGTTGTGTTCTGTGATGTCTATAAAGTGATGTCGAGAAGGACAATAGTCCTTGATTATATATTCTTTTGGGGTTTAAGGTATTTAATTGTTCGTTAGAAAAAGTGTCTAAATTTTGTTCTATGTCTATAAGTTCTTCTAATTGATAAGTGGCAATATTTGTTGAGGACCTTCTGGGTATTATGGATAAGTTTTTATTTGGTTGTCTTAAAGTTTGTGATAAACCAGAAAAACTTTCATTTTGTTTCTTTGTTTGTAGATCCATTTGAAATGATATCTTGAGTCTTATAAGTAAGAAATTTATAAGTAGTAGGTTGTTGTCGGATAACTGTTTTTCCTAAAGACAATTTACTAAGGTCTTTGTTAATACTTTCAAGAGTTTCTTTTAGATTACTTGTGTGAGTATCTTTATAGATATGATTTTCTAGAGTAAGTAGTTGAGTTTCTAATACCGTAAGCCGATAATGTAAAGAAGTAAGTAGTGCTAGTATGGTGTTATTTTGTTGTACTAGTACTTGGTCGCCTTGATTTACTAGTGAGACGTTACTGTAACCAGTTTCTTTACTTTTAGCAAATTGTTGGGAAAACTCAATAGCTTCTTCGTAATGAGTGTTTCTAAATTGTAGTTTGTTCATAAATTATAGGGTCCTAAAGGGTCTTGAGGCTCTGATACCAAATTTTTTTTTTTTTTTAATTAAACAGAAATAAAGTAGTTTTTTAAACAGAAATAAAGTAGATTAAGTATATATATATATATATATATATATATATATACACACGCTGTCAGACATATGGAGTAACTCTTGAATGCCCCGATTCATTATTGGAGGTTTGGATGCTCGGACATGTGAGAGTCACCCAGGCGTGTACATCGACGAGGGTATAGAGTAAAATATATATATATATATATATATATATATATATATATATATATATATTATCCTCACGACCGTTAGTTTTAATATGTTGTCTACCTTACACCTCACATTCTGTGAGCATTTAGTATAATTGATTTTTTTAAAATTTTTATTTTAAACTCTCGGTTATCCAATCAAATTTTAAAAATATTTTAGGTACACATGGAATGTGGGGTGGTTATGAATTATTTGTATGTATGAATTAATAAAATTTAGTTCATCCAAAATTACGGCATATGTATATTTCACTGAAGGCGGATTTAGGATTGATATACCAAAAAAATATATTATATACCATATCAAAAAATTTATACTGGTAATATATTTTAAATTCAGTATATCCAAATTTTAATATATCAGATTTTTATTATTTTATATCATTTATATTAAAAATTTTGATATACCAAAATAACAAAAAAATAAATCTTGTACTTAATTTGGATTACGCCGCGTGTTTTTCACTCTTCTTTGCATGTTTTAGTTTTTTCTGGTATATCAAAATATCCAAAAATTATAAATTTTATATTGATATTCAAAAGTTTATAATTCAAATATTTCGAGATGTAAAATTTCCGAGGAAGAGAATATGTTATTATCGAAAGTTAAAAACTAAATATATTAGTTATCGAAGATGACCAAAAAAACTCTTCTTAAAAAATAAAACAAAGTAAACCTCCTAGATTTCAGTCTTGAAATCCGTTGATTTTTTTTTCCTTTTCTTTTTTAAATATAAATTTATATTATCTGTTTTTTAATTATCTGATCTGGCTTTTCTTTTAACTTAATTATCTTATTCGTGTTTGAATATTGATAAAAAAATAAGTAATTAAAAGATATTAATGGTTTGTACTGTGTATTAAAGGTCAATTCCCGACAGAAGGTTCGAACAATTACTTATTTCAAAGTACCTCGTCTCTTTGTTAAAGTTAAAAAAAAAAATAAAAAGGAAGTGTGAGAAAAATGACAAGAAGATATTGGAACATTAATTTAGAAGAGATGATGGAGGCCGAAGTTCATTTTGGTCATGGTACTAAGAAATGGAATCCTAGAATGGCCCCTTACATTTCTGCAAAGCGTAAAGGTAAAGGTATTCATATTACAAATCTCACTGGAACTGCTCGTTTTTTATCAGAAGCCTCTGATTTAATTTTTGATGCGGCAAGTAAGGCTAGCCAAGTCAATTCCTTGAATGGATCAAACCCGCAAGACAAGCGAAAAAGACCCAAATCCATGAACGACTGAGAAAAATAAATATTTAATAATAAATAAAATAAAATAAATAATCAAAAGAAACCCACTCAAATGACTCCACATCACATGTAATTAAGTTAGATTTTTGACAGAGACAGAGATTTGATTTTGGGTGCGCCCACTAATTGTGCAGCCACCTCAGCCTTCCACTGACTTGACTCTACTGAATTTGTCAACGACCGCGATTTTGATTTACCAAAGTTTATGGACATTTGTTCCCGCCATGACCAGGTGCCTCCGAGTCAACCGGTCCGAAGTTGTTAGATTTCTGATTGATCATACTGTCGATTTTGTTAGGTTTCTCAACAGTTTATTCTTTGTCAACTAGATTAATTCAACTTAAAGTTATTGAAGAATTGACCGATTATGTTAAGTTTGACTAGCTAAGTAAGATTATTAGACGATCTAAATAATGTGGTCAGAACAATCTTATCGAGTAAGCCTAACTTGATATGAGTTAGATCCTGTTAGACCTGGCTTAATTTGATTTATATGTTAAATTTCACATAAAATGACTGAATTTGTATGAAAAATAAAAAAATATTTATTATATATTTATTTTCATACTCTTTTATTTTTTACAATTTTTTTTATTATTATTTTTATATAAAGCTAGGTCGGTTCTTAGTCTTGTAAATGAGCTGGTTGAACTTGTTCAGCAAATTGAAAATCTGTTTGATTGAGGATCAATTATCTATTTTTTATTATCTATTTTTTTAAAAAATATATATATAATTAATTAAGAAAAAAAGAACAATTCAATATATTTTGAAACTTTTTTTGTTTGTTTTTCAAGAAAGATAAAAATTCATATGACACCCATTTCATTGTATCATTAATTTGTGGCAGCCTCTAACTAGTCGGCACACGTCACCATCCAAGCACTTGAAAGGGATCCAAGCACTTGGGTCGTGATAGATTTGTTTAGGATAAAGCTTCGACTAGGTGTTGCAACATTAGTAGTTTGGGCACCCAAGAGTGGTCGAGACACCTGAAAGTGAATAAGTTGACAACGAAAGTGGATCGGATAGGCCTCGGTGGAGACATATGGAAGGGATTCAGAAAAACAGTATCGACCAACTATTAGGAAATAATTATTATAAGTAAATAGTTATTTATTTCCTAGTTATTAGTAAATAGAGCAATGATATGCTCAAGGAAAAAAACTCAAGAAAAAACTAAGGATAGACACATAAAGTCATGACCCATCATTCACTTTTTGTGAGCCCCATCACTTTGTGTGTTTATTCTTGAGTTTTTCCTTGAATTTTTTTGCTTGAGCATATCATTTTTCTAGTAAATAATTATTATTAGAAAATAATTATTTGTTTCCTAGTTATTAAAGAATAATTATTATTAGAAAATACTTATTGTTTTCCTAATTTATATATTTTCCTATTTTCACTTGTAACAGTATTTATATATACCATATGCTATCAAATGATATGTGCGAATTTTATCGTCAATATGATATCAGAGCCGATAAGCTTAACAACAATTTTTTTAAAAAAAATTTTCTTTCTTTTTCTCCTCTAATTCGCGTTTCTTTTTCTCACGGTTAAAAAAAAAACCTTAGCTTTCTTCTCCTTTCTCTGCCACTGACGCCAACGGAATTCGTCGCTGTCATATCTTTTCTAATGTTCACCTGTTGCTGCGACTAAAGAGAGGTGTCGTCGTCCAAAGGCAGCCCACCATCGGCCTTATTGCCATAAAAAAGAAAAGTTCTTTCTATCCGGCCGCTTCTGTGATCTTTTTAGTTTTCTTAGAATCTTCTTTCTCTCCTCTATTTTCCTTTCTTATGTTTTTTGTCCTAAAAAAAAATCACTTTTCTGACTTCCTCTTTTCCACCGTATAATAATTTTGTTTTCTTCTTTCAAAAGGTCTATTAATAACAAGGTTCAATTCATCCTCTTTTCTCTTTCTCTTCTTATTTTTTCTCATAGCAAGAGCAATATTATTATCTTTTGTTTTCTTAAGTTTAAAGACATCAAATTTCATCATTCTCTTCCTCCTCTCCTTTGTTTGTTTGTTTGTTTTTTTTTAAGCAGCAGCCGCATTATAGCGGTCTTTCCTTCATGAGTATTGTTTTAGTCATCTTCTAATAGGCCAAATAGCAAGTTTTTTTTTTCAAGTTTTGTTCAATAGTAGATTTTCTACATCTGCTCCAGCATATGCAGCCACCAAAATGCAGCCTTCTCTCACTGCTGCTCTTATTCCGATGACAAGTCAGATTCTAGCCCTCAAACAACAACACCTCGTCTCCTTCTAGTTGTTGTCTTCTTTCATCAAAGGCAAAGTTCAACAAATCGTCGTTTCGTTGATCGCACTGGTGGATTTTGCTCTAAAAGAATACCCATCGACCGGCTGCTACAATGGTTGCCGCTGACGACATCACTCGCCGGCTATCTCTCACAAATACTCCTGATTCATCTTCCAAACAACGCACGGTTGCGTACTCTTCGATTGAGACTGATTATCGCACCATTGTCTCTGCGGCATCTGAGATCCAATGGATTAAGTCACTTTTGACAGATCTGCTTTTTCCGATTACCACGCCTACCATGCTTTTCATTGATAATTTGGGTCTTCGAACTACGAGTTACTCATATTTCTGTTGAGGATCAATTGGCTGATGCACTTACCAAGTTGCTTTCTCGACCTCGGTTGTTTGCTATTTGTAACAAGATTGATGTCATTTCTGGAGCATCATCTTGAGAGGACGTATTAGGAAATAATTATTATAAGTAAATAGTTATTTATTTCCTAGTTATTAGGGAATAATTATTATTAGAAAATAGTTATTTGTTTCCTAGTTATTAGAGAATTATTATTTTTAGGAAATACTTATTGTTTTCTAATTTATGTATTTTCCTATTTTCACTTGTAATGATATTTATATACCACATGCTCATTAATAATATGTGTGAATTCTATTATTAGGAAATAATTATTTATTTCCTAGTTCTTAGAGAATAATTATTATTAGAAAATAGTTATTTGTTTCCTAGTTATTAGAAAATAATTATTATTAGGAAATACTTATTATTTTCCTAATTTATGTATTTTTCTATTTTCACTTATAATAGTATTTATATATATCATATGTTATCATTAATAATATGTGTGAATTCTATTGTTAATATCAACATCCTTCAATATCGTTCTTCTACAATCAAACGACTCTCACACTACTTTGAAACTCTATTACAACACCAAATCGTTACTTCGATAATAATCTCTAAGTCTATACTTTTCTAAATTGTTAGTATAACTGCTGTTTTTATTAAAACTTTATTTCCTCATTTGGATTTTGTATTCATCGAGTTCTTAGTGAATTATTAAAATACTAACGAGTGTGAACCTTATACTACAGCATAACTGTCAACCAAATAAAATAAAACGTGTTAGTATTATTTTTATTACTTATTATTTTACAATTTGAACTCGTGTTTTTCAAAAAGTGAAAAATCAACCCGCGGTATTTGCATGCAAACTATACTTCTATTTAATCAAATAAGTTTAAGTTTAAACACTAAAATTTGACTTAAACGAACCCTACTTAAGCGTGTTAATAATTAGCGCTACGAAAAGCAAATTTGGTATTTCGGAAAGAAAAACAGCAGGTAATCACATCACCGATTTAAATAATTGATTAATTAATTAATTAAATTAAGAATTAGAAAAAACACTGAGCTGTATAAGTATCGTCGTCTGTGCTCTATTCTCTCCCAATTAGCCGATCCATGGCAGTCGGCGACGCATACTCCGCCTTCATGGCGACGTGGAATAAGCATGCGTCGCGTGCCGCGTGTCGGCTCCCGAGCCTCGCCAAGCTCGCTGCATGCGGCCGGAAGAGGATCGGGGCCGGCGGCGAGGGCTTGCTCCTCCGCCTCGTCCCCTGCCTCGGAAACAGAGGAAATAACAGCAGCAATCAGAACAAGAAGAAGAAGATGAAGATGATGATGAGAAAGGTGAGGTCGCAGATATCAGTAGAGGGAGAAGACGAGGGCGTGTGGCGGAAGACGATACTGATGGGGGAGAAGTGCCAACCGCTCGACTTCTCCGGCGCCGTCCACTACGACAGCGCCGGGAGGCAGGTGCCCACTCCGCGCACGCCGTTCCGGTCGCCGGCGATTTCTTTCGCCTTCTATGAAGAAGAAGGGGAAAAACGAAGTAGTTAACCGGAAAGAGTTGTGAAATGTTGCTGTGCAGAATTCCAATTGCCGTTCAATCTGTAATTTTTGAATTGTGATGCAGCTGATTGTAAATGTCCAACCAAGCGTTGAGGATCACATGATATTGAGTTAAATTTAATTTAAAGTAAACTATGCGATCATTCAAGGGGTAAAGTGAAATTTACTTTTGTACGGCTCCACATTGTTCGCAGATTTTCCCGATCACCCCTTGCGCGAATCGTAACTGATCCGACGGGTGTGGCTCATCTTAACGACGGACGACGGCTTGTTGCACGGTCATCAAGCAGCCACTCACCGACGCACTTCCGGACAAGTTCGGGCGAGAGAAGGAAGAGAGGAGAGGAGGAGATGTCGTCGAAGTCAGTGATCGACCACGAACTGTCGGCGAATCACGACGTCCTCCGCTTCGGTTTGCATGCTGTCAAGGGCGACATCGTCGGATCCCACCCCCTCCAATCCCTTCGCGACTCCGTAAACCCTGACTCTTCATTCTTTTTTACTCGCTACTTTGATTCGTTTTTTTTTCCTTTCCGGATCTGCGTATTTGGAGTCTCGGTGGATGTTAGTTCTTCATTCTTGTCGAGAGCTTAACCCTAATTCTTGTTTGATTGGGTCAGAGGAGTAGATTATGGGAGGAGAAGAAGCGCCTGTTGTTGGATCTTACCTATGGATCAGCTTTCAATCTGAGGAGGGATCTCGATGCCCAAATTCTCTCCAGGTATGACCTTTCCCCCTGAGACGTTGGTAAATCGCTAAATGTCAACAATAGTAGTGTTAGGATGGAGATAATAAAACGAAAATGTTGTTTGTCCAAATCTACATTTATGACAAGCCGAACACAAACTGTAAATTATAATCAAACAAGTTGAATCAATTAGATTGATAGTGTAAGGGGCAGAGAGATCTTTTTTTTAAAAAAAAAATCTACAGATAATGTAATTGAAATTGTACTACCATGATATGAAATAGCTCATAGATGAAAATGCATCAACTTGTGATTGTGAAAGTTTTATAAGAAATTCTGGTTTCCATTTGCCGCATATATATATTTGATTGTTCCTGAAGCTAAGAAGTTACTTCTTTGTTTGTTCAAGATATTTCAGAAGCAAAAAAAATCTTTAAACACAAAAGAAGAAGGATTCTAGATGAGAAACTATGGGAGAATATGGTGTGATACTCATCCAGTGTTCTATGAATTAAAAAAATTTAATACACCTAAAATTTAGCATTCACCTTCTCCTATGTTCATTATTCAGTCAACTTGTATCGCCTTTTGCCACCATTATTCTGTCAACTTCCAAAATCCATTAAAACTGTAGGGGCTATACCAACCTGTAATTGATGATTTCATCGAATCATTTCCAAAAGCTCAATATGAATGTTCTGCTATTGTTTTTGAAATGTAGGAGGCTTAGTAAGTGTGCATCACTACTGATTTTGCTTCACTTATACATACTGTTTTTGTTTGAACTGAAGTCCTGCTTTACAATACTTCTAATGAGATTGCATTAAAATCACAGATTTCAGAGACCTCCTGGAGCACTGACATCGTCGATGCTAGGCTTTGAGGTTCTCACTGGTGGCTTGGACGACTTTGCTTTTGAGGATTACCTCAATTGTACGCATTATCTTTTTGCACTCTTTGCCTTTTGGTTTCATTCGTCATTAATTAGATTTTGCATGATATGTACAACTATAGCATTTGTTTTGACAAAAGATAGAGCATTGTGCTTCAAGATTTAGGCAATATACTACATTTTTGGACACCTAAAAGTTTAAAGTAGTTCACTTAGGATGCAACACAGTTAAAATAATGAATAAATTTGTGATTTTCACAATGCAAGCTCATTTGTAAGTCAGCATATAGATCAACAATGGACTGTACAAAATGACACAGAAGGGGCTATAAACTGATTTACCAGACTTGCCCTTAAAATACATTTTTGGATATCTGGAAACTTGAAATGATCAACTTGGGATGTATCACAACTAAATATAGAAAAACTTGGTGATTCTCACAGCGGAATCTGAATTGCAAATCAGTGTGTGACAAAAATTATTACCAAAAAATATACCTTTAGCGCCTCATGACTTTAAATGTTTAATTTTGAAGCTTTCAAAGCTAAATATGGGATACTTTTTGTGACCTTTCACAGTGCATGAATTATGCAAATCAGCTTGCAACATCTTTCAGAGGGAAAACTCACAACCATTGTTTCTACAGAGATATATTCCTACAATATGCTCCTTGTTCTGTAGTACACATTGTTTTTTTTTTTTTTTTGTTTTTGTGTTTGTGCTGTCAGTGTTGCTGTGATATTCCACTATCTCAATTGCTGCTGCTTCTAATTTATTAGTATACTCATTCTAGCACAAGCATATCTTGATTTGGCATGAGCAAATTCCATAATCTGTGCTATATATATATTAGGTTCATTATGGACCTTCATTTCTGATAGAGCACCATTCATTTTGCTTCCCGTATGTTTGATGTATTATTAATTCCTCTGTACGCTTAGCAGCAGAGCATACCAACTGTTTGATGTACATGCCCACTTACATAAAACTTCAGTCAACAGCCTTGAGAGTTAATCTAGCTTAAATGCCTTATTTGCAATAATATTCCTTAAACCTGCATTATATGTGTCCATATTATGCTATTTTGTGTACCTGATATTCAATTGTATTTTCTTTTGCCAATCTCCAGTGCCACAAGATTCAGAATCCATCAGACCATCAGACCTGCATCATGCCATGGAAGTTCGTCTTGGTGTATCGAAGGGACCTGTCTTCCCAAGTTTTATGTAACCACACCCCTGGGCTGAACCCTAATTGTCTAAGTGAATCCATTTGGGAACAAATTAGGTTATTGAAATTATCTCCCCTGCTTTATAGTAACATTCATAGCTTTAACTGGATGGATTTTTTTTGTAGCAGATTGTAATAGATAAGAGAACAACTTTTAGACTCAAAATTGCTCAATGATTTCAAATTTAGTTTTGTTTGTGTGAATAATAATTAGGCATTATATAATTAATATCTATTAGATTGTGCTTATAGAACAAGAAAATATTGGTTTTGGGTTAATTTTCTCTCGAATGCAGTCTTTGAAACTTGGATTTTAAAGCAAAACAGCTTAGGGATTATATCATTGTTTTGTTCATGATACACAACATGCCCAGCACTAATTCCATATGAGTATTCTTTTATTAAAAAGTAATTTTAAATTTTAATTACTGTTATAGGTTTAACGTCCACAATATAATTTTACAAATATAATCATTTCTAATTTATGTCATATTTTATTTTTTTAGTTAAATTTATTTAATATTTTAGGATGCCATTTTTTTTTATAGAAAAAATGAAATTGAATTTTTTTTTTAAAAAAAATTGCCTTCTCTTTTTGAAAATTGTTCACTTTTTCTAATCATTTAAAAAATTCCTATTGTATCGCGGAGAGGGAGAGGTGGTAAAAGAGGGCTAGACTCTAGAGGTTCGTCGCGTTGGCAATGCCGCGTTGGTTGCCCCACTTCCCTTCTCCTCGCCGCTCCTCGACCATCGCCTTTTTATGGGGAGTCGATGCCTGCTGGATGGGCTCCATCGCTTGTTCTCGCGCCATCCCCGCCGTGCCACCGTTGCGTCGTCCTTGACCACGACAAAGCAATCCGGGACGCAGTAGGGAGGAAGAGGAAGAGGAATCAGAGAACTAGTTTCTGGGTGAACAGTATTCTGGAATATTTGGTCTTGCAATCATCTTGGTGCCCCGGAGGACGGAGGAGGCCGCCATGGAACCTCAAAAGAAGGTCTTTTATTGTCTTTCCTTTTAAAACTTTGATCTTTGACTTTTTTTTCTTTGTCATTTTCTCAGTTGTCAGTATGTTTACGTCATTGCCAGTGTTCTGTACTTAAGCGTTTTCCAAAAATTTGCTCTCGAATGCCAATTTGGATTTCTATTCTTTCATCTAGGACATGTTATTTGGATCGTAGAGTTCTTGCTTCAAGGGTAGCATTTATGCTACAGATAAACATGTTTCTTTCCAGAACGTATATTTAATGTGGGTTAAACTGTATTGTTTGCTCTCTATGTTGTTTTGAGATTACTCATTGCGGCAGATTTTTTTTTTAATTATTCTACTCTGAACTCTGAAGCTTGGAATTAGTTATAAACTGTTTGAATTTTATTCATTTATCAGATAATTTTTCAATTCATTGTCGTTTTTTCTTACTTTTCTCTGTTTTCAGCTTGAATTGTTTGACTTTTATTCATTTATAAGTTTTTTTTCGCAGTTCTCGGTTTGTTTACTGCAACATTTTCATTTTTCTCTGTTTTCAGTTTGAATTTGTCTGTGATCAACCGCTTTTTTTGTATCATTGACTTCATAATTCATCCACTTCATTCAGAGCAAGCTAGAAAATGAATTCTTCACGGAATATAGTGAAGGAAGCCGATATCATGTACAAGAGGTTATTGGAAAAGGAAGCTATGGGGTAGTTGGGGCTGCAATTGACACCCATTCTGGAGAGAGGGTGGCCATCAAGAAGATCAATGACGTCTTTGAACATGTTTCTGATGCCACTCGAATTCTGAGAGAGATCAAGTTGCTTAGGTTGCTACGCCACCCTGACATTGTAGAAATTAAGCATATAATGCTTCCTCCATCTCGAAGGGAATTCAGAGACATTTACGTTGTTTTTGAGTTGATGGAATCAGATCTTCATCAGGTTATAAAGGCAAATGATGACCTCACACCTGAACACCATCAATTCTTTTTGTACCAGCTTCTTCGAGCACTTAAGTATATTCATGCAGGTTAAAGGCTGTCACCAACCTTATATCTGACAAGACTTATAGTTGAGTCAAAGAACATTCAGATATTTTCTCTCTTCTATATGCAGCCAATGTTTTTCACCGAGATTTGAAGCCAAAGAATATTCTCGCCAATGCAGATTGCAAACTGAAAGTCTGCGATTTCGGTCTTGCCAGAGTAGCATTCAATGATGCTCCATCAGCTATATTTTGGACAGTATGTGCTATCTTTTGTAATTAAGCATTCTAAGTCATAATGTGGTTGGTAATTGTTTACTTTGATATTGCTAACCTCTCTTTTTTCCCTCCTATAGGACTATGTGGCTACAAGGTGGTATCGTGCTCCTGAATTATGTGGCTCATTTTTTTCTAGAGTAAGATGATTTGTAGTTTCTGCTCCTACAATTGTTCTCTATAAACCAATTAACCTAGAATATGAAGGTTGCAAAGTTACTTACTAGGCATTAACCAGATACATCTGTGTCAATTCTAGCATATGAATTGTATCAGATTCTCAAAATAGGCCATTATGTAATACCATCACAGTCAAAATTGCTATGATGGTTAAGTTTATAGATAAGATACTATGCTATTGTCATGGTTCCATATAAACTTTTAGGTACCAGATCTCTGAAATATTGTCATAGTTCCATTGATCATGACACAAGATTTTCTGTAGAAGAAACTGTTTCTTACTGCTATTACCTTGATCATTAACTTGCAAAAAGCTGTCTGAAAGCAACTACAGTGTGCCAAGGTGTTTGGATAAAATGTCTAGAACTAGGAAAATAGTAGTCATAATATACTTGTGAAGGGTAATATCCTTAGATTTGATGAATCTTCATCCTATTTGCTCAATGTGTACTACTTGTCATGATAATATCATAGTACCCCTTGGTTCATCTACTGGTAAAGTTCATTGGTATTTTGTACTATTAGGAAGTGATTATTGCCTACTCAAATAGAAGCTCTTTCCTGAAAGCAATTAGAATACATATTTTAAACTATCCTTATTTTCACACTACCAGTTTCTCTTATATTTACTCCTTTTTTCTTAGTACTTTATTACTGTATTTCCTGGTTAAAGTTCATTTTTTCATAGTATTCCATAAACCAGTTAAAATCCGTAAGAAGATCAGATTGACAAGCTCAACCTTATTAGTTGTCTTGCCACTGTACCAGCATTTCAGGGTCTAGGAGATTATGTTGAATAATCTACACAACTAATTCTTCTTTTCAAAATCTCCTGCTAAGGAAATTGCACTACTCGAGTTGTAAATTAAATAGGCACCTTGTTTTTATGATGACTCTTTTTGATAATTATTCGTATGTATGATCAGTCATGAAACTGATAAACATGTAGTGTCATTGATTTTAAACAATAGGTTGGGCCTATCAAACAATATGGCTATAGAAATATAAGTTGTGGATGAGAACATTGCTAATCTAGTTTTGACATGTACTTTCTGTAGTTGCATCTGCTTGGATAAGGTTCAGGTTGGCTGTATTTTAATATATGTTAGTTTGACGGGCTAACTAAAATTTCTTAGATATGACTAGTTGATAATTCACCTTTACCTTGTTGAAATTACTACTAGAGGTACAATGAATTATGCTTTCTAGTTTTACTGATTGTCATCTATGACATTTTGTATTTGTAGTATACACCTGCAATTGATATATGGAGCATAGGATGCATCTTCGCAGAAATGCTCACAGGAAGACCTTTGTTCCCTGGCAAGAATGTTGTGCATCAGTTGGATCTCATGACCGATCTCCTTGGCACGCCTTCAGCTGAATCTATTGCTAAGGTTTGCCCTTCATTTATCTTTGTTTCATAAACAATGTTATATTCTTCATCCACTTCTTATTGAAAAATAGATCTAAGATATCTAACTCTTACAGGATTTCATATTCTTTCATCTTAACTATTCTATCAATTGTTTTCTTGTTATTGAAACTACATTTGATATATTCAATTTTTATTTTATTTATTTTTAAACCATTGGTTTCTAAACTTTTTCTCCACAATTCAAAGTTCAAATTTAGTCTAATTATACTCTATCAATTAACATAAATTTGTATGCAAATAACACAGCTATGCCATATGGTAGTTTACGATTGCTTACTTCATCTAACAGTAATATAAAATGACAGACTTAGAGATGATCCTTAAAATAAATCTACAATTATAGAAAAATTATTTGGCACACTCAATGGCTTTAACGCCAGTAACATTAGTAACATTATTCTTATCATATGTTTTATCATATTAATATCAATATTAAACATTCCTTCTTTTGCAAAACCCACCATATTAGTTGTCTAGGGTCTCTATTAGAAACTTTTTTTAGATAAATAAAAATCCTATTCAATTTCTTCTTATTTTCTCTCTATTTGTCCATTACTTTTATTTTTAAAATAAATAACATCTATGGTTCTGGTTATCTTTTATTCTCCCCTCAATAACTCTTTCACGAGTTCAATAGTATGACTCAAAAATTTGATTCCTCTATGATTAGAGCAACTTTTTTAATTCTCAAAATTTTATTGAATAACTTAGTTAAACAAATACACCTTCATCTCCAAACTCATTCAAACTTCAATAGGAACATTTTTAGTACTTACTAGGAGCTGTTGACTTGCCTTCATTTTCTTTAGAAGTTTCTTTTACTTCACTTGATCTATTATTACGAACAAATATATGGTTTCTAAATCTACTATAATTTTTAGTCTCTATGACCAAATAATCTTTAGAATGCTGATTGCTCAGTTTATAAAAATACCCTTTCCATTATTCTTTATTTAAACTGTCATCAACTAGACCTTTTGATTTCATCTTTGATACATCTAACATTCATTCAGTTTCTATATTTTCATTCTTTAGCTTTTGCCATATCATAAATATTTTATCTCCCCATTCTTACTTTGTAGATTACCATAGAACTTATCCTTCAAACTTTGTTATGTTTATTTTTTTGCTTCAATAGCAGATGCATCAAATTATCTTTATTTCTATGATTTTAGTCATTTTACCGATCGCTAAACATTTTTCAAGCAATATCTTTTTGTACCTCTTTAGGCCACCACCAACTCTCCATATATGTCTTACTATATTCTCTAGGAATGGATCTAAGCTATATTCTTGATCTAGTCCACAAAAATCAATATTGTCAAACTCTTCATTCCAACTTTAAAATTTCATATCAGTCAGCTTAATTACCTTAATTATTAAAGGAGCCTATTATGAACTTATGTGCTTTGAGAAATTTCCTTCGTTAGTTAATTTAGATTGAATTGGATGTCATCAGCTGCAGCACCTCCAAATTTAGCTTTAGGGGCCAAAATGATTGTAATATCAGATATGATTCTTGTATATGATTCTAGTTAGGACAAATTATCGTTTACCCATGTCACCAAGTGCCATTACAGTCAATTTAATTCACATATAACAGTCTTTTTTTGCATCACTTTACCCATTTATCGTAACCAGATTTAGCACATCAGCTTTGCTTACTGGTCGACCCAGTGATAAATCCACAAATCACAAGCAGATGAGGACCTTAACTAAAATATGCAAAATTTTCTTTTTAAACTCCTTTCAATGTGTTATTCAGCTTATATATTTGATATACATATTGAATATGTACTTATTAGTATTCTCATCACCGTTGTTGTTTAACATGCAGATTCGAAATGAGAAAGCTAAAAGGTATTTAAGTAATATGAGGAAGAAGCAACCTATCTCTTTCCATCAAAAGTTTCCTTGTGTAGATTCTCTGGCTCTGCGTTTACTTGAACGTCTTCTAGCATTTGATCCTAAAGATCGGCCTACTGCTGAAGAGGTAGGGTTTAGTTAACTTGGTGGGTTTTCTAAAAATGAAATACCTTGGATTATATATATATATATATATATATATATATATATATTGTGTCAATGAAACTGACATATTAATTTATTTATCTTATTTTTCTTTCAGGCATTGAATGATCCTTATTTTCGAGGCCTGGCAAATGTTGAACGTGAACCTTCGACCCAACCTATATCAAAACTAGAGTTTGAGTTTGAGAGGAGAAAATTGACAAAAGATGATGTACGGGAGTTGATTTATCGAGAGGTAAAATACTATAACTGCAAATATGCTACCTGTTGATTTTCCAAAGTATTCTACTAACCATAATGTTTTTTTTTTGGCATCAAGCAGATCTTGGAGTATCATCCTCAGATGTTGCAGGAGTATCTACGTGGTGGAAATCAAATTAACTTTATGTACCCTAGGTCATATTTAATTCCTTTCCATTCATAATAGTGTAATAATTACATCTACATGTATTTCCATCAATTTGCATTTATCTAAATCTGTTGTTTTCCATCAGTGGAGTAGACCTCTTTAAGCGGCAATTTGCTCATCTCGAAGAGCATTATGGTAATAAAGGTGATAAGAATGCTGCTCTTCGGCAACATGCCTCCTTACCAAGGTATTAGCTTTCTGTAAAATAGCTAGTTCATCAGCTCCTTCCGCTACTTCACAATTGCGCTTTTATATTCGCTTAGCACATATCATGTTATTGCAGGGAGAGGGTTGGTGGGAACAAAGACAGGTCCGCTGATGACAATAATGAATATGAAGGGCGAAGTGTTGAATCTGTTGCCCGCTCTACTCTTGAGAGCCCTCCTGGGTCTCAGCATGGCGAGAGGTCGGATCACTCATCCATCGCTGATGTAAACAGATCAAAAATCGGTGCACGTAGCTTGTTGAAGAGTGAAAGCATCAGTGCTTCCAAGTGTGTAGTAGTCAAACAAAGGAAGGATAAAGAAGTAAGCGCACACTGGCAATCACTACAATGTATTTTGTTCCTGATCCCGATCCTCTCTATAACTTCCTGTTTTGCGGTATTAGCAGTAAGTTATTCATGATGCTTTTTGAGAGTGTCTTTTTAGCTTGACGCGAAGGATATTGCTAAAATTATTTTAACCAAAGACAACTATGTAACTATCAACGTTAGGACAGGGAAAGAGGTTTCTCGGTTAAAGTTCTTCGAAGCTTTTTCATGTGCAGAGTATTCATTGTCTTACATTCTTTCAGGAGGAAATAGGTGAGGTCACAGAAGACTCGGTCGATGGGTTGGATTCCAAGTTCTCACATTTACATTCCTGATAGGATCACACGGTCGATCGATTCCCAGCAAGTTCACACATTTATATTCTTCTTGACAATTCGAATGATGTGTGAGAAACTCCAGAGTTAACTGGTAGAGTATATCGATCATGGCATGCTCGAGTGAAGCCCTCAGCTGAGGTTAACGGATGAGCTTCATCAACAAGCGCTCTGTAAGCCATATTTATTTGCGCTGTTACTATTGTATCTCATACAAGATTGCACCAACCAGCAGAAATTTACAATCCTGTAACTATTCAACTGTTTTGTTTACACCTAAGCCAAAGGTTTGGGGAATGTTAAATCATTTTATTTTGATTGAGAAATGTTAAATTATTTGATACTGATGATCATCGTGAAGAAGATAATATAGAAATAATTACAAATATAATTTGAAACATATTAAAATGTTTGTAAAGTGCAACCGCTACAATTGCATCAAGCACTGATTCTTGCAAACTTTAGAGAACCACAATTGTCATTACCAACATTTATATCTCTACGTATTCCTAAATTGCAAGCATTAATACTCACGGGAAACCTCATCAAACTCTCTTAGAGTGGTCGCAAGGAAGACAAGACGACGTCTTGCAGAGAGCTATCAACCTGCATCGCTGCTTTGAACTCGTCGAATGTGACCTTCCCATCGCTATTTGCATCCATCTGATCAAATATCTCATCCAGCTTCCCTGGTTCAGCTATATCCAAAGGTAAACAATCCTCTGGCAGGGCCTGCAAAGGAAAATCTTAATGAGTAATGTGTGTTGTTGTAGATGAGGATGATATATAGGTGATGCATGCATTTACTCGAAGCATTGATGCCAGTTCTTCCTTGCTGATATAGCCAGACCTGTCTGTGTCATACATCTGCACAAATAGAGTACAAACATATCGATAGTATGAAAAATACAAAAGAAAAGTCTAATGATAGTTTAAAAAAAGGGGGAAATGAATTTGAATCACAAGGTTATTTAGACCATGGGAATGGCTTTTGAATAACCTTGCAGTTCAATTTGTTTTCCTTGTGTGTATTTTGCAAAGTTAAATACCAGGATACATTGAAAAATCTTGTGCAAAACCAGCTGCTAGCTTCAAGATCCAGGAAAATAGAATAGCTTTGACTACAATGATTACCCATCCATATTGTTACACATAAGCTGGATGTTGTAATCTTTAATTGTGTTCTTGAGATTCAAAATTCTTAGCTTTTATAATGGGGAAAGCTAAATAGGAGCTCCAATGCATGTGTTGTGCTTTCTGCCTACACTGTCCTATTTCAGAAAATCTTGTGAACACTGATATTTACCTGAAAACAAAGTCGTAGAGCCTCGTCTCCTCGTGAATTCTTTAGACTTGAAAGGCCGCAAAGGATCTCTCTCATGTCAACAGTTCCATCCCGGTTGTTGTCAAATAGATCAAAAACACGAGAAGCTAGGGGTATTAGTGAATTCATGTTCATCGCCTTCAAGACTTCCTCAAATTCTGACAAAGTGGCATTCTCTCCGTTTGAACATCTGCACCCAACAACACTTGCTTTTAGAAATTTTATTTGACATCAGAGCTTTCTTCGCAATTCATATTGTTTGTCTATCTTTATTTTGCGAATAAATTCTATTAAGATGTCATTTAACTCTATTGAAACCCAAGTTAAAGAAATGTCAATTACATTGTATACTTAAACCATCTGATATACTTAAAATTGGAAGGGAAAGCAAGCTGATCTAAATATGTTCATAACTGATATTGAATAATATTGGATATGTCATTCGATCCTGTCCAAACGCTGAATCGATGGACGCTGGGCACGTGGCGCTCTCCCAACTAATGACGTGGATCTCTGACCAACCGTATGGGTCTCCTCGCGAACCTGCAAGGAAGTCGAGCCGGGAAGGAGTTCCCGACGACGACCCTCCGACGCTCAAGTCAGGCAAGAGGAAAATGATGAAATGACTCCAAAAATCAGAGAGCGCGTACCTTCGGCGAAGTCTGAGGGCTCTTATATAGAGCTGTGGGGAGGTTGTGCACACCTACCGAGGCGTACACGTGGCTTGTACCATACCTTAGTATGGGCTTGCCAGAGGAGCATGTCTGACACCATACTGCTACAGTCTGAGCACCTCTCTGATGGGACAGCAGAACCTTCCGTCGTACGATTCTGCGTATGGCCTGGTCGTCGAATATGCCTGCTGTCAGAAGATGATGTTCACTAATGTCCCCTTGTCCTTTTGTCTCTTCTCTCCTCGCGCCGAGCGTCCAGCCGCTCGGCAGGCACATTACTTCCGACCGGGCGTAGGTATCGGTCCGACCGGAAGATTCCCGGTCGCGTGCTCGGCTGAGACAGTTCCTTCACAGTATTACCGCTTTACGCCTCGGCCGAGCGGACTACCCGCTCGGCCCGACGACCCTATTTACCATGAGCGTCGGAAACCCGACTCCCCGTCGGGTTATCTTTGATTCCGCCCGGACCCGTTCGGCCGGTCGACCCAACCCTTCTCCGATCGGCTGGCCTTCAGAATTTGATCCTTTTGACTTTTGACCTCTACGTGTCATTGACTCCCTTTAAAGGAGGTCCCCCGTCCTTACTGCCGGATCACTTGTCTCCCCTTCAAGTCTAGTCGAAGGAGACGATTAGTCCGACTGACTGGACCGCCAGTTACGCCGAGCGGCGTCTCCGTGAAACTATCCTCCGCTCGACCCCCACGAGGGTAGTTATGGCGTCAGTCAACGCCAACATTCCTCGGATCTCTTCGAAATTGGCGCCAATCTTCGACATTAAGGCCGGGCATGCGCTCTGTGCCTCGTGAAGGCGCTCATTAAATGCACTCTAGTGGCCGAATGCCACGTGGCACTGCTGTCGTCATCGTACGGCGGCGGCGGCGCGGGCGACGAGACCGAGGCGGTTTGAAATGGACGGCCCGATGCGTGCTTCGGTTCCCGTGACCTGCATCCGACGGTGGAGGCCGCTCGGGCTCAGCCCTATAAAGCCTTCGCCTTCTCCCCCTCCTTGCCGCATTTGTGCTTTCGCGTGCCCAGAAGCTTTCCTTGCCGTTCCTGCTCCGGTGATCTTGTTGCTGCTTCTTCCGGCGACCTCTCACACTCTTCCTTCGATCTTCGTCTGCTTCTTTGTAAAATCCTTACCCCTTTTCTGTCATCCTCGTGTTTTTTGTCGCGTCCTCGCTCTCTGGTTGTTGTGTTGTTCGTCGTCTTCTTCTTTCTATCATTCGCCTCTCTTCGCCTTTTGTGGTTTCATCCGTTCGGACAATGGCCAGTTCCTCTCAGCCTCAAGACCAAGCCCTCGGCCCGTGGTATACCACCATGGAGTCTCGCTTCGATCGGCGCGACGCCGATATTCTGATGGACAATTTTGACATCCCCTCGGATTTTGAACTTATCTTACCCTCCCCCTCCGCTCGGCCACACAAACCGCCACGCGGAGCTTTCTGTGTTTTCCGCGACCAGTTCATAGCCGGTCTGCGCTTTCCCATCCATCCCTTTATCGTAGAAGTTTGTAATTTTTTCGGCATTCCGCTCAGCAGCTTAGTCCCTAACACCTTCCGCCTTCTATGCGGAGTTGTTGTCTTGTTCAAAATCCACAACATTCCCCTCCGACCGGAGGTCTTTTATTATTTTTACTACCCTAAACAGTCCGAGCTGGGTACTTACATGTTCCAGGCTCGGCCCGGTTTAGTCTTCTTTAATAAACTGTCCTCTTCCAATAAACATTGGAAAGAGTATTACTTCTATCTGCGTCTTCCCGAACGGGCCTCCTTCCGAACCCAGTGGCAGGTCGGACCGCCAATCTCCCCCGAGCTAAAGAGGTTCAAGACCCGACCGGACTATCTTCACGCTGCCAACATGCTAGCCGGTCTGAAGTTTGACATCAACAAGTTCTTACCCGAAGGGGTGATGTGTTGGTGCAATCGACCTAGGTTTTGATCGGTACGATCATAGTTTTGATGTGTGTGTCAAAGAGTTTAAGTTAGGTTCACCCTTGTATCTGATATGTGTATTTGAGTTGTGCAGGTTCGTAGGATACACATGCGACTCAGGTTGATGGCTTCGGTCCGGTGAAGGATGAAGCATCCGAGGGATCGTGGACAAGGCAGCGAGGACAAGGGCCTAGGGAAGCAATTTCGAGGCATACGCGAAGGATGGCATTGGGGACGAGTCGCATGCTTGAATGCATCCGAGGGACGAGAGCCAAAGAAAGTATGCTTGAAGGTTCTGTTAAAGCTGCAAAGGAAGCGTTAAAAGAGTCGTAAGGGTGAGGGTACGAGTGCACGAGAGATTGTACTCGGAGCAAAAGTATAACTTTTAGGGTTTACTGTAGCAGTACTGTAGCAGCCGACTGCTAAAACATGCAGTCGACTGCGCAGTCGACTGCGCAGTCGACTGCGCAGTCGACTGGTCGCGAACAGAATGGTTCTGTTCGTTCAGTCGACTGCACCAGTCGACTGCAAGGTTTAGCAGTCGACTGCTAGTTTTAGCAGTCGACTGGTAAATGACCGTTGGTGCTGGAAAGTAGCCGTTGGCTACCTCTAACGGTAACACCAGTCGACTGATGGTTTTGCCAGTCGACTGGTGCCGAGATGAATTGATATGATGATCAACTCTCTCCTCTTATTTATAGGAAGCTTTGGGGCTTGAAGGAGGTTACTCATAATTGTTGAATCACTCCTTGTCATTGCCCAAAAAGCTTCCAAGCCTACTCTCTTCCTCCTAAACCTAAGTTCATCTTGTAAGAGGAAGAGAACCTTGTGAGAGGTTGTACTCCACCGAGAAGTTGTAAGAGCTAGCCGGAGATTGCCGGGGACTGATCCACCAAAGGATCAAGGGCTCATCCACCTCAAGGACACGCCGTGGAGTAGGAGCAAGCAATCTCCGAACCACGTAAAAGAATCGTGTTAGCGTTTGTGTTCTTACTCATTGCTTTCTTGTTTTAGTTTCATTTCCGCTTGCGCAAACTAACCGTGTAGAGAAGAAATCGAAGTTGGGGGTGACCTAGCTATCCAACCCCCCTTCTAGCCGGTCACCGATCCCTTACATGATGTACATCTTTGGTCTGAGTCCGATCCGGACCCCCCTCCCGAGCGGCTTCAGTAAGAATTTTACTTGTACATTCGCCTTGATTGCTAACAGATTTTCTCCTTTTTCCTTTGCAGCGGACATTGTCATGGAGTCCGTGATGGCCGGAATTTTGAAGAGGAAAGCGACGGCTCTCGAGGCCGCAGCTGCCAAAGAGATGGAGCAACTGGGCATCACCCCGGTCGGCTCTAACGAAGGAGAGAGCGAAACGAATGCGGGGGAGTCGGCCGCTCAGGCTTCTCTCCCGGAGCCGGCGGTTGGCCTAACTTCTAGTCGAGGGCCTTCCGTCCGGGAGGAAGGCTCCGATCAGGAGGAAGAGCGCCCTCTTCGACAAAAGAGGCGCCGAGTGGAGATACCACTTCGATCGGCGACTTCCGCGGTCCAGCCGTCTGAACGGACCACAGCCGATTCTCGCGGCAAAGCCCCAGCAGTGGAGGCGATCTCGTCCGATCGGACTCCGTCTCAACTGGACGCGCCCGCGGACTCCCTCAAGGTCGTGCCTGTCAGCGCCCTTCCGCCTTCTCCCCGCCGAGTCCAACGCTCGGCCATTTTGTCCCAGTTGTCTGCACCAACCTCCGATCCTTCCCCAGCTTCCGCCCAGACGACTCCCGGTCGGCACCGTACCATCAGGGTCTCCCTGCATCTCCCCACCGAAGAGCTGATGTCCGAGTCCGATCGGCCAACCGCACCCGAGCACATGATCACCATGAAGGGCCCCCTAGCCGAAATGTGGGCCGACGCTCGGGCACGTGTCGCAATGATTCCCCTCAGCAATCTGGCCAATAGCCATATGCAGCAGGTCACTGGGGTAAGTATGTTTTCTTTAAAATCTTCTATGCACTTTCTCCGATCGGCTATTAATGATCTTGTTTATGTCAGAGGTGGGTAGAAGAGATCGCCGTCTCCAACCGCCTGCCCATGGTGGACGTAGAGTTAAAAAGGTTAAGGAGTTCGGGCGGCGCGCCCTCCCAGGGTCCTTCATATGCCGAGCTGCAGAAAGAGCTCAAAAAGACCCAAGATCTGCTGGCGGCTGAGCAAAAGAAGACGGTCGATCAGGCCTACACTCTGGGAGAACTTGAAAGATAGGTGAAGATGCTCGATCGAAAGATAAGTCTTGCCACCGACCGGAAGAAGACCGCCATCGCCGATCTGGAGAAGAAAAATATCGAGGCCCGGGGCCTGGAGCAAAGAATCAAAGAGACGATGGAGCAACTAGACAGCGAGAAGGCGAGCCGCTCGGCCGAAGCGATTAAACATAAGGATGAACTAAAGACTTTGCAGGAGTCTCTCGAGGCTTCCAAAGCTGCCTTCAGGGAATATCAAGAGGCGGAACCTGGCCGAGTAGCAGCCCTAAGGCTGAAGCACATCCGCTCGACCGAATTTTCAGAAAAAGTGTGTGAGCGGATGTATAATGCCTTTGAGCTCGCCATCACCGCCACGACGGACTATCTGAAGTCCAATGGTCAGCTCCAGGACTCCGCCAGCATCCCGGCTCAAGACTATGCGGCGCTCCTCAGCAACATCCCTAAGGACCTTTATGATTTTTTGGAGTAGAAGTCTTCATGTAATTCGGCCGTTCGGCCAAAAAAACTTCCTTTTTTGTAATTCAGCTGCTCGGCCCTAATTTCTCTAATTTCAATGAAAATTTTATCTTTGTGCAACTTCGTTTTTACCTTGCATGCTTGTGGGTGATTGGTCGGGGCCTATGACACACAACTCGGCCAACTAGGCCTCCCGAGCGGGCGTAGGTGGCATACGACTTGTCACTACTTTCCCTTGCCGCTTATCTTAAAGCGTCTTTCGTTCCGGCCGGAGGGTTTATAGTCGCCGGTTCGACTCTCGATATTTAACGTCGGAGCTCGACGATTTTCCCGACCGGAGGGTTTATAGTCGCCGGTGCAACTCTCGATATTTAACGTCGGAGCTCGACGGTTTTCCGACCGGAGGGTTTATCGTCGCCGGTACGACTCTCGATATTTAACGTCGGAGCTCGACGGTTTTCCGACCGGAGGGTTTATCGTCGCCGGTACGACTCTCGATATTTAACGTCGGAGCTCGACGGTTTTCCGACCGGAGGGTTTATAGTCGCCGGTGCGACTCTCGATATTTAACGTCGGAGTTCGACGGTCTTCCGACCGGAGGGTTTATAGTCGCCGGTGCGACTCTCGATATTTAACGTCGGAGCTCGACGGTTTTCCGACCGGAGGGTTTATAGTCGTCGGTTCGACTCTCGATATTTAACGTCGGAGCTCGACGGTTTTCCGGCCGAAGGGTTTATAGTCGCCGGTTCGACTCTCGATTTTTAACGTCGAAGCTCGACGGTCTTCCGGCCGGAGGGTTTATAATCGCCGGTTCGACTCTCGATTTTTAACGTCGGAGCTCGACAGTCTTCCGATTCGGCTGACGGTGCCCTAGACTTGCGCTAATTTTCCGATTTTTTACTCCTGCATTTCAAGTATACAGCCGAACGAAAAGCATACAGCATACATTACATTAGCGCACCTTTCATCCTGCCCGGTAAGGCTGGAGGTGGTTCACGCTCCATGGTCGATCCAGCTGTCGTCCGTCTTCATCCTCCAAATAATAGGCACCCGAGCGGAGCCCAAGGAGCCTCCAGCTTGCCAACGTCCCCGACCGGCTTTACTTTCTTCCACACTAAATCGTCGACCTGGAATGCTCTAGGGATCACGCGCCGATTGTAGTTCTGCTTCATTCTCTGCCGGTACGCCATCAGCCGGACGAACGCCTTGGCTCACTCTTCGTTGATCAAGTCCAACTCCATCTCCCTCCGCTCGGGATTGTCATCATCATAGTTCTGGATCTGGACGGACTCTACGCCAACTTCAACTGGGATAACTGCTTCGCCGCCGTACACTAAATGGAACGGCGTGACGCCCGTTCCCTCTTTTGGAGTCGTGCGGATATCCCATAGGACACCCGACAGCTCGTCCATCTAGCTTCCTCCCATATGGTCGAGCCGAGCCCGAAGAATGCGAAGAATCTCCCGATTGACTACTTTGGCTTGACCATTGCTCTGGGGATACGCCACGGAAGTAAAGTGTTGTTCGATGCCATAACTTTTGCACCATTCTTCAAGCTGCTTCCCGACGAACTGTCGCCCGTTATCAGATATGAGCCGGCGAGGAGTGCCGAACCGACATATTATATGTTGCCAGATAAACCTTTTGACCATCTGCTCGGTGATCTTGGCCAGTGGCTCGACCTCCACCCATTTGGTGAAGTAGTCGACCGCCACTAGCAGAAACTTGCGTTGACCGGTCGCCATAGGGAACGGACCTACGATATCCATTCCCCACTGATCGAACGGACAGGACACTGTAGATGTTTTCATCTCCTCCGTCGATCGGTGGGAGACGTTGTGGTACTTCTGGCAGGAGAGGCACGTCGCGACGGTCCGAGCAGCGTCTGCTTGCAGGGTTGGCCAGAAGTACCCGGCCAGCAGGATCTTCCTAGCCAGCGATCGCCCGCCCGGATGCCCTCCGCACGATCCTTGGTGCACTTCCTGGAGAATGTACTCCGCGTCCTCCGAGCTCACACACTTCAAAAGTGGGCGGGAGAAAGCCTTCTTGTAGAGTTGGTCTCTAACGAGTGTGAACCGACCGACTTTCCTCCTCAATAGCTGGGCTTCCTCCCGATCGGACGGTGTCGCACCCGAGCGCAGAAACTCCATGATGGCTGTCCTCCAATCGCTCGGGAATGCGAGGTCCTCCATTCAGTCAATGTGCGCCACCATGGATACTTGCTCAATTGGCTGCTGGATGATGACCGGTGATATTGAACTTGCGAGCTTGGCTAACTCATCTGCCGCCTGATTCTCCGCTCGGGGTATCTTCTGGATAATGACTTCTCTGAAGTGGGCTTTGAGCTTTTCGAAGGCCTCAGCGTAGAGCTTGAGCCGAGCATTGTTAATCTCAAAAGTGCCCGAGAGTTGCTGGGCGACCAGCTGGGAGTCTGAATGGAGTGTCACCCGGCCGGCTCCTACATGCCGGGCTGCCTGTAAGCTGGCTATGAGGGCCCCATACTCTGCTTCATTATTTGTGGCTTTGTAGTCCAGCCGGACGGATAGGTGCATCCGTTCTTCTTGGGGGGAGAGTAATAGCACACCAATTCCGCTTCCGCGCCGAGTGGACGATCCATCCACAAATATTTTCCAGATAGCTTCGGGTTCAAGATTTTGCACTTCGGTAACAAAATCTGCTAAGGATTGCGCCTTTATCGCCGAACGGGGTTGATACTGAATGTCAAATTCACTCAACTCCGTTGTCCATTTGATGAGCCGTCCAGACGCTTCTGGATTCAGCAGCACTCTTCCCAATGGGTTATTTGTTCGGACGATGATTGTATGTGCTAGGAAATAAGGACGCAGTCTCTGAGCGGCGAGGACCAAAGCAAAAGCCAGCTTCTCGAGCCTAGTGTAGCGAGATTCAGCATCTTTTAAAATATGGCTCAAGAAGTACACGGGTTGTTCTTCACCGCTCGTCCTCACTAATGCCGAGCCTACTGCCCGCTCGGTTGAGGATAAGTAAATACAGAGCGGCTCACCTACAGCTGGCTTGGCTAACACGGGTAAGGAGTTCAGGTATGTCTTCAGCTCCTCAAACGCCCGATTGCATTCTTCATCCCAATGAAACTTAGTAGCTTTGCGTAGGATCTTGAAAAAAGGGAGACTCCGATCGGCAGTCTTGGAGATGAATCTTGACAATGCCGTTATCCGCCCGGTCAGGCGCTATACTTCCCTTAGATTTCTTGGGGGCGGCATATCTTGCAACGCTTTTACCTTATTGGGATTTGCCTCTATGCCCCGCTCGGTCACTATATAGCCCAAGAAACGCCCGCCTTTTGCTCCGAACAGACATTTCTGAGGGTTCAGCTTGACTCCATACTTCCTCAGCGTTCGAAAGGTCTCCTCCATGTCCGTAAAAAGATCGATCGCTCGGACAGACTTGATGAGAATATCATCCACGTACACTTCTTAATTGCGTCCGATCTGCTCCTTGAATACCTTGTTCATTAAGCGCTGGTAGATTGCTCCCGCATTCTTTAATCCGAACGGCATTACATTGTAACAGTAAGTATCGTCGGCTGTGACGAAGCTGACCTTCTCTTGATCTTCTCGGGCGAGCGACACCTGATGGTAGCCCTGATAGGCGTCTAGCATGCATATCAGCTCGCACCCGGCTGTGGAGTCCACCAGTTGATCAATCCGGGGCAGAGGGTAAAAAACCTTTGGGCATGCTTTGTTGAGATCCCGAAAATCGATGCAAACCCTCCACTTGTTGCCCGGCTTGGAGACTAGCACTACATTTGCAAGCCAGCTCGGGAACTGGACCTCCCTTATATGGTCGGCCTCCAGGAGCTTCTCGACCTCCGCTCGGATGATGGCGTTTTGTTCGGCGCTAAAGTCCCTCTTCCTTTGCTTCACCGGCCGAGCATCCGGTCGGACGTGAAGCTCATGCTGTGCTATACTTGGCGAAATTCCCGACAGCTCATGCGTCGACCAAACGAAGACGTCGCAGTTTCTCTGGAGACATTTGATCACCTCCTTTTTCTGGTTTGCCTCCAGATCGGCCGCAATGAATGTGGTGGCCTCCGATCGGGTCGGGTGGATCTGCACCTCCTCTTTTTCTTCATAAACCAAAGAGGGTGGTTTTTCGGTTATGGCGTTCACCTCGATCCGTGGCGTCTTCCGCGTGGAATTAGTTTCGGCTCGGACCATTTCAACGTAGCATCGCCGGGCCGCCAGCTGATCTCCTCGTACTTCTCCAACTTTATCTTCAACCGGGAACTTAATTTTCTGATAGAAGGTGGAGACGGCCGCTCGGAACTCACTGAGTGCTGGTCGCCTCAGGATAACATTGTATGCTGAGGGAGAGTCGACCATGACGAAGTTGGCAGTACGCGTCCTTCTAAGCGGCTCTTCTCCCAGCGAGATAGTCAGTCGGACCTGTCCAACCGGCAGAACTTCATTGCCCGTAAACCCGTAGAGGGGGGTTGTCATGGGCAGCAACTCAGCTCGATCAATTTGCAGTTGGTCGAAAGTCTTTTTAAATATAATGTTGACTGAGCTGCCTGTATCGATGAAAATGCGGTGAATAGTATAGTTAGCTATTACCGCTTTGATGAGGAGGGCGTCGTCATGTGGCACTTCAACTCCCTCAAGGTCCCTGGGCCCGAAACTGATTTCGGGCCCACTCGCCCGTTCTTGACTGCAGCCGACCGCATGGATCTGGAGCTGCCTGACACTCGCCTTCTTTGCTCTGTTGGAGTCACCTCCGGTCAGTCCGCCAGCGATGATGTTGATTTCGCCTCGGGACGTGTTGCTTCTATTTTCTTCCTCCCGTGTGGACGGCCTAGGCCGCTCTTTGGATACCCTGGGATTGTCCTCGTGCCCCTAAGGATGATACCGCTCGGGAGACTTTCTAGATATCCGCCGATCGGCGTCATGATGTCGCTGTCGCCTGTCGGATGATGGCGATCGACGACGGCCACTCCGAGGAGCGGGGTGGGCGATCAGAGGAAGGCTTCGGCAATCTCGTGTGTTATGCGTGTCGATCCGGTGGAACGAGCAAAACATGGGGGTCCATACCTTCTTTTTTGGTTTGGGCCGCTCGGCAGCTACCTCTTGAACGGCGTGGGACCTTGCGTGGTGAGGGCGGATTGCTTCGGCTCGGGGTCCTCTAGGCGACTGGTGGCCAATGAGCGGCTTCCGCTCGGCAGGGGTTGGCCGCTCAGTTGGAGCTTCTTTTCTTCGGGCCACCTGGGCTTCCTCCACATTAATGTACTCGTTGGCCCGGTGTAACATATGATCATAGTCTCGGGGCGGCTTTCGAATAAGTGAACGAAAGAAGTCACCGTCCACGAGGCCTTGCGTGAACGCATTCATCATTGTTTCTGAGGTGGCCGTTGGAATATCCATGGCCACCCGGTTGAATCGTTGGATATAAGCTCGGAGTGGCTCCCTGGGCTCTTGCTTGATGGCAAGACTAACACTGGTCTTCTGGTAACGCCGACTGCTCGCAAAATGATGGAGAAAAGTGATGCGGAACTCTTTAAAGCTGGTGATGGATCCGTCCGGCAGCCTCCGAAACCACCGTTGCGCCGATCCCGAGAGGGTGGTAAGGAGCACCCGACATTTCACTCCATCTGTGTATTGATGTAGTGTAGCTGTGTTGTCGAACTTTCCTAGATGGTCGTCCGGGTCGGTGGTTCCGTTGTATTCTCCGATCGCCGGGGGCACATAATGCGGCAGAGGGTCCCGCAGGATGGCCTCTAAAAACTGCCGGTTGATCCGCTCGGGGGAGGCATCCGTTCGGGGAGCCTTGCCTTTCCTGTAGTCTCGCCGGGGCGCCTCGTCGGATGAAGATCCTCGATCAAGGTTAGCTGGTGCGGCTTCAGGAGGGGTACGGAATAGGGCCCGATGAAATGGAACCGAGACAGGCGGTGCTTCCGCTCGGCCTCCTGACGCTGACGTCGCTTGTTGCTCCATTCGCTCGGCTTGCGCTTTCTGTTTCTGCTGCTCCACGAGATTAGCTGCTCTTGCCTCGATTAGAGCGTCGAGCTCCTCCTGGGAGAGCATCACGGTGTGCGGTCGTCCAGCTTCGTCCATCTCTTCCGCTCGGATGCAGGTGCGTTCCCACAGACGGCGCCAATTTGATCCTGTCCGAACGCTGAATCGATGGACGCTGGGCACGTGGCGCTCTCCCAACTGATGACGTGGATCTCTGACCGACCGTATGGGTCTCCTCGCGAACCTGCAAGGAAGTCAAGCCGGGAAGGGGTTCCCGGCGACGACCCTCCGACGCTCAAGTCAGGCAAGAGGAAAATGATGAAATGGCTCCAAAAATCAGAGAGCGCGTACATCCGGCGAAGTCTGAGGGCTCTTATATAGAGCTGTGGGGAGGCTTATGCACACCTACCGAGGCGTACACGTATCCTGTACCATACCTTAGTATGGGCTTGCCAGAGGAGCATGTCTGACACCATACTGCTACAGTCTGAGCACCTCTCTGATGAGACAGCAGAACCTTCTGTCGTACGATTCTGCGTATGGCCTGGTCGTCGAATATGCCTGCTATCAGAAGATGATGTTCACTAATGTCCCCTTGTCCTTTTGTCTCTTCTCTCCTCGCGCCGAGCGTCCAGCCGCTCGGCAGGCACATTACTTCCGACCGGGCGTAGGTATCGGTCCGACCGGAAGATTCTCGGTCGCGTGCTCGGCTGAGACAGTTCCTTCACAGTATTACCGCTTTACGTCTCGGCCGAGCGGACTACCCGCTCGGCCCGACAACCATATTTACCATGAGCGTCGGAAACCCGACTCCCCGTCGGGTTATCTTTGATTCTGCCCGGACCCGTTCGGCCGGTCGACCCAACCCTTCTCCGATCGGCTGGCCTTCAGAATTTGATCCTTTTGACTTTTGACCTCTACGTGTCATTGACTCCCTTCAAAGGGGGTCCCCCATCCTTACTGCCGGATCACCATTCTTTTTCTCTCAATTTAATTTCAAAAAAATATCAAAGATTTTAATTGTCAACAAATACAAGCATTTATGACAACAATAAAAAAAGGTGTACATAGAAATATAGAATCAGATAATACAGCTTAAAATTGCACGTCAGTTATGAACATAGAATTTCTGAGTAACAGTAACAATAAAGTTGAATTACAATCTGATTACCTTGAAAACAAAATTCAGATAGGAAGTTTCATGTTGCATTAGAGTTGTATAAAAGCAGGGCAATTTTTCTAACAGGCATGACATTAATATAAACATTTGTCTGATAATTGTTGATTAAATGCATTTTTGAGATGCTTTAAAGCACTTTAGTATTGACGTACACAGTCAATATCTAACATGGAAATTAGGAATTTAAGAGTTGATTTATAAACTTACATCCTCTTGAAGTGTAGCCGTAGATTTTCCAATTCCTCCGGGGTGAGATCATGTGACCCTAGCAGGCTCTTCAGTTTCTTTGTTCTTAGTGCAACCTTGCTGCTTAACACACTTGCTATAGCAGCTGCACGCAATTTCCTCCTAGCATTAAATTTTTGCAGTTTAGTGACAACCTCTGGAACCATGAGGTCCTGTCTTGCAGAATCCCCTATAACCCATGGATGCTTTAGTAGCTGATTAGATAGACAAACAATTATGATGAATGTTAGGCAATACGATAGAATTGAATGGCAACATCAAAATGATCAAGTGACCTCTAAACAATCTATGTGAATCACTAATCATACATCAGTAGCAGTTGGTCTTTTGTAAGGCTCTACTGACAACAGTCTAGATATTAAATCCTTCGCCGAGAGTGAAATAGTCTTCCATGTTGGATCCTCAAAGTTAAAATCACCCTAGATATACACAATTGTTAAACAATGAAAATGAGTCTCATGTATAAAAGTTTAGAAAGAAGATAATAAAGAAATAACAAAGTATCATCTACAATGATCAATAATGCGCAAATTATAGATAATCTTAAGAACGAGGATAAAGTATTTAGAGGTTTCTCATACTTTGTTAACATGGAAGAATTTAAAGCTCCTCAACAGAAAAAGATTATTATCGAGGGTGTGAAGGTTTGCATAATTTCATTAACTGAGAATATACAACAGTCAAATTATTATTTTTTAATAAGGCTTGTAGATTATAATAATAAGGTAAAATTATTTTTGAAATAGATGAATTCTTTATAGTGGTTTACCAATTTTGTTAAATATTAAATGTAACAATTGTGTAGAACAATTACCATTCTAACACCAACATGAGAGGCTGTAGAATTGTCTTATATGTTTTAGTTATCAGAGCCTCATGGCACATTATGAATGACCTCAAGATAGAGAACAAATCATTTAAAGGTTTCTTATTCTTTCAAGTGTGGAGAATGCTTTTATTTCACAGTTCAATACTATGAATGGTTCACTCCAACTTATCCACAGACTTTGCAAAGGAAAAGGCAACTTTCATGGCCCATAAAGGTTTGCATAATTGCCTCAATTAAGTTTAACTAAAAAATCGTTAAACTGTATACACAATAGAGGAATTTCTAGAATAGTTTCATCAATTTCATTAAGCTTAATCTATAAAAATTGACTAATCATTCCCATACTAACACCAACAGGAATGTAAATTGTGTTAAGCCTTACGTATGAATGTTATAACTTATCTCAAGATTGAATATATATGTGTATAAAGGTTTCTTAGTTTTTGATAGCATGTATGACTGAGTTTATCTAGTAGTTCTCTGTTATAAATCAGCTCTAAATTTTTCTTTACCATCCATGAATTTTTCTCGAAAGGAAAAGACTACTTTCATGTATGGCAGAAGTTTGCATAATCAGATAAACTAAATTTAACTAATGTGTAGTAAAGTTAAAAAAGCAATAAAGAAAAATCTACAATAGTCCAATTTTATTAAGTTTTAAATATGCAAAAAAAGATATTAAACTTTAGCTAGCTTTAATAGTTGACAATAATATTTAACATACTAACACCAATGGAGAGCTTGTAAATTTGGCTACAATAGTTATCTGAAAACCTTGGATATGAGCATTATATATTAAATCCAAAAAGGTATTTACATATTTCTTATTTTTCAATTCAAGCATAGATGAATGATTTTATTTCATAGTTTTTGAATGTAAATAATTCACTTTAGTGTCTATTTAGCATCCATGAAAGACCTCAAAAAGGAAAAACAAAGGACCAGCATTTGGAAGGCATTGCCAGTACCATGGAGTTAACAAATGGCTGTGAGTAGGTTCCAAGGGAATTTTGAAACTGAGGAAAATCAAAGCCGGGAATCATTGTTCAATTGTAATTGATGATACAAAATCTCCCAAGGCATTCAAAAATTAATGGGTTATATCCAGAATGCAATGAAGCAATGTCATGCATTATACTCAATATACAGGAAATTGGTGCAGATATCATTATTGATAAACTTACATTTAGTATACGTTGCTGCTTTTCACGATTGGTTGCTGCTGTAAACGGCGGGCATCTGGGACAATGGATAAAGGAGTCACTATAAAAGTGCATATTATTTTTCCTGAAGAACACTAGATACAACTTGAATATGATAAATCATCTTCATTCCTATCATCTTCCATTATTTCACTGTTCCTACTCTCCACTAGCCTTAGGAGTGGAAGGAAATTGATTTTTTATACTAAATACAAAGTTTCAGTAAGGATCCTGAATGTAAATGTTGCCATTACTATCCTAGGCAAAAGAAATAGACTCAAATGTAAGTCTTGGAGTCGAAGTGATAAAATCAGCACAGTTTACAATCTCAAAAACTGCAATTTCTGTGCCTGTCTTTCCTTTATTATGTGAAATTTTGTATTTATATGTGACACTAAACAAGAGACAATTCTTTTCGACTTCAAATAAAATAGATAGTCTTTCCTTTTGGCAAGGAAGACACAAGATATTAAAGTATATGATGACAAATTGTTGTAAATCAAAGTTAAATGGCATACCCTGATAGAAGGATATATAGGATGACCCCAAGAGACCACATATCACTAGCTGCTGAAACTTGGTGCCGGGATAGAGCTTCAGGCGAGACATAGTCAATCGATCCAAACAGTGCGACGATAGGATCAGAGTGATCCTCCACAGAACTCAAGCCAAAGTCCATTATCTTCAAATGGGACATGGTTCTGTCCAAGAACAAGCAGTTCTCCGGTTTAAGATCGCGATGGATGATGTTTGCTTTATGAAGTGCCTCCAATCCACTGGCAATCTGCCTAATGACCACAGCTGCTTCAAATTCTGAGTATCGGTCATGAGTCACGATTCTATCAAACAGCTCCCCGCCGTGACAAAGTTCCAGGACAAGATGAACTCCATCTGAATCGTCGTACACATCGTAAAGGTTGAGTACGTTGTTGTGAGGGGAGACCTTCTCCACAATCCGCCGCATGACTAGGATTTCATTGGTTAGCAAAGCATCCGATATGGAGACCTGCTTCCATGTGGTTATGCTATCGAGACCATCGTTCTTCCGCTTTGACCCAGGAGCCATGTAGCCGAACCGCCTGAGGGTCTTGATAGCAACCTGGCTCATTTCGCCGGTTGATTTGCTGATGCCCTTTCTCACCACGGAGAATCCCCCACGACCAAGGACATCGGCGATCTCATAATCATCAGATAGCCTTCTACGATCATGCCTCGACATAGCCCCGAGAAAGCAAACCTTGTCCAAATTAGGGCACGCTTCTTGCTCAAGATTTCTTTTGTTCTAGAGTCAAGAACCCCGAAAGCCCTAGAACTCCCAATTACCACGGTCCAGTTGAAAGAAACAATTGAAGAAATTCCGAAAGTTTTCATTTCCCCCATTTTTTAATGAGCAGGGAGCCGGCGACGCGCCGACCATATTTTATTGCGAAAAGAAAAGGCAAGTAGTACCTAGAGAAAGCGACACCTTGGTCTCCAGAGAATCCTTGGAAGCCGTCTCCTCGACGGAGAGAGAAAGAGGCGTTCTGCCTCTCCGCCGCCGCCTTGTCCTCTCCTGATCCTTTCCATGTTTCTTCCTTCTCAGAGGCACTGGCCGGTGCCGGCGGCAATTCGAGCAGCGGCAGGTCCTCCAGATCGAGATTTGAACATCAGATCTATACACATCGAGCTTTGTCGCCCCAGATCCGTCTCCATCCCCAAATCCCTAGTTCACTACTGTAACAGCAAAGCACGAAATTCAGCCCGAGCGGAAGCGCGAACCGGAACACAAAAAAACGATATTTTGAATAAAAAGCCACCGGACCGAGAGAAGAAGAATGACGTCATTTTAAAGTAAATTTTAATCAAAATTTAATTGACTGCTAAAAAATTGTAATTTATGAAAAGTTTTTTTAAAAAAAATACCTAATTACTAAATTATCATAAATTTTTTCTATTTTAATAAGTTTCAAACTTTTGAAATTAATAAATTTATTGCACCTTCTTTTAAATTGAGTTGTTGACATGTCATATCCTTAATTATTTATATATATATTCTTAAATTTAAAATAAACTCCCAAATAAATTTGTAATCATTTGTCAGAGCTTATCTAGCGCTCATTTGTAAAGAGTTTTTTTTATTCAAGTGATTGATTCATCTTGAAGTGAATTAGAGTGCTGAGCGACCTTTAAATGGGAGGAATTTTATTTCCCAATAAATTATTTTTATGATGATTTGATGATCCATATTCTCATATAATAATCTATTATTTAAATATCAACTTGACTATGTACATTGAACTGATATAATATATTTTTATGAAGCATAGCTAAGTGATTATATTTACATTGCACCAGTAGTGATGGAAATTTTGAAGGAATATAAATAATTTTATATATTTTTTTAAAAAAAAATGATAAGCATTTAGAATGACCGGTGAATTTATCTTGGAGTATTGATCTTTACATTGTTAATGCTTTTTGTCTGTGGATTCCATCCTCATAAAACCCACCCGTCAGTCATTTATTTATTTCAAAAAGACCTTTAAATTTCATTATTATGAGAATATTTTGTAAGATTTAGAAAGATCACCTGCCCTACTGTTCTGTTTATTTTCTTTTGTTCCTTAGCGATGCTGATGTATAGGCCTTCTTTGTCTTAACATTTGGCCTATTTCAGCTCTTGTATCATTCCATTTCCATTTTGTGTTGCAAATTTTCTCATTGTCTTTTTAGTCGTCAAGTGGATGGTGAGTTTGTAAGCAATCGTTGTCATTTTCAGCGGTTGCGAGGATCAATTCATAGATGTGAAATTAAGAACTTATTTATCTCCGTAAAAAGATTATTTTCCTTGAAGGAACGAAAAGGAACGGACAGTCAAAATTTTCTTTTACATTTGTCTACAACGTCAGATGAGATCTTACATGATTGCAATTAACACAGACAAGCTCACTAAGCACTTAATTTAAACGCCGAAATTGCTTTTTGAGTCGAAAAGAGATATCGGAATTTCAATACTCAGAGCGATGCTCCAAGAGAAGTTTCGATAACGAGAACAAACCACAACATTACAACGATTTGTTCATTCTCTAACAGCAGCTTCACCGTCTTTGGGCTCCTCGTCTGACTTGGGTATCCAAAATGTTAGGGCAGAGGATGCGGCAGCGAACATGACTCTCCTCGGAGCCCACTTCAAGCAGGATACCGCACCGATATAACTATTCCAGGATGATACCTGTAGCACAGCACAAATTGTTAGTCTCTGCGGTTCAAACAACGATCATAACCAGCCACATCGAAATACTCAGAATGTTGTGAACCAATGCTGGATGGGCTAAGATTTTCTATGGCGTCCATTGCTGAATCGTTTGGAATATTATGAATGATTCAGAGTAGCTCTAGTTTTGTCAAAACAAGCGCCCGACAACAATTTAAGAGGTAGGTCAAATATAACTTCGGCAAGGCAGTCAATTTTTAGCTTTAGGAAAGCAAAAGATAAGACGATCAATAAATGCTCCAATTAAGCGATATGAAACTATGACAAACATGCATAACAAACGAGGAAGAGGAAAACTAAAAAAAACTTAATTAACAATAATAAAACAAGACAAAATTTATTCAAGTATAGAAGATAATATAGAGAAGATAGAGTTTAATGGAGTAAAAGAATCCATATAGCCGACCCTACCTAGTGGGATAAAACTTAGTTGTTATTGTAGGAAAGCAAAGGAAAAGAATACAATGTGATAATAAGCCGCATTAGAACAGCATGTGCTCAGTCACACCGTATACGATGTTTGTAGTCCAAGTCCTGAAGGACCTTTCATCGAGTTTCTGACAATTTTAAAAGATGTGGTGCAAGGGAACAAGAATACCTCATTGGGCTTTTCAATCAACCAAGCATGCAAAGTACCATCTCCAGAACCTACAACAAAACATCAAAGTAGAAATAAGTTATCTTAAAACACCAAGTAGCAGATTTGCAAGGACAATATGCCCAAAGCTAGGATAAAACAATGAACTTGCTTTTTGTACAATTTATGTTGTCAGTTATCTATCGAAGAAGTGAATTGAGATATCTTCTATTGCCGTTAAGTATCAATCTAGGTTAAAAACACACAAAAAGCGGAACTCATAAACGATCAGGAAGCTTCAATCAGCAAGTTCAGTCGGTGAGGGCAACCTATGTATAATAAAAAAATGAGTTTGATAATTTGCAGGAGAGGAAGAGCAGAGAGAACAAATAGGAAAACAGAAGTTTGAGATCTGGAAGAGCAGGAAGAGCATAGGAGGGTGAATAACTACATTTTGATGAAGAAATCTCTCTTTGAAACGTTGCCTGAACAATTAATTTGATCAATTAGCATATAAAACTATAAAGTTACCATTTCATGTTGAAGAACAGGTAACACAAATAATTTTTTTAAGCTACATGAACCAACCACTATCTTTAGAGATTGGACAATCGTCAGATTGATAGTTCGATTCAAGCATGCATAACCTTCTCATGGATTTACGATGGTCACTCATATTGGAACACAGAGCAATTATATATTATGTGAAGATGTTACCCTTGTCCATACCTCAAACTTTGAAGATGTCAGGTAGCTCAATAATCAATAGGCAAAGATCATATCAGGTGATGGGATTGAATCAATTTGGGGGTTTCCAGCTACCTCAACTTGTTAATAGTAAGAACCTTGAATTGAATACAACTATCACTTAACCCTAGTTTGAATACATCATGAGTTGGTGGTGGAATTCACTGCTGGAAAATCCTAAAGTGAATACTCCCTCCAATTTTATGTTGACCGACAATAGTTTGGTTTAGCATTATATACCGCCTACACTACTTATCCATCATCAAGTTGTGACACGAACAACTACTTGTCCAATTTTAAGTTACAATATATGTGGTGTTAGCTACCTTGTAAAGACATCATGATAAAGTTTAGGGCTAAAAAGTCTGGCTGATTCCATTTATCTGTGATCACATTGTGATGGTTAGGCTAGATTAGTCAACCGAAGTCCTAAATGTTGGTAGCAAGCTCCTAAGGAATATGGCTTCGTCACTAAACTTTACCCAAGAAAGATTATGCATGTGATCACTAGATAAAGAAATGTTACTAATAAAAATGATCAAACCGAGATAGGTGCCTTTAACAGTGGGGAACCTAACTATAAATATCAGAACAACAAGATGGTCAGAACTAAAGTAAATAATCCACTGAGAATGGATAGTAATAAAACAATTGTTAGCTGTCAACTACAACTTCCAACATTTTGATATTTAAACAATCATATAATAATAAAGCAATAATAATATATCATGATATACTGTTAAAATAGCAAGCATTGCATCTCTAACCACCTGCCAGAACATATTGTCCATCAGGAGTAAAAGTGGCCTCAGTTGTTAAATTAGGTGAAGGCTCCAGACTGAAGCCACAACGCTGCAAAAAACCGAAGAACAAAAATTCATCTACTCATTGTATTGCCTCAAAAACAACATGAAAATTAAGATAAATAATACAAAAATACTAATCTGAAGATACTCCATAAAAGTTCACTATAAATTACTTACTGCATTAAAAAACACTTTGAAATAAAGAAGAAGAAAAACATGTATAAAGTCTGAAAGCCATAAACATTACAAGAAAATAAATAAATAAATATATATATATATATATATATATATATATATTTGATATGCTAAGCGACGTTTTGTGCGCGACCGTGAGCGACGCGTAGACGTGGTGTTGCCAGCTCGATGTCTTTGCAAAAAAATATTCCATTTATTCTCTCTCCCCTTCGGCCTTCTTTTGAAAACATCACTGAGTGAAATTTCCCATTTTCTAAATTTCCCTCGCTTTTCTCTCTCTCGCTCCTTCCTTCTCCGTCACCGCCGTCTTCCGTCGCAGCTGACTGAAGCTCCCCAAACTGTGTGTCAAACACAAAGGCGACCCTGGTGTAAAAGCCCCCCTTTCTCCATTCTCGATCATAAGCCTTTCCCCTCCAATCTCTGTTTTTCAGCTCTGTACAATTTCTTTTTTTTGCACCATATATATATCCTACCAAGCACAAGCCCTAACTGCTATGCTACCAATTTTTTGCTTATATAATTTGTAGGTAACTTGCTTATATATTTGTTTATTGTATTATCAGAAGAAAATATTTCACTTTGTAGCAGCTACTTGGTAAGTCGTTTCATTTTTCAAAACATTGTAGCAGCTACTTGGAATGATAGCTACAATGCTGTAGCAGCTACCTCGACGGTTAGCTGCTACACTGTTGTAGTAGCTAACCGTCGAGTTAGCTGCTACAGCATTGTAGCAATTACTTGGAATATTAGGTGCTACAACGTTGTAGCAGCTAACTTGGAATAATAGCTGCTATAATACTGTAGCAGCTAACTCGATGGTTAGCTACACGTTATAGCAGCTATTTCGACAGTTAACTGCTACGTCCATGTAGCTACTACAACGTGTAGCAGCTAACTGTCCAAGTAGCTGCTACAACGTTGTAGCAACTCTTACGTAAGTCGTTTCATTTTAAATTGTAATTTCCTCTCCTCTATTCATATACCGTTTATCTATGAAGCTAGGTTTACCAAATTCTCAGCTAGCGATAATTTTCTTTCTACTCCGATTCTTACGTTGTTAGTCCATTAATCATCTGAAAAGTATTACATAAAGCCTCCCTATGTGTAGTAACAAATTCATTAATCCATTGATCTTGCTTTCATCCCCCATCCCTAATTCTGCCATTAATGAATTGATGGGTCTCCAAAAATATATTAATTTCAAATTATATAAGTAACTATTGAATTATTAATAGGGATTGGGGCTTGTTAGTTGCATCGGCAATAGCACAGATACACGTAGCACCTCACTTCTCTAGAGTTGTTGCTACAATGTGTAGCAGCTAATCCGCACTAACTGCTACACAGTGTAGTAGCAACTTATGAGAAACTGCTACACATTGTAGCAACTCGCTTTAATACTGGATCTTGAGAAAGTTCGACTTATAATTGTCTTTGTTATACTGGATCTTGATAGGTAGCTGCTACAACATGAAGTCTATGTTGTAGCAGTTACGGACCAGCAATTACTACAACATCAACTTGATTAAAATTGAATTTCACCGACTCCTTCCATTGTATTTAATGTGTTGTCTGGAAATGATTTTTCAGTTGCTACAATGGTGTTTTGACTACCACACACTAGCTGCTACGACGTGGACCTCATGATCTTTGTTCGCGAGCTTGATCAAGACTCATGAGTCCTCTTTAATTTACCACATCATGATATGATAACATACTTAAGAAATAAAATAGGAATAATATATACAAAAATAATTTTATTAGGTGATTAAAAATATTGGAAAACAAATTCAAGCACGGTGTTTTGAAAATTGGAAAATTTAGAAATTAAAAAATTTCGCTCGGTGATGTTTTGAAAAGAAGGCCCAAGGGGAGAGAGAATAAATGGAATATTTTTTTGCAAAGACATCAAGCTGGCAACGCCACGTCTGCGCGTCGCTTAACATATCAAATCTTATATATATATATTATGCATCAAAACAAATATGAGTAGATTAAAATAAGATGAATATTAATTCACAAGGTGTTCATGAAATCTAAGCTTGTGGACCAGTAAACAAAGTATTGAATCTAGAAACTAGTACATAATTTCAACTGCATGATGCAGTTTGAGATAATACAGTTGAGAATTATAAACTTGCACTTAAAATTTAAAGGTTCTCTATCAATAATATATATATATATATATATAAGGTATGTTTGAATGGAGAGAATCCCCTTGAACTCAGTTTCATCATCAAGCTATGTTTGGTCTAACTATTAGGGATTCGGTAACATGAATCTTATTCCTCAATTGAGATATCACCAGTAAGATTAAAATCAACTTAAATCATTTTTAGTCAATGTTTTCATTGGTCAACCTCTACCTCTTACACCTTCTACTCCAATCGTGCAATTTATTAACTATAGAAACTAAACTATTGGTTGCCTTAGAATATGTCCACATCATCTCAACTCTTGACCTATTTTCTCTCCTGTTATCATCTATTGAAGCTATGTCTAATCGCTCTCACATCAGTATTTTTTTTCCATTTTACTTACTCCATAAATATATCTTACCATGTACTACTTACTGACTTAGCAGATATTATCATGTCAATAAAACAGCCAACACGGAATGTGAACCTTATCTCCTCCATAAGCATCTAGAATGTAGATATTATTATTTGTGGTTGTCAAAACCATAGACCTGCCGTCATTGCTGAACTTGATATCACAGACCTCAGCTGTATCTCCACCAACGAGGAAAGTATCAAATGGACCCTGAAGTCAAAAAAGCTTAGAAATTTATCATGCATAAAGGAGATCCAAGTTTCTACAATGCTAACCTTATCGTATGACCGAGAATCAAACAATTTGATGGCACCTCCTTCCATTGCCACTGCAAAGACAAGGCCTTGTTGATCATAGGCAACAGTAGGCCTTCCACGCAAACGCAGAATCCCCTGAAAGCTAAAGCAGTGAGTATAAATCACATTTACATAATTAATATTCCAAGTCTTAATAAAACTTATATGGTAACTTCCACATTTAATAAAGCATTTCAAGCAAGAACTCACTTGGCAAGCATTTACACGAAGATCCCATATTCTTACACTATGGTCAAGAGAGCCTGACATGAAGCTATCATTTATTGGAGACATACAAAGTGAAACAACTCTGCAATAGTGCAAGTGCTTGTTAGGATTGAATGTACAAGGCATATAAAAACCCAACAGTTAGTAGTGTCATTACCAAATAGTAACTTAACAATTACCTTTTCTTATGGCCTTTAAAATACCGCAGACAACGGTTATCATACATGGAAAGATATCGCAAGCATTCTATTAAATGAGAAGAATATCATAAGGTTTATGCACAAAAATTATTGAGAACATGTGCTCAAGAAGAAAATGGCTAATTACTAATATAAAGAAGCACCATTTGTCAACTCTAAGTTGTATCTTGATGAGCATAAAATGGAACTTGGATGGTGTGTAAAGCAAATGCGGTCAGAACCATGCTTCTTGTGATATGTAGTCTTCAATAACCTGCATGCAAGAGCAAGTTTGATTCACTAAAAATAATACATGTTTCACTTAGAAAACAAAAAAAAAATGACAAGATTTTACATTTCCCTTCCATGACCAATATACTAATAGTAGAAAGAAGTAAGGTTCAAGAGAATATAGTGTTGAAGGCAGAAAGCTCACTCTAGATTGGTAAATAGGATCATACAAGTATAAAAGAACAAAACTTCAGATACCCTGATTCCTTGCCTAGGGAATTTTAATCATAAGAGTGGAAAATCACCATGAAAGTGGCATGCTGGGCAATAAAAGGGATCCAATTCATACATCTACATATTTGTGGGAAAAATACACTCATATACATAGTTTAGTTGATTCTTTTCTATCTAATCAAAATGTGATAAGAGACTTGAGGAAATTGACCACTACTAGAGTTGAACAACCTACAAAGTGAATTTTGGCATCAATTTAGTTATCAGGATGTACTGTTTTGGTGCTTGATATAGGTTGGCATTAATTAGACCATGTGAACTAGTTTCCTTTTATTTTTCTTCCATCTTCCTCACCCTTGCCCTTCTTCTTGCGCCTCCTCCCACTCCTTTTGCCTTTTCATCCCTCTTCTCCTTCCATGTTGTCTCTTGCTCCGAGAGGGGATAAGGTGAAGAGAGGAAAAAGATGAGGATAAAGGGTAAAATGTTTAGTTTAACCTTCTACTAGTCCTCATGCCTGCCACCATGTCCGCTTCCACCGCAACCTACTATCCTCATGTCATGGTATGAAATTTTGTGCCATAGCAGGTAGCATGGCAGAAATTCACAATTTTGGTCATTTCTTCTATGCCAACCGTACTAAGTAGATATTGTGCTGACATATGACACTCATCAAAGTATGCCAAGATGAACTAGAGACTGTAAACAGAGTGAGCCAGAAAAAAAGGATATATAATAACATTATGGTCATTTAAAGCCATACTCACTTAGCATTTGCAGTATCATACAAGCGTATAGAGTCATCCTCACTTGCAGTAACAAGAAGGTCTTCTGTTCGATGAAAATCCATAGAACTGATTTTCCCTACCTACAACAGATAAATTCCAAATTGATGAAACAATGGAACCAAGCCACCAAAAGAAAACAAGAGTCAAAGTTTGTAAATAAAATGAAACTGATTGTTGTGGATGGAAAACAAGACGATGATATGAGCAATTGTGCCTTTACACATGACTATTTAGAGTATCAATTGCTTACATAAATGAAGTCTAGATAAAGAACTCACAGTCCATACAAGATAAATCATCAATCCTCCGACCCCTCACACAACTATTTAAAGAATGATGGAGTCTAGATAAAAGACTCAAATTTCCATACGTTGCCAATCCTCCTATCCCCAAGGAAGTAACTTTGCATCGAGATAAAGATCACATGACATAAATCTCTGATTTTTATACAACCAAGCCTATCAACTTTAGCCTGTGAATGTTATTTTCTATCACTTCCAATCTTGCATAAACATTCTCAGACAACATAATACCAGCTTCCATAGAGTTACTGCAGGTCAAAATTGTCATACTTCATATACTCGAACAAAGAAACTCCCTAATCTCCGAAACTAATAGTCTCAGAGAAGCATAGAAATACGATACGTAAGCAAAGACGACCGGCATAAAAAGAATCAGCAAGAGAGAGAACTCACATAGTCCGAGAAGACCGCACCGACGGCCATGCTGCGTATGATATCATCATTGAGCTCTGTAACAGAAGACATCTTCTCTTCCTCTTCCTTCCCCTAGGTTTTCTGACGGAAGAAAAAAGAGGAAAAATTCTTGAGAAACTCCGAAAAAAGAGTGGCGGAAGTGGTTTCCGATTAAATCCGACTGCTCTCCTGTGGATCGGAGTGAAAGGGTTTTAAGGCACCACGACAGTGTTCCCGATCGTCGCGAGGAAGAATCGAAGGAGGAAGCGGATTGTTTTCAGGACCGACCAGTAACAGGTTGTTTTTGTAATTTGAATGTTGATTTTACCTTCTTAAAATAAATAAAAATTCCGAATTATTTATTTATTAGTGTGTTAAAAGTTATTTATCAAATATATGATCGAGTCAATTTTTTTTTATCGTAGACATCATTATCAAATAATTTTATGTATAGAGAATTATACATAAAATTTAGGGTCAAAATTCAACGCATTCGAGTATGTCCTTCTCTATACCTTGACCACTTGTACTACTGACTAATAGATATCCATGATTTACTTACTCTGTGTTGACCTAGAGAAGTGTTAGATTAAATCTTATGGTCGAAACTCGACGTGTTTGAACATGCCCTCCTCATGCCTTGGCCACTTGCATTAATGGCTGATAGCTCTCGTGATTTTCCTCCTCTGTATTAGCCTAGGACATGTCACATAAGGTCTAGTCGAAACTCGACGTGTACGAACATGCTCTCCTTCATACCTTGGCCACTTACATTAATGGCTAATAGTCATCTATAATTTACCTTCTTCGTATTGGTCTAAAGATGAATTGACGGAACACTAAAGCGAGTAAATCACCTATTGTCACATTTATATAATTTGATTAAATTGCTTATTTAATAAACGAAACATATTCTGAAAAAAGAAAACATGCTGTTTTTATCAATTTTTAACATGTTATAAATTTAAATATAAGTTTTTATATATACAATTACAACGAAAACATGAAAATAATCAGTGATTAAAACGTGTTATATTTTATGCCCAAGTGAAACAATTTGTTAAATTAGTAAACAAATATGAAAATAATTCATTTTTAATTAATTTTATTAAATAAAATTATTAGCAACTATAGTAGAAATAATGTGATCAAAACTAAATTAACGGATACATACATATTGTAAAATAATTTGGTTCATCTCGTCTAACGGAGAAGATGGTTGATTGAGAATGTAATTTTGACATTTATTGTTTGACGACTCTAATTCAACAAAAGTAATTTTGAGCAGTCTTGTGTGTTAAAGGGAGCATTAGTGATCGGGTCAGAGAAACGGTCCCTAACGTAGGCTCTTCAATACTTAAATCAGTGATCGAGTCAAACAATGAATAGTAGGATGAGTATAAAATTGCGTAACATCGCGTACCTTAGTCTGTAGATAGAGATCATTTTTTATAATATTACTGTTTATCTGTGCATGAATCTCAAAGTGTTTCAAAAAAAAAAGATCATAAAGATGTTGGGACCTGGATGTCGGCTAGAGGGGTGAAGACGGTCCACCTCAAATCGTTCATTTGCTTCTTACTCTCGTTAGCGCAGAGCGAAAATACAAATACAAAAGCTAAATTAAAACAAAAAAGCAAGCCTAACATGTTGATTTAATGTAGTTTGGAGACTAGGGTTCCTACTCCACGGCGTGTCCGTAAGGTTGACGATCCCTATCTGTTGGTGGATTAGTCCCCGACTAACTCCGACTAGTGAGCAACTCCTTCTGAATAAAGAAACCTCGTCATAATCTCTTGATCACACCACGCGGATCAACACTGAGAGCTTGAGACACTAATAGGCTTTAACCAAATCTATTTCATCACCAAGGTCAGCCACTCCAAGCTCCATTATATAGAGTTTGGGGAAATTAGCAAGCTGATTTTACCATTACTAGTTGATTGGTGCTATCCAATGACACTCCACAGAATCCACAATTCTGCCAATGGCTCTTTGCCAGTCGACTTGCTACAGTACCGATTGACTTGCTATAGTGTATCGGTTAACTGCTACAGTACTAATAGACTGGTTTTTCACAGTCGTCGGGCACAAAAATATTCTATGTCTTGCCCCAATCTACTGTCCAGATGCTAGTCGACCGGTAAAATCCTAAACCTACAATTGTATCCCGAGTACAATCTCTCATGAATTCGTCCTCGCTCACACAACCTCAACCTTGCCTTCTACCCATCTTCTATCAGGAGTCTTTTTATAGTCCCTGGAAAACTCTATCCGAAGTTGGAATACGTCTTCAATAAGGTTCAAGGCGCCTTCAATCATAGAAATCTTATCATCGAAGATAAAACTTTATCTTTGGCTAACAGTCACTGGCATGTGCCTTCTATAGGTTGGAAGTTGTCTTTGACATTGTTCATCAAAGGCGTCTTCCAAGCCATGGAAGACACCTTCCATGAGGCAGATCCGTTCCTTAGATGATCTCTTCGCGTGGGTGATACTCCGGCTAACCAGAGTTGAGCTCACTCGAATCCAACTCCAACCTTCTCGTCGAGCAGACTTCTTTCCTGACTTCTCGTCCCTTGAACGTTGTACACATCTTTCTCGTCCACCGATGTACTCTTTCATAGCATCTCATACCTCAGATGCATCAAGCCCGTTGGCTCCTTTCCCATGTCATCTTTCTTGCTAGCTACGTCTTCCGCTCGACTTCTTGTATTCATAAACTCTTGCACACTTAACACAATGATCAAATACAAACAAGACCTAACTTGATTCGGTTGATCTCATCAAAACCAACTTGGGATACTTACAAAGCCTTCTGCAATCATACCAATATTGCCCCGAGCGACATTGCTATGATTTTCTTCTTCCCGAGTCAACTGGCGGGGTTGTTCTGCATAGGCCCAAGTTGATGCTTGGTTATTTCATGGTTGGGACCTTTACTGATTCTGATTGGCCCTTGTCAAACTCCGCACTAGGGGGGGGGGGTCGTTCGATCGTCGATAATGTTGACGATTGGGTGAAAGGGATAATCGGTGAAATCCCTATTCGGTCAGTCGCCGTATTTCCTGATTATAATTAGAGCAATCTTTAGTGTTATGTCTTCCGGAATTGTGATAGGTGCAAAACATAAGAGTCCATTGTCGAAGCTCAAGGAAGTGTATTCGTTCGATTTCTACATGTTGGACAACATGTGGTCTCTATTGGAACCCCAAGGTGTTTTGATGTGATCAAACAAGTTAAGTTAGATCCTATTTGATTTAACCCTTGTGTCTAAGTGTGCAGGAGCTTAGGAGCACAGGAAGTCGAGCGGAAAACGTGGCTAGCGAGAAGGATAGCACGGGGAGAGAGTCGACGGGCTCGATGCGTCCGAGAGACGAGGTGCCGCGGAAGAGTACACCGGTGGACGAGAAGAATGTACGCGATGTTCGAGGGACAAGAAACCAGGAAGGAAGGCTGCTCGAGAAGAAGGTCGGAGCTTGGGTTCGGGTGAGCCCTTTTCTAGATGGTCGAGATCACCCAATCAAGCGGAGCCCGAGCGGAAGACCCAGACTGAGGCGAGCTGAACCGGAGCAGAGGTCCCGGACCGAAAAAGTCAATTCTGTTGACTTTCTTAGTCCGGGTGCCCGGACCTGGATGATTATTCAGATTGCGATCAACGTGATTTGTGCGAGAAGGTATAAAATTGTATCCCCTCCCAGGTGCCTGGAACCCTTCCAAGCGCCCCGACCAAGGCTATAAATATAGCCTTAGTGCAACCTTAGGTCAAGGTTGACCTGGTTGACCTGACTCGAGTTGTGTTTTGATATTTGACGATGTTTGACGAGAACATGATGGGAGATTGTGGGTGCAACCCGTGGTCAAGGTTGACCTGGTTGACCCGAGGTAAGTTGACCTGACTCGGAAAAGTCCAAGCAGGGAGATTGGCACGGGAAAAGTCCAAGCAGGGAGTTTGGCATGGTGAAAAGTCCAAGCAGGGAGCTTGGCACGGGAAAAGTCCAAGTATGGAGACTTGGCACGGAGAAGTCCAAGTATGGAAGCTTGGCACATGGGAAGTCGGAGAGGGCTCGGTAGCTCGTTCTCCGGACTGTGGTCAGAGAGGGCTCGGTAGCTCGTTCTCTGGACCAGATGTGGAAAGTCCTGGTGAGTGAAGCCAGGCAGACGGATAAGTCCTGGTGAGTGAAGCCAGGCAGTGTGAAAGTCCTGGTGAGTGAAGCCAGGCAGTTGGAAAGTCCTGGTGAGTGAAGCCGGGCAGATTGGAAATCCTGGTGAGTGAAGCCAGGTGAAAACCCTAGTAAGTGAAGCTAGGTGAAAGACCTGGTGAGTGAAGCCAGGCAGTTGGGAAGTCCTGGTGAGTGAAGCCGGGCAAGGGAAAATCCAGATGGATCAAGGGTGATCGGACATCTGGTGTTGAGAAGGTCAAGTAGGTCAAGGGAGTGACCGGATACTTGACACGAAGAGAAAAGTCCAAGTGGGTCAAAGGGATTGACCGGACACTTGGTGGGGAGTCTTAGCAGGTCAAGGGAGTGACCGGATGCTAAGCATGATGTACCAATAGGTCAAGGTTGACCGGATGTTGGTTTGGGAGACTTGGGACTTGGTTTGGGCAAAAACCAAGCTCTGGATCGGTCTGCAGACCGATCCAGTGATACGTTGGCTGTGGGCTGACCAATCGGATAACAAACGAAGGCGATCATGGTTATGTGGGCTTACTGCTGGGGACCGATCATCATGGAGCCCGATCGGTCCCCGGACCGATCAGGACGCTACCACTGAGGTGGGATCGGTCCAGGACCGATCAGATTCCACGAGAGTTGGGCAACTCTCGAAGTTTTCCGATCGGTCCGGGACCGATCGACAGGCCCTGATCGGTCCCGACGACCGATCGTAGGCCTGCACCGATCGGTGAAGCCTGATCGGTTCGATCTAGCCGTGAGTAACAACGGCCAGGTTCTCGCCTTCGCCTTCGCTGCAGGTTCTTCGCAGGCACAGGTAATATAAAGAGGTCGAGGGCTACAGGGTTGTCTCTCTCTTCTTCCTCTCCTTCTTCTAGCTTGCTGCTGCTTGCGATCTGAGCTTTGTTTGAGCTCTCCCCAGTAAGCTTCGTGTGAGCTTCCAGTCGACGGTCAGCTGCTGCTGTTGTCCGAGAAGTTGTTGCTTCACAGGCAGTCGACGAGAAGGTGAGTTAGTGTTTGTACATTGTTCTTGTCTTTCTACTTGTATTTCTTGTACTCCTTCTTGTTGTTGCAAGTTATTGTGGCGAGGTTTCTCCACCCACAAGGAGTATATATTAGCCGGTTCTCCGGGGACTCATCCACCGACGGATTGATAGGCTTCGTCCACCTTACGGACACGCCGAGGAGTAGGAGTATCATCTCCGAACCTCGTTACATCGCTGCGTCTAAGGTTTGATCATCTTCGTTTCGTTTCTATTTAGTTATTTCCGCTGCGCTAACCCTAATCGTAGGAAGAAACACGAAGATTTGGGGTCGGCTATTCACACCCCCCTCTCTAGCCTCCGTACGAAGGATCCTAACAAGTGGTATCAGAGCAAGGTTGCTCTTCGTCGGATTAACACCCGGGGGAGCACAAGCTAGAGAATGGATCGACTCGGAGAAGACATCACGTTTCCACCATTCTACGAGTGCTGCGACTTCGCGTATTGGAAGGTAAGAATGAGATATTTTCTTATGACTAATCTTGAAAATTGGAGTTGTGTTCAATTAGGTTTCAAGTCTCCGATGGACAAGAAAGGAGAAACCCTAGAGAAGAAGGAGTGGACCAAGGAGCAAATCCACAAATCAACCATCAATGATGAGGTAACGAAAATCATTGAATTTTCTTTACCTAATGATATATTGTGTAAGATAGGTGGTTACAACAATGCCAAGGAATTGTGGAACAATTTGGCCAAGCTCCATGAAGAAAGCTCCATTTCAAGTCATGAAGAGGAGTCAAGTGAGCTAAGTAGCTCACACCATGGGGATGTGGATTTAGAAGTTGAGGGCCACTCAACATCTAAAGAAGAAGAGGAGGAGATTTCTTCTTCAAGTTCGGAGCAAGAAGAAGAAGTTTCTACCTCCGGAAGGGATGAAGGAGAGAGCGTTCATCCATCCTCAAACCTAGGTAACTCAAGCCATTTAATTTCTAGCAAATTACACATAATGTGCTTTGAGTGTTGGGAGTATGGACATTACAAGAGTAAGTGTCCAAGGAGGATTAGGAAGACTCCACCGGCACCAAAAGTCAAGGAAGCCGGAGTCCCGATACGCAAAGGCAAGGAGCACGTGGTGTGCTTTCAATGCAAGCGAAGGGGACATTATCGGAGCCAATGTCCAAGGGGGAGGCAACCTCACAAGGACAAGAGATCGAGCACATGTATAGGGGGAGCTAGAGCAAACCCTAAGGTAATCTCTAAGGCACATTCTTGCAATTCTAGTAGGATGCATGCTAGTAGCCTTATTGCTATTGTCAAGAATGATAAGCATGTTAATTCTAGGAACCAATATATGTGCTTAGGTGCCAAAGATGTTAGTCTAGATAAGGATAACACTAGGGAAGCCAACCCTAGGATTAACTCATCTAAGGTTAAGGGAAACCTAGATAGAAATCCCAAATCATCTAGACATATGCCTAGGAATACCTCAAAGAAAAATGAAAAATGAAAAATTGAGGTATTAGAGAAGGAGAATCAAGTCTTGAGGTCAAGACTTGATACTTTGGAAAAGGCTCTTAAGAACTTGGAGAAGTCATCTCTAGGGTTTAAGGGTCAAAAACCAATGTCCAAGGACAAGAAAGGTTTGGGTCACAAATCTAAGTCCCAAGTGGTCAAGCCCACTTATCACAATGTTCCATTCGATTATGGAACAAAATCTAGGGCTAGGAAGATCATCACCAAGGTCACAAGGGGAGTCACCCCTAGAGTTGATCTTGATGAGTCCCAAATGACCAAGACTTTAAAGCCTAAGAGGGTCATTAGGAGGATTGCTAGGGAAGTCATCCCTAGTGAATATTTAGTGAACCCAATGAGCTCCAATAGGTATTGGGTTCCTAGGAGCGTGATTTCATCACACTAGATGAGTTAGGGTGTGCCAACCTTACTTGAATAGGTAGTTAACCTAATCATGGCAAAAGGTGGCACTTTAGGATTTTTCAAGGTATAATCAAGGCTTGAAAATGAAATTAAGAATTATTCCTAAGGTGGTTAGGATGTGCCAATCTCATTTGAGGAGTTTTCTAGGATCAATCTAATTGGCACATGGTGATCTAAAAATCTTTAGTATATGATTTTAGGTCTATTACACTTAGGAATATAGAACCTATGGCAAAATGATCAAAATTATCAAAAATGGCAACTAAGGCTAGAATTAGGTATTTTCTATACCTTTATGTGCTATTTGCCATATATTGTTTGTCATATGCCATGTCATGACATTATATTTAGTTTATGATCATTTAAAATGTCATGATAATGCTTAGGTTATCTATATGTCATGCTTTATTTAAGTTTCATACTTTATGCCATGACATCATGATATTGGCACATGTTTTCATTTATGATATCTTTTTATGCCATGTCATCATTTCTTGCATTTATAATCAATGAAATTGATCTAAGGATAAACAACACAATTTGATATGGAGATCAAGTTGTTGTTTTAGAAAATGCATGAAAACTTAGCCTAAGATAACCTAAACTCATATCTCACATCAAAATTGACTTGGATGTGTTTTATATACCTTAGATGTGTGTGAGATATTAGGATCATGAGTTAGGATCAAGGTGCATAGTTCTTGTACCTAGATGAGCCTAATTCGAAAATGGGGATCATAGGGAAAGCTTATGCACAAGTCATGTACATATAGCCCTAAGATTGTGGTCCTAAATTAAAAGGTTTAAAATCATTTTGAAATTGGTTTGAAAAACCTTGATGAAGCTTTTCTAGTGATAGCATTCATCATTGAGCAAATTGATACAAAGATGAGTTAACTTTGAACTATTTCAAAGACTTTTGAACTTTGTATCAAGATTTGAAAGTGGAAGTTATTTTCATAGAAAACTATTTTTCCTTGATAGTATATGGTATGAGGAATGTATCCTCAAAATTTCACAATTTTTCGAATTTTCTGGAATTTGTTGTGAGTTTCTGAATCTCGGGAGAAGGAAATCAGAACTCGAGTCTGTCCAAGGCTGGATCGGTCACTGGACCGATCCAGGGAAGGCTGGATCGGTCTGGGGTCCTGATCGGTCCGATGACCGATCAGGCGTGCTGGATTTGCTGAATTTCGACTGTGGTCTGAAATTTCAGCTGTGGGAGTTGAGTTTCAGGTTTATAAAGGTTTGAAACTCTCCAAGACATTGTTGGTGCAATGGTCAAGGGGGAGTTGACCTTTAGGGGGAGTCTTAACTAATTGTCAAGGGGGAGTTGACTTTTAGGGGGAGTTTTTACTCCTTAAGACTTTTGAGGATTAGTGATATGGGATTGTCACTAAGTTGAGTGTTGAGTTTAGTATCAAGGGGGAAATTAAGGGTTTCAATGAAAGGTATGGGACTTTCATTAGGAAGAAAATCTTGACCTTGATTCCCTCTTTTTGATGTGTGTCAAAAAGGAGGAGAGATGTCCCAAGGGGGAGAGTGTAGGTTTTGGAAGAATGTTCAAGGAAGAACATTGGAAAACCTAAGTTAGGTTATCGGGTTAACCTAACTTGATTTTGGATTTTGTCAAACATCAAAAAGGGGGAGATTGTTGGTGCAACCTTAGGTCAAGGTTGACCTGGTTGACCTGACTCGAGTTGACCTGACTCGAGTTGTGTTTTGATGTTTGACGGTTTGACGAGAACATGATGGGAGATTGTGGGTGCAACCCGTGGTCAAGGTTGACCTGGTTGACCCGAGGTAAGTTGACCTGACTCGGAAAAGTCCAAGCAGGGAGCTTGGCACGGGAAAAGTCCAAGCAGGGAGTTTGGCATGGTGAAAAGTCCAAGCAGGGAGCTTGGCACGGGAAAAGTCCAAGTATGGAGACTTGGCACGGAGAAGTCCAAGTATGGAAGCTTGGCACATGGGAAGTCGGAGAGGGCTCGGTAGCTCGTTCTCCGGACTGTGGTCAGAGAGGGCTCGGTAGCTCGTTCTCTGGACCAGATGTGGAAAGTCCTGGTGAGTGAAGCCAGGCAGACGGATAAGTCCTGGTGAGTGAAGCCAGGCAGTGTGAAAGTCCTGGTGAGTGAAGCCAGGCAGTGGGAAAGTCCTGGAGAGTGAAGCCAGGCAGTTGGAAAGTCCTGGTGAGTGAACCCGGGCAGATTGGAAATCCTGGTGAAAACCCTAGTAAGTGAAGCTAGGTGAAAGACCTGGTGAGTGAAGCCAGGCAGTTGGGAAGTCCTGGTGAGTGAAGCCGGGAAAGGGAAAATCCAGATGGATCAAGGGTGATCGGACATCTGGTGTTGAGAAGGTCAAGTAGGTCAAGGGAGTGACCGGATACTTGACACGAAGAGAAAAGTCCAAGTGGGTCAAAGGGATTGACCGGACACTTGGTGGGGAGTCTTAGCAGGTCAAGGGAGTGACCGGATGCTAAGCATGATGTACCAACAGGTCAAGGTTGACCGGATGTTGGTTTGGGAGACTTGGGACTTGGTTTGGGCAAAAACCAAGCTCTGGATCGGTCTGCAGACCGATCCAGTGATACGTTTGTGTATCTGATCGGTCTGGTGACCAATCAGATAACAAACAGAAGGCGATCATGGTTATTTGGGCTTACTGATCGGCGATCAGCATGGAGCCTGATCGGTCCCCGGACCGATCAGGACGCTACCACTGAGGTGGGATCGGTCCAGGACCGATCAGATTCCACAGAGTTGGGCAACTCTCAGGAAGTTTTCTCGATCGGTCCGGGACCGATCGACAGGCCTGATCGGTCCCGACGACCGATCAGGCAAGGCCCGGACCGATCGTGGTGAAGCCCGATCGGTTCGACTAGCCGCTGTGAGTAACAACGGCTAGGTTCTGCCTTCGTTGCAGGTTCTTCGCAGCACATGTAATATAAAGAGGTCGAGGGCTCAGGTTGTCTCCCTCTTCTTCCTCTCCTTCTTCTAGCTTGCTGCTGCTTGCGATCCGAGCTTTGTTTGAGCTTCGCGTGAGCTTCCAGTCGACGGTCAGCTGTTGCTGTTGTCCGAGAAGTTGTTGCTTCACAGGCAGTCGACGAGAAGGCGAGTTAGTGTTTGTACATTGTTCTTGTCTTTCTACTTGTATTTCTTGTACTCTTTCTTGTTGTTGCAAGTTATTGTGGCGAGGTTTCTCCACCCACAAGGAGTATATATTAGCCGGTTTTCCGGGGACTTATCCACCGACGGATTGATAGGCTTCGTCCACCTTACGGACACGCCGAGGAGTAGGAGTATCATCTCCGAACCTCGTTACATCGCTGCGTCTAAGGTTTGATCATCTTCGTTTCGTTTCTATTTAGTTATTTCCGCTGCGCTAACCCTAATCGTAGGAAGAAACGCGAAGATTTGGGGTCGGCTATTCACACCCCCCTCTCTAGCCTCCGTACGAAGGATCCTAACACAGAGGTCCCGGACCGAAAAAGTCAATTCTGTTGACTTTCTTAGTCCGGGTGCCCAGACCTGGATGATTATTCAGATTACGATCAACGTGATTTGTGCGAGAAGGTATAAAATTGTATCCCCTCCCAGGTGCCTGGAACCCTTCCAAGCGCCCCGACCAAGGCTATAAATATAGCCTTGGTCCAAGAAGCTGCACAAAAAAACTTGTAATTAACTTGTAATCCATTTCTCTGTGCTATACTTTTCTTCAGTGTTGTTAATGCTGTAAGAGCCTACTCCGCCCGAAGGAGATCTTCAGATAGTGCGCTATTTTCTCCTTGGATTAGTAATCTTCTGATTGCAAACCAAGTAACTCCTTTGTGTCTGCTTTCTTTTAATTAGTCTCTGTCTTTTTAATTATAAGTATTCTTTATTTTGTTGATAGTCCGAGAAAGGGTATATTTATTTTTTCAGAACAATTCACTCATCCCCTTTTGTCGACCTCTAAAGGGACCAACAAGTGGTATCAGAGCGAGGATGCTTCAGAAGGACTAACCGTCGACCGAAACAAGCAACCAATGGTCGGATCAAGCATCGTTCCACCAAAATTCGAGGGAGACTTCGCACACTAGAAACGTCGTATGGAGGTATTTCTGAAAACCGATTTTAAACTTTATTTAATAATAAAATATGATTTTATAGCTCTTATGAATCAAAATGGAGAAGAAAAAGAAGAAAGTCTTTGGACGAAGAAGGAGCAAAATGATTCTGTAGCGAATAAACAAGCGGAGTATCACTTGCTGAGCATGCTGCCGCCTCAAGAAGTCAACCGCATCGGAAGCTACTCGTCGGCCAAAGAACTCTAGGAAAAATTTCTGGAACTTCACGAAGGCACGTCCGAAGCCAAGCTCGCTAAAAGAGATATACTTCGGAACAAGCTGACAAATATCCGTCTGGAAAAAGATGAGAAGGTAGTCAATCTTCACACAAAGGTAAAAGAACTAATTACCGGACTCGAGAACCTCGGTGAAACGGTAACCAACCGAGACACGATATGTTACACACTCAACGCCTTTCCCAGAACTCCAGAATGGACCTCAATCATCGATATCTACTACATCTCAAAGGACCTAGAGGTAAGTACCTTAAAGGAATTATTTTCTACTCTTAAATTACATGAAACCAAATATGCAGGAACATCAAAAGACTCAAGACAGATTATGGCGCTAAATGCAACCAAGAAGGATGAACCCGAGTCAGATTCAGAAGAAGATCAAGAAGCTTATATGATAAGAAATTTCAAAAATGTTCTTTAGATCTAATAAATTTAAAAAAATGCAGAATAAGAAAAATCTAAGGAATAGAAGAAGGGTTCGTTGCTACTAGTGTCAAAAGGAAGGACACTTAAAAAAAGATTGCCCAGAACTCAAGAAGGATAAAGTCAAGATACCCAAGAAGCACAAGAACCTAAAAGCAATTTGGGACGACAGTTCTGTTGGTGCAACCTTAGGTCAAGGTTGACCTGGTTGACCCGACTCGAGTTGACCTGACTCGAGGTGTATTTTGATGTTTGACGAGAATAGAAAAGTTGTATCTTGATGTTTGACAAGAATACAAACTTGGGATATTGTGGGTGCAACCTTTGATCAAGGTTGACCTGGTTGACCCAACTTGAGTTGACCTGATTCGGGTAAAGTCCAAGTATGGAGACTTGGCACAGGAAAAGTCCAAGTATGGAGACTGGCACGGAAAAGTCCAAGCAGGGAGCTTGGCACGGGAAAAGTCCAAGCAGGGAGCTTGGCACGGGAAAAGTCCAAGTATGGAGACTTGGCATGGAGAAGTCCAAGTATGGAGACTTGGCACGGAAAAGTCCAAGTATGGAGACTTGGCACGGAAAAGTCCAAGTATGGAGACTTGGCACGGGAGAAGTCCAAGCAGGGAGCTTGGCACGGAAGAAGTCCAAGTATGGAAGCTTGGCATGTGAAGTCGGAGAGGGCTCGGCAGCTCGTTCTCCGGACTAGGTCAGAGAGGGCTCGGGAGCTCGTTCTCTGGACCAGACGTGGAAGTTAGAGAGGGCTCGGTAGCTCGTTCTCTGGACTGGATGAAGTCAGAGAGGAGTCGGTAGCTCGTTCTCTGGACTGAATGGAGTCAGAGAGGGCTCGGGAGCTCGTTCTCTAGACCGGACGAAGTCGGAGAGGGCTCGGTAGCTCGTTCTCCGGACTAGGTCAGAGAGGGCTCGGGAGCTCGTTCTCTAGACCGGACGAAGTCGGAGAGGGCTCGGTAGCTCGTTCTCCGGACTAGGTCAGAGAGGGCTCGGGAGCTCGTTCTCTAGACCGGACGAAGTCGGAGAGGGCTCGGTAGCTCGTTCTCCGGACTAGGTCAGAGAGGGCTCGGGAGCTCGTTCTCTGGACCGGATGAAGTCGGAGAGGGCTCGGTAGCTCGTTCTCCAGACTAAGTCAGAGAGGGCTCGGTAGCTCGTTCTCCGGACTAGGTCAGAGAGGGCTCGGTAGCTCGTTCTCTAGACCGGAAAGGCTTTAGGGTTTAGGCCTAGGAAGCTCTAAGGCATTGGATCGGTCTGATGACCGATCCAGTGATACTCTGATTGTCTGGATCGGTCTGGTGACAGATCAGTAACCAAACAGAATGTTTCTGTGGGTTAACTAATCGGTCTGTAGACCGATCAGGAAGCGATGGACTTCAAAGAGCGATAGGAGGGGATCGGTCTGTGGACCGATCCACCTAAAGTCTGATCGGTCCACAGACCGATCAGACTTCGAAGCCAACTCTCTGTGAGAGTTGGTTGATCGGTCTGGGGACCGATCAGCCTAGGGCCTGATCGGTCCACAGACCGATCGGGAGTCTCCCAGACCGATCAGGTTGGAGCCTGATCGGTCCAGGCCTAGCCGTTGCGACACAACGGCTAGATTTCTGTGTTGCTCTTTGTCTTCTTCGCAGGTGCAGGATATAAGACTGCTACAGGAGAAGAAAGATTTCTATCGATACAAACTTCTTCTTGTTCCTCACTCTTGCGATCTGAGATTTGCTGAGCTCCCTATTCCTGAAGCTTCGTGTGAGCTTCCCTCGACTGGGTGATCAGCTGCTGTTGACATCGTGAAGTTGCTGCTTCATCGAACTCCAGTTGACGAGAAGGCAAGCAAAGTGTTGTTACATTTATATTGTTCTTGTTTTCTTTCTCTATTGTTTGTACTCCATTCTTGTTGTTGCAAGAGAGATTGTGGCGAGGTTTCTCCACCCAGAAGGAGTTCATATTAGCCGGTTATCCGGGTCTCATCCACCGACGGATTGGTAGGCTTCGTCCACCTTACGGACACGCCGAGGAGTAGGAGTATCATCTCCGAACCTCGTTACATCATCGTGTTTGAGGTTTGATCTTCTCCACTTTCGTTTCTACATTGTATTTCCGCTGCGCTAATCTAAATTGTAGGAAGAAACGATAATTTGAGGTCGGCTATTCACACCCCCCTCTCTAGCCGTTATCCGAAGGTCCTAACAAGTGGTATCAGAGCGAGGTTGCTCTTCGACGAATTAACACCCGGGGGAGCACAAGCTAGAGAATGGATCAACTTGGAGAAGACATCACGATTCCACCCTTCTACGATCGCGACGACTTCGCGTATTGGAAGGTAAGAATGAAGTATTTTCTTATGACTAACCTAGAAAATTGAAATTGTGTACGAGTAGGTTTTACTCCTCCGGTGGATAAAAAGAGAGAACCTCTCGAGAAGAAGAAGTGGACGAAGGAACAAATCCACCAATCCACAATCAACGACGAGGTAACGAAAATCCTTGAATTTTCATTACCTAATGATATCGTGTGTAAGATAGGTGGATACAACGATGTCAAGGAGTTGTGGAACAACTTGGCTAAGTTCCATGAGGAGAGCTCCAATTCAAGTTATGAAGAGGAGTCAAGTGAGCCAAGTAGCTCACATCATGGAGGTATGAAATTAGAAGTTAAGGGCTACTCAACATCTAAGGAAGAAGAGGAGGAGAGTTCTTCATCAAGATTGGTGCAAGAAGAAGCCTCTACCTCCGGAAGGGATGAAGAAGAGAGCGTATATCCATCCTCAACCCTAGGTAACTCAAGCAACTTAATTTCAAATAAATTACATATAATGTTCTTTGAGTGTAGGGAATATGAGCATTACAAGAGTAAATATCCAAAGAGGATTAGGAAGACTCCACCGGCACCACAAGTCAAGGAAGCCGGAGTCCCGATACGCAAGGGCAAGGAGCACGTGGTGTGCTTCCAATGCAAGCAAAGGGGACATTATAGGAGCCAATGTTCGAGGGGGAGGCAACTTCACAAGGACAAGAGACCAAGCACATCTATGGGGGGAGCTAAGGCAAACCCTAAGGTATCTTTTAAGGCACATTATTGCAATTCTAATAAGAAGCATGCTAGTAGCTTTATTGCAATTGCCAATGATGATAAGCATGATAACCATAGAAACCGATACATGTGCTTAGGTGCCAAACATGTTAGTCTAGGTAAGGATGATACTAGAAATGCCAACCCTAGAATTAACTCATCTAAGATTAAGGAAAACCTAGATAGGAATCCCAAAACAACAAGACATATGCCTAGGAATACCTCAAAGAAAAATGACAAATTAAAACTTGAGGTATTAGAGAAGGAAAATCAAGTCTTGAGGTCAAGACTTGACACCTTAGAAAAGACTCTTAAGAATTTGGAGAAGTCAACTCTAGGGTCTAAGGGTCAAAAGCAAAAGCCCAAGGACATAAGAGGTTTGAGTCACAAACCTAAGTCTCAAGTGGTCAAGCCCACTTACCATAATGTTCCATTCGATTATGGAACAAGACCTAGGGCTAGGAAGACCATCACCAAGGTCACAAGGGGAGTCACCCCTAGAGTTGATCTTGATGAGTCCCAAATGACCAAGGCTTTAAAGCCTAGGAGGGTCATTAGGAGGGTTGCTAGGGAAGTCATCCCTAGTGAATATTTAGTGAACCCAATGAGCTCAAATAGGTTTTGGGTTCCTAGGAGCATGATTCCATCACGCTAGATGGGTTAGGGTGTGTCAACCTTAATTGGATAGGTAGTTAATCTAATCATGGCAAAAGGTGGCATTTTAGGAAGTTTCAAGGTATAACCAAGCCTTGAAAATGAAATTAAAAATTATTCCTAAGGTGATTAGGATGTGCCAACCACATTTGAGGAGTTTTCTAGGATCAATCTAATTGGCACATAGTGATCTAAAAATCTTTAGTATATGATTTTAGGTCTATTACACTTAGGAATATAGAATTTGTGGCAAAATGATCAAAATTATCAAAAATGACAACTAAGGCTAGAATTAGGTATTTTCTATACCTTTATATGTTATTTTCCATATATTGTTTGTCATATGCATGTCATGACATCATATTTATTTTATTATCATTTGAAATGTCTTGATAATGCTTAGGTTAGTTATATGTCATGCCTTATTTAAGTTTCATACTTTATGACATGACATCATGACATTGGCACATGTTTTCACTTATGATATTATTTTATGCCATGTCATCATCTCTTGCATTTATGATCAATTAAATTGATTTAAGGATAAAAACTCAATTTGATATGGAAATCAAATTGTTGTCTAGAAAATGCATGAGAACTTAGCTTAAGATGACCTAAACCCATATCTCACATCAAAATTGACTTGGATGTGTTTGATACACCTTAGATGTGTGTGAGATATTAGGATTATGAGTTAGGATCAAGGTGCATAGCTCTTGTACCTAGATGAGCCTAATTCTAAATTGAGGATCATAGGGAAAGATTGTGTACAAGTCATGTACATTTAGCCCTATGATTGTGATCCTAAATTGAATGGTTTAAAATCATTTCAAAATTGATTTGAAAAACCTTGATGAAGCTTTTCTAGTGATAGCATTCATCATTGAGCAAGTTGATACAAAGATGGATTAACCTTGAACTATTTCAAAGTTTTTCGAACTTTGTATCAAGATTTGAAAATGGAAGTTATTTTCATAGAAAACTATTTTTACATGATAATATATGTTATGAGGAATGTATTCTCAAAATTTTACAATTTTTGGAATTTTCTATGAATTTTTAGGGGTTTCTGAATTTCGGGAGAAAAATCAGAAATTTCTATTAGAGCTTTGTGGACCGATCAGAGGGGATGCTGATCGGTCCAGGGAGGTCTGGATCGGTCACTGGACCGATCCAGGGAAGTGTGGATCGGTCTGGTGACCGATCCAGTAAAGGGCTGAGCGTGCCAAAATGCTGATTTTCGACTGATTGTCTGAAATTTCAGCTGGAAGTTGGTATTTTAGATTTCTAAAGGATTGAAACTCTCCAAGACATTGTTGGTGAAATGGTCAAGGGGGAGTTGACCTTAGGGGGAGTTTTACCTATTGGTCAAGCGGGAGTTGACTTTTAGGGGGAGTTTTTACTCGTCAAGATTAGTGATATGGGGATTATCACTATGTTGATTGTTGTATTTAGTATCAAGGGGGAAATTAAGGGTTTCAATGAAAGGTATGGGACTTTCATTAGGAAGAAACTCTTGACCTTGATTCACTCTTTTTGATGTGTGTCAAAAAGGGGGAGAATGTCTAGAGAATGTTCAAGGAAGAACATTGGAATTTGGGGAGAATGCTCAAGGAAGAGCATTGGAGAACTATTGGAAAACCTAAGTTAGGTTATCGAGTTAACCTAACTTGATTATGGTTTTTGTCAAACATCAAAAAAGGGGAGATTGTTGGTGCAACCTTAGGTCAAGGTTGACCTGGTTGACCCGACTCGAGTTGACCTGACTCGAGGTGTATTTTGATGTTTGACGAGAATAGAAAAGTTGTATCTTGATGTTTGACAAGAATACAAACTTGGGATATTGTGGGTGCAACCTTTGGTCAAGGTTGACCTGGTTGACCCAACTTGAGTTGACCTGATTCGGGTAAAGTCCAAGTATGGAGACTTGGCACGAGAAAAGTCCAAGTATGGAGACTTGGCACGGAAAAGTCCAAGCAGGGAGCTTGGCACGGAAAAGTCCAAGCAGGGAGCTTGGCACGGGAGAAGTCCAAGTATGGAGACTTGGCACGGAAAAGTCCAAGTATGGAGACTTGGCACGGGAGAAGTCCAAGCAGGGAGCTTGGCACGGGAGAAGTCCAAGTATGGAAGCTTGGCATGCAAAGTCGGAGAGGGCTCGGCAGCTCGTTCTCCGGACTAGGTCAGAGAGGGCTTGGGAGCTCGTTCTATGGACTGGACGTGGAAGTCAGAGAGGGCTCGGTAGCTCGTTCTCTGGACTGGATGAAGTCAGAGAGGGGTCGGTAGCTCGTTCTCTGGACTGGATGGAGTCAGAGAGGGCTCGGGAGCTCGTTCTCTAGACCGGACGAAGTCGGAGAGGGCTCGGTAGCTCGTTCTCCTGACTAGGTCAGAGAGGGCTCGGGAGCTCGTTCTCTGGACCTGACGAAGTCGGAGAGGGCTCGGTAGCTCGTTCTCCGAACTAGGTCAGAGAGGGCTCGGGAGCTCGTTCTCTGGACCGGATGAAGTCGGAGGGCTCGGTAGCTCGTTCTCCGGACTAAGTCAGAGAGGGCTCGGTAGCTCGTTCTCTGGACCGAACGTGGAAGTCGGAGAGGGCTCGGTAGCTCGTTCTCCGGACTAGGTCAGAGAGGGCTCGGTAGCTCGTTCTCTAGACCGGGAAGGCTTTAGGGTTTAGGGCTGGGAAGCTCTAAGGCATTGGATCGGTCTGATGACTGATCCAGTGATACTCTGATTGTCTGGATCGGTCTGGTGACCGATCAGTAACCAAACAGAATATTTCTGTGGGTTAACTGATCGATCTGTAGACCGATCAGGAAGCGATGGACTTCAGAGAGCGATAGGAGGGGATCGGTCTGTGGACCGATCCACCTAAAGTCTGATCGGTCCACAGACCGATCAGACTTCGAAGCCAACTCTCTGTGAGAGTTGGTTGATCGGTCTGGGGACCGATCAGGCTAGGGCCTGATCGGTTCACAGACCGATCAGGAGTCTCCCAGACCGATCAGGTTGGAGCCTGATCGGTCCAGGCCTAGCCGTTGCGACACAACGGCTAGATTTCTGTGTTGCTCTTTATATTCTTCGCAGGTGCAGGATATAAGACTGCTACAGGAGAAGAAAGATTTCTATCGATACAAACTTCTTCTTGTTCCTCACTCTTGCGATCTGAGCTTTGCTGTGCTCCCTATTCCTGAAGCTTCGTATGAGCTTCCCTCGACTGGGTGATCAGCTGCTGTTGACATCGTGAAGTTGCTGCTTCATCGAACTCCAGTCGACGAGAAGGCAAGCAAAGTGTTGTTACATTTATATTGTTCTTGTTTTCTTTCTCTATTGGTTGTACTCCATTCTTGCTGTTGCAAGAGAGATTGTGGCGAGGTTTCTCCACCCAGAAGGAGTTCATATTAGCCGGTTATCCGGGGTCTCATCCACCGACGGATTGGTAGGCTTCGTCCACCTTACGGAAACGCCGAGGAGTAGGAGTATCATCTCCGAACCTCGTTACATCATCGTGTTTGAGGTTTGATCTTCTCCACTTTTGTTTCTACATTGTATTTCCGCTGCGCTAACCTAAATTGTAGGAAGAAACGATAATTTGAGGTCGGCTATTCACACCCCCCCTCTCTAGCCGCTATCCGAAGGTCCTAACAAGTTCATCATCTGAGTATGAAATACATGGCGGACTAGCACTGATGGCGAGCTATGAAGGGCAAAGTACATCAGAAGCCAGCATCGATGAAGGGAGAGCAACTTCAGATGAAAGCAGCGAAGGGGGGGGGGAGTGTCAGACTTCAAGTTTGATATAGTAAGTGAGGTATGCCTCCTATCTCCTGATCAGCTTTATTATGGTATTAAGTCTATGGAAAAATTCATGTACAAATTAAAAAGTAAAAATAATAAATTAAAAAAATGAAAACTTAGAAATAAAATTTTTTTTAGCAAAATCATGTTTGTTAGAAGATCTTGATAAAGTGAGACTTAAAAATGATAAATTAAAAGAAAAATAAAAAACTTGAAAAATTCTACTTGTTCAAATATTTCTGCTTTTAAAAATTATAGAGGATTAAATTGGTACTATAGGTTTCGCAAAAGTCAGATCAGAAAAATATCAAAAGTCTATATACTTAGAAAATATCTTATTAACTCTGTAGGAAGGAACCTCTATTGGGTTCCAAAAACTTGTTTAATTTGAATATATAAAATTAAGACCTAGCACTTTCAGTGAGAAAATTAAACTTTTAAATTCTTTATAAGGCTTTGTCTAAAAAGTGGTTGTTACTCCAATAACCAAGAAGGCATAGTACTTCGCCACTGCCTGGAAGCCAAGTATTAAATAAAAAAGTTTAATTGACTAATTGAAAAAGCATTGAATTGAAATTACTTAATGTTTTTAAGGGTTATTCAATTTGTTTTAGAAAATTCTCAAAAGTATTTATGTTTGCAAAAACTTAGAAAAAATTTTTTTACTTAGAAAATTAAATTGTTCTCATTTAGAATTTTTTTTTTGCCTGAAAATTTTCTAACTTAAATCTTTTTTAACATAAATTTTTTTTTTAACTTAGAAAATTAAATTGTTCTTACTTAGAAATTTTCTTAATTATAAAATTTTTTTCTGCCTGAAAATTTTCTTACTTAAATTTTTTTTAACACATAAAATTTGTTGCAAATTTTTTTTAAAATGTTAAAGTCAACCTTAGACGTGTTAAGAACCCCATATTTTTATGTGATCAAAGGGGAAAAAGAATGTTAAGTCTAGGGGGAGGTATAATCAAAAAATTTTCATTGAAATATCTTATTTGTACTTATTTGCAAAATTATTTGTCTTTACATTATGTTTGTTTTACTCTATCTTAACTTGGGTTGCTCACATCAAAAAGGAGAAGATTGTTGGAACCCCAAGGTGTTTTGATGTGATCAACAAGTTAAGTTAGGTCATGTTTGGTTTAATCCTTGTGTCTAAGTGTGCAGGAGCTTAGGAGCACAGGAAGTCGAACGGAAGACGCGGCTAGCTAGAAGGACAGCACGGGGAGAGAGCCGACGGGCTCAGTGCGTCTGAGGGACGAGGTGCCACGGAAGAGTACACCGGTGGACGAGAAGAACGTACGCGACGTTCGAGGGACGAGAAATCGGGAAGGAAGGCTTCTTGAGGAGAAGGCCGGAACTTGGGTTCGGGTGAACCCTTTTCCGGATGGCCGAGATCACCCAAGCAAGAGGAGCCAGAGCGGAAGAGCCGGACCGAGGTGAGCTGAATCGGAGCAGACGTCCCGAACCGAAAAAGTAAATTATGTTGACTTTCTTGGTCCAAGTGCCCGGAACCCTTTCGGGTGCCCGGACCTGGATGATTATCCAAATCACAGTCAACACGATTTGTGCGAGAAGGGATAAAATTTTATCCCCTCCTAGGCGCCTGGAACCCTTCCAGGCACCCCAATCAAGACTATAAATATAGCCTTGGTCCAAGAAACTGCATAAAAAAACTTATAATTCACTTGTAAACCATTTCTCTGTGCTATACTTTTCTTATGTGCTGTTAACGCTGTAAGAGGCTACTCCACCCGAAGGAGATCTTCAGATAGTGCACTACTTTCTTCTTGGATTAACAATCTTCTGATTGCAAGCCAAGTAACTCCTTTGTGTCTGCTTTCTTTTAATTAGTCTCTGTCTTTTTAATTGCAAGTATTCTTTATTTAGTTGATAGTCCGGGAAAGGGTAGATTTATTTTTTCATAGCAATTCACCCCTCCACTCTTACCGGCCTCCAAAGGGACCAACAGTCTCGGCTCATGGTGATGTAACAAATGGCCCGGTCGGGGCCCCTTAAGTGGCAAAGCAGGAGAGGGCGTTCGCCACTTGGGAGCGGAGGCAGGAGAAACTTCCTTCTTCCGAGCAAACTAAGCTTCTTTCACGTTGATGTACTTGGTGACTCGTCCAAGCAGATGATTATAGTCTCTCGGAGACTTCTTAGTAAGGGATCGAAAGAAATCATTATGTGTGAACCCTTGGGAGAAGACGTTCGCTAGAATCTCCAGGGTGGCCGATAGGACGTCCATGATTACTTGATTAAATTTTTTGATATAAGCCCTTAGCGTCTCCTTGGGCCCTTGTTTGAGAGAAAACAAGCTCAGCGTCATCTTATGGGAGCGGCGTTTGGGGATCTAGTGTGGCCGACTAGAAGGGGAGTTGGATAGACGTCACCCCAAATTGATTGCCTCATACATATTCGTTAGTATGCAAGCGGAAATACAATACCAAACACGAATACAAAAGCTAAAGACAAAGAAAGAAAAAGTAAACTACTACACGTTGTTTAACATGGTTCGGAGATAAGACTCCTACTCCATAGCTGTCCATAAGGTGGACGACCCCAATCCATCGATGGATGACTCCTCGGCAAACTCCGGTTAGCTCACGTAGCTCATTGTGGGTGGAGAAAGCTCACCGCAACCCTCACAAGAACACTTGAGACGCTAGGGCACAGGTAGACTACTGATAGGGGTTAACCACCTCTATTTCGTCAACCTTAACCAAGCTTCCAAGGCTTGGTTATATAGGTCACGAGTTGGAAAACCCCGCCTATCAGTCGACTGGTGAAAGTGTCAGTCAACTGCCTTCTATGGAGATTCAACCATTACAACCCAACGGCTTGATACCAGTCGATTGGTGAAAGTACCAATTGACTGCTCCATACTGGTCGAGTGAACAGAAGTATTTTGTTCGCTCTCAGTCGACTATACCAGTCAACTGATGACGCTTCTTTACAACCTTGACCTCTTGCCTTCAAGTCTACTTCCTTTGGCTCTCGTCCCTAGGATGCACCCAAGCCCGTAGCTCGTTCCAATGTCATCCTTCACGTATGGCTCGAAGTCACTTCCCTCAGCTCTTGTCCTTACTGCATTGTCCACGGTCCCTCTGATGCTCCATCCTTCATCGGACCCGAAGCCATCAACCTGAGTCATATGTGTATCCTACAAACCTACATAAATCAAATACACATATCAAATACAAGGGTGAACCTAACTTAAACCCTTTGCCGAAACACCAAAATACATGATCGCATGGACTATTGGGATTACTCCAACAGTGATGACTGCTGGCGAAGTGATGAAGGAATGCTATCTGTTGGTGCAATTGACCCAAGTTTGGTCGGTATGATCATGATTTTGATGTGTGTGTCAAAGATTTTAAGTTAGACTTTCATATGTATTTGATATGTGTTTGAGTCTTGTAGGACTTGGTGAAACACACATGAGGAGCATGGGAAGCTCATCCTATGGCTCGGGTCCATAAGATCGATGAAGGATGGTGCATCCGAGGGACCACGGACGAGGAGCAACGGAGTGAAACCAAAGGAAGCGGACTTCAAGGCAACATGAAGGATGACACGGAGAGGAGCCGCGGGCTCGGGTGCATCTGAGGGACGAAGGCCGAGGAAGAGGACTTCAAAGGCGACTCCGAAAAGGATGAGAGTGTGAGAATGTAATGGACCGGTCTACTAGTCATGGAACCAGTCGACTGATCCAATTTCACAGAAAACACAAAATGCTTCTGTGTCATCGGCAAAGGGGACCAGTCAACTGGTACATAGTCATTGGCAGGATCGCGAATTCTGCAAAGTGTCGTTGGCTGTGTCCAACGGTCACACCAATCGACTGATGCATGGTTCAGTCGACTGGTGTCAGGTTGAGTTGATTTGTTGATCAACTCTCTTCACTTATAAAATAGGAGCTTTGAGGCAAAAAAAGAGGTTACTGATTATTGTTGAATCACTCCTTTGTCATTGTCCAAAGCTTCCAAGTCCACTCTTCCTTTCCAAACCTAAGATCCATCTTGTAAGAGGAAGAGAGCTTTGTGAGAGGTTGTACTCCACCAAGAAGGAGTAAGATCTAGCCGGAGATTGTCGGGGACTGATCCACCGAAGGATCAAGGGTTCGTCTACCTCAAGGACATGCCATAGAGTATGAGCAAGCAATCTCCGAACCATGTAAAGGAATCGTGTTAGCATTTGTATTCACTCTTGTTTGCTTTCATTGTTTTAGTTTTGTATTTACCCTATGCACTAATCTTTTGTAGAGAAGATATCGAAGTTGGGGGTGACCTACCTATCCAACCCTCCTTCTAGCCAGCCACTGATCCCCTACACTATCTTTGTACCGAGCTAGATAGGGTGGTGAGGAACACTTGACATTTGACTCCGTCTGTGTATTCATGGAGTATAGCTTTATTTTCAAATTTGAGTAGGTGATCCTCTAGGTCGCTTGCTCCTCCGTATTCTCCGAGCGACAAGAGTAGAAAATGACCCGGTAACTTATTTTCTAAGATTTCTTGGGAGAACAGCATGCTCGCCCATTCAAGAGAGTCGCTGGCCATTGGAGTTTTACCTTTCCTTAGGTCATGAGCAGGTAGGTGCATTCTGAGAAGATGATCCGTGTGGCCTTTCCGCTCGGCTCATGTCATCAAGGGGTATTCAGACCAACGCTCGATGATATACAATCGATAATGGAGGTATGAGCGAAAGGCTAGTCGACTGCACAGGTGCTAGCGGGACGGCAACTGAAGGAGGATGGATTTGTTGGAATTCGGTCGGGCCTTCCATTTGAATCCCGTGCTCAGCTTGCAGGCTGGTTATAGATACAATAAGGTCGTTAGGAAGAGGGCACCCATTCGTTGCTTACTACTATTGCGCCAATCTAGCTGCTCGGACGACTATTAATAGTTCTAAATCTTCCTACGACAAAGTTGCTATGATGAGTCATCCAGTCTCGTCCATCTTCATGTCTCAGATGCAGATGAAGTTCCCACAAACGACGTAAAATATGATCCTGTCCGAAAACGGAGAAGATGCCTGACTAGGAAGGTGGTTTTATTGCTTGAAGACTCTGATTCAGTAAAAAGTGACTCTAAGCGATCCAGCGTGTCAAAAGGAGCGTTAATGACCAGACCAGGGAAGGGGTTCCCGGCATAGGCCCTCCGACGTTCAAGTCAGTGATCGAGTCGAATAAATGAATAGTAGAATGAATAGTAGCTATAAATATGTAAAATTACATAGCATCACGTACCTCTGCCTGTACATGGAGATCCCCTTTTATAGTGTTATTGATTGTCTGTGCATGAATTTCAAAGCGTTTCTAAACTAGGATAGACCATAAAGATGCTCTAACATCTTTCCTAAAATGGACCCATAATCTCGGACCCATAATCTCTGCATTTGGCAAAGATGAAGCTTCTAATGTACAACTTGCATATAGAATATTCTCTATCCTCCATGGCACAAGATGCCAAAAAGGAATATGAGGTCGTTGGATTGAGGGGCCCACAATATGCTTACATGGCAAGCCGACCGAGTTGCTCCTGTGATCCAATCGGCAATCACTAGTACGAGCCAGTCGATCGTATTTTATAGAGTGTTGTCAGGGACTCATCCATCACCCGACCTATCTATTTAGCCAAAGAGTTCAATCGGACCAAACGTCTATTTTTTCGATCGGATTATAGTTCCGATTAGTTGAACTACTCAACTAAGCTAGTTAATCATGTTATCTTCAAGTGGTAAAAGAGTCTTGGCTCTGGAGAGTATAGACTTAGTCTTAAGTTATTCATCAATATTGAGGGGCTCGGCGTCCAACCGACGCAATGATTCAGTCGGATAATCTCTCGGCCTCGATGATTAACTACGCTAGATTCAAGGGTTGACTTTTCCTTGACTTTGATCGTCATATCAACTAGCCTCCTAAACTCTAACCTAACTCAGGGGGCACACCTCCATCGTCGTATCATTGGTCATAATTTAAATTTTTTTAGTAAAAAGTAAAAAAAACACATGTTTTAGTTAAAAAAGCATTTTTAAAAACTAATTAGAATAATGATTTAGCATATTTTTTCTCATTTTTTTTTTCAAATTTTAGTATTATCGTAATATATACCCTACTAATTACTTTAACTAATGAAAAATTATAATAAAGTACTTATTAAATTAATTTTAACTAATTTAATAAAATTATTTAATGTTGATTAAAATTATTTTATTTTGAATAAAATAACTTTAACAATTTTTAGCACTTATAATCATAACTCTTATAATAATGGGATATCATTTCTAATCCACTTAAAATAATTTTATTAGAAATCATTTTGAAAATTTAAAATAATTTTATTTGATCATATTAATAAAATATTTTGATATAATAATATAAGTTTAAAACATTTTGATTAAATTTGATAATAATTTCTATGGTAATGTTAAAATATTTTTTTTATTAATTTCGATTAACTTGAAACATGTTAAAGTAAATTTATTAAATTACTCATAACTTCAATAACATGACTGGTTACGACTGCACTTGACCTACCTTCCTACCAACCATTTACCTCCACTTCTGTTAGGATGATAATGGGACAGATCCAAATCCGGCTCTATAATAAATTCTTCCCAATGGAGTAGATTTAGATCCATCTAAATAGATCTTAGACGGATTCAGAGCGAATCTTGGGTTTAACTGATTCTAATCAGGACCCGTCCCACCGGATTTATGGGGCAGGGCATCCGTCGTCATCCCCCTTCAAGACTACCATAATATTAAAATATTTTTAGTTAAATTAAAGGGATTAAATTAAATTAGTGCTTGTTTTATCAGTTTTTATAAGTAAACAAGTGCCCTTTTATTTATAACGAAATTTAACTAAATTAAAACATTTTCTATTTTAAATTATATATAATTTTTAATAAAATTTATTTATCTGTTAATAAATAAATCAAAATCTCTGTAAAAGATATTCCGACATCTTAAATTATATACTAAAGCAAATAAATAAATTCAATTGTATTCGCTCCTCTTTACTAAATTTGAATTATGTATTTTTTTAATGATCGACAAGTACCAAACGTAAACACGTCCGTCAGCTGTATTAATGTACCATTACGCGATGTGGGACCATAATCGCCATTTAATATACCGCTGCCAAAAATTCCACATCCACAAGCTACTTCTCCGTTCTCCACTTGGGTTCTTCCCTTCGATTGGAACAACCGGAGCATAGATCGATCTTCTCCATTTAGGGTTCCGCCTCCTCAATCTTTGCTAAAGAAGGCAGCTCTGAGTTGCAGCTTCCTATCTAGCTTGAAGCTCTCTCTTGGAGTCGACTCTCTTGGTGTCCCTTGGAGCTTGACCTCGTGGTGGAGTCGAGACTCAGCTTTTATTTTTCAGTTCCTTTTATCGTGGGTGGTGTCCTGTGAACTTATCATAATTTGCACATCAAATATGTTAAAACCACTTTGCTTGAACCAACATTTTAATATAAATTTACAGCCAAACACCGCGATTCCATAAGACCGGATCGATAACGCAGGACTAATTACGACGTCCTCTCTCCCACTTTGGGAGATGGTAAACCAACGCATTTCCAGCGTGCAATGAAAGCCGTAGATTCAGGACACCTACTTTCCTGGTCACCCGTCGACCTCGACCCCGTCTAGGTACATTTGAAGGCAGGACCAGATCCTAGGCTTAAACACGTCTACCTCCTGTCTCTAACTCCCCTACGTGATGTGGGACTAAAAGCACAGACCGTCCGCAATCGCCATTTCAAATTGCCTCTGCCAAAAATTCCACATCCGCGAGCTCCTTCTCCGTCCTCGATCTTCTCCATGTAGGGTTCCGCCTCCTCGGTATTGCCTAAGAAGGCTTCTCTGAATTGCAGCTTCCTATCGAGCTTGAAGCTCTCCTTCTAGCATCGGTTGGAGCTTGACCTCGTTGTGGATTCCAGACTTATGGTTTTCTTTCTCGGTTTCTTTTTGTATGAAAATGGCGCGCGACCGGATCAGGTCGCGGGTGTGCGGGAGTTCGATGCCCACTTTACGAGCGTGGATTTGGATCGCCAGCACGGAGGCGGTGGCTTTGTTTCAGGCACCCAATTTACCCAGACTTGTTCTGACTCAGGTAGCGCTACATTCTAACCATTAATTTGTTTCAGGCAGTTGTCATTGATTCAATTCTTTCAGTGATGAAGCGAAAACAACTTGTTCTGATCCGCATATGCTTCTTATCTGTTTTCTCACTTCGTAAAATTGGGCTTCCATTTCATCTTTGGATATTATTAATTCTATACTAAAAACTATTGCCCACAATAACTGAATTTCTCTAAATGATTGACTAATTTTGCAACATCAACATGAGAATTCATTTCTGATGTCATATCTGCTTTACTGATCGACCGACATTTTTAGTGTTTCTTCAGTTTTTTTTTTGTTTTTTTTTTTTGTAAAAACTAGCCATCCACATGGGCCATTGAATGTGGTTTGTTGCCATCTGAATCAACGGCTTGGATTGAGTTGGGGTTCTTTAGGCTTGTTTCTTCCTGTGTTAACTTAGTTGGGAGCAAGCATCAAAAGTATAGCCATTTGATTGGAGTTGAAACTACTACAGTTCTAAAAATTTTCCAACTTATATAACTATTTTGTGCTTCTATGAGATAGTCAGATTCATTAAGACATCCCTTAGGGGTGGGGATTGGATAATAGGCAAATTGATAGATGAAAGTAGATTCCCGCCGATGTTCGGAATTTAATCCACTATCCAATCCCTTTTTTCTCCTATATGAGTGAGCCCTTGCTGATTTTTTACCAAAGTACTCTGAAGCGAAAGTTCTTTTGTAAACACTTCTATTTAATGACTTGAAGCACCAAGTACTTCTCTAGTTATGGCATTTTTGTGTGCCCTTTAGAAGTCTTCTAGTCCCCCTTGTCGATGTTGCAACCATTAATAAGTGCAAATTTGGTTAGACAGCTTTTGAGATAGGTTGACACATGCATCTTCAACTCCTCTTCCATTCACCAAAATGTATAGCATCTTCAAAGGGTAAGGTTTGCCCTGAAGATTCATAATTGAGAAGCAAGGATAAGTTGTTTTTTCTCCTGTTGGTTTCTCAAATTGTTGCCAACTCTAATGTTTTCAAGAAAGAGGATCTGATCAAAATGGGGGAAAATTTGAGGTAATTGCTGAGAACTATGGCTTCCATGAGAATGAGACCCATAGGAACAGATGTTAAACAATTTATGTTATATATCAATATATGCTATGTGTTTACTAAAGTTTCAGACATTGTTTCTTCAACGATTCAAATACCGGCAAGAATGAGTTGTGCCAAGAAGTAGTTTCACTCACTCAGACCTTCAACTAGAATTTAAACTGAGCCCTATTGGGTCTTGTCGCTCTGCACTTACTTCCTAGTAACAATTTAATGTGTTGCTTGCTGTCAGCTATGCTTTTTTCGCCCCAAGACTTCAGTCTTCTTGAATGTATTGCTCATTGTTTAAATTACTAGATCAACTGCATGAGTCCTATGTCTGTCCAGGTTCTTTTGGTGTTCCAATCTACTCTATGAAAATCAGTGAACTTAAATTTTGCAAGGTCCTGGATACCGAGTTTGTCAGTATCGACCAAGCAACCTATTCGGTCTCATAGTGGTGAGATTTCCAACAGTTCCCCCTTTCTTGATTTTTTTTTCCCATTGCATTATATGATAGATGCAAAAAAAAAAAAAGATTTACAGGTTTATTGGTGAGCTTGGAAATATATTAATGCTGTCCTTGTGTGCATTTTTTTTGTTCTTAAAAGTTTTTGTTAGATTTAACATTGGCCTCTACTTTCCATCAAAATTGATTCATCCAAAATTGAATGGATTTGAGGGGAAGGGAGGGAAGTGATAGAATATAACTGTACTCATGTTTCCACGAACACCATTGACCATCACTTTGTCCTTAATTGTCCAAAACCACTTCTTGTTTGAGACCTCCAAAACTGCCACCATTAGTTGCCGACCAATGACCATCGAACATCATCACTTGTCGATGACGATGATCGTATGGAACTCCACTTTTGGTGGCCACTTGCTGGCTGATGGTTGCTAGTCATCACTAACCTTCACACCTAAAAACATAATGTAGGTTACCTTCATTTTTTTTTTTTTACCTCTTGTTCCTCCACTTCCCTCCTTCAGTTTTCTTTCCCTTAAATTCTGTTCCTTCCAAGTACGCAATTTAAAAAAAAAAGTATTCCAAACTTTTTCCCAGCCTTTTGTTTCACTACCTTATGCTAATTCATTAATAAATTAATTTGGCAGTGGGACCAAAAATGTTTTTGATGATTAGCTATGAACAAAGACAGTGATTAAATCCCCTTGCTATATTGATGGATATAAGCTTTTATTACAGATTATGACATTTTACTAGAAAATTGAGTTGTGCTGGAATTGTACTGACAAACTTGGAGGAAAGTCAAAAAATCATTAAAAACCTTTGAGCTGTATGCAGTTGTTTCCACAACCATCTAATCAATGAGCTAGGAATTAATTATATTACGAGTAAATGATCACAAAATTGATGTATTCTTCCACTGTAACTTTTCCAAAATTTTACAATTAAAGAGTAAAACTGAATCAAACTAATGAAAACAAATAAAAATAAAGAAATACTAGTTTTAATTCCTCAAAGTTTGTACTATACTCAAGGGCATCTGGTGCTCCTTCCTGGCCCTCCAAAGTAGAAATAGTTTCCCCAGACACTATTGCTTCTGGCCTGAATGTCATAGCAATTTGGATGATCAGCAATGACCTTTAGGTTTGCTGCAGGGATGAGACTGTTGTCCCAGTCCACCACTTTCAAGTTCCTAAAGTAAGCCGCCTGCCTAAACCCTTGCTCGGCGTAATGCCCGCTGCCCATTTGAGTGGAGGTGTGGACGCCGGCCGGGCGAGTGTTGAAGATCTCACCTCCGAATTGCACCATCGTGGCATGTACCGCGAGGTGATTGAACAAGTAGGATGGCCAATAGCCCACCAGCACCCCGGGACCAAACTCCAGCCACCAATTCCCATGCTTTGGATCCTACATTCTCAAATTTAACTCACTGAACCATTGGAACAATGTTGTTGCTGAACAAAATACTTTAGCCATTTCTTTCATCTAATCAGATTCACTTTAGTCTATAAAATTATAATCTTTACAGAGTATCAATCAGTCAAAGACCAATTCTTAAAAGTGTAAGGCATTTCAGAAGTGCCCACTCAGAATCCACTGAGTGAACTGAGGATTCTGAATCTACCACTATCTCAATTGAGGACAGCAAAGTGGCATTCAAAGCGGTAGCAAAGTCAAAAGGAAGTATGATAAATAACTTGAAGTTTCTTTAGTAGAGTTGAATAGCAGATTTACTTAGTTAAAAAAAAAATTAAGATTTGATAGATATAGCTTACCTTCCATATCAAGAGACTGATATCGAATTGCTTGCCATTATAAGCTGAGACTGGAGATATTGCAGCACCTATTGCAATTCTATTACTTGTTTGGACGAAGCCCGAGCATAGTAAGTTGTAGCAACCTGTTTCTCGATATGCATCTGTCTATAGTGCAATGAAAATAAAGGAATTGTTTTCTTGAAGGAAACAAAAAAAAAAACTAGAGACTTACTGTCCAATAAGTGAAAAATCTAGGAGAGTTATCACCATACAGCTGTGGACTCACCTAAGATAGAAGAAAAAGAAAAAATCATTCTTGTTAATTTGCTAATAAAGAGATAAACTAGTCAAGACACACTTAACTCTTCACTATTACACCATGAATCAAATATCACCAACTATTTTGGCTTCTTGTCTCCATCAGTTGAGAGAAAAAAACTATTGAAGTCAGAATTTTGGCCTGAATTAGGTTGATCAGTTAATGTTGATGCAGACATAACCTAAGAGTCAGTAAAGTCTCTGTTTGGTAGATGATAATGAAATTAGAAAAACAAAATTCTATAACTCATTACCTCACCAATTTTTTTTATAAAATAAAAATATTCACAAAGCCTGTACAAAAGCACTAAATTAAGATAAAGGAAAAGTGGAGATGCCAATTACTTTTCCATCAAGCTCTACTACCACACTTTCCACACTATAATGACTTCTTGGTGTGGTTTCTTTCAGTATTATCTAAAATCATACATATTGAAGTATTAAGTTAGACTTGTATGTATGTATGTATATATGTACCTGCCATCCTGCTTCGATGGTGTTGAGATCAGTGGCGAAGGATCCAGAGATGACCCAAATTTGCGATAAGCTGAATTCGGAAGAAGAACTCAACTTTGGAGCCCACACATTTAAGCTTGCTTTGGCTCCATAAAGTTCTTCTCCCACAGCATAACCTACTGCATGCTGGATGCATCCCCACATAAAACATTTCATTAGTTCATATAATTAATATCCTGTATTTTCCTAAAAGAATTCCAGAAATAAAAAATATATTAAAAAAATTAGAGTATTATTTAATTCTAACATATGTTTGACTTGGTTAAGGAGTTCATGTGCAAATACAGTACGAAAAAAAAACAGTTTTTAGATTTAAATTTCAAGTTTAGTCAAACATTCAATTTAATTAGGATGGATAGTAGATTTTATTTGATTTTAATTAGATTTGAATGATTTATTGGCATCTATTCGACGCTTACAGAAGCGTCGGTAATAGCAACCTAATTTGATTTGACTGGTTTAATTTAATGATTTATGACGTCATGAGAAATTATCAATCACTGTACCTCATGGCTTCCGCCGACGGAATCTCGTTCCGCGCTGGCCGCCGGAGCCGGGGGCTTTCTGCCGAAGCTCCTCGCCGAGCTGGCTCGGAGTATGTCTTCTTCCCTGGTTCTCCGGATCGGCACGGTGCCCTCCGGGCACGTCTCGCCGCCGCCGCTCCAGAGCTGCTGTATTCCTCCTCCTCCTCCGCCGCCAGTTTTGTATCCTTTAGGCCTCTCCGGCGGATCCTCCACCACTGCTTCCGATCCTTGCAGAACCGGGTGATCGAACGCCGGCTGAAGGTGCGTCGAAACGCAGTCGATGAGATCGCCGTCAGGACTCTGCTCCGCCACCAAAACAGAGCATTTATTTGGATAATTTTTTTTTTAACGATTAATCAAAACCAAACCAGAAGATTTTCTTTATTTTTTACCTGGATTGTCTTGATAGTAGGCTTATTAATCTTCCGGAGTTGCGATCTTATTATTCGTTGATACTTTCGCAGCTCTTCGCCTGACCGCACCGCCGTGTCGTTTCCCCCCTCCGCCTCCGCCGCCGCCGCCGCCGCAGCCTCCGCGAGCACTAAAATCGCAAGAAAGGCGACAACTTGCGCCGCCCTGCAGCCCCAAGAAGCAGCCATAGAATCGATCTGAAGCGGACACAAGTAAGATCCTCCTCCTACATTCGCATGCTTGTCGTCTTCTTCTTCCTCCTCCAAAGCATCATCTTCCGATACATAAATTAAAAGAACGGGATGGGAGATTAGTCCGCCATTAATTAATCTGCAGGTGTTATTATAGAATTCCCTGCATGTGGGCGAGGAGCAATGAGGATGGAGCTCTGCTTTTTTTTTTTCCTTTATCTTTGCTGCCTTTTTCCCCCTTCCTCCTCCTCCTCCTCTTCTTCTCACATGATGATGGGTTTTATAGGTAGGTGGAGAAAAAAGGAGGGGAGGCATTGAATACTGATGCTGGGGAAGCTGGTGTTGCTTCTCTTCTTTTGATTGCAATTGATCTTTTGGGTTTGTGGTTTCTTCGCATTCATTTTGCTGGGAGTTCACTCGATTGAGAGGTCTGCAGGCATGCAAAGTGTTCTGCTCTCTTGTTTCTTCTCACATCCACTCCTCCTCCTCCAGTCCTCCTCTCGGTTCCCTAGATTGTTGCTTTGACTGGCCTCTGGTTCACTGTTTTGGAACCCAATTAGACACCAGACCTAACCGACTCACATAGTCTGACTCAATTGAGCTCAACTAGCTCATTTCAGCTCTATTGCTTACTCCACTTGATTGACTCAACTAACTCATCCAATTGTCACTCACGAGTTCATTGTCAATTTGTTTTTTTTTTATGTTTATTTTTGTTAGGTTTGACTTATACATCATCCGTCAAAGCACCTTACTGTCGAGCGAACACTGGACAAAACGTGGTATCAGTACCTTAATATTATTATTCATTTCAGCGGGTCAACTTTGAAACGTGAGAGGAGGAGAATACGTGCATAAATTAGGGTGTTTATCTTTTAGAATCATACTAAATATACATATTTTATGTCATAATTATTATGATCTTCACTGTAATAATACTAAAATTGAATTGTTAGTTGTTGTTTTTTTTTTCACATTTCATTCTTTCAATATTAAATTAAGTTATTCTATCAATTACTTTTAACTTCCTATACCTAATAGTATAGTTATGTTTTTCTTTCCTTAGTTGTTAAGAAGAGTTTAACTATAAATTTCTCAAGTTTTTAGGCTATTTCAAGACTTGATGTCAGTACTCTACTTTGATTAGGGGTAGCAATTTGGTTCGGATTCGGATTGACAGGTTCAAATTGACAGATTGACAGGTTGACAAATGACAACTTGAACCCGATCTGATTATTAATTCGGGTCAAAATATTCAACCTGAACCTAATCTGTTTATTTGCACTTGACCCGAACTTGACCCGTTTGACCCGAACATGACCTGAATTCATTAAAGAACTTTTGTATATTAAATTAAAAAATAAAAATAACATTTATCTATACAAATTGAAAATCCACATCATAAATGATAAGTCATGACAACATTGCAATCAATAGCATATCTCTATGTTTATAGTTTTAACTTTTTTAAATTTGTAATTTTAGTTTAAATTTATAATTATTTATAAACGGATTCGCAGGTTGTGATTAGGTCATTTCAGGTTGACCCGAACTCGACCTGTTTATTAATTGGATCAATTGGGTCGATCCGATTTCGACCCGAATCCGAAACTACCCAATTCTAACCTAATTTTTTTCGTGTTCGGTTCGGATTGTGTTTTCATATCGGGTCAAAAATTATTACCCCTAACTTCGATATTGTATGACTCCTATCGTCTAACTAAGAAGGGATCTTATTCAAAGAATACTGGATTGATAGATCGTCCATTACAAGCGCTTCTTGATTAATTCTAACGGTTGATGAAAAATTTTCATAAGACTAAACTAATTGATATGTCAACTTTAAAAAAAAAAAATTATTCTCACCTTGTGGATCCTTGTAAGTTTGAGTGGAGGATGCCTTGGCTCCTATTTACTGCATGTGAAGTCCGGGGAATAATGGTCCACACCCACAAGAACCAAAAGTATACAAGATTTCACTCTCAACCAAGACATGTAGATTCTATTCCCACTAAATAGGGTTTTCAAATCCAGACGACAGGGTGAATGAATAAATATCATTGATCGCTTAAGTTATGTTCTTTCTTGATCCAAATTCTAATTTAATGATCAAAAGCATCTTATGCTGGTAATGATATTATGAGTAGCTTAACCCTTCTTTGCAGGCTCACAGCACAAAAGATGAGTGCATTGCAACAGCTAGGGTTTGCCCCTGTTGTGCATATGCAATGAAAAGGCAAAGCACAAGGATCAAAAGAAAAATAGCTTAGAAGCTAATGCCATCTTTCCATGAGTTGCTACTGTTCCATACATAAAAAAAAAGGTATGAGTTGCAACTACAATTCATGCATGTTATGGACAGATCGAAACTAAAACTCAAGAAAGAAGAAATAGATATTGAACACCATGAACATTCAAGGACAAATGTTCTCCAACACAAAAGATGATAAAGTATCATCTTTTAGAGAAAGAAAGGGTAAAGAAATGAAAAGTACATAAGGGCAATGTTTTACAAAACAATAGAGATGATAAATTCAAAGGAAGAAAGAAATAAAGGAATCAAAAGTTCAGGGCATCCAAACTAAACATTCCTAATACTGTGTAAAACCTTTCTAATAGGCTCACATATGCTCATCTGTTTATCCACAGATTGGTTTTGAGACTGAAACTAGAAAAAGAGAGAGAGAGAGAGAGAGAGAGAGAGAGGATAAGAGTAATTCAATCTGCAGATTTTGATTAAACATTCAACTTCAGTCAATCAAAAGGCCTTTATCGACAATTATTTGGTCTATGGTAAACTAGTTAGAAGTGGTACTGCTGTAAGGGATTTAATCTTCTTGTTCCCACCGCATGGTCAAGAACTAACAAAATCCTTTTAGCATCTTCAAGTACTTAACAAAATAAATAAGAACAGTTCAATCTACAAACTTTGACCATACATTCAATTTAAGTCAATCAAAACCCTTTGAACGCCTTCATAAAACCCCAAACCCTAAAAACATGAAACAGAACCAAGATGAAACGAAGGAATAAAAGGATGATACATGTATAGAAACAGGTTTTCAAGAATCCTCCAATCGATACAAAAACCAAAATTTGACTTGCAGCAACAAAAAAAACATAAACATACTGTACATTGAAGATCTTCACAACATAATCCAGGAAAAAGAAGTCATTTCAAAGTAGAACAACACATATAATCACGCTACTCTTTCTGATAACCAAACATGTTGTCTTCTTTTAGAAACTTTGGCTTCACTTTTAGTTTAAAATATCGACAAAATCAATTAATATCAGAAACACAACTCTAGATCAATGAGATGATATAAACCAAAAGTAAAAGGCCTATAATGTGCACACATATCGCTTTCAAACAAATGTAAAGACCTTAAGATCGAGGATGAGGAATAATACTCCCTTTAACTCAACACTTCATTTGCATGTGAGAAATAAATAATTCTAACAACCAGACAATTATGAACCAACTAAATTTCTTTTTACAATACTTGTTAGTGCAACATATAGCACAACTAAAGAAGTTTAACAAACACTTAACAGCACATCAGTTGTCGTATAATTGACATGAACATACATGCAATTAAACGAGCCACACTTAAACAAGTATAAACTGAAGAACAATAACTCATTAGCAGCCATGGCAAGAAAGTTCTACTGGAATTCATATTTCAGATGATAACATCACAATAGACCAAATTGGAGTTTATGCTTAAGATCACACTAACATGGATTTATTAAAAGTCTCAGGTCGTGAGGATGCTACTTAGGGACATAGTAGTAAGAGAGAGGGTCACCAGACGGGGCTCCAAGTGCATGGGCGACGTCTTCCTTCCCTTCCTCCCTTGGCACAATATCGATGAGAAAATCGAACACATCAGTGCGGCTGATGGCCGCAGCTATGTCGTTCTTTTGCAGTGTCCGGCGCTTGTTCTCCTCGGCATGAGCCCACGACCTGTGAGTGAGTTCCAGGATGAACATCTCACAGGCGCGGGCGAAAACCACGGGGGCTTCGGCAGCAATCATGCGCACATCCTCATCTGCCTTCATGATCTTCTTGATCCTGGCGAGAGGCAGGCTGTGATTGCGGAAGTCGGTGGTCTGCTCGATCTCTCTGTACTGATCAGCCCAGAACAACTGCAGCTGCTGCTGCTGCTGCTGTTGCTGCTGGTGGAAGAGGTTCTGATAAGCCTGGTACGGACCAGCGCCGCCAGCGGTGGGATAGGGAACTCCGACACCGATCACAGGAGGGACTGGGTGGCCCGGTGGCTGATCCATTCCTAGCGACCAGAAAGCCTGCCTTCAAGATACGGCAACCTAAAACTCCTTTTTTAGAACAAAAATCAAGAAAAAAAATCCTAACTTTTGGGGGAAGAAAACAAATAAACCTAAAATCTCTCAACCAAAATCATATAGAGCAGGGAGAAACAGAGAGGGATCTGAAAAATATGAGAAATCCAGAGAAAGATTGAATTTCTATAAGTTATAGAAGGAAAAAAAAAAACAGGAGAAATCAGGCGATTGGATCGCGAGAGCCAGCGAAAGCGAAAGTAAATCATGGAACTACAGACCTATCGCAAATAAATTGAAAGGATGAACTGATGGCGAACCTGGAGAAGACTTCACCACGCCTGGAGAGGAAGCGAGGGAGGCGAGTGCGAGCGAGGGGACGAAATCGGCGACTGCACGAAGAGAGGGTTGGGAAACGGGAAGGGCAAATTAAATAGAAATTAATGAGATCCTGGAATTCAGGGATGGCGACAAGTGTAAAGAAAGATGGGCCTGCCATCACGAGTCGGAGTGAGCTGGTTGATTAGGCTTGTGGGCTGGGCCACACACAACCCCCATTTGGTTGGTTGGGCTTTATTGTCGTTCACTACTCATTGGCTCGATTTGGTCTCTGAACTACCCAAATTTCTATCTGTTTAAGATAAATCCTGCTCTGCTTCAACTAGCGTCTATTAGGTCACCAAATGCGCACTGAATGCACCTCTGTCTGGGTTGAAATGGAATAGAATGATTGATTGATGGCGAAGCCAGTTAACATATTGTTCATCCACCCTGTTCATTTAGTCGTTGGTTGGAAGATATCCTTGATAAGTTTAGTTATTCATCCAAGACTATCAACGAAAATCTTGTATAGCCTACATCCGTACGTAGTTATGATGATCATATGATATAGAACCTCCGGGAAGGGAATGGATCTTGCGTGGTTTAACTTGTTCCGTCTGATTTTGGCTCAGGAACTCGAGTCGAGTATGATCTCTGTGCTAAGTCAAGTAGAGATCTTATTGGACCGTCAGCGGTCGCTGGCTTCTGGACCTAAATCATTCCAATTTATGAGGCTTAGCCTCTCTTTTCCTATGCCCTGTGTGTCATTCGGCTGACCCAGAGGATAAGCTTCTCCGCCGCGCTGTTTTATTGATGTTACTTGCCGGCAGCCTCGCCTCGCCCTGCCTCAGGCTCCTCGTCGTCGCCGCCGCGGTGCCCGCGGCGCTGCTGCTCGCCGGGCTCTCCGTCCTGGTGGCGCTGCAAGCGTGCACCGTCGTCCGGGTGTTCCTTCGGCGGTCGTCCAGGTGCAGAGGGCGCAGAAGGGGGTTGTCGACGGAGGAGGTGCGGAGGCTGCCGTGCTACGCCTTCCGGCCTCCGCTGGCGGCCGAGGAGGAGGCGGAGCAGTGCGCGGTGTGCCTGGAGAGGTTCGGGGCGGGGGAGCGGTGCAGGCTGCTGCCGCTCTGCCGGCACAGCTTCCACGCGCAGTGCGTCGACCCGTGGCTCCTCACCGCCCCCGTTTGCCCCATTTGCCGCACCCGCGCCGCCGCCGCCGCAAAGCGTAACGGCTAAGAGAAGAATAATTCATTATTTATACAATGATAAAATATATTTTAAGAGAATATTTTATTTGACTTAATCTATCGTAGTGTCGTTCGGGGCAGATTCAGAATACCACGATGAAAATAATTATTATACTATATATATTCGAAGGCTGCGCAGCGTGGTCGACGGGAGAGGAGGCGGAAGGTATATATCGACGATCAGACGAAGAGTCGGGAGGAGGTACCGGCCGTCAAAGACATAGAAGGGACGGATAGATTGATGACCCCCTCTCTACTACTTTCAATGCCCGCTTGATACTTGAATTGTATCACACTATTGACACAAGGCTTCCATGAGCGTGAGTTAATACTTGAATGGTAGAATTGTTACACATGAGTAAGATTCGAATTACTTGGAATTTATTTTTTTAGGGAATAAGATCTGAGAAAGGTTCGAATTATTTGGGGTTCATTTCTTTAAAGAATAAATTTCGCCTACCTAAAAGATTGCTCGATACCAGGATTTATTATCCTTCCACATGTCTTAGGGCCGAGCATTAGCATATTTTTACCGTACATTATTAACATCAGGGATAGATATATACGTGACTGCCCCTACTTTTAAATTAGGATCTTCTGGTCTATAAATTATGAATCAGGAGATGATCCTTTACATGAGAACCCTTGATTTAGATAGATTTCATCTTTAAATAGATGGAGTTCATCCAAATCAAGGGTCTAAAAAAATAGATCATCCTCTGATCCGCAAAGGATCCGTCCTCCCTACTCTTATTGTGCTCGATTAGTTTGTCATAAGCTGCCGGTAGAAAACTTCTATACGACCGGATCTATATATATTAATATATATAAATACAATAACAATAATTCTATTAAAATTCACAGTTATTCTTTTAAATAAAATGAACAATGATATATTTTAAAATCCTTGAGGATGTCTTAAAGCATGTAGTTGAAATCATCCACTGTGATTTTATCTTCTAAAAGCCCTCAATTATTAGAGTGCATTTTAAAAAACATTTTTAACATTAGCCTTATAATAATAATAATACAAGAAATATATTTTGTATTTCTAATAACATTTAAAAACATTTCAAATATTAGTCTCATAAATAATATAATAGATACATTATCACTTAAAAGTTATTTACAGCATCTTTATTAAATATTTTTTTAAAACAATTTATGTATTTTAGTATGGCGATAGTTGCTAATTTTAATCTTAAAAAAAAACACTAGCTATTCCTAAAAGTTATATATACAAATTATGTTGTAAAATTATTGAAAATATGAGAGAAGATTTATCTCTTTAATTTTTTTTTCAAATAAAAAAACATAAAATTAATGCACTGACCAATTAATTAATGAGCTAAATTATAGTAATTAATGCGGTGGCCTAGATCCATGCACATGTTGGAAAGCATACCGTGCAGCAATTATTGTACTAAGAAAGCAAATCAATTTGTGGAATTAAATGCACAATTATAGATCAAAGGGTAAAATATATACTCTTTTTTAGGAGGATAAAACATTAAAGATAATTAATAATTTCAAAAGAAATATAATACAAAGCTAACAACTATGTTAGTACTCAAAGCTACACTGTCATTATTTGGAGCCAACATGAAATTAAGAAGCCTTTAGTATTCCTGAGACATACGACATCGATCCATCTCGAGCAGGGACACGAGTTGTGTGCGATCGACATCTATTTCATTTGTAGGTAAGTCAAAGAAGAACTCATGCTTTTTTATCAAACAAGTTAACAAGAGAGTCATCTAAGGTTTACTATATACAAACTATGTCTACTTATGCGTCATTGAGGCCTTCGACATTCATTCAGAGGTTTTGGGCGAGTGCGGAGAGCGAAGATTCCCGTGAGTTTGGCAGGCTGCCATTGTCTTGCAGTGTTCGGCTTCATCATCACGAATGTTGATGAAAACGTCATAAAGATTCTCTGGAGAAGATGAGTAGATATCATTCAACAGTCATTATGTAGGGGTGGGTCATCAATTAGCAATACATCCAAACAATCAAGCTTAACTACCTATTTTGGGTCTCCTAGTCTTGGGAGTTCTTGAGGTTTGGAATTCGTCTGAAACATCGAGAAAGTATCACAATCATATGCGGGGAAATTGGGACCAAACAAGATTCAAGAATTTTACCAAACAGGTATAAATCTTCATTCAGGTAGTAGTTAATGGCAGCTGCTGGAGCAGGCAATTTTTTTAGTTCATCTGCACAATTGGAAGAAACGTATCAGATATGTGAACTTAATTATGTGACATCTAACAAGTAGATTAACATGTCATAAAGTACATTATTTCTTTCTTTTCCTGCTATTTTCTTTATTTTCCTTACTAACTAAAAGAAATGAGAATATCATCGATAAAGCTTCCAGAGTCTTGGGCTTCTAAATATAAAGTCATAAATGTTTAAATTACCTGTAATTCAAATAGGTAACACAGAAATAGGATATGCAGCACTATATCAATTAAACACAGGTACAACTAGTTGATATGGTTTCTGAAGCATAACCATATATTTACCGAGGTCGATCTAATGCATCATAGTCATGTAATTGATGCATATCATAGGATTTTTTTAAAAAAATTATTTTTTGTGAAAAAAGAGTGAAATTTCAGAGAAGCTATGCACCTCCTTGGAGCTTTATAAACTTGTCATAGGTTGAATATGCGTGCTGCTCAACACATTCCGAAAAATGATCTGCGGGTAAATATGAAAAGATGAGAGGGAAAAAATGGTGAGTTGTAGCTGAGATTTTTGCCATTTTTTAATGAAAAATGGCTTCAATAAATACATGAATAAATAAATTTTTAAGCATATGCGAAAGAAACAGTCTCTTGCAAAAAAGCAGGATAAGGCTGCATACAATGGATCCTTACCCGGGACCCCGCATAGCTGGAGTTTCGTGCACCGGGCTGCCACTTTTTTTTTATGCAAAAGAAAGTACTCAAAGCTAAACTAGAGCAAGAGTAATATAATATAAAGGCACAAAAAAGTATCGTAGGCCTACGATATCTTAAATACCATCAATCAAGTAGGGTTCGTGAAGTAAACTATTAATTGTTTATATGATAAATAAATTGCTATAAAAAAATTTATTATAAGTTTTCATTAATTGCAATATATATTAGATGGTATAATAAATAATTATAACGATAAATGACTTGAATAATTATTTATAATTACTAATAAAGTATTTATTAGTGATGATTATTTACTTGTAATTATACAAGTAAATTGAATAATTATTTATAGTTACAAATAAATAATTTATTACTGATAAATATTTACTTGTAATCATCAGGAAATTTAATTACAATTTTAAGTAAATAATTATGATAATCAGTAAATAATTAATTTGTGGTGTAACCAATACTTACATGCCATTCTGGGGCTCAACATGTACATTCCAACAGTCATGAAGTAGTAAAAGAATGCAACAAATGGACCGAGGAAACGATCAAACCAGAAAGCATTGCCCCCCAATTCCTGCAGAAAGGAAGCAAGAGTGTGATAAAGAATATCAGAATGTTAGAGTCCAACATTCATCTAATACAGACTCTCTAATCAATAGATGTATCATCAAAGAGGCCAATCGACTTGCGGCATATAAAAGTGATTATCAACTAGGAACTCACAATGTGCACATTAAGGCATTAAGTGCGAGTAAGATCAGTATGGAAAAAATGAAATAAAAAACATAATGTGCACATACTAAGGTTTTAGAATGTGAGTATAAGAACTACAAAATTAGGAAATAAATACACATTCTTAGGAAAAACAACTGTATTATGCGAACTAACACTTATGAAATATCATGTTCCTTTCATAATAGTGAATTAACACACTAGTCATTAACTAATCTAACATGAACAAAATTAAATTGAATTAATCAATGATACAAAATAGACAGATGCAACCTTAAGAAACATATTTACAATGATATACATCACAAAGTGTGGTCCTAGGCAAGCTTAGGGCCTCTGATGTGGCCCTCCCCTATGATGTCTTATTGTATCCAAACAAACAAAATTTTTTCACTATATATATCAGAATAGTGAACTAAAAACTATAGTATGCATAAAAGAAATATATCTATAATATATATATATACACACAAATCTTGATTGGCGTAAGGCTTGAACTCCTAGTTTTCTTTTATCTTGCCCTAACCGTGTTTGTGGGTTGGTCTGCTGAAATTTTCACGTCTCTCTCTATACAGATTATGGCGCCTGCATCAAAGTGAGGACGAGGCTCTGGATAAGTCATATATCTGAACTAGTATGTCCAAGGCCCTGGATAATTCATATTTTGGATGTAGTATCCCCAAACATAATCGACCAGTAGTGGAAACAAACAAAAGAAAAAAGACTTAGAGCTTGTAAACCGTTTTGTAAATTCACCTTAAATTTGAACAATACGGAAACTTTAAATTTGAACAAGCACAAACAAGTTTAGAAGATTATCTGGAATTTCAATGAAAAGTCAAAACCACAAGAATTGTTCATTGCAATTGGAATGCAACAGGAAAATTGTACCTCCATGATAAGTAGGTGGTGAAACTCATTCCAGCTTTCAGCAAAATGTACTTTCAGATAATCAGACCTTCTCCACCAACCAAAGCTCTCATACAGGTGCAAGACAGATATAAAAGCTACATGATAAAAAAGTTCAATAACAAATAAGAAAACTCAGTGGAGGCAAACGGATTTGAACCTTGAACAATAGAACAAAATATAGCATGGTCAGGAAAAGGTTAATATATTAAAAAATATAGAGAACTCACCAAAGTATGGGACTCTAGCTATGGTTTCCAAGACATAGAATCTTGCATAGTGGCGATCATGATATAACGAATCAAGGATATTGATTGTTGTATCCTATAAGAAATATACCTTAGCAAGTTAGCTATTAACCTAAATCCACTTCCAAAGAGTCCAATGATTAATAAAGGAAGAACAACTATCACAAATAAAATTTAAAACTTTTAAGTGATAAAAGAGGAGAGAAGAGGCTAAGGCCATTATCTAAACTATCACACTAACTTTGTTACATATTAGGCTTCACAGACATATATAAAGTATCATGGTTGGAAATATCAACAGACTAAAAAAATTCTCCAAATACTGTATTCGCTTCAATTTACATTCAAAAACATGCAGTTGTTTGCTGCTATGGGCAATTTGCAACATGAGCCTATAAGCATATATAATATTAAGACAAATGAACATGTATGGAGAGCTAAATTTCATCTAAAGTAACATCTGCAAACAATTGAAGCATGAAAAAGTAAAAACTTACTGTCAGAAAAATGTTAAAGGACTGTTCAAGCTTAACATTCCATGATACTGGTTCACTGGTTCCTGGTTCTGAATTGGTTGCGTCTTTCTCATTGTACAGTAGTTCTTTTGCAGGAAAAGATTCCTCCACTTTCACCTTCTCATCTTTCTCTTGCACCGTTGCGGCCTTCACTCGATGCAACCTCCTATACACACAGCAGGAGCGTTTCGTCAAAAAACCCATTTCTAAGAAATCACAGGGAGAATCAAATCAATAAAAAGGTCTTGTTTATATCAATTGTAGATTAAGCAAATTCCTAGTAATCAACCTTCAGAACATTTACTTCAATAAAACATTGAACTTGCAGCGGAAGTAACCATACCGATCGAAGAAAGAAAACAACGAAAACAAAAAGACAGAAGCTTGAGCTATCCAAAAGGGCACAACGGAAGCTTCCTTCGTACAAGGAAAAAAAAAAAGACCCCTCTTTCATGGCAAAACACTCATCAAAATTTAATCGCCCACCAAAATTTTTAAAACCAGAAGGGAATTTCCAAAACACATTAGAGGGAAATCATACCTAGAAGAGGACCTAAGAGAAGAACCAAAGGGGGAAGAAGCTGCACGGGCGAGAGGATTATAGAGGAAAGGAGTAGCAGGATCGCGACGGGATCTTCTAGCACTTCTTGGATCGGTCTTTGCGAAGAGCAAGGAAGGAGAGAAGAGGGGGGCAGTGGCCATGGCTCCAAGCTGCATTCTCGAGCTAGTTTCCTGCTTGCTTCCGCGGCAGCGATTGCTCTCGTTTGCCTTCCTCGCTCGACCAATTGCTAATTTGTGGCCGCCAACGATCCCGATCGAATATTCCGTACGATTTTTTTTAATGTCAAAGTTTACGTTGCCCCCTCACAATTTATCAAAATATTCACTTCACCTCTCATGGTATCAACATATCAATTTACCCTCCAAATCCATTTCATCTCATCTCCTCCGCCTATTTTTTAATAAATCTAAATCATCCTAATAGGGTGAATATGAAAGAAGTTGAAAGTTGCAGGGGCAACATGATATTTCTAAATATAAAGTGGTCATAGAAAATTGATAGAATTATTATTATTTTCAATTTAATACATTTCTTGTTTCTATTTTGCCCAATTTTTAGATCACTACGCTTAAAAAATTACAAATAAGATGAGGGAAAAATAAATTGAATAATTATCAAGGTTATTATAAATCATTTTGGATGTGTATAAAAAAAAAGTTTTTACGTCTACTTTTAGTAGAAAGAAAATCTACAAATCTACAAAATCAACTTAGCTTTCTCCCTAAGAACTTTCCTCCTTTGTACACGAGTAAAACTTTGAAAGTGTGTATTTGGTTGGGTTCAATTGGTTGCCCCTCGGCAAAAGAATCGCACCATTTTGGTCAGTTCAATCGGTTCAAGTTTAGAATGATAAAGTTCAAGTGATACCAAATAAGATTCACTATCAACAACTAAGTTTCCAACCAAACACAAACAATAATCATTGGATTCATGTAAAATACTCTGAAAAGAAAATAGCTTCTGATAGGGAATTCAAGTAGAATGGGTACAGTTGCAGATCATTCAATTGCCATTCAACTTACATATGCATCAACCAAGGGGAATAGCAAGAAGGAAAATCAAAAACAAAACGGGCTTTCTAAGTCAAAAACAATATTTGTTTCCACATCCAAGGAAAGATTCTGTACAAGAAATGAAGCAGGAATCGGTTTTTGTTTGAATAAATTCCACAATCATCTAAGCTTATTCACTTGTTGAGACGGCAAGAATCTCTGTGGTTTTAGGGGTTGGTGCTCTCCAAAATTTTGCATAGGGCTTCTTCAAGAGTTGCCATCTCTGTGGATTCAACTGGCCCGTCGACTTCAGCTGCTCTCTGCGAGAATTCCTGTTGGCATGCCATGGTCGACATCTCCAACCAAGGCTGTAGCTGCATGTGAGTGATTCACATATGAGAAATCAACAGCAATGTTGAGAAGCTACAATTTATACCAGTGATTGGCTTATTCAGTTAATGGAGTTGGTTCTCTTATTAAGATACAATTTGGACCATGATGAAGCATTTAAACTAGAAATGGCTGCTTGAGATGGTGAAATTGTGATTAGAACAAGGATGATTCAGAATTATGCTCGAGTCTTGCCTTGACAAGGACATCAAATCTTTAGTGAAGATATGGATAAATTATTCAACTGCATCCTTGTTCCTTCAAATAGGGACAGGCCCTCGGTCAGAAGCCGTGCAGATAATGTGGAGAAGAGACCACATATTTTGCTAGAGCCGCTGCTCAAGAGGGGAAAGTGACAATGTTTGGATATGTGGATAACAGTTGCTCATATGGATTGAATGATCTTACACCATTTGAAGTATTTCAATATTAATGAACCAAAATTTTCACAGAAATAATTATACAATTATAACAGGATTGACAACAAAATATCATGATAATCTAGCCTGGAGAGGTGGAAGGTAGGCTCAAAGTTGAAGATAGAGAGGTTAGCCAACACTAAGTAATTTTGGCCTAAATTGAAATGTTTCAAATCTTTCATGATAATTCTTGCCCAAATTGATGTGTATCAATTTTGAGGTACAGAAAGAATATATACATGGAGCTTGATTCAGAGTTTTGCTATCATAATGTATCCATATCTAAAATTTCAACCGTTGAACACAAATATAATTAAGGAAGAACGGATGCAATAGATGTTCCAATAGTGAAGACCACCCTATGGATCCTGAAAACATGATGAACATTCAACCAAAAGAACAAGAGAAATACGATAGATAAAGATTTCATCCAAAATGCTATTGCTGGTCAAGCATTATGTTCTACAGAACGTAGTGAGAAAAGTATGCTTCAACTATGTAAAATCCCACCAAGAGATAACTCAATTACAATAAATAGCTATCAATCGGCCAAGGAAAAACGAAAGGATAACGAATCCCAGCCTACTGGTGGAAACTGGAAAGATATGGAAATGCAGAATGTATCTATTACAATCCACAAAGCATCAAGAAAACAATAGTGAAAAATAGGGAGAGAAAAAAATGAAATGGGTTACCTTTGCGGAGAGACGGGTCTCCTGAACTGCTGACCAGGTGTTCGACGCCTTCCTCTTGAGAGCGTTGGGAGGCGGAACCCTCGCCGTTGCCACAAATCGGCGGGTTCACTGAGCGAAAGAAAGCCCGACTGGAGCGCTGCGGCCTCTCGCTGATACTGATGAGAAGAAGGATCGAGGATTGAGCAGAGGTCGGGGAAGGAGGAAGAGCAGTCCCTATCTTCGAGAAGAAACAAGGACAGTTTGACTCGCGAGAGTATTAATAAAAGATATTTTTAAATATTATTTAATATATTTAAAACAATTTTTTAAGAAAAAAATAAGGCGGTTGGGCTGGGTCCAGTGCGACATTCCGGACCATCTCCTGGACAGTCTCGGCCGAATCTGAGGCGGTCCGAAATGGGCCGGAGCATGCGAAGGCAAGGGAAGGGAAGGGAAGGGAAGAAATCAATGGGAAGAGCGACGGAGACGTGATGGTGACGCTGACCCTGACCCGTCGCAGCGCAAACAAACAAATCCTGCTCATCTTTCCTTCTTCGGGTGGCGTGGCGTGGCGATGCGATCGATCGCCGTCGATGAAGCGACCGGCCCACGGATCGGTTCTTCGCCCTGATCCTGCTCATTTTTCTACGGCGGATTCGACCTCCCTCTGATCCGATCTCCCCCATCCTCTTCCCCTGATTCGTGGACCAGATGCGGAAGGACCGAGTTCCGGCGGCGGCTGGCGCTGCGGAGCCGCGCTTCCGCGGAGTGCGGAAGCGGCCGTGGGGGCGGTTCGCCGCTGAGATCCGGGACCCCTGGAAGAAGGCCAGGGTGTGGCTCGGCACCTTCGACTCGGCCGAGGCTGCCGCCCTGGCCTACGACGCCGCCGCTCGCGCTCTCCGTGGTCCCGCGGCCAAGACCAACTTCCCCCTCGCGTCCTCATCCTCCCCCGCGCTTCCTCCCTCGACCTCCCCTACCTTGCGCCGCCCGCAATTCCCATTCGGGCAAGGCCGCCATGTTCCGGCATCGAGCGGTCACAGCAGCACCGTGGAGTCGTTCAGCGGACCTCGTCTCCTTGCTCCCGCGCCAATCCATCGGCCGATGTCGCAACTCGGGAGGCGGGCCAAGCCGCCTCCCCAGCGCGTCCTTGATGGCGACGACGACTGCCACAGTGACTGCGGGTCGTCGTCCTCGGTTGTCGACGACGAGCGTGGCACCACATCAGGGCGCATGAACACACTGCCATTTGATCTGAACCTGCTGCCCCCACCCGACGATGACTTCCAAGCCACAATGCTCTGCCTCTGATTCACCTGTCTCACATCCGTGCTGAGACAACATTGCCAAAAGAGTTGGTTCTTTTCCTTCTCCCATTTGCATTAGTGATTGTTGCATTTCTATACTTGCTTGCCATCTTATGTTCGTATTCAAATTCATGTCGTGGTTTTGCTTTTCATCTGATAAGAGGATTAGAAGTTGAAGATTGGACGGTATCTGATTAGTAGATATCTCTGTTTAATCCCCTTAATATTAGATTATCTACTCGTTTTGATGCATATGATTAGAAAGAAGCTGGCTATCTATTTACCATAGGATTTTATTTTATTTTTCTCTTTTGAATGTGTGCATCTGTTTTAACTGCCATGATTGTAAGAATCAACTAAAAAATCCACGTTGTCCACATGAAGAAATGAATGAAGAATTGAAAGAAACAGAAGATAGAAGAATTTTTACAAAGAGAACTAGATATTCTTAAAATCTACATTGTCCACAGCAGATGCTCGTAGGGTTTTGGGGAAATTATTCAAAAAATTTCTGCATGAGGATTTTTTTTAGAATATCATTCCATATTTTAGCTGTAAAAGTGGTGGGAAGTTCATGCATCGGGCTGCCCTTTATGTTAACCATAAAAGTGAATATGGAGATATATCATGTTTCTGGTTATGTGATGCTTATTCTGTTTCTCAATACTCCTCTCATGTCATGGTCTTGGTAGTTAGAATTTCTTACCGGAAGTGTATGAATGGAATAGTTTGTTTCTCTAACTTCAATTGTGTATGCTTGTAAGTCTAACTGAAGTTATTTGGATTTGGTGGTTGTTCTATTGATTAAGACTCCTATGTGAAACTGCACATTACAATAAAATATGCTGCTAGAACTGTATGCTGTATTGGCAATTGTAATGTATAGACTGCAGAATTTGGTTACCACTATTTGTCTCGAAGGTTGGAGAACTATATTTCACCGCAAATTTTGTGTGGTTTATAGAGCATCATTAAAATAGTTAGTTTGTCGTCTTTACATATTACACCTTGTTGCCTTTTTTTTTTATACAGTCGTATGTTGCAAATTATTGGTTAGTCATAATTATATTTGATTATGCTATATTCCTTTTTAATTGTCGCTTTGGATAAGTGGTAAAAAATTTGAATGTTTTATCTGTTATAACTGCCTTTTCCGGCATAATTGTCTTTAAGAATCTTGTATTGCATGATATGTTGTCGGTTTTAGATTGATCATTTAATATATCCATGTATTAACTATTTCACTCATCAAAAGTTAATATTTCAAGTTTTCTTGGACCATCAGGACCTTAGAGATTTCTTAGGCATCTCTTTATCATCTTTTAATTCTTATATATATATATATTAGGCATGCATTTATGAGTATATATTCTTCTTAATAGCTAGCATGGATTTACATAAGGTCTTTAGTGCATGGATTACGCCTTTCATGTCTTTCTTTAAATTGCATCTAAGTTCCCTTTTCTATTGTCCTCAGTGGTCAAAATGGAGGTGAGCTTCTAGAGTCTTCTATGATCATAGTGTTCCCCTAGGTTACAAGAATTATTTATGAGACATACGAAAAACAAGCTTAATTTGACCAACAACCGCTTTATTTAATGGTAAGCGATAGAGGAATTTTCTCGTTGAAAAAAAATCTTGTTACTCTTGCACGCTCCAGCACAAACGTGAACTTATCTCACATCAAATGTAGTATAGAGACACCTCTAGTCAAAGATCAAAAGAATAGTAAAAAAACAATAGTATAGAGATGAGAATGCTATGTTAGATGTGGTCAAAACCAAACCCAAACAAAAGGATAATATAATAGAGACGAGAATGCCACATTCAATATGTGAACTTACTAGAAATAGAAGGTATGGATATTTTCAAAGACAACTAATAGTATCTATACTTGGAATACTCAAATATATTGATGTAGGGTAGGGGTACAGGGAACCAAAGAAAGCATTAGTGAATGTGATAAAAATAAATAAATATTAAATTGAATATTTACTACTGAAATTGCTAAGATTTAGGTAGTTGATTCTAAATAAGTTGTGCAAATATGGCTTGATGCACTAGCAATTTCATTTCATATTTCTTGTGAGCCATAGTGTGACATATGTTAAACATAACAAAGTTAATATGCTTTCCTTGTAAAAATTGGTCTCATATGGAAATATCACTCCTGGTTAATAGTTGTCAACTTTCGTACAGTTGGACACCAGTAAACAATCATCATTCATGGCTCAACAAGATTAATTCCTAGCCAAATCCCCACAGGGGTTTGATTATGTTATCCATGCCATCTCTCTCTCTTCTTTTTTTTTTCCCTTTCTGAGTTCCTCTACAATTTATGTCTGGTGGTTTTTTTTTATATTTTATTTTGTATTTGTGGGATGTTTACTTGGCTGAAAATAAATGAATAAATAAATAAATAAACTTTTAAATTCCTTTTTGTTTATTCAAAAGGGAGAAGAGAGGGGTAAATTTTCCCATCCAATTCCTCAATATTTTATTTCCACTCAGATTGAATGAAAATGGAGAGAAATATAGTTTTAGTTCCCTTCCCACTCCATTCAAGTAAACAAGATGAATGGAACAAAATTGGTGTAAGATATTTTTTTTCTTTTTCTATTACTTAAACTGCTATAATTCTCTCCTACTGCCCCTTGAAGTAATGAAGTAAACACCACATTAGTGATATAATGTAATTTTGTTTCTGATTCCATTTGCAGTGCAAATCTTGTGTTCCAATCTACATTGTGTAATAGATCAATGCCCCAATTAATGTCTTTTATTTTTTGCATTTCTGGTCAAAGCGTTACGGCTTTGACAAAGAAAGTTTGCAAAGGAGAACTGAGAAGTGGTGGGACAATTGCAACTACTTTTCTCTGTGATCGTTCTAGTATATCTTCCATGGTCATACTGATAGAGTTTAAGATTAGCTAGTGTGGCTTCGATAGTCATGTTGAGTTTATTTTCAGACATTTCGAATAGAATTTTAGACTAACAATTCCCCGCAAGATTTGTTTTCCAAATTTTGTTTTGACTTTGTTCCTACTGTAAATTATTTTTGTAATTTCGTTGACTATGTGATCCATTTTTTTTCAGCTCATGTCAATCTTCTCACCTTTGGCCTGAAAGTTCCTTTGACACTAAACAATACATCAAAACAATGAGGAAGGAGACCAAGCATAGAACAGTTTCTTGGATTTCGATCATTTGTCTGCGACGAAGACACAAACCCCATCAGAGTTAAAATCATGAGAAGAAGGCAAACAAACCCAGGTACTCCTATGGTTTGATCCATCCATGTAATTGCTAAAGTGTAGAAATAGAGAGATTAACTTCGAGGATCAAATTCCTCAGTATGGTTTGAGTTTTCCAACGTTTTTCAAGCTGTCAACTAGAACCTGGTTCGTATTGTTTCGAATAGCTGACCCAATTCAACCAATTGATTCGTAGTGTCCAAAGTATATAAGCTTTACTTGATAACAAGTGAGGTGGATGTGAGTCTGATAGGGCCATATAAACAGATGGTGTCATCTTTTATTTCTCCCACCAAATCAGATCTTTTACTTGATCTATTGAGCTCACCGATGATCAATGTATATCGTAACTGCTCCTCTGAGTTCCCCACATGCCTTCTGATCCCTAAGACTAAGCAGGTGACGACGACTACTGTCTCACCAAATACACGGTGATTCTGACAAGGACTGAGCATCAATCATTCCCCATATTCCCTAATTATTAGCAGACAGTGAGTGCGTCTTATGTGGTTTGTCTATGTTAGAAGACTCGAGCGATTACTGGGTTTTTGATTTAGTTAAGCTTTGGTTCGCTACCTCGCTCGATTTTAGGGTCAGTTTATTTGTAGTGTACACCCTTATTTAATTGTTTCAAATCAAGGGAGAGGGTCGCAGAGCGTATTTTGCTGAATTGTAGAAAAACTTGTTTGCCAAAGTTAGACGAATGCGACATTATCAATTTATCGGTGCACATTCGACAAAAGCCTAGGGGGCAAGGCGGGCCATCAGGAGTTTGGATCCTCTGTCTCTAAATTTTTCTGTCCCCGTGTCTCTTTGTTGATCGGACGGATCAGATTACATCTCAAAGATGTCTTATACATCACGAGCATATTGCACACATCTTAAGGATGTCATGATATTTTGAGATGTAATCTGATCTGTCTGATCGACAGGGGACACGGAGACAGAGAAATTTGAGGACAGAAGATCCGAATTGTGCCATCAGTGGGGTGAGGCGGGCAATCATCAAAACTAAAGGCCATTGAGTAAGAAACTCAATGTCAGGCAGGGTGATCAGGTAAGGCGTCGAGGCCGATGGCAATCGAGTAGGGTGGTGACGATCGAGGATGAGTTAGGCATCGCTCGTCAGCCAATCTTGCTGTCGGTTGAGGTCCTTGAGGAAAAGCATCGAGTGAGGTGCTCATCATCAGGTAGGGTGGTTAGGCAAGCCGTAAGGGTGGGCGGCAGGCGAGCATCAAGGACAAAACACAATCGAATAGGCGACGATGATCAAGGATGTCGAGCAATCTAGTCGCTCATCTTCATACATTGATGATCTTCCTAAGTTGATAGAGTTAGTAAATAGAGATTAAACGATATTAAAACACTAGCTCATTTAAAACGCGAAAAAGATATAATAAATGTATTAGGAAAAAAAATGTAAATTTCTTGGAAGTGTCCTCAGCCGTCCAATGCAGCAAGATTTGATCATGATGATGATGGAGGATGACTCTCTCTTCCTCCTCCTTCATTTGCCTTTATAAGCCTTCAAAGCTATCAGTCCCTCGTCAACAACATCGGCCGGCAATGTCGCCAACGACCGTCCTCCTCCTACTCAGCCTCGTTCTACAGACTCCTCTCAATGCTCTGAAGACGTCCAAAGACTGCATTGGCGGCGGCGGCGGCGGCGATGGTTCCTTGCAGTTCGACTTGTACCTCACCAGCTGCCCGCTGGCGGAGGCCATCATCTTCTCCGGCGTGCAGCGCGCTGTGGCCGACGATGCCCGCATGGCCGCCTCCCTCCTCCGCCTCCACTTCCACGACTGCTTCGTCAATGTCGACCTCGCCACCGCCGATTCCTTCATTAAATTCACTCTTTTATCTTCTAGTGTAATTTCATCATGGCGTCTCGAACTGTGCGGTGATTCAGGGTTGCGACGCGTCGGTGCTTCTGGACGACACGGCGGAGATGACGGGGGAGAAGACGGCGGGGCCGAACGCCAACTCGTTGAGGGGTTTCGACGTGGTGGAGGGGATCAAGGCGGAGCTGGAGATGGCCTGCCCGGAGACGGTTTCCTGCGCCGATCTCCTCGCCATTGCTGCCCGAGACTCTGTTCTTTTGGTATTTATTTATATATCTGCGAAATTTTCACTTTGGCCTTCCAAGTTTTCGCATATGTCAATTTTCACTTTTGTTCATGAAATTTACGCAGTCGGGAGGACCGACATGGCCGGTGGAGGTCGGCCGGAGGGATGGCACTGCCGCCAGCTTGTCCATGGCCACCACCAACCTCCCATCTCCGACGTCCGGCGTCGCTACCCTTCTCCAAAAGTTTGAAAACGTCGGCCTCTCCGCCAAGGACATGGTCGCTCTCTCCGGCGCCCACACCATCGGCAAGGCCCGCTGCTCCACGTTCGCCTCCCGCCTCACCGGCACAGGCGATCGTCTCTTCCTGCAGTCTCTGCGGCAGCTCTGTTCTGGGTCGCCATCGTCAAATGGGACGACGACAGCCTCATCGTTGGTCCACCTCGACGTGGGCTCGCCAATGGTGTTTGACAACCAGTACTACGCCAACCTTTTCGCCGGCGAGGGGCTACTTCAGTCGGACCAGGCCCTGGCTGGGGAAGCAGGGGAGGTGGGCCTGCTCGCAAAGGCCTATGCCGCAGACGAGGCGCTGTTCTTCGAGGACTTCACGGCCTCCATGGTGAGGATGGGCAGGCTGGCGCCGCCAGCGGGCAGCTCTGGCGAGGTCCGCAAAAGTTGCCGGGCAGTCAACTCTTAATTAGCTTAAGCACTATTTAGCATCAATTATCATAACTTAATCATGATGATTAACTAACTAATCACTAGAACTATACTAGCGTCCTAAGTATGCACCAGTGTGTTACTGTGACTTAGGTAGAAACAGATGTTAATTTGTGGGGTTTAGTGGTTAATTTGAATGTTATCACTATGATTTTAATTAGGTAAACTATTGGATCAAAGACTAAAGAATCAAGATCAAAAGCGATGCATCGATAAAACTCTAAACTCTCATCGTTTTCATGATATCTCTTCAGAGAATAGAAAAATAGACCGAGATGAAGAAAATATATCGATAAAAACTAAATCCAAATTAAAACTAAACCTTATATAAATTCACCTTATCAAAGGTTTAGTTCCCCTGGTTCATTTCGATCAATGAACCACCATCAAAACTTGATCAAACGATTGTGAAGATAAGATATTAGAGGAAATTAAACCTTAAGTAGAAATCTAGGATTGCAGTGGTTTAATTTCCTTCAATTCTTTATGTTCAATACAAAGTAGATGAACACTCAAAAGTATAGCTCAAAAGCCATGAGGCCTTGCTATTTATAATCTCATCTGCTCTGTTTAGTATCAGAGGCACACACCAAGTGCATGTTTTGACCAATCTATTTTATTATTCATATAATTATAATAATAAAATAATACACGCATAGTAAAATATTTAGAAGAGTATAAAATAATCGATTTGAATTCCTTCTAAATATGTATAAATTATACTTCAAATCTATCTAATAAACAAATTAAGCCGCCTCCAATGATAAATAAGTGTATGAAATAAACTTTCGTAAATCAAACTGATTCAGTTGAGCCAAAGGTTTAAATACCTAATGCCAACTTTTATATATAACTTTTATATATATATAAAAGACTAAACTCATAAAAGTGCTTTTAAAATCCTCTTAATTCTCTTTTACGTTAATGTAAAATCATAATAAATGAAAATTTTTTCCTTTTGAGTAATAAAGAAATGTGCTTTTTCTAGAAAATAAATTTCTTTTAGCTTGAGTGAGTCAATTTTTTATGCATCTTTGAAACTCTTCACTTTGTCTATCAATATTCTGCCCTAAGTCCAAGAAGATCGATTGAGTTAGATAGACTAAACAATCCAAGCAAATCAATCAAGTTAGTTTGTTTGGCCGGGCTGAGCGAGCATTTGAGCATTCTTATTAGACTAAGTGATACCGGCGAGCATTCGATTGAGTAAGACAGACGTCCAAATGGCCTTAGTCGAGCGAACAATTAGATATCGTGAGTTGATTAGGTTGGCCAGTCCAATCAAGTTTAGTGAGTCAATTAAGCAGACACGCCTCTCGCATCCCTCTAGCCTGACACAAGCAATTAAGCTTAACTGGTTGATTCTGAGACTAGACAAATCATCATCAGCCAACATGATGGGTCGACCAAATCAACTAATAGGTGTTTTTCTTCTGATCTCGATTAGCTAATCTATCATATTACAACAGCATGGAGAGCTCACAGAAATAGAATCATAAGGGAAACTTCATGGATGTGTTTGCTCCAACCATAAGCATCAAGATTGAACGGGGAAATAATAGACTTGCAATTGCAAGCAATGGAAGAATAGTTAGTCATTCATGTATGTCATAAGCAGGTCCAAAAACCAAATTAGCAACTAATACAATATGATACTGATATCAAATATATACACTTAAAATGAAGACAATCGAGTTCAGAATGTATTGACAAGCACAAGCGCGAAGATCCACCTTCTTCACAGACCTATCAAATTGTAACTCCCAAGTAGACTTATTCAAAACCTAAAGAAAAGAAAATTGCAAGGAGACACTGAATTATCTGCAAACCAAACTGAAATATAACTCTCAAAAAATGATTCAACCAACTTTATTTATCTACTAAAAATGGTACTTTTTTTTTTGTCTGTTAGTAGGGCTGTACAACAATTTCAGGCAAATCAAAGATACAATGAGTAGGTCAAATAAATTCCACGAAATTCGAATGAGAATGTGAACTCACAATTAGAGCATAGAACTAGAAGTCATTAACAAGATATAACTGCAAGTTTTCCTTATGATTTGCAATAACTAATGTTGCTTATCCAAAGGGCAAATTGCTGCTTCAGATCATATATGATACAATGTCATAAACAAGGATAAATTAACAGAAAGCAAGGCAAAGGGTCCATGTAAAAATGGAGAGGTGAGGATCCTAGTTTCATCAGGAAAAAGATGACTTGAAGAAGCTGTAATAGGTTACCTGCTCACTATAAAGTCTCCTTGTAGACACGCGAACATGTCAAAGCAAATGAACTCTAAAATCAAAGATGCATTTAATAAGGATTAGGGTAGTACAAAGGAAGATCATATTAAATTCACCAAATGAACAACACCAATGCAAACTTGTAGCAGAAACCATAACAAGTTTTAAGCAATACCTCAATTTCCTCTCTAGTTAGTTAGCACAGAACTGCAAGAAAATCTGACCTAATTGGAGAATCCCTCTTCTGCTCAAGAAACTCTAGCAAGAAATTATTCACATTAACTGGTGGAGAGAGCCATCAACCGTAATGAGAAAAAAATTATATGCACTGAGGTAATTGCATCACCTCTATGGTCTTGATTTTAAAGTCTTGCCAGCTTCTCTACAAGATAGTGCAAACATCTGCTTAAGAAACATAATGTGAAAGCAAAATGCAAAGTAAACAGAACACAACACTTTGAAAGTGCAGCCTTCTGAATTCTGTAATGGTTAGTAACAGATAAGTATAGGAGATTGCAAGCAAGATAAATATGAACCTACGAACAATGCAAAGAAGCAAGAACATATTAGCAGGGAAAAGCAAAATATAGGCACATAAATGCGTACTCTTCAAATAAAGTTTTTCTTTGATATTATTTTTTCCTTTTTCAAATTCAAAGAACTAACATCACCGAGCATTCTGCCCTCATTCAGTTTCCAGTCCATACATAACTCCAGCATATCTCTCAATCGGCGCATCAAAGTGTTTCTCCAACAGTTTCCTGAATGTCCAAGCAGTAAGCAAACTATCTGAACCAGCCTGATGGCAGATCCCGACCCTATCGATCTCCAACTGCTCAGCGAGCTTGTTAAGACCCCCATGGAAGCTGTTTGAAAACCTCATGAGGTGCTTAATGTCGTACACAACAGGGAAAAACGTCCTGACGAGTTGGAGGAATTCCTTTCTTGTCTCCGGCAACCTTCTGCAAGTCAGGATCTTGAGGAGGTATCCGAAATCGTAGGCACAATGGAAGGTCACCCAGCTGATAGAATCGTTGAGGACGACGCCCGACGACATGAGGAGCTCCGCGAAGCGCTTGGCGTCCACCCCATGCTCCCGATTCATGGCGAAATCAATGCCCGACTTCTTAAGGAGATCGATGGAGTCAGGGTTGCTGATATCTCGGTCGACGTCGAACTCCATGAAGTTAAACTGCCACACGATGGGACGCCCAGATTCCGAGAAAGGGAGGATCCCGGCGGCGTTGGTGAAGGTGAGACCTAGCTGGATCAGGTGGAGGAGGTCGACGTTGGCGCGGAGGACATGGTAGTTGTTGTCCGCGTGACACATGAAGTCTCCGAGGGGGCGGATGGCGACGCCGGGGAACTCGGTGTCCATGGCGACGAAAGGGAAGTCGTCGACGATCTCGCGGATGATCTCGAACTCTGCTTCGATGTTGCCTGCCCAAACGTCGCGGATCTCGACACCGCCAGCCTGGTCGCTCTTCGACATACAAGATCACAGCCGACGAGCATAAAGAAACCCTAGATCTGAGTTCGGAGGGATGGAACTGGAAGATCAAACCGGGATCGATTAGGGTTCTGCAGCGCGATCGAACGATGAAAGACGGCGAAAATGAAGCTCGTTCTGTTTCTGTTTCTATTTTTTTTTTTTTTCCTTTTTTGTTGTCAGCGTTTAAAAAAACGTGAAAAGGCGACTATTGAACAAAACGCCCTCCCACACTAAGTTATTACGCCAACAACGACCTCGCTCTGCAGAGACAGGTTATTTATCGAGGAGGAGGAACAAGTTGTGGTGTTCCGCTGGAACCGGATAAAGCTTAGTACCGACATGGACTGTCTGTGAGGCTACGGGACCCATGTATTGCCCACTTGCAGGAGACTATAGACCAGAGGTACAAAATGGGTGGTTGTGTGTGTATGTCTCTGTGATTACCAATTTCTTTTTCTTTAGGAATAAATTTTCGTTTGTAGAGTAAAATTAGGTAAAAAATATTTTTTTATTAATTAAATTTAAAAAAACATGTGCACTGACTTATTTAATTTAAATTAGGCATCGGATTCCGCCCTCACCTGCTTTACTTGATCCCATGCACATGCATCTCTCTGTAATAATATTAAATAAATATTTGATATGAGATATTTTCATTTATTATTTCTTCGATAAATATGTGCGCGAATATAAAAAATGTAGTATTATTATTCTCTTAGACTATCTCCTTTTAAAACTAAGAGGGCGTTTAATTATTTTCTAAGAATAGAAATGAGAATCATTGTATTATAAAATAGGAATAAGTATGAGCATGGATATTACTCTTAAAAAAATATTTGATTAGTTACATATTTTTTATCGGAATAAATCAAAATTTCCTTTTTTACCCTTAAAGAAAAATAAGAGAAAAAATTAGATGTGAGAGAAAAATATGATAAAAGAGAATGATGAGAGAGAAAATATGATGAGAAAGAATGAAGAGAGAGAAAGTGTGATGAGAGAAAATAAGAAAAGAGAGTATGATAAAAGAGAGCATGATGAGAGAGAAAATATGATGTGAGAGAAAGTATGATAGGAGATGATGAAGGAAGAGAAAATATAATGAGAAAAAAATGAGGAGAGAGTGTGTGATGAGAGAGAAAGTATGGTGAGAGAGAAAGTATGGTGAGAGAGAAAGTATGATGAGAGAGAAAGCGTGATGAGAAAAAAAAAAAAGAGAACAATGAGTGTGATGGAAGAGATTGAGGAGAGAGAAAGTATGATGAGAGAGAAAATGTATTGAGGAAAAAAATGAGGGAGTGTGGCAAAAGGTGGAATCGCCACCCTAGCGGCCCCCTGGCCGCGGCCCCACAAGATTCCAGAGGGAGTAAATCACAGTTAATGCTGGGCAGGATAGGTGACTGGGGGTCGAAGGAATTTTTTGCGCAGCAGACCAGGGTTTTATCCCCGAGTGCAACTGGCGACCTTCGACCCCACGACTTCAGTGGCAAGCTGCAAGCACCTAACCAGCTGATCCAGCCCATGGGGGCAAAAAAAAAAATGAGGGAGTGTGACAAGAGAGATTGAGGAGAGAGAAAGTGTGATGAGAAAAAAAAGAGAAAAAGAGAGTGTGATGTGGAGAGATTAAGGAGAGAGAAAGTATGATGAGAGAGAAAGTATAATGAGAACAAAAGAAGGAAGAGAGTGCGATGAAAGAGATTGAAGAGAGAGAAAGTATGATGAGAGAGAAAGTGTAATGAGAAAAAAAAAACAAAGAGAGTGTGATAGGAGAGATTAAGGAGAGAAAAAGTATGTGATAAAATGATGAGAGATAAAATATGATGAGAAGTGATATGAAAGAAAAAAATAAATAAATATATTTTGATATTTGATATTAAGGGAGAAAATTTTAGTTTTAGGTCAAGGATATTTTTGGAATAAGGAAATATTTTGATTGATGAAAATAGGGTAATGACTCATTGAAGGGGAGGTATATGAGAATGAGTTATTACCCAATTTCAAGGATTCATTCCCTTATTTGTATTCCTATTTTTATAATCCAAACATTAACAATGACAATCAATGATTCTCATTATCATTCCTCACTCCTATTTCCCTAAACCAAACGCCCCCTAATTTTATGTTAGTTAGGCAAAAGGGAATTAATATAGTTAAAATATGTCAATAGGAAAAGAAGAGAAAGGAGGAAAGGCTAAAGGAAAGAAGGGTAGCCAAGGTTCATACTGTTACGATGGCAAAAAAGTAAATATATTCATCCTCAGCGTTTCAATCCGTCTGAAGATCAACACAAAGAAGATAAATAACGGAGGGAGATATTTATCTCAACTTTATCGAGATTCGAACCTCAGACCTCATGATGATAATATTTCATGTGCTAACCATTAGATCTATTTGAGGAGATAGATTCACATGATTATGAACCATAATATTTAGTCTGCCATGAGCATGTAATAATCATGATTCATAATCAGACCGCTAGCTCACAATTGTTGTCACCACTAAGTTGAAGCTCAGATAATAGATAAACATACAACGCTATAAGGGCATAAAAAAGTATTATTTCTATATATATACTTTTTTTTTTTCATCCACTTTATTCTCACAACAAGCCTTTTTCTGTGGCAGTACATTGGCCAATAACTTAATTACATGGTTAGGACAGTGACAAATATTATTTATTAGCTTAATGATAAAAATAAAAGCATCACAAAGTAATAATTGAGCATTAGAATAATATGCAGAAAATCAAGGCAGTGCAATTGGAATCCGGGAAAGGGATATATTTAATTGTGCTTTTGCAAAGAAGAAATATGCCCACTCCAAATGAAAGACACACTTCCCAAGGCTCACTTATATGCTTCAGTCCCTTTTTATACTTATAGCTGTAGAGTCTTGACACACCATCCTATTTATTTTATGTATTTATCTTCTAAGCATCATATTTAATTTTTTAAATTTTTTTTAAACTTAAATACTATAAGCCAAAATCTAAACTCTAAAACATAAACTTAAATACTATAACTTAAACTCTAAACTTTAAAAAATTATACGGGGTACTCAGGTGATATAAGTAGGGTATCAAAATCCTATAATTATGTATAACTCTCTAATATTATTTATTTTTTAAAATATAAAAAATAAAAAAATCTTCTTCCTGATATTAATTTTCATCAAACGATACTTCTTTTATTAAAAACTTTAAAATAATATTCCGCATATCCTTATTTAAGGATTCTTATAGCTGTGAGACTGTAACAATATATAAAGTAAAATTACTATATATTTTTATATCAAAATACTCTTATCAATTTAGTTAAAATTAATTACAATTGATTCAATTTGATCTAAATAAATTTCAAAACTGTTATAATAACTAAATCATAAATATTATAAAAGTGTAACACAATACTATTATAGGAGTTATAGTATACCTGTTATAGTAATTTTAAAGTGATTTTGATTTATTTTTTTAATAATTTTAAGTAATTTCGATCAATATATAAATATTCTAAGTATAATAATTTTAATTGAGTTGAATTTTATATATAATTCAACTCAATTAAAATTACTATACTTAGAATATTTATATATTGATCCGAATTGCTTAAACTTAATTAAAATTATTTAAAAAAGGATCACTATAATATTATTATTATTGTATTACACTTTTATAATATTTATGATTTAGTTATTATATATATATACACACACACTGTTGAAGCGCTTCACCCCCTCCATATGAGACAACGTCAACGTATGAGGAGGGAGTTGACATGGCAAGAGGGCTCCCCCTTGAAAGGTTTTGATTTTAGAATTTAGAGGTTATAGTATAATATAATATAGTATAGTATTAAGCAAAAAAATTACATTAGATGTTCATAGGGTGGCTACGTAAAGTATGATATAATATTCCTCTCTTTCTATATATATATATATATATATTATACACACACAAGAATAATAACATACACACATTTATGTGAGTGGTTGTGGGCGACGTTTGACATAGGCGATCTGACATGGCTAAAATTTATCTTTTTTAATCTCTCTCATATGTATGCAATAACTCTCTTTTCTCTCATTTTGTGGCAAAAGGTAATTTACTCGTCCTCAGCGCCCCCGCCAACTAATTCCTAAGCCAACCCGTCTCTTTTCTCTCCTTTGATTACATGTAAGGTGGTACTGATTTGTAAAAACTAGCACCACCTTCGTGTTGGCACTACCAAACTAGCATTAATTATCCACCTTGGTGATGGTTTGTAGAAACCAACACCACTTGGTGCTAGTTTCTACAAACCAATACCACTTAGTGTTGGTTTCTATAAACTTTCTATAAATTAGCACCACTTGGTGTTGAAAGACCAACACGGACAAGTTGGAGCTAGTCTAAAGACTAGCACCACCTGGTACCAATTTCTACAAATAAGCACCATGGTGAATGGTGCTGGTTTAGTGATGTTAGTACCATATTAATTCTATTTTTTACACGTCATCATCATCTTACAAACTAGCACCAAGTGGAAGGTGCTGGTTTGGTGGTGCCAGCACCACCTTGGTGCTAGTTTTTATAAATCAATATCACCTTAGAATTGGTTTGTGGAAACTAACATCACCTTGCATGTAATCAAAGAAGAGAGAGGAGCAGACCCCGTGGGTCATCCGAGATGGCATGGGGCGGAAGTTACTGCAAGGAGGCCGCCGGGTCGAAACTCAGTGGTAACGGGGGAATAAATCCCCTATCCCTGTATCCCACCCGGTCCGTCCCATGTTAGCTCGGGTGCTGCGATTTACCTCCCTCACAATGACCGTGGGTCCGGTCGGTGGGGGCCCTGGGGGCGAGAGTTTCGCCTTTTGCTGCAAAGAAGAGAGAGGAGCAGGTGAATAGAGCCACTTTAGAATGATCTATCTAGTCCGTAGCAAACGGTTAGCTATAAAAACACATTAAATTCATTTATGAGTGAGGTTTTGCCAAAAACTCCAAAAGGGTAAATGGATCCATTATAAAAGTCTATCTAGTTTGCAGTAAACGACTCGCGATAAGAATAACATCAAATTCATTTATGGCTGAGGCTTTACCAAAAAGTCCATAAGGGTGTATAGGGTCACCACAAAAGGCTTATCTACTCAACAACAATTGGCTTGCGATAAAGACACATCAAATCCGTTGAGAGTTGGTCACTTGTTAAAAGTGGCATCAAGTGACTTAGGAATGACACTGGACTTCTAGACTCATGACACATGAGGAGGTTGATAGAGTTTTTTTTTTTTGAGCTATTAGTGGCTTATAGACACATGACATGGAGGGTGCAAGGCACCCGCTGATAAAAGATGCAGATAGAGAATGGATAATGATGATATTGAGACACGGGCAGTATGGATAGAGATCATGGGCAATATTGATTGATACCTCAGCTTCAATACTTTGTATGGATGATTAGTAGGTAGCCAACATGCGTCATGGAGAGAGTGAGAGATTCTCCCTTATAGATCTGATAGTTCACCAGAGATGACATAAGGGATTTTATGGTTGTTTTCTATGGTTGTTTATATTTTGATGATATATATTTATCTTTTCATTAAAAAAAAAAGAGAGAAGAGAATTGTAGCATGCACATGAGAGGAATTAAAAAATAAAATAAACCTCATGTGGGAGGGCCCATGTGAACCCTATTGGGCCACCTGACACATGAGTACCTCTTTCAATCAGGCACGGGAGTCTATGCCTGATATGTTGGGTTCGCAAGGACACTCGGAATGTCCAAAACATTATCGGGCATCCCATGTGTACTAAGACGCTCAGCATATTAGTTAGGGTAATGCTAAATGGTTAGAATTTGACCACCCATAATATATACATACATGTGTATGCATGAGTATTTTAGTAATATCATATATATATATATATATATATATATATATTAATTACATTCATATATATGCATGTATTATAATTAGGAGATAAAAATTTTAAACTGATCAAATTTTGACGAACAAAATTTACTCTATTAGTTATATATATAATTACAAAATTTACTCTATTAGTTATATATATAATTTTAATATGATGCTCAATTTCAGTATCCAATTGTGTGTGGAGCCAGATGTACGTGAGAAGCACATATAACTCTCAACCCCAAATAATTAAAAATATAAATTCGAGCGTAAATATAGTCTTTATGCAGTCAACTTCAAAAAATTAAAGAATTATAAATTTATTTATTATTACTAAAATTACCTATAATAATCTCCTTCCTCCTCCATACTCCCCTTCTTGTCCACTCCTTGCTTCTATTCCCTTCTCTTTTCCACTGAATTACTCGCAGAAAGAGGAAGAAGGAAGGGCGAGCTTCTTCGACGGCCCATTCCTTCTGCAGGGATCGCTTTGCTTTCCTTGCTTCCCAAGTAAACGGAAAATTGCACAGTGGCAGTGGCCGCCATGCAGGGCGCCACCAGAAGAAGAACCTTGGCGAGGACCGGCGTCGTCGCCGGTTCCGTATGGGAGGCCAGGATGAGGGTCGACGCCGTCAACGGCGGCGTCAAGGTCTTCAACGCTGACGGCGGCGACGGCGACGGCGACGAAGAGGGAATGCGGGTCTACCGGCGGCTGCGACGGAACCAGAGCGACAGCATCGCGTCCTCGAGGAAGAGGAGGAACTGGACGGCACCTCAGGTCGAGGGAAGAAGCCCCATTCAGTTGCGCAAGTCGAGGGAGGCGAAGGTGCTGGCGATTGGAGAGGGCGGAGAGGGCACGAGCGACGGCGATGGGGCGTCGGTGGATATCGGGATCGAGGATGATGGGATGAAGAGCTTTGATGATAAGGAGATGGATCTGCCAGCGGAGAAGGGGAACAGCGTCGAGGAGGAGGAGAAGACAATTAGTCCTGTGCACGAGATCCCGGTGCTCTCTCCTGCGATAGATAAGAATCACGATTCTCTTGTGCCACTGCCAGATGTGGAACAGAGGAAGCAATTGAATAACTGGGCTACCGATCCAGATACCGCCGATCCACCTGCTCCCAAACTAGGGAAAAAGTTGAATCGTACTCTGATTCTTCCATCACTGGATGCTGAAAAAAAGATGATGAATCACAGGGCAATTGATCCAGATCCCGTCGAGACAAATCCTTGTAAGTTCTTCCTTTTCATGAATTCCTGAAACCAAATATAGAAAGCAAGTATGATTCCACCGACACTAATTGCGCTTCCATCATCACTAGATGCAGGAAAGAAGATGAATCGCACCACAGTCAATCCAGATCCTGTCCATACACCTTCTCGTAAGCAGTCCATTCTTCACTATACTGGTCTTTCTTCTTGTAAAAGTTCAAACTGCTTCACCTGTTTCTCATCAGTGGATGGGGCAAGAGAAATGCAAGAAGCAACCCCTAAAAACAACCACAACAGGTTGCAGAGCATTGGTCAGTGAATCAAACTGCTATCTTTCTGCAAATCGCTGTTCTTCTTGCAACAATTTGTACTAATACACTCAGTTGCCCAGTGGATTTGCTCATGTGGAGAGATGTACCCAAAACAGCATTAGTTTTTGGTCTTGGAACATTCATTCTGGTATCATCTTCCTACGCCAGGGATTTAAATTTCAGGTGGGAAGCCAAAATAGACTCTTATCCCAAGTTCTAAGAGATTCATGTGGCTAATTTGTGTGCAAATTCTTCATCATGCAGCTTGATTTCAGCTACTTCTTATCTTGGTCTCATCTTCCTTGCCTTGATTTTCTTCTGCAAGTCCATCTTGCGCAGGTAACTCCCATGTCTGTCTAACATGCCATGAATTACCACTTCCCTTCTTTGTTTTGGTCACAATTTTCACTGTTGGACAGAGGAGAGCTAGAGTATGATGAAAGGGACGAGAGGTACATGGTGGGGGAAGAAGATGCCATTTGGATCCTAAGGCTGCTTCTTCCTTACCTAAATGAAGTATTGTTTAAGATGAGGGCCCTCTTCTCTGGAGACCCTGCAACTACCATGAAGGCAAAACTTGCTTTTTCCCCTTTTCTCTTTGTTTATTTTTTACTGTTCTTCTAAGATTGATGAATCTGTTTGATTGTAGCAGATGGCTGTGCTGTTGTTTGCCATGGCCAAGTGTGGAAGCTCCATCACCATTTGGACCATGTCAAAGCTGAGTAAGTTCTGGCTTTATCCTCTACACCATGCAGTGTGATTGATTGACTGAAGCTTCACATCCCTATGCAGTTTTCTTTGGGGTCTTCACTGTTCCAAAAATCTGCACTTCTTATTCCACTCAGCTTTTGAAATTTGGTAAGTGAACTGTGAAACTGCTTATTTTTGCCCACGTTTCTGCTAGAATAGCACCTCGTTGTGACTGTCAGTGTTTTGTTTTTCATCTTTGTGCTGCGTTCAATGAATTCCTGAAGTGGGTTTAAAGTTTCACCTTTGTCCTTTTCACTGTACTGAGAGGTAAATGAAGTAACCAGGAAGCATATTAGCTGTAACATGGACACAAGGTACTAGAAGACAAACGTTTCACAAGGCAATTCACTTCAGAGTTAGGTCAGGCCTAAATGCCGTTGAGTGAAACCTTGAATGCTTCAGAAACACACATTTTTAATGCTTCAGTTATGCTTCTTTGGGCTGGTTGATTCATGCTGAACTTTGATACTAAAGTTGCTAGATTTGATTAAATAATTGCTTAATGATTTAAGTCTTTCTCAATTATAACCAATTTATGAACTGCTGCAACTATCAGTCTTCTATTTTTATCGAGTGAAGGTAAATTCTGGGTGGCGAGGTTCAGAGATGGGTGGGAATCATGCACCCACAAGAAGGCCGTAACAGCCGCCGTCTTCACCCTCATCTGGAACATCTCCTCCACCGCGACACGCATCTGGGCGGGTAACGACCAACTAATCCTCCTCCATGAACATAGTTCACCATCACACATATCTTTTTCTGAATGCATCTGCCTGGGCAGCAGTGTTCATGCTGGTTGTGGCCTTAAAGCTCTACCAACAGCGTCTATCAGAGGACTGGGGCAATCAGGAAGGAGAGGTGGTGGTGGAAAATCTAGCAATGGCACAGGAGGCAGCTCCCAAACCAGGCAGGCCACAATACAAAGGGGCCCCTAGAAGAAACGAGGCCATGGGAGAGAACAAGCCGAAGAAGAGGATTTAAAGTAGTAGCTGGAGCTGAACATCATACTTTGCTTTGAGGTCCCTCTCTAGATAAAGAAGAACGTTGCAAAAGAGGAACGTGACAAAGGTGGCAATTTCTATCTGTTTTTCCCATCTTGTCGTTTTCTATTTGGAATAACAATAATTGATTCTGTGACTTCTCTGTAGCGTTAGGAGTAGCATTTAGAAATGTTCACTAAGGAAGCTTCCATGTAGTCTGGGTTTCAATATTTTTTGTAACAAACGATTGGTCTAAGTTGTTCTTAAATATATTATATTGTTTTAAAATTATATTAAAGTGATGTTTGGTATATGGATATGAGAATAAAGAATTGGATTTATTCTCAAATTTTATATTAAGTATATGGGAATGAAAATTAAGATTTTAGAATAAAATCTAAAAATTTGGATATTGATAAAATTCACTTTCTCGCTTAGATTTCATCGTATCCAAAAATTTAGATATTATATAATTTTTTTTTTTGATGAAATATCTGATCTTGTTCGAAAGTCGATGAGATGAAAAGTTGGGGATGTGGATGCTCCGCTGACCGCTTGTGGACTCTGCTTCGCTCTGCAAGACAGATGATGTCAGTGCTGAGCCAGGGAAGGGGTCACCGACATTGACAGACTGATCCAAGGAAGGGGTCACTGACAAGACAGACTAAGTAGAGGTTTAGGTTGATGTTTGGTTTCAATATTGAATTTTTTTGAACTTCAAAACTTCTAAATTTGGGTTTCCCTAAGTTTTAGGGATTCCAAGTCATTGTTGGTGCAATGACAGATGTTACGTGCATGTCTTTAGGGGGAGTTACTTTTTAAGGACATGAAAATCTATTTTTCATACACCTTGCAAGGTGATTAACCTTCTTTAGTAAAAATATTCAAGGTTGAGTATTTGAATATAATGGAGAGTGGTTAACCTTCATTATTCAAGTGGTGTATGCTCACGGATGAGCATTTGATGACAATGAAGGGTATGAGACCTTCATTCGAATTGTGTGTGAATAGACCAAGTGGTATATGTTCAAGGATGAGCGTTAAGAATAATGAAGGGTATGAGACCTTCGTTATTATGTTGTGAACAATGAGTGAAGTTGTAAACAACGTTGAGTAACTCTTCAGGGGGAGAGTTTTTGATGTGTGCCAATAGGGAGAGAATGTGTGGTTAAGTTAGACCTTCATTACCTGAAGAGGGAGTTTGTCCTCTGGGAAAGGGGAAGAATGAAGGAAACCATCATTTATATATTGGCATAAAGGGAGTTGAGACTATGAGATTAACCTAACTTAAAAGTGGTATTGTCAAACATCAAAAAGGGGGAGATTGTTGGTGCAATATTCCCTATGTCAAGGTTAACCTGGTGGACTGGGCTTGAATCAAGCTCGAGTCTTGATGTTTAAGTTTCGATGTTTGACAATACATGGAAACAAGACATGGAGATTGCAGGTGCAATTGTTCATGTGGTGAGATTGTGAAGGAAAGTCAAGTAGGTCAAGGGATTGACCGGATACTTGATTGGAAAATCCTGGTGTGTGAAGCCAGGTGAAAAGTCCTGATGAGTGAAGCCAGGCAGTTATGGAAAGTCCTAGTGAGTGAAGCTAGGCAGAAGGAAAGTCCTAGTGAGTGAATCTAGGCAGAAGGAAAGTCCCGGTGAGTGAAGCCGGGCAGTTGGAAGTCCCGGTGAGTGAAGCCGGGCAGTTGGAAGTCCTGGTGAGTGAAGTCAGGTGAAAGACCTAGTGAGTGACGCTAGGCAGAAGGGAAGTCATGGTGAGTGAAGCCAGACACAGGAAATCCAGATGGATCAAGGCTGATCAGACATCTGGTATTGGGTAGTCCAAGTGGGTCAAAGGGATTGACCGGACACTTAGTGAGGGAGTCTTAGCAGGACAAAAGGGTGACCGGATGCTAGGCATGATGAACCAATATATCATGGTTGACCGAATGTTGGTGTAAGGGATTTTGGACTTGTTTTTGGGCAAAACATAGGAGATGAATCGATCAGCCGATCGATTGGCTCATGCTCAATCGATCGGCTGATCGATTGGGTGAGTCCCGCTGAAGGAAATCCTCCCAATCGATCAGTGGATCGATTGGGGGAAATCACCATTCGCACAGAACATCTCCCAATCGATCGGCCGATCGATTGGGAGCCTCCAATCGATCAGCCGATCGATTGGGAGTGTCGATTCTGTGTGATAAGCCCTGGATCGATCGACCGATCGATCCAGGCAATTTTCAGGAGCACAGATGCGCTCTGAATCGATCGGCCGATCGATCTAAAGCCTCCCCAATCGATTGGGAGCAATCCAATCGATTGAGATTCGACCGTTGGCGTCGTATTTAGCCGTGGGTGAGCGATTCTCTCAGTAGAACTTCCACGGCTCCGATTCTTTCTCTACACAGATCTTCACAGCGTTTCTCCACAACTCTCACGCCAGATCTTGAAGGTTCTTGGCGGCTTGTGCTGGTGCACGTCCAAGTCAAGAGGCGAGGAAGAAGCTAGGGTTAGAGTTCTTTGTGCATATCTTGTAAGCTTTTGCTTGTATTGTATCTCCCTTCCCTTTCTTCTTGTACTGTGAGCTTGTAAGGCTTCTCCGCCTTCAGTATTTATCGTAAAGGAGTGTTTTCATAGTGGAGGGTGCGTGAGTGTGTGGATCCTTGGATTAATCACCTCTTGTTGAGGTGGATACCAAGTAAATCCTAGAGTTAGCGTTGTGTGTTTATTTCTTTGTATTTTCCACTCCATATCTTTGAAGAAACAAGCAACGACGAGCACTAGATCGCGCCGAGCTATTCACCCCCCCTCTAGCTTCATTTTCGGTCCCAACAAGTGGTATCAGAGCGAGACCGCTCTTCACCGAAATCATCGCCGGAAGGGGCAACGAGCTAGAGGGTGAAGAAGTTGGAGCAATTCTGCAAGTCAAAGACTTCATCAAAAGGCTCAACTTCAACATGGAATTCCAAGACGGACTTGGATTCGACACGAGGGTACCTCCATCATTCACCATGATGAGCTTCGATCTTTGGAGATCAAGGATCGAGAATTTCCTGATGGTGGAGATAGAGCAATGGTTTACTCTCATGGAAGGCTTCGAAGCTCCAACAAACTCCAAGGGCAAGCTTCTCAAGAAAAGCAAATGGAGTCAAGAGCAAATTCAAAGGAGCGAGGCAAATGATAAAGTGACCAAGCTTTTGGTCAATTTGTTGCCAAGCAATATTTTCGCTCAAGTTGGGAAATTCAAGGATGCCAAGGAGCTTTGGAGCAAGTTGGTAAAGATTCATGAGAACCCCTCCACTGTACCGAGTCAAGGAGAATCCAAAAGGGCGACTCATTGGAGCAAGACCAAGAGGAGGAGAATTCCGAAGTTGAGAGATGCTCAACTTCTGAAGAAGTAGTCTCATCTTCAAAGGAATGCAATGAAAAGAGCAAAGAGGGAGCATACTCTTTGTTCCATGTACAAGATGAAGATGATGAAGCCTCCACCTCTAGGATTGAGGGGGAGCGATTTTCGTTGACACTGGATCGAGAAGAAAAAGAAGTCTCCACATCCGGGTCAAGAGAAGAAGAGGATGAAGAGGCTTCCACCTCCACAAGTCGAGTCAAATCTATTGGAGGAACATCATTATCGGATCAAGAGGAAGCCTCTACCTCCGGAACAAAAGGAGAAGATACCATCCCTACACATGAATGTATAAATGGTTCAATTAAGAATAAAAGTCATATTATATGTTTTGAGTGTAGGGAACATGGGCATTACAAGAGCAAATGCCCTAAATTGGCCAAAAAGAAGGGCCAAGTGGCACCTAAGGGCAAGAAGAAGCCAAAGGAGATCGCCCCCACAACAAAGAAGAACAAGGTGCACATTGTGTACTTCTTGTGCAACCAAAAAGGACATTATAGAAGTAAATGTCTTAAGGGGAAGAAGGCGGTCAAGCCTAAGGGAGGAAGCACAACTCAAGGGGGAGCCTCCAAGGTAAAACGAAAGGTATCATTTATTGAGCATACTCCTTTAAATAATGGTAAAAAGCATGCTAATTTCAATTTTTATCATTTTAATGCTATTTACCATAAAAATAGGGAGCATGATAGCATTAAAGAAAAACATATGGCTCTCCATGCTAAGACTACCACACCTAGGGTTAGGAAGGTAGGTAAAAGGTTAGGCAATAACACTAAGGACCATAATTATAAGCCTAGAAATAAAAATGCTCAAAGATTTAAAGAAAAATCAAAATCTAGGGATTTATGGGAATAAAATCAAGTCTTGAGGTCAAGACTTGATAAAATGGAAAAGACCCTAAAAAGGATGGAAAGTATCCTAAAAGGGCAAAATGAGCAAAACTTAGGTTTAGCACTACAAGGGTCATCCACAGGCCATAGGGGTTTGGGATACAAACCTAAAATTAAAAGGGATGTGCCTTATTATCATATGGTTCCATATAATTATGGAACCAACCCTAGGTCAAATGGTCAAGTCAAAAATACTAGGGAGGTTATTCCTAAGAGTATTTTTGCAACAAACGTGATTAAGACTTCTAAGAAGTCTAAGAAAGTTACTAAGAAGATCACAAGGGAGACAATCCCTAGAGTTGATCTAGGAAATGTGACTGAGGCTTCCAAGAAGTCCAACAAGGTCACTAGGAAGGTATCTAGGGAAGTTATCCCTAGTGAATACCTAGAGCATCCAAGGAGCACTAATAGGTTTTGAGTTCATAGGAGCATTTTCTCTACTCCTTAGATGGGATAGAGAGTGTCAACTCCGATTAGAAGGGTAGTTAACCCAACTTTGATGAAGTTGACACTCGGAGAGCATTTTCAAGGTTATTATTAACCTTTGAAAATGAAATGGATAATTAAGTTACTCTTGGAAAGAGTAAGATGTGCCATAAGGTGAGAAATTTGATATTAAATTAAATTGGCACATTTAAGAAAATCATAAGAACTACCAAGTTGGGATTGTGGTATGTTCTTAGGAAATTGAAGGCAACTTTGTTGGTTAATCCTAGAAAAACGAACCGGTTCCACTATACAAAAATTTTTTGTACAAGTGTCGAACCTTTCCTTAAATAACCTATTGTGTTCTTTAGAAATTAAATCAGGAATCGCAGACGGAACTTAACATCATTGATTCCAAATTTAACTTATCTGTTCTTAATGGTTTAGATTTGAATCGCAAGCGGAACTTAACACTATTGATTCAAATCTACCTAAATTATTAATTCCATAAATATTAATTTCCAAAATTGGCTTCCAGGACTGCATGGCGAGACACATGGCCTTCTTGGATATCGGAGCAACCACCACCGCCTAGGCAAAGCCTTTTAAGGAAATCTAATATTTATTTCCTTAAATAACTTTAGGTTAACAAAAAAAAACAATCGAATCACAAATTCAAAAAAGAAGAAAACACAAAATCGAAAAATAAATTCGATAAACTAGATCTAATTGCCTCTTGTATTTAGAATTCATACAAAGAAAAATAACTGGTATGATGCGGAAGAAAAATACTAGTTATACCTTCTCTTTGTAAGCTAATGACCTCAAGATCTTCTGCCGTATTCCTCGCCTCGCCTTGGACGTCGTGTGGGCGACGATCCTCCCAGATGAACACCACCCAAAAGCTTCCTCCTTCTTTTTCTAAAATCCGGCCACCACCACCACCAAGGAGAAGAGAGCAAAGGGAGAGGAAGAAGGGAGAGGGCCGACCACCAAGAGATCACCCAAGCAAAAGAATAAGAGTTGTGTCTCATGAAGCCCCCTCACCCATTCTTTTATATTACTTGCCCAAGGCAAATAAGGAAAAATCTTTTACAAAAAATAAAATCATCCAAGAGTTTTTCTTTTTCCCTTTTTATTTTTCCTTTTCTTTCCTCTTGATTGAATCAATCACCAATCAATGGTTATGATCAATCCTATTTGGTTTAGGATTGAATTTGGTTTAATCCTATTGGCCGGCCCTTGCTTGGGCACCAAGCAAGGTGGCCGACCACAATTAAAAGGAAAGGAAAAATAATTTTTTTAAAATTTTACAAGAAGAAATCCTCTTATAAAATTTACAAGCTTTCTTTCCTAAAGTATGAGTTAAAAAAGGAAAGTTTCTAAAAATTAAAACCATATTTTAAAATTTAAAAACTCTCATAAAATTTCCTTTTTTAACATGGTGATAGAAAATTTAAATTTTAAAACTTCTTTTCCTTTTTTTTTCTTAAACCATAAGGATGGTTAAAAAAAGAAAGTTTTAAAATCTTTTAAACTCTCTATTTAAACATGTGGCCTAATTCAAATAAGGAAAGTTTTAAAATAAAATCTCTCTTTTAAAACTTATAGTTTTCTACAAAGAGAAGATTTTAAAAATTTAAAACAACCCTCCCTTTTTGAATTATTATGGCCGGCCCCTACAAGCTTGGTCACCAAGCTTTAGAGCCGGCCCCTTTCAAGAGGATGTGGCCAACCATTGCTTGGTCACCAAGCAATGATCCGACCCCCTTCTTGGACACCAAGAAGAGCCTTATATTTAGATGGACTTGAGGCTATAATGAGGCTACGACAGGGACCTAGAGGAGAAATTGGTTTTGGCCTTCCGATGAGCTTGAGTATCCCGTGTTCGCCCCAAACATACAACTCAAGTTCATCGATAATAACTCATTCCACTAGAGAGTTATTACCGCACTACCGCACCAATCCCAAATTACATTATGGGCTCCTTCTTATCATGAGTGTGTTAGTCTCCCTGTGTTTAAGATTACGAATGTCCACTAATTAAGTAAGTTACTGACAACTCACTTAATTAATATCTAGCTCCAAGAGTAGTACCACTCAACTTTATTTTCATGTCGGACTAGGTCCACCTGCAGGGTTTAACATGACAATCCTTATGAGCTCCTCTTGGGGACATTCTCAACCTAGATAACTAGGACACATATTTCTTCTATAATCAATAACACACACTATAAGTAATATAATTTCTCAACTTATCGGGCATATTGATTTATCGAGCTAAACCTCACCCTTTAATAAATCAAAGAAATAAATATTAAATATATGTGCTTGTTATTATATTAGGATTAAGAGCACACACTTCCATAATAACTAAGGTTTAGTTCTTTTACTAAGTCAGTACAAAAGAACATACCTAAATGATCCTACTCAATATACTTAAAGTGTATTAGTGTAATTTATTAGTCAAGATAAACTAATACTTAATTACACTATGACTATACTAATAGTTTGCTTCTTTCTATGTTAGTCGCGAGCAACTGTTTATAATTTATAGAGAACCGACAACATGATCTTCTGAGTGTGACACAATACTCCATGTTGTCTACTATATAAATTAATTGAACAATTACATTTAATAAATGCAGATATTGATCAATGTGATTCTTTTATTTTAACAAATAAATGTTTACAAAAGCTAGGCTTTTAGTATACACTTCAACAATCTCCCACTTAAACTAAAAGACTAAGCTGCCATATCTGTTGCCTTACATCTGATTCTCATCCCCTCCACATGCCGATCAAAATCTTTCGCCGGAAGGGCCTTTGTGAAAGGATCTGCTAGGTTATCTTCTGATGCAATCTTGGCGACGACAACTTCTCCTCTCTTGACGATGTCTCGTATCAGGTGGTACTTGCGCTCAATATATTTACTTGCCTTATGAGCTCGTGGTTCCTTCGAGTTTGCAACTGCACCGCTATTATCACAATAAATTGTGATGATCTTGGGTAAACCAGGAATCACATCTAAGTCCATTAGAAAGTTCCTGAGCCATACAACTTCTTTTGCTGCCTCAGAGGCTGCCACATGCTTAGCTTCCATAGTTGAGTCCGAGACGTATTTCTGCTTAACACTCCTCCATGCAATGGCTCCACCTCCTAGAGTAAACACATAGCCTGATGTTGACTTACTATTGTCCCTATCTGATTGAAAATCCGAATCCGTGTAACCCACAGGGAGCAACTCGTCTGCTTGGTAAACTAGCATATAATCTCTAGTCCTTCTCAGATACTTCAATATATGCTTTACCGTAGTCCAATGTCCTTGTCCAGGGTTACTCTGATATCTGCTGACCATGCCCACGGTAAAACAGATATCAGGTCTCATACACAGCATTGCATACATAAGACTTCCTACAGCTGAAGCATAAGGAACTGTCTTTATGTCCTCAATCTCCTTTGATGTCTTCGGAGACATCTCTTTAGATAAGGCTACTCCATGCCTAAAAGGTAAGAAACCTTTCTTGGAGTTCTGCTTGTTAAAACGAGCAAGGATTGTATCTATATATGAAGCTTGGGATAGACACAACATTCTTTTCTTGCGATCCCTTATAACTTTGATCCCAAGAATATGTGCACATTCTCCTAAGTCCTTCATATCAAATTGTTTGGACAACCATACCCTTACGTCCGATAATACCTTGACATTGTTGCCAATTAACAAAATATCATCTACGTATAGTACAAGAAATACCACTACGTTTTCGTTACACTTCTTGTATACACAAGACTTATCCGGACACTGAATAAATCCATATGACTGGATTACTTCGTTAAACAGAATGTTCCAAGATCTTGAAGCTTGCTTCAATCCGTAAATGGATCGATTAAGCTTGCACACTAGATGCTCTTTGCCTTTTTCAATGAACCCTTCTGGTTGCTTCATATGGATGTTTTCTCCAAGACTTCCGTTAAGGAAAGCTGCCTTGACATCCATTTGCCAAATCTCATAATCCATATGAGCAGTAATGGATAAGAGTATCCGGATAGACTTAAGCATGACTACCGGCGAAAAAGTCTCCTCATAGTCGATTCCCTCTTTCTGAGTATACCCTTTCGCAACAAGCCTTGCTTTGAAGGTTTCTACCTTCCCATCTGTCCCTCTTCTTCTTTTGTAGATCCACTTGCATCCAACGACTTTTACACCATCAGATGGTTCTACAAGCTCCCAGACCTTATTAGAGTACATAGACTCTATTTCAGAATTCATTGTCTTTTGCCAAGATACTACATCTATATCTTGGAGTGCTTCATCATATGTTCGGGGATCAGGTTTATGTTTACCCGGGATCAAGTCCGAAGACTCTCCCAAAAACATGAATCTCTCAGGTTGCCTTACAACCCTCCCACTACGACGAGGCATCGTCTGTGGTTGTGTATCATGTGCAACACGTGTTGCAGTCTCTTGTGGTACTTCATCTTGTACTGTTGGTACTGAAGTAGACGTGTCATCTCTAATTTCTTTTGGAACTATTTCACTCATGGGCTTATGATTCATTACATAATCTTCTTCTAAAAAACGAGCATTGGTGCTAACAATGATCTTCTGATTTTTAGGATTATAAAACAAACCACCTTTCGTTCCCTTAGGATATCCAACAAACAGACAAACTTCTGTACGTGATTCCAACTTGTCAGTATCTCCCTTCAGCACATGTACTGGACTACCCCATATCCGGATATGATTCAGACTAGGCTTACGCCCATTCCATAATTCCATGGGAGTAGAAGGAACTGTTTTAGAAGGTACCATATTCAGAATGTACACTGCTGTTTCTAAAGCATATCCCAAAATGAATTCGGTAATTCTGAATAACTCATCATTGATCTAACCATTTCCATAAGAGTTCTATTCCTTTGTTCTGCCACACCATTCTGCTGGGGTGTACCAGGTGCAGACAATTGAGATTGAATCCCGACTTCTGATAAGTAATTCCTAAACTCTCCAAAGAGGTATTCGCCACCACGATTAGACCGTAGTGTCTTGATACTTTTACCAAGACATTTCTCTACATCAGCCCTATATTCTTTGAATTTGTCAAAGCATTCAGACTTGCGGCGCATCAGGTAAATGTATCCGTATCTTAAATAATCGTCTATAAAGGAGACGAAGTATTCATAACCACCTCTTGCCTGGATAGACATAGGACCACATAAATCAGAATGGACCAATTCTAACGCATCTTTGGCTCTATACCCCTTGGCCTTGAAAGGTCTTTTGGTCATTTTACCTTCCAAGCAGGATTCACATGTTGGAAAATTTTCCAACTCTAATGAACCCAATAGTCCATCGGCTACAAGCCTTTGAATCCTACTTAAGTTAATATATCCAAGTCTTAGATGCCAAAGATATGTTTGGTTCATTTCCGAAGGTTCTTTTCTCTTATTAGAGTTAGAAGATGTGTTATTAATTTCCATATTTTGCTTTGTGGGAGAAATTGGATTTAAAGTGTATAAATTGTCAACCAATGCACCAGAACAGATAATCACCTTATTTCTCTTTATAACGACATTGTTACTAAAGGAAACTGAATATCCATCCATATACAGTTTAGAAACTGAAATTAAATTCTTTCTAAAACTGGGTACATAAAGACAATTTCTTAAAATCAAATTTCTATTCCTATCAAAAGATAAGTAGATGTTTCCCACTGCAACAGCCGCCACCTTAGTAGCATTGCCCATGTAGACAGTTATCTCTCCATCAAATAGTCGCCAGGTTTCCTGGAACCCCTGCAAAGAATTGCAGACATGATCAGTGTGTTGGATTTTTCGGGCCACGAAAACCGCTTGTTTCAACTATTAGAGCATGAGATATACCTTTATTGTTCCGATTCCTACGAGGACAGTCCGCCTTCCAATGCCCTGTCTGCTTGCAGATGAAGCACTTGCTTTTCGACTTCTTCATTCCATCTTTTTGTCCTGTACTCTGAGGTTTATTAACCTTCTTTGCTGAAAAGACCTGTTTCTTCTTCTTCTTGCCTTTCGACTTAGAAGTAGAACCATTTTCAGCATAGTGAATCTGAGAACTATGACGAAATATTCCTTCTGCTACCTGTAGTTCTGTCAGAAGTTCCGCCAACGTATACTCTCTTTTGTTCATGTTATAGTTCAGGCGGAACTGCTCAAAACTTCTGGGTAGCGTTTGGAGAATTATATCGACCTGGGTTTCCCCATCGATTTCTCCTCCAAGGACTTGTATTTCATTCAGATAAGCCGTCATTTTGAGGATATGATCCCTTACGTGTGTCCCCTCAGACATGGTGGCTGCCATTAACTTCCTCATTGTCTCTTGCCTAGCAGTCCGACTCTGGTGCCCAAAGAGTTCTTTGAGATTGTTCATTATATCATAAGCTGTTGGTAAATCTTGATGCTGATGTTGCAATACATTTGACATTGATGCCAAAATGTAACACCGCGCCATCTCATCAGCTTTTACCCATTTCTTATGATACTCAATCTCCTCTGGGGTAGAGTCACAGTCAGTGCATCAGCAAGCTTCATCAAGATAAACTTATAGCTTTCGGCAAGAACTATGTCAGATTTCTTTTCCAATCAATATAGTTGGGACCAGTAAGTTTGTTCTCTTTCAGTATAATGGCTAGTGGGTTGAAAGTCATCCTAAGAATCACAAAAGTAAACTTTGGTCAAGACTCTAAATTTAGAATAATATTGATTCCTCAAACAATACTATTTTAAATTAACCAACACCTCAAATCACCGTGAATATTGCATGCCACGTTAGTGTGGACGTATACAAATTCATCATTTGTAAGAGGAGGATGTGACCCATTAATTTTATTATCTTGTCATCCTAACTTTATGACAAATAAAATTAATAGTTGGTTTCACTTTGGTCAGACAAGATAATAGCAGTGACTCTGTTGGGGAGGATACTATTGAATGCGTCTAAGTGTATACCATTACTTGATACTAAGTCCATTAAATAGGATTGTGCCCCTTTAGTTGGAGAAGATCACACGCTCCTAAATAATTTCCTTTAACCATCCATAAAAGGAAGTTTGATCTAGTGATCCGCAACAAACTCATCCGTTGTGGAGGGAGGCACTCAGAGCCAACACACAAGCTTGTTGCATCACTTACAAACCAGTAATGGAGACCATGGAATTTATTAAAATCTCTCTCCCACTTAGTTATTTAGAAATGAGGATTTTAACCTATGCTAGCATACATCACATGCATATAAACATCACAGTAAATAAAAGCAATAAATTTAGAAATTAATTTTCCAACTATTATGGTCTTTTCCATCACTGTCTTCAGTATGCTCCAACCCTAGCTGCTGCCATCTTTATCCACCGCCATCGGGTCGAGTTGTCGCATCCTTCTTGCTTCTTATTCTGCTGCGCCTCTGGTGCTCCAAAAGTACCACGCCTTGCAAGAATTCGATCCGCGACAAAAATAGAATTTTGCATATATCGATCCTATATTCCACAAGGGAATGTACATGTATTCTAGATCGAACAAAAATAAAATTCTAAAAATAATACAGCTCCTGGTGTATTTTATACATACAATCATGCATACAAATAATGCCCTTGACATGTCCAAGGGTCCAATCACACACAATATCAATAAGCCATAATAGTTGGAGCCCGCAACCAAAGAGTTAGCACATCCTACTATTTTCCTGCCTAAATTATGCATGATATGTGCATAACCTATTTGAATTCTAAAAATACACAGAGGCAAACCCTAGCTCTGATACCAATTGTTGGTTAATCCTAGGAAAACGTACCGGTTCCACTGTACAAAAATTTTTGTACAAGTGTCGAACCTTTCCTTAAATAACCTATTGTGTTCTTTAGAAATTAAATCAGGAATCGCAGACGGAACTTAACATCATTGATTCCAAATTTAACTTATCTGTTCTTAATGATTTAGATTTGAATCGCAAGCGGAACTTAACACTATTGATTCAAATCTACCTAAATTATTAATTCCATAAATATTAATTTCCAAAATTAGCTTCTAGGACTGCATGGCGAGGCATATGACCTTCTTGGATATGGGAGCAACCACCACCGCCTAAGCAAAGCCTTTTAAGGAAAGCTAATATTTATTTCCTTAAATAACTTTAGGTTAACCAAAAAGAACAATCGAATCACAAATTCGAAAAAGAAGAAAACACAAAATCGAAAAATAAATTTGATAAACTAGATCTAATTGCCTCTTGTATTTAGAATTCATACAAAGAAAAATAACTAGTATGATGCGGAAGAAAAATACTAGTTATACCTTCTCTTTGTAAGCTAATGACCTCAAGATCTTCTGCCGTATTCCTCGCCTCGCCTTGGACGTCGTGTGAGCGACGATCCTCCAAGATGAACACCACCCAAAAGCTTCCTCCTTCTTCTTCTAAAATCCGGCCACCACCACCACCAAGGAGAAGAGAGCAAAGGGAGAGGAAGAAGGGAGAGGGCCGGCCACCAAGAGATCACCCAAGCAAAAGAATAAGAGTTGTGTCTCATGAAGCCCCCTCACCCCTTCTTTTATATTACTTGCCCAAGGTAAATAAGGAAAAACCTTTTACAAAAAATAAAATCATCCAAGAGTTTTTTCTTTTCCTTTTTTATTTTTCCTTTTCTTTCCTCTTGATTGAATCAATTACCAATCAATGGTTATGATCAATCCTATTTGGTTTAGGATTGAATTTAGTTTAATCCTATTGGCCGGCCCTTGCTTGGGCACCAAGCAAGGTGGCCGACCACAATTAAAAGGAAAGGAAAAATAATTTTTTAAAAATTTTACAAGAAGAAATCCTCTTATAAAATTTACAAGCTCTCTTTCCTAAAGTATGAGTTTAAAAAGGAAAGTTTCTAAAAATTAAAACCATGTTTTAAAATTTTAAAACTCTCATAAAATTTCCTTTTTAAACATGGTGATAGAAAATTTAAATTTTAAAACTTCTTTTCCTTTTTTTTTTCTTAAACCATAAGGATGGTTAAAAAAGGAAAGTTTTAAAATCTTTTAAACTCTCTATTTAAACATGTGGCCTAATTCAAATAAGGAAAGTTTTAAAAATTAAAATATCTCTTTTAAAACTTATAGTTTTCTACAAAGAGAAGACTTTTAAAAATTCAAAACAACCCTCCCTTTTTGAATTATTATGGTCGGCCCCTACAAGCTTGGTCACCAAGCTATAGGGTCGGCCCCTTTCAAGAGGATGTGGCCGGCCATTGCTTGGTCACCAAGCAATGGTCTGGCCCCCTTCTTGGACACCAAGAAGAGTCTTACATTTGGATAGACTTGAGGCTATAATGAGGCTACGACAGGGACCTAGAGAAGAAATTGGTTTTGGCCTTCCGATGAGCTTGAGTATCCCGTGTTCGCCCCGAACATACAACTCAAGTTCATCGATAATAACTCATTCCACTAGAGAGTTATTACCGCACTACCGCACCAATCCCAAATTACATTATGGACTCCTTCTTATCATAAGTGTGTTAGTCTCCCTGTGTTTAAGATTACAAATGTCCACTAATTAAGTAAGTTACTGACAACTCACTTAATTAATATCTAGCTCCAAGAGTAGTACCACTCAACTTTATTTTCATGTCGGACTAGGTCCACCTGCAGGTTTTAACATGACAATCCTTATGAGCTCCTCTTGGGGACATTCTCAACCTAGATAACTAGGACACAAATTTCTTCTATAATCAACAACACACACTATAAGTAATATAATTTCCCAACTTATCGGGCATATTGATTTATCGAGCTAAACCTCACCCTTTGATAAATCAAAGAAATAAATATTAAATATATGTGCTTGTTATTATATTAGGATTAAGAGCACACACTTCCATAATAACTAAGGTTTAGTTCTTTTACTAAGTCAGTACAAAAGAATATACCTAAATGATCCTACTCAATATACTTAAAGTGTATTAGTGTAATTTATTAGTCAAGATAAACTAATACTTAATTACACTACGACTATACTGATAGTTTGCTTCTTTCTATCTTAGTCGCGAGCAACTGTTTATAATTTATAGAGAACCGACAACATGATCTTCTGAGTGTGACACCACACTCCATGTTGTCTACTATATAAATTAATTGAACAATTACATTTAATAAATACAGATATTGACCAATGTGATTCTTTCATTTTAACAAATAAATGTTTACAAAAGCTAGGCTTTTAGTATACACTCCAACAAACTTAAGCCTTAATTTATTTTGTTACTCTTGGAAGAGTAAATTGTGCCCATTTTCTTGGGAAATAGTGGGCAATCTAGGTTTTAAATTTTAATTTAGCTAAGGATTAAGGATACTTAGATAGATAATCTAGGTATTTCATTTATGCTAATTTACCATGCGTTGTTTGCCCATCATATGTCATGACATCATATTTTGCACTCATGCCTTATTATGAAAGATACAAAAATACCTTATCATGTCATACATACATCATGTAGTCATAGGAATTTTTTTTTGAAAATTATTTATTCTTGATGTATGCCATAACGCATCATGTATTATTTTAATTCCTTGCGAATTAAGGACAAATGACATTCATTAACAAGTAACATCCTTAGTGGATGTTCTTAACTTCAAAATGCCTAGATAGATATGCATGATCCTTAGATTAGGGCAAAACCAAAGGTTACATCTCACTAAAGAACTATAAGGTGACGTGTATGTGTTTTTGTACACATTAGATATAAGTGAGATGTTAGGATGATGAACAAAACTCTAGATGTTGATTTAGTGTTTTTTTATGAGTTTTAGGTTTATCAAAACACATAGTTATGTGTTTTTCAATCATTGGGAAAGCTAATGTACAAATCATGTGCATTGAACCCAAAAAATATGGTTGGATATTGGTTTTGAAAAAGATTTTAAATATGCTTTGGGAAACCTTGATGAAGACTATCTTTTGATAGTAATCATCATTGAATAGTTGAGCACAAATTTGGAAGAAAACACTACACTTTTTACAAGTTTCCAAGTTTGTGTCAATCTTTGAAAATACACAGTATTTTCATAGAAAACTATTTTTTCTTGATAGTATATGCCCTAAGGAATGTCTATATGAATTTTCATGATTTTTTGATTTTTGTAGAATTTTAGAGGAGTTTCTGAAATTCACTGAAATAAATTTTCAGTTTTTCAGAGCTCCAATCGATCACCCGATCGATTGGAGTGCCTCAATCGATCGGGAGATCGATTGAGAGGAGGTTTCCTGCGAACAGAAGCTTGTTGGATAGATCAGCCGATCGATCCACGCAGCCTGAATCGATTCAGCAGGGTTCAATCGATTGGGACCCAACTCTAATCGATTGGGAATGCTAATTTTGGCTGAGAAAGCTTGATTTCAGTATTTTGAACCACCTTTAGTCTAGGTAATCATTCCTTACCCCTCAAAACACATTTTATACATTTAGGGGGAGTTTTCATGATGAAAACAAGGATGGATTGGTTAAGGGAGACTAAGTAGAGGTTTAGGTTGAGGTTTGATTTCAATATTGAATTTTTTTGAACCTCAAAACTTCTAAATTTGGGTTTCCCTAAGTTTTAGGGATTTTAAGTCATTGTTGGTGCAATGATAGAGATTACGTGCATGTCTTTAGCGGGAGTTACTCTTTAAGGACATGAAAATCTATTTTTCATATACCTTGGAAGGTGGTTAACCTTCTTTAGTAAAAATACTCAAGGTTGAGTATTTGAATATAATGGAGAGTGGATATCTTCATTATTCAAGTGGTGTATGCTCACGGATGAGCATTTGATGACAATGAAGGGTATGAGACCTTCATTCAAATTGTGTGTGAATAGACCAAGTGGTATATGCTCAAGGATGAGCATTAAGAATAATGAAGGGTATGAGACCTTCGTTATTATGTTGTGAACAATGAATGAAGTTGTAAACAACGCTGGGTAACTCTTCAGGGGGAGAGTTTTTGATGTGTGCCAATAGGGAGAGAATGTGTGGTTAAGTTAGGCCTTCATTACCTGAAGAGGGAGTTTGCCCTCTGGGAAAGGGGAAGAATGAAGGAAACCATCATTCATATATTGGCATGAAGGGAGTTGAGACTATGAGATTAGCCTAACTTAAAAGTGGTATTGTCAAACATCAAAAAGGGAGAGATTGTTAGTGCAATATTCCCTAGGTCAAGGTTGACCTGGTGGACTGGGCTTGAATTGGGTCAAGCTCGAGTCTTGATGTTTAGGTTTCGATGTTTGACAACACATGGAAACAAGACATAGAGATTGCAGGTGCAATTGTTCATGTGGTGAGATTGTGAAGGAAAGTCAAGTAGGTCAAGGGATTGATCGGATACTTGACTGGAAAATCCTGGTGTGTGAAGCCAGGTGAAAAGTTCTGGTGAGTGAAGCCAGGCAGTTGTGGAAAGTCCTAGTGAGTGAAGCTAGGCAGAAGGAAAGTCCCGGTGAGTGAAGCCGGGCAGTTGGAAGTCCCGGTGAGTGAAGTCGGGCAGTTGGAAATCCTGGTGAGTGAAGCCATGTGAAAGACCTAGTGAGTGAAGCTAGGCAGAAGGGAAGTCTTGGTGAGTGAAGCCAGGCACAGGAAATCCAGATGGATCAAGGCTGATCAGACATCTGGTATTGGGAAGTCCAAGTGGGTTAAAGGGATTGACCGGACACTTGGTGAGGGAGTCCTAGCAGGACAAGGGTGACCGGATGCTAGGCATGATGAACCAACATGTCATGGTTGACCGGATGTTAGTGTAGGGGACTCTGGACTTGTTTTTGGACAAAAACAGGAGCTGAATCGATCAGCCGATCGATTGGGTGAGTACCGCTGAAGGAAATCCTCCTAATCGATCAGTGGATCGATTGGGGGAAATCGTCGTTCGCACAGAACGTCTCCCAATCGATCGATTGGGAGCCTCCAATCGATCAGCTGATCGATTGGGAGTCGTGATTCTGTACGATAAGCCCTAGATCGATCGACCGATCGATCCAAGTAATTTCCAGGAGCATAGAGGTGCTCTAGATCGATCGACCGATCGATCCAAAGCCTCCCCAATCGATTGGGAGCAATCCAATCGATTGGGATTCGACCGTTGGCGTCGTATTTAGCCGTGGGCGAGCGATTCTCTCAGTAGAACTTCCACGGCTCCGATTCTTTCAACTGAAGAAGAAGTTCGTGATTTTTACAAATCCTATGCCCAAAGTCTTAGTTTTGGTATTTCAAAGCTGGGTTCCAAAAAAGGAGATGATGGTCAGTTGAAGTATTTTTCATTCGGATGCTCTAAAAATGGTAAGACTGCTCCTAGAGTGAAAAATTCCTTTTATCCTAGACCTTGTAGCTAGGGATGTAAATGAACTAAGCTGCTCGTGAGCTATTCGAAACTCGATTCGATAAAAGCTCGTTTGAGCTCGTTTAATGAGGCTCGTTAAGATAAACAAACCAAGCTCAAGCTTCACAATACTCGGCTCGTTAGCTCGTGAACACGTTTGTTAAACTCATAAATCAACTTTTAAATTAAAAAAATAATAGTTTTGACATCAAATTTATAGATTTTATACTTTACTTATGAAAAATATAGACAAATATATTAAATTTTTTTATTAAAATAAAATCATAAATTTTAATAAGAATATTATAATTTTCTATAAATATATAATTTAATTTTTTTATGAATATTTAATTTATAATTTATACTTATTAAGCTCATTTAGGCTCGATAAAAGCTCGTGAGCCATGAATATATTCGTTAAATAAAGCTTGAGCTCGGCTCGATTATAAACGAGCCAAGCTCAAACATTCAAGAGTTCGGCTCGGCTCGACTCGATTACACCCCTACTTGTAGCAAAACGGATTGCAAAGCAAGTATTAATATTACAATTCAGAATGATGGATTATGTGTCATTACTAGTATTCTACTTGAACACAATCATGCATTAAGTCCAAGGAAGTCAAGACATTTTAGATGTAATAAATCATTAGATTCCCAAACTAAGAGGAAATTATAGTTGAATGATCAAGCGGGAATAACTTTGAGTTAGAGTTTTTATTCATTTATTGTTGAAGCTGATGGCTATGAAAATTTGTCGTTTGATGAGAGAAAGTGTAGAAATTATGTGGCTAAAGCACGAAGATTAAGACTTGGGAATGGTGATGCAGAAGTCTTGAATAATTACTTTTGTCGTATGCAAAGTAGAAATTCAAATTTCTTTTATGTGATTGACATAAATGAAGATTCTCGCATAAGAAATATATTTTGGGCTGATGCAAGATCTAGGGTTGCATATGAAGCTTTTTCCGATGTCATTACATTTGATACTACATATCTTACAAATAGTTATGATATGCCATTTGCTCCGTTTGTTAGAGTAAATCATCATGGTGAATCCATATTAATTGGCCGTGGTTTGATATCTAAAGAAGATTCTGAAACTTTCATTTGGTTATTTAAATCATGGTTGACATGCATGAGAGGACGAACTCCACGAGCTATTATTACGGATCAATGCAAAAGCCATGGAAATTACAATTCTTGAGGTATTTTTGGACTCGCATCATCGTTTATATCTTTGACATATTATGAAAAAACTTCCAGCCAAGTTTAGTAGTCATGCCAACTATAAGTTGATAAAGAGAAACTTGAAAAATATTGTTTACAATTCTATGACATCTGAAGAATGTGATAGCAACTGGAAAAACTTGATCGAAGAATTTAACTTGGAGAAAAATGATTGGCTGAATTCTTTATATGAAATTCGTCACAAGTGGATGCCTGTATATGCGAAAGATAAATTTTGAACAGGGATGTCGACAAATCAAAGAAGTGAAAGTATGAATGCATTTTTTTGATGATTATGTTCATTCAAAAACAACTTTGAAGTAGTTTATTGAACAATATGACAATGCTTTGGAAAGCAAAATTGAAAAGGAAGATAATTTTGATTTTGTATCTTTCAATTCATTCAATCCAATTATTAGTGGAAATCCAATTGAAAAGCAGTTTCAAAGTGATTACACTAACAAAATATTCAAGTTGTTTCAAGATGAACTGCGAGGTTTGATGTTTTGTAACACTTCATTTGTGAAGCAAGAAGGGGCAACATTCTTTTTTGAGGTGACAGAATATAATTCCAGAATATGGGAAAGAGGGAGTAACTCCAAAAAATATTTCTTTTTGGATACAATATAATGAGTTACAATGTCAGATAAAGTGTTTGTGTTGTCTCTTTGAGTTTCGTGGAATTATGTGTAGACATTTAATATCTGTTTTGGTGAAAAGAAATGTCACTATAGTTCCAGAAAATTATATATTGGAACGATGACGCAAAGACATTAAACGTGGATATCAAGGAATCACTAATATTTATGATGCTTCTTGTCATCATACAGAGGAATGACAAAGATATAATAATCTTCAGCCATTGTTACAGGAAGTGGGGCAACTTGGGTCAAAAAATGATGAAAGGTGCTTTGTTTTAATAGAGATATTGAAAGAAGCAAAAAAAAAAGATTATGGATATAAATATTGGTGATTCATTGGATGGTAATCAGGACAGCAATAAAATACATGATGAATCAAGAAATGAGAGCAAATAGTTTCACAGTCCTCTAAAAGTAAGGTCTCGTGGGTGTCCATCGACGAAATGAAAACAATCCAAAATTGAGCATATTGTGAAAAAGGCGAAGATAATGCTCAGAAAAAGGTTTTGTTGTATATTTGGTGAAATTTGTTTTTGGTGTTATATTTTGATGATAATTGATTTTATTTTTTTATTTGTTAATATTGAACATAAGTACATCTGTCTACAGAGTTCTATAGTTGATAAAAAGCAAGATGAATTATCAAATTTGAATTCTCTAAGTATGATCAATGATCAATCTAGCCAAAATGTAAGTTAGACAAATAAAATCTTTTGAATTTAGAATTTATCATTTTACATTTCATTTGTATATGCATTTAGAGTTGATAATTTTGGTAAGAAATGGGTACTGTTGAGATTATTTAAGAGTCCAGTCAAAATTAGAAAGCATGATTTTACATTTTATTTGTACATTTCATTGGTAATTATACATTTCATTTTACATTTTATTTATTTAAGAGTCGAGTCGAAATTGGAAATAAAGATTTTTGGATTTTGCTTTTGTTGATATGATTACAATTGATAATACTTGTTGTTCTTTTTGGTAATGTACATGTATCATTTTGGAAATAATATGATGTTAAAACCATGAAGTCCACATGTACTATTTTTCCAGCTACCTTTTATTAGAATGATTTATGCACATTAAAAGTCTTGCATTTTCTTAGTTCTGGATTTCTATATAGACCTAAATAAAGTCCTCTTTTCATAATCCTCAGCTATGTTAATTCAAGTTTTACAAGTCTCTAAGATTTTGATTGGTTTATATGCAAACTTGTTTTAAGATGAATTTATCAAATGTTTCTTTTATACTGTCTGACTTTCCCAACTTTCCTGACCCTTTCTGATTCCTTCATCACTAGAACAATTTCATAGGTTATAGGGTATCTGGTAGAACACCTCTCAGTTGGGAGACAAGGAAGATTGTAATGTTAGCCTTCTCAGGGGGTCTAAGGTTAATGTTGGTACTTGTACTGGGTTCTTTTTGACTTGACAATTGTAATGTAATTAAAGATTGTAATGCAATTAGGTTTTTATGTAATACACTTCAGTAAAAAGACATTATGTTATTGATTTAGTTATTTTTGGACTCTTTATGCAAAAACCAATCAGTGTAACTGCCATTTGAAATTTTTTATGGATTAATTTGTGTTTTTGAGATCAACCTAATTTATTTGAGTATCATATATAAATGTGAAAGATAAAGGTAAAAAAACGTGCAATGTAATTTATGTATGTTCTACCTCATTTATTGTATGTTTTACATTTTTGGTATACTAATATTGATAAGCATGTCCATGGCAGACTTACACAGGAAATATTCTAATTGCTAAAAATCCATTTCAAAGGTTAAGCCATCTATATGATTCTCACATGATGACACAATATAAAGGGGATCCATTAGGCAAGCTAAGTCCTCGTATGTTTGCAGTAGCAGATGTGGCATACAGGGAGACAGATAACTAATAAGTGTTAGCAAAGAGTAAATTTTATGTGGTTTCCTTTAAGCTTCCAATGAAATGCTAAGCATTGATAAGCGGTGCTTCAATAGACAACAAATCTAGCATAGTAGAAGCTCAAGCCAAGAGTAATGTGCCACTACGTTATCAACCATGGTGTAGTAAAAAACTGAGCTCATTCGAAGCCTCCAAATAAAATGCAACCATGCTTGAAATGCAAGTATTAAACACAATAGGAACAAATTGTCTACTTCAACTAATAGTCAAGTAAACACAATCCAAGTAAACACAATCCAGAATTAAAAAAGTTAATAAAAGTTTTGCTCCTTATAGCAAATTACATCAATCATCTCATAATCATCATAATCCAAGAGTAATGTGCCACTACGTTATCCACCATGGTATAGTAGAAAATTGAGCTCATTCGAAGCCTCCAAATAAAATGCAACCATGCTTGAAATGCAAGTATTAAACACAATAGGAACAAATTGTCTACTTCAACTAGTAGTCAAGTAAACACAATCTAGAATTAAAAAAGTTAATAGAAGTTTTGCTCCTTAAAGCAAATTACATCAACCATCTCATAATCATCACAATTCAAGTAAACACAATTACAGCGATAGCAACTCTAAACTTCCTATTCAATGAACATATTTCATCACTTAATTTCATAGTAACAGAGTTGTTCACATTCTCCCAGAGATCATTGCAATTAAATGCACTTTCGATGTACATATTAGATTTCTTCAATTCACTAATCTCTATCTGCAATTTGTTGTTATCCCTCTTCAGATCATTAATAATTGTCTTAGTTCTCTCTGACAATTCTGGATCATGGCATAAAAGAAGCCACATCCCCTTTCCTAAATATCGAATAATCTTAATTAGAATCCAATATTTAAAAAACATATAAATATAGTTAGTTTTGAAATAATTTTATATAAAGAAAACTTACTCTAAATTTTGGATATGAAAAAAATCGCCTCCCTGGATTGGTTTCCTTCCATGATGTCTAAAGATTAGCTCTTAACTCACAATAACATAATATATGGGGAGTTTCACCTTATGCATCACTCATGCATCTTTGAGTGAAAGATGTTGATGATGAAAAGCCAGTAGACATAAATATTTATTCCTTTGTCTTGCATTTTTTTTCATATTAGTTAATGTAAATTATATGAAAAAAGTAAACATTTTAAGGCTAATTTAAACTAAATGAAAGCATAAATTTAAACTAAATGAAATAGTTTACGGTAGATAAGTCATCTGAGAAAACACGCACAAGGAAGAATAAGAGCCTGTAAGCTGTAGCAGAACTGATGCGATGCACAGAATTGAAGGAACCCTCATCGAAGTATGGAAATGGAAGTGCCACAATCAGTGTCGAAAGTGTTGGAACCCCAAGGTGTTTTGATGTGATCAAACAAGTTAAGTTAGGTCCTGTTTTGTTTAACCCTTGTGTTTAAGTGTACAGGAGCTTAGAAACACAAGAAGTTGAGCGGAAGACATGGCTAACGATAAGGACAGCACGGGGAGAGAGCCGACGGGCTCGGTGCGTCCGAGGGAAGAGGTGACCGCGGAAGAGTACACCGGTGGATGAGAAGAATGTACACGATGTTCGAGGGATGAAAAACCGGGAAGGAATGCTGCTCGAGGAAAGACCGGAACTTGGGTTCGGGTGAGCCCTATTCCGGATGGCCGAGATCACCCAAGCTAGCGGAGCCGAAGCGAAAAGACCCGGACCGAGACGAGCTGAACCAGAGAAGGAAAAAAGTTAATTCCTGTTGACTTTTGGGCTCCGGGTGCCCGGAACCATTCCGGGGCGCTCGGAACCCTTCCGGGCGCCGGAACCCTTCCGGGTGCTCGGACTGAAGATGTTGACCAGATCGAGTCAAACTTGATCTGAACGTTGGGGGATAAAGTTTTATCCCCCTAGGGCGCCCGGAACCCCTTCGAGGCGCCCCGACCAGTGCTATAAATATAGCACTGATCTACACAGCTTATTCATTCAACTTGTAATCAATTTCTTAGTATTTTACTTTTCTGTCTGTGCTCTCAACGTTGTAAGAGGCTACTCCGCCCAGAGGAGATCATCAGATACTGCGCCTTCTTTTCCTTGGATTAGCAATCTCCTGATTGCAAACCAAGTAAACCCTCTGTGTCTAATCTCTTTTAATTAGTCTCGTCTCTTTATTATTACAAGTGTTTGTTAATTAGTCGATATATCCGAGAAACGTTAGATTTATTTTTGTAGGGCAATTCACCCCTCCCCTCGTGCCGGCCTCCAAAGGGACCAACAAGTGGTATCAGAGCAAGGCGCTTCAAGAGGACTAACCGCCGATCGAAGCAACGAGATGGCCGGACCAAGCATCGTTCTACCAAAATTCGAGGGGGACTTCGCACACTGGAAGCGTCGTATGGAGGTATTTCTAAGAACTAATTTCGAAATTCGGTTAATTATAAAATATGGCTTTGTAGCTCCGACGAATCAGAATGGAGAAGAAAAAGAAGAGAGCCAGTGGACAAAGAAGGAGCAGAGTGATTCTGTAGCAAACAACCGTGCAGAATATCACCTACTGAGCTTGTTGCCGCCTCAAGAAGTCAACTGCATCGGAAGCTACTCGTCGGCCAAAGAACTCTGGGAGAAGTTCCTGGAACTTCACGAAGGGACATCCGAAGCAAAACTGGCTAGAAGAGACATTCTCCGGAATAAACTGACGAACATTCATCTGGAAAAAAGTGAGAAGGTAGCCGATCTATACACGAAGGTAAAGGAATTGATTACTGGTCTCGAGAACCTCGGTGAAACGGTAATAAACCGGGACACCATACGCTACGCACTCAATGCGTTTCCTAGAACTCCAGAATGGACGTCAATCATCGACGCCTATTATATTTCAAAGGACCTGGAGGTTGTTGGAATATATACTAAAAGCCTAGCTTTTGTAAACATTTATTTTTGAAATAAAAGAATCACATTGGTCACATGTCTATATTTATTTGTTAAATATAGTTGTTCAATTAATTTATAAAGTAGATAACATGGTGTGTGGTGTCACACACAGAAGATCATGTCATCAGCTCTTTATAAATTATAAACAGTTACTCACGACTAAGATGGAAAGGAACAAACCATTCGTATAGTCGTAGTGTAATTAGGTATTAGTTTATCTTGACTAATAAATTACACCAGTACACTCTAAGTGTATTGAGTAGGACCATTTTAGGTAAGTTCTTTTTATACTGACTTAATAAAAGAACTAGACCTTAGTTATTATGGAAGTGTGTACTCTTAATCCTAATATAATAATAAGCATATATATTTAGTATCTATTTCTTTAACTTATCAAAGGGTAAGATTTAGCTTGATAAATCAATAGACCCGATAAGTTGGGAAATGATATTACTTATAGTGTGTGTTGTTGTTTATAGAAGGAAACTGTGTCCTAGTAATCTAGGTTGAGAATATCCCCAAGAGGAGCTCATAAAAATTGTCATGTTAAACTCTGCAGGTGGACTTAGTCCGACATGACAATAAGGTTGAGTGGTACTACTCTTGGACTTAGATATTAATTAAGTGAGTTGTCAGTAACTTACTTAATTAGTGGACATTTGTTATCTTAAACACAGGGAGACTAACACACTCATGATAAGAAGGAGCCCATAAATATAATTTGGGATTGGTGCGGTAGTGCAACAATAACTCTCTAGTGGAATGAGTTATTGTTGATGAACTTGAGTTGTGTGTTCGGGGCGAACACGGGATACTCAAGCTCATTGGAAGACCAAAACCAATTTCTCTTCTAGGTCCCTGTCGTGGCCTCATTAAAGCCTCAAGTCCGTCCAAATATAAGCCCATCTTGGTGTCCAAGAAGGGGGCCAGTCCAATGCTTGATGACCAAGCAAGGGCCGACCACATCCTCCTCTATGGGGGTTGGCCTTATTGCTTGGTGACCAAGCAAGTAGGGGCCGACCATGATTAGTTCAAATAGGAGGGGTGTTTTGAATTTTTAAAATCTTCTTTTTGTAGAAAACTACAAGTTTTAAAAGAGAGTTTTTAAAATATAAAACTTTCCTTATTTGAATTATGCCACATGATTTAATAGAAAGTTTAAAAGTTTTAAAACTTTCCTTTTTTAACCATCCTCATGGTTTTAGAAAAAGGAAGAGAAGTTTTAAATTTTAAATCTTTTAATTTTGTAACCATGGTTAAAAAAGGAAATTTGTTGAAGAGACGTTTTAAATTTTAAAACACGATTTTAATTTTTAAAATTTTCCTTTTTTAACATCCACTTTAAGAAATTAAAAGAGAGCTTGTAAAATTTTATAAAGGCTTGTAAAATTTTTACAAAAATTATTTTTTCTTTCCTTATAGTGGTCGACCACCCTTGCTTGGTGCCCAAGCATGGGGCCGACCAAGATTAAATCAAGCCAATCATTGATTTGGTGATTGATTCAATCAAGAGGAAAGAAAAGGAAAAATAAAAGGGAAAAGGAAAAACAAGAAGAAGATTTTAACTTTTGTAAAAAGTCTTTCCTTATTTGCCTTGGGTAAGTAATATAGAAGAAGGGGTGAGGAGACCTCATGAGACAACAATTCTTATTCTCTTGCTTGGTGATTCTCAAGTGGTCGACCCCTCTCTCCCTCTCTTTTCCCTTTGCTCTCTTTTGCTCCTTGGTGGTGTTGGTGGCCGAATTCTAGAGGAGGAGGAAGAAGTCTTTGGGTGGTATTCATCTTGGAGGATCGTCGCCCACACGACGTCCAAGGCGAGGCGAGGAATACGGCAGAAGATCTTGAGCCATTAGCTTGCAAAGAAAAGGTATAACTAGTAATTTTCTTCCGCATAATGCTAGTTATTTTTTTTGTATGAATTCCAAACACAAGAGGCATTAGATCTAGTTTTTCGAATTAGTAATTCGTGTTTGTGTTTTTCTTTGTTTTCCGAATTTGTGATTCGATTGTTCTTTTTGGTTAAACCTAGAGTTATATAAGGAAATTAAATATTAGCTTTCCTTAAAAGGCTTTGTCTAGGCGGTGGTGGATGCTCCCTTACCCAAGAAGGCCATGCGCTTCGCCATGCAGTCCTGGAAGCCAATTTTGGAAATTAATATTTAATTGAATTTATAACATAGGTGGATTTGGATCAATAGTGTTAAGTTCCGCTTGCGATCCAAGTCTAAACCATTAAGAACAGATAAGTTAAATTTGGAATAAATAATGTTAAGTTCTGTTTGCGATTCCTAATTTAACTTCTAAAGAACACAATAGGTTGTTTAGGAAAGGTTCGACACTTGTACAAAATTTTTGTTGATCTTCCTAGGACCAACCAACAGAGGTAAGTACCTTAGAAGAATTATTCTCTACACTTGAACTACATGAAACCAGGTGTGCAGGGACAACAAAGGAATCAAGCCAGATGATCAGCACTAAACACAACCAAGAAGGATGAACCCGAGTCAGATTCAGAAGAGGATCAGGAAGCATATATGGTAAGAAACTTTAAAAAGTTTTTTAGATCTAATAAGTTTAAAGAAATGCAGAATAAAAAGAATTCAAGAAATAGAAGAAGGATGTGTTGCTACCAGTGTCAAAGGGAAGGACACTTAAAAGAAGACTGTCCAGAACTAAAGAAGGACAAAGGCAAGATACCCAAGAAGCACAAGAATCTAAAAGCAACTTGGGACGATAGTTCATCATCTGAGTCCGAGATTCAAGAATATGCCGGGATAGCACTGATGGCAAGCTATGAAGGGCAAAGTACATCAGAACCCAGCATCGATAAGGGGGAGCGACCTCAGATGAAACCAGCGAAGCAGGGGGAGATTCAGGCTTCAAGTCTGATATGGTAAGTGAGGTATGCCTCTTACCCCCTGATCAACTTTACTTTAGAATTAAATCTATGGCAAAATCCATGTATAAATTAGAAAATGAAAATATTAAATAAAAAAAATGAAATTTTAGAAACAAAAATAATTTTGACAAAATCATGTCTAATAGAGGATTTTGATAAAATAAAGTTTGAAAATGATAAATTAAAAGAAGAAATAGAAAAATTGAAAAACTCTATCTACTCAAATATTTCTACTTTTAGAAATTATAGAGGTTTAAATTGGTATTATAGGTTTCATCAAAGTCAAATCAGAAAAATATCAAAAGCCTATATACCCAGAAAATATTTATTTAATTAATCCTGTAGGTAGGAACCTCTATTGGGTTCCAAAAATATGTTTAACTTGAATTTAAAATTAAACTTAGCATTTTCAACGAGAAAGTTAAACAGATAGTTTCTTTATGAGGCTTTATCTAAGGAAGTGGTTGTTGCTCCAATAACCAAGAAGGCCTAGTGCCTCACCACGACCTGGAACCCAAAATACTGAAATCAAATGTTTAATTAACTTTCTAGAAAATGTATTAAAGTTAGAGTTAAATAGTGCTTTAAAGTTTTTAAACATTTGTTTTGAAAAATTTGTTTAACTTAGAAAATGTTTCTGTTGCAAATAATGTTTTAAAAAGTTATTCAATTTGTTTTAGAAAATATATTCAAAAATATTCATATTTTCAAAAAACTTAGAAATATTTTTTTAAAGTTAGAAAATTTTTACGTTGCAAATTAAAAAAAAATAACTTAAAGGTTTTTTTTAAAGGTATCTATTCTGTTGCACAAAATTTTGTAGAAAATTATTATTTTACTTAGAAATGTTTACAAACACTTAAAATTTTTGAAAAATTATCACAGTTTCTCTAACATAATTTTTTTTCAATTTCTATTAGAAAACTAATTCTGTTGCACATTTTTAACTTAGAAAATTAAAGTTCAAAATTTTCTTACTTAGAATTTTTTTTTTCCCTTAAAATTTTGTTTGAAAACTTCGATTTATGTTAAGAAAGTGTTTAAAATTTGATTACTTAGAATTTTTACAAAACTTAAATTTTTTTTTCTAACTTCAATCTGTTTTAAGTTAGAATTTACCTTAGACTTGTTAAAAGAAACCCCAATTTTTATGTGATCAAAGGGGGAGAAGAATGTTAAGTCTAGGGGGAGGTATATATTTTTTAAATATTGAAAATCTTTTGGACTTATTTGCAAATTAACTCTTTTTATTGCATATGTTTACTCTAGCTTAACTTGGGTTACTCACATCAAAAAGGAGGAGATTGTTGGAACCCCAAGGTGTTTTGATGTGATCAAACAAGTTAAGTTAGGTCCTGTTTTGTCTAACCCTTGTGTCTAAGTGTGAAAGAGCTTAGGAACACAGGAAGTCGAGCGGAAGACGCGGCTAACGAGAAGGACGACATGGGGACAGAGCCGACGGGCTCGGTGCGTCCGAGGGACGAGGTGACCGCGGAAGAGTACACCGGTGGACGAGAAGAATGTACACGACGTTCGAGGGACGAGAAATCAGGAAGGAAGGCTGCTCAAGGAAAAGGCCGGAACTTGGGTTCGGGTGAGCCCTATTCCGGATGGCCAAGATCACCCAAGCTAGCGGAGTCGGAGCGAAAAGACCCGGACCGAGGCGAGCTGAACCAGAGAAGGAAAAAAAGTCAATTCATGTTGACTTTAGGGCTCCGGGCGCTCGGAACCATTCCGGGCGCCCGGAACAGCCCGGGGCGCCCGGAACCCTTCCAGGCGCCCGAACCGAAGATGTTGACCAGATCGAGTCAAACTTGATCTGAACGTTGGGGGATAAAGTTTTATCCCCCTAGGGCGCCCGGAACCCCTTCGGGATGCCCCAACCAGTGCTATAAATATAACACTGATCTGCATAGCTTATTCATTCAACTTGTAATCAGTTTCTTTGTGTTTTACTTTTCTGTCTGTGCTCTCAACGCTGTAAGAGACTACTCCACCCAGAGGAGATCATTAGATACTGCGCTTTCTTTTCCTTGGATTAACAATCCTCTGATTGCAAACCAAGTAAACCCTCTGTGTCTAATCTCTTTTAATTAGTCTCGTCTCTTTATTATTACAAGTGTTTGTTAATTAGTCGATATATCCGAGAAAGGTTAGATTTATTTTTGTAGGACAATTCACCCCTCCCCTCTTGCCGACCTCCAAAGGACCAACAGAAAGAACAAGAACAGTACTGATGAAGACTATAATAAAATGATAATAAGGCTAATTTATAGTTTCAAAAATGATCAGCAGACCTAATTGAATATTAAAGATATTGATGACAGAGCGATCAAATAAAATATGTTGCAAGATATTGTCTTCGAGTGAAATATCAACAAATCCGACAATATCAGCATATCATTTCTCTAATAACATATGCTCTGTGATCGCTCTGCGATCACAGATGATAAGTTAATCACATAAACAACAAAATCTGTAAGCTAGTCACTAAATCTGACCATAGTCACATGAAAAACAAAATAAGAAATGATATGGGTACTTTGATACTGAGCACAAAGAAGATAAATGATAAGCTACATATCTTAATATGCTGCAAGAATTACAAATAAATAAACAATAACATAAATCAGACCATAGTCACATGAATAACAAACTCTCGAATAAAAAATTTGTAAAACACAGCATAAATCCGCTAAAAATTTGTAAAACATAGCATAAATCCAAGGACGAGACAAAGAAGACGAAAGGAGTCTTTGGGATCACTTACGTCCTTCCAAAGAGGAGATCAACACTTGGAAATCTCGAACCCGCTCGGAAATGGATGGTGGTGGAGTGGGTTGGTCGCGTCATAGCGGTAGGTTGGGTAAACCCTAGGAAACCAGGGCGGTGACACGGGAAAGAGGAAAGAGATCTTCACGGGAAGAGCAAAGGAGGGGTTCGTGCGTCGTAGCGGTAGGTTGGGTAAACCCTAGGAAACCAGGGCGACAACACGGGAAAGAGGAAAGAGATCTTCACGAGAAGAGCGAAGGAGGGGTTCATGCGTCATAGCGGCAGGTTGGGTAAACCCTAGGAAACCAGGGCGGTGACACGGGCAAGAGGAAAGAGATCTGCACAAGAAGAGTGAAGGAGGGTTAGTGTCGTTTGTGAGTAAGATTTCGTGTCATTTTGTTATTTTTCCACGTAGGATGGATGACTCATTCGTGGAGGGTTTCGCGGGTTTTTTTTCAATCAGCGTATCATTTCTCTTCTCTCATCATACTTTCTTTCTCATCATTCTCTCTCACCAAGCTCTCTCCTCATTCTCTCCCATCAGATTTTTTCTCTCATCACACTTTTTCTCTCATCATTCTCTCCATCACACACTCTCTCCTCATTTTGTTCTCATGACACTTTCCCTTTCTTCATGCTCTTTCATCACACATTCTTTTTTATTCATTCTCTTCCATCATACTCTCTCCTTATTCTCTTTCATAGGTTCTCTATTTTTTTTTTTCTCTTATTTCCTCTAAGAATAAAAAAAAAGTTTAGTTCATTCCTATAAAAAATATTTAACTAACCTTTTTTTTATTAAAAGAATACTTAAATTCATTCCTATTTCATAATACAATTATTTTTATTCCTATTCTAGAAAAGCACCACCACCTAAAACTTCTAATTTTATGGGTTTCGCAATGCCACATAAATAAGTTTTAATTTTTTAAAAATAAAACTAAAATTAAAAAGTACTCCCCATTTGCGGAGCGCTCCCAACTTTTCCTTCACATGTCAGCACAATCAATAATATCGATAAAATAAAAAGGAGAAAGAAAAAAAAAACAAAAAGGGCAGAGAACTAGAGAGGCGGGGGAAGATCCGGAGAAATGGCTTCTAATCGATGCTGCTTTTTCCTCGAGATCATCCTCTCAATCATCCTCCCGCCCCTCGGCGTATTCCTCCACTACGGCTGTTGCAGCGTACTGATTCCCATCTCGATCTATTTCGTCTCTTCTGGTTCTTTCCCCGACGTTGTTTTCGGTCTTTGTAATGCTTGTTTTTTTTCCCCTTTACAAATCTGAAGATGGAGTTCTGCATCTGCTTGCTGCTGACAATTCTGGGGTACGTTCCGGGCATCATCTACGCTATCTACGTTCTCGTTGCCGTCGAACACGAACCCTATCGGAGATATTACTATGAGCCCCTTGCATAATGGATTTCCATTCTACCCGCGGTTTGTTCACGCTTCGTCGATAAACTGGAATGAAATTTATCCTATCCGTCAATCCGTGTGATTTGAGGTTATTATGCGATTCCGATTGAAACACTGGTGTGCAGCCAGCATTGCGACGTTATGTTTTGATTTCTAACTGTTCTTCAATTACATTACATCGTTGGTTTTGTTCTCCATTCAGATGTGGTATCATTTTTCTGTAATGTCCTTTCAGTTGCTGCGAATATCTCCATGCCTTCTGGTTTATCAAACATATAATTGCGTACATCATAAAATTGTTTTTTTAGCGTTGAAAAAAGATTCATGTGATTCATCTAGGTTTATGGTTCCCTTCTTCTCCAAATTGGTGGTACAGGACAATATCTCTAGCTTGAATATCTGTAACCACTTTGTAATTTCTACATCAATTATGAGATCATTGATTCTGTTTGATGAAAGAACAATTGTTTAAGTTACTTGACTTACAATGGGAGGCGATTTATGCTTTCATGTGTAATATAAATAGACTAACAAAAGACAGCAGAGGTGTTCTTTGACCACCATATTCAATTTTCATCCATACAATTCAATGAAGTCTAGCCATTTGATGTGGATGTTGCATGTAGACTTAGGCAAGCAAGGAGCTGTTGCTTGTGTGGGGTTCCTAGGTAGTAAGATGAAGTAATAAACAAAGTAAGAATAACTAAGGTTCAATGGTAGAATTTGCTCCTTCCTGAAAGGATATGACCTTTCTTTTTTATACTTGTAGCAGTCGGCTAATAGTCCAATGATTTCTCATGTGTTATAGGTCAAGATAGCTCACCGATATTATGATTGAGCTATACTTTGCTTAAATGAGATGACTATGCGAGTTAATCGTGAAGGGTGATGGGTGATGGGAACAACTGGAAGACCTAAATGGATAGACTTGGGATGCAGGTGCTTAGTGGCTGTTAGATGAGTTCCAGGTTCTTGGCTCATGTGAGTGTTGGTTCATGAATTTATTCTCATTATTATTTATAAGAGAAATGTATATATATGAGTGTGTTAAAAAGATTTTTTTTTTCAAAAAATAATATGTTGGTATTTTGGTGTCTAGATGAACTTAATGCTGCTAAATGTTACATCTTTTACTTAAAGTTATAGTTAAATACTGTTAGATTTTGAGAGATGAGGTAATTGTTTTATGATTTTTACTAAATATAAATTCATTATTTGAGTGCATATTATATATTTGATTGTCTTAAACTCATTTACTGAAAGTCCGTAATACAATTCATACTATGAAAGAAATTGTGATTAGATCACAATTAATGTTTATCTCTACATGTTCAATTATGAATGTATTAGAATTTCCTTAGTCGTCGAATTGATACATTCGGACATCATCAATTCTGTAAGATTAGCATAGGTTATACTCCTCGGTTCGATAAGCAACTGTTCTCTCACTGGCTGAAGGCATTGTGATATTGATAGTTAAACGTGGATGCTAGTTATGGTAACTAGTTCATTGGAGTGACTCCCTGTAAGATTTCATATGGTTATCTATATATGGATATGTCTGTAAAGCTCTTACTGTATCTCGAGTGCAAGTTTCTTTTGACTTGAGGTATACAAGTCATCTTGGTCATGGAGACTTATACTTTGATATTTTCAACAAGCACCTCATTGAGGTGTGGACTCGGGATAATTGGGTATAAGTCAAAATGTCCGAAGATATTTGGATAGCCTATAGAGGATTCATCGCTTCTTGCGAGGAAACGTATACCCTATGACCACTTGTTAGGATTATTAATCAAAGTCTTTGGTCAAACTATAACATGTTAAAAGTACGAGACTCTTATATACATGTATGAGTAATTTGAATCCTTAACGAGGAAGTATTACTTGAGCTAAGTGTGACGCAGTCAGTCTGGTGGGGACAGACACATAGATTATGTCATGAATCAAGTGGGTATAAGACGAGTGAAAGAAACAAGACACAACTTACTGTAGTTGTTGAAGGGTTTAGAATTAGTTCTAAGATTAACTATGATTTTCCGACTAATTGGGGATCATGATGTACTACTAGGTGCCACTCATGCTTGTTTTATAATTAAGTAGTTAATTATGGATGACCAAAATAAACCGGGAACATATTAAGTCACACACACTAACAAGTCTCTAAAAGACGTTGATGCAGATATATTTATGAGGCCTAAAGGGAATTAAGGAGAAGAAGAGGGGCATTTCGATCTTTTCATGTGTAAAAGGGGGGGGTCTTTTGGCGTTTTGGCTTCCACTGCCATGAAGAAGAAAAGAGGAGGATGCAAAGGACGAGGGGTTCGTTAAGAAGGCAAAGAAGAAGCTATCAAAAGTTGTTGGGGGGGTTCAGATCCAACACTGCCGCCGATTTGTAGGAGAAGGCGTGCAATTGCTTCAAGCTCGCCAAAAACAAGAAGGAGGACGTCGCCGGGGGAGGAAGGAGGTTTTTTTTTTTGCACCGCCACTAGGAACCGAGAGAGGAGCTTCTTCTTCGTCCCTCATCGACAACACCGATGAGATCCGCCGACGACGACCTCCTCAGGGCAACCTCATCCCTTCTCCTTCAACACCGATTCCGCCTTATCTTTTCCTTCTTCACGCCACCGTCGTAGTCGCAGCTGCCTTCCTCCTCGTTGCCAACGAGTTACCATGCACCTCCTCTTCTTTCCCTCTTCTCTCGTCGGCATCATACATGCCACCTCTCCTCTCACCGGAAGTCTCCTCCGACGTTGGCTTCCTTGCGCCTGGCCACCAGAGTGGTGGCGCACATGGATGTTCCCTTCGCCGCCTCCGACGTTGGTCATGGTCGCTGCCGACAGTCCTTCGCCCTCACACACGAGGGCTCTCGGCTATAGTGGCTCTCTTCTCCCTCACGATCGTTGTCCATGATCTCCATCCTCGATCGCACCTCTTCTCGCCCTCATCATTATTACTGTTGTTCCCAGTGCTAGTCCAGCAAATGTCGGTGCCTCTCTGAGCGTTGTCGCCCTCTCCGGCCGTCGCCGCCTCCAGCAGCCGTCGCCACCTCTAGCAATCGCCGTCGCCTCCAGCAGCCGTCGTCGTCGCCTCTAGTGGCTGTTGTTGCCGCCGCCCCTAGCGGCTGCCATCGATGCCTCATCCACAGCCTTCACCCTTTGGGCAGCCATCGACCGAGTTCTTAGACTCCATACTATTTATCTACTTCAGCTTGCGAGACGATATGATTCCGACTCTCGAACCGTTGATATGTTCCCGTTCCTTGGCTACGTGGGACCTCCGACCTGTATTACCCCCAGTGCCGCGCCAACCCAGTTCTCCATTCAGTCCGATCCTTCAGACTATAGAAAGTCCCGCCCTCGCGGGCCAAGGTATAGGGAGATTATCGCTCTTCTTTTTACATAGGATATTTCTATTTGTCATCATATTTTATATCAAAGGGGGCTAACTTGAGACAACTTATCATCTCTGCCTGCTACTACGGGCTGAGCGTTACGACCAGTTCACGGTTCAACCAGAGGGCGCCTCCCGGGGCCAGGGTATGTCACCGTACTCATTCTCTATTCATGTCATTGCTCTACTATTATTCGACCACTTATATATTTTTGGGACATGCCTCGAGCATTGGGGTATCAGGGACCGGGGCAACCCGATCACTGGCTATAGGTAGCATTGACCAGAAACCTTCTGATGACTCAGTCAACATGGGGGACAACTCATCACCTCTCTTTACTCCGGGTCATGGAGATGCGGTCAACATTCCAGCCACGTCACATCGGCAGTTCCGTCTTCTCAAATTCCCGACAGGATCATATTATGGGAGACAACTCATCACCTATCTTCACTCCGGGTCTTGGAGATGCGGTCAACATTCCAGCCACGCCACACCGACAGTTCCGTCTTCTCAGATTCCCGACAGGATCAGACGTAAAACAAGTTAAAAAATAGGATTCTTAAATCAAGAGATAAATGTTTGGTTGAACTATATATAAGACAAATATGGAAATATTTGTCATGATAGAAGCGCACATGGACTACATCTCTTATGGTAGAGTTGAATCATATTTGGTTTAATCATGAATTAGTCATGAACCAACTTGATTTAGTTGTGAATCAATCCAAGGAGTTAATGAGCTAATTTTTGGTTAAGGGCTAATGGGCTGGATTTGGGCTTTCTAATCCAATTCATTAAAGAGGATTATATATAGATGTAATTGGGAGATAATTAGATAGAAATTTTATTATTTGATTAATTAAATTTTAGAAACTCAATCCTCCTCTGTCTCTCCTCTCTCTCCCGCCGCCAAGAAGAGGGTTCTCTCCCTGTTGTCGTGACCACCACAAGGGAGAAATTTTTTCCTTTGTGTGCTTCTCTTCTTCTTCCTCTTGATCCCTCTTTTTCGCTTATGGCTAGTAACTTCTGAAGGAGAGACTTGTACTCAAGGACAATATCGCTATAGTTGATGCCCTTCTAGTTACAGGTCATCGGTAAAGTATACCTAGCGTAAATTTACTTTCCATAAAATTTTAATTATACGATCATGTTTGACATGTTGTATCCTTGTATGCGGGTGGTGTGTGTGATGTAATAATTAAGAATTATTATTGTTTTATTTTTCGCTGTACATGTTAACGAAACGTGTTCTAGCATACACTCGCATCAGACATATCTCCACAGTAGTATCAGAGTCTGATCGTAATTTGATATGATTGTAAAATTATTTTATGGTTCGTAATTAGTGTTGTAATTAATTTTGAATTTTTTTAGGAATTATTAAGATTTTTTCTATTTTTGGAAGTTTCTTAAATTGTTAGGAAATTCTATTTTTGGAAAGTTTATGGTATAATTTTTTAAAATTAAATTTAGAAATATTCTGTTAATTTAAAAATTGTTATTTCTGATTTTTTTAAAAAATATTTTATTTTTGAAAAAGTTTCTAATTAGGTAATACCAAATATGGAAAGATTATGAAATTATTAAAAAAATCCGAGCTATTCTAAATTAAATTATAGAATTAATTTTTTCTAAATTTTTTGAATTTATTAAAATATTTCATTTTTAGAAAGTTTTTTAAATTATTAGGAAATACCAAATTTGGAAAGATTTGAAAAATCATTAAAAATCTAAATTTGAGATATTCTAAATTAAATAATAGAATTAATTTTTTCTGAAATTTTTAGATTTACTAAAATATTTCAATTTTGGAAAGTTTTCTAAATTGTTAGGAAATACCAAATTTGAAAAGATATGGAAAATCATAAACAAAATCTAGATTTGAATTATTTTGTAATAAATTAAGAAATATTAATTATTTATTCTTCAAATTTTTAGGAAATTAATTTTAAAATTTGTTTCTAAAATAATTAAAGATTTTTGATAGATAGAAAATTTTTAGATGAAATAGATTAATTAAATTTAGAAATTAGTTTCGATTAGATAAATCTTGATTTATTAAAATAAGATTTATAATATATTTTTATTTTTAAAATAGATTTATAACATATGTAAATATATGTCATTTATATGCATTAATTATGACATAATTAGATTTTGTCATGCGTGCAATGTGATTAGATCTTACTATATGCGTGCTATGTCATGCTATGCCATGCGTGCGACATGTCATGTCATCATTTATGTCATGCGTGTGACGTGCCATGTCATCATTTATGTCATGCGTGTAATGTCATGTACATAGAATATTTGCATGATGTAGATGAGACCAAATCCCTTACTCAATATTAAAACTTGCACCTTCCGTTAATATGGTAAGAACCAGAGTTTAAGTTCTTGTTTGAGTTGTTGACCAAAGTCAAGCTCAAAGTTAAAATTAAATATGTTCAAACCATAGAGATACAATCTCATGATTAATGGGTCGGTTTTAAACTTGAAGCGTTAATTTGTTGTGCCAAAGCTATGATCAATATGGATAGAGGTGAAGTTGTGTGATATGTATTTGTTAATGCGTTAACAACTTGATGTTTATGCGAAGATCAATCAGTTGCTACCCTTACTCAATATTAAAACTTGCACCTTCCGTTAATATGGTAAGAACCAGAGTTTAAGTTTTTGTTTGAGTTGTTGACCAAAGTCAAGCTCAAAGTTAAAATTAAATATGTTCAAACCATAGAGATACAATCTCATGATTAATGGGTCGGTTTTAAACTTGAAGCGTTAATTTGTTGTGCCAAAGCCATGATCAATATGGATAGAGGTGAAGTTGTGTGATATGTATTTGTTAATGCGTTAACAACTTGATGTTTATGCGAAGATCAATCAGTTGCTAGCATAATGTGATAGTTGCATATAAGTGATATGCAATCGGTAAACTTGTTACCTACCGGTATAGCTAAGAATGACTTGTTGGCCAAAGTTAAGGTTATTCTTATCTGTAGTGGATATCAACTCACTTGGAGAAAACCTACCATCTTCCGAATTTAAAAATAAGGGTATTTGAATTTGATAAATAAGCGGACTTTTATGTAAATTGTTTACATAAATAATATCATGCCTCTCATATATTCTCGTTTTTGTATTTCTAGATTAATCATTTAATTATGACTGCTATTAATCTGCGTTCAATTTTGGACTCAAATAAATTGACTAGGCCGAACTTCTTGGACTGGTTTCAAAATTTGAGAATTGTTCTCAAAATTGAGAAACTAGCTTATGTCCTTGATCGACCTCTTCTTACAAGTCTTGATGCCTATGCAATTGTGGACCAATTGTTGGCCCTTTAGAAACATAAGGATGATTATGTACTTGCAAGTTGTATCATGCTAGCTGCTATAATTCCTGAACTACAGAAATAACATGAGCATTTGGATGCTTATGATATTGTCTGTCATCTTCGTGAGTTATTTGATGAGCAAGCTAGATCTGAAAGGTTCGAGATCTCTAAGCTTCTATTTTGTTTAAAGATACAGGAGGGTTCGTCCGCAGACCAATATGTACTAAAGATGAACGACTACATAGAGTGTTTAGTATTTCTCGATTTTACAATGTATCATGAGTTAAGTATTGACTTAATTCTACTTAGTTTATCGAAAATTCATTCACAATTTGTGATGAACTATTGGATGAACAATTTGGAATCAATCATACCTAAGATGATTAATATGCTCAAGACTGTAGAGCTTTTCTGTTAAAGGTGAAGAGAAAACTGTGATGCTAGTAGACTCCTGCAAGAAATGTTCTAAGAGGAAACCAAAATATCAGACTAAGGGGGAGAGCAAAAAGGCTAAGACAGTAAAACCTACACAAAATGACCCATGCCATCATTGTGGCAAGATGAGATACTAACGAAGAAACTGTTGGAGCAATCTGGGTACCCTAGGTTTTGATGTTTGGGCAAAGGTTTAAGTTAGGTTTATTGTTGTATTTGATATGCATTGTGAGTGTGTAGGATACAGGTACAACAATGAAAGTCCAAGGGTGAGTCTTGGCGGTGTAAGTCCAAGGGTGAGTCTTGGCAACATAAGTCCAAATGTGATCTTGGCAAAGGAGGAAAGTCCAAGGATGAGTCTTGGCGGTGTAAGTCCAAGCATGTAGTCTTGGCAACGTAAGTCCAAGTGTGACTTGGAAATGGATGAAGTCCCGGAGGCACGACCTCTTGGCAAAGGAAGACCCGCCAACAATGATAAGGCCGATGGAAGCTCCAGAAGGCAAGACGTGAAGGATGGGGAGGCATCCGAGGGACGCAAGGCTGATGGAGGAGGCTAGAAGGCTAGGTCTAGGATGGTCGGGCGAGAACGAGTGCTGAGTGAATGTACTCGGGGTAAAATTCCAAAATTAGGGTTTACTGTAGCAGTACTGTAGCAGTCATGTAGCAGTACTGTAGCAGTCGACTGGTGGTTTCATCAGTCGACTGGTAGCGAACAGAGGGTTGGTATCGAGCCGTTGGGCTGCCATGGTCGAATTTCCACGAAGGGCAGTCGACTGCATGTTTTGGCAGTCGACTGGTAGGTGGGGTTTTCTAACCCGTGGCCTATATAACCAAGCATTGGAAGCTTGGTTCAAGTTGACGAAATTAGTGGTGGTTAACCCTAATTAGAGTCTCCAAGTGCCCATATGATCTAGCGTGCTTGTACGAGGTTGTGGCGAGGTTTCTCCACCCACAAGGAGCTACGCGAGCTAGTCGGAAGTTCTCCAGGGAATCATCCACCGACGGATCGGGATCGTCCACCTTACGGACAGCCGTGGAGTAGGAGCTTTATCTCCGAACCACGTTAAATCAACGTGTTAGGTTTGCTTTCTATTGTTAGTGTTTATCTTGTATTTCCACTGTGCACACTAACCATTGTAGGAAGCGACGATTTGGGTGAGAAGCTATTCACCCCCCCACTAGCGGACGTCAAGGTCCCAACAAGTGGTATCAGAGCGAGGTCGCTCTTCTACGGACTAACCGCCAAGAGAGCAAGAAGCTAGAGGAAGAAGAAGATGGAGTCCGAAGGACTGCTCGGATGGGATATCCGAATTCCACCTCCGTACGACAAAGAAGACTTCAATTATTGGAGGAAGCGGTTGGAGACATGGTTCCAAATGGATTGGAACCAATGAGTTGTCTTGAGTGACCCATTTGAAGCTCCTACGGACAAGAAGGGTAAACACCTCCGACCTCGGCATTGGACCGAAGAGCAACGAGAGGAATCGGAGGCGGACAAGGAGGTAACGAGAATTTTACATAATTTACTACCTTCTAATATTTTGTTGAGTGTAGGTGAAACTACAAATGCAAGTGATCTTTGGAAAAAGATCATTGCCTATCATGAAAACCCTATAAAAATCCAAGGAGTGGAAGAGCCCAAGGAGAATGACTCATTGGTCCAAGAAGAGAAGGACCAATCCGATGTTGACAAGAGGTCAACATTCGAGGAGGAAAAGGAAGAGGAGGAAGAGAAAGAGAAGGAAGAGGTGGAAGAGGAGAGATCTTCCACATCCTCAAGAGATGAAGAAGTGGAAGAGTCCACATCCTCAAGTGAAGAGGAAGAAGAGAAATCCGAGGAAGAGGAGATCTTGGAAGCTCAACCCTCTACCTCAACTACCAAGAAGAGCACAAAGGACCACATCAAATGTTTTGAGTGTGGTAAGATGGGGCACTACAAGAGTAGGTGTCCTTCGCTCAAGAAGGTAAAGGAGGTAAACTCTAAACTCACTAAAGTTAATTTAGAAACTAATGTGAGTTGTAGGAAGAAGAAGAAGAAGGAGAAAAAACACATTAGGTGTTTTACATGTAGTGAGTGGGGTCACTACCACACAAAGTGCCCAAGGAGAGGAGAGCTCAAGAAATTGGCGCACTTGAAGAAGTGGGAGAAGAAGAGAGCTTCAAGGGTAAGGAGGGTAAACCCTAGTTTGAATGGTAGTTCAAATTTAAATCGTTATAATGCTATTTATCATGAAAATAGAATGCATGATAAACCTAAGGACAAATATATACCTTCTCATGCTAGATCTACCATACCTAAGGTTAGGAAGGTAGATAACTACTTAGGTAACAATTCTAAGGACTTTAGATATAAGCCTAAGGCTAGCAATGCTCATAAGAATAAACAAATATCCAAATCTATGGATTTAGTAAGGGAAAACCAAGTCTTAAGGTCAAGACTTGATAATTTAGAGAGAATCTTAGCAAGAATGGAAAACTTGCTTAAGGGGCAAAGTGAGCACAACCTTGGAAAAGCTAGACAAGAGTCATCCAATGGCTATAGAGGTTCGGGATACAAACTCAAAGCCAAGAAAGATGTGACTTCCTTTCATAGGGTTCCAGATAGCTATAGAACCAAACCTAGGACTAGTGGTCAAGCTAAAAGTACAAGGGAAGTTGTCCCTAAGAGTACTTTTACAAAGACCAATGTGACTAAGACTTCTAAGAAGTCCAATAAAGTCACAAATAAGGTTACAAAGGGAGTTAGCCCTAAAAGTGACCTAGTGGAAGTGACCAAGGCTTCTAAAAAGCCTAGAAAGGTCCTTAGGAAGGTATCTAGGGAAGTCATCCCTAATGAGTACCTAGAGCATCCAAAGAGCACCAATAAGTTTTGGGTTCCTAGGAGCATAGTCTCTACACCCTAGATGGGTTTAGAGAGTGTCAACTCCAATTGGAAGGGTAGTTAACCCAACTTTGATAAAAGTTGACACTTGAAAGCATTTTCAAGGTTATTGTTAACCTTTGAAAATGAAAAGGATTATTAAGTGTACTCTTTAAGAAGAGTAAACTGTGTCAAAATTTGAGGATTTGAGTTTAACTTAAATTGGCACAAATAGAAAATGGATAAAAGAAATGTCAAGTTGGGTTTTGGCATTCTTTCAAGAGATAAGCAATCTAGGCTTAATTTTAAGGTTTTAGCTAAGGTTTAAGGATACTTAGATAGATGATCTAGGTATATTTTATTTATGCTAAAATACCATGATTGATTGCATATTATATGTCATGACATCATGTGTTGCATTCATTTTATTATGAAAAATATAAAAATATCATGTCATGTCATAACATACATCATTTAGCTATAGCTTGCTTCGCTTTTGAAAATTGCTTATTTTGATGTATGTCATTAATCATCATGCAGTATGTCAATTTCCTTATAATTAAGGACAAAAGGCATTTATTATGTATGGAAGTGTCCCAACAAGAGGGATCATATCAAGTGGCATCCTAGATGGATGATCATGATTTTTACAATGCCTAGATAGAGATGCATGATCCCTTAGTTTAGGGAAAGACCAAATATACATCTCACAAAGAACTATAAGATGACTTGTATGTGTTTTAATACACGTTAGATACAAGTGAGATGTTAAGATGGTGAACTAAACTCAAGATGTTGATCTAGTGCATCTTGTTGAGTTTTAGGTTCATCAAAACATATAGTTATGTGTCTTCCAATCATTGGGAAAGCTAATGTACAAGTCATGTGCATTGAGCCCAAAGAACGTGGTTGGATATTGGTTTTGAAAAACCTTGGTGAAGACTATCTTTTGATAGTAATCATCATTGGAAAGTTAGACACAAACTAGGAGAAAACATTGAAGTTTTCAAGAGTTTTCAAATTTGTGTCAATCTTTGAAAATAGGAACTATTTTCATAGAAAACTATTTTTCCTTGATAAAGTATACCCTAAATAATGTCTACATGAGTTTTCATGATGAAAACAAGTATGTATTGGTTAAGAAAAACCAAAGTGAAGTTTCGGTTGAGGTTTAGTTTCATTATTGAATTTTGAACCTTAAAACTTTGAGTTTTGGTTTTCCTAATTATTTAGGAACCCCAAGTCATTGTTGGTGCAATGATAGAAGTTTGACCATATTTTTAGGGGGAGTTACTCTTTGAAAATATAAAAATCTTTTCCAAGACCAAAAGGAGGTCAAGTGTTAAGGTAGCACATAACATTGGTATGGGAGGTGTTACCAAGGATAAGGGAGAGTCATCCAAGGCCAATAAGAAGGAATATGCTAAGGTAGCATATAATTATAGCAAGAATGAGGTGTCCAAGATTAAGGACAAGAAGAAATTAACCAAAGACAAGGTGTCTAAGGTTAAGAAGGTGAATTTAGTAGGCCAAGTGTCAACCGAGGTGCACCGAAATGGCCTAGCCATAGTGGATGAGTCACCAAGGGAGGTGACTAAGGTTAAGATTCCTAAGGTTAGGAAGAGCCTTTGGGACCCATGATAGATGGGTTATCAAATGTGCCAAGTGGTTAGGAGACAGACTTAAGTCTCTAACCTAGTGGGTTGGCACAATTGGGATGTGTTTCGTGCATAGAAATATGAATTGGGTTCATATTGCATGAAAATTAGTTTTTGATGTATAGATGCCATATAAACCCATGCTAGGAAAGTATTGTGGTTTAGTATGGGCAGATACATCAAGAAGAAGTCAAAACTAGGACTTTAGGTCAATGTTCAATTGAACCATTTAGCTAGTTTTGAATTTTGTGTCAATCTTGGGATCTATGATAAATATATTTATATATATATTTTTCCCAAGTAGATATTGATATAATAGACCTCTCCACAAAATTTGGGGATTTTTGGAGGTCTGTGGAATTTCTGGCGCATTTCTGAAGTTGGCCAGAAAAGGTTGATTTTTTCATGAATAGTGTACCAGTCGACTGATACAGTTACCAGTCGACTGGTAACACTGTTCACGAGCACAGAATGTCTCTGTAAGCTCGTTTTCATGGGGATAGTCGACTGGTACTTCTTGCAGTCGACTGATACGGTATGAAAATGTTTTTCAAGCATTAGAAAATGACCAAAAGAGTGATGAACATGTATGTAATCTTATGGGGGATTAATACATGATGTTTATGGTCATTAGAGGTCAAAGAGTCCAATAATTGGGATATTGTTGGAGCTCTTTTTGATGTATGGCAAAAGGGGAGAAGTTTAGGTTTAAGTGGGAAACTTACATACCTTTGCAAGAAATCCTAGCTCAAGGGGGAGCTTAGGTGAAGGGGGAGCGATTGCTCATTGATTAGCAAAATGGGAGAAATTTACCTTTGCAAGAAATCCTACCTCAAGGGGGAGCTTAGGTGAAGGGGGAGCCTAGGATTAGGTTCCATGATTTATACATGTGTAGATTACATATATTTATTTGCATATGTATTGCTATATTGTTTCCCTAACTTAAACGGGTTGTCAAACATCAAAAAGGGGGAGATTGTTGGAGCAATCTGGGTACCCTAGGTTTTGATGTTTGGGCAAAGGTTTAAGTTAGGTTTATTGTTGTATTTGATATGCATTGTGAGTGTGCAGGATACAGGTACAACAAGGAAAGTTCAAGAGTGAGTCTTGGCAGTGTAAGTCCAAGCATGTAGTCTTGGCAACGTAAGTCCAAATGTGATCTTGGCAAAGGAGGAAAGTCCAAGGATGAGTCTTGGCTGTGTAAGTCCAAGCATGTAGTCTTGGCAACGTAAGTCCAAGTGTGACTTGGAAATGGATGAAGTCCCGGAGGCACGACCTCTTGACAAAGGAAGACCCGACAACAATGACAAGGCCGATGGAAGCTCCAGAAGGCAAGACGTGAAGGATGGGGAGGCATCCGAGGGACGCAAGGCTGATGGAGAGAAGGCTAGGTCTAGGATGGTCGGGCGAGAACGAGTGCTGAGTGAATGTACTCAGGGTAAAATCCCAAAATTAGGGCTTACTGTAGCAGTACTATAGCGTTACTGTAGCAGTCGGCTGGTGGTTTCATCAGTCGACTGGTAGCGAACAGAGGGTTGGTATCGAGCCGTTTGGCTGCAACGGTCGAATTTCCACGAAGGGCAGTCGACTGTATGTTTTGACAGTTGACTGGTAGGCGGGGTTTTCTAACCCGTGGCCTATATAACCAAGCATTGGAAGCTTGGTTCAAGTTGACGAAATTAGTGGTGGTTAACCCTAATTAGAGTCTCCAAGTGCCCAAATGATCTAGCGTGCTTGTACGAGGTTGTGGCGAGGTTTCTCCACCCACAAGGAGCTACGCGAGCTAGCCGGAAGTTCTCCGGGGAATCATCCACCGACGGATCGGGATCGCCCACCTTACGGACAGCCGTGGAGTAGGAGCTTTATCTCCGAACCACGTTAAATCAACGTGTTAGGTTTGCTTTCTATTGTTAGTGTTTATCTTGTATTTCCGCTGTGCACACTAACCATTGTAGGAAGCGACGATTTTGGTGAGACGCTATTCACCCCCCCTCTAGCGGACGTCAAGGTCCTAACAGAAACTACAAGATCTATCTTGAGTCCGTGAAGAAAAATAAGACATCTAATGCCCCATCCTCTTTAGGTATTTTTGTTATTGATTATTGTGCTATTTTCTCAGATACTTGGATATTAGATACTGGGTGTGACTCACATATATGTAATGAAATACAGAAGCTAAGGAATAACAGAAGACTCGTCAAGGGAGAAATAAGTCTACGAGTTGGGAATGAAGCAAAGGTTACTACAGTCACCATCGGAACATACTTATTACATCTTTCTAGTGGACTTGTCTTAGAACTAGATAATTATTATTTTGTTCCAACATTAATAAAGAATATTGTTTCTGTTTCTTGCGTAAATATAAAAGGTTTCCATTTGACTTTTAGTAACAATATTTGTTATATAATGTTGAATGATGTTCTTTATGACACTGGAACTTTATGCAATGACATCTACACGTTAGATACATCTAGTGAGACATTCAATATCAATATGAGCAATAAACACACCCGATTAGATAATCAATTAATCTCTTACTCGTGACATTATCGTCTTGGCCATATAAGCAAGAAATGCATGTCCGAATTGTAAAAGATTGCAGTTCTCGAATCATTTGAATTAGATACATTTGATACATGTGATTTATGTTTAAAAGACAAATTGACAAAATTACCTTTTTTGGAAAGGGTGAACGAGTTGATGAGTTACTTGGGCTTGTACATACCGATGTATGTGGATCAATGTCAACTCATGCACTAGGAGGTTATAACTACTTTATTACTATTGATGATCACTCTCGTTCTCCAATTAGTCGTGAGCACATTCTCCAATTTGTCCTATGAAAGGATATGTCAGGAAAGTGTCTCGGATACCATACCTTAACAGGACATGTATATCCCTAACAAGACAATAGAAGCTTCCATCGTATAATCCACCCGTTGACCATGTCCTATGTCAGCGACACTATCTCCCAGAAGGATATTGAGAGATACGACAATGATCTCGTTGTTCGACCGAGTGGGTTAGTCGCTCGGCTGGGACTCCTCGGCTCGATCGGCCTTGGTTGTTCTTCCTTATGGTGATTGGGTATAGTAGCTTGTCTCCTTCCGCTCGGACAAACGCTTCAGTGACCTTAGCATTTTGCCGATCCACATTGAGTGTCTGACGATCTTGTCTTATTGTTCCGTTCGGACAAGTCTATTGCCGATCAAACACTGCCTGCACCAATCGATCATTGTAGTTGACTTCCGCTCGACCACTATAGGTGAGCCCTTTGACATCCTTTTGTTAACCACCTTGACTTTGATTTCTACGTCGGCTGCTATCTTCTTCTTTTAACCCGCACTTAGTGGACCCCCCCTTTTTATCATTGCATCACAGTTGATTGTCTCACTCTCTCTTTTTGTATGACCTATTGTTGTCAGATACATCTCCTCATAGTTTACCTTTTTTATAAATAGTGAAGGGTCATCCTAGAAGGTCGATGAGGTGATGATTTTATTTTTATTTTTTTATTTTCTGCTGCTGGTTGGTATCATCTACATACGATGTTATATGTTTCAACATATGATGTTAAATGTCATAATATTTCCAAAATCTAAATTACTTATTGGATGATTCCTCAGAGAGTGTGATGGGCGATGTGTTTATGGTTTTAAAAAATTAATAATGATTCACTTGATTCAAACTTAATATTAAATTTCTTCAAATAATATTATTATATAAATTCAAACATTTAATATTGGGCTAGAAGTCTTTTAAATTTAGCTAACTTATAGCTGAAGCAAATATCTACTTAGTCATTATTGAATTCCTCTTCTTGTAATTAAATTACAAGATCGTGACATCAAACATCATTAGTTTTATAGTGTGATGAGATAGGTGTATAATCACTATCCCCAAACCTGGGTGTGGTGTTAAAAAAAATATGGTGCATTCTTTAAGTAAGTAGAGTTTAATTCTCATCTAGGGTGAATATATGATGATTTCAACTATTAATGAAATTGAGATGTTATATCATGAGTTATCATGTTTCTTGGATTTATTTGATGGGTGGAATGTGATTATCATATTTCTTAGATTATTAGTTGAGTTATAAGATTTAAAAATATGATATATAAAAAAAAAGAGAGATCACTATCAAAATAATTGATTAGCAATTAATATCTGAGATTTAAAATTCATTGTTATTGATTAGCTAGCAATTATCATCAATTCAAAGGTATCTTTGATGAACTAACTCAAAATTTGAAAGTAGTTCAAACCAATTAATGCCAAAATTTTGAAAAAAAAATTATAAGTTTTAATATATTATACGAAGTTGCTATTTCTCCATTATTCAATCAATCATACTTGTCCTTATTGTGGGTCTCTTTTTTATTTTCTAAACAACAAATTTTTTCTGTTTGCCTAATTATTATTTTTCTGTGTTTTCCTAGAAATACTTGTGACCGGTTTAATATTATCAAATTGTTTTGTGCTCTTATGGATTCCTAGTTATTTTTTATTATTAATCAAATGAAACGGGTAAATATGTAATATAATTTTATTAGAGATGACATCCGTCATGAATTTAAAATTTTTAAAGGAAAGTTTCGAGAATTTTTGAACTGTGGAGGGGTTGAATGAAAACTCGTAAACTTTAGGAGGTGAAATAAAATTTCCTTTGAGGAACGGAAGAAGAAGAGGAAAGGTTATTGGAGCGAGAGCTTGCTATGGAATCGGCGGAGGCGGCGAGGAACGCGAAGGAGACGCTCGAACTGGCCTTCCAGATGTCGAATATTCTGGAGACAGGCCTCGACCGCCACACCCTCTCCCTCCTCATCGCCCTCTGCGATCGCGGCGTCAACCCCGAAGCCCTAGCCACCCTCGTCCGCGAGATCTCCCAGCGGCCCGGCCCTTCGGCACCCTCCGCCACCGCCACCTCCTCCGCCTCTTCTTCCCGTGCAAATCCCCGCCAGTAGATGCGCCTTCGTGCCTCCATTGCTAGGTAGTAGATTTCCTATCAATTCCATGTCATTTTTCTTTCTTTCCATTATGTGATTCAGGACCAGTAAACCATTTCGAGATATGATAAATGCCTCACTTTGATGTTTCTCATGATCGAGAATTTACTCGTTCTCCACTAGCATCCCAAAAGAGTGTTGTACCTTATATCTCTATTTGTGTGCTGTGGCCATTTGTCTTGATCGCAATGTTTTTTTTAAAAAAAAATTCTACATAAATAAAATGGGAAGAACAGATCCAATCCTGATGAAAACTAATGTTTAGGAGTCGAACACATTCTACAAAATCCTCATCAGAAGAAAGTTCCCACGTTACTGGTCTGCAAATCATGACACATTGTTTAAGTGAATGATCCAAGTTCCAAAGATTCCTCTTCAATGGCTTCAACTGCCAAACGTAGAATCAATACCAATTGGATAATCACTTTTCTTATTCAGACTTGATTACGAGTACCCAACACAAATCGATTTAGTTGTCTGGGTGTTGTTAATTCTGTGTCTAACTTGATGTGGTGGTGTCAATATGTTGGGTCCAATGTTGGTATATGAGTAGATGAATAATCCGTATAGTAGGGATAATCACTTAATAGGTCTTCTATAATACAACAACAACAATAAAGTTATTATTCCACTAAGTGAGGTCAATTATATAGATGGATTTAAATCATCATCTATATTTAAATGAATTTATCATATTTACTCGTTGCTAATCAAGTCTTCTTTGATATTTTCTGTCTCAGTTAATGTCCATTTATTGATTGTCTAAGTATATGTCTCTACAATCTTAATTGCATCTTTCGGAATTTTCTCAATAAGTGCAATCATGACTTCCGGATCCTATTTCTTATCATATTCATCGTCTCTTCTGTAATAGGTGCTTTCAAATAAATATAAATTTGAACATCAAAATGATAATTCATGTATCACATGCTCATGCTTATGAAGGGCTTCTATTTGCCAAGGGTCTATAGATTCTATGCTACTTTCTTGATGTGTTTCCTAAGTAGATGAATTAAGTGGACATTATTTTGAACAATTGAGCCTCATATTATTGGTTTTCTGTAGGAATTTGTGGAGAAATATATGATAATTAGGTAAAAGGTAAAAACATAACACTATGAAGTACCAAAAAGATTGTAATAAAAACAATAACTTGAATTGCATGATTAAATGCTTTATCAAAAGTTTATTCAGTTTGAAATCTAATTTGCAGGCCATTTTGCAATTTAGTGAATGTTTGAGATTAATGTAGAATTACTCATGAGAATTGTTAGTCAAACATTTATCTAAGCAACAAGCAAAATCTAAGTCATGCTTGACCACCCAAAGTATGAACATGCTAACATCTGAGTCATTGCAGAAAGTGATTATAAATTTCACAAAATATAATGTAGGAGATGTATTCAATCAGGAGATTTAACGAATTTCATTGAATTTTTTTTAGTGATAGATTTTTATACAGTTGATAGATTTTTATTGACTTTTATAAAATTATACAGAGTTGTGAAAAAAATTATATGGAGTTCTATTAACTTTTTTGCTAGACTTTTATAGAAATTTATAAATTTTTTCATGGAAATTTATGGATTTCATAATTTAATAATATCTTATAAGTCATTATCTAACACTCCCATCAAATATGAGTACTAAGTAGAAAAAGATTATTCTCATATTCTATTAATTTAAAATATATAAAAAATATTTAGAAAAATATAAAAATAGAATTTCTCAATAATCATTTTTCTCCTTTTCTTTTTGATTTCATACATTTTAATACTCTTTTATCAGTATAAACAAATACAAATGAGTCATCTTCAATTTATAGAAATCAAATTTTCAAATAAACATAAATAATTAATTAATCAATACTTTTTAATGATACACAATATCAATATCAATATCAAATATCCATATAATAAAAAAATACTGAGAATTTGTGATATGCTTTCAATAGTATTCTACGGAAAAGAAACAAAATCTAAGATTCATTATTGCTAATATGATGAACATCGCTCCACATTCAATTCGTTATTATATCTCTTCATGTATTGACATTTGCTCATTGTTATTTTTGAGTATCAAATAATTGATTAAATCAATCACCATCGTGATCAGGCAAAGATGATAAAATTTCATTATCTAGTTCATAAATGTAAATTTTATTATTTTTAATTTTAAATAAAAATACTACTTCATTATCGGGTATCCTATATCGCGCACAAAAAATTTATCCAATCGATAAAAAAGGAAAATATGAGAAAAGATCAATTTTTACCATCACACATACAAACAAAATACGCCCATAAACAAAATACACACATACAAATCGACGATCACACAATAATCAAGGTAGCTGATGCTCAGACGAGAGTGGATGCTTCCAGCAGCAGATTCAAAAAAATACAAAGTGCCACGATTTCTTCTGGGCGAACCAAAACAATAAAGTCAAACAGTGTAATCCCAATAGATGTTCACCTACCTGTGAGAGAGAGATCGAAGAAGAGCCGAGGAAACGGAAAAAGAGCGCTTGATTAGTAGGTGGCGCTCGGATTCAATGGAGGAGGAGGTCAATCTAGGAGCAAGGAAAATGCAGAACCGTGGAGGAAGGGAAATGAGAGGTGACAACGATCGAAAAGAGAGAGAGATGTGTTGGGTTAAAAGCCTATAGAAATCTTAAAGATGAATAGATGCCCCCAAGGCGTAGCGCAGACGGTGGACGCATAGTATCTCTGGCGTAATGGCTAGGGGTCGATTTTTAGGAACTGACGACCTGGGGTTTACCCCGCCATGCACCTATGGCCTGTGTATCTGCATGAACCTCCCTCCATATCCGTAGGGCCGACAGTAAGGGGGCCGCTAAGGTAGCGGATCTATTTTTTTTTTCTTAAAGATGAATAAATGTCTTTTTCTTTTATTTTTTAAAGTTTACCAAAGGCTTAAAGTTTGTATCCAAAGAATTTTAAAAGAATCTATGAAAATCTATTGAAAGTTTGAATACGAAAAGATTTTCATAGAGTTTTAAAATGTTTTCAATACCACATGATTTTTTAAAATTCTATAAAAATCTGATATGGATAATATTAAATTTTTATGGAGTTTATAAAAGTTTAGATTGAATACAGCTAGATTTTTAAAATCCATAAAAATTATTCAAGTAATTAAAAATTCAATATTGAATATAACCCTAAGTTTTTAATTCTCATCCGACCAGATGAGATGGTTGACGAATGCTTGAGTGCTTCAGCTGGTGAATGGTATCAGTGATCAGCTATATGTAGGTTTCTAGCCCATTGGAAGGATGTGAATTGTGAAGCAAGCACTCACAGCGAGTCGGGGTGATTCGGCAGAGTAGAACTTGGGAAGATGACAATTGGGACATGAAGGAGGTCCTGGCTACAGGTGACACACTGGAAGGCAAAGTAGGAAAAGAAAGGTTGGTCACTTAACTTGTACACTTAGACACTTATAACCATTTTATCTGTATCAAGTTTAATGGGTAAGTTTGGTTTTATGAATTGATGAGCGAGCACACGATCACAGAGCCTAGAACTATGCCATAATTCATTGTCTTTAGGACGTACTTTGTATCATCTCTTTTGCCAGGCTAATGAATGAATTCATAGTTGTATTATGCTAATTGTTGTAGTTCAATTGTATAAATCTTGCAAGTGAATCGTAGAGGAAACCTTCACTGAAGTATTTAGCTCGGTTAGGATCAAAACTGGATCCATGAGAAGTAGTTGTAACAATACAAAAACAAAAGAAAAGTGAGTGATGAAGCTTTCCTTCTTTGTTTTATATTACGGTGGCGTTCCTCTTAAGATTAAAAAGACTTTCAGGCCTTTTATTATCAGCTATGATTTAAAGAACCACGAAGCGAATTTTTCATTAAGAAACGGTATGTACCAGTAATTATCTTGGTGGATAAGCTCAGATTGAAAATTATGCCAGAAAATAAAGTTTAAGAGTGAAATGATGATTGTTTTCTTCAGGAACTTGAAGAATTTATGGCAAACTCATCAACCAGGCTCATCTCATGATGAGGTTGATTGTGATACAGAAAGACAACTGATATTGTTCTCAGTGAAAAGCAAGCTCAGTAGATGAAGGGCACAAATGCTTTCCTAGATTTGGGGTAGGCGTCTCCGAACTGGGCCCGGTACCACTGCAGGCTGGCCCTCGCCCGGGGTCCCAGGTTGGAGCAAGTGTACAGGAAGAAGGCCAGGGCCGCCGGCGACCACGCCATCACCGCCCAACCCAGCCACTCCATCATCTCCCCCGTGTAGTTTGGGCAGCTGACCAGCTCGAACCACCCTCCCCTGGGTATCTTGTACCCTTCCCCCTTCGCCTTGAGCCTCACCAACGCCAGGTCCGAGGAGATGTTGATCGCCATGCCCCAGAAGAAAATGGCCGCGCCGACCGCCGCCCGCGGCCAAGCCCACCGCTGAGATGTGTAGTCGGCGTAGTGGGAGATGGAGCGGGATTGGAGGTAAGCGTTCAGGAGGTTGAAGGCGAAGGCGAAGAACGCGATTAGGAGGGGAAAGCCGGTGGCTTTCCTGGAGGAGAAGTGGAGGCGGAGGGGGTAGATGAGGGTGCGGTGGGCGTAGTGGAGAAGGTAGAGGGAGAGGACGGCGAGGGCGACGGGGTGGGAGCGATTGCGGCCGTGAGGGTAGAGGAGGAGAGTGAGCCAAATCGTAGGGCTCTCCATGAGGAACCAGGCGAGCGGCGCGGGCAGCGACGGCCCCCATCCCGGCTGGACATGCTTCCCGTAGGGCGCCGTCTGGAACTGGAGCGACGCCACCGTGAGCGGGCACATCACGTAGAGCGATAAGAGCGCGATCGAGAAGAGATCGGAGTCTTCAAATCCTTCCATTTTTTTACTCGGATTGCAAGAAGAAGAAGAAGAAGATCTTCGCCTACAAGGAAGGATTCGCGCACCAGAGGCAGCGGAAAAACAGATCTTAAGGGGGAAAAGGGTTAGAAAAGAAAGCAAATTTTGCAAGCAGTCCCAGTCACAATTTAAACTTTACATATAATCCCCGTTACAATTTTTTTTTTATTTCTACTTCCTAATTAAATATAATATAATAGATATTAATTTATCTAATTATTTTTCATATTTTTTAGATATCAAAAAACTAAAATAAGCATTATGACTATTTTTTTATTTAATTATATAAAAAATATATTAGATTTTTAAAAAAAAAGTTCTCAATTGAAAAGTTTAATGAAAAATAAAATTATATTTAAGGATTTTTTTAATTTACTCTCAGAAAATACTTCGATTTAACTGGCCTGCCCTGAAAAATTGATGACAAATATCGGCGGCGTAAGCTCTTACCTTACCTCCGCAGCCTTCCACTTTTTCTTTGAGTTTTTTTTAGTAACAATAAAGGTGCGATGGATTTTAAAAAATAAATTTAATAGTGAACACTAAATAGTGGCCCTAAAATACCCTATCGTTGATAAATGAAAAGGGCATTTAATGATTTTGTAAAAAAAAAAGAAGTTGTTTTAGTTGTTGTTCTTATCCGATCAATTATAGAAGATTACAAATATGCTATTTTTTTTAATATATATATAAATTCTGTTCTAGATTTCTCAGCTGCCAAGGATGGATACAAAATTTTCGACGGGCATTTTTTTGACCCTCTACTTCCCTTCCCTTCCCTTCATTTCCGTTGTTGGTTTTCAAAACTAAAGCCTTAAATCCTCTTCTCCTCTCATCTCGCTCTTCTCTTTTCTCGTGTTAGACCCTATACCCAGGCCATCTTTGTTAGCGACCAGTTCATGTGGAGTGATTTAGGATTTTCGTCCAATTTATACTGTTCATCTCTCTCCTCTCTTTTTTTTTACTTGTGTTTCTTAATGATGCATTTGACTGGAGTTGTAAAGGCATGTTGAGTATTTTTTTCTTTTACCCATTGTTGTAGTTGGTTTTTGCAAATCAGCACCAACCTTACTGCTGGTGTTTGCAAATAAGCTACAATGTGGTGCTGTTTTTTCAATACCAGCTATAATGTTGTGTTGGTTTGTAAAAACTAGTACAACATGTCATAGTTTTCCTTAATCATAGAAACATTATTTTTACATATCTACATTTGTTTATTTATGTTACTAATTGATATTTTACCATGAAATTCCAGTCATTTGTTGATCTTAGTCATAAACTCCAATGAACCAGTATTTTAGGTCAATTTAATAGTTTTTTTTATTGTCCAACAATGAAAAGATAAGATCGTGGTTCTATTCGTTTACATTATCAACACAAAATGATCATTAAACGGTCCTCTTTTACTTTTTTTGGACATACAAGATATTCAATGAATTCATGGTCTACTTATGAATATATTTCAAAGTTGGGATTCAGCATTTCAAACCTTTATATTTTCAAGTACATTTTCTAGTATTAAAAGTTAGAAGTGCATAATAGGAAACTAATCAATTTAAATTTTTCAGGTGTCCTAGTAGCTTTCACTAGAAGAGATGTGCCTCTATTGTTGGGTGTTTCAAATAGAGGTACTTCCGTTCCTATGAACTCAACTAATGCAGCAGGTGACCTCTTTCTTACTCACTTCTCTAATAAAAAAGAACCTACTAGATCAAGAATTGAGAAGTTGTTGAAACTCTATTCTTATAAATCATGATATTTTAGTATTTTGTAAATTATATATTTTGTATATATTTGTTTATGTTTTATTTTCGTCTAGTACATATAAAGTTCAATTAGGTTTTATAGATATTGTAGATGATTTTAAAAATCTAGGTAGATTCAATTGGGTTGAAGTGATTCATCAATTTATTGCTCCCTAATTACCTACTGTAGGATTGAAAATTCGCTAGAAGGGGGAGGGTGAATAGCGATTGTCGAAAATTTGATTTAAAACTAAGTTACGCAGCAGAAAATAGAAGCAAAAAAAAAATAATGCTAACACAAGTTGTTTTTACTTGGTTCGGAGTCTTCGACGACTCCTACTCCTACTCCAAGGCCCGCACTCATCAAGTTCTTTCGTTGGGCAATCCACTATAGTTAGAAATAGTTACAGATTTTGAGTATAAGAACTATACAACAGTGTTACCGATAACAAAAGAAAAGGATCTTGATCGTTGGTTGTCGGAGGAGCTTTTCAGCGTCGCAGGAGTCTTTTCAGAGCACCGAGCAGAAGAGAAAGTCGTGGCACTTGTGTTTTTGAATCTCTTGGTCGAAAGCCTTTCAATAGGTCCATTCCGGATGCCTGAAACCCCTCCGGGCACCTGGACCATGTGGCTCGACCAATTGGCGCGCTCCACATTAGCTTATGGATAATTTTTCGAGTCCGGGCGCTTGGACCGAGTCTGGGCACTTGGACCGCCTGGTCACTCGCGACCCGCTCGGAGCAAGCCTGGTCCGGGAACTTGGACCAGCTCCGGGAGCTCGAACCCCTTTTCTTCAGTAGTTTATTCCCTATAAAAAAAGGTTAGTCCAAGCGATAAAAAATATTTTTACCCTGCAAAATAGAAATAGCACAACATGATAAATTATGAGTAGTAATTAGATCCTGTCTCCCTGAGACCAGGATCTAGTCAAGATCTCAGCTTAGGTTTCCCAAATGGACCTAAGTTGGACCGACGCTTACAGTTCCTTCAATGGGGAATGCGTCCTCACTAGATCTCTCCTCCAGTTGCTTACCTTCACTTACCAATTGTAGTCACTTGCCTTGCCTCTGACGCACCATATCTTCCCACCAGTTGTCAGGTTCGCAGACCCAACTGGACTTCGGCCGGTTGTCAGGTCCCGCGGACCCAACCGGATTTCCCTCCAGATATCGAGCCCCGCGGATCTATCTGGACTTCGCACCAGCTATCAGGTCCCAGGGACCTAGCTGGATTTCAGCCTAGTGTCAGGTCCTTTAGACCAGTCAACTTCTGCACACTTGCTAGAAATGTTAGACAATAACACACTCTAACTTTAGACCCCTTGTCATTCATCAAAACATGAGTCGGATCATTAGTACAAATTGCATCAATAATCTCCCCATTTTTTGATGCAATGACAATCTGGATTAAAGTTAGAAAAAATAATATTGAGAGAAAAAAAAAACAAATGATTAAATTTGTTTTACATGATTAATTTTGTTTGTTATTTTTCTAAATTAACCCTTACCCTCCCCTTTTGACATTCACAAAAAAAAAAAACTAGAAAAATGTAAATATACAAATAATGTTAGACAATAATGAAAAAAAAACTGAAAGTAGTGTTTTGTATATCTTAAACTTAGGAAGAGGTTTGAAGTCAATATTTTAAACAAAATTTTTAAGGAAAACTAAAATATTTGAGTATATTTCCAAAAATATATAAGTAAAGTTTTGAGAAAACTTCATAAATTTCTAAGTAAAATTTGTCAAAATTTTTAAAATAATTTTGAAGAATATTTTTCTAAAAAGGATTGAAAAATAATTTCAAAGGTAAAAAAATCTTCTAAGGAATTATTTTTAGGAGTATTTTTGAAGTAAAGCTTTAAAAAAAAACTATTTTTTTAAGTAGACTATTTTAAGTGTAAAAATTTTCAACTTAAATTTGTCAAAAAAATTTCTAAGTAAAAATTTTAAAGTTATTTGAGAAAATTTTGCTAAAGTAAATTTAAGAATTTTTAGGAGAGTACTTGTAAAGTAATTTAAAAGTCTTTCTAAATTTTATAAGTAATATTGAATGAAATTTTTCAAAGATTTCAAAAGTAACAACTTTTCAAAACATTTTAAAATTATTTATTAAAATAATTTCTAAAATATTTTTATAGAATATTTTTAAATAAACTTCCAAAGAGGTTTATATTTTTCTAAGAAATACTTTTAAAGTACTTAAGGATATAACATTTTAAGATTAATTGTTAAAATAGTAAACGAGACAGAAAGATTTTCAAAGTAAGAATGATTTTGAAAAAAATGAAATCATTTTTAAATTGTTTAGACAAATCCTTCCCCTTAATCTAATATAATAAAGTCATAATGAAATATCAAGCATTTGGTAACAGGCAACACAAAGTCAAATAACTAAAATAAAAATGTCTAAAGGGAAACTAGATACTAGTAATAGAAGTAAGAGTAAAATAACATCAAGTCTGTGTAAAGCATGAAGTAAGCAACAAACAACAAAATAGTAGTAAAAAACTATACTACTATGAAGATGAGGAAGATGGGCCAGAATCCCGGGAGCGTAATAACTCCAGCAACTCAGTATGATGAGTCTGGCTCTCCAATCAAGACTCATCATGGATCCCTCAAGTTTGGTAACTCGATCGTCTAACGTATGAGGGACTGGAGGTATGCGTGCGCTAAAGAGATCAACAATGTATGCATCTAGCTCTGCCTCCTCTCCTGGAGCTAGATCAGGCTAATCCTGGGCTACAGGATTAGGCTGGGGGTGGGCTGCCGAATCAGGTGGAGGCTGAGCAGCTGGGCCGAGCTAGTGATGAGTCTCTCTCCTCTAGAATAGGACACCCTCATCATCTATATGTACACCATCTAAGGAGAAGTTCCTAGCACCTACCATATTAAACTCATTTAGGATTCTCACATCACCTGCGGTGACATCAACGCCCAATGAGGCGATGTAGGCGGTCAAAATGTGGCAATAGGGTATGTGGACCTGTCGACTAGTGGTAATACCAACCGAATAGAGGATAATATGAAATATGTGCAAACTAATGTCTATATCTAACCTATGACATAATGCATAAAGGAGAAATGAATGAAAAGGACGCATTATTACTACGTTGCGAGTGGTCAGGGGCAAAATGCTTGTGACAAGGACTCTATAAAGGACATAGTCCTGGACTATAAGGATGACGGATCAATATAGGGTCACAGTCGGTACACACTGATCCCTAAAAAAATACGAATAGATCATACCAAGCGTGATATGCGAGTAGGGATCGCCAAATGGAGGATCCCGAGGAGGGTAGCACTGAAAGGGACATGTAGATGGATGCAACCCCAAAAAGTCCCGAATAATAGTGGGAGATAACATCATATCTGTACCGACAACCCTAGTGGTGTAGGTAAGATTATTGACTCTAACTAGGTTGTTATACAGCTCAGCACATAGACCTATATTATGTTGGTGCAGGGAGCACCAGACGATTGAACATGAGTTTTGATTATGTCAAAGAGTCCAAAGTTAAGCTATCTTGTGATCTAACAAGTTTGAATGAGATTGCAGAAAAGTCCTAGCTGCGGTTATGCAGGTGGAAAACCCTAGGGGGTAGTAACCCTAGGTCCTAGGAGGCGGTAACCTTAGGCAGAAAATCTTGGCAGGTCGAGTGCTTCAGGCAAAATCCTAGAGTCGGGGACTCTAGGTTGAAATCCTGGTGTCGCGAATCGGGTGGAAGTCTGGTCGGATCATGGAGTGAACGTCCGACATGAAGACCAGAAGCTTCAGATGCTGAGCAAAAATCCAGTTGGTTTGGAGGATCAATCTAGCAACAAGTAACTTCTCCTGAGAGGAGTAGGTGAGGATGCGTTCCCCGAAGAGGGAACAGTAGGCGTCGATTTTACCTAGGATTTCCGAGAAACTCGAAGTCAGAACCGGAGAATCCGATGAATGTCAAATACTTGTATTTATCTTATATTATTATGCTAACTTGGTTTTGTAGGGTATACTTTGTTTGTGGACTAATATGCTTTGCAGGAATGAAGTTGCTCAAGGGAATGCTCGGATGAATAGTGTCCGAGGCGCCTCCGAGCTATTGGAGGCGCCTCGGGCGGCATGGCTGCAACTGTGCAGGAAGTAGGGCAGAAGGTGCCTTCTAAGGATGCTGAAGGCGCCTTGAACGCTGGATGGAGGGCACCCTCTATGGAACTTGGAGGCGCCTTCGGGTGGATAAGTAGCGCAGGCATCGGAGCTTATCGGCACCACGGAAAAAGGGATAAACCATGGCTGGAGGCGCCCTCAATCGGCTACTTAAGGCATCTCGAGCAGAGGCTGTGAGACACTTGATTTTGGCAATCTTTCTACTGTGCACTACTCAAAGGACAATCCGACAAAGTCGTAACTCGACTCCGACAACCGGAAACCTTAAATTCTCTTTTCTTATTTGTCGGTATACTTATATTTATTGCATTTAAAATGTACTTTGATTTGTAAATTTTCGAAACTATAGTGATTGTCTATCGAAAGCACTCTTATGTGCGGGCCTTGGAGTAGGAGTCACCACAAACTCCAAACCAAGTAAAATATTGGTGTTTGTGTTTGATGTTTACTATTCCGCTGCGTATCTTTTACTCAAAACGAACGAATTAGCCACAAGCGCTATTTGTTAGGGTCGAAATATGCTAGAGGGGGGGGGGGGGTGAATAGCTCGTCGCGCATCTCGTTGTTTGCTTCTTGGTGATGATGTGCAGTGGAATGAATAAGAAACAAACTTACAATGCTAACACAAGGGATTTACTTGGTATCCACCTCAAGAAGAGGTGACTAATCCAAGGATTCGGCCCTCACTCACTTATCCACTATGAAAACACTCCTTTACGGTAACTATCAAAGGTGGAGAAGCCTTGTACAAGCTCAAACACAAAGATATACAAGAAGAACAAAATACAAGCTAATACAATATCAAATCTTACAAGATTTACACAGCAGAAACCCTAGCTTGCTTTCCTTCTTGCTTGAATACACCTCTTGACTTGCTTAGAAGTGCAACAACACTCCTCTCTAAGCTTCCAAGACCTGGTGTGTGTCGGTGAACTCAGTGGAGAATGGATCGTGAGAGTGGAGTCGAAGATCTGGAAGTCGTGCCGAAGAAATCACTCGCCGATGGTTATAACCTACGCAACGGTCGGATCCCAATCGATTGAATGACTCTCAATCGATTGGGGAGGCTTTGAATCGATTGGTCGATCGATTCAGAGCACCTCTGTGCTCTCTGGAAATCGCTTGAATCGATCGTCCGATCGATTCAGCTTCTATGCGCAATTTCCAATTCCCCAATCGATCAACCGATCGATTGGAGGTGCCCAATAGATCGACCGATCGATTGGGCCACTGCTTGTCGTAGTACAGCCCCAATCGATCGGCTGATCAGTTGAACCCCTAGTCAATCAATTAGTTGATCAATTGGTCTCCCTTTTGCCTTGCTTAAACCAAGTCTGGGGCCCCCAATTCCAACATCTGGTCAACCGTGATCTGTTGGAATATTATGCCTGGAATCCGGCCATCCTTGACATGCTAGAACTTCTTTACCAAGTGTCCGGTCAATCCCTTTGACCCATTTGAACTTTTCTCCTCATGCCCAATGTCCGGTCAACCTTGACCCACTTGGACTTACCGTCTCGTGCCAAGTGTCCGGTCCTCCAGGACCCACTTGGACTTCCACCAGATGTCCGGTCACCCATGACCTATCTGGATTTCCTCGTGACAAGTATCCGGTCAATCCTTTGACCTACTTGGACTTTCCAGTACCAGGTGTCCAGTCAACCTTGACCCACCTGGATTTCCACGTGCCTGACTTCACTCACTGGGACTTCTACCTGCCTGGCTTCACTCACCAGGACTTTCACCCGGCTTCATTCACCAGGATTTTTCATATGCCTAGCTTCACTCACTAGGACTTCCCATCTGCCTGGCTTCACTCACCAAGACTTTCACCTAGCTTCACTGACTAGGATTTTTCCACTACCCGGCTTCATTTACCGGGACTTTCACCTAACTTCACTCACTAGGATTTTCCAACTGCCTAGCTTCACTCACTAGGTCTTTCACCTGGCTTCACTCACCAGAATTTTTCAGCTATCTGGCTTCACTCACCAGGACTTTCAATTGTCTAACCTCCAGTTAGAATTTTCCCAGTCAAGTATCCGGTCAACTTTTGACCTACTTGACTCTTCTTCATATCTAACTGGTCAACCTTGACCAGAGGGAAATTGTATCAACAATCTCCTCAACCGAACGATTGCATCTGCGATCTCCATATATTGTCAAACATCGAAACCCAAACACCAAGACTCAAGCTTAAGCCAACTCAAGCCTAGTCAACTTGGTCAGCCTTGACCTAAGGATATTGCACCAACAATCTCCCCCTTTTTTATGTTTGACAATACCTTTAAGTTTGGCTAATCTCATAGCCTCAACTTCCTTTCATGCCAAAGTATGAATGAGAGTTTCCTTCATTCTCCCCCTTTCCTAGAGGGCAAACTCTCTCTTTAGGTAATGAAGGTCTAACTTAAACCTTACATTTTCCCCCTATTGACACACATAAAAAAGAACTCTCCCTCTGAAGAGTTACTCACCGTTGTTCACAACTTCACTCATTGTTCACAACACCATAATGAAGGTCACATACCCTTTATTATCTTCAATGTCCACCCTTGAGCATTAAATCTCTTCACAAACACAATAAAGTTCTCATACCCTTCATTTATCTAATGCTCGTCCTTGAGCATTTTTCAAGAGAAGGATATACCACCTTCCATGGTTTCAGAAAATAATTTTCATGTCCTTAGCGAATAACTCCCCCTAAAGACATGCTCGGAACTTCTGTCATTACACCAACAATGACTTAGAATCCCTAAACCTTTAGAAAACCCAAATTTAAAAGTTTTGAGGTTCAAAACTTCAATATTGAAACCAAACCTCAACCTAAACTCCTACTTAGTCTCCCTTAACCAATCCATCCTTGTTTTCATTATGAAAACTCCCCCTAAATGTATACAAATGTATGTCAAGTGGTTAGGAATGGTTACCTAGACTAAAAATGGTTTAAAATGCTGAAATAAGGCTTTCCCAGCCAAAATCAGCAATCCCAATCGATTGAGGTTGGGTCTCAATCGATTGAAACCAATTCAATCGATCGCCTGATCGATTCTGCGAGCTTCTGTTCGTGAAATTGCCTCTGAATCGATCCATTGATCGATCCAGGTAGATTGAATCGATTGGCAAATCGATCCAGCGAGGCTCTGCTCACGAAGAAACGCATCTCAATCGATCGGCTGATCAATTGAGGTTTCCCAATCGATCGGCTGATCGATTGAGTTTCTGAAATTTTGAAATTCAATTTCAGCTGAATTTCAGAAATGCCTTGAAAATTTTACAAAATTCTATAAATCATAAAAACTCATGTAGACATTATTTAGGGTATATACTATCATGAAAAAAATAGTTTTCTAAGAAAATACTTCATATTTCCAAAGATTGATACAAAATTGGAAAATTGCTAAAATTTTAATGTTTCTTCCAAGTTTGTGGCTAACTATTCAATGATGATTATTATCAAAAGATAATTTTCACCAAGGTTTTCCAAAAGTATTTTAAAAACATTTTCAAAATCAATTTCTAACCATGTTCTTTGGGCTCAATACACATGACTTGTACATTAGTTTTCCCAATGATTGGAGTACATAACTATGTGTTTTAATGAAACCAAAACTCAACTAGATGCACTAAACCAACATCTTGAGTCGTGTTCATCATCATATCATCCCATTTGTATCTAATGTGTGCTAAAATACATACAAGTTACCTTACAGTCTTTGTGAGATGTAGAGTTTGATTTTGCCCTAAACTAGGGATCATGCATATCTATCTAGACATTTTGGATTATGAACATCCACCTATGATGTTACGTGTTAGTAAATGTCATTATCCTTAATTTCAAGGAATTAAACATAATGCATGATGAGTTATGACATACATCAAAATGAAAATAATTTTCAGAAGAAAATATACTATAGTTATATGATGTATGTATGACATGCCATGATATTTTTATTGTTTTTCATAATAAGCATGAATGCAAAATATGATGTCATGACATGTGATGGACAAACAAAGCATGACAATTAGCATAAATAAAATATATCTAGATTATCTATTTAAGTATCCTTAAATCCTTAGTTAAACCTAAAAGTAATCCTAAATTGCCCATATCTTCTTAGGAAAATGCCAAAACCCAACTTGGCATTTTTTTGTGCTTTTCTTATTTGTGCCAATTAAAATTTAATTCAATTCCTCAAAGCTTGACACATTTTACTCTTCCAAAGAGTAAACAAATAATCCATTTCATTTTCAAAGGTTAACAATAACCTTGAAAATGCTCTACGAGTGTCAACTTCATTAAGGTTGGGTTAACTACCCTTCCAATTTGAGTTGACACTCCCTAACCCTCTAGGGTGTAGAGAATATGCTCTTAGGAACCCAACACCTATTGGTACTTCTTGGATGCTCCAGGTACTCACTAGGGATAACTTCCCTAGATACCTTCCTAATGACCTTTTTAAGTTTCTTAGAAGCCTTGGTCACTTTCTCTAGGTCAACTCTAGGAATAGCTTCCCTTATGACATTCTTGATGACTTTCTTAGACTTCTTAGAAGTCTTAGTCACATTTGTTGTTGCAAATATACTCTTAGGGATAACTTTCCTTGTATCCTTGACTTGACCCCTAGACCTAGGATTGGTTCCATAGCTATATGGAACTATATGATAAGATATTACATCTTTCTTAGTTTTGGGTTTGTATTCCAAACCTCTATGGCCATTGGATGACCTTTGATGTCCTAAACCTAGGTTGTGCTCATTTTGCCCTTTTAGGATATTTTTCATCCTTTTTAGGGTCTTTTCCATTTTATCAAACTTTAACCTCAAGACTTGATTTTCTCTCCATAAATCCCTAGTTTTGGATTTTTCTTTATGTCCTTGAGCATTTTTATTTTTGGGCTTGTATCTACTATCCTTAGTGTTCTTGTCCAAATTTCTATCTACCTTCCTAATCCTAGGTGTGTTAGTCTTAGCATGAAAAGCCACATGATTTTCATTAATGTTATCATGCCTCCTATTCTTATGGTAAATAGCATTAAAATGATATAAACTAGAATTAACATGTTTTTTACCACGACTCAAAGGGATAGGCTCAATAAATGATACCTTAGGTTTTACCTTGGAAGCTCCCCCTTGACTTGAGCTTCCTCCCTTGACTTTGACCACTTTCCTCCCCTTAGGACATTGACTCCGATAATGTCCTTTTTGATGACACAAGAAGCACACAATATGCTCCTTACTCTTCTTTGTTGTGAGGGCGGTCTCCTTGGGCTTCTCCTTGCTCTTAAGTGTCACTTGGCCCTTCTTCTTGGCCAGGGCACTTGCTCTTATAATGTCCATGTTCCCTACACTCAAAGCAAATGATATAATCTTTATTATTAACAATTGAAATTGTTATACCTTTGCTTCTAGGGGTGACATCTTCTCCTTATGATCCGGATATAGAGGCTTCCTCTTGATTCAACAATGATACTCCTCCAATTGATTTGAATTGACTTTTGGAGGTAGAAGCTGTTGGTTGCTACTCGAAAAACCTAGAGGTTCCATTGTACAAAAATTTTGTACAAAGGTCTGAACCTTTTCCTAGCTACCATGTGTTCTTTTAAATTAAATTTTGGATCGCCTGCGGAACTTAACACGTTTGATCCAAAACTTAATCTATTTGTTCTTTAAGGTTTAGACTTGGATCTCCTGCGGAACTTAACACGTTTGATCCAAATCACCTAAGTTATTAATTTCATTAAATATTAATTTCCATAATTGGTTCCCAGTACTGACGTGGCGAGGCACATGGCCTTCTTGGATATGGGAACAACCACCACCGACTAGACAAAACCTTTTATGGAAAGCTAATATTTAATTTCCTAAAATAACTTTAGGTCAACCAAAAAGAACAATCAAATCACAAGGAAAAGAAAAATTAAAGAACACAACTTCGAAAAACATATTCGAAATACTAGAATCGTAAGCCTCTTGTATTTGGTATTATTTCCATAAATAACTAGCATGATGCGGAAAGGAAAAATTACTAGTTATACCTTCTAAAAAGACCTCTTGATCTTCTACCGTATTCCTCTTCTAACCTCGGACGTTGTGTGGACAACAATCTTCCGAGATGAGAACCACCAAGCACCTTCTTCTTCCTTGCAAGTTTTGGCCACCACAATTCTCCAAGAGAAGTAGAGGTCCGGCCACCACCACCAAGCTCCAAGGGATGCAAGAAACAAAACCACCTTTCTCTCCTTCTTCTCCTAGCTAGAACAGGCCACCATCAAGAGCTCCAAGAGAGGTTGCCGCCGGCCATAAGAAGAAGAGAAGAGGAAGAAGCTAGGGCCGGCCACCAAGGAGGAAAAGAGAGGAGAAGAATAATAGAGTTGATCACCCTTTAAGGCACCTCTACCCCCTCTTTTATAATCCTTGGTCTTGACAAATAAGGAAATTTTAATAAAAAATTCCTTAATTCTTTTGTCATAAAAAAGAAAAATTATTTTAATTAAAAAACAATTTTCTTCTTTTAATAATAATGGCCGGCCACTTCTAATTCCCCAAAACAAGGAAAATTTAATTCACACAAGAATTAAAACTTCCTAATTTGTTTCTAGAAATTTATAAAAATTTCTCCAATAATTTTTATCCCTTCATGATTGGTTAAAAAGGAAACTTTATAAATTAAAATTCTTCTTCTAAACATGTGGATAATTTCCAAAAGGAAAGTTATCTCTAAAAATTAAAATCTCTTTTCAATCTACAAATAAGGAAAGATATCAAATCTTTTCTTAATCTTTTGTAGAAACTAATAAAAGAGAATATTTAATTTTTAAACTTCTCTTTTAAATTATTATCATGGTCAAAAAGGAAAGTTTTTCTTAAAAATAAAATCTCCTTTCAATCTACAAATAAGGAAAGATTTCAAATCTTTTCTTAATCTTTTGTAGAAAGCTTTAAAAGGAAAGATTTAATTTTTAAACTTTCTTTTAAAACTATGATATCCACATAAGAAATAATTTTAATAAAAAATCCTTTTTAATATGATGTGGCCGGCCACCTAAACTCGGGCTCCAAGCTATTGGCCGACCACCTTAAGGCCAACCTTTAGGCTTGGCCGACCCTAAGCTTGAGCTTCAAGCTTAGCTTGGCCGACCCCTATTGGTTGGGTAAGAAGGTGGGTATGTGGTGGGTATAAATCTCTATATACAAGAGGCTACGATAGGGACCGAGAGGAGGAATTGGTTTTGGTCTCCCGATGAAATTAAGCTTCCCGTGTTCGCCCCGAACACACAACTTAATTCCATCAACAATAATTCATTCCACTAAAGAACTATTATTGAACTACCGCACCAATCCCAAATTACATTTTGGGCTCCTTCTTATTATGAGTGTGTTAGTCTCCCTGTGTTTAAGATGTCAAATGTCCACTAATTAAGCGAGTTACTGACAACTCATTTAATTAATATCTTAGTCCAAGAGTAGTACCACTCAACCTTATCGTCATGTCGGACTAAGTCCACCTGCAGGGTTTAACATGACAATCCTTATGAGCTCCTCTTGAGGACATTCTCAACCTAGATCACTAGGACACAGTTTCCTTCTATAATCAACAATACACACTATAAGTGATATCATTTCCCAACTTATCGGGCTTATTGATTCATCGAACTAAATCTCACCCATTGATAAATTAAAGAAATAAATATCAAATATATGTGCTTGTTATTATATTAGGATTAAGAGCACACACTTCCATAATAACTGAGGTCTTTGTTTCTTTATAAAGTCAGTATAAAAGAAACGACCTCTAATGGTCCTACTCAATACACTCTAAGTGTACTAGTGTAATTATATAGTTAAGATAAACTAATACCTAATTACACTATGACCTTCCAATGGTTTGTTCCTTTCCATTATGGTCGTGAGTTACTGTTTATAATTTATAAGGTACTGATAACATGATCCTCTGTGTGTGACACCACACACCATGTTATCTACAATATAAATTAATTGAACAACTACATTTATCATAAATGTAGACATTTGACCAATGTGATTCTTATTTCTAGATAAATGTTTATACCAAAAGCTAGGCTTTTAGTATACACTCTAACAGAAGCTTCTTCATCTTCATCCCTTCTCGATCCGGAGATGGAAGCTTCTTCTTTATCTTCGTCCTCTTGTATATGAAACAAGGAGTATGCTCTCTCCTTGCCTTTTCCTTTGCATTTTGTAGAGGATGAAGCTTCTTGTTCTTCTTCTTCCGATGTTGAACATGTCTCAACCTCGGACTCCTCTCCTCCTTGATCTCGCCCTCTTTGGATTTTTCTTAATTTTGTACAGTGGAGGGAATCTCATGAATTTTTGCCAATTTACTCTAAAACTCCTTAGCATCCTTGAATTCTCCAACTTGAGCCAAAATATTGCTTGGCAATAAATTGATCAATAGTTTGGTCACTTTGTCATTTGCCTCGCTCCTTTGAATTTGCTCTTGGCTCCATTTACTCTTCTTGAGAATTTTACCCTTTGAATTTATTGGAGATTCAAAGCCTTCCATTAGAGCAAACCATTGCTCTATCTCCATCATCAAGACATTTTTTATTCTTGATTTCCAAAAATCGAAGCTCATCATTGTGAATGGTGGAGGCACCCTCGTGTCGAATCCGAGTCCATCTCGGAATTCCATTTGAAGTTGAGCTTTTGATGAAGTTTCGACTTGATGAAATTGCTTCAACTTCTTCACCCTCTAGCCTTGTTGCCCCTTCCGACGATGATTCCCATGAAGAGCGACCTCACTCTGATACCACTTATTAGGGTCGAAATATGCTAGCGTGGGGGGGGGGGGGGTGTGAATAACTCGTCGCGCGTCTCATTGCTTGCTTCTTGGTGATGATGTGCAACGGAATGAACAAGAAACAAACTTACAATGCTAACACAAGAGATTTACTTGGTATTCACCTCAAGAAAAGGTGACTAATCCAAGGATCCGACCCTCACTCATTCATCCATTATGAAAATACTCCTTTACGGTAACTACCGAAGGTGGAGAAGCCTTGTATAAGCTCACACAGAAAGATATACAAGAAGAATAAAATACAAGCTAATACAATATCAAATCTTAAAAGATTTACACGGCAGAAACCCTAACTTGCTTTCCTTATAAGCTAATACAAGCCGTGTCGAAGAAATCGCTCGCCAACGACTATAACCTGCGTAACGGTCGGATCCCAATCGATTGAATGACTCTCAATTGATTAGGGAGGCTTTGAATCGATCGGTCAATCGATTCAGAGCGCCTCTGTGCTCTCTGAAAATCGCCTGAATCGTTCGCCCGATCGATTCAGCTTCTGTGCGCAATTTTCAGTTCCCCAATCGATTGGTCGATCGATTGGAGGTGCCCAATCGATCGGTTGATTGATTGGGAATGCTTCTATGTGCGCGATATAAGCTCTCAATCGATCGACCGATTGATTGGGCCACTGCTTGTCGCAGCACAACCCCAATCGATCGGCTGATCGATTGAACCCCCGTTCAATCAATCAGTTGATCGATTGGTCTCCCTTTTGATTTGTTTAAACCAAGTTTGGGGCCCCCAATTCCAACATCTGGTCAATTGTGACATGTTGGAACATTATATCTGGCATCCGATCAACCTTAACCTACTAGAACTTCTTCACCAAGTGTCCGGTCAATCCCTTTGACCCACTTGGACTTTTCTCCTCGTGTCCAATGTCCGGTCAACCTTGACCCACTTGGACTTACCGTCTCATGCCAAGTGTCCGGTCCTCCATGACCCACTTGGACTTCCACCAGATGTCCGGTCACCCTTGACCCATCTGAATTTCCTCGTGCTAAGTATCCAGTCAATCTTTTGACCTACTTGGACTTTCCAATACCAGGTGTCCGGTTAACCTTGACCCATCTGGATTTCCATATGTCTGGCTTCACTCACCAAGACTTCTACCTACCTGGATTCACTCACCAGGACTTTCACCTGACTTCACTCATTAGGATTTTTCATCTACCTAACTTCACTCACTAAGACTTCCCATCTGCCTGGCTTCACTCACCAAGACTTTCACTAGCTTCACTCATTAGGGTTTTCCTACTGCCTAGGTTCACTCACCGAGACTTTCACTTAACTTCACTTACTAGAATTTTCCAACTGCCTAGCTTCACTCACTAGGTCTTTCACCTGGCTTCACTCACCAAGATTTTCCAACTACTTGACTTCACTCACCAGGACTTTCAACTGCCTAACCTCCAGTTAGGACTTTCCCAGTCAAGTATCCGGTCAACCTTTTGAGCTACTTGGCTCTTCTTCATATCTAACTGGTCAACCTTGACCAGAGGAAAATTGTATCAACAATCTCCCTAACCGGACGATTGCTTCTGCAATCTCCATATATTGTCAAACATTAAAACCCAAACATCAAGACTCAAGCTTGAGCCAGCTCAAGCCTAGTCAACCTTGACCTAGGGATATTGCACCAATACTATTTACCCCCCTCTAGCGCTTTACGATCCTACAATTGGTATTAGAGCGGGGTCGCTTCGAATCGGTTAAGCCACCATTCAAGTAATTTTTTTGTGGTATTTTTTTTGATTCAATCGGAATTCGTACAATTGTCATATTCCGATCTTTTTATCGCAATCGAAATTTTCTCTCGAAGCTAGTGCAACACCACTCGAGTTCGCATATTTAATTTCTTAATCTCACACTACTAATCCAAGACCAAGTCTTGGAACAAGTTTTCTCATTTTTTGTGTGCTAGATCTTTAATGGTCTACCAAGAGGGATATAGCACTGCTCACCCACCTCTCTTCACAGGCGACGACTTTGGATATTGGAAGAGTCGAATGGAATACCAGCTCAAGACGTAAGTCGAGATGTGGATAATTATCCAGACGAGATTCTCTTATCCCACTGAAGATGGAGTCCTCGTCCCGTGCGATAAATGAGATGCACCAACTACAAAAAGAATCGAGGCTGATGCAAAAGCTACCCAGACTCTACAATGTGGGCTGACGAAAGAAGAATTAAACCGAGTCGTCCCTTTCTCAAACGCGAAAAAACTATGGGAAAAGTTGATCAAGCTATACGAGGGAACTTCCGACATGAAGGTAAGCAAGCGTGATTTGATTTTAAATAAATTGTATAACATAAAAATGCAGGAAGATGAGTCGACTAGCCAACTTCACGCACGGATTCAGGACTTGCTGAACGATCTTCATGCAATTGGTCAGAAGATAGAAAATCGCGATATAATCAGGTATGCACTCAATGCCTTTCCGAGGAATACTTTGTGGGCATCCATGATGGATGCTTACAAAGTATTCAAGGACCTTTCATTAATTAAATTAGATGAACTATTTTCAAAATTTGAGTTACACGAACAAATTAATGCACGCTTGGCCGAGAAAAGTATTGTGTTGGTTGCAGGTACAAGCAAGACAAAGGAAACCAGAAAGAAGTATCAGATCGAACCCGAGTTCGAAGATGAACCGGACTCAGAAGACGACAACGACGATATCACAACCGAGTTAGTAAATCTAGTACGAAAACCCTACAAGAAGAAGAAATGATTCACCAAGAAGAACATCAAGAAAGTGATTCACTCCAAGACGGTACAATCAAGTCTGAAAGTAAAGTCTGAAGTACCTGCTACGGATGCAATAAAAAGGGACACATCAAAGTCAACTGTCCGAACCAAAAAGAAGCGAAGAAGCAAAAGAGGAAGAAAGCACTGCAGGCAACGTGGGATGAATCTTCTTCAGAAGATTCTGACAAAGAACTCGAACAGACGAGCTTCCATGCACTTATGGCCCAGGAACAAGTCGATGAGTCTAAAACCGAGAGCGAGTCTGAAACAGAATCCGAGAGAAGTCATAGATCCGTATCCGTTTTCGAAGGGCCTAACCCCACTATAAGAACCTTTCAATTAAATAAATTGCTTAATTTAGTTAACTATCTCATGTGCAAGTTAGCTAAATCCAACATCTAGGTCAAGTCACTTCAAAAGAAAATAACAACCCTTAAAGAAGTGACTAACCCAAGCTCCTTGACTGACTTCATTCAGACTGACACTTCATCTCAAGTCCAAAAGTTTGAGGAAGAAAATTCCAGTCTGAAAAGTCAAGTCAAGGAACTAAAGAATACGTTGGAATGATTCACCTTGGGTTCTAAGAATCTTGATCTGATTCTTGGAAAACAAAGAGTCGTATACAACAGATCCAGATTTGGATTTAAGGCTAAACGAAAATACAGATCTTATTTATCACTTGTAAATAGAGCAAATAGAAAAAAGTTCAAGCATGGGTCCCCAATTCGAACTTGATTAATCAAGTTGGACTTGGTCAATATTGGATCCCCAAGGATCAAATCCACTACCTTGATAGACCCTATCGAGGTTATGATCCAGAGGGAGCCAATAGAAAGACCATCTTTATCGATAAATAAATTTGTTTGATGCTTGCTTTACTGCCTTTATTATGCATGCTTAGACTAGGCTAGATAAGAACCTAGGTTTGATTTACACTTGACCAGTTAGATCTAGGGTTTTCATAAAGAAAATTAAATATTTAATTTCTTTGAAAGGCTTTGTCTAGAAGTGGTGGATAATCCTATATCCAAGAAGGTCTAGTGTCTCACCACAGCCTAGAAGCCAATCATTGAAATAAATATTTAATTGACTACCTGGAAAACCTTAGTCTAACTCAAATGTAAATCAATTTTTAGATGGTAATCTAATATTGAAAATAAAATTAATCATCTCATAAAACTGTTAAGATTCCCTGATTGAAAATCTAGAAAAGGGTGAAATGGACCTATGTTTAAAATATAAAGTAGTTAACCAAATCCAAATTAATTAAACTCAATTAAGTTAACTAAACATTAATTCAATTAAATTAAATCATTTTAATTAATAATTACTTTCAAATCATAATTAAATCTTAATTTCACAAGTATAATTAATTTCTAATCATAATTTCAAAATATTAATTATTTTTGAATCATTATTACTTTCAAATCATAATTTATTTCAAAATGTTGATTATTTTCAAATCTGTAAGTTTATAATTTCAAAATTAATTAACTTTCAATATGTTAATGTTAATTAATTTTCAAAGACTAATCTTCAAATTTTCAATTATTTTCAAATGTTTAAATTAATCTTATAATTTTAAATTAATTTAGAAATTCAAACTTATATTTTAAATCTCATATTTAGCATTTTTGAAATCTAAAATATTTTTCAAAAGTCAATATTTTTGAAATTTGAATCCAAACTTAAATTTTTTAATATTCTTCAATATCATCATAGATAAAATTAACTTACTTCCATCTCACACAAACTCATAAGTTTTACATGTTTGATAACTTAGAAATGGTGAGATGAAAAATCAAGAAAATAAAAAATTATCTTGGAAAATTAGAAAAATAAATAATTCCTTTTATCTTATACATGCTTGAACTCTAGGATCCTCAAAATATTTTTAAGGAATTAATTAACGGGAAGTAAAGGAAGTCAAGTCAAGTTTTTTTTTTTTTTGAAAAGTTAAAGTATTTTTTTTTTTTCAAAATTTCAAAGTTAAAAATTATTCTTTTTAAAGTAATCCTTAAATATTTTATTTGAAAAATAAGTTTAAATATCTTTGTATCTAGAAAAATAAGTTTTTAACCAAGTACTTAACCAAGCTTTTTATGAAAATCCTTTTTAATTTAAGTACTTAACTGAGACTTTATCAACGCCTTTTTTTAACTACGTACTTAACTAAACTTTTTATCAATTTTTTTTACTTAACTACGTTTTGATAAAGCTACGTGTTTGATAAAGTTTCTTTTTAAAAGAATTCATCTTCTTAGTTAAGTTTTTTTTACAAGGAATTCTTTTTAAAGTTAAACGTTTTATCAAATTCTTTTTCAAACCTAAGTGTTTATCAAAATACTGTTAAAGCTAAATTTTTCTCTAACTCTTTTTCAAAAGCAATTATTTTCAAAGTTTAAGTTCAGCAAAATTTTTGTTCAAAAAGCTAAGTATTTTCAGCAGGTGAAACATCATTGTTATGAAAGGGGGAGCATAAAGTTTTTTTGAAAATCATTGTATTTATGCTCATGCTAAGATTCCTTAATTATTGTTATATTTTACTTAACTTTGAACCATATTGCCATAATAAAAAAAGGGGGAGATTGTTGGTGCAGGGAGCACCAGATGATCAAACCTGAGTTTTTATTATGTCAAAGGGTCTAAAGTTAAGTTATCTTGTGATCTAACAAGTTTGAATGAGATTGCAGAAAAGTCCTGGCTGCGGTTAGGCAGGTGGAAAACCCTAGGGGACAGTAACCCTAGGTCCTAGGGGGCGGTAACCTTAGGCGAAAAGTCTTGGCGGGTCGAGTGTTTCGGGCAAAATCCTAGAGTCGGGGACTCTATGTTGAAATCCTGATGTCACGAACCGGGTGGAAGTCTAGATGGATCGTGGAGCGAACGTCCAACATGAAGACCGGAAGCTTCAGACGCTGAGCAAAAGTCCAATTGATCTGGAGGATAAATTTGACAACAGGTAACTTCTCCTGAGAGGAGTAGGTGAGGATGTATTCCCCGAAGAGGGAACAGTAGACATCGATTCGACCTAGGATTTCCGAGAAACTCGAAGTCAGAATCGGACAGTCCGGTGGCTATCAAATACTTGTATTTATCTTATATTATTATGATAACTTGATTTTGTAGGGTATACTTTGTTTGTGGACTAATATGCCTTGCAGGAATGAAGTTGCTCAAGGGAATGCTCGGATGAACAGTATCTAAGACGTCTCCGGGTTGTTGGAGGAGCCTCGGGCGCCTTGGCTGCAACTGCGTAGGAAGCAGGGCAGAAGACGCCTTCCAAAGATGTTGAAGGCGCCTTGAACGCTAGATGGAGGGTGCCCTCCATGGAGCTTGGAGGCGCCTTCGGGTGGATAAGCAGCGCAGGCATCGGAGCTTATCGACACCACGAAAAAGAGGATAAACCTTGGCTGGAGGCGCCTCCTATGGAGGTTGGAGGCGCCCTTAATGGGCTACTTAAGGCATCTCGAGCAAAGGCTGTGAGACACTTGATTTTGGCAATCTTTCTACTGCGCACTGCTCAAAAAACGATCCGACAAAGCCATAACTCGACTTCGATAATCGGAAGCCTTAAATTCTCTTTTCTTAATTGTCGGTATACTTATATTTATTGTATTTAAAGTGTACTTTGATTTGTAAATTTCCGAAGCTATAGTGATTGTCCATCGAAAACACTCTTACGTGCGGACCTTGGAGTAGGAGTCGTCACAGGCTCCGAACCAAGTAAAATCTTGGTGTTTGTATTTAATGTTTACTATTCCGCTACGTATCTTTTACTCAAAATGAACGAATTAGTCACGAGTGCTATTCTCCCGCCCCCCTCTAGCGCTTTATGATCCTACATGTTAACTGAACTAGAGCGATAAACTAATCATTGCAAGCTGTAATAGTTAATAACCTCTACAGAAGGAATACATGATCGCATGAAAAAGCGTCTATCTAAATGCCTAGAAAAAATAGGAACATACATAGTAGAGGGAAACCTAATCCTAAGTTCATCAATGGGAAACCTAGGATTTATACTAACAGTTGAGGGGCTAGCACCAGAATGTGATCATTTCCTAATTAACAAACAATATCCTAAAAATGAAATTCTAAGCAACAAACAAAAGAAAAAAATAAAGTTTAGGTTTAAAAATTTACCGACACATCGTGAATATTTATAAAAGAAATGATGGCCTCAGTTGATCTATAATGCAAGGCTTGAGAACCGAAGTAGACAAGTTTAGGGAATTAAAAAAAATATTTTCCCTTTTCTTGCTTTTGCTCGTAAAGCCCGGTGAGGGGCCTTTTGCAAAAGAGAAAAGGTGAGGAGCAAGGGTAGAGGGCGCCCTTACCCCCCCCCCCCCCTCCCCCTCTCTCTCTCTCTCTCTCTTTTTATAAGGGTGTTCAGGCGCTTGGGCAGGGTGGTGGGGTAGGGTGCCCGAATTCCCATTCCAGGGGCGCCCGCCCCTAGTTTCGGGGACTGGTTTGCATTTTTTTTTAAATTAATTAATTAATTAGGGATTAAGTTAAGTTTAAATATTTATTTAAGTTAAAAATTAATAATAAAATTAATTAAATTAAAGATTAATTAGTTTAAAAATTGAGCAAATTAAGAAATTAAAATTGACTAAGTTAACAAATTGATTTAAGTGACAAATTGATTAAGTTAGGAGTTTATTAAGTTTTAGAAGTTAATTTAAGAATTAGTTAAAGGTTTAATTAATTTAAAATAATTTTAGTCAAGAATTAAAAATTAATTAAGAATTAGCAGTTAATTAATTTAAGTTTAGCATTGAGAAATTAATTCAAGTTTGAGAATTATTTTGAGTTAAATTTATAATTTAAATTGAAGATTAATTGAGAAATTGATTTAACTGAAGGGAAATCCTAGTGAGTGAAGGCAGGTGAAAGCCCTAGTGAGTAAAGTTAGGTAGAAGGAAAATCTTGATAAGTGGAGCTAGGTGAAAAGTCCTAGTGAGTGAAACTAGGCAGAAGGGAAGTCCAGGTGCGTGAAGCTATGCATGTGGAAATCCAGATGGGTCAAGATTGACCGGACACTTGGTATTTAGAAGTCTAAGTGGGTCATGGAGGACTAGACACTTGGCATGAGATGATAGTCCTAAGTGGGTCAAGGATGACCGTACACTTGGTATGATGAGAAAAATCCAAGTGGTTCAAAAGATTGACCGGATACTTGGTGACGAAGTCCCAGCGGGTCAAGGCTGATCAGATACTAGGTAATGAGAAGATCCAATAGGTCATAGTTGATCAGAATGTTAGAAATGGGAGCCCTTAGATTGAGTGAAGCTAGTTAGGGTTGGTCAATCGATTAGGTGATCGATTGAACCATAGTCTAATCAATTAGTCGATCGATTGAGAAATTCTCGTGAGCAAGGGTAGTCCAATTGATTGGTCGATCGATTGGGAGTCATTCTCACGAGAACACAGTGTGCTCCCCAATTGATCGATCGATCGATTAGAATACTCCAATTGATCAGGCAATCAATTGAGGAGGTTTTCTCACGATGGATGAGAGACAGCCGAAATTGATTGGTTAATTGATTTCGGGAAAATCTACGAGAGTATAGAGGCGCTCTGAATCGATCAGTCAATTAATCAAAGCCTCCCCCAATCGATTAGTCAATCGATTGGGATATGACCGTTGGGCAGATTACGAGGTTTGGACGGCTAGGATCTCACGGATATGATGTGACAATCGATTGGGAGGATGCCCAATCGATTAGGAGCCCTAGAAGCGCAGATATAAAGGCAATGGCGAGGTTCAAACAAAATAGTGCTAACATACGATTCTCTCCACTTCTTCACGCTCATCATCGTCAATTCTTGAAGGATCTTGGGGACAAGTGTTGCTACACTTCCAAGAATCAAGAGGCATCCTCAAGCTACACGAGATCAAGCAAGAAGAGGTTTTATTTATATTTGTGTACATTTACATCTTGTTTTGAGTTGTATGTTTATGTGAGTGTTGTACGAGGTTTCTCTACCTCCAGTTGTTTTGAGAAGGAGGGTTTACATAGTGGAGAGTGTGATTGGTGTGTGGATTCTTGGATTAGTCACCTCTTCTTGATGTGGATACCAAATAAATCTACATGTTAGCATTAAGAGCTTGCTTCGAGTATTTTCGCTACAAAAGATCTTTATCGATAAAGTGAGCGAGCTATTCACCCCCACTCTGCTCTAGCCCCAAAGTGACCCAACACAAGCGCCTGGACTAGCGCTGGGCGCTTGGACCACCCAGGTGCCTAGTGCCCGTCCAGACCGCCCAGGTGCCTGGCGACTGCCTGGGCAAGACTGGTCCAAGCGCCCAAACTAGCCCCGGGCGCCCGGACTCTCTTTTTTGAGTGAATTCTTTTCCTACAAAAAAAAAAGTTAGTCCAAGCAATAAAAAATTATATTTATCCTACAAAATAAGGTTAGCACAATATAGCAGGATAGTAGTAGTAATTAGATTATGTCTTCCTGAGACCAGGATCTAGTTAAGGTCTCAGCTTAGGTTTCTGAAATGGACCTAAGCTGGGATGACACCTACAGTTCCCTCAACCAAGAACGCATCCTCACTGGATCTCTCATCCAGTTGTAACCTTTTACTTACCAATTGCAGTCGCTTGACTTGTCTTTGATCCATCAGGTCTTTCCGCCAATTGTTAGGTCCACATACCCAACTGAACTTTGGTCGGTTGTCAAGTCCTGCGGATCCAACCGAACTTCTCACCAGATATCGGGTCTCATGGATCTATCTTGACTTCGTATCAACTATCGGGTCCCACGGACCTAGTTGGATTTCATCCTGATGTCAAGTCCTTTAAACTCGTCGATTTCTACACACTTGGTAAAACAATTACACTACAAAACACTCTAAATTTAATCCACTTGTCATTATTAAAATCTGAGTTAGATCATTAGTACAAATTACACCAATAGTATCTGATCCGACGGTTAGAACAGGGGACCCCCATTTTGAGGGGTCAACGCCACGTGGAAGTCAAAGGGTCAGGTGGTCGGCCGGAGAAGGGCGGACCGGTCGGGCGACTGGAGAAGGATGGGCCGACCTCCCCGTCGGCCGACCGATGAATAACCGATGGCAAAAGGCGCCCCGACAGGAGTCGGGGTTCCGGCGCTCGATTAAACAGTAACGAAGGGCCGAGCGGAAGTCATGCTCGGCCGAAGACAAGGTAACACACTCCTAGCAGTCCCTACATAGCACCTTACCCAGGATCTTCCCAGCATACCGATGCATACGGAGGGCCGGACGTGATGTGGGTGCCGTCCGGCCGGGCGTAAGATAAGTTCCGGCCGGACGGACGCCCCGTCCAGCCGGCCGGCCAGACGCCCCGGCATGGGGTAGGGAGAGAAGGACAAGGAGCATCTTCTGACAGCTGTCAAGTCCTATGACTAGGCCATACTCCAAATCTGGCGACGAGGTGTTCTGCTGTCCCATCGAAGACGTGCCTGGACTGTAGCAGTATGGTGTCAGGTAAGCTTTCTGACAAACACATACCGAGGTATGGGCTAAGGACACGTGTTTGCCTCGGTAGGTGTGCGTGAGCTCTTTCACCGCTCTATATAAGGAGCCTTATACTTCACCGGAGGTACGCGTTCTGATATTTTGGGAGCCACTTCTTCACTGTTCGCTTGCCTGACTTGAGCGTCGGAGGATCGCCGCCGGGAACCCCTTCCCGGCCCGACTTCTGTGCAGGTTCGCCGGAGGTTCGTACGACCAGTCGTAGATCTACGTCAGCAACCCGGAGAGCGCCACGTGCCCAGCGTCCGTTGATTCAGCATTCGGATAGGATCAATTTGGCGCCGTCTGTGGGAACGCTCCTGCATCCAAACGGAAGCAATGGACGAAGCTGGACGACAGCACACGGTGACGCTTTCCACGGAGGAACTCGACGCACTGATCGAGTTGAGGGCCGCCAAGCTTGTGGAACAAAAACAGAAGGCACTAGCCGAGCGGCCTGAGCAGCAAGCCACATCAGCATCAGGTGGCCGAGCGGAAGCACCCCCAGCCACAGTTCCATTCCATCGCGCTCTCTTCCGCACTCCTCCAGAAGCTGCAGCAGCTAATCGTGATAGAGGTTCTTCGTCAGATGAAGTACCAATGCGGGATAACAGAAAAGGTAAAGCCCCCCGAGCGAGTGCCTCGCCCGAGCGGGTCAATCGTCAATTCTCAGAGGCCATCTTGAGGGACCCTCTGCCAAAGCATTACGTGCCCCCGGCGATCGGTGAATACAATTGGACCACCTATCCGGATGATCATTTGGGTAAGTTCGACAATACCGCTACCCTTCACCAATACACAGACGGGGTTAAGTGTCGAGTTTTTCTTACCACCCTCTCAGGATCAGCTCAACGGTGGTTTCGGAGGTTGCCGGACGGATCCATCACAAGCTTCAAAGACTTTCGTACGGCCTTCCTCCACCACTTTGCCAGCAGTCGGCGTTATCAGAAGACGAGTGTCAGCTTATTCGCCATCAAGCAAGAGCCGAGAGAGCCGCTCAGAGCTTATATTCAGCGGTTCAACCAGGTGGCCATGGACATTTCAACAACCACCTCAGAGACAATGATGAACGCATTTACACAAGGCCTCGTGGACGGGGACTTCTTCCGCTCGCTCGTTCGGAAGCCGCCCCGAGACTACGATCATATGCTACATCGGGCCAACGAATACATCAATGTGGAGGAAGCCCAAGCTGCCCGAAGAAAGGAAACTCCAACCGAGCGGGCTCCTCCGGCCGAGTGGAAGTCGCACACTGCTCAGCCGCCAAGAGGACCAAGGTCCGAAGCAATCCGCTCCCCCCATGTTAGGTCCCATGTCCAAGAAGTTACAGCCGAGCGGCCCAAGCCAAAAAAGAAGTGGACCCCCATGTTCTGCTCATTCCACCGGACGGACACACACAAACCAGAGATTGTCGAAGTCTTCCCCTGATCGCCCATCCCATTCCCCGGAGTGGTGGCCGTCGATCACCATCGTCCGACAGGCGACAGAGGACTCACTGAGCCGATCGAACTATATCTGATCGCCGACAGAGACAGACCCCCGAACGACAGCATACTCTTAGGCGTGAAGACAATCCTCGGATGTCCAAGGAGCGGCCCAGACCGTCCGCTCGGGAAGAAGAGAATAGAAACAACACTTCCCGGGGCGAGATCAACATCATAGCTGGTGGGCCGACCGGAGGAGACTCCAACCGAGCAAGGAAGGCGAGCGTCCGGCAGCTCCAGATCCATGAAGTAGGCTGCAGCCAAGAGCGGGCGAGCGGACCCGAAATCAGTTTCGGGCCCGGGGACTTGGAAGGAGTTGAAGTGCCCCATGACGACGCTTTGCTCATCAAAGCGGTAATAGCCAATTACACTATTCACCGCGTTTTTATTGACACAGGAAGCTCGGTCAACATTATATTCAAAAAGGCGTTCGATCAACTACAAATTGATCGGGCCGAGCTCCTGCCCCTACGGGTTTACGGGCAACGAAGTTCAGCCGGTCGGACAGATCCGACTGGCTATCTCATTGGGAGAGGAGCCGCTCAAAAGGACGCGGACAACAAACTTCGTGGTAGTCGACTCTCCCTCGTCATATAACGTCATTTTGGGACGACCGGCGCTCAGCGAGTTCCGAGCGGCCGTCTCCACCTTCCACCAGAAGATCAAGTTCCCCGTGGAGGACAAAGTGGGAGAAGTACGGGGAGATCAACTAGCAGCTCGGCGATGCTATGTCGAGATGGTCCGAGCAGAAGCCAATTCCGCTCAGAAGACACCCCGGATCGAGGTGAACGCTATCACTGAAAAGCCACCCTCTTTGATTTATGAAGAGAAAGAGGAAGTGCAGATTCACCCGACCCGATCGGAGGCCACGACATTCATCGCGTCCGATCTGGAGGAAAGCCGGAAACAGGAAGTGATCAAATGCCTCCAGAGAAACTGTGATGTCTTCGTCTGGTCGACGCACGAGCTGGCCGGAATTTCGCCGAGCATAGCACAGCACGAGCTACATGTCCGACCGGGCGCTCGGCCGATGAAGCAGAGAAAAAGGGATTTCAGCGTTGAACAGAACGCCATCATCCGGGCGGAGGTTGAGAAGCTTCTGGAGGCCGGCCATATACGCGAGGTTGAGTTCCCGAGCTGGCTAGCAAACGTAGTATTCGTATCCAAGCCGGGCAACAAGTGGAGAGTATGCATAGATTTTCGGGATCTCAACAAAGCTTACCCGAAAGACTTTTATCCTCTGCCTCGGATCGATCAATTGGTGGACTCCACAGCTGGCTGCGAGTTGATATGTATGCTCGACGCTTACCAAGGCTATCATCAAGTGCCGCTCGCCCGTGAAGACCAAGAAAAGGTTAGCTTCGTCACCGCCGACGACACATATTGCTATAATGTGATGCCGTTCGGATTGAAGAACGCGGGAGCCACATATCAGCGTCTGATGAACAAAGTATTCAAGGAGCAGATCGGGCGAAACCTGGAAGTATACGTGGACGACATTCTCATCAAGTCCGTCCGAGCGACCGATCTCTTCGAAGACATGGAGGAGACTTTCCGAACGCTGAGGAGGTACGGCGTTAAACTAAATCCCCAGAAGTGTCTGTTCGGAGCAAAAGGAGGACGTTTCTTGGGTTACATAGTCACCGAGCGGGGTATCGAAGCAAATCCCAGCAAGGTGAAAGCGTTACAAAATATGCCGCCCCCAAGAAATCTAAGGGAAGTGCAGCGCTTAACCGGTCGGATAACTGCTTTGTCCAGATTCACCTCCAAGACAGCCGACCGGAGCCTTCCTTTTTTCAAAATTTTGCACAAAGCCACTAAGTTTCACTGGGACGAAGATTGTGACCGGGCGTTCGAAGATTTGAAGACATATTTGAACTCCCTACCTGTGCTAGCCAAGCCAACTGCGGGCGAGCCGCTTTGTATCTACCTATCTTCGACCGAGCAAGCAGTCGGCTCGGCATTAGTAAGGGCGAGTGGTGAGGAGCCTGTATATTTTCTGAGCCACATTTTAAAAGATGCTGAATCTCGCTACACCAGACTCGAGAAGTTGGCTTTCGCTCTGGTCCTCGCCGCTCGGCGCCTTCATCCATACTTCCTGGCGCACACCATCATTGTCAAAACTAATAGCCCACTCGGACGAGTATTATTGAATCCAGAAGCGTCCGGACGGCTTAGCAAATGGACTACAGAGTTGAGCGAATTCGACATTCAATACCAGCCCCGTTCGGCGATAAAAGCGCAGTCCTTGGCGGATTTTATCACCGAAGTACAAAGGCCAGAGCCCGAAGCCATGTGGAAGATATTTGTGGACGGATCATCCACTCGGCTCGGGAGCGGTATTGGTGTATTATTGCTGTCTCCCCAAGAAGAGAAGATGCATCTATCCGTCCGGCTTGACTATAGAGCTACGAATAATGAGGCAGAGTATGAAGCCCTTATAGCCGGCTTACAGGCCGCCCGGCATGTAGGGGCCGGACGGGTGATGCTGCATTCAGACTCTCAATTGACCGCTCAGCAGGTCACAGGAACCTTTGAGATTAACAACGCTCGGCTCAAACTCTATGCCGAAGCCTTTGAAAAACTCAAGGCCGACTTCAGAGAGGTTATTATCCAAAAGATACCCCGAGCAGAGAATCAAGCGGCCGATGAGTTAGCCAAACTTGCGAGCTCAATAACGCCGGTCGCCATCCAGCAGCCAATTGAACAAGTATCTTTGGTGGCGCACGTCGACCGGATGGAAGGCCTCACGTTTCCGAGCGATTGGAGGACACCCATCACGGATTTTTTACGCTCGGACGCCACACCGTCCGATCGGAATGAAGCCCAGCTGTTAAGGAGGAGAGCCGGCCGGTTCACACTCATCGGCGATCAACTCTACAAGAAGGCTTTCTCCCACCCACTTTTGAAATGCGTAAGTTCGGAAGATGCAGCATACATCCTTCAAGAAGTACATCAAGGATCATGCGGAGGGCATCCGGGCGGGCGATCGCTGGCTAAGAAGATCTTGCTGGCCGGATACTTCTGGCCAACCTTACAAGCAGACGTCGCTCGGACCGTGTCGACGTGCCTTTCTTGCCAAAAGTATCATAACTTCTCCCACCGACCGGCAGAGGAGATGAAGGCATCCATAATCTCCTGTCCGTTCGATCAATGGGGGATGGATATCGTGGGCCCATTCCCTATGGCGACCGGGCAGCGGAAATTTCTGCTAGTGGCGGTCGATTATTTTTCCAAGTGGATGGAGGTCGAGCCGCTAGCCAAGATCACCGAGCAGATGGTCAAAAAGTTCATCTGGCAACACATCATCTGTCGGTTCGGCATCCCTCGCCGACTTGTTTCCGACAACGGGCGGCAATTCACAGGGAAGTTGCTCGAAGATTGGTGCAAAAGTTATGGCATCGAGCAACACTTCACGTATGTGGCCTATCCCCAAAGCAACGGTCAAGCCGAAGTAGCCAATTGGGAAATTCTTCGTATTCTGCGCGCTCGGCTCGACCATTTGGGAGGAAGCTGGGTAGATGAAGTGTCGGGCGTCCTATGGGCCATCCGAACGACTCCAAAGGAAGGAACGGGCGTCACGCCTTTCCATCTGGTATACGGCGGCGAAGCGGTGATTCCTGTCGAAGTCGGCGTCGAGTCCGTCCGGATCCAGAATTATGATGAAGGCAACGCCGAGCGGAGGAACATAGAGCTCAATTTGGTTGATGAGGAGCGAGCCAAGGCGTCCGTCCGGCTGATGGCGTACCGTCAAAGGATGAAGCAAAACTACAACTGGCGCGTAATACCCAGATCATTCCAGGTCGGCGACCTTGTCTGGAAGAAAGTCAAGCCGGTCGGCGACGTCGACAAGCTGGAAGCTCCTTGGGCGGACCCCTTCAAGGTTATCGAAAAGCTCCGCTCGGGCGCTTATTATTTGGAGGATGCAGACGGGCGGCAGCTGGACCGACCGTGGAGCGCGAATCATCTCCAACCTTATCGAGCGGGGTGAAAGGTGCACTGATGTAACTCATTTTTGTGTATATTCTGGTCGCCCATGTCCTTGTAATGCAGGAAGCAAAAATGATTCAAAGGATGGCTAATGTGTTCGCCGAGCGGCTGTGTTAAAGTTAGCCTTTAAAACCGTCGAGCTCCGACGTTAAAAATCGAGAGATGAGCCGGCGTCTATAAATCTTCCGAGCGGAAGACCGTCGAGCTCCGACGTTAAAAATCGAGAGACGAGCCGGCGTCTATAAATCTTCCGAGCGGAAAACCGTCGAGCTCCGACGTTAAAAATCGAGAGACGAGCCGGCGTCTATAAATCTTCCGAGCGGAAGACCGTCGAGCTCCGACGTTAAAAATCGAGAGACGAGCCGGCGTCTATAAATCTTCCGAGCGGAAGACCGTAGAGCTCCGACGTTAAAAATCGAGAGACGATCCGGCGTCTATAAATCTTCCGAGCGGAAGACCGTCGAGCTCCGACGTTAAAAATCGAGAGACGAGCCGGCGTCTATAAATCTTCCGAGCGGAAGATCGTCGAGCTCCGACGTTAAAAAACGAGAGACGAGTCGGCGTCTATAAATCTTCCGAGCGAAAGACATTCGCGCTTCGACGTTAAAAATCGAGAGACGAGCCGGCGTCTATAAATCTTCCGAGCGGAAGACCGTCGAGCTTCGACGTTAAAAATCGAGAGACGAGCCGGCGTCTATAAACCCTCCGAGCGGAAGACCGTCGAGTTCCAACGGTAAGAATCGACGTTAAAAGGTGGGCAACCGAAGCCTATAGAGCCGCAGGACGGGTAGCTCTCTGCGTGGTCCTCGGTTGTAAAGGCCGACCTCAGATCGGGCACGCCGATGAGGCAAGAATAAAGAAAGCGTGGGGCCGAGCGGCTCCTTTATAAAATGTACTTGGAACGCGAGAAAACGGTGAACTAGACGAAAGTAAAGATGGGACGCTGGTTGAACAAATATATAACAAAAGGAGACAGTCCACTTACGCCGAGCAGCGGACAGACAAAATTTATAATATTCACCCCGAACGGCAGGCATACAAAAGATTGCACACTTAGAGAAATTACATAAAGCCCTCATTCACTATCATCAAAGTTAAAGAGAGAATCGGGGATGGAGCCCATCATGACCGCTAAATCTTCGGGGGGGGGACGGACAACTCGGCAGGTATGTGACCTTTGCTCTTCAGATATTTGACGGCCACTTTGATCGCTTCTTCGAAAGTTAAGGACAGCTTGTCGCTGAACTTTTCACCAAATTCATCCGAGCGGACGAATGCTTTGCGTCCTTCCGTCAACCGACCGAGCTCCCCATCTTGATATTCTTTAAGAGCGGCTCCGGAAGAGTCAAGGGCCGCCTGGAGATCTTTCAAAGCCCCTTCGGCTTTAACCTGGTCGGCCGAGCGGCCCTCCCGTTCGGTCTTCAGCAAGGCGTCTAATTCCTTCACTCGCTGCTCTAGCCCCCGGTTCTCTACCTTCATCATATCCATGTCATCGATGGCTTTAAGCTTCCGGGTGGTCGCGGTCTTTATTTCCTTGTCCCGCTGCTTCACCAAAGCTTCAAGTCGAGCCACTTCACCCGACAGATCGGAGGATTTACCCCGTTCGGCCTCCAGTAGCTTCTTGGCCTTCTCCAGAGCGGCCGTCGATTGTCCTCTGTTTTCCCCCGCAGCTTTGAGCTTTTTCAGCTCGTCCTCCAGCTCGGCCAATCGATCTCTGATGGCAATCTGCTCCACCCAATTCTGCAAACGGACAGGAGCAAGTTAGAAACTAAATCCAAATAACTAACAAGGCAAAGAACATACCCCGGTTGCCTGTTGTAGATTGCTGTCGGCTAGCTGACCGGGAGTCATCATTGCAATTCGGAGCCGAGCATCCTCCCAGGCTTTGGCAAGAGGACCTGTGAGGGTGATCTGCTGCTCGGGGACCGCTGGCCGATCAGCAGCCGCCATATATTCCTCCGACGGAAGGCGTAGGACAGTTTTTATCAATCTCGGGCCGCTCGGATCACCCTGGGGCGCAGTTGCTTTACCGGACGGCTCACCACTTGAGGAAGGAAGGTCGTCCAATCGCCTAAGGCGACGCATGGTTCGCGGAGGACTGGAGGGCGGCACCTCCGAGGTAGCCCTTGGAGAGCCGAGCGGCGTGGGGGTACTCTCTGTGCAGACCGTCCCAGAGATCGTTCGAGCTTCATCCCCCCGCTCGGACTGCGGTTCATCAGATGGAGTTGGTTGAGAGGCTGGCTCTGGCCGTCTGCGTTTCTGAGCGGCCAGGGGAACTTCGTCGGCCGAACGGCCCTCTACCTCGACTTGAGTAGAGGGCTCTATATCGCCCGCAGCCTCGCCGAGAGAAGCAGAAGCGTCAAAGGCTTCGGGGACACCCTGAGTCCCCTCACCTTCTCCGCCGGTAGGACCAGCTGAGGCCAAGTTCCGCTCGGCGATCTTCCTATTCTTGGCCGCCTCGATCTCAGCGGCTCTCAGTTTCAGCCGCTCGGTAGCCTTGGCGCGCCACATGACTTCAGCTGCAGAAGGAAAGAATAAATCAGTTAGAACAAAAGGAAACGGGAAGATAAGAGAACTTACTCATGCTGCAAGGCAGATCGGCTGGGATAGAAGACAAGCCGAATAGATACAGTACTCCCGGAAGGAGCAGCTTGTCGATGTGATATCGCTGGCCGACCAGCCGGTTGGCTGCATGAAGGTAGGCCGGATCGCCCCTGAACTTGCCCAGCTCCGGTTGCGCTGGCATCGCCGTTTGCCATTTGATACGAAAGGCCGGTGGCTCGGGGAAACACACGTAGAAAAAATGCTCCTTCCAATGTTTGTTGGAGCTCGGCATGTTGTCAAAAAGGACGAAACCTATCCTAGATTGGAAAACGAAGGTACCCCACTCAGCTTGCTTAGGGTAGTAAAAGTAGTGGAACACTTTGGGGTCTAACGGGATGTTGTTCAGTTTAAACAAAACTACCACCCCGCTCAGCAGCCTGATGGAATTCGGAACTAGCTGGCCGAGCGGGATGCGAAAGTAGTTGCAAACTTGCAAGAAAAACTTATGGGGTGGAAAGCGTAACCCGGCCAAAAATTGGTCTCGGAAGAAAAGAACGGTGTCGGGCGGCTTTTCATAAGGCCGGTCGGCGGGGGTGGCTAATACGATGTGATGGTCGGAAGGGATGTCATAAGTTCGAGCGAGGCGCAGCGCGTCCTCCTCGTCAAACCGGCTCTCCATGGTCGTGTACCAGAGACCAGGAGCGCCGCCAGTCGACTGTGAGGTACTAGTCATGGTGTAGGGCAAGGAACGAACGCGGAATGAAAGGAAAAGGAAATAAAGCAATGGAAGAAGGGAGCAGAATGATAGAGACAACTAACAGGAAGAAAAGGAGGGAGGAAGCGAGGAAAAGAAAGACTTACAAGCAAAAGGATGGTCGCAAGGGGCTTCGGGGTCGTCGGAGAAGCGGGGTCGCCGGAGAAGAAAGGAGCAGTGGGGCGTCGAGGATCGATGAAGCCGAAATGCGGCGAAGAGGAGAAGTCGCGAGCTTTATAACGACGGCCGCAAGCAGCTTCCACCGTCCGATTCAGGTCGTGAAGAATAAGGCCATCATCCAACCGTTCATTTCAAACGGCGGTTGTCCCATCGGAGGTAACGCCACCGCCATACGCTGACAAAAGTGAGATCGCCACGTGTCAGCAGGATACAGGTCACATTTAATGAGCACCCCTTACCGCACGCAGCGCACGTGATTGGCAGTAAAGGAGAGGATTCGGCAGGGATTCCAAGGGAATACAAGGCACGGGCAAGACACTGCCGACCGGATGAGCCTCCCTATGCCTGGCCGAGCGGACTAGTGTAGTGGCCGTTACTCAGTCAGATCGGCAGTCCAGTCAGTCGGACTTCGCCTCCTTCGACTAGACTTGAGGGGGAAGCAAGTGATCCGGCGGTTAGAACAGGGGACCCCCATTTTGAGGGGTCAACGCCACGTGGAAGTCAAAGGGCCAGGTGGTCGACCGGAGAAGGGCACCCCGGTCGGCCGACCGGAGAAGGATGGGCCGACCTCCCGGCCGGCCGACCGATGAATAACCGATGGCAAAAGGCGCCCCGACAGGAGTCGGGGTTCCGACGCTCGATTGAACAGTAACGAAGGGCCGAGCGGAAGTCATGCTCGGCCGAAGACAAGGTAACACACTGCTAGCAGTCCCTACATAGCACCTTACCGAGGATCTTCCCAGCATACCGATGCATACGGAGGGCCGGACGTGATGTGAGTGACGTCCAGCCGGGCGTAAGATAAGTTTCGGCCGGCCGGACGCCCCGGCATGGGGTAGGGAGAGAAGGACAAGGAGCATCTTATGACAGCTGTCAAGTCCTATGACTAGGCCATACTCCAAATCTGGCGACGAGGTGTTCTGCTGTCCCATCGAAGACGTGTCTGGACTGTAGCAGTATGGTGTCAGGTAAGCTTTCTGACAAACACATACCGAGGTATGGGCTAAGGACATGTGTTTGCCTCGGTAGGTGTGCGTGAGCTCTTTCACCGCTCTATATAAGGAGCCTTATACTTCACCGGGGGTACGCGTTCTGATATTTTGGGAGTCACTTCTTCACTGTTCGCTTGCCTGACTTGAGCGTCGGAGGGTCGCCGCCGGGAACCCCTTCCCGGCCCGACTTCTGTGCAGGTTCGCCGGAGGTTCGTACGACCAGTCGTAGATCTACGTCAGCAACCCGGAGAACGCCGCGTGCCCAGCGTCCGTTGATTCAGCATTCGGACAGGATCAGTATCTTAGGAGAAAAAGGAAAAAAGACTAAACAATCCTCCAAGTTGGCAAAATCCAAGGGAGAGGCGATAGTATAGTTGTAATCCCTAGAGGATCCCTCTAAGGGTGTGTTTGGTTCGGGGTTATTCTTGATAACCTTGGTTATCCATCCAAAGTTATCAAAAAAAACCTTGTTTGGTTTAGGTATTCGATGATTCCCAAGTAATGTTTCATTCCCGACACGTCAGCAAAAGGGTCATGCAGCCCGGAATCGGAAAACCTCAGAAAACTAAAATTTTTCTTGATTCCGGGGTTAACGAATTTTTTTTACCAAAAATACCCTCCGATAAGAAAAAACATGAAAAAAAAGAGAAAAAATGTAAAAAAATATTAAAAAATGTAAAAAAAATAAAAAAATGTTTTAAAAAATTTAAATTTTAAAAATTTATTTTTTTAAAAAAATAAAAAATTTTAAAAATAAAAAATTAAAAAATATAAATTTTAAAATAAAAAATATAAATTTTAAAAATGTAAAAAAAAAATTTAAAAAAAAATAAATAAATAAAAAATTAATATTAAAAAATGTAAAAAAATAAAAAATATAAATAATATAAAAATATAAAAATATTAAAAAAAATAAAATAACACATAAAAAATAAAAAAAATATACAGGAAAAAGAAAAGTAAAAAACATTAAAAAATAAAATAAAATAATAATAATAATAATAATATTATGTATAGTTAGTTTTGTAATTGAGGGTAATACGGTAAAATATTAAACTAGGGTATTCATTAAAACTTTCAAACAAACAAATTTTTGTTGTATTACCTAGGTTGAACCAAATAATATTTGATTATGTTTTATTCCCCATAACCTTAGTTATGTAATTACTTGATAATCACATAATTAAGATCATATATGATGATTTGAATCAAATACACCATAAGGGTATAAAAATTTTGGCACCTCTCATGTAGGGCCTTGTCTTATGGCCACCTCTGGATTGTGTAACATTATGAGTTCACATTCGCTCGCTCGGATGATTATGAGTCATTCCGCCAAATCAAAGATAAAGAGAGGAAAGAATAATTGGAGCGTTCGAATGATAAAATAGGGTTGGAAATGCATCCCTGTAAAGATAAAATAAGTGTTGTTTATTTATGACCAATCACATCAAAGAAAAGACATATCTTCTCATTTGAATAGCAGTAAAAAATGATGGTCAAATCACAATAAGCACCAGAAGCTACCCTTTGGAATACGTTGAATTCATGACAATTTTGTCATGACCAATAATGTGAAAACGACAATTTTATCATTACAATTCTATAAATTTTATCCTTTTTAGAATAATACTCTTTCATTATCCTTTTGTCATGAATTTTATCCTTTTTATAATAATACGTCATTGTCATTTCAAATTCTACTAATATAATTAATAATATTATTGTTACATGACATAATTGATCATTGATTTATCCGACGATTCCTCATATATCTTTCACTATCCTTTACCGACTTAAGGATCCGAGTTGTAGGATGAGCTTCCCAAACTTAACTGCACCAAGCTCCTCATGTGTGTTTCACCAAATCCTTCATGACTCAAACACACATATCAAACCAATATGAAAGTCTAACTTAAACTCCTTGACACACATCAAAATTATGATCATACCGACCAAACCTAGGTCGATTGCACCAACAAGTATTAGACAAAAAATTTTTTACTTGGTTTGCAACTAGGGAGGTTGCTAATCCAAAGTAAGATGAAGCTCAAGTAGTAGACTATTTCTTCGACACAAGTCAGAGGCGGAGAAGCTTCGTACAGAACGTTGAAAGCATAGAACCTGAAAACAAAGTAAAAATTCGAGTACAGAAAGTGTTGTAGCAAAAATGAAGAATACCAGGGCTCAGCCCATTGGTCGAAACTAGTCGTTTGCTGACGTGACATCTCCGAGTGCATGGACTCTCTCCAAGAGCCTCCAGCAAGGCAAACTTTATTTCTACGCAACGGCTTAGAGATCAAAATTTTCCATGTCCGAGCGCTTGGATCATTACTAACATGGACCTAAAGGTGATCTACAGCAACGACACTGTGACAAGGCGCATGTTAGGAGCCTTGGTGGTCTGAGCACTAAGATCATCTAGTCCGGGCCCCCGGATTAGTCAGCCACATGTTGACTATCCGGCATCTTCTCCGGTCACTGGCTTCTTCTCCGGTCGCTTGGGTGATCCTTTAGCTTTACAGAGTTGAACTCATCCGAACTCAATTCCGACCTTCTCCTCAGTAGTCTTTCGCTCTGGCTTTTCATACCTCGGAAGCCTCGCACTTGTCCTTCTCTCTCCACCGGCATACTCTTCCACAGCTTCTCGTCCCTTGGATGCACCGAGTCCGTCGACTCGATTCTCATGCCATCATTCTCGTCCTCTGCATCTTTCGCTCGACTTTTTGCGTTCCTAAGTCCCTGCACACTCTAACGCAAGACATCAAATATGTAGACTCTAACTTGACTTGGTTGATTACACCAAAACCACCATGGGATACTTATATATGTCCTCTAACCATGGTTCTGACACTCACACAAGAAGTGATGGCTGCGTGCCAAGTGTCATGGACGTTGGTGTTGATCTTGCAAAAACCAGCACCAACATGGTAATAGTCTTGCAAAAGTAGCACCACGCTAGTGCTGGTCTTGTAAAAGTAGCACCACGCTAGTGTTGGTTTTGCAAAAGCAGCACCAACGTGATCTTGCCTTCTCGTCACCAGGCTTGGTGTTAGTTTTTAAAGATCAGCACCAAGGTGGTTCTGATCCAACACCACAATATACAAAAAGATGAAAATCGTTTGGAAAAATGCTAGGAAGGCCTAAAAAGGACAATGAGGGTATATTCAGACTCTTATGATCCATATGAACCCAAAGGTCTTGGAATGTGTCCGATTACAGTCCTTTAATAAATTTTGACTGAAACTCATTGATTAACTTAGGGGCCTTGAATTTCTGATATTTTGGTATGGGATATAAGGAGCAAATGTATAGAATATAGATACACCCTCCAACCATAGTTCTGAGACTCACACAAAAAGTTATGGTCGTGTGCTAAGTGACACGGACATTGGTGCTGCTGCTCTTGTAAAAACCAGCACCAATGTGGTTCTAGTATGGCAAAAGTAGCACCACGATGGTGTGGTCTTGCAAAAGTAACACCAATGTGGCATTGCCTTCTCATAACCAGGCTTGATGTTGGTTTCCAAAGAACAACATCAAGGTGGTTCTAATCTTCGCAAACCAGCACCACAATATACAAAAAGATTCAAACATTTGGAACAAAAATGGGAAGGCCTAAAAAGAGTCAATGAGGGCATATTCGAACTCCTGTGACCTATATGAACCCAAAGGGCTTGGAATGGATTTGATCACAGTCCTCTATAACCATCAATGGATTTTGACCAAAATCTATTGATTGACCTAAGACCCTTAGAATTCTGAAGTTTTAGTATAAAATGAAAGGGGCGAGTGTATAGAATATATATATATATATCCTTCAACCATGGTTCTGATACTCACACAAGAAGTGATGGTTGTGTGTCAAGTGGCACGGACGTTGGTGCTAATCTTGCAAAAACTAGTACCAACGTGGTTCTGGTCTTGCAAAAGCAACACCATGCTGATGCTGGTCTTGCAAGATTAGTACCAACATGGCCTTGCCTTCTCATCACCAGGCTTAGTGCTGGTTTCCAAAGATCAACACCAAGGTGGTTCTGATCTTCTCATACCTGTACCACAATGTATAAAAAGATGAAAATCATTATGGTCGCGTGCTAGGTGGATTTAATTAGCTTTCAGAACAATTTAACAAATATTATTAGATTAACTTGACAAAAAAATGTTAATAAAATTGCATTTCGATTACAATATACAATGTCAATTTCATATTGTAGCACACAACATAAATCAAGCGATATTAACAATACATTTACAACAACTAGTAAGAGATTCTAATATAAGCACTATGTTTAATACAAATACATAACAATCATACCATCTATAGAGTCTGTTTCCCTTATTATTCTCCATCTCTCTCACGTACGTTGGTCAGGGCTGGGAGATTTTTGGCCGATCAGCGTCCACACTGTTCTCTATCACCAATCGACCCTGATCAACATACACTGTTCTGAACCCCCAAACAACATCATCCTCTAGCTACTTCATGAGCATTCCTTAGCGTCCGCACTATTTTCCATCTCCCACACATCCTTTAGTCGCGGATGGGAGAAGTTTATAGAAGCGATCATCGTCTTGCTACTCCATGAGCATTCCTCAGGACATTCCTAAGGCTCTATGTTCCAGCTAAAGTAAGTTTGCCCAATCATAGTACAAACCATGAGCAGACCAACTTGATCAATGTACATTGATCGGGGCTAGATACTGGTGTTCACAATAAAGTTATTCCTTTCCGAACCCTAAACAAGCCGCCTCCATCCATATGAAAGCTTACACTACACTGTGGAAGGCAACATGGTCGTTTTGTCATTCCCGCTTTAGAAGGAAGAAACCAGATTTCGGATAAAGACAGTGGATGCCATGAAAGGAATGACGAAGGTGATATCGGGAAGATGACGTCAATCCATACTTATGCTACTCCTTTACCTTTGGATGTCATGACAGGAGACTCCTTCTGTTTTATAGGAAACCAGAGGCGCTAAAGCTATTCAATCGGGGAATAGATGTATCATGAGCCCATAATTGCCCTTCTGATAAAGTCCGATTTTGCCAGTATTCACGGGCCTTGATTTATAAAAGGTATGAGTAGTCATTTGGGTGATGACATGCACAGTTATGAGTGACCATTCTATAGAAGTGATAGATTAATGAACCAGATTAGGTAGGTCGCCATTAATTAATTGATGAGTCTCATAAATTCATAATTTTAAAATTATATAAGTGGTCTTTAAATTATTATTAGGGTTTAGGACTTGTTAGCAACACCACCATGGTGTTGATATCTTTTCAAACCAGCACACCACAATATACCAAAAGATGAAAATCATTTGGAAAAATGATGGGAATGTCTAACTTATTAGATTAAGAGACACTTAAGAGACATTTCAACCAAATAGCTTATTAGATTAAAAAAAATTATCATAAATAAAAAGTCGATATTTATTAATTGACTTATTAAGAAGGTCTAAAAAGATTTTCAAAAAATAGCACAAGTAGATTTTTAAATCGTTTGGACCAGTATTAGGTAGAATTTTCCAAAACCAGCTACAACATGGCGTTGGTCTTGGAAAACCAGCTCCAATGTGGCGCTGGTCTTGGAAAACTAGCTCCAACATGACATTAGTCTTAGACAAACAACTTTGATGTGGCACTGTACTTGTAAAACCAACACCACTATGTTAACAAAGTTTCAACCCGCTTGGACCAACATTGGAAAAATATCTAAATAGTAATTGAGGGTATATTTTGACTTGTGTGAGTCGTATGAACCCATATAATTTGGAATGAGTTTGATCTAACTCCTCTAGGGTCATCAATGAGTTTTGACCGAAACTTATTAATTGACCTAGGGACCTTGGATTTCTAAAATCCTGGTATTAATAGGAAGAGGAGAGCGTGTAGAATCTATTTATGCCCTCCAAACCGGGTTCTGAGGCTTCAACATGAATTTATGGTCGCGTGTCAAATGGCACGCTACCATGGCGCTGGTTTTCCAAAACTAGCTACAGTGTGGCACTGGTCTTGGAAAATTAGCTCCCTCATGGTGTTGTATTTGTAAAACCAACACCACTATGTTAATAAATCTTCAATCCAAATGGATCAACATTGAGAAGATATCTAAACAGTAATTGAGGACATATTTTGACTTGTGTGAGTCGTATGAACCCATATAACTTGGAGTGAGTCCGATCCGACTCCTCTAGAGCCATCAATAGATTTTGACCTAAATTCATTGATTAATCTAGAGGCTTTGAATTTCTAAAACTCTAGTATTGGTAGGAAGGGGTGAATGTGTAGAATCTATTTATGCCCTCAAAACCTGGTTCTAAGGCTCCAACATGAATTTATGGCCACGTGCCAAGTTACATGCGACCATGGCACTGTTTTTCCAAACCAACTACAGCGTGACGTTGGTCTCAAAAAAATAGCTCCGATGTGGTGTTGTACTTATAAAACCTTCACCACTATGCTAACAAAACTTCAACCGATTTGGACCAACATTGGAAAAATATCTAAATAGTAATTGAGGACATATTCTGACTTATGTGAGTTGTATGAAACGATATAACTTTGAATGGGTCTGATCCAACTCCTCTAGGGTCATCAATAGATTTTGACTGAAACACATTGATTGACCTAGAGACCTTGGATTTATGAAATCCTAGTATTTATAAGAAGGGATAAGTATGTAGAATCTATTTATGCCCTCTAAACCTAATTCTAAGACTCTAACCTGAATTTATGGTCGTGTGCCAAGTGGCACGGACCTTGGTGCTATTTTTCCAAGACCAACTACAGCGTGGCACTGATCTTAGAAAAATAGCTCCTTCATGGCAATGTACTTGAAAAACTAACACCACTATGTTAACAAATATTCAATCTGTTTGTGTTAGCTAGAGCCCTAGAGCCAATCATTTGATGATTGTTGTATGGACTCATTGTATCATATTTCTTATGTATATAAAGGCATTTGTTTATGGTTATTATACTTACTTGTATTGGTGTCAAATAACTAAGTATAATAGCGTCCTTGAGTAGAAGGTTCTTACCTATATCAATCGATTGGTTGAATCGATAGTGAGATGATATAGGGGACACTACTCTTAATCATTCCTAGTCAAGTATTAACATTCAGGGACAATGTTAATGCGACGAGACTAGCATGTAGGTCAACTTGATGACTTGATCTCACAAGTCATGGATATAGATATATCAAGTTGGCACATGGGTATGCATTGGAGAATGTATACTGAATGACCCGCCATGAGAAAGTATCATGGATTGTTATATGAGTGTCATATACTTTCTCATGTGGCTATTATTATGAATATTAGTCCTTGGACCTGAAGTCACCATGATTCCCTACATAAAGAGTTACATACTTTGGCTTCATCAAACGTCACCTATAACTGGGTGGACTATAAAGGCGATTATTGGGTATGTAACAAATTATGCGGAGGAATGTGAGTGATGTAGATGGGATCTATCCCTCCTATATAACGGGAGTGACATCGTTATTCTTGATAGAGTGAGACCACTAAGTGCATGGTCATGTCCAAGTGAGTCAATATGAGATATTGAGCTCATTTGATTAGAGTGAGTCTACTTGGAGTTCAAGATTTAGATTGATTAGAGGATGACACGGTCTATGCCTCACATTGATCAATCTAGATGTCAAGGATAGAAGGACACTTGTCATATATTGTGAAGGGTCACAACTAGTAGTCACAAGGTGATGTTGAATCTCAACATTCTTGTAACTTGGATAGTAATGATGTATTGCTAGATACCGCTCATTACTTATGCTTCTAAATGAGTTTAAGAGCATTGCCAACGTTACAAAAACCTATAGGGTCACACACAAAGGGCAATTAGATGGAGATTAGGTTCATTTGATGAACCAAGAGGATTAGGTTCATATGATGAACCAAATTGGATTAAGAGTAATCCAAAGTAAACTAATTGAGTTGGACTCAATTTGGTTCATATGTTAAATGAGTCTAATTTGGACTTAGACTCATTGAGCCAATTTAATTCAATGAATAGAGATTCATTAAATTAAAATTGACTTGAACCAATGGTTAGATTTGATCAACCATGGGAGAGAAGTGGTCAAATTTGACTTGACTTGAGAGGAAGATGAAAGGTCAAGTTTGACTTGACCATTGCCACCTCATTTGTGAGTTGACATTAAGTGGACTAATGATGATGTGTCACATCATCAAGGCTAGCACATGTGTGTGCCACCTCATGAGGGAGATCAAGAGTTGTAACTCTTGATATCCCATGGAGGTATATAACCTCTTCCTTTGAAGTGGTCGGCCACTTAATGTGATTGTGGGAGTTTCATTTTGTGTGTGTAACTCCATCTTCTTCCTCCTCTCTTCTCTTCTCTCCCTCTCCTCCACTTTGGCCGAACCTTCAAAGGTGCTAGCACACCTTTTTTTTGGTTTTTCTCCACCTAATCGTTCGTGTGGATACGTATAGAGGAGTGTCCACTTGAACAATCTCGAGATCCGGCAAACTTGGACGAGCGGGATAAGCGAAGGGCTTCACATCAAGGGTAATCTCTCTACCATGTAGATCTAGAGTAGATCTAGGTTTAGAAACTCATACACGTAAAATTTTTGAAATTATTTTCTTAGCACGGATCCAGTGGCATGGGATTTTGAGGTTTCCGCAACGTAAAAAGTAATTTTTGCTGTTCGAAAATCCCAACAGTTTGGTCCATCATTGGAAAGATATCTAAATAGTAATCAAGGGCGTATTCTAACTTGTGTGAGTCATATGAATTGATAGAACTTGGAATGGGTTGGATCCAACCCCTCTAGCTCCCGTAATGGGTTTTGAGCGAAACCGACCTAGAGGTCTTGGATTTATGAAATCCTAATATTGATAGGAAGAGGTGAATGTGTAGAATATATTTATACTCTCTAAACCTGGTTCTGATTCTCCAACTTGAATTTATGGTCGCATGTCAAGTGGCACGGTCCTTTGCGCTATTTTTCCAAAACTAACTACAGCGTAGCGATGTTCTTGGAAAAACAACTCCCTCATAGCGCTGTTCTTGGAAAACCAGCACCACTATGTTAACAAAGCTTCAATCCGTTTGGACCATCATTCTGAAGATATATAAACAATAATTGAGGGCATATTCTGACTATTGTGATCCATATAAACCCTTACAACTTGGAATAAGTCCGATCTAATCCCTTTAAGTCTATCAATGGATTTTGACCGAAACTCATTGATTGACCTAGAGATATTCGATTTCTGAAATTTTGGTTTGGGATGGAAGAGGTAAGTGTCTAGAATGTATTTATGCCCTCCAAACATGGGTATGACACTCCTACTGAAAGTTATTGTCGCGTGCCAAGTGGCATGGATATTGGCCCTAATCTTGCAATACCAACACCAACGCTGGTTCTGGTATTGCAAAACCAATAGTAACATTGCCTTTTGACCTCTTCAAACTCAATATCTTGTTAGTGAGCTTTTTATAAATAACAATATCAATGACTTTTATCTAATGATATCATTTCACGGTCAAGATGGGTAGAATTTACAAAAGAGCTGAGTTGATAAAAAATGGTAAATTTACAAAAGAGCTTAGTTCATAAAAAATGGTAAACTTCTAATTAATCTATGACAAATATAAAATATCATCCAAGACTTAAAAATGACAGTTTTACAAATTCCAGTTCACAAGAGGGAAATTCTCTACACATAGGCCAAATATGCCAAATCTAATGTCTAGAGTATAAGGCATGCCAAATCCTCATATATAAACCTATGTGTGATGCAAATCAAAGTAAGCAAATTGTAGTAATCATAATATAATGAATGGTTTATACAAAATGAATGTCCAAATTCGTTCTTCATATAAGAATCAATTTCTAAAGTTTGTATTCGGATACACTAAAATAGAATTATAAAGAGAATGTTCTGTTTATAAAGAGAATAGAATTATAAAGAGAATGATTATAAAATAGAATCAATTTCCATGTGTAATCATAATATAAGAGAATGTTATGTTTTTACATAACAGAATCAGTTAGCAATCCTATCTAATGGAAACAACGCAGATTCAAAATAGCTAGCATATAGGAAAATTATAAAATATTTCATTTTGTGACATATAATTACCAATAACTTGTAACTATAAAATGGAATGTAAGCTAGTTTAAGTATACGGTTAAAATCTAAAACTGCGACTGGCGGCGAAGATATAACAAGCAATAATTGTAGGGCTTCATTGTCATCAGTGATCCTAATCTTACAAGATATTAACTCCAATTCATCTAGAGAAAAATTTAAAGTACTTACTTTATCATTTTTAAGCTATAATTTAGTTAATGAAATCATCCGAAAGGTACGTATGTTGAAGAATATAATAAACAAAGATGATGTTGAAAATGAAGAATACAAATAGAAGAAAGATGTTAAACCTTCATTCATCCTACACCATATTGTTGGAACCTACAATAATAATGACAATTACTAACTTAAATTTCTTAATTATCCAATATAATTTAATAAATAAAAACTTTGATAGTATCAGCTACAGATAGAAAGTTTCTTCAAATGTGTCATCATTACTTGTCGCATTTTGATTATCAATAATTGATCTAAAATCAACACATCATATTTATAAACTTTAATAAAACTATTTGACGATCAGGAATTAAAATTATAATACAAATGTAGAATTAATCGACACATACCCTTATTGCAAATTTGGACAATTGTGTTTGTCATGTGACACACCTCGAAGCTCGTATCCACAACATAGCCTGGACTTTAATGTTGATTTCTCCTTTGATGATTTCAATCTCTTCACACATCCCTTTGTTCTTACTCAAAATGAATCAAGAATACCAAGGGTCTCATCCATGGATTTCTTTTTTTTTGACTTTTATTGCCACATGTTTTACTAATATTCCTCTCTTGAATTTCCCTATAGAGAGAATCTAATTGTTGATCCAAGAAATGTATTCCTTTATCGGTCAAAGATGCATCATCAATTATTACTGAAGTTTTAAAGGATAACCTTAAGTATCTTGTCATTAAAAATTTTTCTGGATCATCGGTTATATTTTCCTTCACTACAAAAAAACCAGAACCAACCTTTGCATCTCGTATCCATCGTTTGAGTATATACTTATCAGGCAAATGAAACACTTGGTTGATACGAAAATAAACTAATATATACCTGCATGGAATGCCCTCGAACTTAAATTTCATACAGTTATAGGATATGTAGTCCATTTGTTAGTGATGTGTGAGCACCCTTGGTTTAGAGGAAGAACAACTTTGAAAATTTAGCACATGGTAAACTAATGAGTTACCTAATGTAAATGCTTGTTCCACATAATAACCATGACTATCACTCATTTCACTTTGAAACTCTAGTCATATCTTTTTTGTGTACAACTTAACCATTTGATTTTCCATTGATCAGTTTATCTTAATTTTGGGATGCTCATTCATATCAATATAGTTCGCAACTAGCTCATTGTATCTTTGGTCTCTTAGTGCCCTATTGAAACAGGTGATAAAATTTATCAATGAGTTCTTATTTGAGACATACCTCTTGAAAAAAGAATGTAAGCTCTTAGATCTCTGACTACTTGACATTCTAGCACAAAAATATGCCTAAAATAAACTAGCGTCCACCTTTGTCGCAATTCATATATCAACGACAATCAATCATTTGTCTTCAAGTTAGCAGACTTAATAACCTCTTGTCATGACTTCTCAAATTCATCAAGTGTGTCCCCGGGGCTATAGTGCTGCGGTAGGACATCCAGATTGTCACCTAGGCACTCGCGGTTCGATCCCCAACTATGACATATTTGCAAGAATTTTTCCTCCAAATGGGGTGCACAACCAAAGGATGCTAGGCTCTTGGACTGCCCGCCGTGTGCGCTTCCCAATTTACTCTGGTGGTCGGTGGAAAATTTCCATGAGGATGGGTCCATCATCCCAGGGATAGTCAATGAGGTTAACTGGATTTAGGGGTGTCAAAAATGAACCTGACCCGACGACCCAACCCGAGTCGACCCGAAAAAAATCAGGTTCGGGTTGGGCATTTTCGGGTTCGGGTCGGGTTGGAGGGTTGGAGAGTAAAAAAGTTTCGGGTTGGGTCGGGTCGGGTTCGGGTTGACCCGAGTCAACCCGGGTTGACTTAAATATAGGGTTTTGTGGGTTTTTTTGGGGTTAAATCAAATTCTATTTTAAAAATTTAGATATTTTTATGTATATTAATATCATGTTTGTATGATAATGATAGAGTATTGAGATAAAAGTGAAGAATTATAGGGAAAATAGCCCAAAAAAGTCGTTTTGAATAGGATTTTCGGGTTATGTGGGTCGGGTCGGGTTGATCGGGTTGGTCGGGTTCAGGTTCGGGTTGAGGTGTTTTGGGTTGAACTCGGGTTCGGGTCGGGTTCGGGTTGGGTTAAAAAAAAAAAACTCAACCCGACCCGACCCGTCCCGACTCACCCGAATTGACACCCCTAACTGGATTTATCATTTTTTTTTCATTTTTTTCAAATTCATCAAGTGTTCCTCCTCCGTGTTGACCCTAGCACAGATTGGCGGGGGCACAGGGGCAAACACAATCATCTTTCTGCCAACTCAAATTTATCAGGTATTGTAGAATTAATGACATTCTTTATACTTTGATAGTGGTTTTAAAAAGTCGAAGGGTTTAATTTATCTGAGAATTTGTTCAGTACGTGCCACAAATAAAATCGATGCACTGTCTAAGGGAAAATATGGACAATGACTTTCATTATAGTAGGATTCTAATTAGTGATGATCATGTTTGGTGTACCTTTAGGCATGACTTCTATTAACTTGTTAAGAAACCAAATAAAAGACTCTATTTTCTCATCACTTAGAAACCCGCAACTAAAAACAATTGTCTGGTGATGCTTATTCACTCCTACAAATGGTGAAAAAATTGACCCATATTTATTGGTGTTATTTGTTGTATCAAATACAACTACATCACCAAATACACTATATGTCATTTTTGATACATGATCTGTCTAAAAATACTTACAAAATTTGTTATCTGAATCAGTATAGTAATCAAAGAAAAAACTTGAATTCTTCTTTTTCTCAAAGGCAAATAACTCAATCATTGTTTCAACATAGATATCCTTTTGTTCATCCGTTAGCTGTTTCTTGAAATTTCTAATATCTCTTTCTGTGCAACCTACATACTTAAGGTCTGCATACTCTATATCCAATAATCATACTTGTTGACAGGTTGACATATTAGCCTGTGAAAATTGTTGAGTCAATGATTTCTTTGCCGTTGAAACACTACGATGCGAGCGTAGCAAATGTACCTTCATAGGAGATGAGAGTGAATGATTATGACTTTCAATGAAGTTAATGATAACCCAATTAGGTCCAGTTTGTTCACCAATGAAATCTTTGATTACATCCAATTCTAAGTTCGCCACGTGCTATTGTCTTTTTTATTTTATCACCTTATATCTACATATTTCGTTGACTATCTATATGTCTTTCTAAAAGCATATAAATTTTTTCCAAAATACTTCACTAGTTTTCTTATTTTTTTGCTATTGTTTATTCTTACGTTAAATCCGATTTCTCGTGCATACTGATTATAGAATGAAAATATATCTTCCAGTGATGAAAATTTCATCCTAGTTGTTGGTTTTTGATTATTATCAACTTGGGGAATGTATAACTGAGTATCACACTGATTTTCTTCCATTAATGCAGATTGTTTGATTCAGATAATCGAGCAATAGTAAGGGAGGAGCACAAATAGTATATCAGTTACTAGACAAATATAAATCGGTATTTGACTATTTTTTAAAAAATTTTAAAAACCCAACACCGACGTGTTGCTGTTCTTTGAAAACTAACACTAATGTGCTGATGGTCTTTAAAAACCAGCACGAACGTTGGTGCTGGTTTTTAAGGAACAAGAACACGTTGGTGCTGGTTTTGAAAGAATAGCAACACGTTGGTACTAGTATTGAAAGAACAACAACATGTCGGTGGCAGTGTTGAAATAACAACAACAACTTGGTGGTACTATTGAAATAACAACAGCACATTGGTGTCGATATTCACAGAACAATGCCACATTAGTGCTGGTATTTAAAGAACGGTAGCATGTAGCTAATTTTCTTTCAAAAACTACCACCAACATGCCGCTGAATTGCTAACTTTTTAATACAAGCACTAACGTACTATTGCTCAATTTTGAAAGAAACTCAATACAAAACCACCGCATTGGTGCTGGTTTTAAAAGAAAACCAACACACCGTTGATTGACACCACTTTGAAACCCAACATTTTGACGATAACCAGCACACGAGTGGTACTGGTCTTTCAAAATGACACATTCCAGTTCTTGATAAACTCCCGTGGAATGTGCAATTAAAAACACGAGTAGAAAAGGAGAGAAGGGAGATGAGCAATATATATTGGATGAAAATCCTAAATCACTCCACGCGAGCTGATCGCTGATGAAGATAGCCTAGGCCTAAAGTCTGACGTGGGAGAAGAGAGGAGCGGGATAAAATAGGAAAAAGGTTTAGGGCTTTGGTTTTGAAAACCAACAAAGAGAATAAAAGAGAGATAGCAAAAATATCTCCGTGTGTTTTGAAGAGAAGGGAAAAATATTGAATTTTTATCCGTGTCAGCTCCTCATGTTGGTTGTCGCCAATAATTGGCCATATAAATTGTGCATGATAACAAGTTGATATATATATATATATATATTCCATAATCCTACATGTCCGTTTACATAGGCACAGGGAAATTGAGCAAATTTGGTGGCATTCTGGCCTCTAACCTATCAAAGACTCTACGGTACTAACATCATGCTCTGTTTCTTCAAATTCAGGCAGATCTGAGTTCGTCGAGAACTTCAAGAGATTTCTATTTTCTGCTTGTTTCAAACAAGGCTGTAAGACGAACCCGACGAGCATCGTCAAAATGCTCACGGTCATAACTTTAAACGTCGCGAGAGCTAGAACGACACATATCAATATAGTAGGAGGGATGACCATCAGAATGCAACCGGCAGTTCCTAGAGGAATTTTGTAAGGCCGAGGAGCATTCGGGCAGCTCAGTCTCAGTTTTATGAATGCCACAAACTCCAATATCATTCCGAAACAGTAGAGGAAGTTCTCGGCGGCTACTATCTCTTGAAAAGTCATCCATGACAACAGGAGCACACCAGAGGCAGAAAAAAGTATCCCCATGAGAGGCGTTCCATAGCGGGATCGCTTACTGAAGAACTCAGGGAGCATGCCCCTCTCTGCCATTCCGAGAAGTTGATAGGAGTCACTGCTCATTTCAGCAACAAACATGCCCATGTTTGATAAAGCCGAAGCCCCTTGCACCCACCATCTTAACCAGACCCCGGCTAGAATTTTAGCCGCATCAGAGAAATAACCATCCGTCCACAACTCCCTGTCGAGGGGGATGGCTCCGGTCGCTGCTAGGAGGGGATATAAGTAACCGACGACCACTAGAATCAGTGCATAAAAAAGAGCCTTCGGCAGAGTTTTCTTTGGATTATCCACCTCTCCTGCCAGAGTGCTGACTGAATCCCAATAGTTAAGGTTCCAAAAGAGTGTGTTCAAGTACAAATTCCAGTCGACACTGTGCCAATTAACCGCTAGCCATCTCGCAGGTCTGAGCTTTGGAATCGCAACTACACCCATTAAGATGAATGGAGCAATCGAGAAGACCCCAAGGAACACAGCCATCCACCCAACAATGTTTAATCCTCTATAGTTCAGATAAGTCAGTGCAATTGTTAAGATCAACACTGCCGACGTTCTCGGAAGTCCACCTTCCAGAGCTGGAACACCGGACTTCAAATAGTCCAAGAAGAGGACCGGATATAGGGCGTTGTCTATGACTCCGCTAAGCCATTTCATCCAACCTTGCTGAAACCCCCAAAACGGGCCCAAAGCCGAGGAGACCCACACCACATAACCTCCGTTTTCCGGGAACATGGTGCCCATCTCGGCGGTGATCAGTGCTTCAGGAATGCTCCATATGAAGGGAAAGAAGAGAAAACCAAGAATAGCCAAAAGCGGTCCGGCAGCCTGAACACTATCTTCTATCCCAAAGGGGCCACCAGATACCTCATAGAAAATAAGAAACACAAGAGGGACAAGAGAAACTTTGTGGATATTTTCTAGTTTTGGAGCTCCACCGTTGACGAAATTACCTTCTGGACGGCGACGTTCTGCCATCGGAAGGGAAATATGTGCCGCACGTCTAGAATTTCTTAGTTTCTGAAGGTCAAGTAGAAGAGAACTTTACAAACTATTCATCTAACCATTTATAGAGAGATTAACATTTAATTCATGGTAAGAGGAGTTTGGGAATAGAACATGGAATTGAACAAGATTTCAAGAAATCCCCACAAAAAGGGACACTGTAAGTTGGGGCTAGTTCCTTCTTCCTGATATCAAGGTTTCAAATAAATGGGAAATTTTAGTAATTTTGGAGCAACTTCATACATTTCATGTTGATAAAGGGTGGATCAAATCACAAACAAGAGAGAGGACATGTTCCTATTCCAGATCATTTTTGGCTATTTTGGAAACAACCAAAAAGCATATTGAAAGAAGAACCAAATCAAAATGATAGTTCAGAGAAACATGGAGACTATAAACAGTTAACGTATGATACTAATAAAAGCAACAAAAAAACAAATCTCATTTTGTAGTTCGCAACCAATATCGTTAGCCTAACAGAACAAAAAGGGAGAACAAATGCAGAGAAATCTCAACTGAGAATGAAATTTGTATCAATTTTTTAGGAGAAATTTGCAGCATAAACATCAGGCAGACAAATTTTAAGAACAAATTTGGTGAAATTGTGTAGAACCTGGAATTACCGCAAGAGAATGCCTCCAATTGACTGGATCGGGTCTCCAGTCGTATCGATATCTCACTCCCCCATCGCATCGAGCTGCAGGAAGGGGAGAGAGGGATAAGATTGAGAATCCCAATTCCCAAGTCCAAAACCTAGAAGAAAAAAAAAATCAGCGTAATGACAAATGACCTGCGTTAGCAATATGCGGAGGCCAAGTGGCCAGTGGGCCACGGATCACTCCCGTGATCGATCCGCGACGGGATCGCAAGGGCCAAAGCAAGCCTCAGCCAGCTGCACGGCACACAGTGACACGAGGAAGGAGGCACGCGGCTAGATCCGTAGAACGGATGCAGCGGCAGAGCTACTCCGCTCAATTAGAAGAGGATTCACAAGGGAAAAAAGAAACCTCGGTTACGCATCGGCGTATCAATCACGACAGGGCGCGATCGCCGGGGAGGTGACGGAGCTGACCGGGACCAGGAACTGGCTCAAGGAGCAGGGAGAGGCTGCGGTTTGGACGATGCCGAAAGAAGAAGACTTCCCGGCGAGGGAGGCAACGTCGGCGGTTAGTGGAGCAGCGCGTGAGCGGATGGTGCGACTTCTGCAGGTGGGGCGCTCGATGTGAAGGGACATTTTCTAAATTGACCCTTGAAAATATCTAAATTCAGTGGTCCAAAAATTAAGTCATTATTATTAATTTTAATACTTAATTGACAAACTCAACTTAAAGCCTTCGCACTCGTATAAACTAATCTTCTAATTACAAGCATTAATAAGATCATTATTTAATTAATTTTTATCTCTTTTTTATTATTTTTTAAACATAAATTAAGCGATCATCCATGCATCCCTCGCTCCTCACTCGCTCGACCGCTAGACTCACTACTCATCGACGAATCTCTCTCTCTATATATTTGCAGCAAAGCCCTTTTTATTCTCTAACTTCTTCCAAAGGCCCATCTAATCGCCCACTTCGTTTTACAGTTCATCATTGACAGTGACAGACAACATGCATCGCCTCCTCTTGGGTCTCATCCTCTCCTTCTCCGCCTTCGGCGGCGGTGGCGCCACCACCTCTCCCCCGCAGACCTGCACCAGCCCCGACGGCATCCAGAGCATCTGCAAGCTAGTCACCGGCCACAAGAGCCCCGCCTCCGGCGTCCCCTTCGACTTCTGCGTCAAGTCCCTCGAGCCCTCGCCCTCCGACGACCCGCACGAACTCGCGGCCGCGGCCACCAAACTGGCAGTCACCCACGCCGTCGGCGCCGAGTCGGAGATGGAGGAGCTGCTGGAACTGGAGGCCGACTCGCGCGCCAAGCTCAGCCTCGACGCCTGCCTCAACGCCTACGCCGACGCCGCCGAGCACCTGCGCGACGCGCTCGACAACATCTCCATCGGCGTCTACAAGAAGGCGGCGCAGCTTCTGGGGATCGCCGCCGGAGGGGCGGCCAAGTGCCGCAGCGCTTTCGGCCAGGGCAGCAGCAAGGGGGCGCCGCCGCTGCCGAAGGCGGTGGCGGACGGCGACTACGCCAAGTTGGCCAGCATTGCGCAGGGCATCGTCGTCAAATCCTTGCGCTGCGTTTAATTCAAGAGTTAATCCCTCTTAATCGATTAAATCTCCAGTTTGATGACACAGTTAATTTGTTAATTTAGCAATTAAACTATGGGATCTTCTTCTTTAAGTGCGTTTTGTCAGTAAGTAATAAAGCTTTGTAGAGTTTAATTCGAGATGAATAAGAACATTTTTTTATATATTATTAAAACTGGTATTTAATTTTTATTACATTTTAAAATTAATTTGTCTTCATCATTTTAATTATTTTATCAAACAATTTGGCTATTAAAGTTAATTTATTCTATATCAACAATTAAGAGATATAACGATGATAAATTATATCTAATATTTAAGTAACATTTATAAAATAGTTTTTGCTTATGCTATTTGATTTATATCTAATATGTAAAATTTTCTTAAAGACAAACAAAAAAAAAAAGCTTATACCATAATTGTTTATTAATTTATTGGTTACTACTTGCTAGAGTTTCACTGATTCAAAATTTAAAATTCAAAATTCCCCCTAAAACCTAACGTCCGTTACACACGCGTCTCCCGAAGAAGCACTGCAGGAGTGCAGGGTCCTCCTTCCGTCTGCGTCCGTTAACTTCCTCCCCGATCTATTTAAAGAGAGAGATAGAAGTCCTGACCTATTTCTCCTCTCCGCCGCTCCTCTTTCGCTCTACTTCTTATTCCTTCTCGTGGGTCGTGATCCTTCTTCCCTGCGCTCGTCGAGTTCAAGATGAGGGAGATCCTGCACATCCAGGGCGGGCAATGCGGGAACCAGATCGGCGCCAAGTTCTGGGAGGTGGTGTGCGCGGAACATGGGATCGACGCCACCGGCCGCTACGGCGGCGACACCGACATCCAGCTGGAGAGGGTGGACGTGTACTACAACGAGGCCAGCGGCGGCCGCTACGTTCCGCGCGCTGTGCTCATGGATCTGGAGCCCGGCACCATGGACAGCATTCGTTCGGGGCCCTATGGCCAGATCTTCCGCCCTGACAACTTCGTCTTCGGCCAATCGGGCGCCGGGAACAACTGGGCCAAGGGGCATTACACAGAGGGAGCGGAGCTCATTGATGCTGTACTCGACGTTGTCAGGAAGGAGGCCGAGAACTGCGACTGCCTTCAGGGTCCGATGTCCCTCACTTTCCCCTTTTTACCTTTTCATTTTTGCTATTATTCTACTTAGATCTATTTGCTCATCGTTTTAAGGTTCATTCTCCCATCTATGCTTATTAATGATCCTTTCGCCTTTTTTCATTACATTGTTGATATGTGTTCGAAATTTCACTTTTTATTTGTGCTTATGCGATTTGATTTATCTGGTGCACGATTTATTCTATAACTTGTTTTTGAGAGAGTGCCATGATTCATTAGGCCTAACACTCCATTTTTCATCAATCAGATTCCTGATTTGTCATTAATTTAGCAGATCTACATTTCTTATTTAATCTGTTCATATCTACAATTTCTTATTTGAAGATGCATTCCTTTTTTTATGTCCTTATAAAATTGATGATACAGGAAAACCACAGAAATAAGAATTAGCGGGTGTAATATTTCTTCTCTTTAAACTCATCAGGATTCCAGGTTTGCCATTCACTCGGTGGTGGAACTGGTTCTGGCATGGGGACGCTTTTGATATCTAAGATCAGGGAAGAATACCCAGATCGCATGATGATGACATTCTCTGTCTTTCCATCACCAAAAGTATCTGATACAGTTGTTGAGCCCTACAATGCCACACTCTCCGTTCATCAGCTTGTTGAGAATGCTGATGAATGCATGGTGCTGGATAATGAAGCTCTTTATGACATTTGCTTCCGTACCCTCAAGCTCACGACCCCTAGTTGTAAGTGTTCACATCTTGAATATTTGTCTGCTTCTGTGATTTAGTAACTTGCATTTTTAATTTGTTATTTGATTTTCAGTCGGCGATCTGAATCATCTGATATCGGCCACCATGAGTGGGGTTACTTGCTGTCTCCGTTTTCCCGGGCAACTCAATTCCGACCTCCGAAAGCTTGCAGTCAATCTCATCCCTTTCCCTCGTCTTCACTTCTTCATGGTTGGATTTGCTCCTCTCACCTCTCGTGGATCTCAGCAGTACCGAGCTCTCACTGTTCCTGAGCTCACTCAGCAGATGTGGGATGCCAAGAACATGATGTGCGCTGCTGATCCTCGCCATGGGCGTTATCTGACTGCATCAGCAATGTTCCGTGGCAAGATGAGCACCAAAGAGGTCGACGAGCAGATCCTTAATGTACAGAACAAGAACTCATCTTACTTCGTGGAGTGGATTCCAAACAATGTGAAATCTACCGTCTGTGACATACCTCCCACCGGACTAAAGATGTCATCGACCTTTATCGGAAACTCAACTTCAATCCAGGAGATGTTTCACCGCGTCAGCGAGCAATTTACTGCCATGTTCCGGAGGAAGGCATTCTTGCACTGGTACACCGGAGAGGGAATGGATGAGATGGAATTCACCGAGGCAGAAAGTAACATGAATGATCTGGTCGCTGAGTACCAACAATACCAGGATGCAACCGCGGATGATGTTGAATACGAAGACGAAGAAGGTGAATATCAAGAGGAGGCTTGATAATCCCTCGTTAGGATCCGTTGCCATCTCATTTACTTCGTTCTATAAACTGAACAATGCCAACGGTGGTCATTCTCTTTTGTAGTTTGAACTTATGGACTATTGTCTGAATGTTCTCGTCGATGGTTCTGGACTGTTTTCTGGAGTTAATTGTCTTTTTTGGCTTCCAACTGGGTTGTGCATGCTGGTAAGCTACGTTATATTTATAGATCACGTAACTATAAATTTTGAGTTTTGATTTTTAAAATAGTTTTATTCTAATAGAAATCCTTTGATCAAATAAATTCTTAAGACAGTAGTTAAAGCAAAGTGCCTAAATAAAATATTCAAAATTCTTACTCAAAACTCTGAAATGATTCTTTGTTCCAATTTAAAATAGAGTATTTGTGGTTTAGGGTATATATAATAAGTAGGGTATATAAATTTTAACGAATATGAAAAAGAAATTTACATCAAAAGTTTTCAAGTATTTGTGGCGTTTGATTGAAGGATGGTAATGGGTTCTATATACTCTTCATAGATATTGATTTGAATATTTTTTATAATAACAATTTTTTCTTATTTAAATACCATCATTTAATGAAAATATATAAAAATTAATATCATATATATATATATATATAATCAAATATTCAAGTCGAATATAAAATATTAATAGTTTCTTTATATTTTCGGCAATCAAATTCTCTATTAAATTCAGAAGTAATTATCATTTTGAATTGACATGAAATTCCTTCGGACAAGTGTTTAGCATGAATATTATATTAATTAAATTGAATATAAAATGTGCATGGGTGTGGAAGGAGCTGATGTGTTAAAGGAGCGGAATCGTCTATCTTTAATTGAATCGTAAGATGTAAATATATGATAAAAAAAAAAAATCAAACATTAGAGGATTATATTTATTTCACCTCCTATAACTCAATTTCTTTTTTGAAAAAATGAACCAAATATTTTTCATTTTAAAATAGTTTAACGGCTTTAGTAAAAACTACAACAGGTAGGCAGATAAATATTTTTTTATTATTATTAAACTTCATTCGATGTTCGATTTTTTTTTTTTTTGATACTTATAACTTTTCATTCAATAATAAAATAATTTATAAATCAAACTAACTTAAATCCTAATAACTTAATTTAAGAATAATTTTTTCCATAACTTTATTTTAATACATTAAAATATAATAATGTATTGACTTTTTTCAATCTCAAATTGTCCATAAAACTTTAAAAAGAAAAATTATATATAAATTTTATGTATTAGATTACCATTTAACCTAAATTATAAGAACAATATAACTAATCCAACTTGATAAGAGACATAAGCTTAATAAGATTTTTAATAAATCAATTTAAACTAGATAAAAAAAACAAACAAGCTTCACAACCGTCAAATTCATCTTGGCTTATTTACATCCTTACATATATAACCCAAGGATCACATAATAAAAAATTGATAAGAAATTGATAAGCTTTCTCTCATACAAACTCAACAAATATGAAGTCCTCATTCCTGCAAATGTTCGTGTAAAGCGTATGAAATTAAACGAACCGATATATTTTGAATAGAAAGGAAAAAATAAATAGATCATACACGATGCGATACACTCAATGCTGAAGAGAAAAAGGAGATCCAATTGGAGCCATGAGCCCGAGGTATCGCATTATCCTTAGACGCCGCACTTTTCGCTTTGATGTTGGCATGCGTGACATCTCCTGAAATGGATCGAAGCATTGATAAAAATGACAGGGATGGTAATTTTGACAAGAAATCACAAATAAGTTAGGATGATGCTCCTAGTAGATTCTGGCTTACATCGAAATGAACCTTTACTTTTCTTTTCCTTTGGCCTCTCCCTTCTACGTCCAAGCTATTGGATGTTTTACGCGAAGACTGCCAAGTGTCTAATAATCAAATTTGCAAACAAATGAATTAGCAACAAACTTGGCACAGGAAAAAGATGGAAATTTGCTAGATCAGTTTTGATATGAACACGAAAACTGTACCACATTTCTCAGGTTGATATGAAATCTTTGCGCCATTTAAATGCCTATTGGGGCTTGCTTTGGGACTCAAATGGGCACGTTTGGATAGTGCCTGCATAAATGACGATAAATTTTAGGGGAAATCAAGATGGGTTATGCAAACTGAGTCAAGGACATATAACAACCTGCTTAAGAGCATCTTGAAATGTCTGCAAGGGATTTTTGCTTCTTTCTTCAAAGCACTGAACAAAATAGACATTGGAGTTTGCTTGTGAACAAAACTATTTGTAGTAAAACTTGTGCTTGATCTTTCGACACAAAGCATAAGCCATAAGAAGAAAATTTTGGAAACCTTTGGTTGGTAATGCTATAATCAAGCAGCTATCTGGTTCATGTTAGTCCTAGGGATAATCGATTTATATGTAAAAAGATTCATAAGAGCAAAAAAATATATATTTGAAGAGTCGGTGGAGGGAGGTCATTGAATCAGTATTGTGGCTTTTGAAACCTTAATATTGGTGGAAGTCATTAAGCAGTTGAAAAGCCAAGAAAGAATAATATGATACTCGGTAATTTTACACAATCAGTCTGTTATGTTAATAATTGCAACCAGCATCACGTCAATACGAGTGATTGTGCAAGTTGCTGGGTAGGTAATAATATCAGTAGGTAATTGTAAAATAAGAATTATCTGATAAATTATTTAAAAACTATTGTTATTAATAAATATTATACAATATACTAATACATTCTTCACTAAGTCAAATTTATTATATAACAATTACATTGTTTTAATTCTGTAACTACTGAAAGTAGTAACACATGCCAACAATCAATAATACAATATTAATTAGCTAACACCCCAAATAATTCAATAATCTAAGAGCATCCACAGTGGGAGCTCTTTCACTGTGAGATGGCATGCTAGAAAAACCTCCGTCCCATAGTGGAGGGAGGTTTTTTAGTTTAATGGAAGAAGCAGCTCCGAAGTTACGGAGCCGCTTCTTCCACTTTTTTTATTTTTTTAATTAAAAATATTTCTTTAATATTTGTTTAAAAAAATACAAACAGCTAATTTTTATCAACCGTTGTACGATGTATGCCGTTGAACAACGGCTATAAATTTAATTTTTTAATTTTTAAAACAATCTATAAATATATGATCGATTTCATTTTTTTCATTCATTTCATTGTTATCGATATGGATGAAAATCTCAATACTTCGTTTACAAATCTTTTGAATTCTTCAAATACGGAAAAAAATGCATCTTCTCAAAATACTCGCATTCCTCCAAATATCCAATATCCTCATATTTTCTCTAAGACACAATATCCTCCAAATTTTCAAAATATTTCATACATTCCACAATATCCTCTAAATTTCCCAAATTCCCAAAGTTGTCAAACTTTTTTGACGAATCCAAGTAATGCTCTCCAGCTCCATTTGGTATGTATCCACCCCAAGATTAGTCAGCCATGGATAGCCAAAATGGGATGCCTTATCCTTACGTATTTTCTCCTACTCAACCACCAATCATACTTTCGAATGAATCAAAAAGGGCAACTATTGATCCATCTATCAGCGACAAAGAATCTCTAACACTATCATCTGTTCCAGCAACTCAGTTACCACCACACTCGTCACAAGAAAAGCGTGAAGTTGAAATGGAAAAAAATGAATCGAAACGAAAATTTTGACCTCTCGATGAACACGTGGTCCTTGCGAAGTCATGGACAACTATCAGCACCGATGCAATCATTGGTAATGACCAAAAGGATCAAGCTTTTTGGAAAAGTATAGATGATTACTACAACAAGCATCGCCCCACTGGATCTATGACGAGAAGCTATCAGCAGCTAAAATCACATTATTATAGGTTTGCACCGATGGTTAATGAATTTTCTACAACCTATAGTAAGTTTTATACTAATCGTCAAAGCGGTTGGAGTGACAAGAATATGTTGGAGAATGCACTGAATATGTGAAAAAACCAACAACAATAACAAGGATTTTAAGTATATGTACGTATGGAGGGTTCTCAAAGAGTATAAGAAACATACTCCACAATCAGTTGCTCATTCCTCTAACAAGAAGGCAAGGACATCCGAATTAAGGGGAAACACTTCATCATCGAATCCAGATACGAGTGTTGATTTGAATAACTCTTAAGTCCGCATTCGTCCGATAAGGCAAAAGGCAGCGAAGAGAAAGGGCAAATCTAAAGCTAGACAAGACGACACAATGGAACATAGCATCGACAAAGAATGACAAGATATTAAAGAATATCAAATACAAAAAATGGCTTTGCGGGAAGCCGAGATCTTTCATAAGGATTATGAAATTCTTATGAAGGATACTAGTGAGATAACAGACAACTTTATTTACATGAGAAAATGCTTGAAAAAATTAAACAGAAACATGGTCTGATGTAGATGTGTTTAATTTTATTTTTATATATTAATAATTTATATCTTTTTATTTGATGTAGTGTAATATTATGTATTTTTTTTAATTATTAATGTTATTTCATGTTAGCAATTTATGAATTCAAATTTTATAAAAATTTAATGGTATATAATGTAAAATATGAAGGATAGAGAGAATTATATATAATAAAAAGTGTGGGACCCATGAAGGAGTTGTTGAAAGGTTTTTTGATAGTGGAAAGAGATAAAAGGTTTTTTACTTTCGATGTGCTGCAGATGTGGCAACGAAAAAACTCTCAATGGGCTCTAACCACTGTGGATGCCCTAATACTATTCTTAGTGTTGCTACTTAATAGTGCATCCTTACAAAAAGTAATTGCTTATCAGATGATTAGTTTAACAAATATTTGCAGGTCAAAGCCGCAATGTTGCCTTGAATTAAGAATTGGAATTCCAGTTATTTTCCAATTTGCTATGCAATCTTGTGCTCTAGAAGTTTTTTAAGTCTTTCCTCTTCTCCCATTCTTTCTTGCTACTGGTCTCTATAGCACTAAGTCCTAAGTTAGTAAAATTAGATAGTTCCCAAAGTCATAATGTAAAAGATCCGAACTTCAGTTGTCACTTACTGGTCTAATTCTATATCGACGCAAGTAATTCTTTTAAGTACCAACCTAAAATAAATAAAGATCCGTAAGTTTCAGAGTGGTGTCCAGGTAAATTCTACCTAACTGTCAGCTTTCATATACCCAAGTATGCTCAGAAGACTTGGGTTCCAATAAAGGATTAAACTGTCCTCCCTCTTTGGTGCCAATACACCAGGCAACATCAAGAGAAGAGCTGCAACTCTGTATGCGGTTGGAACCCAGAAGTTGGAAGACAACTGAAGACAGCAATAGAGCTTCAGCGTGTAACCTCAATGACCATAAGAACGAGTGAAGTTCTCCATGCAAACATGGATGGTTGAAGTGGAATCCTAGAAGACTGGTCATGGAGCATAAGATCATGTACACTAGGGCCTTGAATGTTGAGAAAGCTGGGTCAGACACCAAACATTAGATAACTTGTTTGCATGCTGCTTAATAAACGGATTTAGTTAGTCTTCTGATTGCAAAAGATATAACTAAATGAGTGGTCCAATAACAAGATGGTCATAAAATGCATCACACTTAAAATTAAGAGAAGTATTTTCAATCAAACCAAATGTTGAGGAATGACCCAAAATAGTTATCTCTCATCCAAGACTTGAAATATGACATCAGTTATAAAATGTCAGAGCTATTGATGCAAAATATGCACATTCTAAACAGGATGCATATGATAAAACAAGTTCTTTTTAGTTAAATTATCTTATTAGGAAAAAAAAAAGTTTATTTTTTTATGGTACAACAGAATATTTATGACCTAATAGCATCTAGGAAAATTTTAACGAGACTGAAATACTCACCTGATCAAACTGTGACACATCTCTATCTGGTTCCAGCCAGGAACTGTAGAAGAGAAGCTTATTCAAGTTTAGCAAAACAATGGTCAAGCTGATAGTTTCTAAACTTGGATAGCCTACTCCTGAAACTGTGTACTTACCGCTCTTCGCTCCCATAAAGCTGCACTAGAACATGGCCAGTAAGATTGTCCCTGGTAGATTCAATAGATTTGTCATCCATGATCTGGATAAATAAAAATTGATGAAAAAGTTAAAAATATTACCAATCCAGACTAAAAAAGGGAGAGGAAGGTTAATCTAGGTAATGGAAAATTTATTCAAACCTCAGCAGGCCACCATTCATGAACTGCAGTTTTAGCCCATACTACATTTCCTGGAGATAACCAACAATTTATTTTTCTTTCAGTTGAGCACAAGGATCCATCTGATGAAATAGGTGATTGTGCTGAAGAATGGGTACCAACACGATCATTTGAATTTGATCCAGTTTTACTGCATCAGATAAGACAATAATTGAATAAATGAAAAGAGGAACAGAGAAACATAATAAAACACAGAAGAAAACAATAATAGATATCATGTGTTAACTTGTAAGCAGTTGAAAGAAAGTCATCTTTAGCTGAGAAAAAAAATTAATGATGAAATCAAACTTATCAAAAGAACCAGTAATGAGGACAGACTTAGTACCAGCAACAATGTGCTAGTTTACCGAGGTAAAAATTGCAGTATTTTTGCAGAGAGAGAGAGAGAGAGAGATCTGTAACCCAATAAGATGAGCAAATGATACAATATCTTGGAATAAGTTAGCAAGTTACCCAACCAAAAGGGATACATGGTTTATTTGAAATAAAATTTTCCATTTGGAAAAAGAATAATTAAAAATGAGGGGATGCAATAGAAAATGAAATTAGAACTCATTTGGAGCTTTCACTAACTCCACAAATATAACATTAACAGGTGTTTACTCAGTATCTATGGAGAGAGGTTCATTTCTGGATCGAGGCTGCCAATCTGACATGGTACAGAAAGAATCACTGTTGCAGTTCAATAAGTCAGAAATTGAACCTGTAAAGCAAAATGAAAAGGTAATATCATTATCAACAATGAAAAGGTAACTATATTGTTAATTTATTCAAGGAAGCTGATATACGGCTGCACTTTATGTCATGCATGTAACAAACATAATTGCAAGTACAAATATTTGGTCTATAGTGTTTATGAGCATTGTTGGAATTAATTGACTTGAGCAACAAACTGAAAGTGAAATTCTACCTACAATAAAGATGATGTGAGATTGGAATGTCCAAAAGGAAGCCAGCTCGGTTCACTAAGAATAGGAAATTGGTGAGCTATTAAAAGCTTGTTTGTTAATTTGTTCAGAACTGTAAAATAGTTATGTTTTTGGCTAAATTTCTTATGTCATGTCTTAATTCTAACCAAATTAATCAAACCCAACCAATACCTTGATATATCCTTAATAAATCAAATTTGATTAGTCCTTCATTTCATTCAAAATTTGGTCAAATCTATATTAGATAGGAATCTAGACCTTAATGGATTAGGTACTAGTTACTTCAAACCCTAAGCCTACCTTAAAATTTTGAGTGAAAAATTCATTAACAATCACAGGTGGCGATGTAGTTCATGTGCTCAAACTGAAACCTTAACACAATTAATCAAAAATTAAATTTAAATCTTTCTCAAAATTTGATTACAAAATCAAATTTCAGATATTATTATTTGATTTAATTCGATTTCCACTTTCACGTAGTCTCTCCTAAAAATTCTTACATATATTGCTTCTTTTATTAAGTTTGGTCAAATATCATGCTTTGACCAGGATTTATTTTGTGGGCACTCATTCTAATTGGTCGCATAGTGATAATTTATAAAAGAAGTATTCACCTTGAATTTGATACCTTAAATTTGCAATGGTAACTTCTAAACTGATATGAAATTCATGTGGAAAGTTTCCATCATTTCCTTCCCCTGGCTTTCGACATTGATCTAGCTTCCATCTGTAGTAGTAAAAACCAGGGGTTTAAATATCTTGTTATCTAACCCAAAATTGGAATAGTTAGATTGGTTTCGGCCATGGATTGTACCCTGGCTTGGAATGAACCTTTAAACCTTGGTAAAACAACCTAACTCAAATCTACAGCAACTAAGTTGTGATTGATATACCAATTATCACTGGTTAATCTATAAAACTAATCAAATGTTCAAAGGTTAAGAAAGCAATATTGTTATTCTGAAATTAAAAAAAAAAGAAGTAATTTCAAATTTTGAAAGTGAAATAAAAGTTTCAGTTTTTTCTCAAAATGTTAATTTCATAGCTTTAAGGGTAAAGCATGTATGAGCCTGAAGTAGGTCACACATAATAATAATGCTGTGTGTGTATATATATATATATATATATTATTCTAAAGTTTGAACAACAAGAACTATCTATGTAATTCAACTACTTGGATCTCATGATTGAATCTTGTGTAAAGGTACATTGCTTTTAATGCCCAAGTCTTTTAACTCATTTTTAATTGTGTCTAGTCCTTTTTATCTCCGTTTATCCTGCAATCTTTCAACTCCAATTAATTTTATTTGTCTAAGACACGAGCCCATATAATTAATTTAGAGTAATTCTTTCACCCTTGACGTTCTCAGAATGAATGTTATCTGCATACAAATTTTATGACAAGAGCAAATCAATTGACATTCTATGTAAGCTAAACAGGTATAGGAAGCTTAATAAATGCAACCATCACACTCTAAGATACAATAGTTTGCAGATCAATGTGCATCTGGCCAAGAAAAATAGCATTCGTTTGCAAGAAAATTTTAACTTGGGAACAAATTGACGGCACACCTGTTCTACGCTACAGGGATCCAAACCTACATTGCATCATAGGCCAGTTAACTAATTCCAAGAAATTTTAGGTAAACGCAAACCCTATGATGGATTTTTTCAAGATCAGCTAAACTGGCTTTCAAAAAAGAAAATAATGCCGATATTAGGTCAGAGTCCTATTCAGCGATTCATCCGGACGCCTGCAGCATTCCTGAATTGACAAAAAGAGAGTTTTTCTCCAGAAATATTATCACGAAAGAAACGCAATGAAGGTTACTTCAAAGACCACAAAAAAAAAAACGAGAATCGTCTAATGAACCAAATATGATACAGGAAACGGTAGGGCAACAAACAGAGGACGGAGAAGGGCTAACCTGGGAGATTAGAGCGGACTCTGCGCGATCCTGGTTGCCGACGGCGTCTAGGAACTGCAGCAGAATCGAATACGAGGTGCGAGTCGTGCTCCATGGAAGAAGGACCACGGAGATGAACCCTTCGGCGATCGTGGGGAGAATCGGGAAACACCAGCGTTATTGTATCGGAGACTTGAAAAAACATTAGAGTTGGTAATAAATATATAACTGATTTGGCAATATATTTTTTTTAAAACAATATATGTACCTCACCCTTGCGCCCTCAATATTTTTTTTTTCTCATTTTGATTTTTTTATTTAAAATTATAATTTAATTCCTAAATTCTAAAAATAAAAAATCTAATTCACATTACCGGAAACTTACAAAAGATAAAATCTAATTAACATAAGTTAAAATAAAATAATAAAATAATATTACGTGGACCTCATGTCACAACGTTTTCCCACTTGAAAAAAAAAATAATTTGAATTTTTTTTTTATGTTTCATACTGTATTTCAATGTCATAATCATATGTAAAAAACATATAAGAAAAAAAGAAAATATTAGCTTATCAAAATATTCTTTTTTAAATGTAATTAAAATTGCACTAACTAAATTAAACTTATTTCAACTCAATTAAAAATACTTTTAATATCAATGTAATTGTAGTAACTTAGATCAAAATTATTATAATATAAAATTATTTTTTTATAATTTACTCAAAAATTATTACACTGATATATTAAATACATTTTTTTGCTTGATCAAAATCATCTTAATTCGGTAAAAAAATTGCGTAAATATTATTGTATCAATTTTCCCAAAAGCTATTATAACGCTTTAGATTAAAGTTCCTATAGACTTCATTTTTTTCCCTTAATCATTAAAAATATGAGAAAGGATGCTTTGATTTGATTCTTATCCCTAATTATTAATAATATGAGAAATGATTGTGATTTAAAACAAAATGATTAGACCAATTTTAATAATTTTATTAATTAATCGACTGTGCAAGTTTTATATTTCAAATTAAGGTTAGGAGTATTTGGGTAAAAGAATATTATACTTGGGTTTGTTTAGCTACTAAAACTATTATTTTGATTAATCTATCATAATTTTTTATTTTTAAAAAATATGTCACATAATTATAATTTTGTTTTGAGATTATTCTTTCGAGAGATTGTGATCCAATGGATAAAGAATATGCTACATTTGCTACAAAATTAATGATATAATAATATATTAATTCTATTTCATAGGCTTCATAAACTGATAGAGTTACATAACATAATCCTTGACTAAATCGTCGAACAGAAGAACAAAGAAGAATAGTTTGTGAAATGACAATTCCTCTCCTCCGCGAGAAGAACAAAAGGATTGAAGCATTTAGAAGACTTTAGCAATGTCCTTGACGAGGCCCGGATTGGCATGGCAAAAGGCTATAAACTCTTTGAAGTCGATATTGTCATCGCCATCGGTATCGATCTCGGCCATCACATGGTTCACATCGTCGGCATTGGTGGAGCCCAAGGTGCGAAGAACTTCGGCGAGCTCGGTCAGTGAGATTTTCCCATCTCCATCAGTGTCGAAGCGCTGGAAGATCCTCTCCATCTCGGGTGTCACCTCGCCCATGCTTTCTCGTTTGAGCCTTAAGTGCAATTCGTTGGTAGTTTGCAAGGTTGTTCAGTTCTGTTGTCGCACACAGAGAGAGAAGAGAAAGAAACTCAACGAGAATGGAGCCGATAAATAGAGAATCACAGGAGTTAATTAGTGGAATGTCCTAAAGGGCGGAGTATTAGTGGTGAAGGTTTAATTCTTTTTCCTATATTCATGTCGATCAAATTAATGGACAGAAATGATCATAAAAAAAATAAAAAACAATTTCTAAAATGTAGGTACACATGTAAAGTCTCGCATTCAAATTATTGTGTTTTATTTTTATAATTAATGATGTGAAATATTGGACTATTAATATGCTCATTAAAGATTTCAAGTTGTGCTTTGTTTTATATGTTAACTTATATTATATTACGTTTAATTTAATCCTAAAATTAAATAAACACATTTTTTTTAGAAAATAAAGAGGACAAGAAATATTCATAAATTATGCATATAATGACATTACTATTAATTAAGCTTTGTGCCTTGAGCTTCTCGAATGAGAATGCAGTGTTTAGGAGAAGAGTTTGTTTATCTTGTCAAACCGATTGGACAAACTACTATAATTTGCTTTATAAATAAATAGTCGACTAATGTGCTATCTATTTGACAAAACTGTAGGAAAATTTGAGAATCTTGTGTGTCCTTGATAATTCGGTTATTACAAGGAACTAATCTGGGAGATGCAAACTATCAGAATTGAGAGGAACAGAATCAAGAACTGGCAGGGGAACAGGATGCAAACCTCAGGCCCTGTTCTCCGCTACATTCATGCTAATACAGCATCCACTTACCAATGTCATCTCGAAAAACCGGTGAATTTCTTCTTAAAAAGGAGAAGCTGTAAGGTTTGGAGGAGATGCGACTGCAGGGGGAGTTCCACTCTGCAGATTTCCTCGCCTCTGACATTATGGGTATGGTCGGAATGTGCCTCAGCCTTATGTTCAAGGAATTGAATAGCATTCGCCCATTTGATTCATCGGTGGCTTTGATATTGTTCTCCTTGACTCCGTGAGATTGGCTAGTTTTTGCGATATGCTTCGGCAAGTTGCTATTGGTGGATGGTAAACCTGAGGGTGGGCGACGTATTTGAGCTGATGGTTTCATGGAATCAAGACGACGGAGTATCCAGTTGCCCAGATTTCTACCAACCTCTATGTCCCTTTGCTGTATGTTTTTGTGAACTGTGACTGCCACATCGAAGACCTTGCGCGTGCGCCTGGATGAACAAGAAGAGGAGTTTGAACAAACAAAATTGAATAAAAGGATTTTTCTAAGAAGAACACTTATCATAGGGCAGATGATGAGTTAGATAATCCAGAAGAGGCTTCATAAACACTAATAAATTTCAAGAACTTGAATCCTGAATCAGATGGAAGGTACTAAATTGCATGGAAATGGAGAAATTTTATGTCTTTAAGATGTTTTCAACAAATTCGCCAATGTTCCAGTATGCTATCGAAATAGAGTATATCAACATAAATGTTGGCAATCACACAGGCATAAACAGATTTACCAAAATGAGTTGTTCATAGGTATAATCATACGATTGAAAGATTCGGAACAATGGTATTAGGAAGTTTTGCCCTCGGCAGATCCAGAAAGCTAAATGTCATGTGTCCGAATAGGAAATTTGGATTCCAAAGCAATCATTTTTAATCACTAAACAAAATATATCCTAGTGGAAACTGAAGGCACACATAAGATGCAATTGTAAAACAAAATAAGAAAAGCTCTGATAAATGGCGTATACAGTGCCATACAACGAGAATAATGTAGTGAGCTACTAGATTTCCAAAGAAAGATGCAATTAGAAGACTAGGCTTTTCACAACAAAAATAAATGTTGATAATAAACTAAGGAATGAATATTTGAAACTGACAGGAGCATCTGGAGTGTTTGGTTGTTATAAAATTATATGATCATCATGTTTCTTAGAATTATAATGAATAATGTAGCATACATGAGAAGGGGTTACTAAAAAGATTAAAGTTGTACTACTATTTGAGAGTGATAAGGTATTGCTCTAATATATGATAAAAAAGAGAGAATTGATTTAGATGGTAGGAGCATGTTGAAATCAACCAACAGATTTCATAGTTAGAAGAGTTACCAAAAAGTTTTCTAAAAAGTATATATAAATAATATGATTGATCTGAACAGTTTTTGCAATAGTATATCTTGCATGCAGTTCAACAAAAACATGTGATAATATCTTCTCAGTAAAATCTATATATATAGATAGACAGTCAAATATGAAGTCATTTTTACTTTCAAACATTAAATAATGCACAAGAATAAAGCAAGAACATACAGACAATAAAAAATGAAAAGCTAATATCCCATAATAAATAATGCTACCTCTAAATAACAGTTAGTTGACAGAGGGGATGATAATACACAAATATTCCCTACCTCCCACCTAGTCACAATTCATGACCAACACCACCTATTCAGGCTGACTATCAAGGTTTAGTAGTTGCGCACATGACTTCTCCTGGTTACAAAGCCTCCTAGTCATGCACATAAGCACTTGCAAGATTGCCTACACATGCCTCAAACTCAGTCGTACAGCACAATGAGACTACACCTGATTGTTGAGCTTCCATTTCGGATTCCTCCGCAACCAAGCAATCTGCCTTGTAGGAAAGCTTCCAATTCACTCATTCCATAGTTAAATTTCAAGAAGTAAGTGAACCAAGTGCAAATAAGACCAACCATTAAATAGAGAATGCACGTGCCAAAAAAAACTGACAAAATTAATGTGTCAAATTATCAATGTTCTTTAGGAAGACAAATATATTTAAGAATGGTATTACACTTGAATTCCTTATATTATTCATTAGATAGAAATAGTATTGATGCTTGACGAAATCACCAAAGTGGAAAGGTAAGTAGCAACATATATGGGTGAGGAATTAAATTTATTTGTCAAACCAAAAATATTTTATTGAACCAACTTGGAACTGCTCAAGAATGTCCTTGAAGTGTCAATGCCACATCTAGATAATCAGATTTGATTTGATTTTTAAAGTAGATACCCCACTTATAATAGTCAAACTTAATAATGATATGAAGGATGGCATATACTTGGAATCCTGGAATCAAGTCAAAAGGGCTTCACCATCCAACTACTTCTTCGCCGTGTGCAAATGGTTTTTCAGTCTAATTCTATTCAAAAAAAATTGTTGCATTAAATAACTTCAAAATGTTGTCTCATTTTTATTCATAACTTCCATAGGAATCTCTCGAAATGGAAAAGATGAAAAAATTATCCACCACCCTCAGAACCATGAAACAGAGTTGATTTTGATAATAAGCTAAAATACTGTCACCAAACACACAAGTGTGACTATCTAAGGTTGAGCCATCAAACATTTCTTAATTCAAAGCCATGAACTTCAGCAAGTGAAATTAAGCAGCCATCCAAACGTGACATGAGATTAAGTTGAAATCATCTATGCAGAGAAATAACTTCTGAATACAGAATGATTTATCCTTCGAAAAATAAATCAAATAACCCAGCGGGCAACCCTCTTCATCACCGTTATTCACCTTTGCTTCATTTGTACTTTGCAATTAACAAAACAACTGGTTGGATGCTATATGATTCAAATTCCAAGTTCACAAAGAACGACATACAAAAATAAATATGCAACCGTTAAACTTGGGCTCATTCTCAAAGTTGATGTTGCCGGATTCCTCATCAACTCCAACCATCCAAATCAAAATAAGCCTGTTGCCATTTTTTAAGAAAAATAATAATAATATTCTCAGTGCGGTGCGATAAAAGCAACCCTCTCTAGTGCCTATACACTCCGACATAAGAACAAACAATCTCGCAAAAACTACATTCAAACAACTAACCAGCAATTAGATGTAACATTATGCATATCATATAGTTTGACATGGAGATGCATCAACAATTGATTCTCATCGGATCAAGCGACGTCTACAGCAAAAGCAGGGTATCAACGAATCCCATTTGATAGCACTTAGCCGTTTGGCTTCAATACCATGTCATCCAAACCAGAAACACGTTGAAGGAGAAGGAGAAGGAGAATGAGAAGCATAAAAAGGGGCACCTGTGAATGAATTGCCGGATCCTGGGGTGATTGGGGCCGACGAGGCGTCGTTGGAGCCGGAGAGCGAGGCGGTAGGTCCGCTTGAGGCCCAAGAAGTAGGCGGTGATCGCCGTGAGCTCCCACAAGACCATCTGCCCTTTCGGTCTTTGCTCTACGGCGGCGAATGAGCTCGCTAGAAGCCTAGAACATTCTTCACTTCCGTTGATATATCGTCTGTTAACAAATTACCATAACGTTTCGTCGTTGGTATCTTGACGCTTTCGACTCCGTTATAATTATCGATAAAAAAATTGGCATGAAAAAGTGAAATGCATAAGGCCCAAACCTGTAGGCCCGTCAAGTCAAAATTTTTATATTTATTTTTTTTAAAAAAAATGGAAAATTTCGAAATGGTTCAAACTTCAAATTCGAGTTCGTTTTAAGTTGTTTAAACTTTAATTTGAACATATGATTATGATTATTATTATTATTTAATAATTTCAACTCAAATTCAACTAAATTCAATCATTTCGAATAAAAATTAAATATTTTTTCGAAACTATTAAAAAAAAAGCTCACGAGCTGACCCTATTCGTTTGCCCCCTGGCCCGAATCAATTTCAGTCGTTCACGTTTGGACGGTCAAGATTGATATCGCCGGAATCGCATGTCGGCAAGAACTCTCTTCACACCAGGGCAGGCGGCCTACAGCGTCGCCAGCGGCGCCCTGCTGCTTGTTGGTAGCGCCCAAGCAGTGTTGCTTCCGACGTGGGCCTGGAGCCCTGGACGTCACCCCCCCCCCCCCCCCCCTTCCAAGTAAACGAGGGGTAACGAGAGCGGATGAACTGACGGTTGACAGGAAGCCACAGCTCACGCCCTGTCGTCTGTCGTCCTGTCCGTTGCCGCAAGTGCCCAACTTGAGCTAAAGAAAGCCATTACTTTTACGCTTCTGATAAGAGAATTCACTGGCTGTCAATGGCCGTGGCAGTATATTAATGTACCCAATCCATGTGATACTTCATAGGACTCTGCATTGAAGTGAGAGACAGAGAGAGCTCAAATGGCTCATGTCAGTGTCTTGTCGATCCTGCTCATGGTTGCCTGCGTATCCGCGTCGGCCGGAGCCACCTCCGTCGACGTCTCTCCCACCGACTTCGTTCGCTCCTCCTGCGGTGCGACGCGGTACCGCGACCTCTGCTTCCGGTGCCTTGCACCCTACGCGGCGGCGGTCCGGCGCGACCCACGCCGGCTGGCCCGCGCCGCGATGTCCGTCAGCGCCGACCGGGCACGATCGGCCTCCGCCTTCGTCTCCCAGGCGGTGGCGCGGGCCAAGTGGAACGGCCCCAGGGACGCCGGCGCTGTCCGCGACTGCCTCGAGAACATGGCCGACAGCGTCGACCGGCTCCGGCAGTCGGCGAAGGAGCTCGACCGGGCGGGCCGGAGTGGGGACCGGGCGGCGTCGGACTTCGCCATGCACATGGGCAACGTTCGTGCCTGGTGCAGCGCCGCCCTGACTGACGAGAACACGTGCCTGGACAGCCTGTCGGATCGCTGCTCCAGCTCCGTCCGGGCCGCTGTGCGGCCCAAGGTGGTGGAGGTCGCGCAGGTCACCAGCAACGCGCTGGCGCTCGTCAACCGCCTCTGGCCCAACTAAAAAGCGACCAACTGGATCAGTTCGGCTGCTGCTGTCCCAACTACGCTGTACGGCACCGCCGGACCTACAGACGCCGGCGACTGCTAATTTGCCTTAAACTAGATAATTAATTAAGCTCAACTATGTGATCTCTACGGTTGTAATGAATCGTCAGGAGAGTTCTTGAAGATTTCTTTCTGTTTGGAGGAAGAAAAAACGATATCACGGCAGTCCTGCAGTAGCTCGAATGCTCGACGATGAGGGAGTTTAGGGTTGGCCTTGGAAGGGGGGACAACCAATGTGGACGACTGTTGAGCGAGGAAGGTGGTGGGCCAATTCGCACCAGTGCTTGCCCTGCGCTATCATGTGCATGCTCAGTGCATTAATGGGGATCCGATCCTTTTTCTTCTCCTTCTTTCCCTTATTGCAGCAGGCTGCCAGTTAAGGTGGACCATGGAGAACACTGGAAGGCCAAAAAGATCTTAAAATATCTCATTATTTTCAAACTTTTACCATTTTATCGTCAATCAAGGACACCAATGATTGTTACGAAGGCACTTGATCCTCTTCGAAAGTTGAAAGGTTGGTTAGTTGGGAACGTGACCTGGTGGCTCTGGTATTGATTAGAAGAAGACATTGTGTTGTCTTATAACATCAGAAGTGTTAATATCTGGTCAAGAAAGGGATTCATAATTTGTATATGAAAAGAAGAACAGTAAAAAGACTGTAGTAATGAGTGCATTCAAATATGAAACATCGCATACTTTCATCCGTGGATAGAGATCCCCTTTTATAATATCACTGTAGTGTATGGGTATCCATCCTAAAGCATATGTACGTTTCCCAAAGCGTCCTAAGAAAAGATAAGTAAAAAAATATCTCTGACATCTTTTCTTAAACGAACATGTAAATCTCTATAATATGGCAGACTAAAAGCTTCTAAAGTACTATTTGTTTGCTGGACATTCTCTGTTATTAACGACACAAACATCCAAAAAGAGTACAGTAAGATATGTATCATGTATGTGAGTTATGTTGCGGGCCGACCGGAGACCACTCGGCCAGGACGCCATCAGCTCGGCCTACTGAATGGAGTTATCAGCTTATTCTTCACTTGACTTTACTGTTATCGAAGAGGCGTATTGCGTCCGATCAAACATAAGGTCTGATCGACTAGGGTGGTGGACTAGATAACTTAGTATTTAGCTCTTAACCTCGACTGCAAGTGCGGAGGACAGCCGCACAGTTTGGTCGGCCTTTCACGTCCGACCTGCTCTAGAGGCCCGCTCGGCCATCTACAGTCCGCAGTTATGTCGTTGACCTGACCCTACAACTTTGACAATTTGACTTTCATACCCTCTTTACTGCTTTGACCTACCTTTAGGAGATCCCACCTTTATCATCGTATCAGTACGGTATAAAATCCTAAACCTTAAATAATCCTGAAGGACACCAATGGTTGGGTTGAAGGCACTGTATAACATATCATAATCTTAAAACCCTAAACTTCGGCCATCAAGGGTGAGCTTTCGAGTTTTTGGTAGTGCAACTTAGCGAGCTACCTAAAGAGGATGCTCAGTCCTGAGTCTATGATCATGTTGAATCTCCTAGTCCCTGGAGTCAGAATGTGTGTCTTGGTTCGCAAGGATTCGAGCAAAAGGAGTGAAATTTATGAGCATTGTATAAAAAAAAATGCACACATTTTGGGGTGACTGCGAGGATCAAACAAAAGGCGTGAAATTTACGAGATTTAGGTTTAGGGTTTTACTCATCAGAGTTTAGGCGTGACTGCAAGGATTTGGATAAGATGTTTGTCTTTTTGGTTTTACACAAACTTATCATCTGTTTTTTATAAAAGAATTTCTTTAATGATTGCTCTTGTCCGAAAGCCGAGAAGACGGAAAGCTAAAGATGTGACAAGAAGTTCAACGCGACGAAGACTCTACGTGCTCTTGCAATACAAAAACATCAGCGTCGAGTCGGAAAGGGATTTCGGACGTTGACCCTCTGACACCCAAGTCAGTTTCAGACGATGTAGAGAATAACAAGAGTACTATAGTAAGAGAGCGTGTCGAATGATGAAGTTGCGTATGTCTTCGCCTGTAGATGGGAGCCCTCCTTTTATAGCGCCACTGTAGTATCTGTGCACACATCTCAAAGCGTGAGCAGGTTTTCCCAAGTGCCCTATGAAAAGACAAGCAAAAAAGTGTCCCTACACATTTTCTTAAGCAAGCATGTATATTTCTGATGTGACAAACTAGAAGGTTCTAAAGTACCATTTATACGTGGAACATGCTCCTTTGTCAGTGGCACATACCTCCAAAAGGATACGACCAGATACTTAGGTGGGTCCTGTTGTAGGTCGATCGGAGTCTGCTCGACCGGGGCACCCTGCTCGGCCGTGTCCCTCAGATTTGCCAATACATCTCCTTCCTTGCTTCTCAACTGTCATTGGTTACCTTCATCCGATTGACCGTGCCCCTTGATCAGCGAAACAAGCTCATTACAGATTGTTGTGTACTTCTTGACTCTGTTTGCCGACATTAGGCGAGCCATTCAGCACCCTTTCCTCGCCGATCAGCCTTCCCATTTGTCCGGTCGTCCAACCTAGCCGGTGGGCCGACCGGGCCCTTTGATCATTTTTTATCTCGACCTTCACGTCAGCCGATTTTTTTTACTTTGACCTACCATTGGTGGGACCCCGCTTCATCACCGCGATGAACTCATTACATGAGACATTCTTTTTCCAATTAAACTTCTCTTTGATAGTTGAGTTATTCGGAGAACAATCTTTAACAACAACTGCAAAGAATCGAACGCTAGAAACTGTGAATTTTCCACATATGAAAATAGTGGTTCATCTAAAAGGCTTAGCTTTGAGGTGGCCAAGTGACTTCTCTTAGTTTCTCCCAGAGGCTTCACGTAAAATGTGGACTAATCAATGAGCTGAACAGCTGCGATGGAAGGTATTTTTTCTCTTAATTTCTGAGTTAGCGCTACGCGCACCGTCATCACCCCAGCTGCCGGTCCGCTTAGTCGAACCTTGACGATGTAGTCACTGATTTGAACAAACTCTAGCAAGCCACCACCTGTGCCAGAGAGGTAAGGTCTAATCTCTGCAAGAACCTGAAATATCAATTGGAGATGCATCAGTTTCATGTCAATTATCTCAATGAACTCACAGAAAATGTGAAAATTGTGAACAGAAAAAAAATGGAAAAGGAAACAGTTCTATAACATATTAGAATTTATATACATATATATATATATATATGTGTGTATACATGTATAATCAGAGAAAATCCTCAATCAACAGAATGACATATATAGTTCATAAATTTTCAGTTTAGCAAATGATTATCTATGGAGATAGAATTGTTCTAACCTATCAGGGTGGAATAGATCATTGAAGTTGACAAATAGGAACAAAAACATCTTGTTAAAGTTTTATAGATCTACTGCAAATTTCACATGCAAAGCTAAAAACCTGCAGCCAGAATAGAATACTACTCTCACTCTATTTTTTTTTTTCAAAAAAAAACTTTTGATTGATAGAGGACTTACAACTTTAAAAAGCAAGATCAAAAGTCAAAATATTTAAGGATTAATTTCTGAAATTAATAAGACCCTTAGGCACAATCGCTGTGGGCTACTATATATCTTTGTATAAAAAAATCATGGAATTTATAAGTTAGCGTAAAGTAATTGTTTGAGATGTTAAATATACTTTAACTTCATAAACTTTTCAACCTTTTAATAGGTTGCGTTTTTCTATTGTTCCTTGGAGCATGATAAGTTTAGGGCTAAGCAAAACAAGAAAAATGTTAAAGTTTGAGCTGTTAGGGAGATCCTAGTTCATATATCAATAGTAGAAGTATTTGAAGCATCTTATTTAAAGTAGTAGAATCATATATTATCTACATAAATCTATGGTCTGAATATACCATCCAGAATCAAGAAAAAAAATCATCAACTGGAAACCTAGCCCAGTCGTTTGCAGTTGTCTTTACTATAAAAAGAAATGATGTTTTTTCCCAGTTATTCATTTTTACTATACACCAGAACTAATGATACCATTTTGGAAGAAATAATAGTGAAATAAAGTGCCATAATCTAAAACTAAGTTTGAAGAATCAATTCACCTTCTCAACACTCTCCTCATTGAGCTCTAGCCCAGTCTCAGTGTCTAGAATCTGGTCCACTGCTTGAATCTCAGGAATTTTATCCATCAGCCTGGTTTCTATCCCCATTTTTAGGGTCATTGTAGAGCTTGGGCAAGAACCACATGCTCCTTGCAGCTTCAGCACCACAACCAAGCCATCTATCTCATGCAAGGCCACATTCCCTCCATCTGCCATTAAACTTGGCCTGACCTCGTCCAGCACCAGCTCCACATTCTCTTCGGTTAATGGAAGAACACACACTGGCCCTGATATTGATGTATCACGTATAAGAACCATCTGATAGTTACAACAAGAAGTGTATTCTTTCAATGTATATATTTTGTCTCATTCATTCTCTGTTTTTTTCTTTGTTTTTAATTTGGTTTTGAGTTGCTCAATGGCCCACGTTTCCAACATGCAGATTGCATTTGGAAGTGACAAATGAAGTTACCTAAACTTTTTCTTACTAGAAAAGTAACATTAATGAAAACACAGTTTCTTCATGTATCATACTCAGAACCTACTTGCAGCATGAAAAAAATTGTCATTTTCTAAATTTCATCTCTATATTTTTGTTTGTCTTACTTTTGTTGTTTCGTTGATTAAATAGAAAGACCATTGTCCAAATTTGCAGATATTTAGGAGCAGTGATTCTAGTTGGTAGGTCAAAAACAATTAACCTTGCAACTTGCAAGTGACCCCGTACAATTACTTGGCCTAGCATAGCTCATTCAACTAGTTCTGCATAAAATGTAAGCCAAAGTCCTACAAGTTTAATATGCTCATGGCATGGAAAGATCCGAATAAGCCCATTAATGAGTCACAAGGCCAAACTCAAACATTGAGACACCGTTATCCAACAAAAGTAGAAGTCTTACTCATGTAAAATTCAACAATATATCTAAAATGGTGATTATACATTATACAGAATAAGTGAGAAATAGATAAGGATTAAGTATATTGGATTTTTTCTTATTGAACTTCACATGTGTAATAAGGCTTTTCTCGAAAAATATTAAAAATGTTAATTTGGGCACCAAAAAAGGTTATGCAGGTGAACCTATATAGCCAAATACCACTTGTTTATTTGTGGTTTGTAAATGGTATAATTACACTTGACTTAAATGCACAAATTTGAGAGTTGGATCGTGGAGTTAAACAAAGTCCTATCAAATTTTGTCAACCTATCTTATTATGTGAAACTTTTTGAAGGAGAAAATACACTTTTTGGTCATAACTTACTAATATAACTCTTTTGGCAAAAGAAAGGAAAAGAGATACTTTACTCCAGTGACAAAAGCGAGGTCATGTTCGTAGTGGATGTTTCTACAGGGAAGAATGGAGATTTCTATCATCAAGTGAATGTTCCTGGTGATTTTGGGCTTTTTCACTAAGATTTATGCTTGTATTGCTCTATTGGTATTGAGAAAAGAGTTTAAGGAGGCTGAGAGCTTTCTGATATACAGTTTGAGCAGTTCTTTTCCAAAATTTCTTTCAAATGTTGGCTCATATCCTATTTATGCTTGACTTCTCTTTATGGACGTGGGCTTAAGCTGATCAAAGTTATATCACTTCAAACTTTTTTCCTTGTGAGTGTGCGATTGTAACTTATTTTATTGGAGAATGGAGAAAACTGTTCTTAGCTGTCACAAAAGGTGTTTGATGTATCACTTTTATCTACATAGAGAGCAATTTGAGGTGGAAGATTAAGCCATCAAACTTACTGGGCTGATCCAATTAAAAGGTATTTGGATGTAAACAACCTGAACTTTTTATTTTCTTATATAAGAATCACAAACAAAATGCAAGAGTAAATTTATAGAATCAGAAGGAGAAATGGATGAAAATATTGAAGAATTAAATTGGAAAAGAAATCGAGATTCAAAATTACGTAAACAAAAGTATAAGAACTTAACTAAAGTGTAAAAACATCACGGACTAAAGAAATTTCTCCCATTTTGCAAATCCACATGACACTCAAATACCCCCCCAATCGGAACTACTTACCTCTTATTCTTCGGCCATGAATCGAGAGCCATCGGAATGGGCGAAACGCATCCACTCGTCGTTTCCACAAGGAACCCTGTCTTGACGACAGCAACGGAAGTTTCAGAGAGATTTCAAAACAGAAGGATATAGACCCACCCCAAAACCATACTTTGAAAGAAGAGATCGTCACCTTGAATGGGGAAATCCTCGAAGTCCATGAAAGCTCCGAGGAAGAGGAGCAGGGGCCACCAAATGCTGTTGTAGCTTTGGCGATTGAGCCGAGGGCTTGAGGATGCGCGTAGAGCATCCCCGCGAGAAGATTATCGCCACACTTGTTCTTTCTCTGGTGATTTGTTGAATGAGCCGATCAGTGTTGCGGGTGTTCTCGCGGTGAAGAGCAGGGAAGATGAAGAGAGCGATCGATGAGCTCCGGTTTGGCTGTTCATGGAGGTGGAAATGGGATTTTGCTCGAGTGGATAGTGCGCTGCTTGTAATTGGGGGATTGGATATTGCCACGTTGCAACTTGATTTAGTATTATTTTTAAAAAAGGGAAAAATACTGGGCTGTGAACGAGCCAAATAAATTTAATGCCGTTCAAATTTATTTCGACAATTTACCAAAAGGCGTACTACAATTAATATATTTACCAAAAAACGCATCACAATTTTATATTTACTAAAAGGTGGAGTTTACCAAAATCAATCCCCAGATTACCCCTCTGGCTAACCTGGCAACCGCCTTTTTCAAACACATTTTTCCAAGCATCCAAGCCGAAAGTAGAATAGAAAAATAATTTGTGGTTCGGATACACGTCTTCTCACCGTCTCTCTCCCTTCGTCCCTCTGTGTGGTGTTATAAACTTGAAAGAAAAAAAAATATGAACCCTGCGCTTGCCATTACTGCTCGTGGTGGTTGGCGATTGCAATAGACCAGTTAGGTTTATGGCATAATTGCGTAAGAGTTGCTAGAGGAGACCAAGGACAAATTAAGTTAAGAAGGTCAGCCGAGAAGGACAAACTTCTTGCAAGAGGGAAATGAGTAGAAGCACACATTTAAAGATTTAGACATGTATGTATGGATTTTTTTACTGTAAAATAGGGTAGTGAAGGTAAATAAAAAGTACACCATTTGTCTGTGAAGGGTGGCAGCAAAAAGTGGTATTATGGTTAATTTTGGTTGTGTGGGGAATAATATTCAATAACACCTGAATTATGATGTAATAGAAGACTTAATCGATTTAATTCATGTTAGTTTTTGACGTTGATAGTTAAGTTTGGCTAGGGTTTAGTCAGTGGTGGTCCTAGTTTACAAGAAGTATCTGCTTCAAAAGTGGCTTGATATCTATGAGATCAGGCCCAACGTGGGCCTGATATCATAGATATCAGGCCTAACGTGGGCCTGATACCTATGATATCAGGCCCACGTAGAGCGTGATATCGATAATGTGTTATGTGGTTAAAACTTTGCTTTTACATCAGACCGTTCCTAGTTTGAGCAAAATTACAATTTAACTACAAAAAATGATTATGTAGTTACAAATTTACTAAAATAGTTTTTTAATTTATTTATCAGGGATGATCATATAACTGACGAAATTCTATATGAGATATGGAATACTCTTGATGCAACTTCTAGCATTGGACATGCAGATAATGTAGGAGAAGTATCCAGAACAAATATTCCATCATCTTCACAGTATAATTGTGTGCATAACACAAATAGAAATACGAGCAGTAATTTCACATTTGATCTAAATGAAGAAGCTAGTATTCAAGAAGATGAGGTTTTGAACCCGTGTGCAACACTTGTTGATTACTATGAGCCTAGTTGGAGTGAGGAGGAAGGGTATTATAACCGAAATGGAGAGGAAATGCAATGCAATATAAATGTACAAGAATTCTTTGCTGATGATATGCAGATTGAACAATATGAAATATCTCAAGAGCAGTATAGTGACTTAGAGGAGGAGTTCCCAATAGCTGATGATCCATATATTCTAAATTCTCGATTGCTCCAAAGGCCAATTGAAGAGGCAACAGATCAGCATGAATTTTTTGTAGGACAGATATTTCAGTCTCGACAAGAGTTCAAGAATCAACTTGTGAAGCATGCCATGGTTAAACATATGAGATATAACCTAGTTGACACTCGGAAAAATAAAGTAAAAGCTGTCTGCTTCAATCAACCGTGTAAGTGGAGAGTAGTTGCCAGGGGGGATGTCGAGTTCATTGTTACGAAATATATAAAGGAACACCAATGTGGCACCATTAGGGAAAGTGCTGATCATCAAGCATGCTCTTCATCCTTTGTAGCTTCTTTTGTTGAAGAGCAATTTCTTGCTAATGAACAATACAAGCCAAGTATGATTATAGCAGATATAAAAGCCAGGTTCGGAGTGACCATATCCTACAGAAAAGCTTACATAGCTCGAAAGAAAGCGATGAAGAAAGTTGTTGGAGATTATGATCAAGCATATAGAGATCTTCCACTATATCTACGTGAGTTAAGAGTAAGGGATCCTGAAACCTATGTTGCACTACACAGGAATGGGGATAATCAGTTCCAACGATGTTTTTGGGGTTTTGGAGCTTGTAGGAGAGTATTTAGGTCTTATCTGCGTAAATTAATTGGAATTGATGCCACACACCTAAGAGGCAAATATCCGGGTGTGTTGTTGATGGCTACATCAATAGATGCTAATGACAATGTCCTCCCAGTAGCCTTTGGAATCGCTGAAGTTGAATGTGGGTCTGCATGGGAGTGGTTTCTGGATCATACGAAGAGATTTTTTAATGTTGATCCAGAGTCAATGAGTATAGTATCAGATAGACATCGTGGCATTATAGCAACAGTTAGGAAAGTATACCCTACTGCCCATCATGCTTTTTGTTGCCACCACATGTCTTGCAATATGGTAACAGATACTGGCAGTAGGTCAGGTTTAGGGTTGTTTTGGGCAGCTGCTCGAGCAAACACAACACTACAATATGATCTCATAATGCAGTCCATGCTTGAAAAACATCCAGATGCTCATAAGTGGCTTCAAAACATTGACCCTAAAAGATGGGCTAATGCACACTTTAGTGGGAGAAGGTACACAATGCTAACCACCAATTGTGTAGAGAGTTTAAATGCTTTGTTCAAGGAGACGCGTGAACTTCCGATAAACAGGTTAATTGATAATACCAGAAGAAAGGTAGCTCAATGGTTCTGTAACCGTAAGGAGGAAGCGTCGAAATGGTATGTAGCGTTGACACCTCATGCTACCAAAGAAATGCAATCAAGGAGAGAGAAAGCTAGACGATATAAAGTCCACCCCTACTCTCAATCCAAAATGGAAGTAGAGACATGGGATGCTTCATACATTGTTGATTTGGAGAGGAAATATTGTAACTGTGGGGAGTTTCAAATTTCAGGATTGCCTTGCTCACATGCAAATGCCGTCATAATTCACCGGAACATGGATACACTCCCATATTGTGAGCATTACTTTCATTCACATAATTGGAAAACGACATACATGGATCGTATTTACCCCTGTCGAAGCAAAGAATTTTGGCCTAGGGGTGTCAACAACATTATAGTGCTATGTCCACGTAGCCTTGTGCAGCCTGGTAGGCGAAAGAAGGCAAGGATCGAGTCAAAACATAATGGGAAGGTAAAAATCAAATGCAGCAGGTGCAAACAACTGGGCCATAATCGGAGGACCTGTAGAATGCCGCCAGCCCCTGGATCTTGACTGAATTGTAAATTCGAGGAGTTGAGGCATATGTTTTGTATGAAGTACATAAATAGGTTTGTAAGACAAACAGTTGTTAAAAGTGATGTTTCTGTTATATACGTTTATGGAGTATTTAGTTTGTGTTACAGTTTTATGATATGTATGAGAAGTGTAAACCATCACCTGCAAGGCAGAAATAATACTTCACACCATATCTCCATTGTGTCAAATAAAAATGCGATACATTTCAATTCAACAGGAAGGGGTTCGTAATTACAAAGTCACATTAATATGTAGTGAAATATAGATGTGTTAAAACATGCACAAAGGGAGTGTAGTAATCGATTCCATAGGGTAGAAAAGAAAAGGTGTGGACTGTTCCGTGGCAACTGGCACGGAGCCATACTTCGTAATCCATGGTGTATAAATTATGTTTGACACCATAAATACCATCTCCCTACCATGACCTTCACAGGGGACTTGATTTCATGAAAATCCAAGTAGGGGAGGGTCATCAGTGGGTTTTACTCAAAACCCACTGATGGACCTAGACACATCGGATTGGACCCATTTCAGCGCTAGTGGTATTCTGGAGTTGCAAGGACTCAGAATCTGGTGGCAAATAAATGTTTAAATATTTATAGGTGCTGGGAAAAATTTAAAATACAATCAGCCTCCGTTGGGCCTGATATGCTTGGATATCAGGCCCAACGTGGGCCTGATATGGTTGGATATCAGGCCCAACGTGGGCCTGATATCCAAGCATATCAGGCCCAAAGTCGCCTTGACACTTATAAATGGCAACTGGCACGGAGCCATACTTCGTAATCCATGGTTTATAAATTATGTTTGACACCATAAATACCATCTCCCCACCAAGACCTTCACATGAGACTTGATTTCATGAAAATCCAAGTAGGGGAGGGCCATCAGTGGGTTTTGGTCAAAACCCACTGATGGACCTAGACACATCGGATTGGACCCATTTCAGCCCTAGTGGTATTTTGGAGTTGCAAGGACTCAGAATCTGGTGGCAAATAAATGTTTAAATATTTATAGGTGCTGGGAAAAATTTAAAATACAATCAGCCTCCGTTGGGCCTGATATGCTTGGATATCAGGCCCAACGTGGGCCTGATATGAGTGCATATCAGGCCCAACGTGGGCCTGATATCCAAGCATATCAGGCCCAAAGTCGCCTTGGCACTTATAAATGGCAACTGGCACGGAGCCATACTTCGTAATCCATGGTGTATAAATTATGTTTGACACCATAAATACCATCTCCCCACCATGACCTTCACAGGGACTTGATTTCATGAAAATCCAAGTAGGGGAGGGCCATCAGTGGGTTTTGGTCAAAACCCACTGATGGACCTAGACACATCGGATTGGACCCATTTCAGCGGTAGTGGTATTCTGGGTGGCAAATAATAATTTAAATATTTATAGGTGCTGGGAAAAATTTAAAATACAATCAGCCTCCGTTGGGCCTGATATGCTTGGATATCAGGCCCAACGTGGGCCTGATACGCTTGGATATCAGGCCCAACGTGGGCCTGATATCCAAGCATATCAGGCCCAAAGTCGCCTTGGCACTTATAAATGGCAACTGGCACGGAGCCATACTTCGTAATCCATGGTTTATAAATTATGTTTGACACCATAAATACCATCTCCCCACCAAGACCTTCACATGGGACTTGATTTCATGAAAATCCAAGTAGGGGAGGGCCATCAGTGGGTTTTGGTCAAAACCCACTGATGGACCTAGACACATCGGATTGGACCCATTTCAGCGCTAGTGGTATTCTGGAGTTGCAAGGACTCAGAATCTGGTGGCATATAATAATTTAAATATTTATAGGTGCTGGGAAAAATTTAAAATACAATCAGCCTCCGTTGGGCCTGATATGCTTGGATATCAGGCCCAACGTGGGCCTGATACGCTTGGATATCAGGCCCAACGTGGGGCTGATAATATAAAAAGTAATATTTCAAATTAATAATAAATAATCTTACACATAAATCGAGGCGATTAGATAAAATAAATTAAGGAGATATTAGGCCCAAGTTTCAATCTGCAAAAGCGCACACTCTCCTGCTTCGTTCTTCATCTTCTTCTCGAAGCCATTCAACGCAGCTCCGGGCCAAAACCCACTCTTCCTTCACCGGCGTTCAAGAATCATTTCCGTACGGAGGTCGGTTTCTCATTTAGTTAAGCTTTCTATAACCGGTTAACCTAGGGTTTGTGTGGGTGTGTTAGAATAAGAGCGTAGAGTTTTTCTGTGTTTGGTTATACAGTACGTAGGTTCGCAATGGCAACAAAAGAAGTCTCCAAAAGTCTGTGTGCTGATCGACCAACTTATCAAAGTTACGTCAACAGAGGAAGAACTAAAAGAATGAACTGGAAAAGTACCATTTGCCACTTCAGAAAGGTTATCTCTTCTGTTAACCTGACTTCAGAACAAGAACAGATGATTCGAGGCACACCTTTTTCCTGGATCCTCGACCTCCCTGATAGTTCTTTTGTAAGAGCTCAGGTACAAAATATGTTTGATAACTGGGATCATGAGGAAAAAAACTTTATCTTCCATGGGAAGAAGCTCAATTTTACAAAGGTAGATGTGGGACTGATTCTTGGCCTACCCGACAATGGAGATATAGTTCGTCTCGATTTAAATGAGGCTTCAAGCGCACTGTACATGGAATTTTTCCGAGAATTGGATTGTTCTGCCAAACATTTAGAGAAACTGATTAGGAAGTCTAGATCAAACGACAAGCTGTACTGTCAGCTTTTTATCCTGTATTTTTTTACAACAGTTCTGTTTTGTGGGAGTAGCAGTGTTCTCAGAATACCTGTGCTCTCCCTAATTGACTGTGTAGATGATTTTGAGAACTTAGCTAGGTTTAACTGGTGCAATGCAGTATACAGTTTCATGGCTCAACAATTAGACTCCATTGGATTGGAGCTTACATTAAGACCAAAACCACAGGTTGCTGATGCAACGCCCAAGGCCCCCTTGCTAAAGGGATTTCCAAATATTTTAGCTGTAAGTCCGATTACATATATAGCAAGATATGTGTAAAGATTATGAATTACTTTTATAATCATATTGTAGGTATGGGTGTGTGAGCACATCAGCATTATTGATCCAGACCATCCAGAAAAATTGCCAAGAATACTACGATGGAGGTGGCCTAACTATCATGTTGACACAGTAAAAAAAATGATAGACCGTGTAACTGCAGATAAAATTTTAGTAGATTTAATTCCGACAGAATCAGAGTTAAATTTACTACCAAACCGGCCTCAGCCATCCGAGTATCTTGAGTTGGTTGGCTAAGGATCTTTACATCAGTCCGAAGAAGGGCAACTCCAGTGTGACGATACCGTAGATTGTAGTTTGTGCAAGGAAAAGGATAACAAAATTGAGAGTTTAAAGCAAGAATTATATAAAGCTTCTCAAAGTTTGGAGGAAGCTAATAAAAACCTAGCAACGGTGATAGAAGAAAAGGATAGTCTAGTAGCAGCAAAGGATATTGTGATTGCTGATATGGAAGCTATGCTTAAAGAAAAGGATCAACAAATAAGTGAACTGCGTAAAGAACGGGATACGAGTGGCAACAAGGCTGACACTATAAATTCTGACGTGGATAACAGAATTTTAACTGTAAAAGACAAAATCATAGCCGATGCCGAAAATAAGATTAAAGAGCTCCAACAAGTCATACAGAGCATATCAGGGGAGCCAAGAGCATCAGAAGGCATAGACCCAGCATCAGAAGGCATAGACCCTAATCTGCTTATAATTCCAACTAATTTTCGGGTAGGCCCCAAAAGAAAGAGAACCCAGAGAAGGTTGATATCCCAATGCACCAAAAAAAAAGGCAAACAGGTTGTTCTTAGTGTCGAACCAGATGCTCCTGCACCATCAAAGACAGAAAATACAAGTTCATCACAGATAGAAACACAATGTCATGAAATTAACAAGGTCAAAACCAAAATATTGAAGGTACGGTCGAGAGTAGGTAAGTTGTTATTTTAGAATCCTTAATGACATAGTATTATTTTAATTATCTCAGCAAGCAAAAACATTTTTTAAAAAGAGCAAAGATGATGTGATAGCCGATGCATTGTTGAAGCTCAGTCAGTTAAGGTAACGTAGTTGCCAACCTAAATTCTTAACCCACATGTCAACAATGGATTATTATTGGAGGTTAATGATAATTTTTTTATTTTCAATTTATTAAATACCATTGACTGTATACTTGTGTGTAGGGTGACGGTGCAACCAATATGGGCAAATGATAATTTCACCTTAGATATGCAATCTTTTATGACAATATTTGATTGGACACAATATACCAATGGGGATTGCATAAATGTTTATTGGAATATTCTTGCTAATGAAGCCAAACACTCTAACTCACCATACCACCCATCCATATTTTGTGGGGTTGGATTCCCAGTATGTCCCTTATCTCATTGTAAATTGTTTAAATTATATATTGGATGCAGTCACCATAATAGCTCTATTATTTGTATAGGACTTGTTCGGAATGATGCACGTGGATGCATTGAAACAAACTGCAAAAATAGATGACGACAAGGACATTAGATATATTTTTTGTCCTCTACATAACCAAGATGATCATTGGCATCTAATGGTCATGGACCTGGAGGAACGACAAATAATTCATTATAACTCTCTTGGCACCACAGAACTTTACACTTCTGTTTTTAATCAAACTGTAAGTAACAAATTTCTTATATCCAATAATCATTGTTTATGTATTAATTACTATGGTTTGATATTTGTAGGTGTTGTTTTTTAAGGAGCTGAACTGGTCATACTATCACATATGGCATAAAGGTTTAGAACCATTCTCCGGGAGAGAGTATAAAACGATGCAAGTTATTGGCCCCACACAAAGCAAATCGTAAGTATTAGTGTATGTTCCATAATAATTCTATTTGCCTTTTCTATGATGGATTGTGCATTTGTTTTGTAGGTTGGATTGTGCCTTTTTTTATAATGCGCTATGCAGAGAGTTTGATGTTCCGGAGATCTACAGACTTTGTACAATCTGATATGCGAGCTTATAGATTTAGACTTGGACACAAAATCATGTCTGACAAAAATTTTAAACTATAGAAATAGTGAACAATTGTAATAATTTATTGTAGTAATGATTTACTGTTTGTGTAACTAAAATTTATGGTGAATAAAATTATTGTAAATTAAATTTATAAGAAAGGATACCATACCAAGGCCACTTTGGGCCTGATATCCAAGCATATCAGGCCCAACGGAGGCTGATTGCATTTTAAATTTTTCCCAGCACCTATAAATATTTAAACATTTATTTTCCACCAGATTCTGAGTCCTTGCAACTCCAGAATACCACTAGCGCTGAAATGGGTCCAATCCGATGTGTCTAGGTCCATCAGTGGGTTTTGAGCAAAACCCACTGATGGCCCTCCCCTACTTGGATTTTCATGAAATCAAGTCCCCTGTGAAGGTCATGGTGGGGAGATGGTATTTATGCTGTCAAACATAATTTATACACCATGGATTACGAAGTATGGCTCCGTGCCAGTTGCCATTTTTCTTTTCTACCCTATGGAAGGTGACTATTAAAATTGATGTTATTTTATTATTTTGATCAGGCCCCTGTAAGAATACTTGGAGTTTATATTAGGGGGAGATAGAATACTGCTTTATTAAATGATATTCATATCAGGCCCAACGGAGGCTGATTGTATTTTAAATTTTTCTCAGCACCTATAAATATTTAAATTATTATATGCCACCAGATTCTGAGTCCTTGCAACTCCAGAATACCACTAGCGCTGAAATGGGTCCAATCCGATGTGTCTAGGTCCATCAGTGGGTTTTGACCAAAACCCACTGATGGCCCTCCCCTACTTGGATTTTCATGAAATCAAGTCCCATGTGAAGGTCTTGGTGGGGAGATGGTATTTATGGTGTCAAACATAATTTATAAACCATGGATTACGAAGTATGGCTCCGTGCCAGTTGCCATTTATAAGTGTCAAGGCGACTTTGGGCCTGATATGCTTGGATATCAGGCCCACGTTGGGCCTGATATCCAAGCGTATCAGGCCCACGGTGGGCCTGATATCCAAGCATATCAGGCCCAACGGAGGCTGATTGTATTTTAAATTTTTCCCAGCACCTATAAATATTTAAATTATTATATGCCACTAGATTCTGAGTCCTTGCAACTCCAGAATACCACTAGCGCTGAAATGGGTCCAATCCGATGTGTCTAGGTCCATCAGTGGGTTTTGAGCAAAACCCACTGATGGCCCTCCCCTACTTGGATTTTCATGAAATCAAGTCCCATGTGAAGGTCTTGGTGGGGAGATGGTATTTATGGTGTCAAACATAATTTATAAACCATGGATTACGAAGTATGGCTCCGTGCCAGTTGCCATTTATAAGTGTCAAGGCGACTTTGGGCCTGATATGCTTGGATATCAGGCCCACGTTGGGCCTGATATCCAACCATATCAGGCCCACGGTGGGCCTGATATCCAAGCATATCAGGCCCACGTTGGGCCTCATATCCAAGCATATCAGGCCCAACGGAGGCTGATTGCATTTTAAATTTTTCCCAGCACCTATAAATATTTAAACATTTATTTGCCACCAGATTCTGAGTCCTTGCAACTCCAGAATACCACTAGCGCTGAAATGGGTCCAATCCGATGTGTCTAGGTCCATCAGTGGGTTTTCACCAAAATCCACTGATGGCCCTCCCCTACTTGGATTTTCATGAAATCAAGTCCTATGTGAAGGTCTTGGTGGGGAGATGGTATTTATGGTGTCAAACATAATTTATAAACCATGGATTACGAAGTATGGCTCCGTGCCATTTGCCATTTATAAGTGTCAAGGCGACTTTGGGCCTGATATGCTTGGATATCAGGCCCACGTTGGGCCTGATATCCAAGCGTATCAGGCCCACGGTGGCCCTGATATCCAAGCATATCAGGCCCACGTTGGGCCTGATATCCAAGCATATCAGGCCCACGTTGGGCCTGATATCCAAGCATATCAGGCCCAACGGAGACTGATTGCATTTTAAATTTTTCCCAGCACCTATAAATATTTAAACATTTATTTGCCACCAGATTCTGAGTCCTTGCAACTCCAGAATACCACTAGCGCTGAAATGGGTCCAATCCGATGTGTCTAGGTCCATCAGTGGGTTTTGAGCAAAATCCACTGATGGCCCTCCCCTACTTGGATTTTCATGAAATCAAGTCCCCTGTGAAGGTCATGGTGGGGAGATGATATTTATGCTGTCAAACATAATTTATACACCATGGATTACGAAGTATGGCTCCGTGCCAGTTCCCATTTATAAGTGTCAAGGCGACTTTGGGCCACGTTGGGCCTGATATCCAAGCGTATCAGGCCCACGTTGGGCCTGATATCCAAGCATATCAGGCCCACGTTGGGCCTGATATCCAAGCATATCAGGCCCAACGGAGGCTGATTGCATTTTAAATTTTTCCCAGTACCTATAAATATTTAAATTATTATTTGCCACCAGATTCTGAGTCCTTGCAACTCCAGAATACCACTAGAGCTGAAATGGGTCCAATCCGATGTGTCTAGGTCCATCAGTGGGTTTTCACCAAAACCCACTGATGGCCCTCCCCTACTTGGTTCTACCTGAAATCATGTTCCCTGTGAAGTTCTAACTGGGAAGATGGTATATTTGGTGTCAAAACGTATTTATACCCCATTTCTAATAAGGTATTGCTCCGTGGCAGTTGGCACGGAACCTAGTGACGTGCTCTGGATACCTCCGTTGGTCCGAGCCTATTTGATTTTTTAAACAATCCCAACCGTTACCATGATTGCAGTTTTGAGAAGATAGAAATGGTGCGCATTACAACTTATATACATTGTCTCTTTCCACTGATAAGCACGAACATTGCATTTTGTATTTTGTGATTTATATTTCTGACTAATCACTATGCAATATTATTAATATTCCAGTGACAGTTTCTAATCTTCTCATACACTACATACCACCGTATTATACAACAAAGACTACATACAAAGATATTAAAAGTCCTACACTACGTAATAATTGCATTTACAATCTATACAAGTTTTTGCCTTACAAGACTGGATATTTAATCCAATGTTTGAAAATATTTATCCCTCAAAATTGCTACCATTACATCAATTCTAATCTTTTTCATGTCTCCTTGTTTGAAGTCCATCTTCATATCATATAGGAGACATCGAATGTATTGCATCACAAAAAAGCCACAGTCAACACTGTAAAGAACAACAGCATTTTAATTGTCAATAATTTTTTATCAATTATTTATATTCACACCTTGTGCTCGATTTACCTTGCTTGTTGTTATGGACATTCAATTGTGCGAGAGACCCATCTATCAAACGGATAATGCCTTTCCAAGTTTGGATGAATAGCAGCAACGTGCTCACGACTATATAATTTAAAATCTGATACCTGAACATTGAAGAGGAAATTTTCATTTTCCATCAACTAGCATTTATATTAAAATACAAACAATATCATTATTATTAGATGCTCACTGCTGCTTCAAATTCATATTTGTATTTACTTCCACTTGCAAGAGAATTGTACTGATTGAACGTCATTGATTTGGTGTCGACCACCAGCAAGTGGAAGTGTGCATTATCACTGCACAAAGGTATAAATATATACCTTACCTCTTCATCTCGTCTATCCGTCTTTATCATGTGTTCGAAGGCAAACTTACTTGACGATTTCATTAATGACTACAAATATGCAAAGTCATACATACATAACCAACTAATAAAAAGAATTCTATTTTTAACTATAATCAAATCAATTCCTTACTGTGAAGAATGTTGAACAATATATTGACTTGTTGTATGTGCTTCCAGACGGGAATGCCCCCCTAAATAAAATTTTACAATACGTGTCGATTACATCCCCTCTTGTCAACATTTCTCCATTCACACCAGATAAAAGGGAATACAAATTTAAACAAAAGGGTGGTTCCTCCCAAACTATATCATTTGTAAACCTACAAAGTAAACAAATCACAGATTATTTTTACAAATTCCTTTTTGATAACCTTAGCCCAAATATGTAATCAGATATGCATATATTATACTTTACTATTCAACTATTTCATTTACGTACTTCATTTCCTCCAAGGCTTTTAATAAGTACGCCACCTCTTCGTCTTGTTTTTTTTTCTTGGAAGACTTAAATTGCTTCTTGACATACTATCCATACAAACAAAAAAGCCAATTAGATAATCCATTATATCTAACAAATTGCAAAGAAATTTGCATATATCGTCTTACAGCAATTGCTTGTTTCCTCATTTTGTCATATTTGGCAAACATTTCTACATCCTTGTCTGCCTCTTCATCAGATTTATCTTCCATCATTTGTACAATATTAATTTCTTCTTCCATTTCATCCAAACCTATTTTTCCTTTCCCCTTGCCCACAACAACATATTCTTTGACAAATTTTTTTCCTTCTCCTATACTTGTAACTTTTTCCGTAGGCTCACTTATATGTATATTTCTACGCTGCCTCTTAGGTAAAGTTTTGAGCTACAATGGACTATCAATTGGAGTATCCCTGTAATCATAGCGACTTCTGTCACATCCTCTCCTACTTCTTGTTGTAACACCTACAGGTTCAATTTGAGGATCGTCTACAGGCTCGCTATATTGAGATTCCATGCCTTTTTTTCCAACTATTTTAAGTAACTCTTTCACTCTCTCCTTCAATTGCATGTTCTCCATTGTTAGCTCTTTATTTATGTTTGCTTGCATAATGCAATTACAACAATCCTTATTAATCTGCCTTCCTCCTACACTCACTTCAATTTGTGATGCCTCCATTGCATGTGGACTGTCCTCAACGCCAGCAAGGTTCTCAACCAATGATCTTTCATCTTGGTTAGGGATTAGGTTAATCACAACCTGTAAGAATATTAAACCACATGTTTAAACCATACTTTTTTACCAAACTATAGTCAAAGTATTCTAAATTTACCTCTTCAGATGAAACTTGGTTAATCATTTCTCTTATCTTACTAATATGTGAAGGAATATTCCTCCACTTATTTATTCTGGCTCCTTTTATTTTGTATGGTTTTTGGATTGGAACATGCTCCAAAAACCATGCCTGATTCACCATGACAAGGGTTAACTATTTTATAATTGTTCGCAAAATATTAAAAATTTTCACACAAATTAAACACTTACTGCCAAAAGACCAGCAAATCCCTTTAGGTAAGGGAGGTTGGTGTTAGCATGTTTTGTCTCAGTTGATGAAAATATGTCCCCAATCTTAGGTAATTGTGGAGCCATAAATTCATGGATTGATTCAACCCAGTTGAATCTATCAAGATTCTCAAAATCATCTACTATATCTATAAGACTTAACGGGACCTTATATGTACTAGAAGAAAATAAGACACAAACAAATATATACAAAATATAGAATTTGCAAAATAATAAAACATCATCTTCGACTTCAACGCGATTGCCATAAAATTTAAGCAACTCCTCAATTCTTGATCTAGTAGCTTCTTTTTTGTTTGAGAAGTAAGTTAGAAAAAGGTCACTGGATGCTTTAGCTGAATCAATCGGAATTGAAGCTCCTCGGTCTGCAATACCGAGCAGTAATGAAACGTCTCCTCTTGTGAAGCAAACCGGAACACCTGACCAAGTTAAATTATTATTAGAATTCTACCAACACATACAAAAGTATTAGGAATACCGTGGACATGATGCAATGTCATATCAAGAACTGATACTCCATCGTATCAGGTCCACGTTGGGCCAGATAAGATGCCGTATCAGGCCCACGTTGGGCCTGATACGATGTCGTATCAGGCCCACGTTGGGCCTGATACGATGCCGTATTAGGCCCACGTTGGGCCTGATACGGCATCGTATCAGCCCCAAGTTTAGCAAACACTTAAATTTTACCATACAACTACTTTGTAATTAAAATACAAATTTATAAATTGTACCTGAGAATCTAAAGGTTTGACTACTTGAATCCCAATTTTCAAATATATTTACCAAAATCCCACGGATGTGCTGCATATCTTCTATGTCCAAAAAAATACGAAAGGGTGACTGTTTGATCAGCATTATGTGTCGGTCATGTAAAATAACACCGCCTCCATGCGTTCCTTTCTTCGTGGATGGTTGAAAAAAACTTTTAAAGTGACCGAGGACACTGTTCCAATGCAGTTTCTGTCCAACATCAACTGAACCCTATACTTTATAAAAAAAAAAAATTTAAATCATAGTAGTTCAGCTTCTCAATATCACAGAGTTTGTAAAATGATAACCTTTACAGCTAATTGATGTGGCGAGGATGATGATTCGCCCGATCGACGTCTTTGCGCCATTATGATACTAGCTGATTAATGTAATGTAAACCCTAGAATCCTTCACTGATGGCTCACGAACACTCTTGGTTTTTAATTAAACTGAAATGCTAGCTAGATGGCGCTTGAGAAAAACTCGAACTGATGGCTCAAGAACACTAAACTAGGGTTTCACAAGACCGAGTTGCACTCGCATGTCACGAAGGAGGGAGGTATCCTAATGATCGTTTTTTTTTTTTAATATCTAAGTTTTTTAAAAATGTGGTTCGGATGCCTGGGAATTGATGACTGATCAGAGGTGTTGGTTGGCGGTAGAGTTATATTCGGTAATATACATCACTTACCTGTGCCTTTTGGTAAATACAAAACTGTGATGCGTTTTTTGGTAAATACATTAACTGTAGTACGCCTTTTGGTAAATTGCCCAATTTATTTAATAAAGTCTTCAAGTTGTTTTTTAAAATAAATTAAATTATTAAAATTAATATTTAATTTGGACTTAATTTATTTTTAATTAGTTTGAAAGTTTGGTTTAAATTTAGCTGGCTCTTAATTTAAATTTATATGATTATTTAAAATTTTTACATTTTAAATTTATTTAATTGATCGAGTTTGATAATAAAATTTTTTATTCACGTTGATAAATATTTTTATTGATGAATATTATTCATAATTATTGTTTACGTCATAAATATTAAAAAGTTAAATACGTGTTCAAGTTTATTCAGTTATTCAAATTTATTTAATTAATTAATTTTACATATATTAAACTAAAATCATGCTGCTCAAAACAACTCAACATAGTGTTATTAATGTAATTTCAACCAATTATTGAGGTAGACATGTAATTTCTGCTCTATTTATACCTATTTCTTTGATTGGGAGCAGTTCTGTGGGCCGATTCCGAGGCAGTAAAAGAAAGAACAATGGGAAAGCGAAGCCATGCTCCGCATGCCGCCCAAAAACCTCGAGTCCAACGGCGGTAGTGCTCGCCGATTCAGCAACCCTAATCCTGCCCAAAGCTTACCGCTAGCCGCTGGCCGTGCAATGGCCTCCGTGCGCGCGCGCGATGCTCCGCCACCGCCGGTGATTAGGAAGGCCGGGAGGTACACCGTTTTCATCACCCCTCCCCGCACCCCGAAGCCTTGTGAGGATTCTGGTTCGAAAAGCACGAGCCCTGAGGCCGAGCCTGTTTCCAGCCCTGGAAAGGTGGTTCTTTTACCAGAAACGACTGTCCGTTCGCCGTCGCCGATGGCTCTGGAGGTTTCCTCACCCATAGTTAGCGCTAGCCCTGGAAAGGTGGTCCCTTTGCTTGAGAAGGTTTCTCCTTTGCCGCCTCCGGTGCAGGTCCCGCCGCTTCAAGTCGAGAAGCAGGCCGCCAAGTCATCCGGATCCGTGTTCGGGTTCTTCTGGGACGCCATTACCAGAGTTCAAGATGGTTCCCTTTTGTCCTCCAGATTTCGATATTTGATGCCTTTTTGATGAATTTATGAGGGTTTCCTTGAAGCTTGTATCTTCGGTTTGAATTTCAGCGCATTCAAACTTGGATGAGTGTTTAGCGGATTGGTTCTGCTTAAACCAGTCAAAATATCAGTGGGCCTTGAACGATTACTACGATTATACTGGAAAGGTAAGCTTTTCCCTTTCAGTATCAGAATACAAGTTTATATGTTTTAAAGTTTCGAGCTTTTGGCTTATGATTCTCTCGCTTGAATGTCTTTTGGAAGAACGTCTTCTCTTTTGGAGGCATTCTTAGGTAATTCTAGTATTCATGCCGTTTGAAGAGACGATGTTGGAAGAGATCGAATCAGTTATTTTTTGACTGGGACGATTAGTGTGAGTTTGGTTGATGGTTATTAGGAACCTCTTGCGGTGCATTTAGTTGGGTAGAATAGAATGGAATGGGAATGGTTTATTGCCTCTGTGAATGCTTATTGTGGTGCTTGTTTATACTAATTTGACACAATTGTCGAATGTATTCTGTTCCTGAGGTCTCTCTTTTGAAAATGGTTTGTATAGGCAGTGGTATATAATAACTCTTATCAAGTTTGTTTCTGCCTTCTGTCCACTGCAGAAGGAAAGGGGTAAAGGTGATAAGTTGAAAGAAATAGGTCGTAATGGGCAATCTGTATGACACTTTGCATCAGGTATATTCAGGTCACCTCTCCGCTCCATGTTTATATCTATCCTCTTGTGAATCTTTTCCATCTATATTTGTTGCAGAAAAGCTTCTCCGAATTGGTTCCAAGTTTGAAATTGTTCAGTAGCTATGTATGATGCAACCGTCTCCATATCGGGTCCAACCAAGGGGGCTCAATGTTCTGGTATAGCCAATTCTAGATCTTTTACTAGTTATCATTTTCAGTCATGCTATTCGTAAACCCAGTCGCATTCTCGTGTCTAAGAATGTAGTAGAACTCTCATCTGAAATAATGCTTTGTTTATATAATTGCAAGCAATCAAAGCAATTGTTCTTTCCCATGATGCAATATGTTTGCTGTTGGCGCTCATGTACAATTGAGAATGGAGCTAAAAGCATCGATGCTAAGAGATCTTGTCCTAATTGTGAGAAGTAGTGGATTGCGAGCAATTGGAGGAAATATATCGATTCAATATTCTGATACGATAGTTATGCATTAGCTCTGTTTCTATTTCATAGGTGATAACATAATGACAATAGAAAGAAACCAAAAAGGAAATTGCTGCGACATATTCCAAGACTTAGCTATTTATGCAATCTTGTCACGATGAACTTCCTACTCCAGTGCTAGTTGAGAATGTTGCAGTTGTGCTCGTCATTGAGCTCCACATAGAGATATCGACACTATATGGCTCAATATGCTTGAATGGATTGTTAACAACTGGATCTGTATCTCTTCCCTCCAAGATCTGCACAACACAGTTCATTTTTGGCCTTTCTTCAGGCTGATGATGAATACACCTCAATGCCACTAGACACAATCTCTCGACCTTCTCCCTGTACTTCTCTTCGACTCCACTTTCTTCAATTATGCTCTTTATCTCGCCTTGTTCGAACTTGTTCCACACCCAAACGGGGAACCACTCCTTGCTCTCTGCTTGCTCAGCGTCAAAATTCTTTCTTTTCCCCAACATCTCAAACAGAAGCATGCCGAAGCTGTAGACGTCAACCTTATGGGTGACTGGCGAAGATGACCACATCTCAGGCGCAGCATAGCCAGGAGTTCCCCGACCACCGTATGTGACCACTGAATGAGTCTTCAGCTTGTTCCTCTCACATAACCTTGCCAGTCCAAAGTCGGCTATTTTGGGCACAAATTCTGTTGTAAGAAGTATGTTTGCCGGCTTTATGTCATAGTGCACGATCTTTTGTTGGCACTCCTCGTGCAAATACCGGATTCCTTTTGCAGTGCCAACTGCGATTTCATACAGCTTTCTGAACTCAATCCTCTCTTGTGCTTGATCGAACAAATACTGGTCTAGTGATCCCTTCTCCATGTACTCGTAGACGAGTGCCTTTGTCATTTCGTCGAAGCAGAAACCATAGAGCTTGACTAAGTTGAGGTGATAGGTTCTGCCTATGGTGCCAACTTCTGCCATGAATTGCTCCTCGGCTTTCTTGCTCGAGGTGCCATGGAGGACTTTCACTGCTACTTGTACTCCATTCGGAAACTGGCCTTTGAATACTGTTCCATTACCACCAGAACCCAATTTTTCCACAAAGTTTTGAGTGAAATCTACAAGATTTTGAGGTGTGAATCTAATGGGCTTCTCCTTCATGATCCTAAATAGGAACTCTTCAATAGGCTTCATTTCAATCCTCGATTCATGGCTCAAGGAAGGATCCGTAGATCTAGTTTCCGAACAAGATGGATGCATCATTGCATCTATCGATGACTTTCTCATGTTTTGAACACATCGTATGACCAAAATTGCTATCACGAGTTGGATTATCCCACCAAATATCACTAATACTGTGAAGTTTGAAGTTCAAACTTTTAAACTATTGCAACTCGAACAATAAAGACACTTTTCACTCACATATCGAACCTGAAGTAGAAAATCTTACTTATTATGACAGCAACAGAGAGGCCGCCTGAGCCCGAAGCCATCCCCTCAGTCACGGAGGTAGTTCTTGGATTTCTTTCTGCATAAAAAAAATCTTCTCTTGCAGTAAAACTAGCTTTAGAACAGGTAGATCTCCTTTACACACTCTTTTCTCATCATTGTTTCAGATTGTTTTTTTTTACTGAAACAACTTTTCTTTGTGTGTTCAGATTCAATTTGTAGAATTTTTGAGGTTTTTTTTCTTAAAAAAACTCTTTTGAGAATTGAGTGAGTTCTTATTTCTCCTACAAGAATTGAGAAACAGAAATAAACTGAGGGAAGAAGAAGAGAAACTTACTAGCTTGATCAGTGATCAACAATGGAAGATGTTTTCTTGTTCAGTACAAAAGGGGAAGCCTACAGATGAAGAAAGACTTTCTTTCCTGACACTAAATGGATGAAAGAAATCTTATCAAGAATGAAAGAGACTTGTTAATCAAATTTCTCAAATTTTCTTTTTGAAGTATATTATGCTTGTGTTCTTGATTGGTTAGATGGGGCAGTCGCTGTTTGGTGATGGCTGCTAAGCTATCGTTTATCCTTTGGAAGCTAGTGTGGGTGGCTGATGTTTTGGAGTAAAAAACTTAAAAACAATTTCAATAATTAGGGCAGTTGAAGGTTTGCCTATTCTCAGTGACTTTGAATGTGATAACTGGAACGAAGTGTGAGGGATTATACATTCAAAAGTGAAACCTAAAATCAGCTTTCAAAAAAAAAAATTAAACTTAAAAAAAAATAAAAGATGATCCTTTTTTATTCTAATAGCTAGAAAAAGCTTCTCTTTTTATTTATTGTCAAAATAATATTTTATTTCATCTCAATCTATTTTTATTTATGAAAAAACACTTTTGTTTGATTGCTACATATAGTTGTAACCGGTACTATTTATATATTACAATTAATATTATATTATATTAGTTACATGACTATAATTATTATAATCACACAGTTATAATAATTATGAGATTATATCGGTTATACGATTATTGTAACAATTATAAGATACCGGTGAAAATAAAAATGGATTGATATCAATTTGGACGTTATTTTTATAATAAATAATTTTTTTTATATAATTTTAATAAAAAAGAATGTTTTTCCAAAAAATTTTATCTAATTTTTATATATTTAATAGTAAAGTCCCTTTTAATTTTTTATTCTAGATTTCAAATTCAGTTCCGCTATTTTGTCACCTACCCCAACTTTGAAAAGTCCATTGAGTATAGGCTGCAACTTTGAATTCAAGTTCACGTAGGCATCACCTAATTAATTTAATTAATTTTGAAAGCTGATTAATTTTTTTTATTTGTCAACCAAATAAATATGGAATAGGATTTAGGATTTAAGATTTTAAAATAAAAAATATATCTTCAGAATATTCAACCCAAATTTAAACTCTAATCTTTCTCAAAACGTAAAATCATTCACTTTCTATCATCTTCATCTATAATAAGTGAATTGTATTATTTTTTTGCACATTTCACCAGCCCTTTGATCAATTTGACTAGCATGGTGAACATTTTAACTAACTCAAGATGAATCAAACTTTTAAAATGATTGTTCCAGTATGACTTGGTTTATTTTTTATAAGCTTGAGTTTATTTAAAATTTAACTTAAGCTTGATTCATTTAAATGTTATCAAACTCTCAATTCAAGTTTGACTTGAACTTAGTTCGAGCTTGATTAGTTTAAATGTTATAAAGCTCTCAATTCAAGTTTGTTTGATTGTTTGAAACTTTTAATTATTTGATTGGTTATTGAACTTAATAATTCAAAATTATTTATTTATTTTATTATATTTTATTATTTATTTATCATATTGATAAGAGTTTTATTAATGAACATTGTTTGTGAATATTGTTCACGAATGTTGTTCACGAATATTGTTCACGAATGTTGTTCATGAACATTATTCATAAACGTTAACGAGCTGAACATATATGTGTTTAAGTTTGTTTGTTAGTTTAATGAGCTGTTCAAGGTTGTTTGTTTAATTAATTTAATGTATATTGAACAAACATAAATAAACTTCTATCAAGTTGAACACCAAATTTGTTTATGAATGCTTAGTTTATTTATAACTCTATAAAGAAGGAGACCATGTGTAGCTGTAGAACCATAAAGGCAAGGAATGTTAAAATGCAGAAGTGCCCTAAACGAAGGAAGTCCGAAGGCAGGCAAAACATCAAAGGTAGGACTTCGGCGGGTAAATGTTTGAAGATGTGTATCTAGGACTTCGGTGGGCAAACGTCAAAGCTAGTCCGAAAATAAGGAAGTCCGGAGGCAGGTGGTATCTTGGACTTCTGCTGCGACTTCGATCGACTCCAACTCCGACGTCTTCCGCTGCCTAATCCTCCAGAACCAATTCAAAGATAGACACTTACTAGCAAAATGACCTCTCTCTCCACACTCATAGCACGCACTTCATATCTGATGCTCCATGACGGTCTCGACCACGACTGCTTGAGTTATCGGACAACCAGCCTCGGTCCTTCGACTTAAGAGGCCCTGGGCGAAATAATAAAATGAGATCCCAAATGAATTTCTAATAATATATAATTTATCTACAATGACTTCTTCTAGCATTTCTATTTGCAAAATCTTCTATAATATTATCAGTTTCAAGATTTTCCAAGATGTCTTTCTCAATACATAAAATTGCCAATCCATTTAATCTTTCTTGAGACATTGACGATCTCATATATGTTTTTAATAATTTTAATTTTGAAAAACTCCTTTCAGCCGATGCTACTGTAACAGGCATAGTCAACAAAATTCTATAAGCAATTGCAACATTTGGATAACAATCTACACTTTGAACAAATTCAAGAATATCAATTGCAGATATTATCATATTGGTAAAGTCGTTTGTAATATTTTTAATTCAGTAAATAAATCATCTAACTCAACATCTGATGAGTTGTCATGAGTTAGAGTAGATTTTAAATTGACACAATATTTTCTTAATTCATCATCATCCAAAGTTCTTAATGTTTTTGAATCAAATAAAAAACCAAATATATTTTCAAAGGTTTTCATTTGCTCGAATCTACATTTTAAAGAAGCAATTGTCATGTCCACAACAACAATAAAATAGTCAATTCTAAAAGACTCTTCTAATGATAGTGAAACTTCATTATCTACTCTTTCATTAAATTGTTTTTTCCTAAAAATACGGCGCTTTGTTGTAAATATTGGCTCTATATTCATATCTAATGCAAGATTCTTAGCAATAGTCAAACTTGCAGCATAACCATCATTCCTATACTTTTCAAAAAATGAGATTACACCTTCTAATTGTTTCATGGCAGAGTCTATGCACATAGATTTTGATTGTAATTTCTTACTCACCATGTTTATAGCAAATAAGATATCATACCAAATGACCATACCAAGTAAAAATTCAAATTTTTCGATTGAATTAGCTAAACTTTCAGCTTCACTTATTGACTTTGCATCATCACAAATATTATTTAATTCAAGTAAAGCTACTCTCACTTCCACAATTTGAAATCTAATAGCTTGAACACTTTTAATACGACTTTCCCAACGAGTATTCGACAAAGATTTGACGGTTAATCCCTTCACATTATTAAGTAAAATTTTCCATCTCTTAGGAGAACTTGAAAATAATGTGTATATGCGTTGCACTACTCCAAAAAAAGAAACAGCTTTAACACAAGAATGGGCCATATCACTAAGAGTTAGATTAAGACTATGACAAGCACATGCATATACAACGCTCTTGGATTTATTTCAAGTAACCTCTTTTGAACTCCTTGGTGTTTTCCTTTCATATTGGAACCATTATCATAACCTTGACCTCTAATATTTTCAATACTAAGATCAAGTGATTTTAACACATTTTGTAATTCGTTAAAAAGTCCTAAACCTGATGTATCATCTACTTTTAGAAACTCTAAAAAGTACTCCTCTATTTTCACTTTATTACCTAACATATTAACACATCGTACTATAAAAGTCATTTGTTCTTGATGACTTATATCTGGGGTACAATCAAGAATTATTGAAAAATATTTCGCTTCTTTAATTTTATTAATGATAACACTTTTAACATTATTAGCTAAAATAGAAATCAACTCATTCTGAATTTTATGACCTAGGTAATGATAATGAATTTCATTACTTTGAATACGTCTAATATGATCTTGCATCACATAATCGAATTCAGCAATCATTTCAATCAACCCCAAAAAATTTCCATTATTGTCTTGATAAAGTTTTTCATTAGATCCTCGAAAAGCCAAACAACGTTTAGAAAGACATTTTACAGTTGCTATTATTCTTGTTATAACTTGTCTCCAACGCTCTTTTTCTTTGGAAATTTCTCGTTGTAGGTCTTTATCAATTATTAGATTTTTATCTAATCGCATTTTTAATTCATTCCAAGTGTTCATGTTAGTTATATGTTCAATAGTGTTTTCATGTTCTTTAAGTCGTTCACTAAGATGTTTCCAATCTCTAAATCCATCCTTTGCTAGTGAACTTCTATTGTTTTCAGATTTAAACAACTTGCAACAAAACAATAAACTTTATCTACATATTTACTGTAAACCAACCACTTTCGGTCTCTTATTTCTCCATTACTTAAATGTCTAGAATAATGAGTATAAGAAAAATGCCTAGAAGTGTCGTCCAAAGGATATATAATATTCATTTCTCTTATAGGCCCTTTTTCAACTAAAATATCACGTGCATTGTTATCAAGATTATCCCAATTTCTTGGATCATATATATCAAGTGAAGAAATAAATTGTTCATCAATGTCAATATTCTCATTATCTACCCTATTTAAAACATTTTCATGCTCACTCAAATTTTCTCTTTCTTCATTAACTTGTGAATCTCATTACACTCATCTACATCATTCACAGTCACAGTTGAATTTTGTGCATTTTCATCATCATGAGAACTTTTAATAAAGAATTTATTAATAGCACCTCTTTGTGATTTAGTCAATTGTTCTAGTTTTTTTTCTTTTTTTCCTTTTCTCACATCCAGAAAGATGTTTTTTAGGCAACATATTATAATATACAAAACCACAACAATTATAAAAAAAAATATATAATTCAAATTATTTCACTAGTAAAGGAATAATAGCACCTGGAATATGATAGTTTTCAATATTAATGGAAATATCCTAGGTCATTAAGTTAAGCACCTCATCAAACAACACCTGTTAAAAAAAATTAAATCATTATCAAATTAAAATTAATTAGTAAAATTATGATACTTAAAGAAACAACAATACTAATTATAATAACACAAGTTCAAGCGCATAAGTTCAAGCAGAGTAAGTACTTTAGAGGTTTCTTGAACAACCAAGAGTATAAAAAACATTATGAATTTCTATTTCTCATAGAGTAAGTGCTCCAGTGCTATAATTCTCTAAGATATATAATCTAAGGGCTTCAATCATAAGTCCTTTGGCAATTTTCTCTTCTTAGTTTTGTAGGATTATTGATAGTTTATTTGACATTGACTAAAGGGATAGCTCATTCACCTAATTAACTAAAGGGATTTAACGAACAGAACACATAACATATCTTAAGTTGTGAAGTTCAAAATTCTAGAAAAATGCAAAAGTTATTCAGTAGAGTTGAAACTCATGACAGGTTACAAAAAGAAAAGGACACAATAAGAAATGCAGAATTATACAAATTGCATTTCATAACCTTTATCTAAAGGTAGGTAAAGACGTGACGTTTAGAAGCTGTCCCTTATTTGATGATAGACAAACAATATATATATCAAAGGAATTTACTTACCCTTGGGGAATGACAGACAGTTTGTTGGCTTTATTTTTTTTTTTTTCAATTGAACTAGAAAAATAATAATCTTGCAAACAAGGCACAGTAGAGCACAGTAGATTGATCTAGGGCACATGGTTCTAAATTCAGTTCAACTGTTCGCTTTCAGATGCCATCAACATAATTCATCTGGTCAGGACAACGAGACCGTGATGCAACTAATTATGCAAGCAGTGAAGCAAATTTACAAATCAACTTGTGCTTAAGACTTTAAACAATTTAGAGGTATAAATACATGTTACAATTTTTATGGAAGTCAAAAACCTAATAAAAAAAAGTTCATTTCATCTTAAATTTCTGTCACAAATCAACTTGCAGCTACTTTGTGCTACTAACTACTAAGGTCACAAGTTCTAAGAATCTAAGGTCAACATGTGTGATGCAGCTTAGCTAATTAGTAAAATTATTAAGAAATAGTAATTCTTCGAGTAAAGAAAAGAGCAACAGCACCTTAGCTTAGCCTAGCACCAGTCACCAAACACCACTGTTCTCCTCCAAAAAATCAAATCTAACCAAAATTTGAGAGCAATTTTTCACAACGAATCAAGACAATAGACGATCAAAGCTCAAATTCACAATGAAAATTCTAAATCAATGGGTTGTATTTATCATCTCTGTGGATACAAAAACAACGGTAAAAAAATCTTGAGAAGTGACAGAAATGCAAAAGAAAGAAGAGATGCGACAGAATCAGTCACAGAAATAACCGTTGAAGAGAAGAAGAAGAGTCGAGAGGCGACAGAGAGAGAAGACATACCTGATAGCTGATACCTTGAGTTCTCTTTCTCATAGCCGTAGGCACAGGTGCAGGCGGGAGGCGGCGTCGCGGCGGCGTCGGCGCCGCAGCGACCAGCGAGCTTTCCTTTCCATCGCGTCGCGGACTCGCGCAAGTGCAGGCGACAGAGCAGTTCGCAGAAACAATTTTTTTTGCCCTAATCTAAATCTGTTTTCATTTCTATTATAACTATAAATTATTAAACATAATATTTTTTAAAACAAAATTTTGGGCCCCTTCCAAATTTAGGCCCAGGGTCATCGCCCAGGATGGCCCTCCTCCAGGGCCGGGCCTGCGGACAACTCTACTCTCCATCCATTTTTACCTATAAGAAAGCAACCATATGAAGTAATCTAGGATAAAAACCAACTCGGAAAAAAAGGCAATGAATAAACTCTGGATTATAGAGCAGGCACATGTGTACATATCAAAGTTTCTCCATTTAAAAGATTATAACCTCCAGCATCAATTGAAGCACATGATAAGATGTTTCTCAAATCATAGTTAATAATGCACAATCATTGTTACTTTATCAAGATACACACACATAAAGTGATACTTCATGTGTGATATATATATAAATTGAATAGAGATCATTTTTCACAGAAAATAGTAGTTAGCGCAATTTGATTAGTGTTAAATATATCTTATCAAGTGTAAACCATGCAAATTTTTCAGTATCTATAGGACAAAAAGGAAGTTTATGAGAGATCTTTGGATAAAATGTGGAAAAGATTAATGAACACCAATTAACTCCATTCTAACCAAAACCCCCCACCCAACAGAAGAGGACCAAACATTTATGAGTGGAAAGTCCTTTCAGAATACTTCAAGAAGAAGTGCATGCTTGCAGCTGTAGTAAATTAGTCTGTACTGATATAAGAACAGATACAACTAGTTAATCTCAATCACAAGTAAGCGATTAATAGTAAATAGCAGAAAGGAAATATTTGTTTGCACTGAAAGGATAATGTCACACATTTGAAGAGTTAAGAAAGACATGCACATTAAACTCTGAAGGATTTTCAAGATCGATGATACTGGAGAAATTAGTTAGTGACCCACTGAAAACATAAAGTGCATTAATACGGGGAACAGCAGGTGAGCCAGGAATAGTACAAGGACGAAAATTAAATGATAAGGCAGTTAAAGTTAAAAACAGAGGTGACGGTGAAATTTAAATACTATGCGTCTAACCAAGCCACTCCTTTACTCTTGATCGGTCCATGTCGATCGAATCCCAGAGTTCGATTTTTTTATTTTTCTTATGCACAGCTCCCAGTATATATTTAGCTAGTTCTATACCAATTAAATCTCAGGACTCAATTTTCTCATTTCTTTTGGGCACAGCTTCCCATCTACTCCCGGCCGGCTTCATACCGGTCGGATCCCATGGCTTAGTTCCCTCACTTCTCTCGAGCACAACTTCTTGTCTACTCTCGATCGACCCCATGTCAGTCGAACCCCAGGACTCTATCCCCTCACTACTCTTGGGCACCGCTTCTCGTCTACTCCCAACTGACCTCATGCCGATCGGACCCCAGGATTTAGTCCTCTCACTTCTCTCGGACACAACTCTCAATCTACGTCCAACCGACTCCATGTCGGTCAAACTATTTCTAGGAGATAATGTTTTTTGAGAATCGTAACTGCTTGTTAGAAAGTAACGGTTGTTTTCAAGGAATATTCTGACACTATGTCATAAGCATGAAGCAAAGTGATCCTGTCTGAAATATGCGAGAAGGTGTGCTGACTTCGATGAACGGTGGTTCCGAGGAAGATGAACTCCTAAAAATCCGGAAGAGTTCCTCAACAATCCTGTGCATAGTGAGACGAACCAAAAAAGCATCAGTGACCTAATACCGGGGTGAAAATTCCTGACTAAGCCCTCTGACACTCAAGTTAGTTCCCTCTCTTAAAGGTGGAAGAAGAAGTACAGTAATGCAAGTACTCAGAAATAGAGTTTTGGATGCTAGAGTTGCATACCTTACTAATGGAAAGGATTCCCCTTTTTATACTACCTTATATAACATCCATAGTCATGAGGTGGTCCCCGGTTTGTTAAAGTTTATTAGAAGATGAAGTACCACTTTATGCTTCGTGCAATATGTTGGTCCGGTGGGCCAAAGAGGGTTGAGTTGCCTGAAACAACAAAATACCTTTCTCGACCTTCCAACATTGGTTAGCAGCAATAGCAAATAAAATAATACAGAAATAACAACTTAAATAAAATCAGTAAAAGACACCAGAATTTACTTGATTACAACCTAGGTGGTTGTTAATCTAAGCCAAATGAAAGCTCTTAAGAATCTCCTTCGGTGAAGGCGGAGAAACCTCTTACACTCGTTAACTGCTCAGACTATTGCTAGGAAATCAATACAGAAGTTGTTGTGTCTTTTCTAGGTCCAGGGGTCTTTTTATAACCCTTGGAAAAACTTATCCTCAGGCTGAAGGTATCTTCAATAGAGCTGGAAGACGCCTCTAGCGAGGCAAAGGATAAAACTTTATCCTTTGTGCCAACGGCCAGATTGCCTGGTCGAAGGCGCCTTCCATAGCCATGGAAGATGCCTTCCATGGCTGGTTGAAGGCGCCTTCATCCATTAAAGGCGCCTTCTGCCTGAAGGTCGCAGAGGCGCCTTCATGTTGAAGGCGCCTCTAGCAGCTCTATAGCTCCATTCTAGCTCTCCTGCTGCTTCGATCGCCTGGGCGATTTCAGCCAATGGAATATGGCTCACCCTAACCCAATTTCCGACCTTCTCCTCGAGCAGGCTTCCACTTCGGCTTCTCATTCCTCGAACATCGTGCACATCCTTCTCGTCCACCGGTGTACTCTTCTGCAGCGTCTCGTCCTTCGGAGGCACCGAGCCTATCGGCTCTCTCCCGTACCATCCTTCTTGCTAGCCGTATCTTTCGCTCAACTTCCTGTGCTCCTAAGCTTCTGCACACTTAGACACAGGGATTAAAACATAACAGGACCTAACATAACTTGGTTGATCACACCAAAAACAATCTTGGGGTTCCAACAATCTCCCCCTTTTTTTATGTGAACAATCCAAGTTAAGTTAGGGTAAACAAATATAATGTTAAAGTAATAAAAATACAAGTATGCAATAAAGTGCAAAAAGATTTTCAAATTAAATTTTAAAATTTAAAATTTTAACCACTACCTCCCACTAGACTTAATTTTCTCTTCTCTCCCTCTGATCACATAAAAAATTAGGGTAACAAAAAAGCTAAGGGTAACTTTCCAAGAACAAAAAGTAAATATTTTTTAATTTTATTTTTGAAAAATCATTTTTATATCACTTAGAAAAATTACAATAATTTTTTGAAACTCTAAGTTATGAAATTGACAAAAATTGAGAGCATTATTTTAACTAACTATTTCATGTTTATCAGTTTGTCAATTAAATATTTTATTTTATTAATCGGCTTCCAGGCTGTGGCCAGACACTAGGCCTTCTTGGTTATTGGATTATTAACCACTTCTAGACAAAGCCTCATAATGAAATTAAATATTTAATGTACTCTCTGAAAACCCTAAGTCTAATTAAACTTTTAATTAAGACAAGTCTTTGGAGCCTAATATAGGTTTAAGCCTACTGGATTAATTAAAAATCTTTTGGGTATATATTTCTTTGAAATTTTCATAACTTGTCCTTTGTGATATTTAAAATACCAGTTCAAATTATATCTTTTATTGTTTTGATTAAACGAACATGTACGATTTTTCAAGTCTACTATTTCTTTTTATAAATTATCATTCTCCAAGTATGCCTATTACATATCTAAGGACAAGATTTTACTAGAATTAATTTTAATTCTTTATTTTTTTTATAATTTGCAACAAACTTTAAATAATAATTTAACGAATTTAAACATCTTCTCGGGAGGAAGAGATCGTACCTGACTTACCTTGTCGATCTCGTTGTCCGTGGCTCCCCTAACTGCTGCTTTCTTCCGATGTCGCTCCCCCTTCATCGATGCTCTCGATGCTCATTTCGGAAGAGCTTTCTTCGTGTTTGTCTTCTTGATGACTTGCCATCAACACAAGCCTGGAAAAGGCTTCGACCTCCGATTGGACGATGTTTCGTCCCACGTCGCCTTCAGGATCTTGTATTTGTTCTTTTGGACGAGCTTCTTGTTCTTGCCTTTGTCCTTCGTGTTGATCATTAACTTAGGGCAGTTGTCTTTAACGTACCCTTCTTCATTGCAGTGATAACATCTGATTGTCCTTATCTTTTTACCCTATGGATGGTTAGATTTTCTACATTTAAGTAACTTTTTAAAACGTCTTATCATCATTACCGTTTAATCGTTGTCAAGAGAGGATTCTGACGTTTGTTCGTCCATCTTTGCCTTAAAGGCAATATTGTGCTTGACTCCTTTGGATCTGCACATCTTATTTCGTGGACTTCAAAGGTAGAAAATAACTCTTCTAACGTAGTTGAATCTAAGTCCTTAGATATGTAATAGACATCTACTAATGATGCCCATTCAGTACTTCTAGGGAATGCGTTAAGCGCGTACCTTAGCGAATCTCGGTTACTTACATTTTGTCCAAGATTCATGAGTCCAGTGATGAGCTCCTTGATCCTTGAATGAAGGTGTGCAACTATTTTGCCTTGTTCCAATTTGATGTTGCTGATCTGGTTTCTGAGCAAATCCCGTCTTGCAAGTTTTGCCTCCGAGGTTCCTTCGTGTAATTCCAGGAACTTCTCCCAGAGCTCTTTCGCAGACTCGTAAGCTCCAATTCGATTGACCTCTTGTGGCGTTAGAACGCTTAGCAGATGGAACTCTACTTTTCCGTTTGCCACGAAATCAACTTGCTCCTTTTTAGTCGAGTGGTATTTATATTTACCTTCAGGTGCTACAAAACCAAACTCCATTATTAAAAATAAATTGAAATCAGTCTTGAAAAATACTTCAATTTTATTTTTCCAGTTGGCGAAGTCCCCCTCGAACTTTGGTGGATGGATGCTTGAACCGACCATCTCGTGTGTTTCGTTCGGCAGTTAGTCCTCCTGAAGTTGTTAGACTCTGATACCACTTGTTGGTCCAGTGGTTGGCTGGAGAGGGTTGAGTTGCCTGAAATAACAAAATGTCTTTCTCGATCTTCCAACTTAGGTTAGCAGTAATAGTAAATAAAATAATACAGAAATAACAACTTAAATAAAATCAGTAAAAGACACCAGAATTTACTTGGTTACAACCTAGGTGGTGGTTAATCCAATACAAATAAAAGCTCTTAAGAATCTCCTTCAATGAAGGTGAAAAAACCTCTTACACTCGTTAACTACTCAGACTATTGCTATGAAATCAATACAGAAGTTGTTGTGTCTTTTCTATGTCCAGGAGTTTTTTTATAGCCTCTGAAAAAACTTATCCTCAGGTTGAAGGTGCCTTCCATAGGGCTGGAAGGCGCCTCCAACGAGGCAAAGGATAAAACTTTATCCTTTCCATCAACGGTCAGATTGCCTAGTCGAAGGTGCCTTCTATAGCCATGCAAGGCGCCTTCCATGGCTAGTTGAAGGCGCCTTCTATAGCCATGGAAGGCGCCTTTCATGGCTGGTTGAAGGCGCCTTCATCTATTGAAGGCGCCTTCTTCCTGAAGGTCGCGGAGGCACCTTCATGTTGAAGGTGCCTCTAGCAGCTCCATAGCTCCATTATAGCTCTTCCGCTGCTCTGATCGCCTGGGTGATTTCAGCCAACAGAATAGGGCACACCCAAACCCAATTTCCAACCTTCTCCTCGAGCAAGCTTCCCATCCCTCGAACGTCGCGCACATCCTTCTCGTCCATCGGCGTACTCTTCCGCAGCATCTTATCCCTCGAACGCAACGAGCCTGTCGGCTCTCTCCCGTGCTGTCTTTCTCGCTAGCCGCGTCTTCCACTCGACTTCCTGTGCTCCTGCACACTTAGACATAGGGATTAAAACATAACATGACCTAACCTAACTTAGTTGATCACACCAAAAATAGTCTTGGGGTTCCAACAATCTTCCTTTTTTTTATGTGAGTAATCCAAGTTAAGTTAGGGTAAACAAATATAATGTTAAAGCAATAAAAATACAAGTATGCAATAAAGTGCAAAAAGATTTTCAAATTAAATTTTAAATTTTATCCTAGACTTAATTTTCCTTTCTCCCCCTTTCTCCCTTAGACTTCGTCCCTCAGATATACCAACCTCATTGACTCCTGTCTCATGCCATCATTCTCATCAACTGCGTCTTCCACTCAACTTCTTACTCTCCTAAGTTTCTGTACACTTAGACACAAGGCATCAAACACAACAAGACCTAACTTATCTTGGTTAACCACATCAAAACTATCATGGGGTATTTACAACTAGATCTCTCTCCTCTAGTACTTACCTCCATTTACCTACTAAAAATTTGGTCCTCTATGTTGGTGCAGGCTGCACTGATAATCAGGTTTTGATGTATGACAAATAGGTTAAAGTTAGATGTATTGTTTGTCTAATCTTTCTGTTAGGATGTATACTAAAAGTCTAGCTTTTGGTATAAACATTTATTTAGAAATAAGAATCACATTGATCAAATGTCTACATTTATGATAAATGTAGTTGTTCAATTAATTTATATTGTAGATAACATGGTGTGTGGTGTCACACACAGAGGATCATGTTATCAGTACCTTATAAATTATAAACAGTAGCTCACGACCAAGATGGAAAGGAACAAACCATTGAAAGGTCGTAGTATAATTAGGTATTAGTTTATCTTAACTATATAATTACACTAGTACACTTAGAGTGTATTGAGTAGGACCATTAAAGGTCGTTTCTTTTTATACTGACTTTATAAAGGAACAAAGACCTCAGTTATTATGGAAGTGTGTGCTCTTAATCCTAATATAATAACAAACACATATATTTGATATTTATTTCTTTAATTTATCAATGGGTGAGATTTAGTTCGATAAATCAATAAGCCCGATAAGTTGGGAAATGATATCACTTATAGTGTGTGTTGTTGATTATAGAAGGAAACTGTGTCCTAGTAATCTAGGTTGAGAATGTCCCCAAGAGGAGCTCATAAGGATTGTCATGTTAAACCCTGTAGGTGGACTTAGTCCGACATGACGATGAAGTTGAGTGGTACTACTCTTGGAGCTAGATATTAATTAAGTAAGTTGTCAGTAACTTACTTAATTAGTGGGCATTTGTTATCTTAAACACAGGGAGACCAACACACTCATAATAAGAAGGATCCCAAAATGTAATTTGGGATTGGTGCGGTAGTTCAATAATAGTTCTTTAGTGGAATGAATTATTATTGATGAAATTAAGTTGTGTGTTCGGGGTGAACACGGGATGCTTAATTTCATCGGGAGACCAAAACCAATTCCTCCTCTCGGTCCCTATCGTAGCCTCTTGTATATAGAGATTTATACCCACCACATACCCACCTTCTTACCCATCCAATGGTGCCGGCCAAGCTAGCTTGGAACCCAAGCTAGGGCCGGCCAAGACTAAGTGGATGAGCCAAGTTGGTGGCCGACCACTAAAATATTAAAAAGGATTTTTATTAAAATTATTTCTTATGTGGATATCATATTTTTAAAAGAGAGTTTAAAAATTAAAAATTTCCTTTTATAGCTTTCTACAAAAGATTAAGAGAAGAGATTAATCTCTTTCCTTATTTGTAGATTAAAAGGATGGTTTTAATTTTTTGTAAAAACTTTCCTTATTTGTAAATCATCTACATGTTTAAAAGAGAGTTAAAAATTTAAAATCTTTCCTTATTTGTTGATTAAAAGGTGGATTTTAAATTTTAAGAAAACTTTCCTTTTTAACCATGTTCATGATTTAAAAGAGAGTTTAAAAATTAAATATTCTCTTTTATAAGTTTCTACAAGAGATTAAGAAAAGATTTGATATCTTTCCTTATTTGTAGATTAAAAGATATTTTAATTTTTAGAGATAACTTTCTTTTTATCCACATGTTTAAAAGAAAGATTTTAATTTAAAAAATTTCCTTTTTACCAATCATGAAGGGATGAAAATTATTGGAGATATTTTTTATAAATTTCTAGAGACAAATTAGGAAGTTTTAATTAATTAAAATTCTCCTTGTTTGTAGCTTTAATATGGCCAACCATTATAATTGATGAGAAGAAAATTATTTTTAATTAAATAAATTTTCTTTTTCAATGGCAAAAGAATTAAGGAAGTTTTTATTAAATTTTCCTTATTTGCCAAGACCAAGGATTATAAAAGAGGGGGTAGAGGAGGCTTCAGAGTGAACGACTCTATTCTATTTTTCCTCTCTTTTTTCCTTGGATGTGGTCGGCCTCTCCTTTTCCTCTCCTCTCCTTTGTGTGGCCGAAACCTTCTCTTGGTGGAGATAGCTTTGGTGGCCGGATCTAAGAAGAAGAAGAAGGAGAGAAAAGAAGTCTCTTTTCTAACATCCCTTGGAGCATTGGTGGTGGTTGAATCTCTTCATTCTTGGAGGTGCTCATGTTGTGGCCGAACCTTGCAAGGAGGAGAAGAAGGTGCTTTGGTGGTTTCTCATCTAGGAAGATCGTTGCCCAGACAACGTCCGAGGTTAGAAGAGGAATACGGTAGAAGATCTAGAGGTTTTTGCTTGCAAAAGAAAAGGTATACTAGTATTTAATTTTCGCATCATACTAGTTTTATTTCTTTGTAAAAATACCAAATATAAGAGGCATGCGATTCTAGTATTTCGAATTAGTTTTCGATGTTGTGTTCTTTTGTTTTTCTTTTCCTTGTGATTTGATTATTCCTTTTGGTTGACCTAAAGTTATTTAAGGAAATTAAATATTAGCTTTCCTTAAAAGGCTTTGTCTAGGCGGTGGTGGTTGTTCCCACATCCAAGAAGGTCATGTGTCTCGCCATGCAGTCCTGGAAGCCAATTTTGGAAATTAATATTTAATGGAATTAATAACCTAGGTGATTTGGATCGAACGTGTTAAGTTCCGCAGGAGATCCAAGTCTAAACCTAAAAGAACAAATAAATTAAACTTAGGATCAAACGTGTTAAGTTCCGCAGGCGATCCGAGTTTAATTTAAAAGAACACATGGTAGCTAGGAAAAGGTTCAGACCTTTGTACAAAATTTTTGTACAGTGGAACCATTAGGTTTTCCGAGTAGCAACCAACACTTTCTACCAAGTGTGAGGAATTAATTGGTCTGAAGGACTTAACACCAGGTTGAAATCCAACTAAGTCTGCGAGATCTGATAGCTAGTACGAAGTCCAGATAGGTCTGCGAGAACCAATATATGGTAGGAAGTCCGGTTGGATCCATGGAACCTGACAACCAGCCAAAGTTTAGTTGGGTCTACAGGACCTGACAACTGGCGGGAAGACTTGGTGGGTCAAAGACAAAGTTAAGCGATTGCAGTTAGTAAGTAGAGATAAGCAACTGGAAGAGAGATCCAATGAGGGCGTGTTCCCGATTGAGAGAACTATAGGTGTCGATTCAGCTTATTTCCATTTGGGAAACCTAAGATGAAACCTTGACTAACTATGAGGTGGTGGAACTATATGTGTTGACTTAGCCAGACAATAAACCTATGAGGTGCCCGGAATGGGCCTATATAAAGGTCTTCGACCAGCAGCTTCAGAACATCAATTGCTACAACTTTCATACTCACGCGCTGCTCCGAAAAGGTCACCGAGATACTTAAAAGCTGCACTGATAACCTGCGCTCAAGTTTTCAAAGTTGTATTGTCGGTATAATTTAATTATGCAATTATACTTAAATTCTGTAATTGTTTCATAATTATAGTGATTGCCCAACGAAAGCACTCAGCGAATCCGAGCCTTAGAGTAAGAGTCGTCGAACACTTCGAACCAAGTAAAACCACCTGTGTTAGCATTCGCTTTTCGTCTCTGTTCTTTTTCGCTGCGTACTCTTGATTTCTGAAAAAGTGAAAAATGTTATTCACCCCCTTCTAGCGTATTTACAGTCCTACACTCCAGACCTGTTTGGACTTTCTTTGGTCCTGCTTAGTGTTTGATCAATCTGATCGACTAAGACTTACCTGCAGCACTGAGTTAGCACAATAATATAAAATAGTAAAGTAAAACATTGTTAGCAGTATTAAGAATTCGCTGGTCCGGTTGACCAGTCGATCACACATGCTTAGAGTTTACTCTTCCAAGACTTCTCATTTCCTAGGGTTATCTCCCCTTAGGGTTGCCTAACTTCACTCACTAGGACTTCCATTGTCTAGCTTCATTCATCAGAACTTCCACCACCTAGCTTCACTCACTAGGGAATATCTTCACTCACTAGGACTTCTATTGTTTGGTTTCACTCACCCAGACTCCCACCACCTACCTTCACTCACTAAGACCTAACTTCACTCACTATGAGGTCTATTGTCTGACTTCACTAACCAGGACTTCCACCACCTAACTTCACTCACTAAGGTCTAATTTCACTCACTAGGACTTCTCCTTGCGTAACCTCCAGTTAGGACTAGTCACTCAGTAGACTTCTCATCTATCTAATCTCCAGTTAGGACTTAGTCTTGCCTAAACTCAGTTAGCACTAGTCACTTAGTAAACTTTTCATCTGTCTAACCTTCGATTATGAGTTCACTCTTCTGAACATCAAGCCCTGTTTGGATTAACCCTTAGTCAACTTGATCCGATATTGATATTGTCAAATATTGAAACCCTAGAAAAAATATATATATATAACTTGGAACTATTACCATTTTACAAAACCAGTTTCTCAAATAAATTGAAAGTACCTCAAGGTGCACGATGTTAAAAATGTCTAATCCCCTATAAGCATGGTTATTAATAATTGATCCCATTTAGTTTGAATTGATGATAATGATAATGGTTCTCAAAAATGACAGTTGATTTATTTCTTTTATTTGTAAAATAGAAGGGAAAACTCATGAAGAGAAACCACTGAAACTAGTAGACTTGGAAAGAAACTGATAGACAAAAAAAACGAAAAGAAAAGAAAAGGAGAGAAGCATAGCTTAAACAAGTTTGAAAACAACACCTTGATTAATAAAATTGAATAACATAATTAATTGCAAACAATTTTTTTCTCAATACTAATATTGCAACTTATCATCTAATATTAAACCGTCAAACAATGAATTCATATATTAAATATATCCATGCATTTCCCCGTAAGGTTGTGATTCCTATGGCATCAGGTCGGGAGAATGAAATGCGCCGAGGGAAGGCTTCTCCAGGGATTGTTAGCCATCTTTTCATTGAACAAAAACAGCACAAGCAATGTACAGCTTGCACCTAAACCGGGCAAAAAGCACTACTGTGCACGATTTTGGTTGGAAATTCCTATCAAAATCTGCATAAAAAATTGATATCTAAAAATGAAATCATTTTTTTTTTCATATTTTCAAACAATTAATTAGAGATTTTAAGCTTTCCCTTTCCCTTTCCCTTTCTTTCCAAGGAATAACAAGCAAGGGAACCATTTCCCTATCCACTACCACCAACTTTCTTCACTACCTATATACTTCCTTTCCACCACTTTTTCCCGTCCACGTAGGAAGTTGGTCTCAAATCTAAAAAGATCCCTTTAATTTAGGAACATAGATAAACTTCAAATTTGTCAATAAAAACTTACAATTTTATTTGTTGAATAAGTAAATGGAGAAGAAATAGAAGAGGAAAGAGACTCCATTATGAATGGGACTTTAGTCCCACATTTAAAGTTTCAAGGTACTTTTGTTAGTTTATATTGATTCATATACATTAGATTGTGAACAAATGTGTGGGGAAAGATTCTCTTTCATTTATAACCAAATATTTATTTATAGTCCTCACCTTCATATCATTCTTTAAATATTTTACTATTTAAATATCCTAAATCTCATAATGAAATATCTCAATAACTAAATATTTATAGATCCAAGACATCAAATATCTCACTCTCAATTATTCTCAACTTCACAATCAAATACACACCACCCAAATATTTATGAGTCCACTATTTTATTAACTTATATTTAATTTTATATTTAAATAAAATTAATATATATTTTTAATATATCTGGTCTGTCATTTATCCATACATATTTTTTACTTAATATTTCGTCTAACATATTTTTCATCTATCATATCGTAGGATTCGTTGTATCTTCAGAAATATTAGGCCGAATTTAAGAACTTTCTTAATTAAATTTTCATCGATATCTAGAGAATTGAATAAATCTCAAAAATTTTATCTATTTCTTTATAAATTTTTAGTATGCAATAAATATGAAATTGATAAAAATAAATGAAAGAAATAATGTAGGTAAGGGGAACATGAATATTGCTCAATGTTTAGAAAAAACAAACATTGATTAAGGTTCGATTTCAATTTTTTTTTTTCCAAACATTCGGTTATATATATTTTTTATTTCTCTGAAAATAGACAGAAGAATTAAGTAATTTTTTTAAAAAATATATATATGGTAGCCCACCTTTGGTGGGCCTAAAAAAAGAAAAATCATCATATATATAAGTTAATCACCTCAAAAATTTTGAGGATATTTAGAAAAATATCCCTTTAAATATCTCATTAGAGATTAGAGATGCTCTATGCATGCAGGGAGAATCATTTACTCGAAAAATTATACGATTAAAAAAAAAAACCTTAAAGCAACCATGGAAAAATAAGGATGACTGATCCAAGCACCAACCCTTTCTCTATTCTTCCTCACCCACCGCAAGGAATCATCCAATTTATATTTTCATCTGGACCTTGGGATTTCCCATCAGATCCAATTTCGTCATAGCAGCATCTCCATCAGATCCGATCATCTTGAAGCTTCCAACAGCACCTCTTCAACATTCGGGGCAGAACTTCATCTTCTCCATATTCCGGCGATTTTGACAGCATCTCTTTATTTGTTCGATCCTTTGATGCGTTGATTTGAACATATGATTGTTAGCATGAGCATGCTGATGGTTGATTATAATTGGTTGATTCCCCATGTTTTAGATTTCATATACTTAGTTTTGATTGGTTGATGCTCGCAACGTGTTCGCTCAAATGACCTTACAATTTGTTCACTCTTGTTAATGCACTTCACTCATTTAATTCATGCTTGTCTTGTTTTGTTGCTCTTCATTTAGATGCAATTTGATGAGGTTCCGTTAGGTTTTTGCTAAATGCTCTAGGTTGATTAGACGCTTCCTTTATGATGCTCTTGATTTCTTTTCGATCGTAGTTTAGGTTAGATTAGATTTCCTTTCCTCACATTGTCTTTCAATTATTAGGGTTAGTTTTATACGTGCATTGCTCTTTATTTGTTAATTTATTCCCAAAACCTAAACCCTCATTTCCATAACAAAAATCCCAAAAGCAATAACATTAGTTCCTAAGTTTATCACTCTACCATTACATTCCTTATGAGAGATGATCTGGGTCATTACCTATGCTATCTTAGTGTAGAGAGGAGTTTCGGTATTTTATTATTTGATACACATTTCACGACAAAATTGGATTTATCAAGTTGGCGTCGTTGCCGGGAATGTTCGCAATGTTTGATATTCTTAGGATTATTCTCTATTTTATAAACTAAAAAAATTATTTGGGTGTCTTGATGTCTATTGTATCCATGTGTTTTGCATTATATGTTTTCTGTGTCTTTGTTCTTGTGTGTTAGTATTTCAGGTAAGACCAAGAATTTCCTTTTATGTGTGACCATGGATCCATATTTTCAGAAGTATGAAGATAGAATGGTGAGTAAGTTAGATGAAATAACTTTCCATCTCATACTGCTGCAAATCAATTCCAACAACAATATACCATACATCCTCAGTGTTACCAGCCTGAACCTCAGTACTATCAGCACGAGCTTCCATATTATCAGCTTGATTCTCAATACCACCAGCCTATCAGTAGAACATGTATGATTCATTTTCGGACACATATAATTCTAATTGGAGAGGTTATTCGGAGTTCAGGTATGGGAACACAGAACAGTGTATTTATGAGCAACCTCAATGATACCAACTTCCACAACACTACATGTATGATCCAGTTCCCAATGCATATATGCCTGATTGGAGAAATCATCCAGATTTTATATATGGGGAATACAATAACAGAATACTCAGACCTTCCCAACATACCAGAGTTCATTTGGATTTCAGGATGACCCAGTGCCTATTTGGTCTAAACCATGGTTTGCAAAATCATGATCCGGATCGTAGGATCGTACAATCCTACGATCCGAAAATCCAAAATTGATCCAAGATCGTGCAGAATCAATTTTTGTAGTAGGATCGGTAGGATCAGAATAGAATCGCTAGAATCGTAATAGGATCGGAGCAGAATCGGAGCAGGATCGGTGGAAATTTTAAAAGGTCATAACTTTTGACTTGAATTGAACCACGAGACCTATAATATATCAAATCAAAGCTCGTTCAGAGATCTTTAATAAATTTTAAATTTTATCCTTAACCACCCTATTTCAACCCCAAAAAATATCATTTAAATCATTTTCGGATGCCCAGAATATTTTATCTTTTTTTCGTATTGTTAGGGTTTTAAATTATGTAAACATATGTTTAATTATTTTTGAGTTAGTTTTTTTGAATAATATTCTGTCATTTTTTTCCCGAATGATGAGTTTTTAGATGCCTATTGTCTAGTATTGTGTGACATCGACTAATCTTTAGAAGATTATTTCCGGCGAAATATTTTGACGTTGAATATGCTATTATTATTGTATTAATAGAAATTTTATATTCTTTCAGTTTATGATATGAAAATATAAATATTATTACTATGCGAGAATGGTGGTTAAATTACTAGTTAATTTAAATTTGTACATGTAGTAATGTAATCTAAAGTGTTGAGTGTAAATGATTGCATATATATGCAAAATTAGTTATTTATTTATTTATATGTAAATGAGTTTTTTAGGTTTTTTTTTTTCTAATTATTAATCATGTATGATAAAATTTTAAGGGTTTTTGGTAGGATCATACGATTCTACGATCCGATCCCGACCGATCCGATCCTGACCCTAAATCGATTCTACGTAAGATTGCGATTCTACAAACTATGGTCTAAACCATTTCAGCAAGTCGAGCCAATGTTCTCAGGTTCCAGCATACCAGAGTTCATTTGGATTTCAGGACGACCCAGTGCCTACTTAGTCTAAACCATTTTAGCAGGTTGAGCCAATGTTCTCGGATACATTCGAGGGCTCTAATAAAGAAACCCTTAGGCAAGGATTTGAAGAGATCATGCATGAATTAACTTTACATATGCAACAATAAACCACTCTTAACCTTCAGTTCCAACGGCAAAATGATGCAAGGATACAAGATTTACAAATACAATTATATCATATTGCATTATCCATCAGCTAGCTACAAGCATGAGACTCCTCTAGTTTTTGTGTTGTGATGTTATAGTTGTAGATAATTCTGATGATATTATTGTTGCAAATTCTGGAAGCAAAAATTTGTTTGACACTGTTGATATTATAGGAATTGAAGTTGTTGATAATGAAAGTGTAGTGACTTGCATGGTGGAAGTAATGCTCCAAAAATCACCTCTTTTAGTTGCACCATCATCTAAACCAAATATTGATGAGAAGAATATAGGGACTTGTGCTGTGGAGGCAAGGCCCAAGAATCATTTCCTTCAATTATACCAGCACCTTAGCCAGAGCCAAAATCACAAGAGGAAGTCACATCCACTCTTCTAAAATCTTTAGGTACCTATGTTTAGTATTCCTTTTGATTTTTTGAAATATTCCATGGAGATACCTATAATTGATTTTATTGGATGTGATTCATTTTTCGATGCATGTTGTTTAGAGATTGATTCTATTTCATCTATTTCTTACCCTACATGCGTGTAGGAGGTGCTCTCTTTTCTTGGCCTTGTAGGTCGACAAAAATCAAGCTTCCGAAGTGGGTGCTCCAATTGAACCGCCTCCAACCTTCGGGAAGTACTTTCAAAGAGCATAGGATGAAGGGAGCAGTCATGACTTCAACATATAGCGTTCCACTTCCGGAGTGAATTTTGTACCTTAACCGACTCCAACCACCGGAAAGAACTATTCCATTATTCTCATGGATTCTATTTCTAAATTTCCTACAGTCGCCTGGAATAAAAGGGAGTTCGTTCTTTGTTTGTCTTTTCACTTTATACTTTACGTTTTTTTTACACTTTGCTTTTGCTTTATACTTTACATTTTGTTCGGCTCATATTTCATTTGGTTTTGAATAAATATCTCCCTATGCATTCCTTCATAATGCCTTGAGAATCATAAAAGCTAATTAAATTTGACCATTTAGTTTTGGATATTTTTGCATGAGTGAGTCTCTTACTTGCGTTTGGTCATGTGTGTGGTGATGGATTCTATCTTGATTGATTGAGTGTGATAGAAAAAAATTACCTAGTGAGAACCACTTTTATGCCTATTATTGATCTTTTCTTTTATGTGATGGCACTCATGGCAATTGATATTCTATAACTTGCTTTGCTTCTTTGTGAAACCACGGTAGCATATATAAGCATGAATATGATGAAGGCTATTTTTCTTATTTACTCCTTTTATTTCTTTTCCTATCACATTTTTGTCTTCCAACATATTTACTTCACATTTAGTTGAATAATCCATATTTTGGTCTTTCATCATATTTGCTTTGTCCTTACCTCTTTGAGAGTTTTGGTTGATAACATGATGAGTTGCCAAGATGGACAAATTTTAAGTGAGGGGAGAAGTGCTGCATGTTGTGTGTTCATAGAGGTAACCTATATTGGTCTTTCAACTTGAAATATTTTCCATACTTTTTCAAGTATGGAGTTCTAAATCAGTTTTTGGAGGAGTACAAAGTGGTTCAGCAGATAGGTGATTTTGCAAGGGTTCTGGAAATAATTGAGGAAGATTTTCTGCATAATTCTTTTGCTGGTGTGCCAATCTGAAACTGATGAGCCACATGCTTTGGCAATTTTCTGCACAATGTTTCCAGTAAGTGCTCAGAATTCTGTGATTTCTGCAATTCTGTGTTGCAGAAACAGATTTGAAGTGTTGATTTCTTAAACTGTGTTGTTGCTGGGGCATTGGTCTTGTTTGGCTTTTCAACCATACAAAATGAGTGTAGTTCACCAGCCAACCAAGGAATAGGAATCATTCACAACTGAGGAGAGTACATCTGAAATATTCAGTTTCCAAAAAGCTGATAACTTAGTCCACAGCTTCTAAAATTTTCTGAAACTTCAATTTCATTTGCTACAATAACTTGATTGGTTTTCTATCAATGCAATAGGAATGCACTTCTCAATTGAAGTGGAAAGGAGTGTCAGCTGCTAAAAAAAACAAAGAGATCAGAACAGCAAACTTATCAGAATCTGAATTCTGAAAGCAGAATTCATGCTGCTGCTGAGTTGCAGCTTAGTTCCTGTTGCTGGGACTGAAAAAAAAAATGCCAAATCTGAGTTTCAGAAATTGCTGAGCAGTTGAATCACTTTCATGGCTTTTTCATTCTTTTTCTATTTGGCTGGAATTCAAAGAAAGAGAAAAAAAAACACAAGAAAAGGGGCTGCTGGATTGTGCAGCAGTGAGGAACCTAAGAGTTATGTATCATTGATAGTTTGTGCCAAGTTTTCTTGCAAATCTTTAATCAGAAGAAGTTTAAGTGGAGCTCTTGCTCTCTTATTATCATTTGGTGTTTCTTTCTCTCCAGTCCTTGTGATTCAAAACCTGAAAATTTTCCGGCAGCTGATTTCTGAAACTAAATCCAGAAAGTTGATATCTGTCACTGCTGAGAAGAAGTTGAGGGGTTCAATATTGACCATATTAGTTGGAGTGTTGAACTACCTGAGAAACAAATCAAATTCAGGGGATTTTGAAATGCAGATGTTATGATTGAAGTTAGTATGAAACCTGCGATTTCTAGAACTTGACAGAACTTGAAATTTCTGAAATTCAGTTGAACAATTCTGATGAAGAGTTAACTGATGTTTGAACAGAGGCTTGCAGATTCAACAGTGATGCACATGCTTACAACTTTTTGGAAACTGATCAATTACACTTGAGTGTAAAGAAACCAAGTTGAGTCTATTGCATTTTCTGTACAACAATTTCAGGATTCAGGGTGTCCAGATTACTAACAGACCATGAAGAAGGTGGAATTGTAATGACTTGGGCTGTTGGGCAATGGATTGAGACCTTTTCACTTTTCAGAGATACAGGAACTACCAGACCAACCACAGCAGCGGATTTTAAAACAAAGACTCATACATCTTCAAATCTTTTAGGGAGAAAGGCGTGATTGAGAATGTCTTTGCGATAAGCATGCAGATTAATCAAGTGAAGAAGAAGTGCATCTGAGTTGATATCTGTTACTGCTGAAAACTGAATTTCTGATTCCCAGAATTCAGAAATAATTGTCTAAGTCCATATGCCATTTCTTGTTGAAGTTTCTTACCAGCAACAACTTCAAGAATTCCATAAGCTGAATTTGTCAGAGTTCTTAGTTAAATGAAGTTAGTCACTCCAAGTGTTGGGAGATCAGAATCTCCATCTTTGATAGGTTCTATGTGAGTTTGAAGAATGAGATAAGAAATAGCCAATAAATCTGGAATGAATGTATCAATTTGAATATGTTGTGTGCCAAGAGTAAAACCTTTTGAGCATAGCAATCAATATTTATATGCTGGCAACTTCTTGAGAACATGCCTTCAAAACTGATTGTTGATTTCTGAAGAATGCATGAGCTGCAATTCTGAAGAATGGGATCAGTGAAAATGTAGTGTTAGGAAACAAGAAATTGGAAGCTGCTGTAATGAGAAGTAATTTGTTGCAGATCAAATGAAGATTGGTAGTTTCAGTTTGGAATCGAGTTGGAATTTGCTCTGTTACCTCATGCTATTAAGTCTTAAAAACCCCATTGAGCTGAATCCTAGTTTTAATTTCTTGAACGGCAGATAATCGATGGAATTAATCTGATCTCTGAGGAAAAAAAAAAAAAAAAACTGGGTCAGCAGAGTTTGTCAAGTCAGAATTTGGTGCTAGAATGTTTGTTATTTTTGAATAGCAGCAATCTGAATTTGAACTTCTAACATACCAGTGCCAAATAATACCCCTCATCCAAACTGAATTCTATTTGATTTTAACTGAAGCCACTTAAGAATCTCAATTCTGAAACTTAGGCCTTAATTCTGAAAATTCTGGTTCTGAGTTCTAAGTTCTGAAGCTTTGAATTTCAGAAACTCCCTAAGATTTCTGGAACTGATCTAGGAAATATGAAAATGCAGAAATCCTTCAAGCTTGAGCCTAAACTAATTTATGAAGATCCTGAAACTAGTTAGAAGCTGTAATTTTCAGCATTGAACAACAGTTCTGATTTCTGAGATTTTAAACCAAGAAACTTTGAAAAAGCATCACTTCCTCATTGATTCATGGTGAAGTCATAGGGAGACAATCCCTTATATAAATCTATCGGTCAACACATCATGTTTATTCTTCCAATACTTTTACTTTCTCATTAATTCTTTTCTTACCCACTTTGTTTGCTACACTTAGTTCTTTACCTCCATTTCAATTCTTGATAAATCATTTTGATTCATGCATGCTATGCATTTACAATGGTGGAAAAGTAGAAAATAAGCAAGCCTATGGTAGTTAAATTATTGTGAATAGCTCTTGAGGGAAACTCCGTCTTTATATATGTTTTTGAGAGCTAGAGATGAAATACTACCTTGTGAGGCTCTTTTGATGCTTAGTCTACTCAAGTAGGTTGAAATCACCACAGTAGTGTAGGAATTGGACTCATGATTATTTTGATCCTTGCAAACTTGATGATCCTAGGTAATTTTCTTTTACTATCTTTAAGGTATTGTTAAGAAGTTGTTTGACAAATATTTTAGCATTTTTTATTTTGTTTGCTTGTCCAGGACGTGCAAGAATAAGTGTGGGAGAATTAATAACTACCATTTTATCACATAATTTTAGCCTTTAATTTCCATGTTTTAATCCTATCATATGGTTAATTATTGATTCTTATCATGTTTATTGAGTTGGATTCATATTATGGGTTTTATTATAATTCTTTCTATTTTTATAGATTTTTACTTATAATTGTGTACTTTTATCTTGTAGGGATTGAACTCAATTTAGACCAAATTGAACCTAAAGTCATGAATCAAGGAAAAGTCCAATCTAGAGAAATTTGAGTCGTTAGATCAAATCTGAAGTAAAATAATCAAAGGGCTCAGATCTAATTAATTTTGGCCGTTCATCAAGATCTGGTTAATTTTGATCAATCTGTATAGATCTGAGCCGCTCATCTTGATCCAACCATCTTGACCTTCAATGGAAACTTATTTGATCTGGATCATCCATTTGGATTGCATCTGATCCGTGAGCTCAAATCTAGAAGAATCTCAGTCATCCATTCAAATGCAGTTCAAATGAGAAGTTGTTCAAATTTCACGAAGAAGAGTGGATGATGCCACTACCTCTTCATCCATCATCGATCAGAGCTTCCTCACCCTCATCTTCTCATTTCACAGACACGTACAAGGATTCCACCCGATGCCATCACTACCGAGAGCCCTCTCCCGATCCTTTATTTCTTTGATCCTTTAATGCATGGATTTGAACATTTGATTGTTAGTATGAGCATGTTGATGGTTGATTGTAATGGGTCGATTCCTCATGTTTTAGGTTTTACATACGTAGTTTTGATTGACCCTTACAATTTGTTCACTCTTGTTAATGCACTTCACTCATTTAATTCATGCTCGTCTTGTTTTGTTGGATCCATTAAGTTTGTGCTCTTCATTTGATGTAATTTGATGAGGTTAGATTAGGTTTTTGCTAAATGCTCTAGGTTCGTTAAACACTTCTTTTATGACGCTCTTGATTTCTTTTCAATTGTAGTTTAGGTTAGACTATGTTTCTTTTACTCTGCATCGTCTTTCTATTATTAGGGTTAGTTTCACAATTGCATTGCTCTTTATCTATTAGTTTAGTCCCAAAACCTAAGCCCCCATTTCCATAACAAAAATCCCAAAAGCAATAACATTGGTTACTAAGCTATTAATATTATTTGATAAGTATTCAGGATTAATTGGATTTATCAAATATACAGCGCGAAGCATGTCTTGATTGTTGCATCTGTGAGAGGCAGATCGTCACAGAACAGAGTGAGTTGTTTATCTTCTGCAAGATGAAAGCTTTCTACGGTGCTTTTGATTCGTATCCATGGCTTCTTTGACGCGTTCTTGAGCAGAAATCAATGGCCGATCATTTCCATTCCATGAAGATGGCGAGTAACCCTAACCTTACTTGCCCCGAGTGCAGGAAGATCTTCCCCTCGGAAAAGTCGATGTACGGACACCTGAGGTCCCACCCGGAGCGAGACTACCGAGGAGTCAATCGACAGGCTCCATCGGCGAAGAAGAACCGAAAAACGCCGGCGAAAACGAGAAGAGATCGTGCCGCGACCACTTCCGACGGCAACGACATAGACCCTGAGGTCGTCGCCGCCTTGCTGCTTCTCTCCGACCCGGACCGGCTTCTGGAACCTCCAAGATCCGGTTTTAATGACCGGAACGCGCTCGATTTGGACGGATACCAGCCGGAATCAACTCGCCGGAAGATTGATTCGTCCGGGAATCGAATCTACCGATGCGATACCTGTTTCAAGGTTTTCTCTTCTCACCAAGCGCTCGGAGGGCACGTGGCCAGCCACAACAAGAACAAGATCGTCGCCGCTGCCTCGATCCATCCCGGTGAACCAGAGAAGGGAGCGGCGATCCCAGAGCACAAGTGCAAGCTATGCGGTATGATCTTCTCGAGCGGGCAGGCCCTCGGCGGCCACCAGAGGCGGCACTTCAAAGAACTGTGCCACCGTCGAGCGGCGTCGCCGTCGGCTCTGTCCAGCGGAGGAGACGAGATCGCGAGAAATCAAGCTTCTGCTTCGAGCCCGGAGACTGAGGAGGCGGGACCGGCGAAGCGCCGTGACTTCGACCTCAACATGGAGCCGTTCCTCGAATGACGAAGAATATTCCTTTTCATTCTTTTGCGACGTTTCTTCAGATTTGCAATAAGCGCCGGTAGTTTTTGAACCCTTACAAACAAGTCCTCTATTACCCTATTTGTTTTTTTTTTCTTTTCTAGCAAACTCGCGTTAAACCTTTTTCTATCGCTTTTATACTATTATTTAGAAACTAATTTCCCCCCAAAAATTGTTGTTCAAGTCTATGAAACAAGAGTTTTAGTTAGCTCGATTTGTTTCGTGTATGATATACGTAGGCCATTTTTAAAGAGTAAATCAAATTCAATTCGAAAGGTTCTTATCTATTTTATTAGAATTTTAAAACTTTAAAAATATGGATAAATTTAATAGATCATGAGTATTTTTTTTAAAAAAATATTTTTTTAGAATTATAAATGATTTTTACATTAAACTTTTTTATAAAATAATTAATTTATATATATATATATTAATTTATTCAGTTCAATGAGTTTGGTTTGATTTAAAAGTGCATTTTTAAAATTAAATGCGCTCTATGAAAAAAAATGAAATTATAACGTGCCTTTTGAAAATTGTAGAATTTTTAAATGCATCCTTTCGTAAGCTCAATTATAAAAAAACTTTAATAAAATATGCAAAGAAAAAAAAATAATTCTCGTTTTTTATTTCAATTTCCTTTTATGCATGGTCCTCGAACAAACACGGTTTCATTTCAAAAATTAATATAGTCGTCAAATTATTGAAGAACTTTTTATAAGCTATAGAATCTAATAAGGGCATAAATAATTTATTTTATGAGTAGTTTATTGCAAATTAATTAATGAGTACTTCATCGTAAATTAAAGTTGCTGATGAACAAAAAGTTAATATCCAAAAAAAAAAAATTGATCGATAAAAGAAACCGCTATCAAAGTAATGTAGATTAATTTATGATGACCCACGAATGTAGTCGAGTTCGTGTAGTGAGTTTTTTTCTTGGGTAAGGGTGAATTACTATGGAGTTCATTAATTGTCATGAGAATTAAATGACCTCCAAACTCAACTTGATTTGTAATTTACCTTCCTTCGTCTCATTGTAGGAACGACAATAGTGATATCATACGGACCAACCTATGACAAGACAAACCGATTCATCAAAAATCCATCATATAACGGGATGAGCCAGCTTACCATTTTAGTGGATTGGGAAACCCTCAAGTCAACTAAAGATGGGTTACGAGTTAACTACGAACCCATCAAAAAATTTTAAAAAAATAAAAACATATATACATAAAAATGTTAAAAATTTTAAGTTTGAATTGCGAATTAAGTGATTGAACTTGACAACAAAATTAATTTAATTTGTTATACTAGATATTAAACTGATAAGAACATATACTACATTTATCTTAGTCAAAATGTCGAGAAAATATGTTTTCTAATATCGTAGACCAAAAACATTTGTAGAAACTTCTCTGCTCACGATGTTATCAATCTTAGTACATGAGACTAAAAAGAGCCATGACAATAATATTTTTTATATAAAAAACAACCCAAGAAAATTAATAATAAGCCTTAAAATTATTTTCAGTATGAAAAGAAAAAAAAATATATTAACATAATTTTATTTTAGATTTTACTAAAATTAGTTATTAAAGAATCCAAATTGTTAATTAAATAGTAAGATATACTCAAAATTAAAATTTAAATAATTCAAATTGAACTCAAAATTAAATAATTTCAAATTATAATTGGATTACTAAATAAATAGATAAAACTTTAAAAGTTAACAAATAAATTTATATTTTTAAACTCAATAATCAACTAAATAAATTTAAAAATATAAAAATTTTAAATAATTATTTGAATTAAAAACTCATAACATTTAAACAAACTAACCTCAAGTCACACTTAAATCAAACTCGTGCTTAAAAAAAATCAAACAAATTTAAATTAAATTCGATATTTATTTGATCAATTAAGTTCAAAATTTAATTTTTAATACCCAATACATTAAGTTGTAATTACAAGAACAATTTAATTTTGGATCCATTCGCCATGAGTTCATTTGGATTTTTATGCAATATAAATCCTAAAAAGATTGTGAATGGAATTTTTCAACTCACATGAAAAATAATCTGAATAAATAAATTAAAAAATGAACAATCTAATTAGAACTAAAGGGGTAAAAAGCATGACAATGAATCCGCCTTAAAAGACTCTTGATATGAATTGAAAGGAATAGGATTCTACAAACATGAGGTTTCATTTTTAAGTTAAGATTCTGAATAATTCTAAGTAATTTGTCCCGACAAACAACACAATTCATAGTTCCTTTTTTTAAAAAAATCGTACATTATAGCTTCCAGTTTTATCATCAATCATAGGCATTGTTTCAATAGCTCTTAAACTCCTCAGGACTCAAAGTGCAGTGATAGCTTTCATGTGAACATAAGGTTATCAAATGCAGAAATATTTTAAACACAAATTATGACAGAGTGTGAATTATAGAATATTTTGTAAAAGCAACAAATCAGGTGGTAAATTGAAATGTCTCAACACATCAAAGTTATGAGAAAACAACTCTGTTGTCACGAAACAAAGTCGTCTATATCGAAAGTAGAATGATCAGCATGCCAAATGATGCAATTGAAACCAAACCACTGACGTACTTTATGATTTGCTTTTATGTGACAAAATGTAATTCATTTGTCCCAGTGTTCCCGTTAATCCGTCCTTAGACTAACACAGAAGAGGTAAATCATGAATGACTACTAGTCATTAGTGCAGATGGTCAAGACATAAGAGAAGACATACTCCGACACATCATGTTTCATCCCCAAAACCTCATGTGACATACCCCATATCTTAACTACCGAACTGTCCCATACTTTTGTGTGGTTTCCCATTGTTGCTTCAATGCAGGGATATCCTATATGAACAATAATAAATGAAACTCAAATCATTAATGCCATATCAAAAAATTTATAAAAATCTATTAAAATACTATGAGTTCGGCGCCTATGCTTTCCAATTTGCTAGTAATGTCAATTTCCATTTTTTTAAAGATTGCTAGTAAATTTAATATCTCTTTTAAAGTGCTGCTTCAAACTTTTCAAACTCTCGCTCCATAAGAGTCAAATCATTTTTCTGAAATCAAAAGATAACCTTATAAGTGGAATTAATAATGACCAGACAAACAAATTTGAATAGAAAAAAAAAAAGAATTACTTATAAATTAAAGACTTTTTTTAATGACTTTATAAAATGTCATAAAAGTATTCATAACAAAATATTATTCATTCAATATTCCAACAAACTAACAAAATAAATAGAATTTCTAATATTGTGGGTTATGTAATAGAAATATAATTTAGATTCCACCAATTATATATATATATATATTCCAAACATTGGTTCACTATTTTAATATTTAAAAAATATTTATCAAATTCTAATAAAAAAATGCACCACAAATTATAGGTATGATCATTGTGAATGTCAAGTCATTGAGTCAGTCCAACTTTCGTTAGGACAAAGACATGGTTGAAGAGTTGAATCTAATTATCAAGTCAAACTATACAATAAAGATAAAAACATAAATAAAATCAATGGCACTTAAATCAGAAATATTATACTAACTAAAAGTTCAGCTCAAGTAATAGATATCGCGATGAATAGAATGATAAACAATAATCTAGATATCTCAATATCACCTATAATAGAGGGATAAATGATCTATTTTCCAAATCAAATACTTGAGACATACTGAAAACCTAATTTGCATTTTTCAAGAAATTATTTATTACTCAATAAAATTTTATTCTATTTCTAAAATAATAGAGAAAAAATTATGAAATTATGCGAGTCACTATCACACTAAAGTTAGACATATCTAAAATTTCAAAGCCCAAATACACAACCTTGGATTTGAGGTTCAAACTCTATATCACACTTGTATTTTTTTTATTGCATCTCCTCTCCATAACTAAATTCTAATGTCAACATTGGACTAGGTATAAATGGTTATATACGCTAAAAGAAATTTAATTGCTAAGCGCATAACATGAAGGGATTATTTGGTAAAGAAATTATCCTTTGTACAATTCAATAATTAGAATGAAAAAAAAAAAAAAACAGCTATTGAGATTATATCAAAAAGTAATTATAACTCAGAAAAGATACACTTTACATGTAGATATCTTCAACACCACGTCCAAACATATTCTTCAACATAAGGTACTCTTTAATAAAATGCTAAATGAAATAAAAATATACAAAAACCAGTTAAGAAGATAAAATGTATGTACGCTAATACAGATTGAAAATAATAAATTTAGAACACCTTTGAATGGGACATGGTAGGACTATTAGGTAGTTGATTCAAATGAATAAATTGATTGACTTAGAAAATGAAACCATATGTAAACATATCAAGTATATGATTTCTTGAAGAATGTTGACAATAAAAAGCATCAAAAAATACTAACACTCCAATGAGTTTCAGTATTTACTAGAATAGTGTAAGTTACAACTTTTTAATGTACAACAAACTCTAATGAATAACAATATTTTTCAATTGACCAAATATAATCGTTAGAAATCAAACAAATAAAAAATTGATAATTATTTATAGCATAGTAGCTTTTAAAATGGGTAAGATTATTTGTCAATTAACTAATCAAAACATAAAATATATTTATGTTTCATATTACTTCATATTCTTCATTTCAACCATGAATTGTATGAATACCAAATAAATTATCATCTTCCAAAGAAAGACATAATAAATTTATAAAACACTTACAAACCTGATCTATTCCACGCAAAGAAATGGATAGAAACTAACATCGGTCGGAAGCACAGGGAAATCGGCGAACGGATCAGGGTCCAGGGACCAAACAATTCCGGAAGCGCAGGACAAAGGTGACATCCCGGTAGATAAACGATCCACGAGGAGCGCGAGAAACCCTAAAAGAGAGAGCCGCGAGAAAACCTGGACGAGAGCGGCGGGAGAAAACCCTGGACGACGAGAGCAGGGCGTAATAGAAACTTAATGACGACTATAACTACAAGTCTACAACACGAGGAGAAGAGAAACCAGCTGTCGCATATCGCATCAGCAAATCATCTAATCTACGAAAAGCGGAAACACTAGTAAAGTTCGATTTTTAGCTATCGCACATACCAACAAAAGACACACACAAAAAAAGACAAACTGGCAATTATGAAGAGCAGTGGAAAAAGGGAAAGAACCGCGACGGCAGTGGTTCTTATTTTTGCTCTGTTTATTTGGGCGGATTTAAAAACCGAGGAAAAACTGTCCATTGTTTACTTCACCCGTATCCGTAGATTGTTTTTTTATGCTTTGTTTTCACCCTAGATCGGATTTTCTATCCCCCAAATTCTCCTGTCCCTTGTCTTATTAGTTAAACGACAAAAGAAAAGTATCATTTTAAACTGAAAAATAAAATCCTCGTTTAAACGATGTTTCTATCATCACTCTAGCTCCTCCGACAGCCCCAAATCCTAAATCTTAAACGGGAATTTTATTTTTTTCAATTCAAAATGATATTTTTCATTTATAGTTTAACTAATGGTCAGGAGATTACGGGACAGAAGATTTGATCTGTCACGCAAGGTGGTTGCATGTCGCAAAGGCGCAATGCGGACAACACCGGATGATTCATTCCGTTGCACAGGTCTCAGCCATCGATGGCCACGAAAATTCCAAGGAGCCAACGTACCCTCACTATCTCCATTGGTTCCTCTCTCCCCATCTTCTGCCACCACCACGACAGTCTCGCCCATTGAAAACCCTATTTGAAATTTCTCCTCCTATAGTGAAAAGTATGATCTGGGTGTCATCCTCAATCTCTCTCAACCATCTCGAAAGCCAAATTTGAAAGAAGCACTCATCCCTGTTCTCGGATCTAGGTATTGATTTCCCCTTTTGGTTACTGATAAGCACAAAAGTTGTAATTTTGGTTCGTTCTTAGAGTAAAAAAGTGTAGCTTTTAGTAGGTCGACTAGAGGGGAATTAATAACCTTGAAAATAAATTTATCAAATCTTTTACTTTTGATTAACAAGATACTCAAATTAATTAAACATCGTTAATTAACATTAAAAATAATAACAGAAATAAAGTAAAAGGATAAAAAATATGTTATTTGATTACAACATAGATGGTTAATCTAAAATAGTTAAAAATTCTACTGAGAAAAATCTCCTTCGTGCAGGTAAAATAGCTTCTTACAGACTTTGAACGCTTGAAAAAAAACTAGGAAATGAACATAGTGATTATTGAAGAATTCATAGCTCCATGGTATTCTTTATATTCTCTTGAAAAAAGTTATTGTTGGTTGGAGATGTCTTCAAAGCTTTACAAGGCACCTCCAAGTGGATAAACTTTTATTCACACTTCAACGATCAACCAATGGCTAACCAACAACTTTCTGCGTTTGAGGGTGCCTTTAACATCCTTGAGGGCGCCTTCATCACGAGGCACAAGGGTGCCTCCAAGTTGTCTCAGGGTGCCTGTTTCGAACAAGCACGAGGGCACCTTCGTGCTCCTCCGAGATGCCTCAAGTCCCGAAAGCAGTAGCTCCGTTGCCAACGACCAAGGCACATCTAAAAACCTTGGAAGACGCCTTCACTTTAGACTTGCAACTCCCAAGTCCTTTCTTCGCATAGGTGATATTCCGGTCATCCGGAGTTGAGCTCACTCGAGCCTAACTCCGCTTTCTCTTCGAGTAGGCTTCCTCCCCAGCCTCTCGTCCCTTGAGCATTGCGCACTTCCTTCTCATCCATCGATATACATTTCCATAGCATCTCATCACTCGGATGCATCATTCGCTTACTGTATCATCATTTTCACGACTGTATTTTCCGTTTGACTTCTTAGATTTATAAATATTTTTTAAGAATATTAATTTTAGGTACTTTTATAATTTACCCCCTATGATTCTTAATATATCAACTAAGTTCTTTAAAATGTTTAAACTTTAGAATAAATGAATTTGAGAATGTAGAATTTTCTTAAAAATTCTATCCGTTCTTTTAATTTATTATTTTTATTTTTAACTCTATCAACAACTTTTAATGGATATGCTTTGGCTAAACTAATTTTTAATTCTATATTGTCTTTTTTTAATTTATTATTTTTAGACTTGAGTTTACATAAAAATTTAGATATTAATTTTATACTTAGAGAAAAAAAGGTATACATATTTTTCCATGTGTCTAAGATCGAATTTTCAGTTATTTATCTTTTTTTTATCAAAAATAATATTTAAAAGTAACAATTTTTATAAAAATAATGTAAAAATTATTTTAAGTTTCGAAAATATTTTTAAAAAATTTTACAAATGACAAATATAAGTATTACAAACATGAAAAAAAATTAAGAATAAAATAATATTATTTGAACCATAATAAATTTTTTAATAAAATAGTTATTTTCGAATTTCAACATTTAAAAATAGATTTTTAATTAAAAAAATCTGTCTTAGCGAAAAAAAATCAGATTTTTTAAAATTTATCACCAAAATAATTTTAAATTCAAAAATATATTTTTATCAAAAAAATCATGAAAAAATTAGATAATTACAAAAAAAAATCTCGAGATTATTTATTCTAACCGAAAATTTAACTTATTATCATAGAAAAACTAACCTTTTTAAAAATCTATTTTTAAAATAATTTTAATTTTAAAAATTTGATTTTCGTTAGAAAAATTATAAAAATTAATATAAACATTAAAAAATATTGGAATTTTTTTTTTGTTAGCAGAATCATTTCAGTTTTCAAAGGGAAAAAGTTGACACTAAAAAGGAAATATACCAAATAATTAATTTTATAAACAATATAAAAAATTAAAATAAATTAAATTTAAGACCGACATGAAAATTGCTTTTAATCAAATTAGGCATGATTTGACAATCCAAAATAAATTATTACCAACTGAATTTATAAGTATTTTTTAAGAATATTAATTTTAAATATTTTACAATTTACCTCCTATGGTTCCTAATATATCAATAGCTCTCTAAAATTTTTAAAATTCAAAATAAATTAATTTGATTTTCTCAAGAATTTAATCTGTTCTTTGAATTTAGTATTTTCATTTTTAACTCTATCAAAAAAATTTAATGGATATGTTTTGACTAAAATAATTTTTAATTCAATATTGTTTTTTTAAATTATTTTTAGACTTGAGTTTATATAAAAATTTAGATATTAATTTTATACCTTAGAGACAAAAAGAGATACCTAACATATCATATCTATTTTGAAGTTTGACTCTCTCCCTTCATCGTTGCTTTCCTTTGAAGTAGATCCTCCTTCATCGATGCTCTCTGTTTGATGACTTGCCATTAATGCTAGTCCAGCATATTTCTCCGTCTCAAATTCGGATGATGACGTCTCGTCCTAAGTTGCTTTCAGAGTCCTTTGTTTCGGCTTACTTGATCCTTTATCTTTGCCTTTTAATTTTGGACAATTTTCTTTTATGTGTTCTTTCTCATCTTAGTTGTACATTGTACTCTTTTCTTGTTTCGTGAAACTTGTTGAATTTGTTAGTTTTAAAAAATTCAGAAAATTTTCTAACCACGTAAGCTTTTTCATTTTTGTCGAGAGATGTGTCGAAATCTGATTCATTCTGTTGGTGCAATATTCCCCAGGTCAAGGTTGACCGTGTTGACTGAGCTTGAATTGAGTCAAGCTCGAGTCTTGATGTTGTAGTTTCGATATTTGATAATACATGAAGATTGCATGTGCAATTGTTCACGTGTGAAGGAGAGTCAAGTAAGACTGGATATTTGAAGGGAAATCCTGGTGAGTGAAGCCAGGTGAAAGACCTAGTGAGTGAAGCTAGCCAGACGGAAATCCTGGTGAGTGAAGCCAAGTGAAAGACCTAGTGAGTGAAGCTAGGCAGAAGGAAATCCTAGTGAGTGAAGCTAGGTGAAAGTCCTGGTGAGTGAAGCCAGGCAGATGGAAAGACCTAGTGAGTGAAGCTAGGCAGAAGGAAATCCTGGTGAGTGAAGCCAGGCACGAGGAAATCCAAATGGATCAAGGCTGATCAGACATCTGGTGTGGGAAAGTCCAAGTTGGTCAAAGGGATTGACCGGATACTTGGCACGAGGAAGAAAAGTCCAAGTAGGTCAAAGGGATTGACCGGATACTTGGCAAGAGGAGAAAAGTCCAAGTGGGTCAAAGGGATTGACCGGACACTTTGTGAGAGAGTCCTAGCTGGTCAAGGATGACCGGATGCTAGCTTTTATGTACCAACAAGTTATGGTTGACTGGATGTTGGTTTAGGGGGGGGCTTTGGACTTGGTTTTGAGCAAAAACCAAGATCTGGATCGATCAGCCGATCGATTGGATCATGCTCAATCGATCGGCCGATCGATTGGGTGAGTCCCCGCGACAAGCCTTCTCCCAATCGATCAGTGGATCGATTGGGGAGAAACGTCGCGCGAACAGAAAGCCTCCCAATCGATCGACCGATCGATTGGGAGCCTCCAATCGATCAGTGGATCGATTGGGAGGCGTGGCTTTCATGCGATAAGCCCTGGATCGATCAACCGATCGATCCAGGCTATTCCAGAGAGCACAGAGGCGCTCTGGATCGATCGGTCGATCGATCCAAAGCCTCCCCGATCGATTGGGAGCGTTCCAATCGATCGGGATCCGACCGTTGGCATCGTATTTAGCTGCAGGTGTTCGATTCCTTCGGCAGCGCTTCGAGAACTTGCACTATTCACTCCCGATCTTCACAGCATCTCCACAGCTTCTCCACAAAGTTCAGATTGCCAGTTCTTGAAGGTTCTTGGAGGCTTTTCCAAGTCAAGAGGCGGATCTACAGCTGAAGAAGAAAGCTAGGGTTAGGGTTTCTCCTGTGCAAACGTGTAAGCTTTTGCTTGTATCTTGTTCCCTTTCCCTTTCTTCTTGTAGTGTGAACTTGTAGGGCTTCTCCGCCTTTGGTAGTTACCATAAAGGAGTGTTATTCATAGTGCAGGGTGCGTGAGTGTGTGGATCCTTGGACTAGTCACCTCTTGTGAGGTGGATACAAAGTAAATCCCTAGTGTTAGCGTTGTGTATTTGTTTCTTTTGTATTTCCGCTGCATATCATTGAAGAAACAAGCAACGAAGAGCACGACGAGCACTCCGAGCTATTCACCCCCCCCCCCCTCCAGCTCCATATTCAGTCCCAACACATTCTTTTTGGCTTTTAGGGCAATATTATTGTTTGACTTTTTTATATCTTTATGACCTGCATATCGGATTCGTGAAGTTTGAAAGTTGAAAATAAATTCTCTAGCGTACTTACCTTGAGATCTTTGGAGATATAGTAGGAGTCTACTATAGATGTCCATGTCGATGTTCTTAGAAAAGCATTTAGGGTATACCTCAGTGAATCTTGATTCGTTATCGTTTCTCTTAGGTTGGTTAGTCCGGTAATTAATTCTTTAAGCTTCAAATGCAGTTAAGCGACTAACTTTCCTTTTTTCAGTCGTAGATTGTTGAGCTTGTTGCAGAGCACATCTGTTTTTGCCAACTTGGTCTCCAAGGTTCCTTAATTCGTGCAACTCTAGAAATTTTTCTCAAAGTTTTTTTGCTGAGTTATAAGCGTCGATTTGGTTGCAACTTGAGATGGTTGTAGCACACTCAAGAGGTAGAATTCAATTTTACCGTTTGCCATGAACTTGGTTTGTTGCTTTTTGTTCCAATGACACTTTTCTTTTTTTTTCTCCATTTTCATTTATAGGCACTTCAAAATCATATTTTATAGTTAGTAAAATATCGAAATTAGTTTTAAAGTATATCTTCATTTTTTGCTTCTATAGCATGAACTCCCCCTCGAATTTTGACGATTAATACTAGATCCGACCATCTTCTTCTTGCTTCAATTGACGGTCAATCCTTCTGAAATGGTTGGACTCTGATACCAATATATAGTAAGTTTGCATAGGCCAACTAAAGCGCAGAGGGGGGTGAATAGTCATGAAAACAAATTAACCAAATCTCTTTCTTTTGCTTACCAATGATAATCAAATTAATTAAGCACATATGATTAACATTGAAAGCAATAACAGAAATGAAGTAGAGGACAAAAAGATTTACTTAATTAAAACATAGGCGGTTGTTAATCTAAAATAATTGAAAGCTTCACTAAGAAAAATCTTCTTTGTGCAAGCGGAGTAGCCTCTTATACATTTTGAATGCTCAGAAAAAGGTAGGAAAATAAATACAGTGATTGTTGAAAAATTACTAGCTCCAGATCATGCTTTTTATAACCTCCTGAAAAAGTTACCGTTGGTTGGAGGCTCCTCCAAAGCACTTTACGGTACCTCCAAGTGGATAAAACTTTATCCACACTTCAACGGTCAACCAACGGTTAACCAACGACTTTCTGCGTTTGAGGGCGCTTTCAACTTCCTTGAGGGTGCTTCTATCACGAGGTACGAGGGGGCCTCCAAGCTGCTTCAGGGCGCCTCCTTCGAACAAGCGCGAGGGCGCCTTCGTGCTCCTCCGAGGCGCCTCGAGTCCCTAAAGCAACAACTCCGCTACGACGCTTGAGGCGCCTCCAAAACCCTTGGAGGTGCCTTCAATCCAGGCTGGTAGCTCGCAAATCCTTTTTTTATTCGGTCATGTTTTAGTCATCTGGAGATGAATTACTTGAACCCAATTCTAATCTTCTTTTCGAGTAGACTTCTTCCCCGACTTCTCATATCTCGAACGTTGTGCACGTCTTTCTCGTCTACCGGTGTACTCTTCCTCAGCATATCGTCTCTATAATGCACCGAGCTTGTTGACTCATTCTTCTCTCTAAGTGCATCTTCCGCTCAATTTCTTATATTCCTAAATTCCTACCCACTTAGATATAATATATTAAAATTATATTACCTAATTTAACCCGATACCACATTAAAATTTAATTCAGGGTACTTACCAAAAGGTGTTCGATCCCTGTCTCGAGGATTATATTTTCGGATACTACGACTGATCAAAAGCGCGACCTGCATGTTTCCTCATATCCCAGCTACCACATTTCGATTCCGCCAACTAGCATCGCTGGTTACCGATTCCGGCGACTGACACTCGTTTAACTTTCTGAGATTTTAATAAACACGAAGTCTCTCATCAAATTCTGTGATCTAGTTTAGATTTTGATTTTACGAGAAGAAGATCAAGCTGCAAAAGAACCAACAGCCATGGCTCGAGGCCCCAGACTGAGTTACTGTAGGATGATCTGGAAGAACAATCTGTACCACCATCTGCTTCTATCATTTGATCGACAAATGTTAGTGCCAGATACATCGTCAACAGTTGGCACCGCGCGTGGCGGATCTTGCCAAGCGCCACTTTGCGGCGTCCAACTTGGATGACGTGCCAGAGATATTGCTTCCCCAGCAGCCAGAGAAGCTACGTCATCCGATTATCCTCATTTGTCCTCTCTTTTAATTTTTCATTTTCCTTTTCTAAGATTGATTTCTCTCCCTTTCCCTTTTCTTTTATTTTCGTCAGCTCATCATCCAATATTGTTTTTTTATCACGTAATCTACAACTTATTATCTATCAGGCACATTCACTTAATATTAATTATTTAATTTCTTTTCTTTTGTGATATAACAAAGTCGTCTCAATCCTTCTTAAAACCTTAGGTAGAAAAAATAAGACCTTAATATTTTTCAAAAATAAATATTATTAGAGATGTTTAATTTTATTAGTTATTCTAAAAATTAAAAGTTACCATCTTAGCAGCTTAACACGGTCAATCTTACGATCATCTATGAGAAAGTAAATCAGAAAGTTATAGTTGACTACTGTGAGAATAACATTTTTCTTGACTTTAACGAGATTCAACTCTTTACCCATTGTGCATTAGCCAACTCAACAATGTCCCAGACTGACATTTAATTTTATTAGTAAAATTTAGGGGGCGTTTGGTTCTTTCCTAAGAATACGAATCGGAATGGGAATCATTATATTGTGGAATGAGAATGAGTATGAGCATTGATATCACTCTTAAAAGCAATGTTTGGTTAGTTGTATATCTTCTATCGGAATAAATCAAAATTTTCTTTTTTACCCTTAAAGAAAAATAAGAGAAAAAAATTAGATGTGAGATAAAGATGAATGTGAGAGAAAAATATGATTAAAGAGAATGATGAGAGAGAAAGTGTGATGAGAAAGAATGAAGAGAGAAAAAGTGTGATGAGAGAGAAAGTATGTTGAAAGAATGAAGAGAGAGAAAGTGTGATGAGAGAAAATGAGAAAAGAGAGTGTAATTGGAGAGAGCATGATAAGAGAGAAAATATGATGTGAGAGAAAGTATGATGGGAGAGGATGAAGAGAGAGAAAATATAATGAGAAAAACTGAGGAGAGAGAGTGTGATGAGAGAGCTTGAGGAGAGAGAAAGTATGGTGAGAGAAAAAGTATGATGAGAGAGAAAGTGTGATGAGAAAAAAAGAGAGCAGTGAGTACGATAGGAGAGATTGAGGAGAGAGAAAGTGTGTTGAGAGAGAATGTGTGTTGAGGAAAAAAGGAGGGAGTGTGACAAGAGAGATTGAGGAGAGAGAAAATATGATGAGAGAGAAAGTGTGATGAGAAAAAAAGAGAAAAGAGAGTATGATGGGAGAGATTGAGGAGAGAGAAAGTGTAATGAGAAAAAAAAAAAAGTGTGAGAGATTAAGGAGAAAGAAAGTGTGTGATAAAATGATGAGAGAGAAAATATGATGAGAGAGAACAAGGAGAGAGAAGTGATATGAAAGAAAAAATATATATATTTTGATATTCGATATTAATGCAGAAAATTTTAGTTTTAAGTCAAGGATATTTTTGGAATAAAGGAATATTTTGATTGATGAAAATAAGGTAATGACTCATTGAAGGGGAGATACATGGGAATGAGTTATTACCCAATTTCAAGGATTCATTTCCTTATTTGTATTCCTATTCCTATAATCCAAACATTAACAATGACAATCAATGATTCCCATTATATTCTCATTCCCCACTCCTATTACCCTAAACCAAACACCCCCTTAAAAGAGCATTTACATATATTGTCAATAATAATTTATATAATTGGAAATAGTGACAAACTATGCCACGTATAACATTTTCTTGCATTAAACTTAACTTCTTTATTAGTAAAATTTAAAAAATAAAAAATATTTATGTTAACTAATTTGGAAATGAGTAATAAATTATTATAGTATTATTAATATGCATTTTAATTTCTATTTTAAAAAAATATCAGTCAATTTTAATTTTAAGGAAAGAAAGTCTTGACACAACAATAAAATTATTGTATGTATAGAAATAGATTCTGAGTACTAGGTATAGTCATTACATAAAATAGATTCTTTTTTGAAATTTTGTATTGGAGGGAACTTCATAAACCAAATTATCTTTTTATTAATCTTAACTTTGATAAATTATTAAGAAAATTTATTTAACTAAAATTAGTTAACTAATAAACATCAACGGATAATTATTAAAAAATTGAAAGAATTTTTTTTTAAAAAAAATTGATAAGAGTAGATAGAACAAAAAAAAAATTTAGAAAAAAAAATAATAGTGTAATATTAAATTTTTATTAAAAAAATATAAATTAAATATAACTCATAAATATTTTTAATTTATTAACAAAATTTAATTTTGATTAGTAAATTAATTTTTACCAGTAAAAAGCTAAAAATTACAAATTAAATTTTAATAAAAAATAAAAATAAATTATTAACTAAATCTAATTTTAATGATAAGAAATTAAAATTATCAATTAAATTTAGCCAGAGTAAAAAAATAAAAACGATCTAAACTTTAATCTATTAAAAATTAAAAATGATTAATTATTGATTAAATTTAAAATTTTAAAATTACTGATTGAATATAATTTGACTAGTAAAAAATTAAAATTATCAATTAAAATAAATTTTGACTAAATTTAATTTAGTCATAATTTTAAATATTTCATATACCACTCCATATATATTTTTAAATTATATATATATATATATGAAATCTAATGGCCCCAATATAATAGGGGCCCTAGGCATAAGCCATAATGACCTATGTTTTGAGTTGACCCTGTGGTACAAATTGAAGGACCAACATAAGAGATGTACTCTACCGGAAAAAAAAAAATTTCTCATATCTTTAATCTTTATTAATTAAGGTAGTGGCATCGTGATTCATCGAGGATTGAGTCTAAGAGAATGGATCTTCTGGTCCGTAAATTATGGACCAGAGGATGATCCACTTTTTTAGATCCTTGATTTGGATGCACCTTACTTTCTTAAAAGTGGGATTCATCCAAATTAAGGGTCCTTATGCAGTGGACCATCTCCTGATCCGCAATTTGCGGACTAGAGGATCCCTACTGCATTAGAGCATGGATCTTCTGGTCCGTAAATTGTGGACCATGGAATGATCCACTTTTTTAAACCCTTGATTTAGATGAACCCCACTTTCTTAAAAGTGAGATTCATCCAAATCAAGAGTCCTCATGCAGTGGATCATCCCCTGATTCGTAATTTGAGGACAAGAGGATCCCTATTGCATTAGAGCACGGATCTTTTGATCCGTAAATTGTGGACTAGGGGATGATCCACTTTTTTAGACCCTTGATTTGGATGAATCCCACTTTTAAGAAAGTGGGATTCATTCAAATCAAGGGTCCTCATGCAGTGGACCATCCCCTGATCTGTAATTTGCGGGCCAAAGGATCTCTACTGCATTAGAGCACGGATCTCCTGGTTCGTAAATTGCAGACCAAGGGATGATCCACTTTTTTAGACCCTTGATTTGGATGAACCCCACTTTTAAAAAAGTGGGGTTCATCCAAATCAAGGGTCATGATGGAGTGGATTATCCCCTGATCCGTAATTTATGGACCAGAGGATCCCTACTGTATTAGAGCACGGATCTTCTGGTCCGTAAATTGCGGAACAGAGGATGATCCACTTTTTTAGACCTTTGATTTGGATGAACCCCACTTTTTTAAAAGTGGGATTCATCTAAATCAAGGGTCCTGATGCAGTAGATCATCCCCTGATCCGTAATTTGCTGGCCAGAGGATCCCTACTGCATTAGAGCACGGATCTTTTGGTCTATAAATTACGGATCAGGGATAATCCATTTTTTTAGATCCTTGATTTAGATGAACCCCACTTTCTTAAAAGTGGGATTCATCCAAATTAAGGGTTCTCATAGTACAGATCTTCTGGTCCGTAAATTACGGACCAGGGGATGCTTCACCTTTTTAGATCCTTGATTTGGATGAACCCACTTTTTTAAAAGTGGGATTCATCCAAATCAAGGGTCCTCATGTAATGGACCATCTCTTAAATCGCAATTTACGGACTAGAAGATTCCTACTGTATTAGAGCACAAATCAAAAATATTGTATTAGAGCACGGATCTTTTAGTCTGTAAATTACGGATATGGTAGGGGATCGGTACTGCATTATAAAGACAAAGAGATGTTGAAAAAATGGAGAGGAAATGCTTATTTTATTTTGTATTATCAGTTTTCGAAACCCTCGCAGTGGAGTGGACTGTGGAGTCCTCTCCGAAGCCGCCTCGATGGCGACGACGAAGCCGAAGATCGACCAAAGGATGAGCTCCTCACCACCGCCTCCGATCCCCTTCCCCGACCGTCCTCTACACGCCCGCTCCCGCCTTCGACGAGGAGGACGCCGACGGGGATGACGACGAGGTGGGTAAACTTATTGAGCCGTTCTCCAGGTACCAGCTCGTTGCGCTCCTCCTCTTCGCCGCCGCATCTGATGCCGCTACCCTGGACGAGATCCGCCGCACCGCTGACTTAGACACCTCCCGCCGCAAACTATTCGTCCATCGCCTCGACTGGAACACCACCGCCGATGCCCTCCGTTTCTCGTACTCCCGCTATGGGGACATGATGATTACCGCGTCATGATCGACAAGGTCAGCGGCCGATTCAAGGGATCTGGCTTTGTTCTATTCCGCCACTGGAGTTCCTTCCGCCATGCCCTCCGTCGCCCACAGAAGCTAATCGACGGCCGCATGGCCTCTTGCCAACTCGCATCTGCTGGCTCCACCTGAATTATAACCCTGACCCTAGGTATTATTTTTACCACTTATCAGGACAATGTAGCTAGAAAGATCTATGTAGGAAATGTTCGTGCTGATGTCGGTGGTGGTCGTCTCTTTGACTTTTTCTCCCAGTAGGGTGAGATGGAGGAGGGTCCTATTGGCTTTGTTCGGAATATTGGGAAGCCGAAAGGGCACGCTTTGTTTGTCTATAAGACAGTGGAGGGTGCCATGAGAGCCCTCGAGGAGCCAAACAAGAATTTTGAGGGTATTGTTCCTCAATGTGAGAGGGCTAACGACAAAAATAAGGGGGCACAAGATTTTAATACAGCAGCTCCACTCAATGCAGCACCGAGCAAAGGAAATCTCAATGGTCCTGATTATACAATGCATGTATCAGATATTGGGTTAGCTCAACAAGCTGCATTGACGGGGCAGGGTTTTCTTGGCATGGGCGGGGCACAAGCATATGGGCAGGCTATGCAGTCTAATGCTACTGTGCTTGCTTTACTAGCAGCTGCTTGGCAGAATCCAGCTGCATTTGGAATGACACCTTCTGTTCTTACTTTGAACCCTTCCTTTGCAACTACATTTGGTGCTGCAGGGAGTCAGCAGACTGCACCCACTTTACCTCAGATGGCCCAGGTGCCAAACTATGGGGCTGCAAGTTCTGTATATCAGGGATCTGCTGGTTTCCAGGGCGCTACAGGTTTTCAAGGTTCGCCAGGGTTTTTAGGACCTCCAGGGTTTCAGGGCCCTCAGGGGTATCAGAGCAGTCAGTCTGTTGCTCAAAGTGGCAGCTCTTACCCAACAGGGACAGCTCCAGTGTCAAGGCGACCAACTGGATCAATGTGTGGATATGGACAAGTTTAGGTATAGATGATATCATTTAACATGTATTTATGTAACTACTTGCGCAAATTATTGGTCACACGCACATCATGTTCGATTTCCTTTCTAACTGTCGTTCCTGTGTTCTAGTTCCATTCAGAGGTCTTGATTCTGTGCCATTTAAAGATTACATGGATTTTCAATCTCTGTTGGTGCTGGATATCAAGAAAGGCTTCCGATGCTACAGTTGTTCAAATACTGGAACTGCTTATATCTATTTTTCACTCTATTGATTTTTGACTTATGTTTTTGGTATTCTTCCTTGGAATTCCGTTACTATGTTTTTATATAGTGGACAATGTTGTTCGAACTTTATTGTCAAATCTTAATTTTTGTAATGCAGAAGCAAGTTTTGTTTGGAGATTGATGTGCCATTATCAATTTCTAAAAATCTAATGACCGTATGTGATTATCTCACTGCTATTACATATTTTACTTTAAGCATTCTTTCAGAATTTCATGATTTGGGGTCTGACAAAGATGGAGTGGAGTGCTAACACATGTCTTTCAGAATTTCATGATTTGGCGGCTGAAACCGCTTGCATTTTCAGATGTGCTGTTTACTTGATTTTTGATTTATTTACCTTGGTTCTGAGTTGTGCCTTTTTAACATGTCTTCTCTGTTGACTTCTAGCCTCTTCTCGGTGCTATTTCTGAAATTTGTAGGTTCAACAATGAGACAATAATCAAGAGGCCGCTGTGATATCCAACATTCTTCTACATCATTATGCTGTAAGGTTTATCTCTGGAAGCGTTGATTAAATTGTCATGCTTTTTTCACTTCATTTTATTATATTCTGCTAAAATATCTTTTTGCCTCTTGTTTGTCTCCTCGACAGTGCATTTAACAATAGAATAGCATAATGCAGAATAGAGGTGCATCTTAGTAATCTTTTATGATTTTGGTGATCATTCTCACTGTATGGTTTATTTATACTGGCATGTCATTGTCACTTACACGAGATGGCTAATTAACTTACTATCTTAAAGTTCCGGACCTAAAGCAAACTCCAAAATGACAATGGTGAGGTACTATTTCCTTAAATTTTATTTAAACACCACAAATTTTGACAAAGGATAAATCAAGCCGAGCTCCTTTTCATCAAAAACTTTTGTAAGCTTTATTTTTTGTGGTGTTTTTGTGCATTGAACCTCTGTTCCTGACCTTCACCGTTTGCAGCCTTCACATGCGACATTTCCATCCATGGTCAGCTCTCATGGTTTTCATCTTTGCGATTTGCAATATATCCTTGCTTCTCCAGACAACATCTCCTTTCTAACCAGGAACAGCATCTCTAACTTTCAGTATTCTTGACATTTGCAGACACTTGCCCTATGACTAGGCTGTTAGCTGCAAGATCCTATCTTGCACTAGCTGCTCGCTTTACACACGCAAGTGCTCATGCGCATATGCTGCTGCTTGCTTGCACATACTGCTTGTTTCCGTCGATCACTTGCGCCTATGATCATCTGAGTGAGATTGCCCCCCATGTTCATGCCATTTCACATGAATTTCATTGTCCTTTTCCATCATCCTATTCGTGGAGCAGTAACCATCATCTATTCCTCCTCTTAGCGTCAGTGCTCGCACACCGCTTGCGCGCCCATTGGTGCAATGGTGCTATCTTCCTCTCCCTTCAAGAAAAATAAATCCACTTGTTAATCCAGTCAGGAGATCCTGCAGATATTAGGGCTGTGATTCTCCATTGAAGACGGACAAATACAATAACTAAAAAATGCCATTATCATGCCATGCTTGTCATCCAAGCTCCTTTTGCATGCTGCAAGAAGGGATTCCAAGCTGTGAGCTTTGCTACTGTCAGCCTGTTTGTGACTCAACCATCCGTTGATGATTGTGCCTTATGCAAACTTGAGCACTATTAGCCTCTTCGCCTGACTTGACAGCTCGCTGACGACCATGCTTTATGTGGACGTTAACATATATTAGCCTGTGCTCACATCAACGATTGGTGCCTCACACAAATACAAGCATCCCCTTTGAACCTTTACTTGCTTCCTATCTTAACCATCCACATGCTTTATAAATTATTTCTGAACCTTTGTTGATCATAGGCATATGGGATCCTTGGATACATACATGCTCATGAACCCTTTAAATTATGTTTTGTTTGCCTGTGAGTATTATTCTTTTTTCATTATTTTATTTCAAATTCATCTTTCAAAAAATATTCTCGTTAGAAGAGTAAATTATTACATATGTGTATATAGGATCCATATAATACCTTTCACTTAAAAGCTTGAACAATGATGTGAGACTAAATTATATAATATGCATATTCTCCCTCAAATGGTAGTATAAAGTTTGATTGATGTCTAGCTTTTATCTATCAACAGATGGCCCCTCAAAATACTAGAAGTTATTGGATATATTCTCTTTTGTTATGTAGGCATTTCATTCTGTTTGAATAGTTCTGATTTTCATAGACAATTATACATGATACGGTGCATGAGGAGGGGGTCAGACGGATGACGTGGTCAAAAGTCAAGCCCATGGGATGGTCAGAAGTCCAGCCCCAGTGAAGGTTAGAAGTCAAGCTTATGTGGTTACGGTCAGAGCACAGACCGGGCGTACAGGTCAGGACGAACAAAGCTAGGGCAACCGAGGGCAGAAACAGGTCAGCATACAGACCGGGCGTATAGGTCGGGATGAACAAACCTTGGGCAATCGAGGGCAGAAACAGATCAGCATACAGACCGGTCGTATAGGTCAGGACGGACAAACCTTGGATAACCGAGGACAGAAATAGGTCGGTATACAGACCTAACATATAGGTCGGGACGAACAAACCTTGGATAACTAAGGATAGAAACAGGTCGGTATACAGACCTAACATACAGGTCGGGATTTGCCAACCAAGGATACAGGTCGGACTTCTAGCCTGGTGGCACAGGACATAACGTGCAGGTCGGGATTGGCCAACCAAGGATACAGGTCGGGCTTCTAGCCTTGTGGCACAGAACATAGCGTACAGGTCGGGATTGGCCAACCAAGGATACAGGTCGGGGCTTCTAGCCTTGTGGCACAGGACATGGCGTACAGGTCGGGATTGGCCAACCAAGGATACAGGTCGGGGCTTCTAGCATGGTGGCACAGGACATAACGTACAGGTCGGGATTGGCCAACCAAGGATACAGGTCGGGGCTTCTAGCCTTGTGGCACAAGACATGACGTACAGGTCGGGATTAGCCAACCAAGGATACAGGTCAGAGCTTCTAGCCTTGCAGCACAGGATACATGGACAAGGATACAGGTCTGGCGTCTAGCCTTAAGCACAAGACATAGCGTGCAGGTCGGGATCAGCAAACACCGAGAGCCAGTGTAGGGATTGTTAGGACCTTCGGATAGCGGCTAAAGAGGGGGGGGTGTGAATAGCCGACCTCAAATTCTCGTTTCTTCCTACAATTTAGGTTAGCGTAGCGGAAATACAATGTAGAAACGAAAGTGGAGAAGATCAAACCTCAAACACGATGATGTAACGAGGTTCGGAGATGATACTCCTACTCCTCGGCGTGTCCGTAAGGTGGACGAAGCCTATCAATCCGTCGGTGGATGAGACCCCGGAAAATCGGCTAATAGAAACTCCTTCTGGGTGGAGAAACCTCGCCACAAACTTCTTGCAACAGCAAGATAGGAGTACAAAGATACATCACAATACAAAGGCAGTAAGAATGTAAAAACACAGCTTGCCTTCTCGTCGACTGGATGAAGCAGCAACTTCACGAAACACCTACAACAGCAGGAACCAGCCGAAGGAAGCTTCCACGAAGCTTCAGGAAAATGAGAGCTCAGCAAAGCTCTGATTGCAGTAAGATCAGAAAGGAAAGAGAGGCAATACCAAATCCTGTAGCCCTCGACCTGTTATATAACCTGCGAAGAAGAAGACACATAAACTAGCCGTTGTGTCGCAACGGCTAGGGCCTGGACTGATCAGGCACACTCCTGATCGGTCCAGGAGTGTTCTGATAGGTCTTGGGGACCGATCAGGACCTAGGCTGATCGGTCCCCAGACCGATCAGCCATCTCACAGAGCCGCACTGATCGGACTCTGATCGGTCTGTGGACCAATCAGGCCTTAGGCTGATCGGTCCCCAGACCGATCAGCCAACTCTGTGTGAGAGTTGGCCTCGTCTCTGATCGATCTCCAGACCGATCAGTAACTCTCACAGAAAGCTATTGATCGGTCACCAGATCGATCAGATAACTCAGTGTATCACTCGATCGATCCACTGATCGATCCAGCTCTTGGTTTTTACCCAAACCAAGTCCCAAGCCTTCCAAACCAACATCCGGTCAACCTTGACCTATTGGTACATCATGCTTAGCATCCGGTCACTCCCTTGACCTGCTAGGACTCCCCGCCAAGTGTCCGGTCAATCCCTTTGACCCACTCGGACTTTCTCCTTCGTGCCAAGTATCCTGTCACTCCCTTGACCTACTTGGACTTCCCAACACCAGATGTCCGATCATCTTTGATCCATCTGGATTTTCCCTTGCCCGGCTTCACTCACCAGGACTTTCACCTAGCTTCACTTACTAGGATTTTCACCTGGCTTCCCTCACCAGGATTTCCAATCTGCCTGGCTTCACTCACCAGGACTTCCAAACTGCCTAGCTTCACTCACTAGGGCTTTTACCTGGCTTCACTCACCAGGACTTTTACCTGACTTCACTCACCAGGGTTTTCCATCTGCCTGGCTTCACTCACCAGGACTTCCAAACTGCCTAGCTTCACTCACTAGGGCTTTTACCTGGCTTCACTCACCAGGATTTTCCATCTGCCTGGCTTCACTCACCAGGACTTTCCCTTGCCTGGCTTCACTCACCAGGACTTTCACCTGGCTTCACTCACCAGGACTTTCACCTGGCTTCACTTACCTGGATTTTCCAACTGCCTGGCTTCACTCACCAGGACTTTCCCTTGCATGGCTTCACTCACCAGGACTTTCACCTAGCTTCACTTACCAGGATTTCCCGAATCAGGTCGACTCACCTCGGGTCAAACAGGTCAACCTTGACCAAAGATTGCACCCACAATCTCCCAAGTTTGTATTATGTCAAACATCAGAATACAACTTTTCTATTCTCGTCAAACATCAGAATAGAACTTTTATATTCTCGTCAAACATCATAATAGAACTTTTCTATTCTCGTCAAACATCAAAATACAACTCGAGTCAGGTCAACTCGAGTCAGGTCAACCAGGTCAACCTTGACCTATGGTTGCACCAACAGGGATAACGAGAGGAGGAGGTCGGGCGCTACGCGACAAGCAGTCCAAGGAATCGTAACCACTTGTCAAAGAATAATCACTGTCTGTTAGAGAATATGCTAATGGTCGGGTATGTACAACACTCTGATTCCTTCCTAGCCCTATAAGAAGACGCCACGTGTCACCTACCGCCAGACAAAGTCTGACATATGACATTCCCTGACACTTGTCAGACTCCAGAAGACTCCAGAAGAATCCGTTGCGGTATAAAAAAAGATGCTTTATCCCTTACGGAGGTACGCTGACTCGTCACTTTTCACTCATCTTTACTTTTCGTCATTTCTCTGTGTTTCTGGGGAAAAAGTACCTGACTTGAGCGTCGGAGGGCCTGACCCGGGGACTTTTCCCTTGGTTTTTGGTCTCTAACGGCTCAGGGGCTCGTCTTGCGTCATCATCCTGATCATCATTCCTCGTCATCCGTCCGTGGGAACCCTTCAAGAGAGTGCCAAATCGATCGGACTCCGTAGCGACTTTCCGTCAACCCCTGGTACATCGAGGCCCGTCTTCATCCGACTCAGCTTTCGGACGGGATCAAATTTGGGGAAAAAGTACCTGACTTGAGCGTCGGAGGGTCTGACCCGGGGTCTTTTTCCCTGATTTCTGGTCTCTAACGGCTCAGGGGCTCGTCTGAGTGTGTGCAGAGTCCTTGCGTCATCATCCTGATCATCATTCCTCGTCATCCGTCTGTGGGAATCCTTCCAGAGAGTGCCAAATCGACCGGATTCCGCAGCGACTTTCCGTCAACCCCTGGTATATCGAGGCCCGCCTTCATCCGACTCATCTTCCGGACGGGATCAATACACATTATAAACAAATGAAGGCCCATATCAAAAAACGAAATCAATCCTCATATATTGATGAGTTCTACGTATAATTACGTTGTTGGCCAGTTGTATTGATCACTTACAATCTTTCTCCATTTTTTGCGTATGAAAAAAAAAATGTATAATGCTTACTTTATTGATTTCGGGTCCGAAACAATTAAGAATGATATTGATGTTTACTTAGCACATTTGATTGATGACTTAAAGCACTTATAGGAAAAAGGTGTTGAAACATATGATGCATATTGGCAAGAAAAATTCACCCTTAAGGCAGCCATTCTATGAATTATTAATGAATTTTTGTGATATGAAAACCTTTCAGGATGTTGCGTAAAAGGATATAAGGTATGACGTATCTGTGGTGAAAACGCATGTGCGATGAAGATGAAACATAATAGAAAAATGTCATTCATAAGTCATAGAATGTTTCTTTCTAAGAACCATCCTTATCGAATGCAAAAAAAAGCATTTGATGGGAAGCAAAACTTTAACATTGCATCGAGACCATTGAATGGTCATAATATTTCTAGAAAAAATTGATAAAATTAATTGTAAAAAAAAGACAGTCTGGTCCACGAAGCTCCCGTTATGCGGGGTCCAGGGGAATGATTCATTGTACGCAGTCTTATATTATTTTTTGCAAGAGGTTGTTTTCAGAATTCGAACACGTGACCTTTTGGTTACAAAGCAACAATTTTACTGTTATGCCAAGGCTCTCTTCAATAAAATTAATTGTTATTGGGGGAAAATGAACAAAAATCTTCAAGAACTAGAGGATAGTAGTTAACTATATTGGATGAAAAAATCAATATTCTTCGAACTTGTGTATTTAGAGTATCTACATGTCTGACATATTCTTGATGTGATGCACATCAAGAAAAATTTATATGAAAGCTTGGTTGACACATTAGTTGACATTCCAGGGAAAACAAAAGATGAACTAGTAGCATGACTGGACCTTGTAGATATGAATGCCAAGTTGGAATTGGTACCAAAGGGAAAAAGAAAATATTTTTGCCAGCGGCTTGTTATACATTAAGCAAAGATGAAAAAAGGAAATTTTGCAACTCCTTGTTGGGAATGAAGGTTCCTATAGGTTATTCATTTAATATTAGAAGTCTTGTATCGATAAAGAGTTGAAATTTGGTATCAAATCACATGATTGTCACACTTTGATGCAATATTTACTTCTAATTGTCATTAGTAGTGTCTTACTCAAATATGTTAGATATACTATCACTCGATTGTGCTTCTTCTTCAATATATTGCATAGCAAAGTGATAGATGTCTCGAAGTTAGATGATATGAAAAGAGATATTGTGATAACATTGTGTTTACTTAAAAAATATTTTCCTCCATTTTTTGATATCATGGTTCATTTGATTGTTCATGTTGTACGTGAGATTAAATTTTGTGGACGAGTTCGACATAGATGGATGTACTTATTTGAAAGATTCATGAAAATATTGAAAGATTATGTAGCTATAAAATTTTACTCTGACTACTTATCTAATGTGTATACTATTGGCATCTCAACAAGAAATTGTTAATTGGAGTTTACTGGACCTTTATCACAATATCGAGTGCACTCTACCAATCATAAGGAGTGGGAGTAAGTGCATTTTCATGTACTAGCAAATAATGATGAGATAGAGCCTTATATCAAATAATTTCTCCAACTATGACTACTTTCAAGTGTAGCGTTACATCATTTCATTATCATATTTTCAATAGAAAACACATAGCACATTTCAAGGCTACATTTCATCAAAAAGCAAAGTTGAAAAAATGGTTACAAGATGAGCATAATGAAACTTTTATTATGTGGTTGCATTTATGAAGTCTCTAAGAATTTGGTATGTGTCGGTAGACCTGATCACGGTTCGGAACTGCCGGTTCGAGTTCGACGGTTCGGAACCGCCGGTTCGACGGTTCGGAACCGCCGGTTCGACGGTTCGGAACCGCCGGTTCGACGGTTCCAGGCAGGTCGACCCTTAACCTTAACCGCCCAAGATGGTTACGGTTCACGGTTCAGAACCGCCGGTTCACGGTTCGTCACGGTTCAAGATTAATATGTTAAAAAAAATTAAAAATTAAAAATTAAACATTAAAAATTAGAAATTAAAATTTATTAAAAAAAGGGCTTGCACTTATTTAAGTTGCCTACGTATCCCTTTAGGGGAATCAAAGCCCACGTAGTTCTTTTACATTTTTATCCTTTTACATTTTTATTCACTTCCATTTCCTGTTCCTGTTGTATTTGTTCCTTCAGTATCAAAATCTTCAACTTCGTCATCTGAAAGTTACATTCCTTGGATTCTTTTCTCCGCTCTGGTCCAATCGTCCAGTAATGCTTGGGCTTCCAATGAGTCGGGAGACAAAGTTGATCGTCGTTCATCTAATATGTTGCCGCCGGCACTTCTACAACAACAGTTGACACTAGATAAGCTAAAATTTCTTTTGCGATCACGGAGAGAACGGGAAAGCTTTGAGCCTTCTGTGACCACCACTTTAAGATATCGAAGTTTTCGCTATCTGCTTCATTAAAATCAAAAGAAGTCGTAAAATAATTCTCAAGTTCCTGTGTGGAACTTGAGGATCCCCGTGGACGTTTTGTCCGTTCTTTTAATAAGAGTTGTGCTTTTGTAAGTTTTAAATTACTACTAGTAGTTTGTTGAATTTCAGAAATATTAATTTGCGTTCCATATTTTGCATAATATTGATTATAAATATCATATAAATAAATTCTAACATTATATATAATATTAGCTGGATCAGGGGAAGAAGAATCTTTAATTGGAATTAAAACATCATAATATAAAGTTAACATTTCTTGTAAAACTTCTAATTTAAATCTATGATCTAAAGCAAATGGAATTAAATAAATTTCAGGAAATAAATAAAAATATTTTTCCCATTTAGTTTTCATAGCTAAGATGCAAGGAGATAAAGATTCATTATTAATATGTTCATTTAAAACTAATACTATATTAGAAAAATTTTCTAAAACTAATTGAGCAGTGGGATAATAAACACCGGAAAGTTGTTCGGTTGCATCATTAAATACTTTTAAAATTTCACAAATACTACTACAAATATTCCATTGTTGTGAAAATAAATATATATTAGTATTAGTGTTTTGTGCAAAAAATGAACAAAATAATTCTTTATATTGAAATGAATCTTGTAATAATTGGTATGTTGAATTCCAACGTGTTGGTACATCACGTGGAAATTTTTTAGGTCTCATTCCATTAATTTTACAAAACCTACCCCATTGTTTCATTATAGATGGATGAGATCATAAATAAGAAATTGCAATTCTAATTGGTTTAATATAACTTTCTAAAATTTTTAAACCATCTTGAACACATAAATTTAAAACATGGCAAACACAACGAATATGAAAAAATAAACCTCCAATAATAGGTTGACAAACAAATTTTAGATCATCTATACAAGCGGTATTAGAACTAGCATTATCTAATGATATTGAAAATATTTTATGAGTTAAATCATATTCTTCTAAAATTAAACATAATAATTGTGCGATATTATGAGCATTATGTGATTCATCAAAAACTCTATAAGCTAATAATCTTTTTTAGAGGTTCTAAGAGTTATCGATCCAATGGCAAGTCACACCCATATACGAATGTGTTTGCCAATGATCACTCCAAATATCGGAACATAAAGAAACTTTAATATCTAATTTACTAAATTCATCAATTAAATTCTTTTTTCCTTGTTTTACTAATTTTTTAATTGTACGAGTAAGTGTAGTCCTAGGAACACGTTTAGCACATGGATTAAGAGATTCTTTACAAAAATCTTCAAATGTGCATTTAGATCCAAAACTAAAAGAAAGATGTTCTACGGAAACAAATTTAGCTAATGATTCTCTTAATTTATTATCTGAATATAAAAATAAACCGGAATCGGTACTACCGCTAGTTGAAGAAAATCTTGATAATTGTGTTTGAGAACGGTCGAGTCCATATTCTGTCGGGTGCTTCGTTTCTACATGTTGTTTCAACGACCCATAGCCGCCGCCGGCTTGGAATTTGTAGGAAGCATTGCAGTGCTTACATTTTACACGCATTTCTCCCGACGGAAGAGTGACCTTCTCAAAATGTTTAATAAAAATAGAAGACTTTAGAGGAGGAAGTTCCCGAACCTTAGAAGTAATTGCATCGGTACTTCCTTGTGTGTCGGGTGTCGGATTCGGAAGATGCTCGATCTCATCATCGGTGGATTGAATGTTGGGGTCCTCCTCCCGCGGATTCATTATTTGCTTTCCCTTCCGAGCTCGAGATGATGCACCTCCGCGGCCTCCTTCCATTGTAATTGAAAATTGAAAACGAAAGCATGTAGAGATTAGAGAATATGAAAATGAGATTAAGAGTAGAGAAAATGTGTGTGAAAAATGATGAAATAAGCTCTCTATTTATAGAGTTTTGATAGTAACGGACACTAAATCATAGCCATTGATCAAAAAACGGTCAAAAGATCCTAACCGTTGAAAAAAAAATACCTAAAAAACCCTCCCAACGGCTACGAACCGCCGGTTAACCGGCGGTTCCAACGGCTATGAACGGCCGGTTAACCGGCGGTTCAAGCCGTTTAAAAAAAAAAAAAATTTGCGGCTGAACCGCCGGTTCAACCCGTCGGTTAACCGGCGGTTCGCCGATTTTTACACCCAATGAACCGGAACCGGCCCGGCAACTTGCCGGGTCGGTTCCGGTTCGACCCGGCGAACCGGGTCAACGGGCAACCGGCCCGTTGACCCGGTTACGGGCCCGGGCCGAGTCCGGGCCAAACCCGGCCCGGGGTCTGGTCTTGTTGGAGTGTATACTGAAAGCCTAAGCTTTGTAAACATTCATTATGAATAAAGAATCACATTTGGTCAAATTGTCTACATTTGTTTGTAGTTGTTCATTTAATTTATATTGTAGATAACATAGTATGTGGTGTCACATACAGAAGATGATGTTATCAGTACCTTATAAATTATAAACAGTAGCTCACGACTAAAATGGAAAGGAACAAACCATTAGAAGGTCGTAGTGTAATTAGGTATTAGTTTATCTTGACTATATAATTACACTAGTACACTCAGAGTGTATTGAGTAGGACCATTAGAGGTCGTTTCTTTTATACTGACTTTATAAAGGAACAAAGACCTCAGTTATTATGGAAGTGTGTGCTCTTAATCCTAATATAATAACAAGCACATATGTTTGATATTTATTTCTTTAATTTATCAATGGGTGAGATTTAGTTCGATGAATCAATAAGCCCGATAAGTTGGGAAATTGTATCACTTATAGTGTGTGTTGTTGATTATAGAAGGAAACTGTGTCCTAGAGATACTAGGTTGATAATGTCCTCAAGAGGAGCTCATAAGGATTGTCATGTTAAACCCTGCAGGTGGTCCGACATGACGATAAGGTTGAGTGGTACTACTCTTGGACTTAGACATTAATTAAATGAGTTGTCAGTAACTCACTTAATTAGTGGACATTCGATATCTTAAACACAGGGAGACTAACACACTCATAATAAGAAGGAGCCCAAAAATGTAATTTGGGATTGGTGCGGTAGTTCAATGATAGTTCTCTAGTGGAATGAATTATCATTGATAAAATTAAGTTGTGTGTTCGGGGCGAACACGGGATGCTTAATTTTATCGGGAGACCAAAACCAATTCCTCCTCTCGGTCCCTATCGTAGCCTCTTATTTATAGAGTTCTATACCCACCTATACCCACCTTCTATACCCACAAATAAGGGGCCGGCCAAGCTAGCTTGGGAACCAAGCTAGGGTCGGCCTAGGTATGATTTTGGGTGGCCGGCCCTAGCTTGAACCCAAGCTAGTAGGGCCGGCCAAATAAAATTAAAAAGAAATTTAATTTTAATTTTTATTATTATGTGGAAGATATAATTTAAAGAGAATTAAAATTAAAATATTTCTCTTGTACAAGATCTACAAAGATTAAAGAAAGAGATTAGATCTCTTTCCTTATTTTATGAATGAGAGATGTTTTATTTTCTCTTTAAAATTATTCACATGTTAATAAAATTAAAGTTATAGAAATTTCCTTTTATTAGCCATGAAGAGATTTTTAAAGAGAAATTTTATTTTTTAAAATTTCCGGAAACAAATTAGGAAGTTTTAATTTGTTGATTGAAACTCTCCTAATTTGCTTCTTTTGATTGTGGCCGGCCATTACAAGTTGATTGGGAAATTTTATTTTATTTTTCTCAATTAATTCATGTCAAGGAAAATTAAGGAAATTTTATTGTAATTAAATTTCCTAATTTGCCTAGGCCAAGGAATATAAAAGAAGGGGTGAGGGTGCCTTCATAAGACACAACATCTATTATTTCTCTCCCTCTTTTGTTCCTTGGTGTGGCCGGTCATCCTCTCCCTCTCTTCCTCTTGTGGTGGCCGAATTTCCTTCTTCCATTGGAGCTCTTGTGGTGGCCGGATACTACTCGGAGAAGAAGAAGAAGAAGGAGAGAAAGCTAGCATCTCTTGGAGCTTGGTTAGTATTTTGGTTTTTCTCCTTGGTGAAGTTTTCCTTTGTGGCCGAACCTTGCTTGGAGGAGAAGAAGGTGGTTGGTGGTTTCTCATCTTGGTAGATCGTTGCCCACACAACGTCCGAGGTTAGAAGAGGAATACGGTAGAAGATCAAGAGGTCTTTCTAGAAGGTATAACTAGTAGTTTTTCCTTTTCCGCATCATGCTAGTTATTTATGGAAATAATACCAAATACAAGAGGCTTACGTTCTAGTATTTCGAATATGTTTTTCGATGTTGTGTTCTTTTGTTTCTTTCTTTTCCTTGTGATTTGATTGTTCTCTTTGGTTAACCTAAAGTTATTTTAGGAAATTAAATATTAGCTTTCTATTAAAGGTTTTGTCTAGTCGGTGGTGGTTGCTCCCATATCCAAGAAGGCTATGTGCCTCGCCACGTCAGTACTGGGAACCTTTTATGGAAATTAATATTTAATGGAATTAATAACTTAAGGAGACTTGGGTCGAACGTGTTAAGTTCCGCAGGAGATCCAAGTCAAAACCTAAAAGAACAAATAGATTAAGTTTTGGATCAAACGTGTTAAGTTCCGCAGGCGATCCAAAATTTAATTTAAAAGAACACATGGTAGCTAGGAAAAGGTTCAGACCTTTGTACAAAATTTTGTACAGTGGAACCTATAGGTTTTCCGAGTAGCAACCAACAGGTCTATGTGTCGGTGAGAAATGTGGATGAGAGAGTTCCCAAATCATTGTTGAGCAAAATCCTTTTCTATGGCTTTTCGGGCGCCTTAATTGATTAAGAATCTTCTTAATTAACTTCCGCAATCATCACGTTAGCAACCTGCTCAAAACGGCTATATTTTTGAACCTTAAGGAATTACACTAATCACTTAAACAAGGCGTAATCGATTACCCTAATCGATTACGCTTCCTTCTGTTCGATCATGAGAGGGTCGTAAATGATTAAGCTTATCTGCTTAATCGCTTACCACAACTTCTGTTTCAAACAGAAAGCTTTTTAAGCAATTTCCCTAATCGCTTAAGATGTGCCTAATCGATTAGCCTGATCGATTAGACACCTCTCTATGCACTCGTGAAAACTAGTTTAATCGATTATCCTAATCGATTAAGCATGTCGTAACTGATTATACTAATCGATTATGACCTTTCTATTTCCTAACAAAGACATCCTTAAGCGCTCTCCCTGATCACTTAAGGGCTTCTGAATCGCTTACCCTAAGCGATTCGGCAAGCCTAGGTCATGAACTCGAGTCCTAAGGTTCCTTGTTCAACATCTGGTCAACCGTGATATGTTGGACTCCTCATTGCCTAGCATCTAGTCATCCTTGACTTGCTAGGACTTCTTCACAAAGTGTCAAGGCAATCCTTTAACCCATTTGGACTTTTCTCCTCGTGTTAAGTATCCGGTCAATCATGACTCACTTGAACTTACCGTTTCGTGTCAAATGTTCGGTCCTCCATGGCCCACTTGGACTTCCATTCACCAGATGTCCGATCAATCTTTGACCCACCTGAATTTTCAACTGTCTAGCTTCACTCACCAGGACTTCCTCACTACCTGGCTTTACTTACTAAGACTTTTCACTTGGTTTAACTCACTAGGACTTTTCATTACCTAGCTTCATTTACTAGGATTTTCATATGACTAACTTCACTCACTAGGATTTTTCACCTGGCTTCACTGACCAGAATTTTTCAACTACCTAGCTTTATTCACTAGGGCTTTTCACCTGGCTTCATTCACCAGGATTTTTCATCTGCCTAGCTTTACTCATTAGGACCTTTTAACTGCCTAGTTTCACTCACCAGAACTTTCACACCAAGTGTCCAGTCAACATTGACTCATTTAAATTTTCTTCATTTGTAAACCTTCCCGTTGGTCTTGTCTTTGTCTAACCTCTAGTTAGGACTTCCCAGTCAAGTATCGGGTCAACTTGACCTACTTAACTCTTCTTCACATCAAACTGGTCGAACCTTGACCAGATGAGAATTGCACCAACAATCTCCCTAAACGGATAATTGCACTTGCAATCTCCATAAATTGTCAAACATCAAGACTTAATTTTGAGACAACTCTGTTGGTTGCTACTCGGAAAACCTAGAGGTTCCACTGTACAAAAATTTTGTACAAAGGTCTGAACCTTTTCCTAGCTACCATGTGTTCTTTTAAATTAAATTTTGGATCGCCTGCGGAACTTAACACGTTTGATCCAAAACTTAATCTATTTGTTCTTTTAGGTTTGGACTTGGATCTCCTGCGGAACTTAACACGTTCGACCCAAATCACCTTAAGTTATTAATTCCATTAAATATTAATTTCCATAATCGGTTCCCAGTACTGACGTGGCGAGGCACATGGCCTTCTTGGATATGGGAGCAACCACCACCGACTAGACAAAACCTTTTATAGAAATCTAATATTTAATTTCCTAAAATAACTTTAGGTTAACCGAAGAGAACAATCAAATCACAAGGAAAAGAACACAACATCGAAAAACATATTCGAAATTCTAGAATGTAAGCCTCTTGTATTTGGTATTATTTCCATAAATAACTAGTATGATGCGGAAAGAAAAATTACTAGTTATACCTTGTATAAAAACCTCTTGATCTTTTACCGTATTCCTCTTCTAACCTCGGACGTTGTGTGGGCAACGATCTTCCAAGATGAGAAACCACCAACCACCTTCTTCTCCTCCTATCTAGGTTCGGCCACAAAAGAAGTTTAACCAAGGATGAAAAACAAAACACCAACCAAGCTCCAAGAGATGCTAGCTTTCTCTCCTTCTTCTTCTTCTTCTTCTCCAAGTAGTATCCGGCCGCCACAAGAGCTCCAAGCCTTTGAGAGATTCGGCCACCACAAAGAGGGAGAGAGGAAGAGGATGGCCGGCCACTCCAAGGAATAAAAGAGGGAGAGAAATAATAGAGGTTGTGTCTCATGAAGACACCCTCACCCCTTCTTTTATATTCCTTGGCCTAGGCAAATTAGGAAATTTAATTACAATAAAATTTCCTTAATTTCCTTGACATGATTTAATTGAGAAAAATAAAATAAAATTTCCCAATTTAATCTATATTGGCCGGCCACATCAAGGGGAAACAATTTAGACAAGTTTTAATCAACAAATTAAAACTTCCTAATTTGTTTCCGGAAATTTTAAAAAATAAAATTTCTCTTCAAAAATCTCTTCATGGTTGATAAAAGGAAATTTCTATAATTTTAATTTTACAACATGTGAATAATTTTTAAAGAGAAAATAAAATATCTCACCAATCTACAAATAAGGAAAGAGATCTAATCTCTTTCTTTAATCTTTTGTAGATCTTTTATAAGAGAGATATTTTAATTTTAATTCTCTTTAATAAATTATTTCTTCCACATAATAAAAATTAAAATTAAAATTCCTTTTTAATTTAATTTGGTCGGCCCCCACTAGCTTGGGTTAAAGCTATGGCCGGCCACCCAATTTATACCTAGGCCCTAGCTTGGTTCCCAAGCTAGCTTGGCCCCTTGGTGGTATAGAAGGTGGGTATAGTACTCTATAAATAAGAGACTACGATAGGGGGAGAGGAGGAATTGGTTTTGGTCTCCGATAAAATTAAGCATGTTCGCCCCGAACACACAACTTAATTTTATCAATAATAATTCATTCCACTAGAGAACTATTATTGAACTACCGCACCAATCCCAAATTACATTTTTGGGCTCCTTCTTATTATGAGTGTGTTAGTCTCCCTGTGTTTAAGATATCGAATGTCCACTAATTAAGTGAGTTACTGACAACTCATTTAATTAATATCTAAATCTAAGAGTAGTATCACTCAACCTTATTGTCATGTCGGACTAGGTCCACCTGCAGGGTTTAACATGACAATCCTTATGAGCTCCTCTTGAGGACATTATCAACCTAGTATCTCTCGGACACAGTTTCCTCCTATAATCAACAACACACACTATAATTGATACCATTTCCCAACTTATCGGGCTTATTGATTCATCGAACTAAATCTCACCCATTGATAAATTAAAGAAATAAATATCAAATATATATGCTTGTTATTATATTAGGATTAAGAGTACACACTTCCATAATAACCGAGGTTTTTGTTCCTTTATAAAGTCAGTATAAAAGAAACGACCTCTAATGGTCCTACTCAATACACTCTGAGTGTACTAGTGTAATTATATAGTCAAGATAAACTAATACCTAATTACACTACGACCTTCTAATGGTTTGTTCCTTTCCATTTTGGTCGTGAGCTACTGTTTATAATTTATAAGGTACTGATAACATCATCTTCTGCATATGACACCACATACTATGTTATCTACAATATAAATTAAATGAACAACTACAAACAAATGTAGACAATTTGACCAAATGTGATTCTTTATTCATAATGAATGTTTACAAAGCTTAGGCTTTCAGTATACACCCCAACAATCTCCCACTTATACTAATGACTAAGCTGTTATATCTTCTACCATACATCTGATTCTCATTCCCTCCACTTGCCGATCGAAAGCTTTCGCTGGAAGGGCCTTAGTGAAAGGATCTGCCAGGTTATCTGCTGGTGCAATCTTGGCGATGACAACTTCTCCTCGCTTCACGATATCTCGTATCAGGTGGTACTTGCGCTCTATATGTTTACTTGCCTTATGAGCTCGTGGTTCCTTCGAGTTTGCAACTGCACCACTATTATCACAATAAATTGTGATGATTTTGGGCAAACCAGGAATCACATCTAAGTCCATTAGAAAGTTCCTAAGCCATACTGCTTCTTTAGCTGCCTAAGAAGCTGCTACATACTCAGCTTTCATGGTTGAGTCCGATACGTATTTCTGCTTAACACTCCTCCATGAAATGTCTCCACCTCCTAAAGTAAACACATAGCCTGATGTAGACTTACTGTTATCCCTATCTGATTGGAAATTTGAATCCGTGTAACCCACAGGGAGCAAATCATCTGCTTGATAAACTAGCATATAATCTCTAGTCCTTCTCAGGTACTTTAATATATGCTTTACCGCAGTCCAATGTCCTTGTCCAGGGTTACTCTGATATCTGCTAACCATGCCCACGGCAAAACAGATATCAGGTCTCGTACATAGCATTGCATACATTAGGCTTCCTACAGCCGAGGCATAAGGAACTGCTTTCATGTCCTCTATCTCTTTTGATGTCTTCGGAGACATCTCTTTAGATAGAGCTATTCCATGCCTAAAAGGTAAGAAACCTTTCTTGGAATCCTGCATGCTAAAACGAGCAAGGATTGTATCTATATATGAAGCTTGGGACAGACACAACATTCTTTTCTTACGATCCCTTATAACTTTGATCCCGAGAATGTGTGCACAATCTCCTAAGTCCTTCATATCAAATTGTTTGGACAACCATACCCTTACGTCTGATAATACCTTGACATTGTTGTTAATTAACAAAATATCATCTACGTATAGTACAAGAAATACCACAACATTTCCGTTACACTTCTTGTATACACAAGACTCATCCGGACACTGAATAAATCCATATGACTGGATTACATCATTAAACCGGATGTTCCAAGACCTTGAAACTTGCTTTAGTCCATAAATGGACCGATTGAGCTTGCACACTAGATGCTCTTTGCCTTTTTCAATGAACCCTTCTGGTTGCTTCATATGAATGTTCTCTTCAAGACTTCCATTAAGGAAAGCTGTCTTGACATCCATTTGTCAAATCTCATAATCCATATGAGCAGCAATGGATAAGAGTATCCGGATAGACTTAAGCATGGCTACCGGTGAAAAGGTTTCCTCATAATCGATTCCCTCTTTCTGAGTGTACCCTTTCGCAACAAGCCTAGCTTTGAAGGTTTCTACCTTCCCGTCTGTCCCTCTTTTCCTTTTGTAGATCCACTTGCATCCAACGGCTTTTACACCATCAGGTGGTTCTACAAGCTCCCAGACCTTATTAGAGTACATAGACTCTATTTCAGAATTCATTGTCTTTTGCCAAGATCCATCTATATCTTGGAGTGCTTCATATGTTCGTGGATTAGGTTCATGTTTACCCGGATCAAGTCCAAGACTCTCCCAAAACATGAATCTTCAGTCGCCCTTACAACCCTCCCACTACAACGAGGCACTGTCTGTGGTTGTGTATCATGTGTGACACATGTTGCAGTCTCTTGTGGTACTTCATCTTGTACTGTTGGTACTGAAGTAGACGTGTCCTCTTTAAGTTCTTCTAAAACAACTTTGCTACTGGGCTTGTGATCCATTATATAGTCTTCTTTTAAAAACTGGGCATTGGTGCTAACAATGACCTTCTGGTCTTTAGGACTATAAAATAAACCACCTTTCGTTCCTTTGGGATATCCTACAAACACGCGAACTTCTGTATGGGATTCTAACTTATCAGCATCTGGTTTCAGCACATGTGCTGGACTACCCCAAATCCGAATATAACTTAGACTGGGTTTTCGCCCATTCCACAATTCTATGGGAGTAGAAGAAACTGATTTAGAAGGTACTAAGTTCAGAACGTATACTGCTTTTTCCAGGGCATATCCCCAAAACGAATTTGGTAATTCTGAATAACTCATCATCGATCTAACCATCTCCATAAGAGTCATGTTCCTTCGTTCTGCTACACCATTCTGTTGGGGTGTTCCAGGTGCAAACAATTGGGATTGAATCCCGGCCTCTGATAAGTAATTCCTAAACTCTCCTAAGAGGTATTCGCCACCATGATCAGACCATAGTGTCTTGATACTTTTACCTAGTCGTTTCTCCACATCAGCCTTGTATTCTTTGAACTTATCAAAGCACTCGGACTTGCGGCGCATTAGGTAAATGTATCCGTATCTTGAATAATCGTCTATAAAAGAGACAAAATATTCAAAAACACCTCTTGCTTGGACAGACATAGGACCACACAAATTAGAATGAACCAATACTAACACTTCTTTGGCTCTATACCCCTTGGCCTTGAACGGCCTCTTGGTCATTTTACCTTCTAAGCAAGATTCACAAGTTGAAAAATTTTCCAACTCTAATGAACTCAAAAGTCCATCGGCTATAAGCCTCTGAATCCTACTTAAGTTAATATGACCAAGCCTTAGATGCCAAAGATATGCTTGGTTCATTTCCAAAGGTTCTTTTCTCTTATTAGAATTAGAAGATGAGTTATAAATTTCCATGTTTTGCTTTGTGGAAGAAATTGGATTTAAAGTATACAAATTGTCAACTAATGCACCAGAACAGATAATCACTTTATTTCTTTTAATGACTACATCGTTACCAAAAGAAACTGAATATTCATCTAAAAACAGTTTAGAAACTGAAATTAAATTCTTTCTAAAACTGGGTACATAAAGACAATTTCTTAAAATCAAATTTCTATTTCTACTAAAAGATAAGTAGACGTCTCCCACTGCAACAGCTACCACCTTAGTAGCATTGCCCATGTAGACGGTAATCTCTCCTTCAGATAGTCGTCGGGTTTCCTGGAACCCCTTTGTTTTGGTTCCTACGAGGACATTCCACCTTCCAATGTCCTGCCTGCTTGCAGATGAAGCACTTGCCCTTCGGCTTCTTCATTCTAGCTTTAAATCCCGTACTCTGAGATTTATTCACTTTCTTTGCTGAACCAGCTTGTTTCTTCTTCTTCTTTCCTCTCGGTTTAGAAGTAGAACCATTTTCAGCATAGTGAATTTGAGCATTGTGACGAAATAATCCTTCTGTTGATTGAAGTTCTGTCAGTAGTTCCGCTAATGAATAAATCCTCTTATTCATATTATAGTTCAGGCGGAACTGCTCAAAACTTTTAGGTATCGTTTGGAGGATCATATCGATCTGGGTTTCCCCATCAATTTCTCCTCCAAGGATCTGTATCTCGTATCAGATAAGTCATCATCTTTAGGATATGATCCCTCACAGGAGTACCCTCTTGCATGGTGGTTGTCATTATCTTTCTCATGGCTTCTTGCCTAGAAGCCCTATCCTGATGACCAAAGAGTTCCTTGAGATTGTTCATAATATCATAGGCTATTGGTAAATCTTGATGCTGATGTTGCAATACATTTGACATTGAAGCCAAAATGTAACACCGCGCCATCTCATCTGCTTTTACCCATTTCCTATGATATTCAATCTCCTCTTGGGTAGATTCACCAGTAGGTGCTTCAGGGCACTGCTCAGTTAGTACAAATTTATAGCTTTCAGCAGTAAGGACAATGTCCAGGTTCCTTTTCCAATCTATGTAATTGTTAGAGTGTATACTAAAAGCCTAGCTTTTGGTATAAATATTTATTATGAATAAAGAATCACATTTGGTCAAATTGTCTACATTTGTTTGTAGTTATTCATTTAATTTATATTGTAGATAACATAGTATGTGGTGTCACATGCAGAAGATGATGTTATCAGTACCTTATAAATTATAAACAGTAGCTCACGACCAAAATGGAAAGGAACAAACCATTAGAAGGTCGTAGTGTAATTAGGTATTAGTTTATCTTGACTATATAATTACACTAGTACACTCAGAGTGTATTGAGTAGGATCATTTGAGGTCGTTTCTTTTATACTAACTTTATAAAGGAACAAAGACCTCGGTTATTATGGAAGTGTGTGCTCTTAATCCTAATATAATAACAAGCACATATATTTGATATTTATTTCTTTAATTTATCAATGGGTGAGATTTAGTTCGATGAATCAATAAACCTGATAAGTTGGGAAATGGTATCACTTATAGTGTGTGTTGTTGATTATAGAAGGAAACTATGTCCTAGAGATACTAGGTTGATAATGTCCTCAAGAGGAGCTCATAAGGATTGTCATGTTAAACCCTGCAGGTGGACTTAGTCCGACATGATAATAAGGTTGAGTGGTACTACTCTTGGATTTAGATATTAATTAAATGAGTTGTCAGTAACTCACTTAATTAGTGGACATTCGATATCTTAAACACAGGGAGACTAACACACTCATAATAAGAAGGAGCCCAAAAATGTAATTTGGGATTGGTGCGGTAGTTCAATAATAATTCTCTAGTAGAATGAATTATTATTGATAAAATTAAGTTGTGTGTTCAGGCGAACACGGGATGCTTAATTTTATCGGAGACCAAAACCAATTCCTCCTCTCGGTCCCTATCGTAGCCTCTTAATTATAGAGTACTATACCCACCTATACCCACCTTCTTACCCATCCTATAGGGGCTGGCCAAGCTAGCTTGGAGACCAAGCTAGGGCCGGCCATGGGTATGTTCATGGGTGAATTCATGTGGTCGTCCTTATTAAAATAAAAAGGAATTTTAATTTTAAAATTTTTCTTATGTGGATAATATAATTTAAAAGAGAGTTTAAAAATTTAAATCCTTCCTTTTATAAGATTCTACAAAAGATTAAGAGAAGAGTTAAAATCTCTTTCCTTATTTGTAGATTAAAAGGTTGATTTTAATTTTGGTAAAAACTTTCCTTTTAATTATATTCATGATTTAAAAGAAAGTTTAAAAATTAAAAATTCTCTTTTATTAGTTTCTACAAAAGATTAAGAAAAGATTTAATATCTTTCCTTATTTGTAGATTGAAAGGAGATTTTAATTTTTAGAGATAACTTTCCTTTTTAGAAATTATCCACATGTTTAAAATAAAGATTTTAATTTATAAAATTTCCTTTTTATTAACCAATCATGAAGGGATAAAAATTATTGGAGAAATATTTTATAAATTTCTGGAAACAAATTAGGAAGTTTTAATTTTTGTTTTAATTAAAACTCTCCTTGTTTTGGGGAGAAGAGTGGCCGCGCATTATAATTTGAAAAGAGAAAATTATTTTAATTAAATAAATTTTCCTTTTCAATGGCAAAAGAATTAAGGAAGTTTTTATTAAATTTTCCTTATTTGCCAAGACCAAGGATTATAAAAGAGGGGATAGAGGAGGCTTCAAGGCTAACGACTCTATTCTATTTTTTCTCTCTTTTCTCCTTGGGTGTGGCCGGCCCTTTCTTTCCTCTCCTCTCCTTTGTGTGGCCGAAACCTTCTCATGGTGGAGATAGCTTTGGTGGCCGGATCTAAGAAGGAGAAGAAGGAGAGAAAAGAAGCCTCTTTTCTAACATCCCTTGGAGCATGGTGGTGGTGGTCGAACCTCTTCATCCTAGGAGAAGTTTTGATGGCCGAAACTTGTAAGGAAGAAGAAGGTGCTTGGTGGTTCTCATCTCGGAAGATCGTTGCCCACACAACGTCCGAGGTTAGAAGAGAAATACGGTAGAAGATCAAGAGGTCTTTCTAAAAGGTATAACTAGTAATTTTTGTTTCCGCATCATACTAGTTATTTTTGGAAATAATACTAAATACAAGAGACATACGATTCTAGAGTTTCGAATTTGTTTTCGATATAGTGTTCTTTTGTTTTTCTTTCCCTTGTGATTTGATTGTTCTTTTCGGTTAACCTAAAGTTATTTTAGGAAATTAAATATTAGCTTTCCATAAAAGGTTTTGTCTAGTCGGTGGTGGTTGCTCCCATATCCAAGAAGGTCATGTGCCTCGCCACGTCAGTACTGGGAACCGATTATGGAAATTAATATTTAATGGAATTAATAACTTAAGGTGATTTGGGTCGAACGTGTTAAGTTTCGCAGGAGACCCAAGTCAAAACCTAAAAGAACGAATAGATTAAGTTTTGGATCAAACGTGTTAAGTTCCGCAGGCGATCCAAAATTTAATTTAAAAGAACACATGGTAGCTAGGAAAAGGTTCAGACCTTTGTACAAAATTTTGTGCAATGGAACCTCTAGGTTTTCCGAGTAGCAACCAACAATTGGTATCGAGCTAGGGTTTTGCCTCTGTGTATTTGGTATTAGTTTAATTATGCACATGTGATACATAATTTAGGCAGGTTAATAGTAGGATGTGCTAACTTTGTGGATGCAGGATCAAACTCTTATGACTTTTAGTTATTATGTGTGTGATTGGACCCTTGGACATGTCAAGGGCATTTATCTGTGTGTGCATGATTGTATTAAAATACAGCAGGAGCTGTATTTAGTTTTATTAGGATTTTATTTTTGATCTAGATACATGTACATTCCTTTTATGGAATATAGGATCAAAATGTAAAATTCTATTTATTTCGCGGATCGAATCTTGCAAAGCATGGAACCTTCTAAGGACCAGAGGCGCGGGAGCAAGATGGATGCGACAGCTAGACCCGGTGGCGGTGGCCAAATATGGCAGCAGCTTGGGATGACAACACACGGAGGACAACTAGAGATAAAAGTCATAATAGTTGAAAATTAGATTTTCTATTTATTGCTTTTATATTGTTCTGTGTGTGCATGTTAGTATACATGACTAGTAGGCTAGCATAGTTAAAATTCCTCGTTTATAAATAACTAAGTGGGAGAGGGATTTTTAAATAAATCTCATGGTCTCCATTACTGGTTTGTAAGTGATGCAAACAAGCTTGCGCGTTGGCTCTGAGTGCCTTCCTCCATAACGGATGAGCTTGTTTGTGGATCACTAGAACAGACTTCCATTTTTGGATGACTATAGGAAGTTAATTAAGAGCGTGTGATCTTCCCCAACGGAAGGGGCATAATCTTATTAATGGACTTAGTGTCAAGTAATGGTATACACTTAGACACATCTAATAGTATCCTCCCCATCGGAGTCACTGCTATTATTTGTGTGACCAAATGAAACCAACTATTAATTTGTCATAAAACTAGGTTGACAAGATAATAAAATTAAAGGGTTAAAACCCCTCTTACAAATGATTGATTTTGTATACGTCCACACTAACGTGGCATACAAAATTAACGGTGTTTGAGATAATTTTATTTGTCATAAAGATACGTTGACAAGATAGTTAATGGGTAAAACCCTCCTTTTACAAATGTTGAATTTGTATGCGTCCACACTAACGTGGCATGCAAAATTCACGGTGTTTGAGGTGTTGGTGAATTTAAATAATATTGTTTGAGGAATCAATATTTTATTTTAAATTCAAAAAGTCTTGACCAAATATTTGATTAAAGATAGACCAACTATTAATTTTATTCGTCATAAAGTAAGGTTGACGAGATAATAAAATTAAATGATAAAATTTCCTCTTTGAATTTGTATACGTCCACACTAACGTGGCATACAAAATTCATGGGGATTTTTAAGGAGTTGGTCTTAACCAAATATTTTTGTGATTCTTAGGATGATGGTCAATCCCTAGCTGATATACTTTAGGATAGACTTAGTGGTCCCAATAATAATTGATTGGAAATAGGATTTGGACATTAAGGTAGACTGTCCTCTTAGAACTAAGAACAATTTAGGTGTATTTAATTCATTAGTTGAAACATGTCTAGTGGTGTTATATACCAGAACCTGGAGTGTAGATACAGATGCCATTAATCATGTCTGCAATTCATTGCAGGGTTCCAGGAAACCCGATAACTAAATGAAAATAAAAACACCGTCCACATGGGCATTACTACAAAAAATAGCAGCTGTTGCAGTGGGAGAGGTTTATTCTCTAATAGGAATAAAATATGGATTATTAGAAATTATCTTTACATACTAAGTTTAGAAAGAACCTGATTTCAGTTTCTAAACTATTATAGAATAGATATTGTGTCTATTTTGATAACAAAGTTGTTATCAAGAAAAATAGGGAAGTTATCTATTCTGATATGTTGGTTGAAAATTTATAATCCAATAACTCCCACGATGCAACAAATAGAAATTAGTAACACATCTTCTAACTTTAAGAGAAAGCAACCTTCGGAAATGAACCAATTATATCTTTGGCATCTAAAGCTAGGTTACATTAACTTAAGTAGGATTCATTGGTAGCTGATGAACTTTTGGGTTCATTAGCAGTGGAAATCTTTCCAACCTACGAGTCTTACTTGGAAGGAAAAATAACCAAGAAGCTTTTAAGTCTAAGGGGTATGGAGTCAAAGATATATTGGAATTGGTTCATTCTGATTTGTGTGATCCTATGAGCATCCAGGCAAGAGGTTGTTTCAAATATTTTATCTATTTTATAGACAACTATTTGAGTTACGGATATATTTACTTGATGTGCCGCAAGTCTAAGTGCTTTGATTAGTTCAAAGAGTACGAGGCTGATGTGGAGAAACGACAAAGTAAAAGTATCAAGACACTACGGTAAGATCGTAGTGGCAAGTACCTCTTGGGAGAATTTAGGAGTCATTTATCAGAAGTAGGGATTCAATCCAAACTAACTGCACCTGGTACACCCAACATAATGGTGTAGGAAAAGGAAGGTATAGGACTCTTATGGAAATAAGTAGATTGATGGGTTATTAAGAATATTATCAAAATCATTTTAAGGATATACTCTAGAAACAGGAGTGAATATAGTACCTTCTAAAGTCAGAATTCTCTACTCATATAGAATTGCTGAATAGGCGTAAGCCTATTTCGAAGCATATTCGGATTCGAGAAGTCCAGCACATATGCAGAAGAGAGACAATGATAAGTTGAACAGGAATTCACTTGTTTGTGGGTTATCCTAGTAAAATGAAAGTAGGTTTATAGTCTTAAAAATCAGAAGATCATTGTTAGTATCAATGACCGATTTTTAGAAAAGGACTATGTAATAAACCATGTGCCCATAAGAAAATTTGTTCTTAAGGAAATAATAAAAGGCATGTCTAATCTAGTACCAACTGTACAAGATGAGATATCACAAGGAAACTGCAACACGTATCACAAATGATACACAATTGAGAAAGTGCCTTGTCGTAGTGGGAGGGTTGTTAGGCAACCTAAAAAGATTCATGTTTTGGGAGAGTTTTTGGACTCGATCCCTGGAGGACATGAACCTGATCTCCGGACATATGACGAAACACTCCAAGATAAAGATGCAACATCTTGGCAAAGAGTAATGAATATCAGAATTAGAATATATGTATTCTAATAAAATCTGGAAGCTTGTAAAACCACCAAATGGTGTAAAAGCCTTTGGGTGTAAAAAGGTCTATAATAGGAAAAGAGGGATAGAAAGGAAGGTAGTAACTTTCAAAGCAAGGCTTGATGAAAAAGGAAACTTTTTCACTGGTAGTCATGCTTAAGTCTATCCGGATTCTTTTATCTATTTGGCAAGTGGATGTCAAGACAGCATTCCTTAATGGAAGTCTTGATGAAAGCATCCATATAAAGCAACCAGAAGGGTTCATTGCAAAGGGCTAAGAGCATCTTGTGTGCAAGCTCAATCAGTCTATGGACTGAGGCAAAGCTTCAGTTGGAACATCCGGTTTATCAAAGTAATCCAGACCTATGGATTTATTGAGTAAACGGATAAGTCTTGTGTATACAAAAGGTGTGATGGAAACGTGGTGGTATTTCTTGTACTATACGTAGATAACATTTTTGGTAGTTGGAAACAATATCAAAATGTTGTCAGAAGTAAGGGTATGGTTGTCCAAATAATTCGATATAAAGGACTTGGGAGAATGTATATATTTTTGAGATCAATGTAATAAGGGATCGAAAGAAAAAAATATATTTTACTTATCCCAAGCTTGATACATCAGAAAATCCTTGCTCGTTTTAAGCATGAAAAACTCCTCAAAAGGTTTCTTACCTTTTAAGCATGGAGTGTCTTTATCTAAAGAGATGTCTCCGATGACATTAAAGGAGATTGAGGACATCTAGGCAGCTCTTTATGCTTCGGCAGTTAGACAACCTAATGTATGCTATGCACGAGATCAGAAATCTGTTTTGCCAAGGGCATAGTTAGCAGATATCAAAGTAACTCTAGACAAGGACATTGGACTGCAGTAAAGCATATATTAAAGTACCTTAGAGGCGCTAGAGACTATATGCTAGCTTACAAGGCAGTTAATTTGGTCCCTGTGGGTTACACGGATTTTGACTTCCAATCGGATAGGGACAATAATAAGTCGACCTCGGGGTTTTGTGTTTACTTTAGGAGGAAAAGTCATAACTATGGAAGAGTGATAAACATAGGTGTTTTTCTGGACTCCACCATAGAAGCTGAGTATATGGCAAGCCTCTGAGGTAGCCATAAAAGCTGAATGACTTAATTACCTCAAGATAGACTTAGATATGATTTCTAGTTTGTCCAAAGATTATTACAATTTATTGTAATAATAATGGTGCAGTAACAAACTCGAAGAAACCATGAGTCTATAAGCCAAGTAAACACAATAGAGCGCAAGTACTACCCAATACGAGAAATTGTATAACGAGGAGAAGTTGTTGCCGCCTAGATTTCATCAGATGATAACCTAAGGTCCTTAAGGCAAGAGCTTTTTGAAAGGCATGGGAATCAGATGTATGGCAGCATATATGGCAGCTTAGTCTTTTAGTATAAGTGGGAGATTGTTAGAGTGTATACTAAAAGCCTAGCTTTTGGTATAAATATTTATTATGAATAAAGAATCACATTTGGTCAAATTGTCTACATTTGTTTGTAGTTGTTCATTTAATTTATATTGTAGATAACATAGTATGTGGTGTCACATACAAAAGATGATGTTATCAGTACCTTATAAATTATAAACAGTAGCTCACGACCAAAATGGAAAGGAACAAACCATTAGAAGGTCGTAGTGTAATTAGGTATTAGTTTATCTTGACTATATAATTACACTAGTACACTCAGAGTGTATTGAGTAGGATCATTTGAGGTCGTTTCTTTTATACTGACTTTATAAAGGAACAAAGACCTCGGTTATTATGGAAGTGTGTGCTCTTAATCCTAATATAATAACAAGCACATATATTTGATATTTATTTCTTTAATTTATCAATGGGTGAGATTTAGTTCGATGAATCAATAAGCCCGATAAGTTGGGAAATGGTATCACTTATAGTGTGTGTTGTTGATTATAGAAGGAAACTATGTCCTAGAGATACTAGGTTGATAATGTCCTCAAGAGGAGCTCATAAGGATTGTCATGTTAAACCCTGCAGGTGGACTTAGTCCGACATGATAATAAGGTTGAGTGGTACTACTCTTGGATTTAGATATTAATTAAATGAGTTGTCAGTAACTCACTTAATTAGTGGACATTCGATATCTTAAACACAGGGAGACTAACACACTCATAATAAGAAGGAGCCCAAAAATGTAATTTGGGATTGGTGCGGTAGTTCAATAATAATTCTCTAGTAGAATGAATTATTATTGATAAAATTAAGTTGTGTGTTCGGGGCGAACACGGGATGCTTAATTTTATCGGGAGACCAAAACCAATTCCTCCTCTCGGTCCCTATCGTAGCCTCTTAATTATAGAGTACTATACCCACCTATACCCACCTTCTTACCCATCCTATAGGGGCCTGCCAAGCTAGCTTGGAGACCAAGCTAGGGCCGGCCATGGGTATGTTCATGGGTGAATTCATGTGGCCGTCCTTATTAAAATAAAAAGGAATTTTAATTTTAAAATTTTTCTTATGTGGATAATATAATTTAAAAGAGAGTTTAAAAATTTAAATCCTTCCTTTTATAAGATTCTACAAAAGATTAAGAGAAGAGTTAAAATCTCTTTCCTTATTTGTAGATTAAAAGGTTGATTTTAATTTTGGTAAAAACTTTCCTTTTAATTATATTCATGATTTAAAAGAAAGTTTAAAAATTAAAAATTCTCTTTTATTAGTTTCTACAAAAGATTAAGAAAAGATTTAATATCTTTCCTTATTTGTAGATTGAAAGGAGATTTTAATTTTTAGAGATAACTTTCCTTTTTGGAAATTATCCACATGTTTAAAAGAAAGATTTTAATTTATAAAATTTCTTTTTATTAACCAATCATGAAGGGATTAAAATTATTGGAGAAATTTTTATAAATTTCTAGAAACAAATTAGGAAGTTTTAATTTTTGTTTTAATTAAAACTCTCCTTGTTTTGGGGAAAGAGGTGGCCGGCCAAATAAATTGAGAAGAGAAAATTATTTTTAATTAAATAAATTTTCCTTTTCATGGCAAAAGAATTAAGGAAGTTTTTATTAAATTTTCCTTATTTGCCAAGATCAAGGATTATAAAAGAGGGGGTAGAGGAGGCTTCAATGCTAACGACTCTATTCTATTTTTCCTCTCTTTTCTCCTTGGGTGTGGCTGGCCCTTTCTTTCCTCTCCTCTCCTTTGTGTGGCCGAAACCTTCTCATGGTGAAGATAGCTTTGGTGGCCGGATCTAACAAGGAGAAGAAGGAGAGAAAAGAAGCCTCTTTTCTAGCATCCCTTGGAGCATGGTGGTGGTGGCCGAACCTCTTCATCCTAGGAGAAGTTTTGATGGTCGAAACTTGTAAGGAAGAAGAAGGTGTTTGGTGGTTCTCATCTCGGAAGATCGTTGCCCACACAACGTCCGAGGTTAGAAGAGGAATACGGTAGAAGATCAAGAGGTCTTTCTAAAAGGTATAACTAGTAATTTTTGTTTCCGCATCATACTAGTTATTTTTGGAAATAATACTAAATACAAGAGGCATACGATTCTAGAGTTTCGAATTTGTTTTCGATATAGTGTTCTTTTGTTTTTCTTTCCCTTGTGATTTGATTGTTCTTTTCGGTTAACCTAAAGTTATTTTAGGAAATTAAATATTAGCTTTCCATAAAAGGTTTTGTCTAGTCGGTGGTGGTTGCTCCCATATCCAAGAAGGTCATGTGCCTCGCCACGTCAGTACTGGGAACCAATTATGGAAATTAATATTTAATGGAATTAATAACTTAAGGTGATTTGGGTCGAACGTGTTAAGTTCCGCAGGAGACCCAAGTCAAAACCTAAAAGAACGAATAGATTAAGTTTTGGATCAAACGTGTTAAGTTCCGCAGGCGATCCAAAATTTAATTTAAAAGAACACATGGTAGCTAGGAAAAGGTTCAGACCTTTGTACAAAATTTTTGTACAGTGGAACCTCTAGGTTTTCCGAGTAGCAACCAACAGTAATTAGGTCCAGTAAGTCTATTCTGTTGAAGTATGATGGACAGTGGGTTGAAAGTCATCCTAAGAATCACAAATAACTTTTGGTCAGAACTCTAAATTTAGAATAATATTGATTCCTCAAACAATACTATTTTAAATTAACCAACACCTCATAACACCGTGAATTTTGTATGCCACGTTAGTATGGACGTATACAAATTCAACATTTGTAAAAGGAGGGTTTTAACCCATTAATTTTATTATCTTGTCAACCTAACTTTTTCACAAATAAAATTAATAGTTGGTAACATTTGGTCACACAAATAATAGCAGTGACTCCTATGGGGAGGATACTATTAGATGTGTCTAAGTGTAGGGCTGTAAACAAGCCGAGCCGAGCCGAGCTTTGGGGTGTTCAATCTTGTTTGATAAGATAACCAAGCCAAGCCGAGTCGAGCTTAAAATGAACCAAGCTTTTGAAATGAGTGTTCAAGCTTGGCTTGGTTTATTTTTTATGAGCTTGAGCTTGTTTGAAGCTTGGCTTGAGCTTGGTTCGTTTAGATGTTATCAAGCTCTCAATTCAAGCTTGACTTGAGCTTGGTTCGAGCTTGACTTAAGCTTGGTTCGAGCTTGGCTTGAGCTTGGTTTGAGCTTGGCTTGAGCTTGGTTCGTTTAGATGTTATCAAGCTCTCAATTCAAGCTTGTTTGATTGTTTGAAACTTTTAATTATTTGATTGGTTATTAAGATTGATAATTTAAATTTATTTATTTTATTTTATTTAATTATTTATTTAGGATATTGAAAAGAGTTTTATTAATAAATATGGTTCGTGAACATTGTTCACGAATGTTGTTCACGAACATTGTTCACGAACGTTAACGAGCTGAATACATATGTGTTCAAGCTTGTTTGTTTAGCTTAACGAGCTGTTCAAGCTTGTTTGTTTAATTAATCCTATGTATATTAAACAAACATAAACAAGCTCTTACCAAGCCGAACACCAAGCTTGTTCACGAACGCTTGGTTCATTTACAGCCCTATCTAAGTGTATACCATTACTTGACACTAAGTCCATTTATAAGATTATGTCCCTTCCATTGGGGAAGATCACACGCTCTTAATTAACTTCCTATAGTAATCCAAAAATGGAAGTCTGTTCTAGTGATCCACAAACAAGCTCATCCGTTATGGAGGAAGGCACTCAGAGCCAACGCGCAAGCTTGTTTGCATCACTTACAAACCAGTAATGGAGACTATGAGATTTACTTAAAAATCCCTCTCCCACTTAGTTATTTATAAATGAGGAATTTTAACTATGCTAGCCTATTAAACTTGTAAACTAACATGCACACACAGCACAATATAAAAGCAATAAATAGAAAATCTAATTTTCAACTATTATGACTTTTATCTCTAGTTGTCCTCCGTGTGTTGTCATCCCAAGTTGCTGCCATATTTGGCCACCGCTACCGGGTCTAGCTGTCGCATCCATCTTGCTCCTTGTTCCGCTGCGCCTCTGGTCCTTAGAAGGTTCCACGCTTTGCAAGATTCGATCCGCGACATAAATAGAATTTTACATTTTTGATCCTATATTCCATAAAAGGAATGTACATGTATCTAGATCAAAAATAAAATCCTAATAAAACTAAATACAGCTCCTGCTGTATTTTAATACAATCATGCACACACATATAAATGCCCTTGACATGTCCAAGGGTCCAATCACACACATAATAACTAAAAGTCATAATAGTTGGATCCTGCATCCACAAAGTTAGCACATCCTACTATTAACCTGCCTAAATTATGTATGACATGTGCATAATTAACCTAATACCAAATACACAGAGGTAAAACCCTAGCTCTGATACCAATTGTTGGTTGCTACTCGGAAAACCTAGAGGTTCCACTGTACAAAAATTTTGTACAAAGGTCTGAACCTTTTCCTAGCTACCATGTGTTCTTTTAAATTAAATTTTGGATCGCCTGCGGAACTTAACACGTTTGATCCAAAACTTAATCTATTTGTTCTTTTAGGTTTTGACTTGGATCTCCTGCGGAACTTAACACGTTCGACCCAAATCACCTTAAGTTATTAATTCCATTAAATATTAATTTCCATAATCGGTTCCCAGTACTGACGTGGCGAGGCACATGACCTTCTTGGATATGGGAGCAACCACCACCGACTAGACAAAATATTTTATAGAAATCTAATATTTAATTTCCTAAAATAACTTTAGGTTAACCGAAGAGAACAATCAAATCACAAGGAAAAGAAAAAACAAAAGAACACAACATCGAAAAACATATTCGAAATTCTAGAACGTAAGCCTCTTGTATTTGGTATTATTTCCATAAATAACTAGTATGATACGGAAAGAAAAATTACTAGTTATACCTTGTATAAAAACCTCTTGATCTTCTACCGTATTCCTCTTCTAACCTCGGACGTTGTGTGGGCAACGATCTTCCAAGATGAGAAACCACCAACCACCTTCTTCTCCTCCTATCTAGGTTCGGCCACAAAAGAAGCTTAACCAAGGATGAAGAACAAAACACCAACCAAGCTCCAAGAGATGCTAGCTTTCTCTCCTTCTTCTTCTTCTTCTTCTCCAAGTAGTATCCGGCCGCCACAAGAGCTCCAAGCCTTTGAGAGATTCGACCACCACAAAGAGGGAGAGAGGAAGAGGATGGCCGGCCAATCCAAGGAATAAAAGAGGGAGAGAAATAATAGAGGTTGTGTCTCATGAAGACACCCTCACCCCTTCTTTTATATTCCTTGGCCTAGGCAAATTAGGAAATTTAATTACAATAAAATTTCCTTAATTTCCTTGACATGATTTAATTGAGAAAAATAAAATAAAATTTCCCAATTTAATCTATATTGGCCGGCCACATCAAGGGGAAACAATTTAGACAAGTTTTAATCAACAAATTAAAACTTCCTAATTTGTTTCCAGAAATTTTAAAAAATAAAATTTCTCTTCAAAAATCTCTTCATGGTTGATAAAAGGAAATTTCTATAATTTTAATTTTACAACATGTGAATAATTTTTAAAGAGAAAATAAAATATCTCACCAATCTACAAATAAGGAAAGAGATCTAATCTCTTTCTTTAATCTTTTGTAGATCTTTTATAAGAGAGATATTTTAATTTTAATTCTCTTTAATAAATTATTTCTTCCACATAATAAAAATTAAAATTAAAATTCCTTTTTAATTTAATTTGGCCGGCCCCCACTAGCTTGGGTTCAAGCTAGGGCCAGCCACCCACCTAGGCCGGCCCTAGCTTGGCCGGCCCCCTTTGGGTGGGTATAGAAGGTGGGTATAGGTGGGTATAATACTCTATAAATAAGAGACTACGATAGGGACCGAGAGGAGGAATTTGTTTTGGTCTCCCGATAAAATTAAGCATCCCGTGTTCGCCCCGAACACACAACTTAATTTTATCAATAATAATTCATTCCACTAGAGAACTATTATTGAACTACCGCACCAATCCCAAATTACATTTTTGGGCTCCTTCTTATTATGAGTGTGTTAGTCTCCCTGTGTTTAAGATATCGAATGTCCACTAATTAAGTGAGTTACTGACAACTCATTTAATTAATATCTAAATCTAAGAGTAGTACCACTCAACCTTATTGTCATGTAAGTCCACCTGCAGGTTTAACATGACAATCCTTATGAGCTCCTCTTGAGGACATTATCAACCTAGTATCTCTAGGACACGCTTCCTTCTATAATCAACAACACACACTATAAGTGATATCATTTCCCAACTTATCGGGCTTATTGATTCATCGAACTAAATCTCACCCATTGATAAATTAAAGAAATAAATATCAAATATATATGCTTGTTATTATATTAGGATTAAGAGTACACACTTCCATAATAACCGAGGTCTTTGTTCCTTTATAAAGTCAGTATAAAAGAAACGACCTCAAATGGTCCTACTCAATACACTCTGAGTGTACTAGTGTAATTATATAGTCAAGATAAACTAATACCTAATTATACTACGACCTTCTAATGGTTTGTTCCTTTCCATTTTGGTCGTGAGCTACTGTTTATAATTTATAAGGTACTGATAACATCATCTTCTGTATGTGACACCACATACTATGTTATCTACAATATAAATTAAATGAACAACTACAAACAAATGTAGACAATTTGACCAAATGTGATTCTTTATTCATAATGAATGTTTACAAAGTTTAGGTTTTTAGTATACACTCCAACAAACTCAAGCTTGGTCAAATTGGTCAACCTTGATCTAAGAAAATTGCACCAACAATCATGACATAGACCTCCATTAGAAAGCAATCACTATAGTAATGATATCTTAAAAGTAGGTGTCGTGTATGAGTAAGCAGGCCGACATAATTCTAAAAGTCTATACCGATTATCTCGGGATAGACCATCTTTATGTGTATAAATATTGAGGTAAGAGAGAATGATATATAAAGTGTCAACAGTCGTCGTGGTGAAAGGAAACTCCTAAAATTACTCTCTAAAATTGATTTTCTCCTAAAACTTATTTTACTTTCTCAATTTATTCTCTCTCATAATTCTTACGATTTCAGTTGTTCTAGATAATTTATTTAGTGATTCTAATTAGTCCTCAATTTATAATCCTTATAAAATTAATATTTTATTATTTGACGATAGTCATGCATTTACTATTTTTGCCCATCAAGTTTTTTTTGGACATCATTGTCGAAAATGATGTAAAAATCGATATTAGTTCAATCACGAGTTGATTAATATAGATTTTTCCCTTATTGTCAATTTTTATTGTTATTTTGTTTTCTTTTCTTTCACGGTGTCAAAATCGATAATAGTTAGTTGACATAGTAGATGATAATACACAAACATTTCCTACCTATCACTACCACCTGTTAACAATTCATGGCCAACGCCACCTAGTCAGTCTCACTATCAAGGTTTAGTAGTTGTCCACATGACTTCCCCTTTTTACAAAGCTTCCTAGTCATGCACATGAGCACTTTGCAAGATTGCCTACACATGCCTCAAACTCAGTCGTACAGCACAGTGAGACTACACCTCTCTGGGGCACATGGAAGTTCAATGGAACAAAGAATTAGAACACATTCTCTCAGGGCGAGAGTAGCAGTATCTCATATTTTTTGACCTAGAGACGGGTTGACCGGGGCGCTAGGGGCGAGCAAATCGTCTTTATGCCACGTGAGAGTAGCAGTATCCCGACATCGATGTCTTATTAGGTTGATGATTCATCTATATAAATCTTCCATGTGCCCTCCAATTTTTGATAGTGAACTTCGGTTAAGAAGTTCATTAAAGCTTGAGTTTTGATCATCGTCTGAAGTTGAGATTAAATGTCATATTTATTCAACTCTGTAATCTACTTGAACAATCTCCTGAACCTCTGGATTGATTAATGCTCGGCCAAGAATATTGTTAAAAAGAAATGATGTTTTTTTTTCCCGATTATTCTTTTTTACTATATACAAAAACTAATGATACCATTGTGGAAGAAATAACGGTGAAATAAAACTAAGTACGAAGAATCAGTTAACCTTCTCAACATTCTACTCACTCAGGAATTTTATCCATCAGCCTTGTTTCTATCCCCATTTTTAGCGTCATTGTAGAGCTTGGGCAGGAACCACATGCTCCTTGCAGCTTCAGCACCACAACCAGGCCATCTATATCATGCAACGCCACATTCCCTCCATCTGCCATTAAATTTGGCCTGACCTCATCCAACACCAACTCCACATTCTCTTCAGTTAATGGAAGAACACACAGTAGTGGCCTCGACATTGACATACCATGTATAAGTACCATCCGGTAATTAATTACCACGAGAAGTGTATGATAGAGCTCGTACATCCCTAAGCCTAGTGAAATAAGAACTCGAATAGGAAAATACAATCATAGGCATAAAGATATATATAGTCTCATTTGTTTTTTATTTGTCTTACTTTTGTTGTTTCGTCGGTTAAATAGAGAGACCATTGTCTCAATTTGCAGATATTTAGGAGCGGTGATTCTAGTTGGTAGGTTAAATAGCTAACCTTGTAATTAACTTGCAAGTGACCCCATATAATTACTTGGCCTAGCATAGCTCATTCAACTAGTTTTGCGTAAAATTAAAGCAAAATCCTACAAGTTTAATATGATTATGATATGGAAAGATCTGACTAACCCACTAATTAATGAGTCACAAGGCCCAACTCAAGCATTTAGACGCTGTTATCCAACAAAAGCTATCAGTCTTCTCGTATAAAATTCAACAATATATCAAATGGTATGTGCATACATTATATAACGCAATGGTCAGCTCCGCAAACCACAATGCAACGGTCGCTCCGCAAGAGATTCATACATTGGCTATGTAGTGATCGGATTTTTTATCTCATTTTTTTCCTATTTCCGTATTTCACTCATCATCTCCAGTTTATCACCGACGGCTTACGATCATTGGATCGGTCAAAACTATACTTTTGAATAAGGTGAATCTAGAGGTATCGTCGTCGGTGCCATCGATGTCAAAATTTGGCGACATCTGAGGAGCTCAGATTAACGAGAGAAGAAAATTTACTCAAATATGATCAGATTTTGACAAATCCCGGATTCATCTCCCAAGGAATAATTTTGATCAGGTCGACGGACCACCGGTAATAAACTGAGATGACAAATGAAACACAGAGATTGAAATTTTTGAGGATAGAGGATCCCATTTTAGCTCCGTGAGCCCACCGCTGGTCGAGAATAAGACAACGCAACGGTCTCCTCGTGCCAGAAGCCCAACGGCTAGCGCTTCCCCCACCGAATTTAATGCTGTGAGACCCGAAATTACTTAAATTGCCACCATCTTAAACATGAAATTACACTGGCAACCAACATGTGGCAAAATCATGCTGCTCAAAATAACTCAACATAGAGTTATTAATGTAATTTCGACCAATTATTGAGGTAGACATGTAATTTCCGCTCTATTTATACCTCTTTCTTTGATTAGGAGCAGATCGGTGGGCCGATGCCGAGGCAGTAATAGAAAGAACAACGGGAAAGCGAACCCACGCTCCGCATGCCGCCCAAAAACCTCGAGTCCAACGGCTGTAGTGCTCGCCGAATCAGCAACCCTAATCCCGCCCAAAGCTTACCGCTAGCCGCTAGCCGTGCAATGGCCGCCGTGCGCGTTCGCGATGCCCCGCCACCGCCGGTGATTGGGAAGGCCGGGAGGTACACCGTTTTCATCACCCCTCCGCGCACCCCGAAGCCTTGTGAGGATTCTGGTTCGAAAAGCGCGAGCCCTGAGGCCGGGCCTGTTTCCAGCCCTGGAAAGGTGGCTCTTTTACCAGAAACGACTGTCCGTTCGCCTTCGCCGATGGCTGTGGAGGTTTCCTCGCCCATAGTTAGCGCTAGCCCTGGAAAGGTGGTCCCTTTGCCGGAGAAGGCTTCTCCTTTGCCGCCTCCGGTGCAGGTCCCGCCGCTTCAAGTCGAGAAGCAGGCCGCCAAGTCATCCGGATCCGTGTTCGGGTTCTTCTGGGACGCCATTACCAGAGTTCAAGATGGTTCTCTTCTGTCCTTCCAGATTTCGATATTTGATGCCTTTTTGCTGAATTTATGAGGGTTTCCTTGAAGCTTGTATCTTCGGTTTGAATTTCAGTGCATTCGAACTTGGATGAGTGTTTAGCGGATTGGTTCGGCTTAAACCAGTCAAAATATCAGTGGGCCTTGAACGATTACTACGATTATACTGGAAAGGTAAGCTTTTCCCTTTCAGTATCAGACTACAAGTTTATATGTTTTAAAGTTTCGAGCTTTTGGCTTATGATTCTCGCGCTTGAATGTCTTTTGGAAGAACGTCTTCTCTTTGGAGGCATTCTTAGGTAATTCTAGTATTCATGCCGTTTGAAGAGACGATGTTGGAAGAGATCGAATCAGTCGTTTCTCGTCTGGGACGATTAGTATGAGTTTGGTTGATGGTTATTAGGAACCAATATCTTGTAGTGCATTTAGTTGGGTAGAATAGAATGGAATGGGAATGGTTTATTGCCTCTGTGAATGCTTATCGGGGTGCTTGTTTATACTAATTTGACACCATTGTCGAATGTATTCTGTTCCTGAGGTCTCTGTTTTAAAAATGTTTGTATAGGCAGTTCCACAGTGGTATATAATAACTCATATCAAGTTTGTTTCTGCCTTCTTTCCACTGCAGAAGGAAGGGGTTAAACGTGATCGGTTGAAAGAAATCGGTTGTAAGGAGCAATCTGTATGACACTTCACATCAGGTATATTCAGGTCACCTCTCCTGCTCCATGTTTATCTATCCTCTTGTGAATCTTTTCCATCTATATTTGTTGCAGAAAAGCTTCTCCGAATTGGTTCCAAGTTTGAAGTTGTTTGGTAGTTATATATGATGCAACCGTTTTCTTGTCTGGCCCAACCAGCTCAATGTTCCAGTATAGCCAATTCTAGATCTTTTACTAGTTATCATTTTCAGTCATGCTATTCGTAAACCCAGTCACATTCGCGTGTCTAAGAATGTAGTAGAACTCTCATCTGAAATCATGCTTTGTTTATATAATTGCAAGCAATCAAAGCAATTGTTCTTTCCCATGATGCAATATGTTTACTGTTATCGCTCATGTACAATTGAGAATGGAGCTAAAAGCATCGATGCTAACAGATCATGTCCTAATTGTGAGAAGTAGTGGATTGTGAGCAATTGGAGCATCCATAGTAGTAATAGACTAGCTCTGTTTCTATTTTATAGGTAATAACATAATGACAATAGAAAGAAACTTAAAAGTAAACTGCTGGTACATGTTCCAAGACTTTGCTATTTATTCGATCTTGTCATGATGAACTCCCTACTCCAGTGCTAGTTGAGAATGTTGCAGTTGTGCTCGTCATTGAGCTCCACATAGAGATATCGACACTATATGGCTCAATATGCTTGAATGGATTGTTAACAACTGGATTTGTATCTCTTCCCTCCAAGACCTGCACAACACAGTTCATAGTTGGCCTTTCTTCAGGCTGATGCTGAATACACTTCAATGCTACTAGACACAATCTCTCGACCTTCTCCCTGTCCTTCTCTTCGACCCCACTTTCTTCAATTATGCTCTTTATCTCGCCTTGTTCGAACCTGTTCCACACCCAGACGGGGAACCACTCCTTGCTCTCCGCTTGCTTGGCGTCAAAATTCTTTCTTTTCCCCAGCATCTCAAACAGAAGCATGCCGAAGCTATAGACGTCAACCTTATGGGTGACTGGCGAAGGCGACCACATCTCGGGTGCAGCATAGCCAGGAGTTCCCCGACCACCAAATGCGACCACTGAATGAGTCTTCAGCTTGTTCCTCTCACATAGCTTTGCCAGTCCAAAGTCGGCGATTTTGGGCACAAATTCTGTTGTAAGAAGTATGTTTGCCGGCTTTATGTCATAGTGCACGATCTTTTGTTGGCACTCCTCGTGCAAATATCGGATTCCTTTTGCAGTGCCAACTGCGATTTCATACAGCTTTCTGAACTCAATCCTCTCTTGTGCTTGATCGAACAAATACTGGTCTAGTGATCCCTTCTCCATGTACTCGTACACGAGCGCCTTTGTCATTTCGTCGAAGCAGAAACCATAGAGCTTGACTAAGTTGAGGTGATAGGTTCTGCCTATGGTGCCAACTTCTGCCATGAATTGCTCCTCGGCTTTCTTGCTCGAGGTGCCATGGAGGACTTTCACTGCGACTTGTACTCCATTCGGAAACTGGCCTTTGAATACCGTTCCATTACCACCAGAACCCAATTTTTCCACAAAGTTTTGGGTGAAATCTACAAGATTTTGAGGTGTGAATCTAATGGGCTTCTCTTTCATGATCCTAAATAGGAACTCTTCAATAGGCTTCATTTCAATCCTCGATTCATGGCTCAAGGAAGGATCCATAGATCCAGTTTCCGAACAAGATGGATGCATCCTCGCATCTATCGACGACTTTCTCATGTTTTGAACACATCGTATGACCAAAATTGCTATCACGAGTTGGATTATCCCACCAAAGATCACTAATACTGTAAGGTTTGAAATTCAAACTTTTAAACTATTGAAATTCGAACAATAAAGAAACTTTTCACATATCGAACCTGAAGTAGAAAATCTTACTTATTATGACAGCAACAGAGAGGCCGCCTGAGCCCGAAGCCATCCCCTCAGTCGCGGAGGTAGTTTAGGATCTTAAGCTTGGATTTCTTTCTGCATAAAAAAAATCGTCTCTTGCAGTAAAACTAACTTTAGAACAGGTAGATCTCCTTTATACACTCTTTTCTTAGAAGCAGAAATAAACTGAGGGAAGAAGAGAAACTTACGAGCTTGATCAGTGATCAACAATGGTAGATGTTTTTCTGGTTCGGTACAAATGGGAAAGTTACAAATGATGAAGAAAGACTTTATTTTCTTACACTAAATGGATGAAAGAAATCTTATCAAGAATGAAAGAGACTTAAACAAATTTCTCAAATTTTCTTATTGCAAGTATATTTTTTTTGTGTTTTTTGATTGGTTAGCTGGGGCAGTTGCTGTCTGGTGATGGCTGCTAAGCTATCGTTTATCTAGCGAGGTGACTACTATTTTGGAGTAAAAAATAATTTCAATAATGAGGGCAGTTGAAAGCTTGTGACTTTGATTGTGATATATGCAAAAGTAAAACCTAAAATCAACTTTCATATTATTATTTTTTTCAGAAATTAAAAGATCGTCTTCTTTTTAATTCGAATTGTTAAAATAACACACTTCTTTTTTATTAATTATCAAAATAATATTTCATCACATTTCAATCTTATTTGGTTGTTATAACATAAATGATGTGCAATTTGACAGAAATTTTATAGGCCCCTTGGGATCGATCTTGCATGGGTTGATAGTGTCTTCAAGGGGCGGACAGTTGAAGGATAATAGTTTTATTATAAGAAGACAGGTATCAAATCTTAACAAGAGTATATTCTTTAAAAAAAAAAATTCTTTTGGTTGTCGGCTATAAGTTGAACTCGTTCTTTATATAATTTAGGGATAAATTGTAAAAAATATCTAAGATAAGTGTAATTATTTTTTATTATAATTTAATGGATTATTTGAAAAAAAAAAAGCTCCCAAGTTATGTTTCTCTCACCCACAAGTTCTTCCTTTATCCCAGTGCAAATTCAGATGCACCTCCTTCTTAGCATTGTAGGTCTTCAGGCTACAGCTTGGATAGGATAAAATCAAGGGAGTTGCACCTCTTCCTAAACATTGTAGGTTCGAGCATGTCTTTTTATATATCTTAATATTAATAATCAATAGTTATTCATGATTTATTTTTTCCATATTTACCTAGGGACATATTAGTGGGAGGATATTGGGATGAATAAATTATATTTTACCACATGTAAACCTTCTTGTTATAGCTTGGATAGAGCAGGGATTTTCTGGTCCAAGATCTCTAGATCAATCCTAAATCCCTGTTCATTCATTGGTGGGGTAAATTATACTCCACCTATTAAATAGATGGAATACAGTTCACCCTACTAATAAATTTATAGGACCTCTTTTGGTCCAAAAGATCCTGAACCACTGTGGCTTGGATAGGGTAAAATATGGTTCCACTGTGAATGATGTGTATTTATCCCATTTCAATCTATTTTAAATTTTGAAAATACTTTTAATTTGTTTGATATGATATTATAATAATCAAAGGATTATAATTATTACAATTACATGATTATAGTAATTATTGTGTAATTATTATACTACTATAGAATCATATTTATAACCGTATAGTTCCCGGGATTATGGTAGTATAGTAGGATATCTAGATTGTCACCCAAGTATCTATAGTTTAAACCTCAGATACGGTGTATTTGCAGAATTTTTTTCTTCAAATGGAGGGCGTAATCATAAGATACTAGACTTCTGAATTGGTCACCACGTATACTTCCTGATTTATCTTAGTGTCTAATAGAAAATTTCTATACGATAAGATTGAACATCTCTGGTCAATAAAATTAACTTAAATTATCAAGAATCGTGAGATAGTGTGAAAATAAAACTATTTAAAAAAAAATTAAAAAAGGATTGAAACGGGATGAGTTGTTTTGATAATAAATATCCTTTTGATAATTTTAATAAACAAGTATATATATATATATATATATATATATATATATATATATATATATATATATATATATATATATATATTATCTTTGTGTATATATTTAACAATAATTGCCATGAGTTTAGGAAGCCGAGTTGGTTGACCAAGTCATAATACATTAAATTGATCGATTTATTGTGATTTGACATAGAAAAGGTTCGATCTAAACGAAACACTAAGTTTTAATATCCACCTCTATTTTGACTCACCTTGCTCGACCCAATTGATTTATTTGACTAACTTGATTAGTATGCTTGACTCGTCTGACCAATCTACTCAACCAGATCGCATTATAGCTTCCTCGGCTCAGCCAACTGCTTTGACTCGATCAACTCATTTGGTTTACTCATCAAGCTCAACTTCATCAAAACCAACTTAACTAGCAATGCTTGACCCACTCATTTCACCAGCCCACTCAATTTGACCGACATGATCAACAGCTTGACTAGGTTCAGTTCAACCAACCTTGTCAGCCCGACTAACCCTACTTGGATTTGATCGACCCATTCAGCTCCTTCAGCCTGGTTGGCTCGACCACTCAATCTGTCCATTTAAGCGACTCAATCAACCTAACCAACTCATTCGACTTTTCTGATTAGCTTGGTCAGCCCCTTTAAACTGTTCTAGCCAACCCAATTGGCCAACCTAAGCACTTTTAAAATTTAACTTTTTTTAATATATATATATATATATATATATATATATATATATATATATATATATATATATATATATATAACGCATATTTGTGGGGTCAGTAAAATGAGGTGACTAGAAGTCAAGACCACAAGATGGTCAGAAGTCAAGCTGACGTGGAGCTCAGGAGGGTCAGAAATCTAGCCTCCGCGACGGGTCAGAAGTCAAGCTTATGTGGAGGTCAGAAGTCTAGCCTCCGTGGCTGGTCAAAAGTCAGACTTACGTGGAGGTCTGAAGTCAAGTTTGCGTGGCCAAGGTCAGAGTCTCGGCGGACGAGGCGAGTCGGACAATAGCCGACCTCGATAGTGATCAAGAATTGGGCCCACGGGCCAAATACAATTAGGAACTGAACCCACAGGCCGGGTATAGTTGAAAGCTGGACCTATAGACCAGGCATAGCTGAGAAGGGGGCCCACATGCCAGATAGAGACAGAAGAAAAGGCCTTGGGCGAAACCCAGAAGGGCGGGACACAGACCTAGCGTACAGGTCGGGATGTACAAGCCATGGATAACAGTAAACAGAAGCAGGTCGGGATGTACAAACATGGATAACAGTAAACAGAAGCAGGTCGGGACACAGACCTAGCGTATAGGTCAGAACGTACAAGCCATGGATAGATCGGGACACAAACCTAGCGTATAGGTCGGGACGTACAAACCAAGGATAACAGTAAACAGAAGCAGGTCGGGACACAGACTTAGCATACAGGTCGGGACGTACAAGCCAAGGATAACAGTAAACAGAAACAGGTCGGGACACAGACCTAGCGTACAGGTTAGGACGTACAAGTCATGGATAATAGTAGGCAGAAGCAGGTCGGGACACAGACCTAGCGTACAGGTCGGGATGTACAAGCCATGGATAACAGTAAACAGAAGCAGGTCGGGACACAACTCTAGCGTACAGGTCGGGACATACAAGCCATGGATAACAGTAGGCAGAAGCAGGTCGGGACACAGACCTAGTGTACAGGTCGGAACGTACAAGCCAGGGATAACAGTAAACAGAAGCAGGTCGGGACACAACTCTAGCGTACAGGTCGGGACGTACAGGTCATGGATAACAGTAGACAGAAGCAGGTCGGGACATAGCTCTAACATATAGGTCGGGACGTACAAGCCATGGATAACAGTAAACAGAAGCAGGTCGGGACACAGCTCTAGCGTACATGTCGGGACATACAGGTCATGGATAACAGTAGACAGAAGCAGGTCGGGACGTAGCTCTAGCGTACAGGTCGAGACGTACAGGCCATGGATAACAGCTGACAAAGGCAGGTCAGGATACAAGCCTAACGCACAGATTGGGACATATGAATCACGGATAATAGAATATAGAAGCAAGTCGGAGTACAAATCTTTGCTGCTTACTCCAATCGTTGCTACCAAAGGATGGTCGTTCAGCATCCTCGCCTTGTCGACTGGGGGCTCCTGGTCAGTTCGATTGGCCGACCAAGACCTTTGACCATTTTTGACTTTGACCTCCATGTTAGCGGACCTTTTCTTCCTTTGACCCTCCTTTGATGAGGCTCTTCTTTATCATCGTATCACCCATCGAACTCACTAGGCTAATTGACTCGTTATTTAGTTGACTTACCCAAACCAAGCAATGAGTACATGCTAAATGACTCAACTCGCATGTCTCGCTCGACCAACTTAACTTGCTTGACTTCACAAGATCACTCAAGCTAAGCCATCCAACTCGTCTCAAATCTACTAGTTCATTCGGACCGCCTAACCAGCTTAAACCAACCAACCCAGCTAAGCTGATTGACCAACGTACAAAAACTTATTAGCTTGCTTGATTCGACTCATGTAAACTAGTAGACTTAAACCAACCAACCAAACTAGTCTGATTGACCAACCTACGTAGGTAGACTAATTCACTCGTACACGTAGACTAATTAGCTTGCTTGCTTCGACTCTTTTACACCAATCAATATGCCTAGCCGGATGAACAAACTTTATCTAACCTAAATAAGGGGAAAAAAAAAAATTTCACTTATGTGTCAAAACAAACAATATAACTCGTTTAGACCGACCAGCCTATACTTAGATCGATCAGCATGTCTAGCCCGATGAACAAACTTGATTGCTTCAAAAACTACCACCAATCAATCTCCATAATAAATCAGGGTCACCTGTGACTGTACATTGCAAGTCTGAAAGGCATGTGATGTGATGCACCATCACTGATAGTGACCCAACGTCCTGTTCATGAAAATAGATTTCTCATTGTCCGGTGCAAGAACCAAACTTGTTCATGCAAATAGACATTTTCTCAAATCTAATAGATATGCCATCAATAATAATAATGGATGAATCTTATGCTTAGATTGTAAAATTAAATTTATAAATAAATAAAAGGAAAATATGCAACATTATTCTGAAAGACCCTCCTCTCCTCTGTTTAATTAGCCTGAAACTGAGCTGAAAGCATTAACTCCTTCCTGTTCAATGGTCAACTATTTCAATCAGCAAATTTAATTCAACCTCTTCAACGAGGCAAGAAACCAAATAGCAAGAACAACAACACTGATGCCTGCATGTGACCTTGCACTTAATGTAATATGCATTGCCCCAACATTCAGACTAGGCACCAGTGGCTTAAAACTGAACCGGTTGGGTTGAGTCGATCTGCGGTTCAACCGAACGTTGGGGGCCATTTAAACCCCATTTCCTCACAAACTCCGTGCTTCAAATTCTTCCGAGCAAAATAAGCCATGGGCTCCAAGAAGGTCATGTTTGTGTTCCTCTCTTTCCTCCTCTTTGTATCTTTAGCTCATGCGGGCAAGCCCGGACCTTTGGATCAGAACAGCACAAATCATGAGGTACTTTTCTTTTGTTTATGGCCGTTCGATTTTATGGGAAGTTACAGTTTGGTTTAGCAGGATGTGAAGAAGATGGCTGAGAGTAGTGCAGAAGGATGTGAGGGAGCAGGGGAGGAGGACGCTGAGTGCTTGCTGAGAAGAACACTATCGGCACACACTGACTACATCTACACCCAGGAGGAACATAATTAAGAGTTAAGACGAAGATTAAGGCAGCATAAATTCCAGGGATTAGTGATAGCTTTTTATATATGTATGTGTATATGTTTGTACAGTCCGTGTCTTGAATAAAATGGGTGTGAATAGATAAGTATATGATTTACTATCGGATTATTGTAAATTAATTATGTTGCTTGAGCATTTGCTTGTGTGAGAGCGTTACGCCTCTTCCGCAGCCGTCCATATGTGATCGGACAGTGGATCTCGGAGTGGTAAATTGTGACCGTTGGATGAGTCTATGTCTGAGACGCGGATGCTTCGGTTTAGCGGTTTAAGGGAGACGGGGAGGAAAAGGTCGAGGAGGAGGCGAAGATGTTCCGGAGGGGGAGGTTCTTGTCGTTCCCGATGGTGATCGGAGCCGTTGTGTGAGTGCTTTCTTCTACCCTTTTCGTCTCCCATCAATTTTGATATTTTTTTGTATTCGATCTGTATTCGTCTTTTGGAAACCCTAATCGATAGGTATGGATTTGTTTTTTAAACATCTTGGATTTATTAGAGATGCTACGGCATGTATCTGCATGATTATCAAGATCCTAAACGCTAAGATAAAAAACGGGGTTTTGTTTAGCTTCGGTCGTGGTTCCTGTTGGACTGCAGTGTATACGAGCACTTTGGTGAGTTTCAGTGATGTTCTAATTGGAAAGCAAAGGGAAAAAAAACCTTGTTTTGAGCAAAGATGCAACCATACTTGGGGATTTTTGTCTACTTGATTTGTTTTCTGAATGTATTAGAATTATTATAGTTTGGTGAATCTGATGGTGCAAATTGATGTTTCTTTGTTAAATTGAGTGGATCAATTAAGGATATGTAGATGCTTGCTTGGGGAAGCAAGAAAGATATCTATAATTGTTGTACAAGAGGCTATTGTCTCATGATTGTGGAGTAGTTAGTTAATTGAGAGATTGTGCCGCAGGAATTTGATGCTCTTTTTCCAAAAGGCACATCCTTATGTTGTTCTACTCAAGCAAGACATCTAGATACAACACACCTTTAGTATATGAATCTACTGTACTTCTGTCAAATCTGTTACTGAATTTTCCATTTCTAGTATTCTACTTTGCAAGTGGAGGTGATAGGAAAAGTTGTCATGTAAGTAAAATTGAAGGGCAAATCAAATTGACAGATTTCATGCAGTTGAGTAGTTGAACTTAAATAGTTGGAACTTAGCTTATTATCGGCAATCCTTCTCTTATGAGTGACTTGGGTTGGCTATTATGTTGATTGGCGATTCTAGAATTGAAGTTACAAGCTTCTCTTTTATTAGTTAAATGAGGAATGATCATCATTCATTGTTTCAAGTTTTCAGCAAACCATAGCACACCGGCTTTTACAGTTCGACTGATTTTATAATCAGCTTATCTTTTCTTCCTCTCTTCATTTTTTTTCTAGCCCTATACGACTCGCAATTTCCAACGGTTTCACAATATATGAATGCTACTATTTAGTTCATATATTTTAAATTGTGTGATAGCACTTATATCTAGATAATTACCAACTTTGATCAGAGCCAATAACCACTTACCACCCCAATAATCTTAATTGTTTGCAAGAATCATGCTTGGTTGTTTAATGTGTATAGGATCGGAGTGGTCTCTGGTAAGGCAATTTTCGGGCCGCCTCTTGATGAGTACTGGACAAAGAAACTGCAGGAAGAGGCAGCAAAGAAGGGTGATGCTGGGTCCAGCTAGTTGCCAGCGAAACATGGCTAAGTGATGATTTGTTATTCTCTTTCGTACCTTAAGTTTTTCGTCACCAAACTAATACCAGTTGTATGAAGGTTGTAGTTTCTTTCTTTCTTTTTTTTTTAATCGAAAGTTAAGTGAGTTTTTACCAAATTCTCTAGAATAATGATGAAGCTTACAATTTTATTGGCGGTTATCGAGTCTTTAACCTTTTTATTTTAGGTTCAGTGGTAGCAAACTTGCCTTTCAGCATATATGCTTTGATTAGAGCCCCAACAGTTAGAACTCACTCTAAAGATAAAATGTATTAAACAATCAACAAATGTTCTCTAGTTCTTCAAGTGAGTTGTTGAGCTTATCTTTCAATTCTTTCATCATTCCAAGAATTATCGAGCTTAATTGAGTCATCATCAACTTCCAAGAAGTTCAATTGATCTCCTAGCATCCAAAAGTATCATTTGGATCAAAGTACTCACTCTAAAGATAAACTACACAAGTGAGATATGGTTACTCTTATCAAATAGAGAGACATTTTGTGGGAGAAAGACTAAAAAAGATAGTCTGTCAGAAGCTCTCGTCAGTGTGGGATTCCAAAGAAAGGTTGGATCACACTGGTATATTGTATAATGTTTTATTCTACATTGCAAGATATTGTTATTATGAGAGAAAGATCAATATAACAATAGTTAGAGTTGATATTGGAATAACTTATGTTGAGCTTGGGTTATAAGCTTTAGGAACGCTAAGTTTCCACCAAGAAAGCACATGTGACTGAGCTTTGGTCTAATAGGCAAGATGATCAAGCATTCCAATTTTTTCCATGATCTAGGTGGAATACCATGGGGGTAACACTAGATTGAAATTGTAGGGAGATGATTTGTCTCTTGAAGGAGCTTAACTTGTCTTCTTAATGTTGTCGTTGCTACATTAGACAATTCATATTCATGAGATGTGGGAAGGTCGGAGCAGCGTTCCAACTCATAGCCATCCCAACTTAGACTTTGATACCAAATGGACACCCAAAGAAGGAGAAAAATAAATGGTCGAGATAGAAGGTCCATCAAGAAGAGAGAAAAATTAAAGAAACTAATGATCTTAACAAAAATTGTACCTTAACAAGTATCTATTTCATTTTATTGTTTGCATTCTATGTGGTAACTTGTTTCAATGTTTGACGATAATAATGTAACTCGAATGCACTCTCCGAGTTCCTTCTATTTCATGTCAAACTCTACAATTAAAGAGATTATAGTGTCAAGTAGTCGAAAGAGTCAATGTTCAAGGAGAAAAATTAAAAAATTAAATTGAGAAGCCATGTCGCTAACTCCAAGTTGAGGGTACCACAAACTTCATGCTAAGTCACAAAGAGATTCAAGAATAGTCTTCACTTAGGTTTAGGTTGCGCCTTGACCGGTTGTAATGCATATTAATTTTATGTACATATTCTAATTTAGCATGTGAACAACATAAGTTCATATTGTCCATGGCCCATGGTGTGAAGAATCCTTTCGACACTAGAAAAGTACTCAAATGGTGATATAAAATTCGATTCATAATGATTTTGAATTCGGGATGGATATGAAGATTCAACCATATGAAAAATACTATAAAAAACTACAAATATATATATAAGCATTTTCTTAAAGATTATTATTTATTAATGTGCATCATATTAATTCTTGGAATAATGATAAATTCAATTAGCCTTATCGACTAGTCCTCAAGTGATCGGTCTGGTCCTACGAAATTTTTTCATTAGTCATCAAGGTAAATTGGGAAGCGTGTGCATCGGATAGCCTAGAAGTTCAGTATTCTTTAATTGTGCATTCTATTTAAAGAAAAAATTTCTACAAATATATCATAATTAGAGATTAAATTACGGATATCTGAATGACAACTTAAATATCCTATCATGACACTGTAAGCCCGGGCATAAGAAACTAATAAACATGGTTGTAATCCTTATGTATCAATAATCACACATCTATTAAGGAGTACGGAATATGCATACAATTCAAACCGTGCTCTTTCACATTCTGGATTGGACAAGGAGCAAATATTTCCAAGGACAACACCATGCTAAATTAGAAAATAATCAATTTAAATTAGGTCAAAGTCTAATTAATATGACCTACACGCAAGAGGGAGGGTCGATAATATAATTTAATCATGCCCTTAATTTTCTTGTCTAATTATTACACAAAACTAAGTTTGTAAATGTCGAAATGTATCTTTTTACTTGGAAATTAGAATATTCAACATGCATTACATATATGTGGATGTTTGACTTTGCTTCGAATTTAATATTATACTTAGTTATTGCACACATATGTTATACGTAATATAATACATGAATATATATAAACTAATATCATAATCTTCTCGTAAAAAAATAATTTAATTTTTTATATTAAATTTTAATTTTAATAAAATAATAATAATATGATATATTTTTTTAAAAAAATAATCATACATTGAATTTTAACTTTGTTTAGATCTACCACTTTAGGAGTTCCCGTCAAACTTTAATTTTGTTTAATTTGTAGCATATATTTCATATTTTTAACGATATTTTGTTCATTTTTTATTTAAAAATAAATAAATAGTTTAATTATCAATCATAGAATTTATTTTAAAATACTAAAATATAAAATAAATTATATACATTTTCAACTATAAGATTATAAGAAATTAACCAAGTCGTGTATAATATATATAAATTATATAAGTTCCATCACCATATATATAACTAATGTATTCAAAATATTTGATAATAGAAAATGAATTTGAAAAAAAAAATGATGGAACTACTATTTTTCTTTATTCATTTTGAAATAATTTAATAATTATTTCAAATGAAAGATAATTGAACATGTAACTTTCATTAAAGAAACAGAAGATGATGTTTTTTTAATATTTCTAAAGATATGCTAGAATAAACCAAAGTTAAAACTTGATACAATTAACTATTCTTTTAAACATGAATAAATCTCAAAACAAAGTCAAAGCCATATGCTTGATTTTGCAATTAAGGCATTATTTCTAAATTGCTAAATCGCATATGTGATGACGTTTATGATAAAGAAACTAATTAGAACCAAGTTATGTCTTACAGTTACATGAAATATTTACCATTAAAAAAAAAGTCATAAATTGACTTGGCTTAGCTTGAATTTTTCATATGTCATTAAGGACCTGAAAGGACATTTTTAAATTGGTTGAAAGGAATGCCCTAAAATTTAGGTGGCGTTTGGTTTATAGGTTTGAGAATGAAGGAATGGATTCATTCCCAAACTTTGTGGTTGGTTGATGGGAATGGAATCAAGATTTTACAATGAAACTCAAAAATTTGGATATGAATGAAACTCACCCCCTTCCTTGGGTTTTGATGGAATAGAAATGTGAATTAAGTTTTAGACAAAAATACCATTAGTATATTTGTTCAATTTTTTTTTATTTCACACTCTCTCTCCTTGTTCTCTCTCATCATATTTTCTCTCTCTTTATTTTATCATCACACTTTCTCTCTCAACATACTTTCTCTCTCATCACACATTCTCTACCATTTTCTCTCTATATTTTCATCCATCATACATTCTCTCTCCTCATTTTCTCTCTCTTCATTCTCTTCCATCACACTTTCTCCCTATTTTTTCATTATACTTTCTCTCTCATCATACTTTCTCTCTCCTCAATCTCTCTTAGCATACTCTCTCTCCTCATTTTCTCTCATCATACTTTCTCTCTCTTCATTTTCTCTCATCACACTTTCTTTTTTTATTTTCTCTAATCACACTTTCTCTCTCATCAAACTTTCTCTCTCCCCAGTCTCTCATTTTCTCTCATCACACTTTCTCTCTCTTCATTTTCCCCCATCACTCTTTCTCTCTCATCATACTTTCTCTCTCCTCACTTTTTCATTTTCTCTCATAATACTTCCTCTCTCTTCATTTTTTCCATCACTCTTTCTCTCTCAGCATACTTTCTCTCTCCTCAGTTTCTCATCATACTTTCTCTTTTCATTTTTTCTCATCGTACTTTCTCTCTCCTCACTCTTTCATTTTCTCTCATAATATTTTCTTTCTCTTCATTTTTTCCCATCACTCTTTCTCTCTCAGCACACTTTCTCTCTCATCATACTTTTTCTCTTCTCAATCTCTCCTATCATGCACTCTCTCCTCATTTTCTCTCATCATACTTTCTCTTTTTTCATTTTTTCCCAACACACTTTCTCTCTCATCACACTTTCTTTCTCATCATATATTTCTCTCACATTCAACTTTCTCTCTCATTTAATTTTTTGTCTTATTTTTCTGTAAAGGTAAAAAAGGAAATTTAGGTTCATTCCGATTGAAAATATTATATAACCAAACATCATTTTTAAGAATGGTACCCAAGCTCATACTCATTCTCATTCTATAATACTATAATACTCATTCTCATTTCGATTTCTAGGAGAAAATCAAATGCCCCCTTAGTTGCAAAATCCAATCAGTGTTGTGGAAAATGCCCTAAAACTTTGATTTTTAATTGCTTGACTCTGAGAAAAAACTTGAGGTGGAAGGAAGTCTTCATTTTGAAAATCTGTACCTGAAGCTGACCATTTAAAAATCTTCAGTGGTCTGAGTCAACTAATATTATCTGAAAGTCATCTGATAATATTTCTAACCCTAGTTTAAACCACAAGCATTGCTTACCCTTGGAAATAAAGTCCTTGTTTGAATCCATCAAAACAGTACAAAAATTCCCTTTTAAATTATTCTTCAACTGATCAACATCTCCAGGAAGCTGAAGTCATCATGTATACTTTTCCACAAGGATCTGATTGTCTTTTTCCCTCAATTTTTACCATGCGTGCTTTGATTTTTTCCATGACTAGCTACTTTTATTTTCCTTGTTTAATTGCAAGTGTTGTGACAGACTTCTCAATCAAATTTAAGCTTGATGATCACTGATAGCAAGTATCAAGTATCTATCATTGTCATGAAATTAATAGCTGTGAGCATTTGTATTGCTAGCTAGCTAAGGGAGAATATATACTTTCAGACTTGTTGATAGAGTCAATAGACAAATGTTTGTGACTGATTCGTAGAGAGCACAACACGAAAATAATAAATATATATGTAAAGATAGTAAAAGTTGAACAGATTAAAAAGATAATTAATTACTAGAATATATAGGAGATGTAATTCAAAGTATGAAGCTAGCTTGCTTGTCTAATATGTCAAGTGGACTTTGACTTCTACGTTGTTTCTTCTTTGTATAATAAGTCGTCCTACTTGACATTTGAATGGTAAAAGATTATGAGCTAGAAGTGGTCTTTAAAGACGGCATTTTAATTGCTTTATTAGATATATTTAGGTGCAGTAATTAATCACCAACAAGAATAATTAAATTATCAGATTTTGTTTGTTTTGATTATATTTCGAATATAATGAAGTCAAATAGTTGTTGGTGCAATATTTCCTAGGTCAAGGTTGTACTGGATGACTGAGTTTAAATAGGGTCAAGTTCGAGTCTTGATATTTGAGTTTCGATGTTTGACAATACATGTAGACAACACATGGAGATTGCAGGTGCGATTGTTCATGTGGGGAGATTGTGAAGGAGAGTCAAGTAGGTCAAGGTTGACTGGATACTTGACTGGAAAGTCCTAGTGAGTGAAACTAGGCAGAAGGAAAGTCCTGGTGAGTGAAGTCAGACAGATGGAAAATCCTAGTGAGTGAAGCTAGGTGAAGTCGCGGTGAGTGAAGTCGGGTAGCTGGAAAATCCTGGTGAGTGAAGCCAGGTGAAAGACCTAGTGAGTGAAGCTAGGCATGATGGAAAGTCCTGGTGAGTGAAGCCAGGCAAATGAGAAGTTCTAGTGAGTGAAGCTAGGCAGAAGGAAAATCCTAATGAGTGAAGCTAGGTGAAAGTCCTGGTGAGTGAAATCAAGCACAGGAAATCCAGATGGATCAAGTTTGATCAGACATCTGGTGTTGGGAAGCCCAAGTAGGTCAAAGGGATTGACCGGATACTTGGCACGGGAAATCCAGGTGGATCAAGGTTGATCGGACACCTGGTGGAGATAAGTCCAAGTGGGTCAAGGATGACCGGACACTTGGCACGAGGAGAAAAGTCCAAGTGTGTCAAAGGGATTGACCGGACACTTGGTGAGGGAGTTCTAGCAGGTCAAGGGTGACCAGATGCTAGGCATGATGTACTAACAACAGGTCATGGTTGACCGGATGTTAGTCTAGAGGACTTTGGACTTGTTTTTGGGCAAAAACAAGAGCTAGATCAATCAGCCGATCGATTAGCTCATGCCCAATCGATCGGCTGATCGATTGGACGAGTCCCTGCGACAAGCCTCCTCCCAATCGATCAGTGGATCGATTGGGAGAATCGCCGATCGCACAGAAAGCCTCCCAATCGATCGGTCGATCGATTGGGAGCCTCCAATCGATTGGCTGATCGATTGGGAGCTGCGATTTTGCACGATAAGCCCTGGATCGATCAGCCGATCGATCCAGGTGATTCCCAAGAGCACAAAGGCGCTCTGGATCGATCGGCCGATCGATCCAAAGCCTCCCCAATCGATTGGGATTCGACCGTTGGCGTAGATTAAAGCCGTTGTCGAGCTCTTTCTCCACCAACGCTTGCACTGTTCAGCTCCGATCTTCACAGCGATTCCAGAGCTTCTCCACATAGTTCTCACCGCCAGATCTTGAAGGTTCTTGGAGCCATTTCCAAGTCTCTTGGAGGCATTTCCAAGTCAAGAGGCGGATTTACAACAAGAAGAAGAAGCTAGGGTTAGGGTTTCATTGTCCAAATCTTGTAAGCTTTCCCTTGTATTTGCTTCTCTTTGTTTCTTGTTATATTAAGAGTATTGTAGGGCTTCTCCGCCTTCGGTAGTTACCGAAAAGGAGTGTTTATATAGTGGAGGGTGCATGAGTGTGTGGATCCTTTGATTAGTCACCTTTTCTTGAGGTGGATACCAAGTAAATCCCTAGTGTTAGCGTTGAGTGTTGTTTCTTTGTATTTTCCGCTGCATTTCATCACAAGAAACAAGCAACGACGAGCACGAGATCGCGCCGAGCTATTCAATCCCTCTAGCTACATTTCGATCCCAACAATAGTGTCATAGGATTGAGTTGTGTTCAGGGGCTTAGCCCAAAAATCTACATACCCTAGGTTGATTGATCTGATAAATTAAATTATCAAATACCTTGAAAAATTGAAGAACAACTTGGTAGAAATATAGTCACGAGTTAGAGGCTTCAGGTTCCAACCATCTTAAACTTGATATTAAAATGAATCTTATGGTGTGAGAAATAAAAACCCTCAATCAATTTTGAGATTACACGATTGCACTAGCTAGCGGAGTATGACTTTTCATGACAGAAAGAAAGAAAACTGATTGATTATTTGATCTTCCTCTGTTTTATTGAGCTAAAAGAAACACTACAAAAAAATCATGATTACCGACGGAAAGTTCCATTGTCATTTCATTGGTATAATGGTTTAGCGACGGAATTATGATGGAAAACGAGTTTCGGGAGATAATGCGTCGGAAAGAATTTTACCGACGAAATTTATATTCAGTTGGTATATATCTACGGAAATTAAAATTTCGTCGGTATTTGTAACGACAGAATTACAAATCTCATCAATATTTACCAACGGAATAGAGTATTCTGTCAATAAATACCAAACGGATTTATCGATGGAATATTGTTTCCGTTGGTATTTACCAAATTGATTTACTAACAGAAACAATATTTTGTCGATAAATACCAAACAAATTTACCGACGAGAATTTATATTTCCATTAGTGTTTACCGACGAAATACTCTATTCCATTGGTAAACACCAACGTTGTATCGTTGCTGGTTTCGATATTTACCGATGGAAACAATATTTCCGTTAGTAATTTTAAAAAAAATTGAAAGGAAAATTTTATATTTAGAATATACCTTATTTATAATTTCCATATTTATATAAACCATCACATACCATGACAATACAAACACAATCCATATATACAATTATATTTCATATAATCACAATCCATACATATAAACAAATACAATTCATCTAAACTAATCACAATATAAACAAATCACAAACATAATCATAGAAATAAACTAAATTATCCATACCATGATAGAAGTGTCTAAATCCAAACAAACACAATCCATACAAACTAAACTGTCATAATGATGTATCTAAATCCAAATTTACAGAATAAGATATTTACATTTATACCATGATAGAAAATATTAATAATACATTCGTATACAAGGTAGTAATATAAAATCTTGCATAAAGTCAAATATAATAAATTATGATTAGAAAGATGCATAATTAAAGAAGTGTAACATATGTATAATTAAAAAAATTTACATATATGTATAACTAATTTTACATGTAATAAAAAAGATACCTAAATAAAATATCAGATGATGATTATGATGACGATGATCAAAGAAATTAATAGGGGCACATGAAATATATAATAATACAATATTTAGAAATGAACATATTAGAAAATCGAAATAGAATAAATATATTTGCATAGTTTATATATAATAAATAAAATAAACTAAGTTGTAGTTGAACAAATCTCAGAAAAAGCTAATCAATACGGTCTGATAGGTCTTGAATCTCCTGTAACTCAAAACATGCGGTGCCAAGGTCCAAAAGGCAATGCCCACTCACATATAGGCCAAGAGAACAACTTGATTCACGTCTCGTTCGACCCTCCTTTGCTCATTAGCAGCCCTCTTCTACTCATCCTCAGCCCTCCTCTTCTCAGTGGTCATCCTTTGATTTATTGTGGCCATCCTTTGATTCATTGAAGTCAATTGAGTATGTAGTTCTTGATTTTCACATCTTAAATATTATACCTCATTAGAAGAGGAACTAGCATAGCTCCTAGAAGTCCTCATTAATATCCAATTTGATCATAATTACTAAAGTTATTCAAGATAAAAACGATTAAATGTAATAAAGTTAATAATCTTGCACATATGGTTTGGGATTGAGCATCGATAAATGTATCATCTTTCTTCTTGTGGGTCTTAAGAAAGATCTTTATACAAGTGGATTGTCATGCTATATCACGTTCCTGTATATATATACAAATAAGTTGAGATAAAATTATACAAGTTTGGTAATAAATATAAAATTTATGGTTATAACTTTAAATTAAACTCACCAAGTCCATGGCACGCTCAACAATAGATCTGGATCCTTACATATGTCGACCAGTTCCGGTACTCGAGCCACTTGGCTTTGTATTTCTATTTGGCTTTTAAAAATTTGACTATCACCTTTCTGCAGCCCAGATGGTTGTCCATGCACCCAATATCTTATCTGAAACATACGCAGACCTCGTGCCTTCTTTCTCATATAGTAAAGAAGGTGTCTATACAATTTTGCACAATATGTATTTCAAATGTCCTTAAATTATGCCTCGTGACTTTCCTCCCATGTATATTTTTTTTGTAAATATAACTTGAAATTTTAGTACATTAAAGGATAAATATATTATACAATACAAAATATATTAAATTTACTTACCACAAATTCATTATAATAAAAAATCTTCATCTCCTGGTCTACATGTCTCCATGTAATAATAGAAGTGTATACTCTTTCTTTAAATTTTTGCGTGATATATGTCACTGCTTGATGACCATCAGGAGTAAAACTGCATTAGTAAGGTATGAAAAATATGTTATAAATAAAGTCATATATAAACTTGAATTACTAATAACAAAAAATATTTACAAGTCCCCAACAACTCTAAGCACCTTATGGCCATGGAGTGCTACTGCGTACTGCTTTGCCATGATGATGTTTGTAAAATAATATTACAACACATCATAATAAAGTTGACTAACATGATAATATAAGCACAAAACAATATAGAAGTATAACTTACTTGATGAATAAAAATGCTAATATTTAATCATCATTAACATCAGACTAATCAACGTTATCAATTTCTAATTCCTCATTGCTAGACTCTGTTAGTTCAACAAGATCCTCACTGCTGGACATCTCTCCATCATCTATCTCCACATAAGTGACATTAACATATATTAGTAATTGAGATGTGGATTGGAGTTGCGAATCAACTAAATGTCTCTCTACTTTGTCATTTTGAAATGTATCATGGTTTTGACCAGTGATGGTGTTCGACATTTCTATGGTCGAGCGAGACTCCATTTGAAAAACAGACAACCATTTACTAAATCTTTTTCTCTTCGTAGGGTATTCAAGATAGAAAACTTGACCCGCTTGTACCCCAAAAATGAAAGGTTTAAACTTATTAAGCATTTTGTTTGCATTAATCTCAACTAAATTGTAGTTTTGATATATTCTGATACCTATTCTTGGGGTTAGATGATACAATGAATATTTGAACAATACATACCTTTTTATAGGTAATGTAGGAAATTCAACCTCTATGATTTCGTTAAGTCTACCATAATAATCAAATTTAATGTTACTGTTATCCATAGATCCTTTGATGCAAACACCAGAATTATAGGTTAATCTCCGTAAATCTCGTTGTGCCAAGTGGAATTTGAGGTTATTAACATAGTAATCAGAGTACACCATTATTTTACAGAGAGGTCATAATGCAAGATTCATTATCCTATCATCTTGCATATTTGATATTCTACCGTCTTTCACTTATAAAAATAGTTATGATATAAATTAGATACAAACTTAATACACATGAACTAAAAAATTTTAAAAATTCTCTAACTTACATATATTTAAAATCATAATGTAAATTCGACCTCTAACTTTTCAGCTACTTCACTTGTACTCATTGATGAAATTTATAGATATAGTTGTTGTTCATACAACATGAAAAAGAAGATGATTTTAAGATAATTGGGATATCAAGCAAACAAATTAAATGGGATAAATGTTTGATTAGAGAAGTCAACTTACTTTATATAAGATTTGACCTTATCATAGTTTAAGAGTATGTATATTCTTATAGAATGATATTCTTGTTGAGTTAACCATCTAAAAATAGATGCACCCATTGGCTTACTAGGAAATTTAAAAATAGAAAGTATCGATGGGTCTATTGGCTGAGCATTATCAAAATTTTAGGACACCTATGATATCTAGTTTTCATATTATCAGCAAAATAATATGAGCAAAAAGAAGATGCTTCTTCAACCAGATAAACATTATATATTGACCCCTTAACTCTTGCTTTGTTACGAATACTATTCTTTAATTTCCTTAAAAACTGTTTGAATGAATATATCCATTTGTTACAAACATTATTCTTTAATTTCCTCAAAAACTATTTGAATAGATACATCCATTTATACTATCAAGACTAGTTATTTGTGCCTTGTGTGGTAAATGTACTGATAAATATTCCATTGAATAAAAAAACTAGGTGAAAATATGCACTCCACTTACATAGTATGAGAGAAATGTCTGTTTCTAGCCGAAGCATATCGACTACCATAATACACCTCACTGTCAAATATCTGAAAAATAGACTCAATTTTGTAAATGTTTGCCAAACATTATTGGGAAGTAAATCATGAAAATCTATTAGAATAAGTCTTTATATGAATACGTGACAGTCATGACTCTTCATTTCAAGCATCTTTAACTTGTTCATATCCACGCATCGAGCCATATTCGATACCCATCTGGGAATTTAATTTCTTTCAACCAACTATATAAAGGTTGCTTACCATCTTTGTTTAACAAGCATTTAGAAATTTATTGGTTATTTCATTATGATGCAACTCTTGTTTGTTGACTAGTTCTTTTAATTCCTCATGTCATTTTGAAATGTCTTTAATTATTGCAAGCATATTCATCACAGTATTGAAGATATTATTGAAGAAATTTTTCTCAACATACATCACTTCTAAATTATGTCAAATGAGTAGATATTTTCAATATGGCAGCTCCCAAAAAATGCTCGTTTTCTTCCAACCATACTTGCACATTCTAACAATATATTTATTTATCTCATCAGAATCATGTTGAGATACTGGTAGACATTCATAACTATCTATTTGTTCAATGCTTTTTTTTTACCTGAAGCATGGACTATTGGAGAAAGTTTTCTGATTACAACATTCTTTAGGACTTTTTTTTTATTTCTCCTGAAAGGGTGATCAGTTGGTAAAAATTTACCGTGATTATCAAACCAAGATATCTTCCCACTGCAAGGTAATGAAATACATCAGACTATGTCATATAGTGTAGACATGCTAATTTATCAGTCGTGCTCTATCCCGACAACATTGTGCAAGTGTCTCGAGGTAGTTTTGATGTGATCAACAAAGTCAAGTTAGGTTCTGTTGTGGTTTAACCCTTGTGTCTAAGTGTGAAGGAGCTTAGGAGCATACGAAATCGAGCAAAAGATGCAGCTAGCGAGAATGACAGCAGGGAGAGAGTACCGATGAGCTCAGTGCATCCGAGGGATGAGGCGCTGCGGAAGAGTACGTTGGCGGATGAGAAGGAAGCACACAGCAATTCCAAGGGACGAGAATGAAGCGCGCAGTGGTTCCGAGGGACGAGAAATCGGAGTGGAAGGTTACTCAAGAAGGCCAGAAAATAGGTTCGGGTGAGTCCTATTTCAGATGACCGAAATCACCCAAGCAAGTGGAGTGCACTGGCGGACGAGAAGGAATCGCACGGTGGTTCCGAGGGATGAGAAGTTGGAGCAAAAGATTGCTCGAGAAGGTCAGAAAATGGGTTTGGGTGAGCCTTATTTTAGATGGCTGAAATCATCCAACTAAGCAGGGCCGGAGTGAGAGCCCAGACGGGCGCTTGGACCAAGTCTAGACGCCCGAACGATCTGAGTGCTCGGACCAGAAACCTTATTGAAACTTGACATGGTGTGATCTGTTGCAAAGAGGATAAAATTCCATCCATGTCCAGGCGCCTGGAACCCTTTCAGGTGCCCCGATCAGGGCTATAAATATAGTCTTGATCCGATAAACTACATATAACACTTGTAATCAATTCTATTTGAGTTTAGCTTTGTAATTCAGTGTGTCAACTGTTGTAAGAGGCTTCTCCGCCTGAAGGAGATTTGATGGTGAACTTTACTTACTTTGGATACACGTGGTCGGCTGTAGCCAGGAGAGGGCGAGCGGACCCGAGATCAGCTTCGGGCCTAGGGACCTCGAGGAAGTCGAAGTCCCGTACGATGACGCCCTGATCATTCGAGCGATAATAGCTAACTACACTATTCACCGCATTTTCATTGACACAGGCAGCTCGGTCAACATAATATTCAAGAAGGCATTCGACCAACTGCAAGTCGACCGAGCTGAACTACTGCCAATGACAACCCCCCTCTACGAGTTCACTGGGAACGAAGTCTTGCCGGTCGGCCAGGTCCGGCTGGCTATCTCGTTGGGAGAGGAGCCGCTCAGAAGGACAAGGACCACCAGCTTCATCGTGGTTGATGCTCCTTCTGCGTACAACGTTATCTTGGGACGATCGGCTCTCAACGAGTTCCGGGCAGTCGTCTCTACCTTCTGCCAGAAGATCAAGTTCCCGGTGGAAGATCAAGTAGGGGAAGTGTGGGAAGACCAGCTGTCAGCTCGAAGATGCTATGTGGAGATGGTCCGAGCCGAAGCCAAGTCCACCCGGAAAGTGCCGCGAGTCGAGGTAAATGCTATAACCGAAAAACCACCTTCTTTGGTTTACGAAGAAAAGGAGGAGGTGCAGATTGACTCTTCCTGGCCGGAGGCCACCACCTTCATAGCATCCGACCTGGAGGAGAACCAGAAGGAAAAAATCATCAAATGCCTCCAGCGAAACCGCGACGTCTTCGCTTGGTCGACCCATGAGCTGCCAGGGGTCTCGCCAAGCGTAGCGCAGCACGAGCTTCACGTCCGACTAGACGCTCGGCCGGTGAAGCAAAGGAAGAGGGACTTTAGCGCTGAGCAAAATGTAATTATCCGGACGGAGGTAGAGAAGCTTCTGGAGGCCGACCACATAAGGGAAGTGTAATTCCCAAGTTGGCTCGTAAATGTGGTACTGGTCCCCAAGCCAGGCAACAAGTGGAGAGTCTGCATCGATTTTCGGGACCTGAACAAGGCATGCCCGAAGGACTTCTACCCCTGCCCCGGATTGATCAATTGGTAGACTCCACGGCCGGGTGTGAGCTGATATGCATGCTAGATGCATACCAAGGCTACCATCAAGTGTCGCTCGCCCGAGAAGACCAGGAGAAGGTTAGCTTCGTCACGGCGGACGGCACCTACTGCTACAACGTAATGTCGTTCGGGCTGAAGAATGCAGGAGCTACCTACTAGCATCTGATGAACAAGGTATTCAAGGAGCAGATCGGACGCAACTTGGAAGTATACGTGGATGACATACTTATCAAGTCCTTCCGAGCGGCAGATCTCTATGCGGATATGGAGGAGACTTTCCAAACATTAAGAAGATATGGAGTCAAGCTTAACCCTCAGAAGTGCCTGTTCGGAGCAAAAGGCGGGCGCTTCCTGGGTTACATCGTAACCGAGCGGGGCATAGAGGCGAACCCCAGCAAGATAAAGGCATTGCAAGATATGTCGCCTCCCAGAAATCTTTGAGAGGTACAGTGCCTCACCGGTCGGATAACAGCGCTGTCAATGTTTATCTCTAAGACCGTCGACCGGAGCCTGCCGTTCTTCAAGATTCTGCGTAAAGCTATCAAGTTTCAATGGGACGAGGAGTGTGATCGGGCATTGGAGGAACTGAAGACTTACCTGAATTCCTTACCTGTGTTGGCAAAATCGGCCGTAGGCGAGCCACTCCGCATTTATTTATCTTCAACCGAGCAGGCTGTGAGCTCGGCATTAGTAAGGTGAACGGCGAAGAACAGCCTGTATACTTCTTAAGTCATATCTTAAAGGATGCTGAGTCTCGCTATACACCGGTTTCGAGAAGTTGGCCTTCGCCTTGGTCCTTGCCGCTCTGAGGTTGCGCCCTTACTTTTTGGCGCACACCATTATTGTGATGACGAACAGCCCGTTGGGAAGGGTACTCCTAAACCCTGAAGCATCTGGACGGCTCATCAAATGGACGACGGAGCTAAGCGAATTCGACATCCAATATTAACCCCGCTCGGCGATCAAGGCACAGTCCTTGGCAGATTTTGTGACGGAGATACAAAAGCTCGAGCCCGAAGCTACATGGAAAGTATATGAGGACGGATCGTCCACTCGGCTCGGAAGCGGAATTGGGATCCTGCTACTTTCGCCTCAGGAAGAGCAGATGCATTTGTCCGTCCGACTGGACTATCGGGCAACAAATAATAAGGCGGAGTACGAAGCCCTCATAGCCGGACTACAGGCCGCACGGCATGTTGGAGCCAGTCGGGTGGTGCTCCACTCGGATTCCCAGCTAGTTGCTCAACAACTCACGGGCGCCTTTGAGATAAATAACACAAGACTCAGGCTGTAAGCGGAGGCCTTTGAAAAACTCAAGACCAGCTTCACGGAGGTGGTGGTCCAGAAGATACCCCGAACGGAGAACCAGGCGGCAGATAAGTTAGCCATGTTGGTGCAACCTTAGGTCAAGATTGACCTGGTTGACCCGACTCGAGGTGACTTGACTCGAGTTGTATTTTGATGTTTGACTTGGGAAGATTGTCGGTGCAACCTTAGGTCAAGGTTGACCTAGTTGAGTTGCATGTTGATGTTTGACACTCGTGAGAGAGTTCTATTCTTGATGTGAGACAAGAATAGATGGTTGGGAGATTATTGGTGCAACCCTAGGTCAAGGTTGACCTGGTTGACCTGAAAAGTCCAAGTATGGAGACTTGGCACTGGAAAAGTCCAAGCAGGGAGCTTGGCACGCGAAAAGTCCAAGTATGGAGACTTGGCACGGAGAAGTCCAAGCAGGGAGCTTGGCACGAGGGAAAGTCCTAACTGGGATGTTAGGCAGGTAGAAAGTCCTGGTGAGTAAAGTCAGGCAGTGGGAAAGTCCTAACTGGGATGTTAGGCAGTGTGGAAAGTCCTGGTGAGTGAAGCCAGGCAGTGGAAAAATCCTAACTGGGATGTTAGGCAGGTGGAAAGTCCTGGTGAGTGAAACCAGGCAGTGGGAAAGTCCTAACTGGGATGTTAGGCAGTGTGGAAAGTCCTGGTGAGTGAAGTCAGGCAGTGAGAAAGTCCTAACTGGGATGTTAGGCAGTTGGTGAGTGAAGCCAGGCAGTGAGAAAGTCCTAACTGGGATGTTAGGCAGTGTGGAAATCCTGGTGAGTGAAGCCAGGCAAGGAAAAATCCAGATGGATCAGGGATGATCGGATATCTGGTGATGGGAAGTCCAAGTAGGTCATAGGAGTGACCGGATACTTGGTACGGAGAGAAAAGTCTAAGTGGGTCAAAGGGATTGACCGGACACTTAGCGGGAAGTCCTAGCAGGTCAAGGGAGTGACCGGATGCTAGGCGCAATGTACCAACAGGTCAAGATTGACCGGATGTTGGTTTGGACTTGGTTTGGGCGAAAACCATGAGCTGGATCGATCTGGTGATCGATCCAGTGATACCGAGAATATTCTGATCGGTCTGGTGACTAATCAGTAACACATCAGTAGTAGTATCAGAACTGATCGGTCTCGGACCGATCTGTCGACCCTCGTGCGAAAGCTGATCGGTGCGGGGACCGATCAGGTAAGCCTGGCACGCAGAGCCCGCTACTGATCAGGTTCTGATCGGTCCACGGACCGATCAGGTAGTTCCATGATCGAAGGCTTCTTCCCTGATCGGTCCACAGACCGATCAGGGTTCTAGCCGTTGCAACGCAACGGCTAGTTTCTTCGCTGTCTTCTTCGCAGGTATAAAGGGGTCGAGGGCTGCTGCTGCACAGTAACTTCTTCTTTTCTTCTAAAACTTCTGTTCTTCTGCTGCTGAAGCTTCTGCTTCAACTGAGCTTTGATTGAGCTCGCCTCCGAAGCTTCGCGTGAGCTTCCAGTCGTCGACCAGCTGCTGCGTTTGGGTTGTGAAGTTGTTGCTTCACCTCCAGTCGACAAGAAAGCAAGCAATTGGTAGAGTGCTATTGTATTCATATTGTATTGCTTCTCTTACTGTTCTTGTACTCTTTGTTTGCTGTTGCAAACGTTTGTGGCGAGGTTTCTCCACCCACAAGGAGTATATTGTATTAGCCGGTTCTCCGGGGACTCATCCACCGAAGGATTGACTGGACTCGTCCACCTTACGGACACGCCGAGGAGTAGGAGCCCTAATCTCCGAACCTCGTTACATCCTTGTGTTAAGGTTTGGTTTTCTTCTCTTTCGTTTCTTTGTATTTTCCGCTGTGCTAACACGTTTTGTAGAAAGAAACGATGATTTGGGGTCGGCTATTCACACCCCCCCTCTAGCCGAGTACGAACGATCCTAACAAGTGGTATCAGAGCAAGGTCGCTCTTCACCGGATTCACACCCATGGGAGCACAAGCTAGAGATGGATCAATTCGGAGAAGACATCACCATTCCACCCTTCTACAACGACAACTTCGCATATTGGAAGGTAAGGATGATGTATTTTCTTAGGACTAATATGTGGAACTGGTTTTGTGTACAAGAAGGGTTTACTCCTCCAATGGATAAAGAAGGAGAGCCTCTAGAGAAGAACAAGTGGACGAAGGAACAAGTCCACCAATCCACGATCAACAATGAGGTAACTAAAACAATTGAATTTTCATTACCTACTAATGTTTTGTGTAAGATAGGTAAATACAACAATGCCAAGGAGTTGTGGGATAACTTGGCCAAGTACCATGAGGAGAGCTCCACTTCAAGCCATGAAGAGGAGCCTAGTGAGCCAAGTAGCTCACATCATGGAGGGAGCGAATTGGGAGTTGAGGGCTACTCAACATCCAAGGAAGAAGAGGAGGAGAGTTCCTCTTGTTCAAGTTCAGAGCAAGAAGAAGAAGTTCCCACCTCCGGAAGGGTTGAAGAAGAAAGCTCATCTCCATCCACAACCCTAGGTAACTCAAACACTGTGATTTCAAGCAAATTACACATAATGTGTTTTGAGTGTAGGAAACATGGACATTACAAGAGCAAATGTCCAAAGAAGGTTAGGAAGACTCCACCGGCACCAAAGGTCAAGGAAGCCGGAGTCCCAACACGCAAAGGCAAGAAGCACGTGGTGTGCTTTCAATGCAAGCAACGGGGACACTATAGGAGCCAATGTCCGAAGGGGAGGAAACCTCACAAGGACAAGGGATGCACATCGATAGGGGGAGCTAAGGCAAACCCTAAGGTATCTTTTAAGGCTCATTCGTGCAATTCTAGTAGGATACATGCTAGTAATTTTATTGCATTAGTCAATAATGATAAGCATGTTAACACTAAAAATCAATACATATGCTTAGGTGCTAAACATGTCAACCTAGATAGGGATACTACTAGGAATGCTAACCCTAGGATTAACACTTCTAAGGTTAAGGAAAACCTAGGTAGAAACCCTAAATCAACTAGACACATGCCTAGGAACACCTCAAGAAAGAATGACAAATCAAAACTTGAGGTATTAGAAAAGGAGAATCAAGTCTTGAGGTCAAGGCTTGATACCCTAGAAAAGGCCCTTAAAAATTTAGAGAAGTCAACTCTAGGGCCTAAGGGTCAAAAGTCCCAGGACAAGAAAGGTCTGGGTCACAAATCTAAGTCCCAAGTGGTCAAGCCCACTTATCACAATGTTCCATTCGATTATGGAACAAAACCTAGGGCTAGGAAGACCATTACCAAGGTTACAAGGGGAGTCACCCCTATAGTTGACCTTGATGAGACCCAAATGACCAAGGCTTCAAAGCCTAAGAGGGTCATTAGGAGGGTTGCTAGGGAAGTCATCCCTAGTGAATATTTAGTGAACCCAATGAGCTCAAATAGGTATTGGGTTCCTAGGAGCATCTTCTCTACCCCATAAATGGGTTAGAGAGTGTCAACTCCAATAAGAAGGGTAGTTAACCCAACTTTGAGGAAATTGACACTCAAGGAGCATTTTCAAGGTTTTGTGAACCTTTGAAAATGAAATGGAATTATCATTTACTCCTTGGAAGAGTAAAATGTGCCATTATGGAAAAGAATGATTTTAATTGGCACAATTTGAGAAAATCTAGAGAACTCTCGAGGAAAAATGAAACATGCCAAGTTTTGAGGATAAATTTGATCTTTAAGTGGCATGAATTAATTTAGAGTTCAAGAAGTGTCAAAATTAGGATTTTGGCATTTTAGGGCAATCAAGGGTTAAATTTTAGGTTAGCAAAGTGGTTAAGGATACTTAGATAGGTAATCTAGGTATATTTATTTATGCTAAATCTTGCCATGATTGTTTGCCCTCACATGTCATGACATCATGTTTAGTTTCATTATCATTTGAAATGTCATGATAATGCTTAGGCTAGTTTATATGTCATGCTTTATTTAAGTTTTCAAACTTTATGCCATGACATCATGACATTGGCACATATTTTTACTTATGATATCATTATATGCCATGTCATCATCTCTTGCATTATAATCAATGAAATTGATTTAAGGACAAACATATAATTTGATATTGAGATCAAATTGGTGTTTAGAAAATGCATGAGAACTTAGCCTAAGTTGACCTTAATCCATATCTCACATCAAATTGACTTGAATGTGGTTTGATACACCTTAGATGTGTGTGAGATATTAGGATCATGAGTTAGGATCAAGGTGCATAGTCCTTGTACCTAGATGACCCTAATTCAAGAAATTAAGGATCATAGGGAAAGCTTGTGTACAAGTCATGTACATCTAGCCCTAAGATTATGATCCTAAATTCAAATGGTTTTAAAAGCATTTTAAAATTGATTTGAAAAACCTTGATGAAGCTTTCCTAGTGATAGCATTCATCATTGAACATTGTGATACAAAGTTGAGTTAAACTTGAACTATTTCAAAGTTTTTGAACTTTGTATCAAGATTGAAAAATGGAAACTATTTTCATAGAAAACTATTTTTCCTTGATATTGTATGATATGAGGAATGTATCCTCATGGTTTTATAATTTTTTGAATTTTTTGGAATTTTCTAGGAGTTTCTGAATTTCGGGAAGGAAATTTCAGAAATCTCCTGTCAGAGTCTGGATCGGTCTGGGGACCGATCCAGGGAAGTCCTGATCGGTCTGCGGACCGATCCAGTGAAGCATGGATCGGTCTGCAGACCGATCCAGTAAGATCCAGAGAGCTTGGTGCGATCTGGTGAAGGCCTGATCGGTCTGGTGACCGATCAGTAACGATCCAGTGCGATCAATGAAGCATGGATCGGTCTGGGGACCGATCCAGGGGGCTTTTGATCGGTCCTAGGACCGATCAGTGCGTGCCAGTTTCTGATTTTCATCAGGTGTCCGAAATTTCAGTTTTTGGGAGTTGAGTTTCGGGTTTCTAAAGGTTTGAAACTCTCCAAGACATTGTTGGTGCAATGGTCAAGGGAGAGTTTTTACCTAATTGTCAAGGGGAGTTGACTCTTAGGGGGAGTTTTTACTCCTTAAGACTTTTGAGGATTAGTGATATGGGATTATCACTAAGTTGATTGTTGAATTTAGTATCAAGGGGGGAATTAAGAGTTTCAATGAAAGGTATGGGACTTTCATTAGGAAGAAACTCTTGACCTTGATACCCTCCTTTTTCTTTTTGATGTGTGTCAAAAAGGGGAGAGAGTTCATTGGAGAATTATTGGAGAACCCAAGTTAGGTTATCGGGTTAACCTAAGCTAGGGGAAGAATGTCAAGGAATGTTCGAGGAAGAACATTGGCATTCTTTTTGATGTGTGTCAAAAAGGGGGAGAATTATTGGAGAACCCAAGTTAAGTTATCGGGTTAACCTAAGGGGAGAATGTCCAGAGAATGTTCAAGGAAAGAACATTAGACATTGGAAGATGGTTGGAAAACCTAAGTTAGGTTATCGGGTTAACCTAACTTGATTATGGGTTTTGTCAAACATCAAAAAGGGGGAGATTGTTGGTGCAACCTTAGGTCAAGGTTGACCTGGTTGACCCGACTCGAGGTGACTTGACTCGAGTTGTATTTTGATGTTTGACTTGGGAAGATTATCGGTGCAACCTTAGGTCAAGGTTGACCTAGTTGAGTTGCATGTTGATGTTTGACACTCATGAGAGAGTTCTATTCTTGATGTGAGACAAGAATAGATAGTTGGGAGATTATTGGTGCAACCCTAGGTCAAGGTTGATCTGGTTGACCTGAAAAGTCCAAGTATGGAGACTTGGCACTGGAAAAGTCCAAGCAGGGAACTTGGCACGCGAAAAGTCCAAGTATAGACACTTGGCACGGAGAAGTCCAAGCAGGGAGCTTGGCACGAGGGAAAGTCCTAACTGGGATGTTAGGCAGGTAGAAAGTCCTGGTGAGTAAAGTCAGGCAGTGGGAAAGTCCTAACTGGGATGTTAGGCAGTGTGGAAAGTCCTGGTGAGTGAAGCCAGGCAGTGGGAAAATCCTAACTGGGATGTTAGGCAGGTGGAAAGTCCTGGTGAGTGAAACCAGGCAGTGGGAAAGTCCTAACTGGGATGTTAGGCAGTGTGGAAAGTCCTGGTGAGTGAAGCCAGGCAGTGAGAAAGTCCTAACTGGGATGTTAGGCAGTTGGAAAGTCCTGGTGAGTGAAGCCAGGCAGTGAGAAAGTCCTAACTGGGATGTTAGGCAATGTGGAAATCCTGGTGAGTGAAGCTAGGCAAGGGAAAATCCAGATGGATCAGGGATGATCGGACATCTGGTGATGGGAAGTCCAAGTAGGTCATAGGAGTGACCGGATACTTGGTACGGAGAGAAAAGTCTAAGTGGGTCAAAGGGATTGACCGGACACTTAGCGGGAAGTCCTAGCAGGTCAAGGGAGTGACCGGATGCTAGGCGCAATGTACCAACAGGTCAAGATTGACCGGATGTTGGTTTGGACTTGGTTTGGGCGAAAACCATGAGCTGGATCGATCTGGTGATCGATCCAATGGAGAAATTCTGATCGGTCCGGTGGCCGATCAATAACATCGAATACGTTGTGTAACTGATCGATCCGGTGACCGATCAGGCGATCGAGCCGAACAGGAGCCAGGCGGAAGAGGGGCTGATCGGTCCGGGACCGATCAGGAAGCCCTGATCGGTCCCCGACCGTCAGAGGTTCCTGATCGGTCCATGGACCGATCGACGGGCAAGCGGTTAGAAATGGATCGGCGTGGACCGATCCATGGACTGATCGGTCCACGATCGATCAGGTTCTAGCTGCTGCAACGCAAGCCTAGTTTCTTCACCGCCTTCTTCGCAGTATAAAGGGGTCGGGATCTTTGCCGGTAACTTCTTCTTTCTTCTAAAACTTCATTCTTGCAAGCTTCGCTTCAATCGAGCTTTGATTGAGCTCGCCTCCGAAGCTTCGCGTGAGCTTCCAATCGTCGACCCACTGCTGCGTTTGGGTTGTGAAGTTGCTGCTTCACCTCCAGTCGACAAGAAAGCAAGCAATTGGTAGAGTGCTATTGTATTCATATTGTATTGCTTCTCTTACTGTTCTTGTACTCTTTGTTTGCTGTTGCAAACATTTGTGGCGAGGTTTCTCCACCCACACGGAGTATATTGTATTAGCCGGTTCTCCGGGGACTCATCCACCGACGGATTGACTGGACTCGTCCACCTTACGGACACGCCGAGGAGTAGGAGCCCTAATCTCCGAACCTCGTTACATCCTTGTGTTAAGGTTTGGTTTTCTTCTCTTTCGTTTCTTTGTATTTTCCGCTGCGCTAACACGTTTTGTAGAAAGAAACGACGATTTGGGGTCGGCTATTCACACCCCCCCTCTAGCCGAGTACGAACGATCCTAACAAGCCAAGCTCGCAAGTTCGATATCGCCGGTCATCATCCAGCAACCAATCGAGCAAGTATCCTTGGTAGCGCACGTGGACCGGATGGAAGGCCTCACATTCCCGAGCGATTGGAGAACAGCCATCATGGAGTTTCTACGCTCAGGGGTCACGCCGTCTGATCGGGAGGAAGCCCAGCTCATGAGGAGGAGAGCAGGCCGGTTCACACTCATCGGAGATCAGCTTTACAAAAAGGCGTTCTCCCGACCTCTGCTGAAATGTGTCAGTTTGGAAGACGCCAAGTACATTCTCCAGGAGGTACACCAAGGATCTTGCGGAGGTCATCAAGGACCTTTCCCTATGGCGACCGGACAACGGAGGTTCCTATTGGTGGCTGTCGATTACTTCTCCAAGTGGGTGGAGGCTGAGCCACTGTCCAAGATAACCGAGCAGATGGTCAAGAAATTCATCTAGCAACACATCATTTGTCGGTTCGGTATTCCGCGTCGTCTCGTGTCAGACAACGGGCGACAGTTCGTCGGAAAGCAGCTCGAGGAATGGTGCGAGGGATATGGCATTGAGCAGCACTTCACGTCTGTGGCGTATCCCCAAAGTAACGGTCAAGCCGAAGAAGTCAACCGGGAGATCCTCTGAATTCTTCGGGCTCGACTCGACCACATGGGAGGAAGCTGGGTGGACGAGCTACCGGGAGTCTTATGGGTCATCCGCACGACCCTTAAGGAGGGAACGGGAGTAACACCGTTCCACCTAGTGTATGGAGGCGAGGTGGTCGTCCTAGTCGAAGTCGGCGTAGAGTCCGTCCGGATCCAGAACTACGACGAGGATAATGCCGAGCGGAGGCAGCTAGAATTGGACTTGATCGACGAGGAGCGAGCCAAAGCGTCTGTCCGGCTGATGGCCTACAGGCAAAGAATGAAGCAGAACTACAACCGCCGCGTGATTCCCCGAGCATTCCAGGTGGGTGACTGGGTCTGGAAGAAAGTGAACTCGGTCGAGAACGTAGGCAAGCTGGAGGCTCCCTGGGCAGGACCCTTTAAAGTCGTCCAGAAGCTCCGATCGGGTGCCTACTACCTAGAAGATGAAGGCGGGCGACGGCTAGATCGACCTTGGAGCGCAAACCACCTCCAGCCGTACCGCGCTGGATAAAAGGTGCACCATTGTAATTCATTTCATGTACGTTCCGTTTGTATGTATCCATTGGCTGCAGGATTGAAGATAAGAAAAATTACGAAGAGTCTGAGCATTATTCGCTGAACGACAACCTACATGAAGACCGTCGAGCGGCGACGTTAAACTTTAGAGTCGGACCGACGACTATAAACCCTCCGGTCGGAAGACCGTTGAGCAGCGACGTTAAATCTTAGAGTCAAACCGGCGACTATAAACCCTTCGGCCGGAAGACCGTCGAGCAGCGACGTTAAATCTTAGAGTCGAACCGGCGACTATAAACCCTCCGGCCGGAAGACCGTCGAGCAGCGACGTTAAATCTTAGAATCGAACCGGCGACTATAAACCCTCCGGCCGGAAGACCGTCGAGCAGCGACGTTAAATCTTAGAGTCGAACCGGCGACTATAAACCCTCCGGCTGGAAGACCGTCCAGCAGCGACGTTAAATCTTAGAGTCGAACCGACGATTATAAACCCTCCAGCCGGAAGACCGTCGAGCAGCGACGTTAAATTTTAGAGTCGAACCAATGACTATAAACCCTCCGGTCGGAAGACCGTCGAGCAACGACGTTAAATCTTAGAGTCGAATCGGCGACTATAAACCCTCCGGCCGGAAGACCGTCGAGCAGCGACGTTAAATCTTAGAGTCGAACCGGCGACTATAAACCCTCCGGCCGGAAAACCGTCGAGCAGCGACGATAAACTCTAGAGTCGAACCGGCAACTATAAACCCTCCGGTCGGAAGACCGTCGAGCAGCGATGTTAAATCTTAGAGTCGGACCGGCGACTATAAACCCTCCGGCCGGAAGACCGTCGAGCAGCGACGTTAAATCTTAGAGTCGAACCGGCGACTATAAACCCTCCGGCCGGAAGACCGTCGAGCAGCGACGTTAAATCTTAGAGTCGAACCGGCGACTATAAACCCTCCGGCCGGAAGACCGTCGAGCAGCGACGTTAAATCTTAGAGTCGCTTGAAGACCGTCGAGCAGCGACGTTAAATCTTAGAGTCGAACCGACGATTATAAACCCTCCAGCCGGAAGACCGTCGAGCAGCGACGGTAAATGCTAGGGTCGGACCAAGGGCGATAAACCCTCCGGTCGGAAGACCGTCGAGCAGCGACGTTAAATCTTAGAGTCGAACCGGCGACTATAAACCCTCCGGTCGGAAGACCGTCGAGCAGCGACGTTAAATCTTAGAGTCGAACTGGCGACTATAAACCCTCCGGCCGGAAGACCGTCGAGCAGCGACGTTAAATCTTAGAGTCGAACCGGCGACTATAAACCCTCCGGTCGGAAGACCGTCGAGCAGCGACGTTAAATCTTAGAGTCGAACCGGCGACTATAAACCCTCCGTCTGGAAGACCGTCGAGCAGCGACGTTAAATCTTAGAGTCGAACTGGTGACTATAAACCCTCCGGACGGAAGACCGTCGAGCAGCGACGTTAAATCTTAGAGTCGAATCGGCGACTATAAACCCTCCGGTCGGAAGGCCGTCGAGCAACGACGTTAAATCTTAGTGTCAAACCGGTGATTATAAACTGCCTGGACGGGACAAGTCATGCAGGCTTCGGCTCGGTGGTAAAACACCAGCAATCGACAAGCCTTGCTCTTTGGGGCAAGAAGAAAATAATAACGTACTTCCGTCCAGGTCGATCGGCAAGAAGATAATAAAAAGGTCGGCCTGTGAGCCGAGCGGCCGATTGGCCAAGTTACAAAAGATCAAGTTACAAAAGGTATTTCGCGAACATCTAACTGGAATTTCATTTAAAGAGATGGATGTGTTCAGAAGAGCGGCCCAGTTACAGAAAGTACTTCGTAAAAAATTCCTTTTGAAAGCGAGGAAGGCAAGACGAGAGACGATTAACGAGAAGGAAAGGGGGGGACGCGAACGGCAGTAGTTCGCACTCCGATCAGAAGACACAGGTATTGACGAAAAAAGAGTAAGCTAACAAAAGGACGGCATGTCTTCATTAAAATTCAGGCCACTAGAGCCGGTCGGAGTGATTGCAAGAAACACTTCATTCAAGGAAATTATAAACATGCTTTGGGATAGAAGAAAGGAGCGTCGCGTAGTCTTTGGCCGGGATGGCAGTGGAGTCGGGAAGCTGACCCGTGGACTTCAGATAGTCCGTCGTGGCAGCAATGGTTAACTCAAAGGCAGTATACATCCGCTCGCAGACTTTCTCAGAAAATTCATTCGAGCGGATGTGCTGCAGTCTCAGGGCTACGACCCGGCCTGGCTCGGCCTCTTGATACTCCTTGAAGGCAGATCGGGAAGCTTCAAGAGCCTCCTGCAGGGTTTTCAGTTCGTCCTTGTGTTTGGTCGCCTCCTCCGAGCGGCCCGTCTTCTCGCCGTCCAGCTTCTCCATCAACTCCTTAACTCGTTGCTCCAGGGCCCTGCGCCTCGACGTTCTTCTTATCCAGATCGGCGATAGCCTGCTTCTTCCGATTGATGGCCAGGCTTATTTTCCGATCAAAAGTTTTGACCTATTTTTCGAATTTGGCCAGCGTGTAGGCCTGGTCGGCCGTCTTCTTTCGCTCGACTTCCAACAAATCTTTGGTCCTCTTGAGCTCCTTCTGCAGCTCGGCATATGAGGGGCCCTTGGAGGACGGGCTGCCCAAACTCTTCAGCCTCTTCAGCTCCTCCTCCGCCATGGCCAGACGGTTAGCGACAGGGATGTCCTCCACCCATCTCTGACATAAATAGGAGTATTAATAGTCGATCGAAAAGACGGCGTAAAGAACTTCGGAAGAAAACACACTTACCCCAGTAGCCTGTTGCATTTGGTTGTTGGCCAGGTTGCCGAGCGGAATCATCGCAACACGGGGCCGAGCGTCGGCCCACATCTCGGCGAGGGGCCCCTTCATGGTGATTGTATTCTCGGGCGCTGTCGGCAGATCCGACTCGGCCAAAAGCTCCTCGGTGGGAAGGTGCAGGGTGGCCCTGACGGTGCGGCTCCGGCCAGGAGTTGCGTGAGCAGACGCAGAGGGAGCAAAGGCCGGGGCGAAGAACTTGGACAAAATGGCCGAGCGCTGAACCCGGCGGGAGACAGGTGGAAGAGTGTTGACAGGCATAGCCTTGATAGGGTCGGCAGGCGGGTTCAGTTGAGATGGATTCCGATCGGAGGATAATGCCTCCACCATGGGGGTTTTCCCACGAGAAGCAGATCCCGTCCGCTCTGACACATGAACAGCGGAAGTAGTCGATCGCAGCGGCGTCTCCGTCCGGCGCCTTTTTTGTCTGAGCGGGCGCTCGCCTTCCCGATTGGAGCCTTCCTCCTGGATGGCCGGTTCCCTGCTTGAGGTGGCACCTCCCGTCACCTCCACGGGGGAAGCCTGAGCGGCCGACTCCTCCGCGTTTGTCCCGCTCTCACCCTCGTGAGAGTTGACCGAGATGATGCTCAGTTGCTCCATCTCCTTGGCAGCTGCCGACTCAAGCGCCTCCGCTTTTCTCTTCAAAATCCCGAGCATCACGGACTCCATGACGATATTCGCTGCAAAGAAAAAAGAAGAAAATCAGTTAGCACTCAAAGACATACACAAGTCAAATTCTTACCGAAGCTACTCGGGAGTGGAGCTCGGCTCGGACTCAGGCCGAATATATACAGCACGCCTTCAGGCAGAAGCTTGTTGATGTCGAGCTTCAGACCGGCAAGCATGTCGTGGCCTGAAGATAGTCCGGTCGGGTCTTAAATCTTTTTAGCTCGGGAGAAGTAGGCGGTCCGACTTGCCATTTGGTTTGGAAGGGAACCCGCTCGGGGAGACGAAGATAAAAGTAATACTCCTTCCAATGTTTATTGGAGGAGGAAAGTTTATCAAAGAAGACTAGGTCGGGCCGAGCCTGGAATAGATAGGTACCCAGCTCGGACTGCTTGGGATAATAAAAATAATAAAAAAAATTCGGGTGGAGAGGAATGCGGTGTATCTTGAACAATACCACCACTCCACACAAAAGGCGAAAAGTGTTGGGAACTAATTGGGCGAGCGGGAGACCAAAGAAATTACAAACGTCGACGAAGAAGGGGTGGAGAGGAAACCGCAGACCGGTTGTGAATTGGTCGCAGAAAAAACAAATAGCTCCGCGCGGTGGTTTGTGCGGCCAAGCGGATGGTGAGGGTAAAACGAGTTCAAAGTCGGACGGAATATCATAACCATCAAACAAGGTCTCGGCGTCGCGCCGATCGAAGCGAGACTCCATGGTAGTATACCAGGGGCCTAACGTGAGGTCTGCGGGTCGGGAAGAACTGGCCATTGTCCGACCGAGCAAGAAAACAAAAGGCAAGAAAAAGACACACGGCAGGAGGAAGAAGATGATGAAGGGGACAGCGACCAGAAGACAAGAACTTGACAAAAAAAAACACACAAGGGAAACAGAGAAGAAAGGCGGAGGAACCTTACAAAGAAGCTGAGGATCGAAGGAAGGAGGCGGGGAATCGTCGGAAAATGGAAAATCGGAGTCGCCGGAACGCTGAAGCACCAAAGAAGGCTGCGGGACACGCGAACGCAAAGGTGCGGCGGAGGAAGAAGGCGAAGGCTTTATAAGGTCGGGCCCGATCAGTCTCGGCCGTCAGATGCAGGTCACAGGAACCGAGGCCTACATCGGGCCGTTCATTTCAAACCGCCGATGTCCCATCGAACACATCGCCGAGCCGTACAATGACACCAGCGGAGGCTCCACGTGGCGCCATGCCACAGGGGCGTATTTAATGAGCGCCATTACGGCGCGCAGCGCGCGTGCTCGGTCTTAATGGAGAGGATTTGCACGAATTCTGAGGAGATCCGAAGGGCGTTAGCGTTGACCGTCGACACGATAGCAAAGCCAGAGGCAGAGCGGCCGTGAGGAGGAACATTCCAGAAAGTGGCAGAGCGGTGTCACTCCGGCCGACCGGCAGTCCAGTCAGTCGGACTTAGCGCCTCCTTCGACTAGACTTAAAGGGGAGGCATGTGATCCGGTGGTAAGGACGGGGGACCCTCGTGGGCGGAAGGTCAATGACACGTGGAGGTCAAAGGTCAAGAGATTCAACCCTGAGACCCGACCGATCGGACGGAGATGCCCGACCGGCTGGGAATCCTCCAAGCCAAATGAAAGACAACCCGACTAGGGGTCGGGTTTCCGATGCTCAAGGTAAAAAGGTTTCAGGGCCAGGCGGGATGTCCGTTCGGTCGGGGCACAAGGCAACAAAGACATGCAGGAGCAATCTCATCCGAGCATACGACCGGGAGTTCTCACAGTCGGACCGATACCTACAACCGGGGGCAGAAGTGATATGCCTGCCGAGCGGCCGAATCGCTCAGCCCTGGAACAGACAAGGAACGCAAGAGGACAAAGGAGACAGGGGATAACATCATCCTCGAGACATCTGCCGCCGACAGGGAGCAGGGTTGGCGGTCGAGCCGTACGCAGGATCATACGGTGGAAGCTTCCACCGTCACATCCGGGATATGCTCGGACGATTGCGGAATGACGTCAGAGGTACTTTTCTGACATGGGCTTGTTAAGGTATGTTTGGGGAAGCGTGCACACATCAAGAAGCGTGCCCGCGCCTCCCCGGGGTCCTATATAAGGGCCCCCAGACGTCGACGAAGGTATGCGCAATCCTCACTGTAGCCACAGTTACGCTGCCTCTCCCATTTCTCGTTGCCTGACTTGAGCGTCGGAGGGCCGTCGTCGGGAAACCCCTCCTGACTTGGCTTCTTTGCAGGTCCGTCGAAGATATTCATCGCCGACTAGAGACAGCGGAGCGTGTCACGTCCCCAGCGTCCGTCGACTCAGCGCTCGGACAGGACCATCGACAATCAGAGGTTGCAAAAAAAATTTATCTTCTCTTAGGATTGATTAGACCAGGAATAAGCACAGTAAGGAACATAAATTCATTTTTCATGCACATCAATTGCAGTAAATTGTACAGTGTTAATATAACTAGCCAAGATGAATATTGTTGTCCCGACTAACCAAATGGCTAAAATTCATCTGTGGAAAGTCTCAATCTCACATTACGTGGTTCCATTGTAAAGAGGAAAATATAATATCAAGATGTTTTCATACAGAGGAATCACAAGAATGGCATATTATACCTCCTTCGTGCTCATGCTCATGATGTCACATCATGTGGAAAGTTGTAGCAGCAGATGCATACAAGTATTGAAGTCTAGAAGTTAACGAAAAGTAATATATCACTTTCTAAGCAATATTTTTTTTCTTCTATCCCAGTATGCGAGTACGATACTTATAACAAAGGTGAGTACAAATTCTGTATTCAATAAGTTCATTATCTTTATTCTAAAATATCATGCAATTGTTTATACTGTTGGATCGTAAAGTTTGCTAGAGGGGAGGTGAATAGTGATTGTCGAAAATTCGTTATCGAGTAAGCAGCGGAAACAGAAAAATAAATACAACGCTAACAAAATTAATTTTACTTGGTTCGGAGCCTTCGACGACTCCTACTCCAAGGCTCAGGTCCCGTGGATCTATATCGATGGGAAATCCACTAAAAACCTCTTCCGGTACTCCCGGAAGAGAGAATCGAGTACAAGAGAAATTAGGTCAAGTGCAACACACTGCACTTGTCCTTTTATAGTAATTAAGTATTAAAATATATATTACCAACACTTTTTAGGAATTGAAATGAGGCACTTTGTGTTGATATCAGTCTGCCAGGCGCGATCGAAACTCCTTGGAGCAGTCGTCGAGCTTGGCAGCTTTACAATATAATCGTAGTAGGAACCGGAAGCAATCAGAAACTTCAATGCACGTGTAATAGCTTGTATATACTTTCTAATTTAAACTAGTGATCGGTAGAAAATTTTTATAAGATAGATCGGTCACCTCTAAAGATAAGATTAGAGTAAGAAAAAATTACCAATATAATAAACACTAATATAATAAGTTTAATAATCAAACTCATGGGTGTTGGAATGAGTGACTCATTCAATATACCCATGAGAAAATAATTAATTAAGTTGGGTAACGTCGAGCTTGGATGGCTGACTTGATCTTATAAAAATTTTTCATAAGCCATCAGGGTACATCAGGAAGTACTAACGGACGATGACCCAAAATTCTAACATCCCTTAGTTGTAAGTCGTATTTAGAGAAAAAAATCTTTGTAAATACGTTGTAGTTGGGAATTGAAGCGTGAGTGCATGAGAGATAATTGAGCGTCCTTAGTTTTAATATACCGATTAGAAAAAAAATAATAAGCTCAGTTAGCCTCATTGACTAGCCCTGAGGGTGACCAGCCTGACCCAATTGGCCCATTGAATATTTCCACCGACTACTAGGATAAATCGGAAAGCGCGCGACGGGGCAACCAAAGAGCCAAGCATCCTTTGGTCGCGTGTCTCATTTGGAGGATTCAATATACACATTAGGGGGGAAAATGATAAACCTAGTTAACCTGATTGACTAGCCCAGGGGTGATCGACCTAGTCCCACGGAATTTTTCCACTAGCTATCAGGATAAATCGGGAAACGCATGTAACGATCAGCTCAACAGTCCAGTATCCTTTGATTGGATACCCTATTTGAAAAAAAAAAATTTACAAATATATCATACATTGAGATTGAATCACGGATATATATATATATATATATATATATATGATAACCAAAATATTCTACTATAATATCATACGCCAAAGACCTCAATATACCCGTTAGAGCATCTACGGTTTCTCTTTCAAGTATTCTCATTGGAGGGGAATATTTGAAAAGTATTCATAGGAGATTTCTCTTTGTGGCATGCAACCGACAAGCTTTTGGGTGAGCAACGATAAATTTTATATATATATATATAAATTAAATCTATTTGGAATCTATCCACCTTTTTTTTAAAACACGAACGTTGTGTTTTTTTTTGAAAAATTCAACCAAAGTTTTTGAAAAATTCAACCAAGGTTTTGTATTATTTTTTTAATAAAATATTAATATTAAAATAATTATTATATTATATTAAATAATATGTAAAAATATTTATGAATAAATAATAGATGAAATATATTAAATTAAAGAATTAAAAAATATAATTAATTTTTTAAAATATAAAATTAGATATCAATTAATAAAATAAGTATAGGATCTATAGATATCTAATTGGGATGAGACATCAGTGTGACTAACTATTATTATTTTCAATTGATGTGTATATATATATATATATATATATATATATATATATATATATATATATATATATATATATATATATATATATATATAGATCTCTAATTGGGATGAGACATCAGTGTGACTAACTATTATTATTTTCAATTGATATATATATATATATATATAGATCTCTAATTGGGATGAGACATCAGTGTGACTAACTATTATTATTTTCAATTGATGTGTATATATATATATATATATATATATATATATATATATATATATATATATATATATATATATATATATATATATATATATAAATGATATGCTACGGACAAATTCTGAACGGATCGTTGTGGACTTATGCCATGTCATTCGATGAAATTTCCTGATCGATCCAGAGACCGATCAGGAGGTTCCCTGATCGGTCTGGTGACCGATCAGGAAGGCATGTCCACAACGATCTGCTCAGATTTTATCCGCAGTATATCATTTATATATATATATATATATATATATATATCCGGGCATTCAAAAGTGATCCTAGCTGCTCCGATTTTCAAAAGTAAATCGGAAACCGGATGTACAGATAACAAACCTCTTGACTATGTGATTTCTCCTTCCATTGAACTTCAATACGAATAAATGATGATAATAGTGGTTTGCATCCTGTCTGAGAAAAGTATGCACCGAATCAATGTCCTGGAACAAGTCAAATCAGAAATATATAATTACAAATTTTATAAAGAGTCAAATTAAAGAATTGACCATCACCCATGACTTCATACGAGTATATATAAACAGACCATCCGTTCCGAGACGATCTACCAAATGGAGGACAAGAAGATGATCATGGAGAAGAAGGCGGCGCAAGTGGTGGTGGCGGCGGCGTTAGAGGAAGAGGAGGAGGAGGTGTTCCTTCCCGGGTTCCGGTTCCACCCCACCGACGAGGAACTGCTCAGCTTCTACCTCAGGCGGAAGGTGCGGAGGAAAGCCTTCTCCATCGACCTCATCAGGGAGATCGACATCTACAAGCACGATCCTTGGGATCTTCCAAGTAATTAATTAATGATTATTTTAAGATTTTTTTTTTTAAAAAAAAAATCTCGGTTTCATGTTTTAAACTGATATTTGTTATGAGCAGAGGTCGGTGGCGGCGGAGTAGAGAAGGAATGGTACTTCTTTTGCCTGCGAGGGAGGAAGTACAGGAACAGCATCCGGCCGAATCGCGTCACCGGCTCAGGCTTTTGGAAGGCCACCGGCATCGACCGCTCCATCTACGGCGGCTCTGGCGGCGGCGACGCCTGCATCGGCCTCAAGAAGTCACTGGTTTACTACAGAGGGAGCGCCGGAAAAGGCACCAAGACGGACTGGATGATGCACGAGTTCCGTCTCCCTCCTCTTTCCGACAACAACAACAACAATGAAAAGCAGAGCACTCTGCAAGATCATCAAGCGGTGTGTGGATCTATTCTTGTTCGAGAAAAATCTTGATCGACCTGATGATTTTATTTAATTTTTTTTTTTTTTTTTGCATGCAGGAAATTTGGACGATATGTCGAATTTTCAAGAGGGCGAGTTCCTGCAAGAAGAGCAAATCTCCGGTGAAGTTCAGCGAGAAAACCGACGACCTTGCTGCTCCGAGCGACTCGAGCTCTAAGGCGAGTAGCTTCGAGTCCGATCAGGCGGCCGCCTCCTCCCCTTGTCCGCATGAAGAAGGCAAATCCGCCAGAAGCAATAATAATAACAATTATTATAATTGTTATTACGAGGAAAATAAGAGTGATAATTTTTATGAAATTAATAATGGAGGGCAATATCTATGGAACAATTATTCGTTCGAGCAACTGGCTCCGGAGCCGGCGCCGGAGACGACAGGCTTCGAGGTGAACGACTGGTTCAACGACGGCAACTGGGATGAGATCGAGCGGATGGTGGAGGCGTGGAGCTGATGAACGACCAAAGCGTCGGCTATCAGTATCAATACTGATAACTTTATTTTTGATTAAAAAATATTTCTATGTTATTAAACTATATATATACACACGCGACGATTATACCCTACACACGCAATGTGTGTGGGTTACATGTGTGGGCGTCTGTCATGCGGAGAGGCACTTCCGATGAGGTGCCTCCGTGCATGTGAGGGGCAAGCACGCGCGTCGCGAACAGACGTTGTATTGGCTATATATCAACAGCGTGTATATGTATATTTTAAAGGAAGGAGAAAGAGACAGATTAGAGGGGTTTTTGCAATATTTTTTTTTTACATATAATGTTTTTTAGGGGTTTTAAAAATATAATGCATGCATTAAGTATAATCGTCTTTAGTTAAAAAAAAAATTATTTACCCTTAATTTTAACTTCGTGTATTGTCAGATAGAATTATAATTCCGTCATTAATTATTGATAAAGAATTATAATTTTGTGATTAATTTCATTCTTATTAACCAAAAATAATATTTAACTTATTTAATTAATGATGAAATTAAATTTTTGTTGCTAATTGATGAAATTATAATTTCCATCGCTAAGGGTTTCCTTATTTTTTTGCTCTCCTCTCATTCTCTCATTCTTTCCCTCTTACCGATCCCTAATCTGCCACGTCTCTTCTCTAACACGATCTCTTCTCCGACATGTGGATAAACCTCTCCCCTCTCCCCTCTCCCCTCTCCCCTCTCCCCTCTAGCATTGTGCTCTCCGTCACGGCACTACAACAAAAACCTTCATAGACATCGGTTTTCCACCGGTGTCTATTTCATTTTCGATCGATGTCTATGAAGCCGATGTTAAAAGTCTGTCATTTTAGACATCGGGTTAAAACCGGTGTAGTATCACTTAACGACACCTGTTTTATAGCGGTGGAAAATCGATGTAATATTAGTTAATAACACCGGTTTTACAGCGGTGGAAAACCGATGTAATATGTATATTTTTTCACAAATTTGATTTCCGAAACCATGAAAAATCGACAATAAAAAAAAACACAAGTATTCACAAATTATACAAATATTCTTCATTCAATAATATCCATAAAATACAAAAATATTAACAAATTATATAAATAATCTTCTTAGAACAATATCCATAAAATACTCAAACATTCTTTTTACATCAAAAGTTAGCTAATAGATATACTATCCCTAACCATTAATGGGTACCCCACGGAGCAGTAGGCCTCACTTCCTGTCCAGATCCAACATTCAATCCTTTCCCTAGGTCCCATAGCATAGTTCAGTGGTCGGCTCTGAAGTCCTCAGTGGTAGAAGTCCGACCCCATTCTCCTTTTCTCGTTCGCTCCTCCCTTTTCCCAGTCATCCCTCTTCCCTGTCATCTGTGCAATTAGTTTGTAAATTCAAATAACCAGAACATGAGAAAATATACATATTCAATGACATTCAATAAAATATATAATATAGTTAAACAAAGTGAAAACCTTGACAAAATTAAGACTCCAATGGTTTAGTCATGCATATTGCATAGAGTTCAATTGAGGAGTAACAACTAAGAACCATATAGCTGACCAAATAGTTAGCAAAAATATGGGTTCATTGATGTTGATAATATATTTCTCTGTCCTATTTACTAATAACCACCTGATATGGGTTCATTAAAACATTTTGTCATATTTTGTCAAAATTAGAATCAACTAGCTATAGACTGAAACTGAGCCTAAGCAGAATCAGAATCATAAACTTGCTGAACAATCTTAGGCATCCTACAATAGATTATCCAAAAGTTGCAGAACAAAGTTGTAAAAAGCAGTAAAAGATTTGCAACTCTTATTCGATGCATAACAACAATTTTGATTTTGACACACGAGGCATTAACACCTGTTTTAACTTGACGCTATCTACTTGATAAAGTCAAGCAAAGACATTTACCTTCACTTCGATCCTTGAATCCTCGAATAATACATGCAAGACTCCAAGGCCTTCCACCAGAGCATGCTTTTGCTCCACCTTTTAATATGCCATTGTGTTTCTTCAGTATGAGAATATGTCATCTTTTGTCAAACAATGGGAAGGGTTTCACTTACATATGCACGAATCTATATATTCATCAACAACATCTTCCTGCCAGACGAATCTAATGAAGGTAAAGGCACACAAATAATACAAAAAAAAAAATTCTTCTGAGTGTGTGTTGATAAAATATGGCTACGCACCTTAAAAGTCCTCATATTTAACAGAGAAACTTTTCCACCTGATACAGACGTTGCATAAGAGTCATTCTTAGATAAACCAATACAAGTAGTTGCTTCTTCTGGATTGTTATCACTCCTTTCATTGGTCATAAGAATACCATTTGGTGGCTGACGGAGCTGAGGAGCAACAGATGCAGTTGACTGAACAAGCAAAGCAAACAATCAGCACTAGGCTTATAGCAAATAGATAATTTCTTACAACTGTTTCTTTCTGACCTTGCCCGATGGATTTCGTTCATCGCACGGCCACTGCTAGAATTTATGCACTGCATTGGAACCAAGTGCTAGTAAACTGCATCCAGAAGAAAAACTGCATTGGAACCAAGTGCTTTGATTTTACCATCAGTTGAAGTTGAGAAGAAAAACTTCACAGATAGAAATAATGAAACACTAGAAATATATAATTCTGTTTCTGTCCAGTATACTGTTTCTGTCCAGTTGAAGCATCCCACACCTATTCATCATGCAACGGAACCTGTTAAGAACATACAATTCTTCTTGTACAATCTTCTGACTGATCAACCACATGGTTTTACTCACTTTAATTGCCTTGTCATTACCGCAAGTGATGATCGAGAGAGTCTTCTTGGGATAGGAAAAGGCAATGTCATTAACACTGCCTATATGAGCATCAATCTGCAGAACAAGATGCTATCATCATCATCATATATATGGTTGCCAAACACCATAACTATTAACTGACCTCCAAATGTTGTCGTAATTCTTCATTTAAATTAAAAGCATAGATCTGCACTAGATGCTTTGAAAATGCAACACCTATTAGTATCACAAAAGAATAACAAGAATTTTAGTTTGATGAACTTGATCAAAATAATCCAACTTTATTTTTTTGCTTCGGCATACCAAGAATAGAACGTTCAGGACTCCACAAGCATCTGTTGACAGATTAGAACAAAAAATACTTTGTTCACTACAGCAAAGAACAAAAAATGATAAAATCTAAATTAATAAAACACATTAAAAAGTCCAATTCGATCGAAAGCTTACCACATATACACAACTATGCAAGTGTCTGTGATTGGCTTCAATTCACAAAAGGGAATTATGTCATTGCAGTTAACATAGACTGTGCGCTCCATGCCAAACACAAAAGGGAATTATGATATCAAGTAACTGTGTCAATTAAAGAGCAAGTTGAATCTCAAGTAGATGTTGATGGTCCATTTGCTGCATGCTTACATTGAGAACTTGTTGCCTTTGCCTTGTCATCTCATTCCCACCCACGAGAAAGTAAGCAGTGTGCCTGAAAGCCAGCCTAAATAATAAAAATAATAATAGTATTCATATCATCAACAAAGGAAGACACAGTTGTTAGGACCAAAAGTAGCTAGAGAGGGGGGGGGGGGTGAATAGCTCGTCGCGTGCCCGGTGTTCTGCGTTGCTTGTTTCTTCGAAGATGTGCAACGGAAAATACAGAAACAAATCACACAACGCTAATACGGTTGGTTTACTTGGTATCCACCTCACAAGAGGTGACTAGTCCAAGGATCCACACCTACACACACACCCTCCACTAATAAAACTCTCCTTTATGGTAACTACCAAGGGCGGAGAAGCCCTACAAGACTCAATACAAGAAGAAAGGGAAAGGTAATGAAATACAAGCTCACAAGCTTACAATGAGTGCAAAAGCCCTAACCCTAGTTTCTTCTCCTTGCTTTGATCCGCCTCTTGACTTGGAAGAACCTCCAAGAACCTTCAAGAACTGGCGATCTCGAGCTTGAGAAGAGCTGTGAAGGAGCTGGTGAAGATCTGAAATGAATCAGTGAAGCAGTGCTGAAGGAGACGCCCGCCTACAGCTCAAATACTCCCGATCGATTCGAAAACTCCCAATCGATCGGGGAGGCTTTGGATCGATTCACGGATCGATCAGGGACGCACGCGATAAGCGCTGGATCGATCCACGGATCGATCCGGCGCTTATCGTGCGAAGGCGTCCCAATCGATGATCGATTGGGACCTCTGGATCGATCCACTGATCGATCCAGAGGCTCTCTGTTCGCTGGAAAAGGCCTGGATCGATCCACTGATCGATCCAGCTCTTGGTTTTTGCCCAAAACCAAGTCCCAAGCCTCTCAAACCAACATCCGGTCAACCTTGACCTGTTGGTACATCATGCCTAGCATCTGGTCACTCCCTTGACCTGCCAGAACTCCCCACCAAGTGTCCGATCATATCCCTTTCACTCACTGTGGGCTTTCACCTAGCTTCACTCACTAGGGTTTTCCTTCTGCCTAGCTTCACTCACTAGGATTTCCATCTGCCTAGCTTCACTCACTAGGACTTTCACCTGGCTTCACTCACCAGGATTTTCATCTGCCTAGCTTCACTCACTAGGACTTTCACCTGACTTCACTCACCAGGATTTCCATCTGCCTAGCTTCACTCACTAGGATTTTCACCTGGCTTCACTCACCAGGGTTTCCTTCCAGTCAGGTATACCTACTTGACTCTTCTTCATTCACACTGATCAGTCCCTGATCAGAATCTCCCCATATGAACAACTGCACCTGCATTGTTCATGTGTCTACATGTATTGTCAAACATCGAAATTATGACCAAGACTCAAGCTTGGTCAAACCAGTCAACCTTGACCTAAGGGATATTGCACCAACAATCTCCCCCCTTTTTGATGTTTGATAATACCTTTAAGTTTGGACCATTCTGAGTTAAGCTAATCCCATAGCCTTAACTCCATTCATGCCAAAGTATGAATGTTGGTTCCCTTCATTCTCCCCCTATGACCTCCCCAATAGGTAATGAAGGTCTAACTTAAACCACACATTCTCCCCCTATTGGCACACATCAACCCGTGCCTCAATTTTGGGCACACTTCAACAAATGCCCCATTGTTGAAAAAAAAAAAACTCTCCCCCTGAAGAGTTGCTCATCGTTGTTCACAACTTCACTCGTTGTGACCAACACGATAATGAAGGACCCATTCCCTTCATTTTCAAATAATGCTCGCTCTGGAGCATTAACTTGGTCTAATGACCCAAATGAAGGTCCCATACCCTTCATTTATCCTTAACCCTACATTTTTCCTCAATGTAGGCAAATGCCCATCCTTGAGCATTATCCACTTAACGGAAGGTTAACCACCTTCCAAGGTTCATGAAAAATAATTTTCATGCCTTTAAAGAGTCCCTCCCCCTAAAGACATAGTGGTAACTTCTGTCATTGCACCAACAATGACTTGGAATCCCTAATCCTTTAGGAAACCCAAATTTAGAAGCTTTGAGGTTCAAATATTCAAAATTTGAAACAAACCTCACCCTAGACTTCAATATAGTCTTCCTTAACCAATCCATCCTTGTTTTCAACACGAAAACACCTTTTTTATGTATACAAATGTATTTTGAGGGGTTTGGAATGGTTACCTAGACTAACATAGGTTCAAAATACTGAAATCAGGCCTTCCCAGCCAAAATCAGCAACTTGGATCGATTGGAGTTGGGTTCCAATCGATTGAACCTTGCTGAATCGATCTACTGATCGATTCAGGCCTTGTGGATCGATTGGCTGATCGATCCAGCAAGCTTCTGTTCGCGAGAAGCTTGCTCCCAATCGATCCACTGATCGATTGAGACCCTCAATCGATCGGTGGATCGATTGAGGTCTGATAGTTGCTGAAAAATGATTTCAGTCACCTTCAGAGGCCCCTAGAAAATTCTACAAAAATTCAAAAATCATGAAATTTCGTGTATACATTGTTTAGGGTATACTTTATCATGGAAAAATAGTTTTCTATGAAAATACATCATATTTTCAAAGATTGACACAAGCTTGAAAACTTGCTAAAACTTTAGCGTATTCTTCAAGTTTATGTCTAACTATTCAATGGTGAGTACTATCAAAAGATAGCCTTCACCAAGGTTTTCTAAAATCATTTTGAAAACATTTTCAAAACCAATTTCCCACCATGTTCCTTGGGCTTAATGCACATGACTTGTACATTAGCTTTCCCAATGATGGGAAAACACATAACTATGTGTTTTGATGAACTTAAAACTCAAAAGAATGCACTAAATCAACATATTGAGTTTTGTTCATCATCCTAACATCTCACTTGTATCTAATGTGCACTAAAACACATACAAGTCATCTTATAGGTCTTTGTGAGATGTGAGATTTTGGTTTTGCCCTATTCTAGGGATCATGCATATCTATCTAGGCATTTTAGAGATATTAGACATCCACCTAGGATGTCACTTGTTAATAAGTGTTGTTAAATGCCATTTGTCCTTAATTACAAGGAATTAACCTTAATGCATGATTATGTTATGTCATACATCAAAAGGAAATAATTTTTCAAAAGAAAATATCCTATAACTACATGATGTATGAATGTCATGACATGGTATTTTTTTTGGATTTTTCATAATAAAACATGAATACAAAAATAGACATGATGTCATGGCATATGATGGGCAAACAATCATGGCAAGGTTTAGCATAAATAAAATATACCTAGATTTCCTATCTAAGTATCCTTAACCACTTAGCTATTTCCACTTGTTTTAACTTAAAACGTTAAACCTAGATTGCCCTAAATGCTTCAAAGAAGTGCCAAAACCTAAATTGACATTTCTATTTCTCTTGATTTGTTTATGCCACTTAAAAATTTTGCATATCCTCAAATGTTGGCATATTCCATTTTTCATCAAGAGTAATCACATAAACCAAGGCCCGGATTGCCTTAAATTTCCAAGAGAATACCAAAATCTCAACTTGGTATTTCTCAAGGTTTTCCCAATTTGTGCCATTTTAGATAGAATCAATCTTTCCACCATTAGACACATTTTACTCTTTCAAGGAGTAAATAATCATTTCATTTCATTTTCAAAGGTTAACAAAAACCTTGAAAATGCTCCTTGAGTGTCAATTTCCTCAAAGTTGGGTTAACTACCCTTCTAATCGGAGTTGACATTCTCTAACCCATCTATGGGATAGAGAAGATGCTCCTAGGAACCCAACACCTATTGGTGCTCCTTGGATTCTCTAGGTACTCACTAGGGATTACTTCCCTAGATACCTTCCTAGTGACCTTGTTGGGCTTCTTAGAAGCCTTGGTCACATTTTCTAGGTCAACTCTAGGGATAGCCTCCCTTGTGACCTTGTTAGTGACTTTCTTAGACTTCTTAGAAGTCTTAGTCACATTTATCGCAAAAATACTCTTAGGGATGACTTCCCTAGTATTCTTGGCTTGACCACTGGACCTAGGGTTTGTTCCATAACTATATGGAACTCTATGGTACGAGGGCACATCCTTCTTAGCCTTTGGTTTGTATCCCAACCCTCTATGGCCATTGGATGAATTTGATTTTCCTAGCCCTAGGTATTGCTCATTTTGCCCTTGTAGGATATTTTCCATCCTTTTTAGGGTCTTTTCCATTTTATCAAGTCTTGACCTCAAGACTTGATTTTCTATCATTAAATCCTTAGGTTTTGGTCCATGAGTATTTTTGTTCTTGGGCATGTATCTATTATCCTTAGTGTTCCCGCCCAAGTGTCTACATACCTTCCTAACCTTAGGTTGGGTAGTTTTGGCATGTAGGGCCACATGCTTTTCCTTAAAGCCCTCATGCTTTCTATTCTTATGGTAAATTGCATTAAAATGATAAAAATTAGAACTATCATGCTTTTTACCATAATGTAAAGGGTTAGGCTCAAGAAAAGATACCTTCTTCTTTACCTTGGAGGCTCCCCCTTGACTAGTGCCTTCTTGAGCCTTGACCATCTTTTTCCCCTTGGGGCATTGACTTTGGTAATGCCCCTTTTGATTGCAAGAGAAGCATATAATATGCTCCTTGCTCTTCTTTATGTTGGGAATGGTCTCCTTGGGCTTCACCTTGCCCTTTTGTGCCACTTGGCCCTTCTTCTTGGCCAATTTAGGACACTTGCTCTTGTAGTGTTCATGTTCCCTACATTGAAAGCATATAATATGATTTTTATTATTAATTAAAATATTTATACCTTTGCTTGTAGGGGTGGCATCTTTTCCTTTGGATTCGGAGGTGGAAGCTTCCTCTTGATCGGACCTTGATTCCCCTCCATTTGATTTTTCTTGACTTGTGGAGGTAGAATCTTCTTCCTCCTCTTCGTCTCTTGACCCGGATGTAGAGGCTTCTCCTTCTTCTTGATCCGGCGTCACCAAGGATCGCTCCCCCTCAATCCTAGAGGTGGAGGCTTCATCATCTTGAATATGAAACAAGGAGTATGCTCCCTCTTTGCTCCCTTCGATGCATTCCCTTGAGGATGAAGCTTCTTCTTGGACTTCTTCTTCGGAGGTTGAGCATCTCTCAACCTCCGAGTCCTCCTCTTGGTCTTGCTCCAAAGAGTCACCCTCTCTGGATACTTCTTGCTCTTGTACAGTGGAGGGGATCTCTTCATGAAGCTTGGCCAATTTGCTCCATAAATCCTTTGCATCTTCAAATTCTCCAATTTTGCAAAGGATGGTACTTGGCAATAAATTTACCAAAAGCTTGGTCACTTTGTCATTGGCCTCGCACCTTTGGACTTGCTCCGAGCTCCATTTGCTTTTCTTGAGAAGCTTGCCCTTGGAGTTTGTTGGAGCATTGAAGCCTTCCATAAGAGCAAACTATTGCTCTATCTCCATCATAAGAAAATTTTCGATTCTTGATTTCCAAGAATCGAAGCTCGTGGAAGTGTATGGTGGAGCCACCCTCGTGTCGAATCTGAGCCCATCTCGGAATTCCATTGTAGAACTTGAGCTTTTGAATTTCTTTGACTTTGACAATTTTGCTTCAACTTCTTCACCCTCTAGCTCTTCTTGTTATACTTGACCCTTCCGGCGATGATTCCGGTGAAGAGCAACCTTGCTCTGATACCACTTGTTAGGACCAAAAGTAGCTATAGGGGGGGGGGGGTGAATAGCTCGTCGCGTGCCCGGTGTTCGGCGTTGCTTGTTTCTTAGAAGATGTGCAGCGGAAAATACAGAAACAAATCACACAACGCTAACACGGTTGGTTTACTTGGTATCCACCTCACAAGAGGTGACTAGTCCAAGGATCCACACCTACACACACACCCTCCACTAATAAAACTCTCCTTTATGGTAACTACCAAGGGCGGAGAAGCCCTACAAGACTCAATACAAGAAGAAAGGGAAAGGTAATGAAATACAAGCTCACAAGCTTACAATGAGAACAAAAGCCCTAACCCTAGTTTCTTCTCCTTGCTTTGATCCGCCTCTTGACTTGGAAGAACCTCCAAGAACCTTCAAGAACTGGCGATCTCGAGCTTGAGAAGAGCTGTGGAGGAGCTGGTGAAGATATGAAATGAATCGGTGAAGCAGTGCTGAAGGAGACGCCCGCCTGCAGCTCAAATACGACGCAACGGTCGGATCCCGATCGATTCGAAAACTTCCAATCGATCGGGGAGTCTTTGGATCGATTCACGGATCGATCCAGAGCGCCTCTGTGCTCTGGAAAAATGCCTGGATCGATCCAGCACTTATCGTGCGAAGCAGCAGCGTCCCAATCGATCGGCTGATCGATTGGGACCTCTGGATCGATCCACTGATCGATTCAAAGGCTCTCTGTTCGCTAGGAAAGGCCTGGATCGATCCACTGATCGATTCAGCTCTTGGTTTTTTTCCCAAAACCAAGTCCCAAGCCTCTCAAACCAACATCCGGTCAACCTTGACCTGTTGGTCCATCATGCCTAACATCTGGTCACTCCCTTGACCTGCCAGAACTTCCCAACACCAGATATCTGATCATCCTTGATCCATCTGGATTTTCCCTTGCCTGGCTTCACTCACCAGGGCTTTCACCTAGCTTCACTCACTAGGGTTTTCCTTCTGCCTAGCTTCACTCACTAGGATTTCCATCTGCCTAGCTTCACTCACTAGGACTTTCACCTGGCTTCACTCACTAGGATTTCCATCTGCCTAGACTAGGACTTTCACCTGGCTTCACTCACCAGGATTTCCATCTGCCTAGCTTCACTCACTAGGACTTTCACCTGGCTTCACTCACCAGGATTTCCATCTGTCTAGCTTCACTCACTAGGACTTTCACCTGGCTTCACTTACCAGGGTTTCCTTCCAGTCAGGTATACCTACTTGACTCTTCTTCATTCACACTGATCAGTCCCTGATCAGAATCTCCCCATATGAACAACTGCACCGGCATTGTCCATGTGTCTACATGTATTGTTAAACATCGAAACTATGACCAAGACTCAAGCTTGGTCAAACCAGTCAACCTTGACCTAAGGGATATTGCACCAACAACAGTGTGGGTTGATATGTGCCTGAAAAAATTCATCATTTTGACTTTTGAATTAGGATCGATGCTCATGGTGCTATCGAGTGCTTGTTGCATGTGGTGCAACCACCTCTCAGCAGCTTGGTGTGTAATAGGGAATGGTGCATGTCGTCCGATCAGAGCTGGATGACCTGCAATAATGATTGATTCAAACGAAACCGTGTTGCAACAATTCAGCCAAAGGTTTCCCTTCATTACAGAAGCAAACTTAGAACTGGAATCAATAGAGAGAGATGGATGTATCAATTTCTTGTATATTTTTCAGATTTTTTCTTCTGTATCAGTTGAGTCCAGATACTAAATTGTTCTTATGATTTCCTTACCAAATGAATAAAACATGCCTTTTGTTGCATCAAACTCCATAATACTGGTCTAAATATAGCAGCATATCCACAAACTAAAATTAATTATTCATAATAAATTCAAATGCATGAACTCAGGTGTTTCAGTTATGTGACTATTTTTGATATAATCACATAATCGAAACACCAGAGATATGATCGGTATAACAATATCTCAATATGCATCAAAGTAGGACACCAACCATTCTTGTACTTCCTAACCACCATTCTCCTAAAGGCTCAATGAACAAATCCTGAACACAAGGTGATTACAAAAGAGAATAGAATATTTAAGAGGTCATATGAAATTACAATGATACGAATATCATCACAATAATCAATTTGTGTAAGATTCTGATCATATAAAACAAATATAAAATGATAAATTTGGCAGATGCTAAATGATTTTGCTACTTTAAAAGGCGAAACAAATAGTGCAAGTTTCAGAAAGAAGCTATCAGACATCAAAAGAGCAAGTTCCCTTCACCTTTCCTCTGGGAATACAGATTAGGGCCTCCCATCCTCTGAACGAAGAACTCGTACTGGTTCCAAATCGCGTCCTCCTTCTTCGAATTCGAAAAGATAGATCAGAACCCCACTCTTCCTCATCAGCGAAAACCCTACCAACCATCTGTGTTAACAAAATCAGAGATGGTCATAATCAATCGAGCATCTACAACAGACGGAGAGGGCCGCGGAGGAAGAGGTAGGTAGATCAGCTCACCTGTTGTAGAAATTGGTTGAGAGATCGATGAAGGGCTGGATTCCGCCTAGGGTTTCGAAGAGGTTGGTCTCGTCGATGGCGAGGCGTCGCTCACTGCCACTTCACTCGAGGACGAAGGTAGCGTATTATCTATAGCCTTGATAATTGTGGCGCCGACCCATTTTGACTTAACCCACCTGCTAAACTATTGAAGATGAGGAAGAACTTCAGTAGCGACAATGGATAAAGAAAATTTTTTTCGGAATGTAAAGAAGGACTCCAACGATGACAGTGAATGTTGGACCGGAGATGGATGAAGGAAAAACTATCGGAATGCGAAGAAAGCCTCCTCTTCTCAACCAAATGGAGGAGTTGGAGGAGATGCGGTGTGGTTGGACGGAGAAGCAAGTTCGTCGTGTCTTGATCCTGATCGGGAGAGGATCTAGGAAGGGGGGAAGAGGGAGATGAGGTTGAGAGAGATGGTCGAAGGTTTAGGTTTAGGCTGAGAGAGATGGTCGGATGGTCGGATGATCGGAGGTTTAGGTTTAGGCTGAGAGAGATGTCTCGGTTTAGGTTATCGCGAGAGAGATGGTCGCACGGAGGAAGGGGCGGGATAAAGATTTAGGTTTGGAGGGAATTCACAGTGTGCAGATTTTGGCTTGTGGGGAAAATTAAAATATTTTATTTGGGTTCATTAACATCGGATTTTAAAAACCGATGTTAAAATCGGTGTCTATTAACGAAAAAAAGGGCGCTCATAGACATCGCCTAAAAAACCGATGTCTATGAGCTAAAATCTGCGCTCATAGACACCGGTTTTTAGAAAAATTGGTGTAAAATGCTCAAAGACATCGGTTTTAGCCTAAAACCGTTGTTGTTCCACTGATGTCTATGAGCGATTTTGTTGTAGTGCGGCCTCACACTGTGCTCGCAAGGCTGAGCGCGACCTCGCATTGTGCTTGCGAAGTTGGTCGAGTGCAACCTCACATTGTGCTCGTGAGAATGGCTGCAGCCTCGCCCTATGCTGGAGAGGACTGCAACGACCTCGCGTAGTGCTCGCAAGGTTGATTGCGGCATCTCCCTGTGCTTGCAACGCTAGCCGGAGGCTTGACCCCATACTTGTTAGCAAAAACAATCTGTCGCTAGAGATTTTTGGGAACTTAGTTGAATTTACAATTACACAAAATTTAAATTTACTTAACTATTGAAATGACCTGAGCTGATAATCTCAGGCTGTCAGCAGGAGCTAGTGTCTGTCAAGTGCTTAACGTAGGCTTCACAGTGGTCGATCGGGCGAGTTAGCTGTCGATCGAGCGAAATAGGCTAAGGTCGGTCGAGCGAATCGAAGGCTTATGCCGATCAAAAGTAGAGACTTAGGCCGATCGAGCGAAGAGGCTAAGGTCGACTAAATGAAGAGTTCGACCGAGCGAAGAGGCCGACCGAGCGAAGCTTAAGGCCGACCGAGCGAAGAGTCCGACAAAGCGAAGAGTCCAACCAAGCGAAGGTTAAGGCCAACCGAGCGAAGAGTCCGACCAAGCGAATCGAAGGGTTCTGTCAAGCGAGTTGCTGCTGAACAAGTCGAAGGCTTCTGCCGAGCGAGTTGCTGCCGAGCAAGTCGAAGGCTTTTGTTGAGCGAATTGTTGGGCGAACAGCAGAGCAAAGCGATCAGCAGGGCGAAGGCTAGAAAGTGGTCGCACGAGTGAACTGAGTGAACCGAGGCCTACGACGAACGCAGTTTCCTTAAAACAGATTCGTCTCACCTCCGGCTGTGCTTCAAGACTTTCTTAGATCGTCTGTTTCTCATGATACAATGGTGAACCATGATTCCCACCAAACACTGATGGTCACGGTGAAATGAGTGGTACCCGAACTATCATGGGCACTCCGCCGAGCAAATGTTGCACGACAGAGGAGGAGGGAACGTTGGCTGATAGCTTTAGCCGTTTTTCTATGCGGGTACGTTTTGCCTGTAGTCGCAGCCTCCTTATATAGGAGCTCAAACCAAATTATTTGCCAGCTGTGTAACGCCAATGTTTCACTCAGCTGCATTAATCTTTTTTAATGCATCCGTTACACAAGCAGTAAAAAGGTTTACGTGGCAAAATGTTGGTTGTTCCACTTGGGTAAATTTTGCCCCGACCAATCCAACATTCGGCGTGCGCATATCGTGCCCACACACAAGTCAACATGGTTCAGTATAATCCGGGCCCTGGGTACCAAGCGACCGTGGGTGACCGAGTGGCCAGGCAGCCTTGGCCATGTAGACGTGGGCAGCCGGGCAGCCATGGATGGGCAACCAGGCAACCATCGTTGGCCGAGCAACCGTGGGTGTTTTAGCTTCTCCTAGAAGTGAAGAAAAAGATAATCTAATTTGTCTATTCAATTGGTGGTGGATCACAATCAAGATTGTTTCTTGTCTTGTGCTTAAGAATGTTAGGTAGAATGACTGGACTAAGAAATGCTTCTACCGAGTAAACTTCACCCCCAAAGGTCTAAAAGAATTGTCAGATGATACAAACTCTTAGTAAAGGCTTTAAAGACAATTCTATCACTCTTCATTAGGATCTCATTCTAATTTGATGTATTACTAACTTTAACTTGATGACAATTGTGCTGAAAAGAATTAAGCTGTTAAGAATTCTATGATGGTGATTATGAAAAGCATCTGTGGAGATGAGTTGAAACTGAGCGGTAGCCTTCTCACAGGGAAATTAAAGCAATTCACTTATGGGTCTTAAAGCTTGAGAAGTTGGACGAAGTGGAATAGGGATTTCATTCAGGAAAATCCTTTGTACTCGTCTCTTGGTTTTCCCTTGTCCTGATTGGACAAGTCAATGATGAATAGGATTGTAAATGAATCAAGTATTCATGAATAAACTTTGTGTTCGACTTACTATGACGTATTTGTAGGAATTTTCCTCCAAATGAGGAGCGCAATCAAAGGATGTTGGGCGTCTGGGTTGGCTGCCGCGTGCACTTCCCGATGTATCCTGGTGGCCGGTGGGAAACTTCCGTAGGGTCGGGCCGGTCACCCCTAGAGATAGTCAATGAGACTAACTAGGATTATCATTTTTTTTTTATTTATGTTCGTTCAATATACATAAGATTAATTAGACAAACAAGTTTAAACAACTCGTTAAATTAAACAAACAAGTTTGAACGCATATGTGTTCAGCTCGTTAACGTTCATGAACAACGTTCGTGAATAATGTTCGTGAACAATGTTCACAAACCATATTCATTAATAAAACTCTTTTTAATATGCTAAATAAATAATAAAATAAAATAAATAAGCTCAATAACCAATCAAACAACTAAAAGTTTCAAACAATCAAACAAGGTTAAATTGAGAGCTCGATAAGATTTAAACGAACCAAGCTTGAACCAAGCTCAAGCCAAGCTTGAATTTAGAGTTCAATAACATCTAAATGTACTCAGCTTAAGTTCATAAAAAATAAACCAAACCAAACTTGAACAATCATTTCAAAAGTTTGGTTCATTTTAAGCTCGGCTCGATTTGATTATCTTATCAAACAAATTTGAACACCCTAAATCTTGACTCAACTTGACTCGTTTACCGTCCTAATGATAATGATGAAGACATCTTTTAGGAAAGTAATAAATACTTGTCTTATGAATATGGGAAATCAATGGTGCATTGGGGAGGGGTTGGAAGTCATGATATAAATTATAGACTTTCACAGTTTTGCCTAATTAATTCTCAAGGTAGACCATCTTTTTCTTAATTCATATTCTAAGATATGTTAACCTTTTTTATTTATCACTCGTAAAATATATAAAATTATTCTATTAATTTTGATACTATATGTAATTCTAATTGGAACAATAAATAAAATGTCAGTATTTGAAAAATTAGATTTGATACCATATTCTATTGTTATGGCTTATTTTTTAAAAAATGTAAAACTTGTGTTTCTAAGTCGTTTATGCCTTCTTTGGATAAGTAATTTTGGCTTTGTATATATCTATTTTAACTTTAAATTCGTATATGAGTAGGATTGTTTCAAAATAAAAAATATCATGAATTTTTTATTTATGTAGGGCTTGGATTTGTACTGAATCATGTTGACTCATGTGCGGACACGATTTGCACGTGCTGAATGTCACACGGGTTGAGATAAAATTTACCCAAGTAGAACAACCAACCTTTTACTGCTGTGTATTATTAGTGATGCATTAAATTCGAGATTAATGCAGAATTAAAACGATCGAGTGATAATGAATGAAACGGTCGGTGTTTCACTGCTCAGCGAGTAATGGTCATTAATCGATCATTAACGTTGTCATTGATCTGAGCTCCTATATAAGGAGGCAGCGATCACAGGCAGAATACACACGAAGAAAGCAGCACCTCTCCACCGGTGTTCCCTCCTCCTCTGTCGTGCAACTCCTGCTCGGCGGAGTGCCCGTGATAGTAATCGGGTGCCACTCAGTTTGTTGTGTCCGCCAATGCTTGGTGGAACCACGGTCAACCATTGTGTCCTACGAAACAGACGTTCCGAGTAAGCCTCGAAGCACAGCCGAGGGTGGGGCGAATCTGTTTCAAGGAAACTGCGTTAGTCGCAGGCCTCGGTCAGTTCTCCCGGTCGGTCTTTTCATCCACCCAGCCGACCTTTCTACTCGCCCTGCCAGTCTTTGTCCGCCCGGTCTGCCTCTCGCCAGATTTGTCTATCCGCCTGGTATTCCTCTCGCCAGACCTGTCTACCCGCCCGGTCTGCCTCTCGCCAGACTTGTCTGTTCGCCCAATCTGCATCTCGCTCGGCCGGTTTGTTTCGCCGGACCTGCCTGCTTCGCCCGACCTGCCTATCTGTCCGCCAGACCAACAACACCTCGCCCAACCTGCCACTCTGTCCGCCCGACCGGCATGTTGCTAGGTCTGTCTACTCGCACGGTCGACTCTCTGTCTCTCTGATCGGACGACTACTTTGCCCGGTCGACCTCTTTCTTGTTAGGACCAAAAGTAGCTAGAGGGGGGGGTGAATAGCTCGTCGCGTTCGCTCGGTGCGCTTCGTTGCTTGGCGTTGCTTGTTTCTTCTTGGATGTGCAGCGGAAAATACAGAAACAAACACAAAACGCTAACACTAGGATTTTACTTGGTATCCACCTCACAAGAGGTGACTAATCCAAGGATCCACACCAACGCACACACCCTCCACTATGAATAACACTCCTTTATGGTAACTACCAAAGGCGGAGAAGCCCTACAACACTCTCAATACAAGAAGAAGAAAGGGAAATACAAGTTAAGCAAAAGCTTACAAGATGTGCAGTAAAAACCCTAACCCTAACTTCTTCCTCTTGCAATAGATCCGCCTCTTGACTTGGAAAGCCTCCAAGAACCTTCAAGAACTGGCGATCACGTGCTTGTAGAGAGCTGTGGAGCTGGAATGAATCTGAGAAGAGCTCGTGAAGAGATGCCGAAGACCACGCTCAGCGGCTTAAACCCGACGCAGCGGTCGGATCCCGATCGATTCGAATGTTCCGAATCGATCGGGAGGCTGGATCGATCCACGGATCGATCCGGCGCCTTGCTCAGAAGCGCGCTGGATCGATCCACGGATCGATCCGGCGCTTATCGCGCGAAGCAGCCTCGTCCCGATCGATCGATTGACGGGACCTGGATCGATCCACGGATCGATCCGGTGAGTCCCTGCGAAGAATGAGGATCGATCCACGGTATCACACTGGATCGATCCACGGATCGATCCGGCGCTATTTTGCCCAAAACCAAGTCCCGAACCTCTAACCAACATCCGGTCAACCTTGACTGTTGGTACATCATGCCTCGCATCTGGTCACTCCCTTGACCGCCAGACTCCCCACCAAGTGTCCGGTCAATCCCTTTGACCCACTTGGACTTTTACTCGTCGTGCCAAGTATCCGGTCACTCCATTGACCTACTTGGACTTCCACCAGATGTCTGGTCAACCTTGACCCATCTGGACTTCCTTCCTTGCCAAGTATCCAGTCAATCCTTTGACCTACTTGGACTTCTCAACACCAGATGTCCGATCATCCTTGATCCATCTGGATTTCCTTCCTTGCCTAGCTTCACTCACCAGGACTTTCACCTAGCTTCACTCACTAGGGTTTTCCATCTGCCTAGCTTCACTCACTAGGACTTTCACCTGGCTTCACTCACTAGGGTTTTCCATCTGCCTAGCTTCACTCACTAGGACTTTCACCTGGCTTCACTCACCAGGACTTTCACCTAGCTTCACTCACTAGGGTTTTCCATCTGCCTAGCTTCACTCACTAGGACTTTCACCTGGCTTCACTCACCAGGACTTTCACCTAGCTTCACTCACTAGGGTTTCCACCTAGCTTCACTCACTAGGACTTTCACCGGCTTCACTCACGATTTCATACGCCTAGCTTCACTCACTAGGACTTTCACCTAGCTTCACTCACTAGGGTTTTCCATCCTAGCTTCACTCACTAGGACTTTCACCTAGCTTCACTCACTAGGGTTTTCCATCGCCTAGCTTCACTCACTGGGACTTTCACCGGCTTCACTCACGGGACTTTCACCTAGCTTCACTCACTGGGTTTTCCATCGCCTAGCTTCACTCACTGGGACTTTCACAGCTTCACTCACCGGGACTTTCACCTAGCTTCACTCACTAGGGTTTTCCATCCTAGCTTCACTCACTAGGACTTTCACGGCTTCACTCACTTTCCTTCCGCCTAGCTTCACTCACTAGGACTTTCACCGCTTCACTCACGAGATTTTCACCGCCTAACATGCCGGTTAGGACTTCCCGATCAAGTATCCGGTCAACCTTGACCTACTTGACTCTTCTTCGATCAATATCTTATTGTCAAACATCTAAACCCAAACCAAGACTCAGCTTGGTTAACCAGGTCAACCTTGACCTGAGGGATGTTGCACCAACAATCTCCCCCTTTTTGATGTTTGACAATACTACAATCACACTTACAATCCCACATGTAAGTTAGGCTAATCCTATAGCCTCCTTCTTCATGCCACTAGGTAATGAACCCATAAATTAAGCTTTTCATTCTCCCCCTAAGAGGGCAAACTCCCTCTAGGTAATGAAAACCTAACTTACTTCCTTTCATTCTCCTCCTATTGGCACACATCAACCTCCTACTAATAAAAACACATCAACCCGTCTTTGGACACACATCAACCTATGCTCCAATTTTGGGCACACTTCAACAACTCCATTTGTTGAAGACTCTCCCCCTGAAGAGTTGCTCATCGTGATCACAATTTCACTCATTGTGATCAACTCAATATTGAAGGTCCCATACCCTTCATTATCCTTAACTTTTCCCTCAATGTTGACAAATACCCAACCTTGAGCATTTTCAACCACTTGAGTTGCCACTTGAAATGATGAGGATATCCACTCCCCATTTATCCCCATTTCAAGTTTAAATGCTCAACCTTGAGCAAGTTCACAACAGAAGGTTAACCACCTTCCAAGGTTCATGAAAAATAATTTTCATGTCTTTAAAGAGTCCCTCCCCCTAAAGACATGGTGGAAACTTCTGTCATTGCACCAACAATGACTTGGAATCCCTAAACCTTTAGGAAACCCAGATTTAGAAGTTTTGAGGTTCAAATGTTCAAAATTTGAAACAAACCTCAACCTAAACTTCAACTTAGCCTTCCTTTACCATTCCATCCTTGTTTTCAACACGAAAACACCCTTTTTATGTATACAAATGTATTTTAAGGGTTTGGAATGATTACCTAGACTAAAATAGGTTCAAGGTGCTGAAATCAAGCTTTCCCAGCCAAAATCAGCAACTTGGATCGATTGGAGTTGGGTTCCAATCGATTGAACCTCTAATCGATCCATCGATCGACTGATTACAGCATCTATCGAGCTCCGATCGATCCATGGATCGATTGATTGCACGAATCGATCCATGGATCGATTCAGCACTCAATCGATCCATGGATCGATCAGACTCGATAGTTGCTGAAATTCCATTTCAGTCAACGAAACCCTAGAAAATTCTACAAAATCCAAAAATTATGAAATTTCGTGTAGACATTGTTTAGGGCATATATTATCAAGGAAAAATAGTTTTCTATGAAAATACATCATATTTTCAAAGATTGACACAAACTTGAAAACTTGCAAAAACTTTAGTGTTTTCTTCAAGTTTGTGTCTAACTATTCAATGGTGATTACTATCAAAAGATAGCCTTCACCAAGGTTTTCCAAAATCATTTTGAAAACTTTTTCAAACCAATATCCCACCATATTCCTTGGGCTTAATGCACATGACTTGTACATTAGCTTTCCCAATGATGGGAAAACACATATCTATGTGTTTTGATGAAACTAAAACTCAAAAGAATGCACTAAATCAACATCTTGAGTTTTGTTCATCATCCTAACATCTCACTTGTATCTAATGTGCACTAAAACACATACAAGTCATCTTATAGTCCTTGTGAGATGTAAGATTTTGGTTTTGCCCTATTCTAGGGATCATGCATATCTATCTAGGCATTTTAGATATATACTAGACATCCACCAAGGATGTCACTTGTTAATAATTGTTGTTAAATGCCTTTTGTCCTTAATTACAAGGAATTAAACTAATGCATGATAATGTTATGGCATACATCAAAATAAAATAACTTTCAAAAGAAATATTCCTATAACTACATGATGTATGCATGACATGACATGGTATTTTTGTATTTTTCATGATACGTCATGAATGCAAAAGTAGACATGATGTCATGGCATATGATGGGCAAACAATCATGGCAAGGTTTAGCATAAATAAAATATACCTAGATTAGCTATCTAAGTATCCTTAAAACCTTAGCTAAACTTACAACTTAAACCTAGATTGCCCTTAAGTGCGTCAAGAAAACGCCAAAACCTAAATTGGCATTTCTAATTCCCTTGATTAATTTATGCCAATTGAAATTAAGCATATTCCTCAAATGTTGGCATATTTCATTTTTCCACAAGAGTAGCACTTTAAAGTTAAGGCCCGGATTGCCTTAAATTTCCTAAGAACATACCAAAATCCCAACTTGGTAGCTCTTATGAATTTCCCAATATGTGCCTTTTAAGATTAAAATCAACTTTTCACCACTAGGCACATTTTACTCTTTCAAGGAGTAAATCAATAGTTCCATTTCATTTTCAAAGGTTAACAAAAACCTTGAAAATGCTCCTTGAGTGTCAATTTCCTCAAAGTTGGGTTAACTACCCTTCTAATTGGAGTTGACACTCTCTAACCCATTTATGGGGTAGAGAAGATGCTCCTAGGAACCCAAAACCTATTGGTGCTCCTTGGATGCTCTAGGTACTCACTAGGATAACTTCCCTAGATACCTTCCTAGTGACCTTGTTGGGCTTCTTAGAAGCCTTGGTCACATTTTCTAGGTCAACCCTAGGGGTAGCCTCCCTTGTGACCTTGTTAGTGACTTTCTTAGACTTCTTAGAAGTCTTAGTCACTTTGGTTGCAAAAATACTCTTAGGGATGACTTCCCTAGTATTCTTGACTTGACCACTAAACCTAGGGTTTGTTCCATAACTATATGGAACCCTATGATAACTAGGCACATCCTTCTTAGCCTTTGGTTTGTATCCCAAACCTCTATGGCTATTTGATGGCTTTGACTTTCCTAGCCCTAGGTTTTGCTCATTTTGCCCTTTTAGGATATTTTCCATCCTTTTTAGGGTCTTTTCCATTTTATCAAGTCTTGATCTCAAGACTTGATTTTCTATCATTAAATCCTTAGAATTTGGTTTTTCATTAAGTCCATGAGCATTTTGGTTTCTAGGCTTGTATCTAAAATCCTTAGAGTTATTGCCTAGACTTTTACCTACATTCCTAACCCTAGGAGTAGTAGTTTTGGCATGTAGGGCCACATGCTTTTCCTTAAAGCCCTCATGCTTCCTATTCTTATGGTAAATCGCATTAAAATGATAAAAATTAGAACTATCATGCTTTTTACCATAATGTAAAGGAGTAGGCTCAATAAATGTTACCTTCTTCTTTACCTTGGAGGCTCCCCCTTGACTAATGCCTCCTTGAGCCTTGACCATCTTCTTCCCCTTGAGGCATTGACTCCTGTAATGCCCCTTTTGATTGCAAGAGAAGCATATAATATGCTCCTTGCTCTTCTTTGTGTTGGGGATGGTCTCCTTTGGCTTCACCTTGCCCTTTTGTGCCACTTGGCCCTTCTTCTTGGCTAATTTAGGGCACTTGCTCTTGTAGTGCCCATGTTCCCTACATTCAAAGCATATAATATGATTTTTATTATTAATTGAAATATTTATACCTTTGCTTGTAGGGGTGGCATCTTTTTCTTTAAATCCGGAGGTAGAAGCTTCCTCTTGATCGGACCTTGATTCTCCTCCATTTGATTTTTCTTGACTTGTGGAGGTAGAAGCTTCTTCCTCCTCTTCTTCTCTTGACCCGGATGTAGAAACTTCTCCTTCTTCTTGATCCGGTGTCACCAAGGATTGCTCCCCCTCAATCCTAGAGGTGGAGGCTTCATCATCTTGAATATGAAACAAGGAGTATGCTCCCTCCTTGTTCCCTTCGTTGCATTTCCTTGAGGATGAAGCTTCTTGGATTTCCTCTTCTTCGGAGGTTGAGCATCTCTCAACCTCGGAATCCTCCTCTTGGTCTTGCTCCAAAGAGTCACCCTCTCTGGATTCTGCTTGCTCTTGTACAGTGGAGGGGATCTCTTCATGAAGCTTGGCCAATTTGCTCCATAAGTCCTTTGCATCTTCAAATTCTCCAATTTTGCAAAGGATGATGCTTGGCAATAAATTGACCAATAGCTTGGTCACTTTGTCATTTGCCTCGCACCTTTGGATTTTCTCCGAGCTCCATTTGCTTTTCTTAAGAAGCTTGCCCTTGGAGTTTGTTGGAGCTTCGAAGCCTTCCATTAGAGCAAACCATTGCTCTATCTCCATCATAAGAAAGGTTTCGATTCTTGATTTCCAAGAATCGAAGCTTGTGGATGTGTATGGTGGAGCCACCCTTGTGTCAAATCCAAGTCCATCTTGGAATTGCATCTTGAAGTTGAGCTTGATAAAATCTTGAACTTGAAGAATTTGCTCCAACTTCTTCACCCTCTAGCTTTTCTTGATATGCTTGACCCTTCCGGCGATGATTCCGGTGAAGAGCGGCCTTGCTCTGATACCACTTGTTAGGACCAAAAGTAGCTAGAGGGGGGGGTGAATAGCTCGTCGCGTTCGCTCGGTGCGCTTCGTTGCTTGGCGTTGCTTGTTTCTTCTTGGATGTGCAGCGGAAAATACAGAAACAAACACAAAACGCTAACACTAGGATTTTACTTGGTATCCACCTCACAAGAGGTGACTAATCCAAGGATCCACACCAACGCACACACCCTCCACTATGAATAACACTCCTTTATGGTAACTACCAAAGGCGGAGAAGCCCTACAACACTCTCAATACAAGAAGAAGAAAGGGAAATACAAGTTAAGCAAAAGCTTACAAGATGTGCAGTAAAAACCCTAACCCTAACTTCTTCCTCTTGCAATAGATCCGCCTCTTGACTTGGAAAGCCTCCAAGAACCTTCAAGAACTGGCGATCACGTGCTTGTAGAGAGTTGTGGAGGAGCGGAATGAATCCGAGAAGAGCTCGTGAAGAGATCGACCACGCTCACCTGCGGCTTTAAACCCGTCGCAGCGGTCGGATCCGATCGATTGAATGTTCGAATCGATCGGGAGGCTGGATCGATCACGGATCGATCCAGCGCCTCGTGCCAGAAGCGCGCTGGATCGATCACGGATCGATCCAGCGCTTAGAAGCAGCATCGTCCCGATCGATCGGTGATTGATCGGGACCTCGGATCGATCCACGGATTGATCCGAAGCTTCTGACCGGGAAGAATGGATCGATCCAGCGATCGATCCGGCTGAATCGATCCACGGATCGATCCGACAGATTTTGCCCAAAACCAAGTCCCAAACCTCCCTAACCAACATCCGGTCAACCTTGACTGTTGGTACATCATACCTCGCATCTGGTCACTCCCTTGACCTGCCGGACTCCCCACCAAGTGTCGGTCAATCCCTTTGACCCACTTGGACTTTTACTCGTCGTGCAAGTATCCGGTCACTCCATTGACCTACTTGGACTTCCACCAGATGTCTGGTCAACCTTGACCCATCTGGACTTCCTTCCTTGCCAAGTATCCAGTCAATCCTTTGACCTACTTGGACTTCTCAACACCAGATGTCCGATCATCCTTGATCCATCTGGATTTCCTTCCTTGCCTAGCTTCACTCACCAGGACTTTCACCTAGCTTCACTCACTAGGGTTTTCCATCTGCCTAGCTTCACTCACTAGGACTTTCACCTGGCTTCACTCACTAGGGTTTTCCATCTGCCTAGCTTCACTCACTAGGACTTTCACCTGGCTTCACTCACCAGGACTTTCACCTAGCTTCACTCACTAGGGTTTTCCATCTGCCTAGCTTCACTCACTAGGACTTTCACCTGGCTTCACTCACCAGGACTTTCACCTAGCTTCACTCACTAGGGTTTTCCATCTGCCTAGCTTCACTCACTAGGACTTTCACCTGGCTTCACTCACCAGGATTTCCTTCTGCCTAGCTTCACTCACTAGGACTTTCACCTAGCTTCACTCACTAGGGTTTTCCATCTGCCTAGCTTCACTCACTAGGACTTTCACCTAGCTTCACTCACTAGGGTTTTCCATCCAGCCTTCACCCACTAGGACTTTCCCCCTAGCTTCACTCACTAGGACTTTCACCTAGCTTCACTCACTAGGGTTTTCCATCTGCCTAGCTTCACTCACTAGGACTTTCACCTGGCTTCACTCACCAGGACTTTCACCTAGCTTCACTCACTAGGGTTTTCCATCTGCCTAGCTTCACTCACTAGGACTTTCACCTGGCTTCACTCACCAGGATTTCCTTCTGCCTAGCTTCACTCACTAGGACTTTCACCTGGCTTCACTCACCAGGATTTTCACCTGCCTAACATGCCAGTTAGGACTTCCCAGTCAAGTATCCGGTCAACCTTGACCTACTTGACTCTTCTTCGATCAATATCTTATTGTCAAACATCTAAACCCAAACCAAGACTCAGCTTGGTTAACCAGGTCAACCTTGACCTGAGGGATGTTGCACCAACATTTCTGCCTCCAGATCGTGCTGCTCGGCCGACCTTTCTGATCCGCTGCGCCCACTCATGTTGCTCGCCTGATCAGCTCGCTCTGTCAACACTGTGCATACTGCCTTCATCACCTGACAGAAACCAACCCCTGCTGGCAACCTGAGATTATCAGCTCAGATCATCTCAATTGTAAGTTGAATTTAATTCGAGTATTTAAATTCAGCTAATACCCCATGTATCTTCGGCAACAGATTATTTTTCCCAATAATTTGAACTATCATATTGTACTTATTACTAGATGATCCCGTCCAGAAGCTGAGTCGGACGGAGGCTGGCTAGGTTGTCCTTGGTGTTGATGGAAAGTCGCGGGGGTGCCTGGTCGATCTGGCACCTACTGGCAAGGTTCCCACAAGCGGATGATGGGGTATGATGACCAGGATGATGAGGCGAGGGTCCTGCACACACTCAGACGAGCCACCTTCATGTTAGAGACCAAGAATCAGGGAAAAAGTCCCCGGGTCAGGCCCTTCGACGCTCAAGTCAGGTACTTTTTCCCCAGAAGCACAGTGAAAGGACGAAAAATAAAAGACGAGTGCGAAAAGATGAGTGAGCGTACATGCGTAAGGGACAAAACCTCTCTTTTTATATGGCAGTGGATGCTTCTGGAATCTGACGGGTGTCAGGGAATGTCGGGTGTCAGGGTTTATCTAGCAGTGAATGACACGTGACATCTTCCCATAGATCTGGGAAGGAATCAGTGGACAATGAGCTCCAGACCGTTAGCATATTCCCTGACATGTGATTATTCTCTAACGGGTTGTTAAGATTCTCTGGCTTAATTGTCGTGTAGTGCATGTTTGCTCTGGTCTGTTAACCTTAGACTAGACCTTTGTACCTGTAAATCTTGACCTGTAAGGCCTGACCTGCATTCCCTGGCGCATTCTCCGTCTTGTGTTTGTTGTTGCACAAATCTAGATCTGTACGTCCCGACCTGCCTTTGCTATTCGATCTATCTCAGTAGATCCAGACATGTGCATCCAATCCTATATTTGCCTCTTGACAAATCCCGATAAATCTAGACCTGCGCTTATTGCCCTGCCTTGTTCGTCTTGATCCGTGTCTTCTTGTTTGGTTTTTCTTATCTTGTGAGTTCCTGACCTGCAAACCTTAAGTCGCTTATCCTAACTTGTCCGTCCTGCTCCGGGTATCTCGACCTGTACGTCCTGATCCGTGTTTCCTTTCCTGTTCGTCTTGACCCATGTTTTCCAACCAGTACATCCAGTACGTCCTGATCCGTGTTTCTTGACCTGCAATCCTTGGTTGACATATCCCGACCTGTATGCTTTGGTCCATGTATCTTACGCCGTGTCGCAAGTCTATAAGTCCTGACCTGTAATCCTTGGTTTGCATATCCCGACCTGTACGCTTTGGTCCATGTGTCCTATGCCACAAGTTTATAAGTCCTGACCTGTAATTCTTGGTTTGCATATCCCGATCTGTATGCTTTAGTCCATGTGTCTTGTGTCGCAAGTCTATAAATCCTGACTTGTAATCCTTGGCTTGCATATCCCGACCTGTACGCTTTGGTCCATGTGTCCTGTGCCGCAAGTCTATAAGTCCTGACCTGTAATCCTTGGTTTGCATATCCCGACCTGTACGCTTTGGTCCATGTGTCCTGTGCCGCAAATCTATAAGTCCTGACCTGTAATCCTTGGTTTGCATATCCTGACCTATACGCTTTGGTCCATGTGTCCTGTGCCGCAAATCTATAAGTCCTGACCTGTAATCCTTGGTTTGCATATCCCGACCTGTACGCTTTGATCCAGGTGTCCTGTGCCGCAAGTCTATAAGTCCTGACCTATGTAATCCTTGCTTCCGAGTTCCTACTCGACACGTAGGCCTAACCCCAGAATACCACTTGTGCCCGGTCAGGACCACCCTGTAACCTGGCCCTTTGAACTCCATGTAAGTTGGACTTTTGACCTCCATGTAGGCCAGACTTTTGACCATTACATAGGCTTGACTTCTGACCGCCACGTGAGCTTGACTTTTGACTACCTTATGGGCTTGACTTCCGATCATGTTCGCTATTCAACCCTACTATCATGTGCCATATCACTAGATAAGATTATTTTCCCCAACAATTTGCACTATCATATTGTACTTATCTAGATAGGATGATAAGAAGGAAGATAACAAAGAAGCGATGAATGTATTAGAAATTGAATCATGTGTTAAATTGAATCATGTGTTTGCTTTGTTATGGAAGTGATGAATTTATTATTCTTGAACCATATACTTGTTTTTGAATGTTCTTTGTTGTTTAACGTAACAGTTGTAATTCGTGTCGATTTTGAAGGTCGAATGTAAATTGAATTTTGAATGTTCTTTGTTTAGGGTTTCTAAATTTTAAGTTAGATATAATCCTGGATTTTAAATATTTTTAAGGATATTTTGACAAATTTTGAGCTAAAATTAATGACGAAATTAAACTTTCATCCCGTAGCAACATAATTAAACATCTGTCACTATATTTAGTGACAGTTGAACTTCAATTGTTAAATTAGTAATGGAAGTTTATTTTCTGTTGTTATTTTAACGACAGAATCAAACATACATCGTTAAGTTTAGCAATGAAATTAATCATCTATCATTAAATTTAACGTTAGAATTAAATATCTATCCTTATATATAGCGATGGAATTTTAATTTAAATTTAACTCTATAGCTAAATTTAGCCACGACAATTTATTTCGTCGCTAAATTTAGAGGTAGAATTAAACTTCTAATTTTAAATTAACGATAAAATTAAAATTCAGTTGCTTTACCCTAGCGACCCAATTTTTTGCGACCAAAAATATCTGCCACTAAAATCTATTTTTATTTTAGTGTTTTCTCCCACTCGGGACTCCTCCCTTTGCCTTTGGAGTAGAGATTTCAATCGTCCTCCGGCGTGCTGTTGGTGGCTTGGGAGTCAAAGCATGTCAGCTAGGAGATAGCGTTGTCAGTGCAGACCTATGATGGTCAAGTTGGTGCTAGGCTGAAACACGAAGCTCATGGAAATCCAAGAGAGAAATATTCAAGAGAGATTATTAGTGGAGAAGCGTTGCTTTCATGTGCAATAAAAACAACCATCATATCTTCACGTATCTTCCTTGCGCCTTATATCGCCACGGAGGCAGAAAGTCCACGTAAGTGGCCACACAAACTCTGGGCAAGCCAAGTAGCCGATCAAATGAGAGAGACGCCGCCCACCAACTAGCCGCTTGAAGGACGGTTAGGGCGACAACTGTTGAACCGTACTTCTAACACTATTGGCCATTAGCTAGGTGAGCCCGAGTTGAGGTTGACACCAAGAAGTAGGTTGTCACTGATAGACAATTCTTGAGTCCGAATGAAAAATCATTGGATGAATGTCAAGTGCTCGGAAGCACAGAATCTAAATGGCTTTTCTGAGTTCAAGTGGGATGTCGTTGGTCGAAGGTCGAATGCTCGAGAGGTGACCCGAGTCCGAATGAGATTCCACTAGATGAAGGCTGAGCACTTCGAGAGAGAATTCTTGCTGGTCGGGAAGTGAAGCCGAGCACTCAGTTAGTCAATTGCTCGGGAGCGAAGACCTTGAGTGACCTTCTCGAGTTTGAGTGGAACATTGCTGACAAGCGTCGAGTGCTCAGGAGTGCAGATCCGAATTCCCTTTCAAAGTCCTAATGGGATGTTGTTGGACGAACGTCGAGTGCTCAGGAAAAGAGACTAGCAAGTCTAGAGTATTCGAGAAAGGAGATTGACGAGTTAAGAAGTGAGGCCAAGTGCTCGATAATAACTCCGGATACTATCACATATCCCTCCTCCAAGTCAAGTTGAGAAATGAAGTAAGAATTCCTTTGGACGGGAAGCCCCGGATGACATTATTAATCCCGCAATGATTCACGATTGTAAATCGTCTATTACAAATTACATAGTCTTTATAAATTAAATTAATTAGATATTGAATGAATAAAAAGTAAAATAAGATCATACTTTTAATAAATTTAATAATTTAAAAGTAAAATAGTTCTACGTTAAATTGATTAGAAACTTTAGACATAAATATTATTAAATAAGAGATTCTCATTAAAGAAAATAACTAATTAATTTTTTTTTAAAAAAAACTAACCATCGGTTCGGACCCCACCGTGCGCAGTCTAGCTAACTAAGTGTGAATCAATGAAAATGATGAGACAGGATATGCTTTATCCATTTAATTAATTAATTAATTAATAGGTTTTGAGTGCGAGTGGATCTATTTTGACAGGATCCTTTCAAAGAGTGTGTCAGCCATGACTTACAAAACATGTTTCTTGATCGATTTCATAGTTGTCACTGTCGCTGTATCTTTCCGGTTAGCTAAGGCAATAATAATGATTCTTTTTATTTTTCATTTTTTTTGAAAAATGAAAAATCTTTCCGGTTAGCTCAGGCAACAATAATGATTCTTTTTCTTTTTTATTTTTTTGAAAAATGAAAATTGAGTAATCACCCACCGATAGTTTTATTTAGTCTTGTCATAATTAAGACTTAGACGTTGATACGGAGATAAGGTGGATTCCTCGAGAACGGGTTAAAATAGAAAAGATCGGCTAAGATAACAATCAAAATCAAGAAGAAGTTAAAAATATCAATAAAGGTGTGTCTGAGCGGGCCATATGACTGGTTCTGCATGAGTGCTCACCCGGGCGGAGCTTTCCGCCCGGATGAATCTCCTATCTTGAGTTCTCGACTCAGGTATCGAGTAACATGATCGATCATCTCAACCGAGCAAGGAGGATGGCTGGTCAGTCATCCTTCCCAACAAGCAAATAATGTTTCGCCCGACCTACCGTCTATTCGATCTGATTAAGGGCCGATTGGACATATGACTTTGCAATAAAATGAAGAACAAGGTGAAAAACGAATAACTAATCACACTCTGTAAGGCCGAGCTAGCGATCCACTGGTCAAGTGGTTGCCGGTCGACTTAACGTTGGCCCCATAGGCTCATGTTGTCGTACTCTTTTAGAAATTTGTGCTGCCGATAATAGAAAATGTCCAGTAGGTAAATTGTACTTTAAAAGTTTTAGTCTGTCACATAATAGAAATTTACGTGCTTGATACTTTTCAACTTATCTTTTCTCATGAATGCTTTGGAAAATATATATATGCTTTAAAATGCATGCATATGCGCTACAATGACACTATAAGAAAGGATCTCCATCTATAAGCGGAGGTATGCGATGCTTTATTATTCTACATGCTCTCTGCTACCGTTTAATGCTACTGTTCTCTTCTTCTGAATCGAATATTGACTTGAGCGTTGGAGAACTAATATTGACACTATTTCTCAGACCCGATACTAATACTTTTAATTTTACAAGACGACACGAAGTTTTCATCTAATCAACCGTAAAATTATATTTTTAATTAACTATTTTTTCACCTTTAAGACATCTTCAAAGGTGATTCCATATATATAGATAGAATCTCATACTTATCTTCTCCTTAGTCACTTCAAGAATAGATAGAATAATAATAAAATAGCACTAATACAATTATTTAATAGTTTAAAGAACTTCATATAGACGATAAATGGATAATTTCATCCTTAGCTTCTTTCCATTTATGTTACTATAAAACTATCTAATAAATAATTCCTACTATCTATAAAATGATTAATTTTGTTAAATTTAATTTTAAAAAATCATGACTTCTTCCTAATCCTTTATAAATTATAATTATTCATAAAATATAATCTCAGAAATTAATCTTAATATTTTATTTTATTTTATTTTATTTTTAGTCGATATTAAGTATCTAACTTGCGTCATCTTGAGAGTTGAGATGACCGATTCAACATATAAAATTTTGTTACCGAACATCTAAATAAATCAAAAAATGTTCGTAATAGATGATCCATCAATTCACTATTCTTAAGTCAATCATCTATATATTAAAAAAATTTATTCGTTAATTTTGATATTTTAAAGATGAAACATATATATTACAATATTAAGTCATTTGAGACGAGGGATCAGTAAAAGTATGTTGTATGTTGTTGAGATAACTTAAATTGGAATGTCAACGAAATCTAATGGCCATGCATGTTGGATTTGGGTTTAGATACGGCAAACTTTCCAAACAAGTTACTAATCTTTATTATACAACCTTCTCTTTGGACTAAAATTTGGAAAACAAAAATAATAAAATAATTAGGAATATTCAAAACTAGTTGACTTATTAATTTGACCCTTTATTTTGAACGACTAGTAAACAATTAGGTTTGTTCCAACTTATACTATTTCATCCATATAATTAATCAATTTAATCTTTTGTCATTTTCTAGAATATGAATTAAGATCAAGATCACTCAAATAGTCATACTTGATACAAGTTTTTTTTTGTCATTTTGTTATAATTGCTACCAATTCTTATAATTCATTGCTGTCAAGTCATTTTCTTATTTTATGAAAATATTTATCTCATCAATTAAGGTGATTAATTGATGAATAAGATTTAGGTGTGGGCGATTTGATGGATTGTTTATTTGTGCCGTAGGGTTTGAGGTTGACTACAAGGAGGAGCCAAGTGAACAGGGTGCGAAGGAATATTGAATAGGTTGCAAGCTTCCAATAACAAAGATTTCATGATAAGATTTGGTCACGTCGGTACAATTTGACAGAATCAATTTGTTTTTTTTTTTCCAAAAAAATCAAAAGTAGAAGAGACTCGAAATTATTCTAAAAAAAACAAAAGTATTCAACGTCACGACTCAAAATCAAATATATATATATATAGAAATTCATGGAATTATCGAAAATATAATACTGTTTATTTCGACACCAATTTATTTATTTTTTTAATTATTAAACATTCTATCAAAAAGTATTTAATGGTAGTATTATCTTCAAAATAAGAAAAGGGACGTAAATAAAGTAATAATGATCATTTAGTATAAATTCAATGCTACAAATTTACAGTTATCAGTTCGGCTCAGTTTAGCCGTGGGGCCATTTTGTGTGAATTCAAGACCTTTAGAATAGTTGAGTACTTTGAGATCGTGTCGGGGCATCCAAATCACTTTCAGACGCCTCGACTTAATTAGTCACCCACGCACGACGCGCACAGCAGGCGAACAGTGTGTTATATATAGGGAAAATTAAGTTGCCCACCTCTCTGTGCGCAACTCCGTGCGCGACAATATGGTCCATCTCATGTAGGGCGTCCGGAAGTAATCCAGGCACCCCGAAATACTAAGAGTCGCACACAAATCGCACACGGGGAGGTGAGCAACAAATACACACGAGTGCAAAGCCACTAGAGGAAATCTTTGTTGCATATTGCACAAGTTATAAGTGAAGGTTTGCACAACATATTAAAAAAATAATTAATCAAGTCAAGTAACGTTGAATCTGGGGCGACCGATTCAATCCCACAGAAGTTTTCCACTTACTGTCAGGATCGTAGATATCTGGATGACAACTGAACGCCGAAGGTTTGCACAACATAGTTGCATGTTGTAGTGGATAATGGATCAGTAATCAAGGATATCAAATTTAATCCTTGTGGTAATCACTTGGTTGGAAGGCAATGTGCAGTCTCTTTTAATACTAGGACAAAGGGGAAGAAGAAAAGCAATTTGGATAATGACATAGGACAGTCGTGAGGAGATAGTACCACATAAGGAAGAGTACATATCTCCCAGCATAGAATATGACATGAGTTTATAGTGCCTAGAAAATCTCATCACAACAGAGTGGTTAAGTAGATCGAATAGGGCACAAATAAGGATTCAAGCATTGTTATTTAACAACACAGTGTTGACATTTTTATTAATGTTTCTTAGAAACTCAAGTTTCATTTGTATACTTTATATTTTTCAACCACCATCTGCATAATTAAGGATTATCACTAGCAACTTAAAATAAATAGATATCAAATTAGATATAGGCATCAACTATCAAAAGTACTAAAGTTTCAAAAGAATATAGTAATCAACAAGGAGTAACAAAACTTAAGATTCCTTGAGAATACATTGATATATCTCAAAAAAAAAAAAGATGTTAAATTATAATTACATATAGACCAAGGGTCATCGAATATATATGTTAGATATAAAAAAGAGCATTGTTGTCAACTGGAGCACTTGAGTTCTCAAGCTCTTCAGACAGTGGAGAGTTTGGTTTGATCATTTCATGCTTTGAGTTGGGTAATTCCTCAAGTCCTTTTGGTGGTCTCCTCAACATTTTCTTTACATCCTTTTGGAAGGTCCATGTTCTTGTTAATACCTAAGAAGAAGCACACCCCATTTTCTGCTTCGGTAAAAAGAAGAGTTACAAATCATGAAAGGCTAGTTTTAAGATCACTACATGAAGCTCTTCTCATTTTCTGAGCAATATTTGATGGTGTTTTGGAATGAAAGGAGTTGAATTAGCAGCAGCAACTAACCTGCTGTGGTCCAACACAGACAAAGGATGGCACTCTTAATACAAAGAAATTCAATTGTTTGCTCCATAGATGGCTATACTACTGACTACTGTTTAAATTATTCAGTCAGTGATTTACAGACTAGTTGAGGTATGAGTTCAGGTTTGATTTTGGAGTTATTCCAAAACATATAATCTGACCTCAGCTAATAAAACTTCCTATTATTTTAATTGTTTGGTAGTTACTGATCTTGACTATTTGCTAAGCCTTTCTTGAGAAATTTCTTTTAACAATTTGTGAAGGCTCAGGTAACACTTCTATCTTCTGAAAATGTGAGCAACTAACAATTACTGATGATAGAATTTGAAGTCTTCACAACACTCCAAACAATTCAAATTACAAAGAAGACAGTACCAAGGGGAAAACTAGTTAGAATGTCTAATGTAATTTGATGATAAAGAAATTCTAAGGCAAGGGATCAAAGAAAGTGGAGCTTTGTGAATCAATCACTTCCAAAATGGTTAACTAATCTAAATGAAGAAGAGTTAATCATCAATCTCTTCTCATGCCCCATTGATCACAAAACTAGAGTTCTAGATTCAGTTAAACCAAATCTATCATGCAACATTTTGGAAATGCCACCAATTGTCAAACTCTTAGATTAAAGCCCTAGGCGGGCTATCACAATCGTATCAAACTCTAGATTTCCCATCTGAGTGATCTATTTTCTTTTTTTTTTTTTTAAAAAAAAATAAATACTAGCAATGTAAGCTCATAGGAAGAAAACTAAGAACAATAAGCAGACCCAAGAATACAAGGAGAGGGGGTTCCATCGGTGGCCCGAGCTACCTCACAACCGCGAGGGGTCCTTATCCGGAAGCGGCTTTGAATCGTCGCCAGAGCAGATTGAGGAAACAACTTCGGACTTCGACGAAGAAGACGGACCGGGATCAGCAGAAGAGGCGCCGAAGAAATCTCAAGGCGAAAGGAAGCCCCAAAGCGTGGAAGATGAAAGCCTGGGTCGGTGTGAGCCGCTCCAGGAAATGGGGCCCAATGAGATTTGAAATAAGGATAGGATTTTAATTAATTTAATATCTAGATATTAAAATAATAAACGTCCTAACTTTAATAAAAAAATAACGATAATTTATCAAATAACACACTTAAGTTTCGAAATTGACTAATAGATGTATGCTATATTTTAATATTTATCAACGTAAGTTTCGTAATTGACTAACAGATGTATGCTATATTTTAATATTTATCAATGGACGCATCTTTTCATGTGCATTTTTTATTTTACTCACCTTCAAAATTAATAACAAGATAGTTTTAATGTCAATTATTATTCATGCATATTACTACTCAGGTATAATATATTACTATGCTAACTTTATTTTATAGAAATATTTGTTTAATTCTATTTTATAGGAATCGATTGATCGGTCGATCAAATCCATAGATTGATCAACCGAACTTGGATGATGTAGCAGAGATGAGATCGTACAGAAGCAAATATGGAAGCCAGACTGATCGGTCGACCGAATAATTAATGCATTAATGAAAAATTTAATGGTGAATCTCAGCGAACAGGGAAACTGCTCTGTTCGATCGACCGAACAAGGTGATCGGTCGACCGATCAATTAATGCTAATAAATGTGTGAAAAACGAATCTCAACGAAGAAGGAAAGCAATAGGTTCAATCGACCGATAGGAGGATTAGTCAATCGAACATTTTATCGATCAACCGAACGAGACTTATATAAAGGGTGCTCGAGGTCGGAGTCGAAGTAACTTTTCAATATGTTCCGAATCAGTTCTCTATTCGTGCTCCTACTGTTCTGCAACATAACACGTGCAAGCTACTACGCTGAGAAATGCCGACTCGCTTAATAATCTACTCTTTATCGGTATATTTTATTTGTAGCTTGTATTCTTACAAGAAGATAGTAGTGTGTTACTATCATTCTTTTATTGAATGAATTGCTTCTTTCCAAAGATTTCGAAAAGAAGAATTATAGTGAATTGCCCAACAGTACGATCAACGATCGCGGGTCTAGAGTAGGAGTTGACATAGGCTCCAATCAAGTAACCAACTGAGTCACCTGTCTTTCTTTTGTTATCTTATTTTTCGCTGCCTTACTTTGATATCAGTTTTACTAATTGATACGAAAAGAGAAGTTTTTAACAAGCGATATTCACCCCCTCTATCACTTCATTTTGATCCATCATGAGCCTGATGTGGAATGATATCAGGTTCATGTTGGGCCTGATAAGATTTCATATCAGGCCTAATGTGGAGATTTTTGGCAATGCTTCCTTATTATATTTTAACACATCTGAGAAACTGAAATAAATAATCAATAGCATATTTGAACTCCTTGCAACCCCATAAATCTATAGTAACTGAAATGAATGCAATCTAAGCTCTCTAGGTCCATCAGTGGATTTGGATCAAAATCTACCGATGGATCTAGAGAGCTTTGATTGCATCCATTTTAATTCCTGCGGATTTCTGAGGTTGCAAGAAGTTCAAATATATTATCCCTTGTTGATTTCGGCTTCTCCAAATTACTAAAATATAATAAGGAAGAATCGATAAAAATGTCCACGTTGGGCGTGATATGGAATCATATCAGGCCCAACATAGTGTTGATCCCCTGGCGGCCAGCAAGAGGGGGTGAATTACCCTGAAAATCAGAATAAACCTTTCTCGACGTATCAAACTAAATTAAGAACACACTTGTATAATAACAAAACGTAAATGCATAAATTTAAAAGCAGAGGTAAGAGGAATTACTAGGTTTGCAATAAGAGGATTGTTAATCCTAGACAAATGAAGTTCACTCAAGTCTCCTTTGGATTGAGTAGTCTCTTTACACCATTGACAGCTTACAAAAGTAATAGAACAAGAATAGAAGTCATTTTACAAGTGATGTTCTAAGCTACTGGGATCAAGGTTGTATTTATAGGCCTGATCGGGACGCTTAGAAGCATTTCGGGCACCTGGGTGTGGATACAATTTTATCCGCGTCACAACGGATCACGACAGAACGAGTCTGGATAAAATTTTCGGTCTGGGCGCCCGAACTGCCTTCGCACAGGGGCGCATTGGCAAGGTGCCTCGGTTGAACCAGACAGGTCCGGGCGCCTAGAGTAGCTCCGGTCACCCGGACCACAGTCAACTTCAAGTTGACTTTTCATCCGGGTCTTCTGTTCCGGTTCCGCTCGCTTGGGTGATTTCAACCATCCAGAATAGGACTCACCCGAACTCATTTTTTGGCCTTCTTGAGCAATCTTCCGCTTTGACTTCTCATCCCTCAGAAACGCTGTGTGCCTCCTTCTCATCTGCCAGCGTACTTTTCCGCAACGTCTCATCCCTCGGACGCACTAAGCCCGTTGGCTCTCTTCTATCTCATCCTTCTCGCTAGCTACATCTTTCACTCGACTTTCCGTGCTCCTAAATTCCTACATTCTTAGACACAAGACATGAAAATAACAACAAGACCTAACTTGACTTAGTTGATCACATCAAAACCATCACGAGGTACTTACAATCTCTCCCTTTTTAATGTGGATCAACCTAAGTTAAGTTAAGGTAAAACAATATATTAAATTAAAGACATTAAATGAAATTGTAAGTTTTGAAATAGTAGATATGCAATGTTTGAAAAATATACCTTCCCCTTAAACTTAACTTCTAACTCTCCTCATTTGATCACATTAAAAATAGGGGTTTCTTATTAAATTAAGTTGAAATAAGGTCTAAGGAATTTATACTTGAAATTAAAACCAATGACATATACTTAGGAAAAATTTTGAAAAATTTATACTCGAAATTATGATATTTGTGATTAAAAAAAACTTTTAAATAAAAATAATTCTAAAAATTATTTTATTTATTGAAAAATTCTGAATTTTTTTTATAAAGGTTAATCAGATACATCTAAAACCGTGATAAAAATTTAAATAGTAAATAATTATTTACTATAGAAGGATGAATTTTTCTTAAAAATGCTTAAGAAAATAATTTTTTTGTTCAAAAAAATTTGAAAAATTTATGGGAATATAATAGAGTAAATACTTTTGCAAAAAATTAAATTTTTAAAATTGAGTATTCAATAATTTTTAATATTAAAAATTAGTATTTTAATAGAAAATTCAATAACAGTAAAAAAATTCAAAAAAATTTTCTCGAATAGAGAAGCGATAAATTTTCATATAAAAATAATTTTTTGTAAAAATAGCTCTGTGAGATATTTTTAATTTACAAGATATAATATTTGAATGAAAATTCATAAAAAATACATTGGTCAAACAATTTTGAAAATTTTTTCTACATATACGAAATAAAATCCTCTTTTATAGAAAAATTAATAGCTAATTAATTTTGAACAAAAATTGTACGAAGACATTTTGGTACATTAGGTAATTAAAAGGCAAATATTAAATCAAATTGAAATTATAAATATGCATAATTTAAACTAAACATGATTTTGGAACTCAATATAGGTTCTTTCCAACTGGGTTAATCAGGTTTTTTTTTGGAATGTATAGTTTTGTTAATCTTTTAATTTGACCATTGTGAAATGTATAATACCAATTTAATCGTTTATAGTTCCTAAAATTTGAAGTAAAGAAATTTAAACATGCAAAATTTTTTAAATTTTCTATTTGATCCTTTAAATTTACATTTTCAATTAAGTAAGATTTTGCCAAGATTCTTTTTATTTCTAAGTTTTCCTTTTTCAAGTTGTCATTTTTAGTTTTTAATTTACACATAGATTTAGACATTGATTTAATACCATAATATAGTTGATCAGGAGGTAAGAGGCGTACCTCACTTACCCTGTCAGAACTGAAGCTTGATTCTCCCCCTGCTTTGCTGTATTCATCTAAAGTCGCTTGTTCATTGATGCTGGCTTATGAGGTGCTTTGTTCTTTATAGCTAGCCATCAGTGCTAGTCTGGCGTGTGCTTTTATTTCTGATTCGGATGATGATTTTCATTCCAAGTGGCCTTGAGATTCTTGTGCTTGTTTTGTTTGTGCCTCTTATCTTTTTCCTTTTTGAGTTTCTGACAGTCCTCCTTTATGTGTCCCCCTTTTTGACACTAATAGCATCAAACTTTTCTTTTATTTCTTGGGATTTTTCTATTCTACATTACTTTAAATTTGTTAGATCTAAAATTTTTTCTAAATTTTCTTACCATGTAAGATTCTTGGTCTCCTTCTAGATCTGAGTCCAACTTGGGTTCATCCTTTTTGGTGGCTTTTGGTGCCAGATTCTGGCTTGATTCTTTTGTTATACCTACATATCTGGTTTTATATAATTCTAAGGTAGAAAAGAGTTCCTCTAGGGTATTTACCTCCAGGTTCTTCGAGATGTAGTATGCGTTGATTATAGAAGTCCATTCTGGAGTCCTGGGGAAAGTGTTGAGTGCGTAGCGTACCGAATCCCGATTGATTATTATTTTACCGAGGTTGAGCAGTCCAGTGATTAGCTCCTTGATCTTTACATATAGTTCGGCTACCTTCTTACCTTTTTCCAGACGGATGTTCGTTAGCTTGTTTCGAAGAATATCCTGTCGTGAGAGTTTCATTTCAGATGTTCCTTCGTGGAGTTCCAGGAACTTCACCATAAGGTCTTTTGCTGATATGTAGCTTCCGATGTGATTTACTTCTTGAGGCAGTAATACACTTAAAAGGTGATATTCCACTCTGTTGTTTGCTACGAAATCGCTTTGCTCCTTCTTCGTCTAGAGGTACTTTGCTTTCTCTATGCCTTGTTGAACTTTTGGAACTGCAAAATCGTACTTAATTATTAAAATAATTTCAAAGTCGATTTTTAGGAATACCTCCATTCGAAGTTTCCAGTGCACGAATTCTCCCTCAAATTTTGGCGAGATGAGGCTTGATCCGACCATTGATTTCTTTGCTTCGGTCAGCGGTTAGTCCTTCTGAAGCATCCTGGCTCTAATACCAATTGTTGGTCCCCTAGCGATCGACAAGAGAGGGGGGGATGAATTGCCCTTAAAATCAAAATCAACCTTTCTCGACGTATCAAACTAAATTAAGAACACACTTGTATAATAACAAAACATAAATGAATAAATTAAAAAACAGAGGCAAGAGGATTTACTAAGTTTGCAATCAGAGGATTGCTAATTATATACAAATGAAGTTCACTCAAGTCTCCTTTGGGCGGAGTGGCTTCTTTACACCGTTGACAACTTACAAAAGTAGTAGAATAAAAATAGAAGTCATTTTACAAGTGATGTTCTAAGCTACTGGGATCAGGACTGTATTTATAGGCCTGATCTGGGTGCCTGGAAGGGTTTCGGGCACCTGGTGTGGATAAAATTTTATCTGTGTTGCAACGAATCATGACAGAGCTGGTCTAGATAAAATTTTTGATCTGGGCGTTTGGAAGGGTTTCTAGCTCCCGAACTGCCTTCGCACAGGGGCACCTTGGCGAGGCACCCCGGCTGAACCAGACCAGTCTAAGCGCCTGAATCACAGTTAACTTCAAGTTGACTTTTTGTTTGGGTCTTTCGTTCCGGCTTCGCTCGCTTGAGTGATTTTGGCCATCCAGAATATGGTTCACCCGAACTTATTTTCCGGCCTTCTCGAGCAGTTTTTCTCTCCGGCTTCTCGTCCCTTGGAAACGCCAAGCGCCTCCTTCTTATCCGCCAGCGTACTCTTCTGTGATGCCTCATCCCTCGGACGCATCGAGCCCGTCGGCTCTCTCCTGTGCTGTCCTTCTTGCTAGCCGCGACTTTCACTTTTCTTCTTGTGCTCCTAAGTTTCTGCACACTCAGACACAAGACTTCAAAAATAACAATAGGACCTAACTTGATTTGGTTGATCGCATTAAAACCATCACGAGGTACTTACACACAGGCCTAAAATCATTCCATATCAGGCTTACGTTTGACCTAATATGATTTCATATTAGGCTCAACAACTTAATGAAACATTATATCTTAGATCAATCATAGTAGTTATTTTGTGAAAGTATGAACTCTGCACTACATACTTGAATGAATTCTCCTGTGTTACCATGCATTTACAATCATAGATGAATTGTTGATACTATCAAAAGTAAAGTTTAGTCTTCATGACAATGGTATGACATTGATGGACCATCAGCCACTTGTCTTCTTCATGATTTGAGAGGTCGATTATAAAAAATTGAACTTGAAATTCATCAACACTGAGCTGACCTGGCCAACAGTTAATTATTTTTTTCAACATGTGAATTATTCAAAGGTGGAGGTGAGGAGCCTTGAATAATTTAAGGTGCGTCGTTGACCTAATATGGAATCATATCATGCCCAATATTAAGCCCAACATGGAGGTTTTATCGATCCTTATTCATTACATTTTAACAACTTCGAGAAGCCGAAATAAATAATGGATAACATATTTGAACTCCTTGCAATCTCAGAAATCCACATGAACTGAAATGAATGCAATCATAACTCTCTAGGTCAATTAGTGGATTTTGATCGAAATCCACTGATGGACCTAGAGAGCTTCGATTACATCCATTTCAGTTTATGTGAATTTATGAGATTGCAAGGAGTTCAAATATGATATCTATTAGTTATTTCAGCTTCTCAGATGTGTTAAATGGTAATAAGAAAGAATCAGTCAAATATCTACATTAGGCCTGATATAGAATAATATCAGGTCCAACATTGGGTCTGATATGGAACGTGGACATGATATGATTTCATATCAGACCTACGTTGAGCCTGATATGATTTCATATCAAACTCACGTTCAGCCTGATATGATACATATCAGGCCCAAGGTGGAGATTTTTGTCGATTCTTTCTTATTATATTTTAACACTTTTGAGAATCCAAAATAAACATAGATAATATATCTGAACTCCTTACAACCTTAGAAATTCATAGGAATTAAAATGGGTGTAATCGGAGTTCCTTAGGTCTATCAGTGGATTTTGGTCAGCGATGGTCAATGTGATCAACGATGGTCAACAGTGGTCAACGGTCCCACTAAAGATGGCCGAGCGGAAATCAACTTCAACTGCCGATCGAGCATGAATTGTCTGGTCGACCAGGTGGATTTTGTCTAATTAGATCACCCGTCTGGCCAGGAATACTATGACAAGAACATCATATGCTCATTATGGATCGAAGGAACGCTAAGGCGACCAGAGCGCTTGTCCAGTCGGGCGGAGACAATCTACTAAACCAAGTCACTGTGGAGAAAAGCAGTAGAGGTTGACTGAGCAGAGGAGTCTCGGTCGAGCAGTTACCCCACTCGACCGAACAGTGAGACCATTCCCATATCTCTTAATATTTCTTTAGGAGATAATGTCGCTGACAAGAGGACATAGGCAACAGGTGCATTGTATGACGGAAGCTTCTATTGTCTTGTCGAAGATTTGCATGCCCTGTTAAGGTATGGTGTCAGAGATACTTTTCTGACATGTCCTTTCATAGGATAATTTGGAGAATATACCCACGCCTTGAGGAGTGTGTACGTCGCCTACTGGGGCACTATATAAGGGGGTTCCATGCACCGACGCAGGTAGGTGTTCTTTACTATTCACGCTTGTGATTACTGTTGCTCTATTTTCCTCTACTATTTCGGTGATTGACTTGACAGTCGAAGGGCCAATACCAGGGACCCCTTCCTTGGTCTGGTACTGACGTTTCTTATTTTTACAGAGCAGAGCGGAGTCTACATGTGGTCAACCCAGAAGCCACATCCCCAGCTAGTTTTCTTCACGATTTTCGAATAGGATCATATTGGCGTCGTTTGTGGGAGCGTAGCCTGCATATGAGACATAGAGATAGAGGATGATGAATAACTCATGACGGTGACACTGATAAAGGAGGAATTAGATATGTTGATACAAACCCGAGCAGCAAAAATGGTGGAGCAACAACAACAGAAGCCCTGGCCGAGCTCCAGGTACATAAGCCTTCAGCATCAGCAGCGGGGCAACAGGCCTGATATAGAGATCGAGAGGAACATGTATCCATTTGCGGGCAGAATAAGAAGCCGACCGACACCTATGAGGATGTGCCCAATGCACCAATCCCCTTCCATCGGGTACTGTTCCACGCCCCTTCAAAGGAACAAGGAGGTCCAGTGGATAGAGAGCCAGGGTCATCCTTGGACGACACGCCCGTTTGGGATGCGCGGAATGGAAAGGTACCAAGCAATGATGATTCACCCGAACGGATCAACCGACATTTCTCTCAAGGGATTTTGGATGACCCACTACCCCGACATTACACCTCATTGACGATCAGGGAATACAATGGAAGAACCGATCTGGATGACCACCTGGCCAAATTTGATAATACAGCCACACTCATCAGTACACTGATGGAGTGAAGTATCACATCTTCCTCACCACCCTTTCAGGATCAGTACAACGCTGGTTTAGACGATTGCCTATCGGATCAATTTACAGCTTCAAAGACTTCCGAGTGGCGTTCTTGCATCACTCGCTAGCAGTCGCTGCCACCAGAAGATAAGTGTTAATTTGTTCACTGTGAAGCAGGGACCCAAGGAGGCATTAAGAGCGTATATTAAGCAGTTCAACCAGGTGGCCATGGATATTCCATCGGTCTCCTTAGAGAAATTGGTAAATGCTTACCAAAAGGGAATTCTTCCGCTCACTCATCCGAAGGCTATCAAGAAACTTCGACCACCTGCTCAGGAGTGCCACTAAATACATAAACGTGGAGGAGGCCCAAGCGGCACGAAGGAAGGAAGCTCCTGCTGAGCATACTGCTCCCCCAGAACGACGTTCGACACCAATTATCAACTACCAAAAGGCCCCTGATCAGGAGTAGCACAGTGGCACCAGGAGAAAAGAATGCATGCTGTGCAGCATGTAGTAGCAGGCCGCCCCAAAGCTGCAAAAGGCAAGACTTGGACGCCATTATTTTGCTCGTTCCATCAATCGACGAAGCACAACAGTCGAGACTGCTACGACTTGAGGCCGATTTCTAGCCGACCGGCTCCTCTAGGATATCGTTATCGCTCACTAACTCCCAATCAACGACATCGACACTGGTCAAATGTAACGACCCGCCTTCTACTACTAGGCTGTAAGGCGAATCGTCACAATAATGCTGACTATACTGTGCGGAAAGCTGGGCTAATTAAAATTTTTACTCTACTAATGATCGGTACAACTGATAAGAAAGGTCCAAAGACCCTCTCTGCTGGTGTACATATGCTACGGAGGGGAACCTGAACGCCCCAACTGAGCTAGGGGCTAGAAACTAACTTCCCAACTACCTGCCGGCCTGCTGATCGATCTACGGATCGATCAAAGCTGGGGAAGCTCCTGCTCCCAACTGGATCGGTCGGCTGACCGATCCAGCAGAGGCTGGATCGGTCTGCGGACCGATCCAGAAGAGGCTGGATCGGTCGGCAAGACCGATCCAGGTGGGTCTGGATCGGTCTGCAGACCGATCCAGGCACCTGGAGACGCTGGGATCGCTACTGTATCGCGCTGGATCGGTCGGCTGACCGATCCAGTGACACAGCCAGGCCCTGATCGGTCGGGAGACCGATCAGAGTCTGATTTCACCCGGGGACTCGGATTTCAGCACTTTGGCGTGCCAAAACCTCACACAACACTTCTAAAATCTATAGAACATATTCTAATGACATAAAGCTAGCATTCTAAACTGAATATAAACATGGTCTACTAATTTGTAGCATTTAATAACTGAAAGTGCATAACACAGAAATACTAAAAGTCCAATCGTTTAAACTTGCTAAATCCCCTAAGGATCTTTGATTCCAGTTCCATACACACACTTCCTCATCTGCATTGACCTCCAGCCTCCACTGCTAGTTCATCTTTCCTTTACCTTTATCTGCAGTATAAGGAAAAGTAGAATCTGTAAGCTTAAAGCTTAGTAAGAAACCATCTACCTCACAAAATCATGCATTCGATGCAATATGCTTTTAAAATCATGCTATTTGAAAATATGCGCTGAACTTGCTAAGACATGGCATACGGAAATCATAAGGCATAACATATAAGCATGGCATAAGCACTGAATCATGGCAAAGCAACCAAATAAACACTGAACTGAATATAGCTAAATTAACTGAACTAAATCTGTAACTGGAAACAAACTCAACTAGCATAATTGATTTTGAGTTTTGAAATCTAATACATAATAGGTGAAAATACTAAACATGCTGTTGGGCCCGGCAACTGTACCTACTGACCCGGGGTTGCAAGTCCCGAATTTAGCAGGGTTGTCTAGGCTATCTGAACCTAGGGACGACTATGGGAGTCCAACCCAATGGATATCTAATCCAGTACAGTGCCACTGAAAATAAAATACTGATATCTATAGCTAACTGATATAACATGCTGTTTCTAGGTTATCTGAACCTAGAGCTAGGTTATCTGAACCTAGAGGCGACTGTGGGAGCCCACCCATTGGACCGTAGTCCCATATAGCTAAAATAAACTGATTTACTGTTTTAAACGCTTCTAATGCATTTAACTGTACTATTAAAATGCCTAAGTTGCATTTTTACTGATCTAGTTATTTTGTCGAACACTTAGTGTTCCCCAACTCTCCTCTTTATTAGGGAGATCACCTTTAGGCACCCGACAACGTCTATAACCCCAACTGACGAGGGTAAGCGTGTCCGGCCCATCTAAAGGTGCTCAACTAAAATCCCTAAATCTAAGAGGAGGGTTAAAACACCCTACATGTCAACAAAATCTGCATATTACTAATCTAATGCATGGAAAATCCAAACGGAGCTATTATACTGCAGGTGAGGGGTTTCTTACATCTTGATCGTAATTTCTTACGATTCTATTCGCTAGAGTTCCGGTGGAGGTGCTCCTCTTGACGATCCGATCACGTCTTCGCGTTCCTCTCGCGGAGAAGAACCTCTTTCGTGTTGGAGTCGTCGCCGGAAGGTGAACCGATGGACCTTGGGCTTGGTGTGCCGTGCGTGAGGAAGAGGAGAAGAAGAGGGGCGCCGGCGTGAGGGTTTGAGAGGAGAAGGTGCCGAACCAAAATAATAATAACCCAACTCCAACTTAAGTTTATTATTTATATTAAGTGGTTTAATGAACCCAACTCTAATATAAATATATTTGGTTCTCCTTTCTTTCAGCACGGCCCTGCTGGGTTCACCGGTTACTAATCTTATCTGTAAACCATAGGTCTCGGGTTCGATTCCCGCCTAAACTATTTTACGGTTCTAATTATTTTTGCTACTTCCGATACTCGGAAAATTCCGGAAAAATATCTAAAAATTCCAGAAAAGTCATAGAATAATTCTAAAATAGTTTTGAGAATTTTCGGGCGTTACATCAAACGAGCAAACAGATGAAGAGAGACAGGTGGACCAACGACGTCAGCGTCAGCGTCAGCCTCAACGGAGAAATAACACAAGTCCTGCCTGAGCTTTTGCTAAGCAGACCAGACCCTCGGCTCGGGAGGAGGAAAACCGAAGCAACATCACTCGAGGCGAAATTGGAATGATCACTGATGGGCCAACCAAGGGTGATTCCAGCTGAGAAAGGAAGTCGCATGCCCGGCGACTAGAGATACATGCTGTAGGATGCAGCAAAGAGAAGGCCGAGGGATCAGAAATCAGTTTTGGCCCTCAAGACCTAGAGGGAGTGGAGATCTCTCACGACAACACCTTAATCATTTAGACGGTAATAGTTAATTATACTATTCACCGGACTTTTGTTGATACAGGTAGCTCAGTGAATATAATCTTTAAGAAAGTGTTCAGTTGCAAATCTACCGAAGCGAATTACAGCCAATGACGACCCCACTCTACGGGTTCACAGGCAATGAACTATTATCAATCGGCCAGGCTCGGTTGGCCATATAGCTCGGAGAAGAGCCTCTCAAGAGGACCAGGACTACAAATTTTATTGTGGTGGATGCGTCATCCACCTACAACCAGATGGTCAAAACAAAGGCGAAGGCCACACGGAAGATGCAGTATTTGGAGGTGAACAGCATCATGGAAGAACCTCCCACGCTGGTCTATGAGGAAAAGGAGGAGGTTTAAATCTATCCCAGCCGGTTGGAAGCCGCTACATTTGTTGTCGCCGACCTGATAGATGAGAAGAAGGCAGAGCTGGTCGCCTGCCTTAGGCAAAACCATGATGTGTTCGCCTGGTCGACACACGAGCTCCCAGGCATCTCACCAAGTATAGCTCAGCATGAGCTTCACGTCTGACCAGATGCTCGGCCGGCGAAACAAAGGAAGAGAGACTTCAGGTCATAGCAGAATCAGATTATCCGAGCATAGATAGAAAAGTTACTAGAGGCTGGTCACATTTACGACAAACAATTTCTGAGATGGTTGGCCAACGTCGTGCTCGTCTCCAAGCCGGGCAATAAGTAGTGAGTCTACATCGACTTCCACGATCTAAACACGGCCTGCCCGAAGGAGTTCTATCCCTTGCCATGGATAGATCAAATGGTGGACTCCACGGCGGGTTGTGAGCTGATCTGCATGCTCGATGCATATCAAGGTTATCATTAAGTACTGCTCTCCCTTGAAGATCAAGAGAAGGTCAGCTTCATTACGGTCGACGTGACTTACTACTACAACGTCATACCATTCGGACTGAAGAACGTTGGCACCACTTATCAAAGATTGATGAACAAGGTGTTCTGACGGCATATCGACCGTAACATGGAGGTATACGTTGATGGCACCTTGATAAAATCTCTCCGAGCTGCTAACCTTTGTGCATATATCAAAGAAACCTACCGAATTCTGAGGACATATGGAATCGAGTTGAATCCAAACAAGTGCATGTTTAGAGTGAGGAGTGGCCGTTTCCTGGGCTATATCGTCACTAAATCGGGGATCAAGGCTAATCCGAGCAAGGTGAAGGTCCTGCAGGACATGCCCCCCACCTCGTAACTTAAAGGAGGCTCAATGGCTGACCGGACATATCACTGCACTATCAAGATTCATCTTCAAATCATACGATTAGAGTCACCCGTTCTTCAAGGTACTACGCAGTGCGACGAAGTTCCAGTAGGACGCTGAGTGCGACAAGGTGCTGGAGGAGCTTAAGGAATACCTTACCTCCCTACCTGTATTAGCAAAACCCAACATCGGCGAGCTGCTCTGGATTTATTTGTTATCCACGGAACATGCGGTTGGCTCAATGTTAGTGCATCAGAATGGCTCTGAGTAACAACCAATGTATTTTCTAAGTCATATATTAAAAGATACAGAATCCCGCTACACCAGTCTCGAAAAATTAGCGTACGTGCTAGTACTCGCCACTCGGAGATTTTATCCGTATTTTCTCTCACATTTGATCATGGTGATGACTAACAATGCATTGGGAAGAGTTCTCCTTAACCCAGAAGCGTCTGGATGGTTGATCAAATGGAATATCGAGCTGAGTGAGTTTGACATATAATATCAACCACGGACGTCGATCAAAGCCCGGACCTTAGCTGATTTTATCACTGAGGTTTAGAATGTTGAGCCAAACATGACTTGGAAGATATATATAGATGATTTATCTACTCGGCAAGGTAGCGGGATCGACATTCTCTTGATATCGCCGTGGGAGGACAGAATACAATTGTTCATGCAGCTGAATTATTGGGCTACAAATAACGAAGCTGAATATGAGGCCCTAATAGCTGGCTTATAGACAGCTCGACATGTAGGAGCCACAAGAGTCCTCATCCACTCGGACTCTCTACTAGAAGGTCAGGAGCTATTAGACACTTTCGAGATAAGTAACACTTGACTCAAGCTATATGCCGAAGCTTTCGAGAAGTTGAAGGTAAGTTTCCATGAAGTGGTTATACAGAAGATCCCCCGACCAGACAACCAGGCTGTTGATGAGCTAGCTAAGTTTGCCAGTTTGTTATCACCAATCATTATTGATAAGCCGATCAAATAAGTCTCACTGGTGGCACACATCAATAGGACGGATGGGATAACCTTCCCGAGCAATTGGAGGATGCTACTGATAGAGTTTCTCCTATCAGGTGTCACACTAGTTGATTAGGAGGAAGCTCATTTGTTGAAAAAAGGGATCGAGCGGTTCACTCTGATTGAAGATTAGTTATATAAAAGAGTTTTCTCAAGGCCACTGCTCAAATACGTCAGATCAGAGGGCATTGAGTACATCTTACAAGAGGCTCATCAAGGCTCCTGTAGTAGTCATCCGGGTGGCAGATCACTAGCCCGAAAGATCCAGTTAGCGGGGTACTTTTGGTCCACACTATAAGATGATATCGCTCGGACGATGGCCATTTACTTGCCATGTCAGAAGTATCATAATATCCCGCACTGACCCACCGATCAGTGAAGATTTCTACTCGTGACAATAGATTATTTCACGAAATGAGTGGAGGCCGAGCCGCTAGCCAAGATAACTGAGCATATGATTATCAAATTCATATGACAAAACATCTTATGTCAGTTTAGCATCCCTCGTTGGCTCGTCTCGGATAGCGGAAGACAGTTAGCAGGACGGAGGCTCAAGGAGTGGTGTGAGGGCTGTGACATTGCACCTGCTTTTACATCAGTCGACTACTCGCAGAGTAATGGTCAGGCAGAAGTCACCAACAAGAAAATCCTCAGAGGGTTACAGGCTCGACTAGACCACGCTGGAGGAAGCTTGGCCATTAACTCCCAGTGTATTGTGGGCTCATTGCACCACACCAAGAGAGATGACCGACAAAATCTCGTTCTATTTGGTGTACAGGGGTGAAGCAGTGGTTCCAGTAGAAGTCAGAGTAGAGTCTGACCGTGTGCAGCTCTATGACGATATAAACGCTGATCGGAGACTCATGGAACTTGACCTAGTTGATGAAGTACGAGATAAGGCCGTCATCTGGCTCATGACATATATACAACGCATGAAGCAGAGCTACAACCGGAGGGTAATTCCAAGGTTGTTCCAGGTCGGCGACTTGGTATGGAAAAGAGTAAAGTCGGTCGACGACGTCACCAAATTAGAAGCCCTGTGGAGAGGACCCTACAAAGTCATTCAGAAGCTCCTCTCAGGAGCTTACTATCTGCAAGATGAAGATGGGAAAAAGCTTGAGTCACCTTAGAGCACAAACCATCTCCAGCCCTATAGGGCCAGGTGAGAGGTGCATAATTAAATTCAAATATAATTGCATAAACATATGTCCTATAAGTACAGGAGAATAATGAATAAAAATTCAAAGTATCCCAGACTCTTGTACCGTTCGACCAAGTTAAAAATCGAACGGTGACTATAAACTCTTGTCTATGAATTCAAAAGTTGAGCGATGACTATAAACCCTTGTCTACGTATTCAATAGTCGAGCGGTGACTATAAACACTTAAGTTGACAAATTCTATAGTTGAGCGGTGACTATAAACCCTTCTTTATGAATTTAACAATCGAGCGATGACTATAAACCTTTGTCTACGAATTCATTAGTCGAGCGGTAACTATAAACCCTTGAGTCGACGAATTCAACAGTCAAGCGATGACTATAAACTCTTGTCTATGAATTCAAAAGTCGAGCGACGACTATAAACCCTTGAGTCGACGAATTCAATAGTCGAGCGACGATTATAAGCCTTTGTCTACGAATTCAAAAGTCGAGTGATGACTATAAACCCTTGAGTCGATGAATTCAACAGCCGAGCGGTGATGTGCGTAGATTATATATGTTATTTTATATCATTTAACTCACATCTTTCTGTCTTCATTGGACTATGATCTATGCTTTTATATCATTTTCTATCATAATTTAGCATAATTACTATTTTACGTCCAGAGATTTGCTTGATGTTTGTTTTCATTTCAGAAGCGATTTGGAGCGGGAAAATATTTAAGGATGCAAAAGAAGATCACTTGAAGAAGATCTTTTCCCCATGGTGCGGAAAGCAAAAGAGTGGAGTGCCCAAGTCAAGTTCCAAAAGGTAGTCGTGCCCAATGACACAGCCAAGGAAGCAAATGAAGGCATAGGACGTGCCGAATGGCACGGTGAGGAAGAAGAAACAACGCAAGAAAAGGGGAGGTCGTGCATATTTCCAGAGTAGAGTTGGGTTTGGTCGTATTCTGAGGCACGACCATGCCTCCAAAAGTCAGAAAATCTCTAGTTTTGAAGAATTGGTCGTGTCAAAAGGCACAACCATGAACTTACCCATGCCAACTTCACTTCCAGAGTAGAATTGGACCTAAGCATGCCAAAATCTCTCCCTTTTTGATGCAATAACAACCTATGTTAAAGTTACAAAAATACATAAAAAATAGTAATAAGAAAATAATTTAAGAGAACTTAAATAATTTAGAGTTATATTTTATTGTTTTAATCATTTTAGGATTAAGATTTTTAGATTTTTCTACTTTTCTTACTTAAACCCTTACCCTCTCCATTTAGCATTCATAAAAAAAATATATAAATAAGTACATCAAAAGTATAGGTAAAACCAAGGAGCTATCATACATACTATTTTCCAAGTCTATTTAGGGAGAGTTTGTTTTAAATAATTCAAAGATAATTATTAAATAGTTAAAGTTTCAAAGTAAGGGGGCGTTTGGTTCATTCCTAGGAATAGGAATCGAAATGGGAATCATTGTATTGTGGAATGAGAATGGGTATGAGCATGGATATCACTCTTAAAAGTAATGTTTGGTTAGTTGTATATTTTCTATCGGAATAAATCAAAATTTCCTTTTTTACCCTTAATGGAAAATAAGAGAAAAAATTATATATGAGAGAAAGATGAATGTGAGAGAAAAATATGATGAAAGAGAATGATGAGAAAGAAAGTGTGATGACAATGAATGAAGAGAGAGAAAGTGTGATGAAAAAAAAAGAGAAAAGAGAGTGCGATAGGAGAGAGCATGATGAGAGAAGATGAGAGAGAAAATATGATGTGAGAGAAAGTATGATGGGTGAGGATGAAGATAGAGAAAATGTAATGAGAAAAAAATGAGGAGAGAAAGATTGAGGAGAGAGAAAGTACGGTGAGAGAAAAAGTAAGATGAGAGAGAAAGTGTGATGAGAAAAAAAGAGAACAGTGAGTGTGATGAGAGAGATTGAGGAGAGAGAAAGTATGATAAGAGAGAAAGTGTGTTGAGGAAAAAAAGGAGAGAGTGTGACAAGAGATATTGAGGAGAGAGAAAATGTGACGAGAGTGAAAGTGTGATAAGAAAAAAAGAGAAAAGAGAGTGTGATGGGAGAGATTGAGGAGTGAGAAAGTATGATGAGAGAGAAAGTATGATAAAAAAAAAGAAGAAAGAGAGTGTGATGGAAGAGATTGAGGAGAGAGAAAGTATGATGAGAGAGAAAGTATGATGATAGGAGAGATTAAGGAGAGAGAAAGTGTGTGATAAAATGACGAGAGAGAAAATATGATGAGAGATAACAAGGAGAGAGAAGTGATACGAAAGAAAAAATTAATAAATATATTTTGATATTTGATATTAAGGGAGAAAATTTTAATTTTAGGTTAAGGGTATTTTTGGAATAAGGGAATATTTTGATTGATTAAAATGGGGTAATGACTCATTGAAGGGGAGGTACATGGGAATGAGCTATTACCCAATTTCAAGGATTCATTCCCTTATTTGTATTCCTATTCCCATAATCCAAACATTAACAATGATAATCGATTATTCTCATTCTCATTCCCCACTCCTATTCCCCTAAATCAATAATTTACTTTGAAGGTAAATTTCGAACATTTAAAAAAAAAATCCAAAGTGAATTTCTAACATATTTCAAGCATTATTCAGGATTATTTTCAAGTATTTTCATATGAATAGTGACTTTTAAGAAATATAAAAGATTGTAAGGATTTTTCGAAACATCTTTCAAATATGTAAGGATTTTTCAGAAAATTCTTCAAATATAAAATTTTGCAAGGTTTTTGTAAAATATTTTTAAATATTTTTCAAAGTAATTTCTAAAATACTTAGAAAGTAATTTTCATAATACTTTTTAAAATATTTTTCAAGATAAGTATTTTTTTAAAGTAATATTTTTTAAGTAAATATTTTTCCTATTTATTCTCCCCCTTAAGTTGATATCTATACCCTTGTTAGCTACAAAGAGTTTTACCTAAGTGTCTAAGAGACTTCGTGATGGGAATACTGTCTTTCAGAAAATATTTTATTTTAAAAAACTACATAAATATTTTCTATTTATCTATTCTAATTGTTAATTAATTTTGATTAATTTATAAATCTATTGATCAATTATTTCTAAAAATTAATCTTGGATTAAGTTAATTAAGTTAAAATTAAATTTCAGATGAAATGATATGTATTATTATTTAAGTTAAGATGAAATGATATACTGATGTATTATTATTTAAGTTAATAATAAGTTAATATAATTAACTTCAAATGTATAAAAGTCATTAATTAAGAATAGGTTAATTTGAGATAAATGTTTAATTCATTTAAAGTAAGATTAAATTAAGTTTAATTTAAGTGAAGACTTTAATAAAGTTTAATTAATAAGTAGGTTAATATTATATTATTAATTAAATTGAATTTTTAGTTAACGTCAAATTTTGAATTTAAATTGAAATTTTAATTAGATTGGATTAATGTGTAGTTTTTAATTAAAATGAAGTTTTTAACTAAGATTAAATTAAGTTAATTGAAGTTAATTAAGTTGAATATCGGTTTATTGATTAACGTTTAAGTAAGTTAATTAAAGTTTGAGTTATTAATAAAAGTTAAGTAAAATTAAGGTTTAATTAGAGATAATCTTTAATTAAGTTAAATTAGGATTTAATTAAAGTAAACTTAATATTTTGATTAATTGTGAAAATTCAAGTTGAGTAAATTAAATTAACATAAAGATTTAAAATTAAGTTTTGAATAGGTTTAGTTAATTAAATTAAGGTCAGCAATTAAGTTGAGATTAATGTTATAAGAGAGTTTAATTAAGTTAAATTTTTAATTGAGTTTAACTTTCATTAAGGTTTTAATTTAGTTTAATTAATAATTTTTTAAAAAATATATTTTTAAAAGATTTTTTTAAATGATTTAAAATAATTTTAAAATAGTTTGTTAAAGGATTTTCAAAAGTTTTTTTTTTAAATAATAATAATTTTTAAAGATTTTTTTAAAAAACATATTTTAAAATTATTTTTAAAGTTTTCTAAAAGAATTTTGAAAATAGTTTTAAAATAAAATTAATAATATTTTTAAAAAAAAATTAGAAGATTTTTATAATAATTTTAAAATATTTTAAAAATAATTTTTTAAAATTTTTTTTAAGAGTTTGTTTAATAATTTTAAAAGAATTTTAATATAAAAATAATGTTTAAAAGATTTTTTAAAATATTTTTAAAAGAAATTTTAAAAGATTTTAAAAATAAATTTTAAATATTTTTAAAAATAAATTTTAAAAGTTTTTAAAAATAAAATTTAAAAGTTTTTTAAAATAATTTTTAAAAGATTTTTAAACAATTTTTAAAATAATTTTTAAAAGATTTTTAAATGAATTTTTTAAAAGGTTTTTAAATGATTTTAAAAATAAATTTTAAAAGATTTTTTAATGATTTAAAAAAAAGGATTTTGAAATGATTTTTAAAATGGATTTTTAAATTAATTTTTATTTTTAATTTTTTCTTTTTTAGGTAAGATATTCTTATAATTTTGTGAGATGAGTTGGTTAAATTTTAAAGATAGTTTCACCTTATGTTAAATTTTAGTTTAATTGTTGGTTAATTAAATGTACATTTTAAAAATCGACTATCAGAATGTGGCGAGGTATAGAGGCCTTCTTGGTTATCGAAATAATAACCACTTCTAGATAGAGCAATTTTAAAAAATCGAACATTTAATCTTCTTATTGAAAAACCTTAGTCTAACTAGTCTAGTATGTGGCGAGATAGTTTCGGTTAATTTCACTTAATTAATAGACCAAGTAAGGTACATCTACTTGACTTTCTAGACCAAACTTCTCTAATGTACAATCATTTCGCCCCACCCTTATACTACGTTGTACAATAGTCAAATTATCTTTTTAGTCTAGTTCTAATTGCCCACCTAGGTAAATTATATTTTGGAGGTGCCAATTAATACCTCCTCGAACAATGTTTTATTAAGTTTAATTTAGTTTTGATTAGGGTTTAATTAATTTAATTTTGAATTAATTAAAAGATTAAATTATCTTTCTTTAAAGAAATGTATTTAAGATTTAAAATTTCTTTTAATTTTAAATTTATTAAATTATCTTTATTCAAAATATTATCCTTAATATTTAATATTTTTCTTAATTTTTTATTTTAAATTTGTTAAGTTGTTTGAATTATCTTGGTTTAAATATTATGTTTAAAATTTAAGTTACTGTTAATTTAAATTTTAAATTTGTTAAATTATTTGAATTATTTTTTTAAAGGTTTATATTTAATGTTTAAATTTTTATTAATTTTTAATTTTAAATTTAAAATATTTGATTTTAATTTTATCATAGTGTTTAAATTTATCCTTAAATTCATATTTTCTTTATCTTTTAAGTTTATATTATTAATTGAATTTATTAGATTAATTTTATCTACATTATTATCCTTAAGATTTAAATTTTTATTAATTAAATTATTATTATTTTGGATAGAAATTTCTAAATTGAAATTATCTAGATTATTAAATATTTTATTAAGGTATTTATTAATTTTATCTAGATTTATGTTATCATTTTTAAGTTTAAAGTTCTAATTTATCTTAACGTCTGAATTATTAATTATTTCTAATTTTTTAATATTTTTATCAACTAATTTATTTAAATTTAAATTTGATGAATTAATTAAATCTGAATTTTTAGATATTTTCTAATTTTCTAAATTAATTAATTTGTTTGAATTGATTTGATCAGTGTTCTGTTTAACCAATTTAAGTTTGATACTAATTTGATCAAAGTCTTGATTAAAATCTAGATTATTTTTTTATTTTTAAATTTTTAATTAGCATTAGATATTTAAAATATACTAAATCATGCAATCCTAAATTATCATGTAGAATTATAGAAAATTTTTCTAAACTATTATGCATATTATTTAAATCACTACTAACATGGGTATTTTAGTAAATTTTACTAACCTCAAATGCAACCCCTAATTCTGTCGACTTTTCCATCGATTTGGACTTGTGACTTGGGTTGACTTTGATTTGATCCTCTAGCTTCGACAACTCATGAAGCTCATTCAACTGGGTCCAAAACTCGTGGACATTTTTTACCTCCCTTATTCTACATTAATTTAATTAGGTAAAAAAAATCTGAAATTAACTTTATTACATTTGGTTTACTTCTGAATTGAGAAGACCTTTTCAGCACCATGCGGCATGCCGCCATCGATGTTGTTCATTAGGATGAAGTTTTCCATCTATATTCTCCATAGATTGAATTTGTTTATCTTATACATCTCGTATAGAGGTGGTTCATTGACATTTCATCCGAGCATTTCTTTGTACATTATTTTTCTTGCACAATACAATTCCAACGGGATATTCCAAGACTAAGTCTTGGGGTAAATAGTGAGAGAGAAATGAATAAAATGAAAAAATAGTTCGAATAGTATTGCACTAATTTTGAGGAAAAATAATAAAAAAATTCTAGCAAATTTGTCAAAAGAGGTGATTGCACCAATTTTGACTAATAGTAAAAAAAAAATAAAAAAGCAAAATAAAAAAAACACAAGAATATTATTTACTTAAAAACTATATATATAGAAACTCCCGCTCGATTGGTGGTTGCACCAATTTAGAACAACCTTACTCTGATATAATTTGTAGGATCAGTGCACATGAGAGAAAGTGAATCACGTATATTTAAAAATAGAGTATTTTTGACAACTTTAAAAGTAGACACAGCGGAATAAAACAAAACAAACGAACAAGCAAGAGCACAAGACTCAGTCGGTAACTTAGTTCAGAGCCATCGGCGACTCTTACCCCAAGACCCACGATCCCTCAAACTGTATCGACGAGCAATCTACTATAAACCTCTTCCGGAACCACCAGAAGAGGGAATCGAATACAAGTACGAAAAATGAAAAAAGTATAACAGCCTACACTTTTCTTTTATAAGTATGAAAGACGTACAAGAATATTAAATTGTTACCGACACTTAGAAATGTAGAGTTTGAACAGACTGGTGTGTCGTTGTCGGTCAGTCGGCAGCAGTCGAATGTCTCAGAGTAATAGTACTGAAACAGTACGACATGTTCGGAGCAGTAGAAGAGTCGTAGTAGCTAGAGAGTAAGTTCTGTAGCTTTTGATGGCCGAACAATTCTTTTATTGAGCATTGAGGGCGCCTCCAACCTCAAATATGATCCTTTGCACTTTGGTTGTGATGAGTAACACAAACTGTGGCCTCTATCCATTAGAAGGCGCCTTCCAAACCCTCTAAGGTGCCTCCGCACCACACTTCATGGCACCTCCAACCACATGGGAGGCGCCTCCGCACCCTTCAACAAGGGGTCTTCAGACAATGCTCGAAGGCGCCTTCACCCAACGCATAAGGGCACCTTCAATCAGTCCAAGGAGCCTTTGGCACTATTCATCCATGGCTAAAAATGCATTTTCTCCCCTATAAACAGTGTTAGTCCAAATAACAAACTATACCCTACAAAATATAGTTAGCACAATTACATATAAGAGATTATTAATTAGATCCTGTCTTTCTGAGATCGGGATCTAGTCATGGTCTCAGTTTAGGCTTCTAAAATGGACCTACACTGGACCAACGCCTAAAGCCTCTAATTGGGACTATTCCTCACTGAATCACTCTCTTCTAGTGACTTACTTTACTTACCATGCAGAATCGCTTGACTCTCCTTTAAACCATCAGGTTTTTTCGTCAGTTGTCAGGTCTACAGACTGAGCTAGACTTCGGCCAGCTGTCAGATCTCGCAGACCCAACCGGACTTTCCATAGATATTGGGTCACTTCTTGAACTATTTGGACTTCCCATCAACTATCAGGTCTAACAGATCTAGCTGGATTTCAACCTTGTGTCATGTCCTTCAGACCTATCAATTTTTACACACTTGGTAAAAAGGTTATATCACACAACACCGAAATTTAATCCATTTGTTATTCATCAAAACCTAAGTTTGATTATTGATACTAACTACACTAATAGCTCCCACGTGTTTAGCTAGTTGGAGTTCGGCTAGTAGAGCTTCATATTCAGCCTTATTATTGGATGCTTTGAAATTCAACATGACGGACAACTGCATCACATCTTCTTGGGGAATATTAATAAGATCTTCACTCCATTGCCCTGCTGAGTAGAGAATCCATCTCTATATATTTTCCAAGTGCCCTCTGGTTCTAGATTGTGTACTTCAGTCAAAAAATTGATTAGAGCTTGGACCTTGATAGTTGTGCAGGGTTGATATTGTATGTCATATTCGCTCAACTTCGTGGTCCATTTGATAAACCTCCCAGAAACTTCTGGATCTATTAGCACTCTTCCCAAGGTATTGTTGGTGAGGACCATAATCGAGTGGGAAAAGAAATAAGGTCTTAACCAACAAGCCATAAGGACTAGCCCGCAAGCTGGTTTCTTGAGAGCAATGTACTAACATTCAACACCTTTTAATAAATGACTTAGAAAATACATAAGTTGTTGTACACTATTGTCTTCCTTAACCAGCACTAATCTCATGGCTTCTTGTGTCACTAATAAGTAAAGCCATAATGATTCTCCGACTTTAGATTTGGAAAGAGATGAAATATTTTTTAAGTATTCTTTAACTTCTACAAATGCCTTGTCACAATCTTCATTCCAATGGAATTTGGCAGCCCGACTAAATACTTTGAAGAAAGGAAGCATCCAATCAGCTGATTGGGAGATAAAAATGGAGAGCGTAGTGACCCAGCCGACCAACCTCTTGGCCTCTTTAAGATTTTGCGGAGTGCTCATACTTTTGAGTGTTTGGGCTTTTTCTAGATTGGCCTGGATTCCCCTCTCAGTGATAATATATCTACGGAAGCGACCTCGTCTGACTCTGAATAAGTACTTGCTCAGATTCAACTTGAGTGCATATTTCTGCAAGGTGTTTAAGGTTTCTTTTATGTCAAAAATTAAATCTGATCCGGCGGTAAGAACAAGGGACCCCCGTTCTGGGGAGTCAACGCCACGAGGAAGTCAAAGGATCAGGCGGTCGATAGAAGAAGGATGGGTCGACCGTCCGACCGGCCGACCGGTGACTAACAGATGACAAAAGGCGCCCCGGTAGGAGTCAGGGTTCCGACGCTCATTGAATATGATTGTAAGGCCGAGCGGATGACACGTTCGGCCGAAGACATAAGGCGGCATACTGCTAACGGTCTCCACAGAGCACCTTACCGGAAATCTCCCAAGTAGACCACGCTATGTAACCGACCGGACGCAAGGCGTGTGCTGGCCGGCCGGACGCCCGGCAGGGAGTAAGTAGAAAAGGACATCTGACAGCGAGCATGCTCTATAATCTGGCCATACTCCAAATCTTACGACAGAAGGATCCGTTGTCCTATCAGAGACGTGCTCAAACTGTAGCAGTATAGTGTCAGGTAAGCTCCTCTGACAAGCTCACACTACGGTATGGGAAAGGACACGTGTACACCTCGGTATGTGTGCACTCGCTCCTCCACAGCCCTATATAAAGGCCCTCACCCTTCGCCGGAGGTATGCATTCTACAATTCTGGGAGCCACTTGCTTGTTGAGCTTTGCCTGACTTGAGCGTCGGAGGGTCGTCGCCGGGAACCCCTTCCCGGCCCGACTTCTGTGCAGGTTCACCGAAGGTCCGGGAGGATAGTCAGCAGATCTACGTCAGCCGCTTGGAGAGCGCCACGTGCCCAACGTCCGTTGATTCAGCTTTCGGACAGGATCAAAATCTATTGATCAGACAGATTTAATGAGGACATCCGCATATACTTCGACAATTCTTCCAATTTGTTGCCAGAAGATTTTGTCCATAAGCCTTTGATAGGTTGTTTCTACGTTTTTTAGTCTAAACGGTATAACATTATAACAAAAGTACCTAGAAAAGTAATAAAGTTAACCTTCTCATGTTCTTCCCGAGTGAGGGGTATTTGGTGGTACCCCTGATAAGCATCCAGCATGTAGATTAAATCACTTCCTGTAGTAGAGTCCACCATCTAGTTAATGCGAGGGAGCGGGTAAAAATCTTTCGGGTAGGCCGTGTTGAGATCCTGAAAGTCAATCTAGACCCTCCATTTATCGTTAGACTCAACTACCAGCACCACGTTGGCCAACTAAGCCAAAAATTGCACTTCCCGAATGTGCCCTACCTCTAGTAGCTTGTTAACCTCCGCTCGGATGATCTTATTTTGGTCCGTGCTAAAATTCCTTTTCCTTTGCTTAATCGGTCAAACATTAGGAGGTATGTGTAGCTTGTTTTCCATTAATATTGGAGAAATAATGTCAGTGAGTTCTTGTGACAACCAAGCCAAAACGTCCCTGTTATGAGTCAAGCACACCTCTAGTTCTTTTTGTATTTGGGGAGGCAAATCGACTTCAATCTGTGTCACATTGTCCAACTGATCAAGGTGGATTTGCACTTCTTCTCAACTCTCAATTGGCTAGTTTCTGACTTCTTGTTGTATGACGTGCACCCCGACAGCTTGGGTTCTTTGGGCTTCGTGTGTCTCTATTTTGACCACGTCCACGTAGCATTTCCATGTCGCCAGTTGGTCTCCTTTTATTTCTCCTACTTGGCCTTCTATGGGAAACTTTAGTTTTTAGTAGATGGTGAAAATGGCCGCCGATAATTCATGCAGCTCAACCCCCCCCCCCCGAAGATGACATTGTAAGCTAAGGGGACATCCATGACAATAAAGGTAATTCATCGAGTCCTCATAAGGGGCTCAAATCCTAAAGAGATGGTCAACCTGATTTGTCCGAGTGACTATACTTTGTTGCCTGTAAATCCATGCAAAACAGTAGTCATAGGTTGTAGCTCACCTTGATCTATTTGCATCTTATCAAAGGCTAATTTGAAGAGGACATTGACGGAACTCCCTGTATCTACAAAAATGTGGGCCACCTCAGAGTTTGCAATAACATCTTTGATGATCAGGGCATCATCATGAGGAAGCTCCACTCCTTCAGGATCTTCAGGACCGAAGTTGATCTGTAGGTCCTTTGCTTGCTCTCGACTAGAGCCGAACGTATAGATCTCTAGTCGATGTCCATAAATTTTCCATCCTCGGTTGGAATCTCCATTAGTGGGTCCTCCAAAAATCATGTTCAACCTTCATATGATGACGTTGCTATATTTCTCCTCTTGTCTGGTCTGCACAGGTTTCCCACCTTCACGAGGGGCAGAGAAATTACCTGGCAGTGGCAGCATATTGGATGGTCGACTGGCCACACCAAGGCTTGGCATCGGAGATCTAAGTAGTTGTGGAGCAATTTGGGGAGGTAGTTGTCGTTGCTTAGCAATTCGGTGGCTATCTTGAGCATATTATTGGCAATCTTGGGTGTTGTGTGTCTTGGTCTAGTGGTAAGTACAAAAAGTAGGAATCCGACGGCGTGACTCAACAAAAGATGTCTGCACTACTTCCACATGTTGCACTATTCTCCCTTCCCTAGCCAGGAGGATGGGAGATAGGGGGATGTGAGCCAATCAGTGCTCTTTGTGCTGTAAAAGAGGCAGAGGAGCCTTCCGATTGACTTGGAAGGGAGGAACTGAACTGGCTACTTCCTTTTTCCGAGTGGTTTGAGGTTCTTTCATGTAAATGTATTTGTCCGCTTAGCCTAACAGACTGTCAAAATCCTTTAGGGGCTTTCTAGCCAGGGAGTGAAAGAAGTCTCCCTCCAAGAGCCCTTGTGAAAAGGAGCTCATTAAAATCTCAGAAGTGATGGATGGAACATCGATAGCCACTTGATCATACCTCCTTATAAAGCTTTTAAGGACTCCTTATTAGAAGCGAATATGCTTAAGTTAGTTTTGTGATATCTTCGGCTACTGGTAAAATGTTGGAGGAAAGCCTTCTTGAAGTCCTTGAAGTACATGACGGAGCCAGCATGGAGCCGATCAAACCATCTCTAGGCCAAGCCAAAGAGAGTGGTTAATAATACTCAGCATTTGACACCATCAGTGTATTGATGTAGCAGGGAAATATTTTCAAACTTACAGAGATGATCCTTTGGATCAGTGGAGCCCCCATATTCTCTGATCGGTAGAGGTCAAAATCGCATGGGTAGTTTGTCCTCCAGAATTTCTCATGAAAATGGAACGTCCAACCGCTCCAAGGAGGTACTGGCGAAGGGAGCCTTACCGCACTTCGGATCCGGGGGCAACAAATCCCTGGTAGAAGACCCTTGAGATCGCTCAGCTTCGGTGCAGTCTTCTGTGGGTGCTTGGATTAAAGCCTTGGGAAACTCCACAGGGTGCTTAAGTTTAGATCACCCACCCATCATTGGTGATCCTTCAGATGATGTGGCAAGCGTAGTGGGTGTTTTTGAAGGCTTCGATTTGTTGTTTGTTGTTTTGTGCCAATGCTTGTGATTTGGCCATCACAACTAAGTCGAGGTCTTCTTGCGACAAAATGATGGTTATTTTTCTAGTGTTGTCCATCTCAGGTTCCAGACCAGGTGAAGAGATTCTCATAAACAACGCCAAATTTAATCTCGACTGAAAGCAGTGGAGAGTGGACCGCCAATGATGTAGTGTAAAAGTTAACCTAGTCAAAGAACTCCGGAAATCACCTAGCTAAGGAACTACAGGGATCTCCTATGTACAGCAACAAAAAGGAGGGAAAGAAATCGTTAGTAAGCATGCGAGGAGGGTCCCTGATACAGCTACTTTGACGATCAAGTCAGAAAACAGTGGTGGCACAAAAATAGAAGGAAATGAGAGCAAGTATGTGGATGTGTATGCGTGTACCTGCACCAGTGGAGAAGAACCCCTTTTATAATACCCCACACAATCCCCGCATTTAATGATGTATTATCTTGCTATCAGACAACTTGTCCTATCACCATGCTTGCGCTATATCTAGTAGTCACATCGTAGGTATGGGAAAGGTATGTTACTTATTTGTATACGAATATTATCCTCTGCTTTTATAACAAGCACACATGTTGTATTAATGGTGAGGTGGGCTCAGGGGCTGAGAGACCTATTGGGTTGTCTAACCAGAAGATGGTCCCTTTGCAAAAAGCCCACTCTTTTATAAGCCTAAATGGGTTATAACAATATTCCCTCTAGGAGGGCGTAAAGTTCCAAAGACAACCCAGCAAGTCAATGTGGGATCCTTTATAATCGATCCAATCAGCAGAGAGCCGCTCGGAAGAGCAAGTGAAGCAGAGTCTTATACAAGTCCAGTAGAACCAAGAGTGGGGCTTTTAGAGGGTTTGTCCAATCAACGAAGTCGATCGGGAGAAGACGATACGCCAAAACCTTCCGAGCAAGTGAAGCAGAGTCTTATACAAGTCCAGTAGAACCAAGAGTGGGGCTTTTAGAGGGTTTGTCCAATCAACGAAGTCGATCGGGAGAAGACGATACGCCAAAACCGAGAGTAAGATCCTTAGGGTGCGTTTGGTTCGGGGTTATTCTTGATAACCTTGGTTATCCATCCAAGGTTATCAACAAAAACCTTGTTTGGTTTAGGTATTCGATGATTCCCGAGTAATGTTTCATGCCTGACACGTCAGCAAAAGGGTTATGCAGCCCGGAATCGGAAAACCTCAGAAAACTAAAGTTTTTCTTGATTCCGGGGTTATCGATTTTTTTTACCAAAATTACCCTTCGATAAGAAAAAACATGGAAAAAAGAGAAAAAATGTAAAAAAAATATAATTTTTTTTTTTAAAATTTTTAAAAATAAATAAATTTTAAAAATATAAATTTTAAAAAAAAAAAAAAATTAAAATTTAAAAATTTTAAACATTTTTTTTAAAAAAAAAACTTTAAAAATAAAAAAATTATAAAAATTTTAAAATAAAAAAAATAAATAAAAATTAAAATTTTAAAAATGTAAAAAAATATAAATATAAATAATATAAAAAATATAAAAACATTTAAAAAATAAAAAAACACATAATAAAAAAAATATACCAGAAAAAGAAAAGTAAAAAAAATATAAAAAAAAATAAATAAATAATAATAATAATAATAATAATATGTATAGTTGATTTTGTAACTGAGGGTAATACGGTAAAATATTAAACTAAGGTATTCATTAAAACCTTCAAACAAACAAGTTTTTGTTACATTACCTACGTTGAACCAAATAACATTTAGTTATGTTTTGTTCCCCATAACCTTAGTTATGTGATTACCTGGTAATCACATAACTAAGGTTATACATGATAACTTGAATCAAACACACTCTTAGAGTGTCTGCCCGATCGACTGAGCCTATCAGAGGCCGTAGAGTAGACCCGACCCCGGGCCGGGTCTGGCCAGACCGTCAACGGGCGGTTGACCCGTTGGTCGAAGAAGTTCCGGCTCATTGATAAACCGTGAACCGGCTAACCGCAATTTTTTTTTAACGGCTTGAACCGCCGGTTAAGTGTATCCGACAGTTCCTAGTCGTTGGGGGAGGGTGGGAGGGTTTTTAGGTATTTTTTCAACGGTTAGATCATTTGACCTTTTTGATCAATGGCTATGATTTAGTGTCCGTTACTTATCAAAACTCTATAAATAGAGATTATTTCATCATTTTCACACACATCTTCTCTACTCTTAATCTCATTTTCGTATTCTCTAATCTCTACACGCTTTCGCTTTCAATTACAATGGAAGGAGGCCGAGGTGCATCATCTCGAGCTCGGAAGGAAAGCAAATAATGAATCCGCGGAGGAGGACCCCAACATTCAATCCACCGATGATGAGATCGAGCATCTTCCGAATCCGACACCACAAGGAAGTACCGATGCAATTACTTCTAAGGTTCGGAACTTCCTCCTCTAAAATCTTCTATTTTACTAAACATTTTGAGAAGGTCACTCTTCCGTCGGAGAAATGCGTGCAAAATGTAAGCACCGCAATGCTTCCTACAAATTCAGTGGCTATGGGTCGTTGAAACGACATGTAGAAAGCAAGCACCCGACGGAATATGGACTCGACCGTTCTCAAACACAATTATCAAGATTTTCTTCAACTAGCGGTAGTACCGATTCCGGTTTATTTTTATATTCGGATAATAAATTAAGAGAATCATTAGCTAAATTTGTTTAGTAGAACATCTTTCTTTTAGTTTTGGATCTAAATGCACATTTGAAGATTTTTGTAAAGAATCTCTTAATCCATGTGCTAAACGTGTTCCTAGGACTACACTTACTCGTATAATTAAAAATTAGTAAAACAAGGAAAAAGAATTTAATTGATGAATTTAGTAAATTAGATAATAAAGTTTCTTTATGTTCCGATATTTGAGTGATCATTGGCAAACACATTCGTATATGGGTGTGACTTGCCATTGGATCGATAACTCTTGGAATCTCCAAAAAGATTATTAGCTTATAGAGGTTTTGATGAATCACATAATGCTCATAATATCGCACAATTATTATGTTTAATTTTCGAAGAATATGGTTTAACTCATAAAATATTTTCAATATCATTAGATAATGCTAGTTCTAATACCGCTTGTATAGATGATCTAAATTTTGTTTGTCAACCTATTATTGGAGGTTTATTTTTCATATTCGTTGTGTATGCCATGTTTTAAATTTATGTGTTCAAGATAGTTTAAAAATTTTAGAAAGTTATATTAAACCAATTAGAATTGCAATTTCTTATTTATGGTCTCATCCATCTATAATGAAACAATGGAGTAGGTTTTGTAAAATTAATGGAATGAGACCTAAAAAATTTCCACGTGATGTACCAACACGTTGGAATTCAACATACCAATTATTACAAGATTCATTTCAATATAAAGAATTATTATGTTCATTTTTTGCACAAAACACTAATACTAATATATATTTATTTTCACAACAATGGAATATTTGTAGTAGTATTTGTGAAATTTTAAAAGTATTTAATGATGCAACCGAACAACTTTCCGGTGTTTATTATCTCACTGCTCAATTAGTTTTAGAAAATTTTTCTAATATAGTATTAGTTTTAAATGAACATATTAATAATGAATCTTTATCTCCTTGCATCTTAGCTATGAAAACTAAATGGGAAAAATATTTTTATTTAATTCCTGAAATTTATTTAATTGCATTTGCTTTAGATCCTAGATTTAAATTAGAAGTTTTACAAGAAATGTTAACTTTATATTATGATGCTTTAATTCCAATTAAAGATTCTTCTTCCCGATCCAATTAATATTATATATAATGTTAGAATTTATTTATATGATATTTATAATAAATATTATGCAAAATATGGAACACAAATTAATATTTCTGAAATTCAACAAACTACTAGTAGTAATTTAAAACTTACAAAAGTACAACTTTTATTAAAAGAACGGACAAAACGTCCACGGGGATCCTCAAGTTCCACACAGGAACTTGAGAATTATTTTACGACTTCTTTTGATTTTAATGAAGCAGATAGCGAAAACTTCGATATCTTAAAGTGGTGGTCACAGAAGGCTCAAAGCTTTCCCGTTCTCTCCGTGATCGCAAAAGAAATTTTAGCTTGTCCAGTGTCAACTGTTGCTGTGGAGCAGACGTCGCGGCAACATATTAGATGAACGACGATCAACTTTGTCTCGACTCATTGGAAGCCCAAGCATTACTGGACGATTGGACCAGAGCGGAGAAAAGAATCCAAGGAATGCAACTTTCGGATGACGAAGTTGAAGATTTTGATATTGAAGGAACAAATACGACAGGAACAGGAAATGGAAGTGAATGAAAATGTAAAAGGATAAAAATGTAAAAGAACTACGTGGGCTTTGATTCCCCTAAAGGGATACGTAGGCAACTTAAATAAGTGCAAGCCCTTTTTTTAATAAATTTTAATTTTTAATTTTTAATGTTTAATGTTTAATTTTTAATTTTTAATTTTTATTAACATATTAATCTTGAACCGTGACGAACCGTGACGAACCGTGAACCGAACCGTGAACCGGCGGTTCTGAACCGTGAACCGTAACCGTCTTGGGCGGTTAAGGTTAAGGGTCGACCTGCCTGGAACCGTCGAACCGGCGGTTCCGAACCGTCGAACCGTCGGTTCCGAACCGTGGTCAGGTCTACCGTAGAGTGTCTGCCCGATCGACTGAGCCTATCAGAAGAAGACGGCCTGTCCGATTTAGCTCGACCTTTTAACCCCTTCTAGGATTTTTGACCGACATCTATACTATCTGTTAACTCCTGAGCCCATTAAAAGACTCTTTCCTATTCACCGCAACATGTATCTTCCAAAATTTTTACTGCTATTATGGAATAAGGACATTTACATTACGAGAAAGATATTCTTTAGATTTTTGCTCAATTAATAATTTACCATCAACGCTCGTGAAAGCGTTGGTAGTAAGTGGCAAGCGGTAAGCGTCGTTATTTAATAAATTCCTAATTAAAGATGGGCAGATCGATGCTTTAGATAAGCGGTAAACGTCGTTATTTAATAAATTCAAAAATTAAAGGCGACGCTTAATAAAAGAGCGTGTTTCTTTTGCGTGGAGTTCGACGGCAGAAAGTATATTAGGAATAGATGAATTGCAAGACTGATTTCAAAAAATTATTTGGAGAGGAATTACACGTACTTTTTTCATTATATCTACGGCACTATTTCTTTCGTAGTTTTTATTTTTACCGTTGGTCTAGTTTTTTCTGCACAAATATTATATACATTACACAACTAAGTCCACTCATTTTGTTTTTTCTCTCAATACAATCAAGCTGTAATTAATTTAGTTCGATCGAGACGTTGTGCTCGAGGTCGTCGTCACTGTCGTAGTCGTCGTGGCCGACGACGTTCTCGGCGTCATCATTTGCTTCACCAGTACTGTGGGAATCGAGCTCTTCCGCCTCCAATTTTCTTCCTTCACCAGCTCCCCGGCGAACCACTCCAGCTTCTCGGCCTTGGTTTGCTCCGAGATCTTCTTCCCTCTGAATAGCAGCGAGTCGACGTTCCTCTGCGACAAAATCTCATCGATTTCTTCCATCAATTTACTCGAATTGGCTGCTCTCGGCGTGCTGTTTCCGGAGATGAATCCATTTGCCTGGAGAAAAAATGTTTGCCCGAGAATGTAAGTCGCTTGTTTGGTACAGGATCTGATCGCTCAATTTTGATGTTCGAAATTTAGTACCTGGATTCGAACGTAGTTGTTTGTTCTGATCTCTCCAAATGCCATTGACACTGCTTGATCCACCTGATGAGAATAGAGACTGAATTAGGACTGTTACATGATCGGGAATTGAAAAAGTTATCGGCGGTTCCGTACCATATCAGCGGCACCTTCGACGGCGACCCTAACGATCTGCGCCTTGCCAGTGGCGGAAGCGCCACCGGAAGCCCCGATCGACACCACCATGAGGTCCTCGACTCCGACCGCGAAGGGAAACTCCTGCTTGTTGTGAAGCACGTGAGTAATGGCGGCCGCGGCGGGATTGGCCACCGCCACCCCTCCACCCACTGCCGACACCCGTGTGCGTCCATCGACCGACCGCAGCTCGACAGCGTCCTCGCAGGTGGCTGCGCACACATCCCTGATGAAGAAGTCGTAGGCGTCCGCCTCCACGGCGTCTGCCCTCGAGAAGACGAAGGGCGATCCTGTGGCTAGGTCGTGACAGGGGATCAGGACCGGCTTCAGCGTGTCCCTCAGGGACGCATCCCCAAAGATCTTCCGCAGTAAACCACCCGATCGGCCGAATAACCCCCGGAAGATGCCCCTCCTCTTGGAACCGAAGCCCCCTCCGCTTCGGCGACGGCTCTCGGCGAGGAGGAGCTGCAGAGCTTCGGCGGCGGAGAAGAGGGGGCGGCCGTCGTGGCCCCTCGTGAAGAGCATCGCAACGAGGACGCCGCCGGCGCCGGACCCCGCGGCGAGATCGAAGAAGTCGGCGACGCTGGCTGAGGCGTCGCCGGTGCGGCGGCGGAGGGTGGATTCCATTCGGGTGAGAGCGGCCGCTGCTAGGAGGCCATCGGAGGCGTTCCCGCCCCCGTCGATCGACAGGATACGGACTCTTCCGGCCGCAGCGCTGCGCGGAACCACCGGAGTCCATGGAGAAGCGACGGCGGAGGAGCAGAGGGGGAAGAGGAACTTGCTCTCCAGGATGGAGAAGATCTCGCAGCTCAACTTGTCGTCGGCAATGAACGCCATCCTTTCAAGTAAACGAGACGCGAGAAGAGACGGACGGAGGACTTGGCGGAAGGCTGCCCGCCCAAGTCCTCTTAAATAGCCCGTTCGGAGCAGCACACGTACTCCTACTCGAGAGGCGACTAGGACCGTCGAATTCGCGATGAGCGGCTGCAAACGCGGGAGCAGGAAGAGGAACGAGGTCCAGGGAAGGTGAGAGGAAAGAGGGCTCGCGAGTCGGCGGGCGAGGAATTGATGCGAGGCGTTCGCACGTGTGCAAGGACCGGCCCGTGATGCCACCGACGTCCTCGGCGCGAAGGCCACAGCGATCCAACGGACCAGATTGAAAGGATCACAGGCAGGTGTCGGGTGGACAGGAGACACGCCAAGAAGGTTGCGCCACGTCGACTCGCGCTGCTCTGCCGGTCCAAGGGAAAACGACAAACTACGGAGGTCGATGAGGTACAGGCGTACAGCTCCCCTTCTCTAAGGTAAAATTCTAGTTGATGACTTACTTAAATCATGATCAATGAATTATAAAGTGTTGTCGACATTTGTTTAATATGATTGGCAATCAATCATATGATTTGGTGTTAGGCTCAATCTATTGTTTATAAGGTCTTCACTTCTTTCAGGGTTGATGGGGAGCAAAGCAAGAATAATTTTAGTGTGATGATGTCCTAACCAATATTTAATCTCCCTCCATCTTATTCCAAAAGGTAATTATAATGAACAACATCCTTTCTAAAATCATCCAGCGTCCTTTCTCAATCCATTGGTTCCCTAACAAGAATATCTTCCTTTGCTTATGCAAAAAAAACGATCTCTAGAATACTTTTCTTTCCATGTCTTTCATCTTCTTTGGTGCATTAATTAAGCATGTGTCATGAGGATTAGGTTTAAGATGATTAGTTTAGAGTTTCGGAAGGTCAGTGTGTCAGATAGGTGAAGAGTTGCTAGAAAACACAGCTTGATTATTGAAAAACAATAAGGCAGAGGCCTGTTGGAGCTAACCACTTTATACCTTGTTTTGAAAAATTTCCTTCATGTTGGAAAGCACTATCTAATTGCAAAAAGATGGTCAGTTTGTGATTAATCCACTCCTTTGCCAGGTTTAAATAATAATTCATTTTCTGAAAACTGTGTAAAATCATAGTTCATGAGTCCATTGTTTGTCAGTGGTATGAATTAGTTATGTATCTGCTGTGCATAGTATTGCTTCCTTCAGCAGAAAAAGGTGGGTAATTTCAGTATCGATGAGAATTGTCAAACTTAACGTAATGTCACAAGCTGAGATATCTATGTGTTTTATAGTGATCAAATAAATAAACCACTACGAATGAAGAAGATAGCTAAGTTCTCCTTAATCAGGGACAATCATTCATATTCTAGGAATGTTTATTTAACATTGCACGTACACCGTTCCCTCTTATGTTTAAGCAAAGGTCATAAATGAAAAAGGCATCTTCTAGTGATTATTTGCATAATAAACTTCAAGGTGAAGCACTTTAGGATTCAGGTACTGAATCCAAAATTGAGTGAAAAGTAAAGGACAATCCGATGTATGAAAATTTTCGTTATGCAAAGTCTCGAGAAAAGATTCATGGTACGTAATCTTATTTACTTTTTACAAGAGGTTGTTTTGTGAATGACAACTAAAAGAAAAATCAAAAACTGGACATGACATTCCATCTGTATTATTATAATGGCATGTCAGTTGCACACAAAAGCTCTTTTTCTCCAATCATTGTGCTCATGTCCTTGGCGATATGGCCCATGGTGGCCATCATCATTAACTCTTTAGCATTGCCTTCGAGTGAAAGTGATGACATACTAATGCACGTAAAATTTGATGTAACATCTGTTTAATGTTCATCTAGTCTTTTACTGGAATTCTCGCAGAATGTTCGATGCTGAGTTCAAGGACCATGGCCATACTGAAGTACGGCCAATGAGCACCCACCAAATAACCTTATAGTCTTATGTGGGCATAACTACCGTTACTGCAAGTAGAAGTGATTTAACCATTTCTCTTGTCAACTTCAAACTTTAACAAGTTGCAGTAGCAAGTGAACATTGGGGCCTGAGAGGCCCAGCATCCACACTTGCTAGCATTAAAGTTCAAGCTTCAATGCAGCATTTATATTAGCTCTCTTTCTAATATGTTTCTCCATCTTACTGCGCTTGAATTATATAGCTGAGACAAATTGCCTAAATTATATTTACAGCTATGAATAGTGCTTCTATCAGATCTTTCTGCAGCTTTTCTATCTATTTTTGCATTTTAAAACTCAGCAGTATCATTCTAAACTTCCAAATATGAAAGATCAACATTACGTTGGCTAGTTCTAATTTGCTAGTTAACTATCATATTATTTGTAGAAATATTCATTGTTCACTCCAACTTCAGTAATTGGTGCCGTGTGAATTCGTGACTCAAAGAAAGGCAAGCCTTAACTCCTGCAAATTGGGTATATTTCTGAATCATGGTTAGTGTCATACCAAGCCTATAATGAAGTCATGGCCTGAGAAACTTATGTACGACTTAAATTTCAATGGAGATTTACCTAAAGAGGAGTTCATAATAGAGTAGTATCTTGGCACTGCCAAAGATGTCATCATGCTCTATTATTAAGTACAATAATTTTCAGAAATGTCTGTCTTTTCTATATCTCTGCACAGTTACTTTCTTTGACCCTTATGACCGACACTCATTATCTTCTGTTCCAACAGGGCCCCTTTCAGAATAAGCTTGATCTATTTTAAATTAAAGAACCATGGCAGCCTTCAAGAAAGGGAGAAAGTAGGTGAGACTAACACATCGCCTACACGGGTGTTTGAATAGCCTTGATTGTAGTGGATCACACCTCTCTCTCTCTCTCTCTCTCTCTCTCACACACACACACACACAGCTACAACCAAGATTTTGGAGATTTTCCTCTTAAATGTGGCCACCGGCTGATGAGAACTGTTAGCTCTCACTTTTGTGCTGCATTCCACTGCGAAAAACTTGACGGTGGTAATGGTTGATATCAGCCCTTCAAGTTGCCTGTCACTGTAGTAACAAATTGCGTCCTATATTGGTTGGTGATTGCCTGCTGCACAATTAGATTCTGTTTTGATTTCGTTTTCATGAAAAAAAAATAAGAATTCTGATTTGACATGTAACAATGGCATTCCAGGTCCACGGTGACACCTGCGCAGATCATCAATGATTGAAGTAGTTATCATCACCCTTGAACACAATCGGAAATCCAAATGGTGAATGGTCAGAGTTGCTTGATTGAGATTTGCATTGCATGGCATCTCTGATTGGTCTTGTCACAGGACAAAGGACAGCAGAATTCTGATCAATTCTCAAACAGGAAGTTACAGATCCCTACAAGGTACATGTTTATTCATGAAACCATGACTTGGAACTGTTTCGTAAGTTGAAGGACTTCAGACAAGAATAAGATCGCTTTAGAAAAAAAAAAATTCTGATAATTGCATAAGCCTTTAGGAATAGATTGCATTTTCTGTATATTTGAATGCCTTTTACACTGCTTTAATCTTCAATTAACTCATAGATCAAGTTAGTCAACTATACTTAATTCCTTCAGGAAGAGATTATTCTAAAGAAATGAAAATTATTGTTTGTGTTCAATCAATATCAAAATGAATGCTCCTACCCAAATAAAACAACTTGAATGAGTTGATGAGAGTCTTTTTTTTTTTCAAGGAAGAGATTAAAGTGAGAACACTACAGTGAGTACAGTCTATCCTTGAGTTGATAACAATAAAGAACATGATCCTAAAGAAAGGTGTAGGAAATAGAGAAGAAATTTGTTGTCTAATAATCTCATGCATCACAAAGAATTAATAAGAACGCATAAATTTTTTTCACTCGAGTGGAATGACTAAGATTTTTTTTTTAACATGCATGTGTATATGTATGAAATTACCATAATACTATCCCCTCGGGGTAATGCAGTGGTTAAGATATAGGTGTCGTCACATGAGTTCTTGGGATCGAAACTCACCGCGTCCGAACATGATCTCCCTTATGTTTTGACCACTTGTACTAATAACTAATAACCTAACCTAAGGACAAATTAATAAAAATACTGGGAACAACGAAGCACCTTTTGTTACATGAACTTATCATAATACTAATGCATGTATCTAAGAAATGGTCAAAGGTCAATGTTACTTTTCCAATCATTTCCCTTAAACTTTTGACCTGAACTCATGTCAAGCTTCTTCTTGAGTTCTTTGAAAACTTCAGAATTCAGGGTATCCCAAGGACATCTGAAACCTGATCTCCAGTGTTGTAATGCTTGATCGACACTTCAGATTCTTAACTAAGTCTTTGAATAAAGTGGTATTTGATCCTAATGTATTTGTTCCTTGCACGAAAATTAGATTTTCACTGAGTTCTATAGTAATATAAGAGCAAATAAACATAATATACTAAACAAGATGCGTACCTCTGTATGACACTACAAAATACCATATAGTTTAAGCTTAAATTTGTTTTTCAGTAACCTTGAGTTGATTAAAACAACTCTTTTATAATATTCTTCAACACTTTCAAACTCTATCATTTATAGGAAATCAAATTCACCTCTCTTAAGTCTTAATGTCGTCCTCGAAAATATGGTATCGTGGTAAGATATCTAAATTATTATTTAGATATCCACGATTTGATCCCTAGTTATGATATATTTATAGAAATTTTTTCTCTAAATGAGACGTGTAATCAAAGGTACTGGACTTCTGGATTATTCGTCATATATATTTTTTAATTTATCTTGATGATCGATAAAAAAAAATTAATTAAATTAATTGACTAACTGAATTTATCAATTTGTTTAAAGTCTTAACGTCTTCCACCTTGCTTTCACCTTTGTATGCATTATAAAGAATATCACATGCCTTCTTTGTAATAGTGAATTCCTAACAAAAAAATTGTTTCATTAATAACTTGATGGAGTACCTTCTTTTGAGTTGGCACGAGTTGGCATTAAGTATTCATTCAATTTACATCGATGAATTTTAAAATGATCGATGTAACATTAAAAAAAAAAATTATCAATCATCAAAATAAATCTAAAAATATTCACAATAGACGATGTATTAACGTTCTCAAAATAAATCTAAAAATATTCACAATAAATGATCTATTAACGTAACATTCTTAAATTAACTGTTTATTAAAAAAAATTTATCTATTAAATTGTCACGCCCCCAAAGGAGTCTCTGTCAGACAAAAATCCGACAACATCTCCCCTGTACCGGTGACAATCTGAAGCATCAATACAAACAAAATACATCAGCCACATGCGGCTGGAATATTTATATACACAACAACGCAGTTATAATCACAGCCCACTCGGCTGGAATGAAACAATCACAACCACGCAGTTATATATAAAACAACCCACACGGCTGTACTAAAAACACAGCGGAAAAACGAAGGAAAGCCCACACAAACCAAATAAATACAATGCATGCCGGCACGGCTTAAACACAAATACAACACCAAAACCATAAGATAGCCACATGGCTACACATAAATACAATGCCAAAAATAATAAAAAGATATACAAAAGAAAACAAGCACGGTCTTCGGATGTGACGTAGGACCTGGCAGACAGGATACTCCAAGCGACACCAACCATCTACAAGCTACCTGAAAACATAAATGTATACATACGGTGGTGAGTATAGGTAACTCAGCGGGTAATAGAAAAGATAGTGCATGGTCCATAAACAAACATGGTGATCACAAGTATACAGTCTCAGTAGGGAATAAAGAACATGATCATACTATCATAATCAATGCACCTAAACATATCTGACATAATAACCTGACATATAAACTGTACAAACCACAACTAACACAATGACAGATACATACCCAATCTGGAATCGACGCAAGGTACAAAGATCAGTAAACTCACTGGATCTGCAACAGATATACCCGTGACACCTGTGCAATATAAATACGACTGCATATACATGTAAAATAAATGACATGTATGCAGCATGACAACCATATGCAACAACCATAGCTCAATCAAATGCAACAGATCACAATCACATGCAACTAGTATCTACTAGGCATGTATGCAGATATATCCCCCCAGATGCACCGCGCATCATATGCAAAAGTGCATGCATGCTCCATGGTCACCCCCGCCACCTCTCCAGACACCACGACCCCTGTATGGCCAAGAGGCTTGGGTCCGTGACAAACCGTACAAACCTCACGCACGTAACCGCTATAAAGCGACTGAGGTGACAATATACTATGTAGTTATCTAACTACATAGCTAAGGGTCCCTGACCACTCACAACTCAAGCACTCCGACTACTGTACCCTCAAGACCCACTACTCCAGAGTGGTCGAGGCTGACAAAGTGACAACACTAAGCAGCTGAGTAAGCGCGACAGAACATAGCTCCACTCCCAGCTACCACTCTCCATCAGTGGTAGAGTGGACAGCTATAAAAACTGACAACCCTCTCAACTACAAAGGAGACGATAGTCGTCAGTATGCAATAAATGATGAACATGATATATATATATATATATATATATATATATATATATATATATATAATCATGATACAGACACCGTCATCATCCATGCAAACTCTAACTCCATATAAGCACTGCACAACAAGAATATAATCGTCATGATACCTCCACATATCCCACCAACACATGTACACAACTACACCTGTATAATCCACTAAAAATCTCCAATAATCCCACAAGACACATGTACATAAATACAATCAACATGTATCCTCCAGTAGTAAACACGTCAGACATGTGTATAAACCACAAACATACAATCAACACAACTCCTCCAAGAGTACATAACCAAACACGTGTGTACATACAACATGCAAATGTTGGGTCAACATGATGACTCCTAAAACACATACCAAGCTACATACAATCCACATTATATGCATAAATCAGCATGGTAAATCCAACCACTCGACAATCCCTACAATACATACTCTACACGCGTAATCACAGCAGAGTAGAAATCAAGAGTAGAGACTGTATATGATATAATTAGGACATCTCAAAGATCAAGCATAAGTATCAAGTAGGAAGGCAACCAACAAATATGATATAAGGAAAAGCAGCCTATTCCATCACATAAAATCATGCGCTAAGCTCAATAAAAATCTACATAGAGCCAAGGAAGAAATACCCGCCTTAAAATGTAGATCGTGTCAAGTAATCCCGCGTCGAGACTTCCGTCCCGAATCCAAGTCCTACAGCAATCAATATATTTATATTTTATTTAGCTAAATTTATATGAATTAAATAGCTAAATAAAATCCCTAACCCAATAGGATCACTCCAATCAAAACTGATCTCTGACTAATCCTCCAAATCAACACATTATTTAATTCCAATAACAAATCCATCTCTTAAATACCAATCCACCACATAATGATATCCACCCACAATAACCTATCATAAAATTAAATCTCCATAATAAATCCACAACAACCTAACATCATCATCAACAACCAATTCATCAACAAAATGCACACTAATCTCCAAACACACAAATGAATCAATCCTATCTCACAATTAACACATCTTAAATCCAATTCACATAAATCATCATCAATCAAACACTAATCCAAACTCATCATAAATCCTTCTAAACCCACTAATCACAATTTATCCAAACAAACCCAGATCACGAAATCTCCAACATAATACAATACAAATCCTTATCAACCTACATCTCAATTGATTTCCTTAATTCTCACTAATCAAATCTCCTTATAACTCCTTCAATCTTTCCAAACATAACCTAGCAGTCATCAATTAATCCAACACAAGAGCATCCAACTACAACGAATCCCTCTACATGCTTCCATGTGCTCTAAACTAAACATGATCTAATATCCATTAACAACACTGATAGAACAGAGCAATAATAGAAGGATCTAGAGATACATCACCAAAGGAAACTCACCTAAATTGATCCCCACCTCTTCAACTGAGACCTCCACAGCTACTAGAAGTGAAGAGACAGTGAATGGCAACGGGGAAAGTCCACAATCCATGCCTTTCTCTATTCTAAAACAAGAAGAACATCACAATTGAGACCAATTAGGCAAGAACTTTGAATCTTTATGATTCTGAATGAAGCCTACCTTGATTCCATGTCAACAACCCTTTCTCCAATGGTTCACTGGCCTAGTAAGCATTTCTTGCAACAAGTGGCCGATGGAAGTGTAGACGGTAATAGAATCACAGCTCGAACATAGGCTCCAGTGGTCGAAACCACAACACACGGGTGAGGCAATGAGGGACCGAATCTAGGGTTCAGATCCTCTTCCTTTTGACTAGCGGTGAGTTGATCGGGGTCGACGGCGCGGTGGCATCGAATCAAGATCAACGACATCAAGAAATCCAAAGATAGCTATACCGGACGATGAGCCAGCTTCAGTGGCGATCGAGGCGTCGGTCATGGTGATTAACGACAGCGAGATCGCGCGTGAGAGAGAGATCGTGAGGCTTGGCATCGACAAGTCTAGGGCACAGAGAAATCGAGAGAAAGGAAGATGAGGGGTGAGGAAGAAGAACGGGTAGTTTGCTTCCTCCTCCAAAACTTCGGTCGTTGCTTTGCGCAGGTGACACCGAGAAAGGAGAGGAGGAATCGCCGGTGGGCTCGGGTCGTGATGAACAGGGAAGAAGATAGGAGAGGATCGGTAAGTAAAAGAGAAAAAAAAAGTTTATATAACTTAGGGTAATTAAAACCTAAGTTAATTCCTCAATCAAATCCCACTTTAATTGGGTATTCCAAACAGGCCTCCACTGTACCCCAAATCTATCCCCTCAAAACGGGTCATACAGACTCCGTTTAAATCCTGAAAAATTTCTAAAAATTCTGGAAAAATCGAATAAGATTTTTCGTCCAATAACATTTATTACTTAATTTTACGGTATCTTACATTCTCCCCCACTAATAAAAATTTGGTCCCTAAATTTATTAGTAAACTCAGGGATCCTCATCCAAGGGTAACCACCAAGCAACATGCTCATATACTGCTCCATCCAAGTATCATGAACAAATCTCCAACTCTAAAGGATGACTCTGTGGTTATGAGCTCACCCTACTTCTGTTACTCTCACACTGTACCTTAACCAACTGTGGATAAATCAACTAACTCTGAAATCTAAAACTCCACTATCATCAGATCCTCCAACATCTGTATAGGCGCTCAAACTATCCATTAGTCTGAGGGTGAAAATATATACTAAAGCAAAACTCCGAATCCAAAATCTGCTGTAACCCCAGTCAAAACCATGATGTGAAATCACTGATCTCCATTCAATACAATACTCAGAGATATACCAAAAGATCCGGTAATCTCTCTGCAATATAATCTTGTTACTCAATCCAAAAGAATTCGCCCCACAAATCAATAGCTAGGGAGCAAAGTCATCAACCAATCAATGATTACCCAACGCACTATATCCTCTCCATATCCTGGGTAATCTCACAACAAAGTCCATCATAACATGCTCCCAACTCCACTCCAGTATCCAACTCAACAGAGATAATCCTACTAATTTCTGATGTTCAACCTCCACGTGCTGACACACTAGACATCAAGCTACAAAATCCGCGATGTCTTCCTTCGTGTCAATCCACCAATAAGAACACTCAAAATCTCTATACAACATATACCACAAATCTAGAATGAGTTGTTTCCTGCAGAAACTTCTCCCGGATAAGAAGTGATACTGGAAACACACAATCCCCCATAGAGATAAAGAATCTAATTCTCATTATACGAGAATTCTAACTACTAGCACGAGACTACTCTGCTCATGCTATGTCAGAACTGCACCAAACCCTAGGTATAATACCTCTGTGTAGAGTACAAATCCGCCTACACTAGAAAGTACTACTAAGACAAGTGTAGCTATCAGCTTCTCGATTCAACTCCTGAAACTGATCTCGTAAGCATCTATCTAGGAAAATTCCATACTCATCTTAAATAGTCCAGTCAACAACATACCAATGCTAGAGAAATCCTCAATCAATCTCCGGTAATATCCAACTAGATCAAAGAAACTACGAGTCTCCTATATGGACTACGACCACTCCCAACTGGTAATAACCTCTACTCCTGTGGATCCACTAATATCCCTCTACTAAACACAATGTGTCCCAAAAACTCGTAAAAGACAATCACAATATGTACTACTAACTTCACATGTGGATGTTCCCGTTGAAACATCTCTAGAACTATGCAAAGACAGTGTACGTAATCCACCTCGAATCAGGAATAAATCACAGCATCATCAATGAAGATAATGAAATCTAATCCAAACGCCCTAGGCATACCAAATACATCAAGTCCATAAGAACATCTAGGGCACGGTATGCCTAAAATGGTAACACCAAGGACTCATAATATCCATACAAGTACACTCAACCGTAAGATCTCCAACAGCAACCTATGATCGGATCACCAACAACAAATCATCAAATCCATAAATATCACAGACATATCACTCCTTATGTCACTATCAACATCAAACATCAAACATCAAATCATAGATCATCAAGTCAAATATCCACTAACAAATCATCAAAAGATAACATATCACCACACCTGATCTCACAATATCCATCAATCAAAATCGTCCTCAACATCAATCAATCATACGAGATAGTCTCCTACACAAAGATAGAGAAAAAGGAAAGCATCCAACCTTCAACACCTACTGCCAACAACTAAATGTATCCCAAAAAGTCTGTCAAATCTCATCATCTCATCCTTTCTGATAATCAAATATCCATAGTAAAGGAATGTCAATCCAAAATCAAAGGGTCATACAACCTTCTGACTAAGAGTCTACCCATTTAGAAAGTATCTCCACAACTCTCATAATCATCCCATATATGCCCCTCGACAAATATCGATAAAAGGTCAAACCTTCTAATATGAGATATAGACCACAAGATCTAGTAAAATGATCACGTGGTTAAGGTCTTGAACCACCTAATAGAGACAATGTTAGTTGAGTCGTCTAACCATTGTCTTGTACCCCATCATACTGTGATTGCTCCACCCTGAGGTTCAGCAACCTCCACTATCGAGCAATGAACACAAAGATAAAGGAATGCTACAACTAAATAGTTGATTAAAATATCTGTCAATCAACATTCTACCCCTCGAAGATCATCATCTGAAATTATACCTAGTTACAGTCGAACCTCCTAGGTATTACTCAACTAATACCACTTCCTCCGCATCATTGCGGGGAATATATCACTAAGTACATCATGGATATCTAATCATATCCAATAGTTCCATGAGTCAGGATCTCCCATGGAACAACGTTAGGCGAGTCGACTGATCATCGCCTTATAATCCATCATGCTAACGAAGAAGTAGAGAACTGCTCTCTCTCCAAGCACCTCAAGGAAATCACTAAGTGATGACCTGATCTCCAAAAATATTCTCTGCTTCTTCCTTCACGTGGTCCCGGGTCGCGTAAAGGTTAAACAGCTGATACTCAAGCATTAGATATCTAAAAAATTAAAAAAGTGATCTATCGTTCGCCACGGACGGTCCATCATTTCCCTCTTTAGATGCTATATATTTTAACGAAGCTAATTGTTGTAAGAACTAAGTTAATTGATTATGGATAATCTCCTTAAAAATATTCGCTCAAATAGAGTGCCCTTTTCCCTCTTTCGATGTTGTTTCAATAAAGTTAATGGCTTTATTGACTATGCTAATTGAGTGTTGTTTCTTCGTAATCAATCTTAATAATCTCTTATAGATATTCAGTTTATATATATATATATATATATATATATATATATATATATATTTAATCCTGCCCGGAATCTGAGTCAGACGGACCGCCGAGTGAGGTGGCGAGAATGTTGACCGAGTCACAGTGTCCTAGAGGGGGGATGTGCTGAGAGGGCTTCTGTGTTGACAAAGTCTTCAGAAGTCCTCTGGTTAATGCTACCTGCAGCCTGAGACCGGGTTGACCCGGTCCCCGGAACCCCGATGCTCGAGGCAAATCCAACGAATATATAAGTAACAGGCTAATAATATAATAATGAAATAAATAAGGGGTGAGTATAGAAAACGTGTACCCTAGCCCGGGGGCGCCCTCGGATGGGAAGCTGCTCGAGTTGTCGCGACCCAAAAGAGTAGATGAATGCGCCGGGCGAGGAGCTGGATCTGACGACGCGGAACAGAACCGGAAGATGAGTTACAAGTTCAGAGATAATAGCGGCATGTAGACCGAGATAAGACATCGAAACGCAGACCGAGATAAAATTTTGGCACGCAGGCTGGGTTAGGATCACGGCACGCAGGCCGGAAGGTACTAGCGGCACGCAGGCCGGGTCATAATAACAACACATGAGTCAGGATAAGACATTGGCGCGCAGGCCAAGACACTACACACAGACATGAACACAATGCACAAGCCAGATCGGCATGAAAGCCGGAACACCATAACGGCACTAAGGCCGGGAATGCAATAGTGACACACAGGTCGGAGGAATCCGACGACGAGGAATCTACACTGCCTCGGGGCAAATTTTGCACGGGAGTGATCAGCCGGCAATCTCATAGCGACAACAAGGTGGGTGGAGGCCTCGAAGGGCAGAGTGCAGAGAGAAGGGCGCCGATAAGGAGGGAGAGGCAGTAGCTGCGTGCTTGGCCTGCATGAGACGACGATGAGATCGGACCGCTACTGCTCGCCGCGCCGACGACAACAGTGAGGACTGCGGGGCAGCGATGGTCGGAGGCGGTAAATGTGCTACCGTAGGCGCATGCAACGACAGTAATGTAGCGGTGCTTGCTCGTTCGCGTCGGCGGTGAGGGAGAAGGCGGTTGCAGTGTCTATCCTGCCCGACGACGATGTCGCGAGGAGGAGAAGGAGAGGGGGAGTGGCCGGTCTGTTCAGCGACGGCATGGCGAGGAAGATGAAGGGAGCAGTGGTCAGTCTGTCCGGCGTTGGCGTCGGCATCGTGAGGAGGAGGAAGGGAGCAGTGGCCGGTCTGTCCGGCGTCGACGTCGCGAGGAGGAGGAGCACCGGCGAGAGGAGAAGGAGAGAGGAGAGGGAGAGGAGAAGAGGTGGCGGCCGGCGTCGGCACCAGCGAGGAGATGGGAGGGAGGAAGAAGGCCCTTTCTCTTTGGGTTCATGTTGGCGGCGGTGAAGCAAAAACCATGAACCAAGCCCCCTCTCGTTTGCTACAGTGTTCTCCTCTTCAGCACTAGTTAGCCATTGACCAAAATGCCCTCCCCTCTTCTTCAATTTTCTTCTTTGCCCTCAACCTATATCCACATCACGAGAAGAGGCCGCTGGCCTGTGGTGAGGAAGAAGAGAAGAAGAGGTGCGGTGGGAGTTTTGTCACGAGCCCTAGAACGCGAGAAGAAGACGCGAAGAAAAGATTGACGTAAACAAAAGGGATCGCAGGCCTCCTATTGTGCTCGTCGCGTGAGAGTATAGGTTTTCTTAGTGGATCAGGTTTGGGTTAAGGAAAGGGTATCCATTAGAGCTTAGATCTGGTTCATTAAGGATAGGTTTCAAATTGGGCTCTAAATTGGATGAGTTGGACTTTTGTGATTGGATTGAGCTCTTCTTTCTTTAGATTCAAATTGAATTGAAGCTCTAAATGAACCCTTGGATGCCTTGGGCTCTCAATCAACGACCTAGATACTCCAAATATGATCTCTTCCTTTTCCCTTCAAATCAAACAGAACATGATCTGACTCGACTCGAATTCATAGCTCTTTAAATTTCCTACAAAATCAAATTTAAAATATAAGAAATAATGTTGTAATTGTAGAAAAATTACAATTAAGTTCAAAATAAATCCTACTCACAAAACATAACATAAACATAATATTAAGCATGAGAGAAGGTAAAAATGATAAGTCCAAGAACCAAAATAACAGATAAAAATACTAGTTATCACCTCCTTTTTATATAAAGCCTTGGTGGGCGACGTGCACGCTCCTTGAGAAGTGAGCACGTTCTCCAATGTGTCCTATGAAAGGATCTATCAGGAAAGTGCCTCTGACATCATACCTTAGCAGGACATGCATATCCTTGACAAAACAATAGAAGCTTCCACCGTACGATCCGCCTGTCGACCATGTCTCGTGTCAGCGACACTATCTTCCAAAAGGATATCGAGAGATGTAACAATGATCTCGCTGCTTGGCCGAGCGGGGTAGCCGCTCGGCCGAGACTTCTCCGCTCTGTCGGTCTCAGCTGCTCTCCCTTGCGGTGACTGACGTAGTAGCTTGTCCCTCCTAATCGGACAAGCTCTTCGATCTCCTCAGCGTCCTACCGCTCTGCACTGAGCATCTGACGGTCTTACCATATTATCCCGAACTGGACAGTGGCCCGCTCGAACACTGATTGATCCCGACTGACCATTGTATGTAGTCTCTTGCCGATCGGACACTGATTGCCCCGATCGGTCTTACTAAGGTCCTCCACTCGGCCACCGTAGGCGAGCCCTTTGACACCTTGGCGTTGACCACTTTGACTTTGACCTTCACCTCGACAGTTTCCCCCGTGTCGGGCGGGTCCCCCTTTATCGCCGCATCACAAGCCTCCCCTTCAAATCTAGTCGAAGGAGGATGCAAGTCCGACTGACTAGACCAGTAGAGTCTTTGGTGGTTCCACGTCCGATCAGACCATATATGCTCCCAAGTTTCTGATCGGATCACATGTCTTCATCGTTCGGCTCCCTTTCGTGGGTTTAGGCTTGTAGCTGCCGCTCGGATCATACTGCCTAAGTAAAATGGTGCATCAATCGCTTTGTTGTGTGATAACCCACTCTCTGCGCCGATCGGGACGATGGACAACAATACTTGGCAAAATTTCTCCTTTCCCTGCGCTCCCTCGGATGAGCGCCCTTTCATGGTAGCTGACGCCATCCAAATTTCTTGAAGATTGTGCAAATCTCTTATCACTATGGCCGTGCACGCTGCCATACCTTTTAATTAAGCCTCATTAATGTCTTCCGAAAGCTGAACGTCATGTGCCCCACTTTCTGCTACTGCATGTTTGACGTGATAGGCTGATATCCGCAGGCGATGTGACAAGCGCCTTTTCAAATTCTACGGTCGGATCTTCTCTTGGTTTTTCGAACCTTGGATCGGACGGCTCAGAGCGATCGGCTGCGAGGTTTATAAACCTTACTTCGCGTCGCCGTCATTTTCATTCCTTGCACTTTCGTCTTCGAGCCTTCTCTGCGACGCTTCATCTCTTCTCCTTCTCCGATGATCATTTTCTATAAGCTTCTTCACTCTTTCCTTATCCGAATCCGTTCGTTGCTCCTTCTCGAATCCTTTATTTTTGATGGTCAATTCTTCGCAACCCCCCGTCCCTGTCCCTGGGCTCTAGTATACTTCCACCGAGTCCAAGTTTGATGGGGACGACATTGAAAGGATGAAATCTGCCTACCATTTTCCCTCCAATTACCAAGTTGTCATTCCATCTACTTACGATCGGCCACACGAACCACCAATGGGTTTTCTGTGTTTTTTAAGGATCAGTTCACTGCAGGCCTTCGATTTTCCGTTCATCCTTTTTTCCGTTGTTTGTAAATACTTGCATATTTCCCTTAATCAGTTAGTGTCGAACTCCTTTAGACTGCTGCGTGGGGTTGTAGTTTTGTTTCGCCTGCACGGCATTCCCCTAACTCCTCAGGCTTTTCATTATTTTTATTATCCTAAATTGTCCGAGCCGGAGACTTTCTTGTTTCAAGCCCAAGTGGGCTCGGCTTTTTTCAATAAGATGTCGTCCTCCAATAAACATTGGAGGGAACATTACTTCTTTCTTCGTTTTTCCGAGCGGAAAGACTTCCCGATCAGTTGGCAAATGAAAGTGATGAATCCCCCATCACTCAGGAAGTACAGAAGCCGATCAGACTTTCTCCAGACAGCTTCCTGTTCGGCCGGTCAAAAGTATCATATACACCAGTTGCTGTTGGAGGGCGTCCTTTACATGTTCGGCTTGAGCCCGATCCACACCGACTTCAGTCCAACCTAGGTATGCTCTTTCTTGTTTTCATCTTTGAATCTAACTGCTTTTGCCTTCTTTTTTACAACCTGCATCATGTTGAGGGCACGTCTGGCTAGCAAGAGTAGACTCGCGGACCCGGACATTAACGCTGTGGCTGTGGCCGAACTGGAGAGTCGAGGCCTACAGCCGGTTGGTTCCCACTAAGATTCGCTCAGCGACACCGAAGGAACGCAAGTGCCGATCGGCAAGGGTAGAAGAAGTCAAACTTCCACTTGTGATGCAGCGGCTGCAACAGCCGACCTTCCTCCCGAACAGCCTTCGATGTTGCTGATCACGGTGGCTTCTGAGTCAGCTACTTCCGGTGAACCTCTGGTACGACGCAAGAGGCCCCGCGTAGAAGGGTCCTCCCGTTTTGCTACTTCTGCCCTGCAGACTATAGTGCAAGCTGGTTCACGACCATCCTCCGAGAGGGGCGAGACATCCATGCCTACTCTTCCCAAGCAAAGAGTTGCAGCGCTTCACACCTCCTTGTCATCCAACCGGACATCGTCATTGTTCGGGCTGCCGTTGGGGACAATTTGTGCACCGTCGGTCACCTTCATGTCGCCTCAGTCCTTGCCAGCGGCCCAAGTCTGTCGCATCTGACCGACCCCAACACCCCTGTCTACAGGCAGAGCTACCTCAGAATCCTCTGGTCCGAGCGGCCAAAGGCAACTAACGATTATTATCCATTTGTCGATCGACGAGTAACGCAATCTGGATGACATTGCATCCCACACCCCCGAGCATCAAATACGGATCTAAGGATCGCTCACACAAATATGGGTCGATGCCCGGGCCCGTGTGGCGATCATTGTAGGATCGAAAGAGTATGATAGAGGGAAGGGAGTGAATATTGTTCTTTTAAAAATAATTCTTTTATTAGTTAAAATCAAAGTCGTGCAACAGAAAATAGAAAACATGATTCGATTACTTGGTTTGAATCCTAGGTCGACTCCTACTCCAAGACCCATGACCCTTGATCGTGCCGATGGACAATCCACTAAAACTCTTCTTTCCGAAAACCTCAGAAAGAAGCAGTGCATACAAATGAGTAAGGTAGTAACAGCCTACTACCTTACTAATAAATAAGTACAATTATAAGGTAGTAAAATTATACCGACTTAAGAATGAGTATGCAGCTTGTCGACACTTCTTAGAGCATTAGTTTGCGTGTGAAGAGTAGCTGTAGCACGGACAATAGCTTGCAGAGATGAACTTTGAACAGATCAGATTTCGTTCTACAGCCTCAGACCTCGAGCTCACTTTTATAAGAGTCATCGACATTCAGTCGACTGATCCTTGGGTTCGGTCAACAGAACCAATTCCCTTCCATCTTAGCTGAGATCTAATGCTGATTTGATCTTCGACATTTAATGATAATTAAGTGTTCAGTCGATTGATCCCCTTATTCAGTCGACCAAATAGAGATCCTTCCCTATTCGTCAAGATCGGGAATTAATGCGACATTAAGTGATGATTGTTCCGTCGGTCAATCCCCAGGTTCAGTCGACCGATCAGTCACTCTTCCTTCTTTGCTTCTGCTTGATCTGAACTGTGCTGAGTCATCAGGGTTCGATCGACCGATCAACCTCTGATCAGACCCTACTCTGTTTTGGTCTGAATTGATATCTGCTCTGAGTTGGGCTTGTTCGGTTAACTGATCATTGGATTCGGTCGACCGATCAAGCTGAACCTACAAAATAGTGTTAGACAAAGTATTCCTGCAACACAAAAGTTAGCACAGTAATATATATAATGCATGAGTAATATTAGACAGTAGAACTATCTTGATTTAAACTTGGAAACCTTCCCGGTTTCTTCAGTTGGATCAGCGACCGTACGTTGTTCCTTTCAGGAACACGACCTCATTGTCGCTCCTCCAGTTGCATACCTCAATTTATCTTCCAAACACTAGTCTTCCAGACTTGTTTGGACTTTGCCTGCTCAGTGTCTGATCGCTTGATCCACTAAGACTTTTCCTGCAATACTACATTAGCCAATAGCAATAATAGTAATACAAAATACTATGGTAGACCTAAACTTAGATTTACCGAGACTCGTTGGTCTGGTCAACCATGCACGGTCGATCAGAAACCATCCGATCAACCTTACTTGGAGTTCACTCCTCTAAAACTTCTCGTTACCTAAGGTTATCTCCCCCTAGGATTTTCTTCATTTGGCTTCACTCACCAGAACCTAAGGTTACCACCCCCTAGGATTTTCTCCACCTGGTTTCACTCACTAAGACTCAGTATTCGACTATTCAAGGATCAGGTCCTCCAGACCTATCGAATCCACTTGGCTTCCATGATCTACCGAGATTTTCCCTGCCTAGCCTACAACTAGGACTTTCCATGCGTAACCAAGACTCAGTATTCGACTACCCAGAGATCAGGTCCTCCAGACCTATCGAATCCACCTGGATTCCATGATCTACTGAAATTTTCCTTACCTAGCCTACAACTAGGACTTTCCATAATCAAACTCTATTAAACATACTAAAACATATTTGTCAGACATTAAAACCTTGGAGGTCGATTGCACCAACAGTCATCTCTCCACGGGAGCTCAAAAACAACCATACCTAGATCTCCACTGGGGTATGTACACTGCCTTTCTACTTACTTCTTTTTATCCGCTCAGTCCTTACAATTTCCCTGTTGTAGTACGGGGTCAAGAACCTGGCCATGTGCCATAGGCTTACATTTTTGGAACATGAAGTCCAGTAGTTGCGCGCCTCGAGCAACCAGTCAGCGGCTTCTGAGGAGCACTCGGAGCAGCTGACTGCCAAGGCAGCACAACTAAAGGTCGATCTGCAGAAGAGCGCCGAGCTACTAGAGGCAGAGAGGGGCAAGAGCGCCAAGCAGGCTTCGTAACTAGCTAAGCAGGTGAGCTCCTTCGAGGCGAAGATCCTTTCGGCCAATACCAAGAAGCTTCGAGCCATTGAGGACCTAGAGATCAAGAACAAAGAAGCTCAGATCCTAACTCAAAACCTGAAGGAGTGATAACCTTGATTTTACTACATTATCTCGATTCATAATGTATATTTTTAATGATCTTTTCATAACTTAAACTCATATTTATTTTACATTTCACAAATTACATTTGATCTTGGACTTAATTATAAATTAGTTTATTATCATGATATTTGATACTAATATTTGATTATTATTTTGTAGAAATCAAAAGGATCATGGACTCGATCAGATCAGACCACATTTGTAATCAAATCTAGGGATAAACAAGACGATCAAGCCTTGGAGCGATTTGGACCGTCCATTGAAGATCGGAGATATCTGAGCCATCCGTCAAGGATCTGGTCCATCCAAGCCAAGAGGAAGTACATTACAGCCATTGATGAAGATCCAGAAATTTTAATTCAGTTCTAAGACGTTCTAGCCGTTGATCAAGACCTAAATTAATCTGGACCGTTGGATCAAATTGAGGTTGATTTAAAACCTGAGAAGCTACAGTGCATTCGTTGAGCTCGGTGTTTCCTCGTGACAAATTCCATGTTCATCTCCTTCGTCCCTGCAGCTCCCATTCCACTTCCAAATCTGTGAGCAAATCTTCTTCATTGCCGACGATCACTGAGCTGCCGTCGTTCATCGTCCGAGGTCAGAGAGCGACAGAGGGCGTTCCCCAACCCGCGAGTTGAGTTTCTGATCCACAATCCAAATCGAGGGCGTTCTCCGATTTGTGATGTCCATCAGTTGATCGTGAGCTCGAAGGGCGTTCCCAGAAGCTTTCGATTCCATTCCGACTCCCATTTCATCTGCTGCATTTGAGTTAATCTGATCAATCGATCGAGTGACGTAATTTCCAAATTTTAGCATCTGCTCATCGTGCAATGAGAGTGCCAGCCAGTCCGTGAGCTCGAAGGGTGTTCCTAGAAGCTGTGATCGAAAGGTTGCACTAGCCGGAAGCTTGGTTCTTCGCCAGTGGTTACCCGAAGGGCGTTCTCAAAGGTGACTCTGCTTTCTAGCAGAGTGAAGAAGCTGAAGCATGGATTTGAGTTGTGAACGATTTACTTATCTCGCAATTTTGTTTTCCTTTTCATAAAACTTGCTCAAATCTTCAGATCTGTTTCTTAACATTGCGATTTCATTTTTGTTTGAATTTTTGTAATTCTGATTTTGATTTCTTTCTTTCAATCCCGACCTTACTGATCCTTTGTGATTGATCTTTGTTCTGTTATGTTTTCATAAAACTGTTACTGCTAATTGTAGGTTTTGTGATTTAGTTAGCAATTCAGATGCTACATACAATTAATCTTTGTGACTGTGATATTGCTTAAGTGTTGATTGCTTAACTTGAGTTGTTGATTGTTACTTCTATTCAACATTATTTTGTTTGAGTATTTGAGTTTAATTGTTGAATTTGATTGTGATGATAAATGAAATGTTATTTTCAGTTCTTGCAATTGTGGTGAGATTTTGAGTGTAATGGTTATCGAGGTTGTGAATTGTAGAGATAGAAATTTATTCATTCGATTCGATGATGCATTAGACTAAGAATTTAATTGCTGTTAATTTGATGAGATGGAAGAGAATCATGTTTAGATGAGATTAACCTTCCTTTGACTTTGTTCTTGATTTTATTAGATGAATTTAATTTGAATTGTGAGTTAAATGGAAGTGCTTAGTTGAACTTGTTGATGTTAGAATTCAATTTGAATCAATTCTAGAATTAACACACATACTTTTTACTAGTTATCCTTGGAAAAATACGACTTGGAACTCCTTACTACAGCACTTGTCTTTAGATTTAATGAGTTTCAATCTTAATTAATTTGGAGGGCCTTGTGACATGAAAAATGGCGACTGCCAAGGAGGTGCAAGCAACTCTGAGTGCCGAGCGGGAGAGCCGATCGGTTGAGCAAGCAGCGGCGCAAGAACAGGTGACCACTAAGGATGACGAGTTGGCTACTTTGAAGGCTGAGCTGGAGGCCTCTCGAATGACATTGGAAGTTTATCAAGGCGTCAAGTCAAGCGGTTTAAGATTCTGAAGCAAGACTACCTCCACTCGGACCCTTTCAATGACTAGCTCACCGATTGGGTGCTCCACATCTTTAACCTTGCCATTGATGGGATGCTCGACCAGTTGAAGGGCGGTGGTTATATCCCATCCGCATTGACGAACAAGGTCATCAGTCGGGACAAGCTGACCGAGTCACTGCCCGATGATGTGCTAGACTACCTTGAGTGAACCCACACCCTGCGAAGCTCGCCTCCTTTTGTACTGTCCATCGCCAACTTGTAAAAATTTTCTAAATCTTAATGTATGATTGTCCGTCTGGCGTATCTTTGTTTATTTGATTCTGCATTTCATCATGCATCATCGTTCGGTGTTTCTTTGCTTTGTTGGTTGTCGCACTTGTTCATGCATGCATCGCATCTTGGCTCGAGTAGGACTACAAACCACTTACCGTTTTGCGAAAACTTTCTAAGTGTGGTTCCTTGTCCCCCCGATCATCGATCATCGATGTAACCAGTCACTAGGATGTCCGAGCGATCACTTCAATGCTGCCAAACGACCTTATTTTAGTGAAAACTGTTGCTTCTTGGAGTAGCACGTTTCCTGGTCAACCTTATTCTCAGCTTATATATTTGTCGATCCTCTTCATTTGTCCTAGACTTGGTTTTAGAGTGACCAATCAATCGTTATTTGTTGTAGACTCGGGTTTATAGTCGTCGCACGACTGTTGAAGGAGTAGACTTGGATTTAAAGTCGCCGCTCGACTGTTGATGAAGACCAAGGTTTAAAGTCGTCGCTCAATTGTTGATGAAGATAGGGGTTTAAAGTCGCAGCTCAACTGTTGATGAAGATAGGGTTTTAAAGTCGCAGCTCGACTATTGATGAAGAAAGGGGTCTAAAGTCACCGCTCGACTGTTGATATACGTAGACAGGGGTTTATAGTCCCCGCTCGACTGTTGATTAGCGTAGACAAGGATTTATATTTTCCGATCGACTGTTGACGAAGACCGGGATTTAAAGTCGCTGCTCGACTGTTGATGAAGATAGGGGTTTAAAGTCACCGCTCGACTGTTGATGAAGACCAGGGTTTACATTCATCGCTCAATTGTTGACAAAGATCAAGGTTTAAAGTCTCCACTCGACTGTAGCTGAAGATCAGGGTTTAAAGTCGCCACTGTACTGTTGATGAAGACAAGGGTTTAGACTCGCTGCTCGACTATTGATGAAGATAGGGGTTTAAAGTCGTCGCTCAACTGTTGAAAAAGATAGGGGTTTAAAGTCATCACTTGACTGTTGACACAGAAAGGGGTTTAAAGTCGTCGCTCAACTGTTGACGAAGACTTGGGTTTAAAGTCACCACTCAATTATTGACGAAGATAGGGGTTTAAAGTCACCACTCGACTGTTGATGAAGACAGGGGTTTAAAGTCGTCGTTCGATTGTTAATTAGCGTAAACAAGTTTATAATCGTCGCTCGACTGTTAATTAGCGTAGACAAGGGTTTATAGTCGCCGCTCGACTTTTAACTTAGCCAATCGGCATAAGAGTCTGGAACACTTGAAATTTTTATTCATTATCTTCTTGCATCCACAAGATATACACTTATACAAATACATCGGGATTTATCCACACACCTTGCCTCCGACGGGCTGGGGTGGGTCTAGACCTCCTCCCTCTCCTCGTAGAGTAATGCATGGGGCTCCTTCATGATGGAATTTACCTCCAAGCGTTGGTTCTTCCGAGCCGCCTTTGCTTCAGACTTGACCATCTCAACGTAGCATCATCGAGTGATCGGCTAGTCGCCTTTGACTTCACCGACCTCGTTGTCCACCAGAAACTTAATCTTCTAGCAGAAGGTGGACACCACCGCTCGAAACTCGTTGAGGGTCGATTGGCCCAGTATGACGTTGTAGGCAGACGACGCATCGTGGTCCTCATCCTCTTGAGTGGCTCCTCTCCGAGCAAAATGGTCAGTCGTGCCTGGCCTATAGGCAACACTTCCTTGCCTATGAGCTATAGAGTGGAGTCCTCATTGGCTACAACTCTCCCCGGTTGATTTACAACTGGTCGAACGCCTTCTTGAATATAATATTCACCGAGCTTCCTGTATCAACAAAAGTTCGGTGAATGGTATAATTAGCAATTACCGCTCGAATGATCAGGGCGTCGTCATGAGGGATCTCCACTCCCTCTAAGTCTCGGGCGTCGAAGCTTATTTCAGGTCCTTTGGTCTTCTCCTTGCTGCACCCAACAGCATGGATCTCCAGTCACCAAGCGTGCGATTTCCTCGCTTGGTTGGAATCACCGCCAGTTGGCCCAACAGCAATTATTTCAATTTCTCACCAAGCGGTATTGCTCCTGTTCTCCTCTTCTCAAGCCAAGGCTCTATTCTTCTAAGTAGAAGCTTGGGTAGGACTCATGTCGTTTCTCCGCTAGGGCTGACTATAGTGGTGCTCATACACCCCTCTCTCTTCCTCCCTACGATCGGTTGACCGACGTTTGTGATGTCGATCGAGTGATGGTGACCGACAACGATATCCTCGTGGAGTTGGTAGGTTTGCAATCGAAGTCGGATCATAGTAGTTGCGCGTGTTGTACGTCGTTGACTGATAGAAGAAGCAGAATAGTGATGTCCATGCCTTGCCTTTTGCAGCCTTTGGTCAACCGGCAGCTACATGCTGCACGACATGTGTCCTCGGCTCATGTGTTGCTGGGCTCCCTCCGATCGAGGTCCCTTGAGTGGTTGATGGCTACTCGATGGTCGCTGCTCGAGCGTTGTTGTGGGCTCGGCAGGTGCCTCCTTTCTTCTGGCCACTTAGACTTCTTCCATGTTAATATATTTCGTGGCCCTCCTGAGCAGATGGTCGAAATCCCTTGGCGGCTTCTAGATGAGTAACCGGAAAAACTCTCCTTCGGTGAGGCCTTGGGCGAAGACGTTCACCAATACTTCTGTAAAAATTGAGAAAACATTCATGGCCACCTGGTTGAAGCGCTGGACGTAAGCCCTCAGTGCCTCCCTGGACCCTTACTTCAAGGAGAACAGATTGACGCTAATCTTCTAGTGGCGGCGACTACTGGCGAAGTGGTGTAGAAACGCCGCTCGGAAGTCCTTGAAGTTGTGGTTTGATTCGTTCGGCAATCTCTTGAACCAACGTTGTGTTAATCCGGAGAGGGTGGTAAGGAAGACCCGACACTTAACCCGTCGGTGTACTGATAAAGTGTGGTCGCGTTGTCAAACTTGGCCAAATGATCGTCTGGATCGGTAGTTCCGTTGTATTCTCCGATCGCCAGTGGGGTATAGTGCCTGGGTAGAGGGTCGTCCAGAATCCCCTATGAGAATTGTTGATTAATCCGCTCGGGGAATCATCATCCCTTGGTGCCTTCCCCTTTCGTGCATCCCGAACAAGTGCGTCATTCAAGGAAGACTCCCGGTCCTTGTCCGCTTGACCCTGTTCCTCTGATGGAGTCTGGAACAACGCTTGATGAAAGGGGATCGACGCATTGGGTGCCTCCCCATATGGGGTTGTTGCGTTGATTGGATGTAGATCGAGTCCTGCTCTATAGAACAAGCAACGTCAGTACCGAGCCAAAGAAAGGGTCCTCGGCGTTGGCCCTCCAATGCTCAAGTCAATCACAGGAACTATAGAGGAAAGCGAAATAATAGTAACACAAGCACAAATAGTGAATAACGCGTACCTCCATTGGTGTTTGACCCTCCTTTATATAGAGCCCTGATGGCCGATGTGCACGCTCCTTGAGGCATGAGCATGTTCTCCAATGTGTCCTATGAAAGAGCCTGTCAAGAAAGTGTCTCTGACACCATACCTTAACAGGGCATGCATATCCCTGACAAGACAGTAGAAGCTTCCGGCGTACGATCCGTCTGTCGACTATGCCTCGTGTCAGCGACACTATCTCCCAAAAGAATATCAAGAGATATAACAATGGTCCTACTGCTTGGCCGAGCGGGGTAGCCTCTCGGCCGAGACTTCTCCGCTCTGTCGGCCTCAGCTGCTCTCCCTTGCAGTAATTGGGCATAGTAGCTTGTCCCTCCCGATCAAACAAGCTCTTCGGTCTCCTCAACGTCCTACTGCTCTGCATTGAGCGTATGACGATCTTACCGTATTATCCCTAACTGGACGGTGGCCCACTCCGTCCGAACATTGTAGTCTCTTGCTGATCGGACACTGATTGCCCTGACCGACCTTACTAAGGTCCTCCGCTCAGCCACCGTAGGCAAGCCCTTTAACACCCTGGTTTTGACTACCTTGACTTTGACCTCTACCTCAATATTATAGCCCATATTGTGCTATATTTTGCATAAATATATATATATATATATATATATATATATATATATATATATATATATATATATATATATATATATATATATATATATATATATATATATATATATATATATATATATATATATATCTTTAATCAGTTGGATTAGAAAGCTCAAATCTAGATCATTATCCATATGGACTCCTTCAATAATTTTTTAAATTTTATTTTAAAATATATTATATATATTTATGTTTCAAAATTTTAGGATTTAAGAGAAGGATTCTGTTGAATTTGAGCCAATAAAACTTTTTCTCTATGGTTTAAACTTCTCTTTTGAGTTGTACTGTTCCAGATTAAAAATTTTAGATACTCAGTAGTATATTATATATATTTAGGTTAGGTTTTCAGATTTTAGAATTTAAGGATTAAGTTATAATGGATTTAAATTAATAAGATTTTTTTCTAAAGTTTAGATTTTTCTTTTGGGTTATAGTATTTAAGATAAATAATTTTACTATAAGGATTCACATAATATAATATATATTTTTAAAAGATATTTTTTTAAAAAATAATTTTTAAAAATTAATAAAAAAAAATTAAAAAAAAAAAACAAAAACATGGAGTCGGGACATCTAGATTAAATCCTAATGCTCTCATACTTATAGAATTATGGAGAAGAAATTGTTCTTCGACAATCCCAATGCTCACAAAAATGACTTCAAAAAAACCACTTTCCCAGTTCCCCTACAAAATGGTGCAGGAAGAAACATCACCAAACTACAATTACTCATCTTTGTTCAATTGACCATGAACCAAGTTTAAAATAAAGCTCCTCTGTTAATGTTTCAGGGAATATTTTTCTATAAGTTCCTTTTTTTTAAGTTGTGAAAAAAACACTGTTGCATCTTGAAATTTTTGAAAAAACAAACTGCTTCCAAATCCAAACTGTCTGATTCAAAGGAAAAGCTGAGATGGAAGGACATTCTTTTCAAGCTTCTAACCAAACTTGTAATAAATCCAAAAGGATGAAGGAAATCTACACAAGCATGGAAAGTATAAGCTCCCACTACTAAAACATTGAATTTGCATGAAACGTATCTTACAAGAATAAGTCCAAAAATACATTCAAGAAAAAAAATCACCAACAATAAAATATTCTACATTCTTGAATTTATCCCTAAATGATCTATAACTACTGTAAATTGGATAAAAATGTCAGGATGACGATGTTGAAAGCGTGACTGAAAACATATGAAATACTTTGCACTCGTGGCATGACTTGCGCATTAAATGTCTGACCGACTAAGTTAAAAAATTATACAACATCAGGTCTAACACAACTAAGGGTTAAGTAGGAGATGCTAGTTGAGAGGGATCGTATCATCTAATGAAACAGAGACATAAAGATGAAGACAGGTGTAATCTATGATAAAAATGACATGAAACAACATTTGGCATGTTAGAAACCATAGAGGCAATTCACATACATAATGTTTAAACACAGGCAGGTTTGAGATCATCTTCCATTTGCTTACATTACAGAACCATGGCATACATAAAAAAGAAACCTAAAGTTCCATTTGAAGACCTGGACATTACCGTTCTCATACGAATGACCAGTTCACGAACATGAAAGCTAAACAATAGGGCAAGTCTGCTTCGTTCAAGACCTTCCAAGCTATGATTTGTTCGTAAGATATCGGCCTCCCCATGCTTGAAGTGCAGATTCCAGCAGGGAGGTAAGCAAAGCCCTGAAAAAAAATATAGTAGAATGGTTTAGAAAGGTCTTAGAACAACAGCTATGTATGAACCAGGCAGGAAATTTTAGAAGATTTCAGAAGCCACCGCCGGCCTACCTGTTGCATGATCTTGGGGAATTCTGCATACAGTACCTTCCTGCTATTGTCATCAAGAACCTTGTCTAGTGTTATGTCCTGCAGAGCTACTAGTGTAGTTTCTAGCATGTCGAGTCCTGCTTGGTTAGCAAAGTTGAAAATAGGAGGAACCTGCACGATGTAGGGATAATTTGATCGGGATATATTACAAGAAGTTGGACTCAAAGTTATAGTAAGAATCCAAAAGTGAAGTGCTTCATGTAAAGGTACAATGGTTGTTTAAGTAAATATAAAAAACAGTCACTTGCCTTCAAGGCACAACACATGATTGCATCCGAATGATGCCACAGACTCTTCAGACAAGATTCTTTGGTTTGAGCATCTGTTGGGAAGAGTTCTACTCCGGTGTAAAACCTGGAGATTTTTTTTTTCATTGTCCAGGTGATAATGAATATCAATGAAAATGGATGCACAGTAAACCAAGACAGAAAAAAAATCTATAGCATTTACAAAAACACATGCAGAGATCTTGCATACAATGCATGATGGATTTCAAATTTCTAGCAAGCTAGAAACACCAATTTCAACTGTTGACTAGAAGGGGAGCCTTAACAAAATGGTAAAGTTGATGTTGTGTGACCTGTGAACACATATTCAAGTCACAGAAACAACCTCTTGCAATGTAGGATAAGATTGCATACAATAAACCCTTCTCCAGACCCCGCATTGGCGGAAACTTCATGCACCGGATTGCCCTTTTTTTAATCACAACTTTTTTTTTAAAAAAACACTATTTTAATTTTTTTGGTTCCCCATCCCCAACCCCGACATACAAAAAAAACATTAAAAAAAAACAACACTGCACCTTAGTTCAAAAAGAATCCACCATCCATCAAATTTTAATTCCTAACATAAACCCCTCGTCTAAAAGGCCATCTTTTAGTCAATGTGTACCAATTTCATATTATTTTACTAGCAGCATTACTTGCAATCTACTTAGATTGACAAAATGATTAGAAAAATCAGTGTAGTGAGATATATGAGAGATGTTGATGTTAGGGGTATCTACAGGCCAAATACTAACAAACAAATAAAAAATATTCTTAAATGCATATGACTTAATGAGTATCGGCCACACAAGAATGTTATCGAACCCTGACATGTACTCCCATCCATAATCATATTACCATGTTCAAAGGAGATTTGAATTCCTTTCCTAAATACTTTCAAAAGCATGAATAGAGAATTAAACATCAATTAATAAATATCAAAAACTTTTTGATGGCCACTGGAATCTAAACATTTTTCTTAGTTCGTTAACTAACCTAGAAAATAATTATAACTTGTATGACATCACAAACCACCATGCACAAGCATGGTTTCTTGAAATAGCACTTCAGATCCTCAGAAATATTTGCTTCGTGAGAATCGGGCATAGCATATTCATGCACTCTATAATGGCCCACTTGCTAGTAAAGTCAGGTCAAAACCCTCAGAGAAATTTGCCTAGTGAGAATAGTTCCTAGCATATACACGCACTCCATAATGGTTCTATCGGTCTGAAATAGCATATATATGAAATACAAACTGTAGTCTTAAGCACAGTAAATTAAGTACCTGTAACTTCGAAAAATCCAGCCTGTCAGTGCATGGACTTCAGGTGAACCAAGGGTGTGTCTTGCCCCTAGACTAGAACTCAGACGAGAAGGTGCAATTGCCATAGCAACTCTTTGAACTGATGCTACCACGCTACGGACATATTGCCGTGCCATTTCAGCCACATTATCTTGAAGATGATTCTCAAATGTGAATTGAAATGCAATTGTCAAAACTGATCTCGAGTTAATTGCATTGCAAGCAGTTTCATTTTCACTGCATGCTGCAGTTCCAGAACCAGCCTCGAGTGTAGATGCCAAGTCAAGGGTTCGAGTAGCTTTTGGAGAGTCCTGTGCAACAAATTTAGATAGCCAATTTAAGTAGAACGACATAAAGTGAGCATCTGTGCATGCTTACAAGGTACTCCCCAGATAAATGAAAAAACAAAGAAATAACACCAAGTAAAAAATAGGTAAAATGATGAGGTAAAAAAATCTTGAATAGAAAATATAATTATCTAAGTTTGATTATAAATGGTGAAAACCTATAATATAAAACTTTGGACGACTAATTTGCAAAAAAAAAAAAAACAGAAATTCAAATCTGCATACTTCTTTGGGATCCAACGGCATTATACGGAAACCAGAAGCTAGAAGAGGCGTTTCAACAGCAAAAGTTTCATCAATGGGTGCAAAAACAAGCTGTGCGCAAGCACCTACTGCATTTTCACCGATACCACAGCAAAGCTGCCAATAAGAGAAGCAATAATTGATGGTGAGATATCGAAAAAGTAGAATTTCATGATAACAGAAAACAAAGGATTTTTTTTAATTAGTTCTTTGATCTAGCATTTAATCTTTAAAACTGACTGTCTTAATATCTTCAATTCGATCATGGACAGGGTGGTTCACCCATGCAAGCAAGACACAATCTTCAATATTGATGTTCAAATATTTTCAAGCTTTTCCTTCATTTATTAGATTTATAAGAGAAGGATAAGAAAATAATCTAATCTAACACAGTACGTAGAAATCATCTCAATTCAAAACTACATGTGGAGAAAATCATATTAGTAATCCTTTTTAATGTTCATTTTCTGAGAGACAAACCTGTAGAAAGTTGACGCTTCTAGATAAAACTCCATCTTGACTAAACCCATGTTCTACAAGCCTGACTACCTCCAGAGTCTACAATCAAGGAAAGTGTAAATTGTCCACACAAACTTGCATTAGTAATAAACATATGCAAATATTGTTCTTGATCAAACTATCTTACCTCATCCTTTTCAATGGTGTGAGCAAGTGGAAGTATAACCTGATTGCCTGAAAAATCACTGCCATCCCTCACAGCAGGAACTGAATATGGGCTAGATCTCAATGATACAGCAGAATAGGCATCAATACCAAAGTCTGCCCATTCAGAACGATGCTCCCTCAAAAAGCAAACTAATAAAGCTGGTGGAACATTCTACAACAAGGAAGCAAGATATTTTAATCTTAAGAAACTGTCTCCTAAAAACATTGAAGCCTCAAGTAAGACAAAAGGCTACCTGTAATAACATTGAGGCTTTTGCACATAGGATGCCACAGCCAAGGGAAGAAAACCTTGCTGAAGAGTTGATATGAGATCCCTGAAGTTTGTTTGGACATGAGTTGATGGCAATGGTCACATCCTCAATGCTAGCATCGCTACTTATAAATGACCATCCATCATCAGCAAAACCATTTACAGCATCATTGAAGCCTCTGAGATTCAGACAACGTGATGTTTACTAATAAATTCATGAAAGATTGAACATGTATGCAGACGTATATTTGTTACAGAATGTCAAGAAAGAGTTAGTAACCTGCTCAGTCGCTGAGTGAAATTCCTCAATACAGCAGGTTGATGTCCCCCACCACCACCAACTTCACTTCCAGTCTCTTGTGAAATTTGTCTAATGTGCCGTAGTGCCTATCCAAGACATCTCAATATGTGAAATATATAAAACATAATTGACAATGTTTAATGACGAAATAAGACTTACAGCAAGTGTCGTCTTTTGAGCTAGGACTTTGGGTGATTCATATAATGGTCTAATAACCTCAGGCACACTAGAAGCCTAAAGCAGACAAAAAGAAAATGGTAATGGCGACAAGATAAAATATCTTCCAACAAGAAAATATAACTCAGACCAAGAAACCCACGTCCATATCAACATGATCGACGATGTAAATCATTGAACCACCTCCCTCACAAGGGCGAATAAGATAGCCACTGGGAAGCATCTCAGCTCTTACAAATACTGAAGTAGTTGGGCCAACAGGACCACCAGTTGCAGGATTTAATGATCTTTCACAAACCTAAAAGGAGACACAAACTTCTAAGTGGTTTATATTGTTAGTGTTATTGCAAAAAACTTAAGTAAATTTCCCTGGTATTGAAGGCACTAGTTCAAATGGCTCAATGGCATTGAGTTCATACCACCAGACTTCCATCTTCAAGACCAGTAGTGTATCTGAGAGTCCAAAAGTCACGTGCTGGTGCCAAAGTAGTAGGAGCATACGTCTGAAAACAATTAAATAAAGGTTATTTAAACTCACCTAAACATATTTAATTACCAAAAACTGGTATTTGGAGAACAGAAAAGACCTGCATGTACAAAAGCTCAATATTCCCTCCATTTCCAGTCGGAATTACTGTGAGAACATCAAGGCAACGACACTCATGAAACCAAGAAGTACGATCTTTAAGAAGCTCCACAACCTAAAATTAATAACCTACTATTAGTTACAATGAAAAAGACATTAGAACTATTCAAATACGATATTGGCAGTAACATATCTATCATAAGAGGAATCTCAGTTCTGCCTTTACCTTAGTGGGTTCTAGACTCACAAGACCACAGGCACGAGCTGCTACACCATTAGAATTGTGGGAAACAGCAACAATTCCAATAGAATCCGGACCAGGCTGTAAATAAAATGAAAATAAATCAGCTCCATAGAGTCAAAATTGGACACTATATCCCAACACATAGCAGTGGTTTGCATTAGCATCACCTTCATTCCAACCATCTGAACCCAATCGACAGCAGTTCCTGTAGCCTTTGAAAGGAACTCTGCCAAGGTCTCCTCCGCAATAGCAAGCAAACTTCAACGGATATTTCCAGAAAATCGATGTTTAGAAGAAATAAAACAAGTTATGTCGATTAATAAATCATAACAGGAAGTTTTTTTTTACCCAGCTGGGTTGTTGGCATCTCTTTGTGGATGCTGAGGTGTTGGATTTTTTTGGTTTGGCCGCTGACCACTTGTCACTACAGATTCACAACTGGTATCTGTGGTTGTTGCAGATGCCTAAATATTTTTCAAGAAAACTGAGTAATGAGTAATATGTATGTCCATGATGTCAAAAAGACAACTGACAAATAGATATGCTTGCAAGATATGCAAGACAAAAACTTATACTAATTATCATGCTCCAACCAAAAGTGCATAAAACAAGTACAAAATGAAAGAAGCAGCAAAGTTAAATGGGTAGATTAATAACTAACAGTAATCCAAAAGTTCACAGCCACAATGCAAAGGTAGATGAACCATAATAATAAATCTCACAAAACATGTTTAAAGCAAAAAAGTGACAAATTCAGAAACACAATGAGGTGTTAGAATTTCAAAACAAAAACACCTAGAAGATCCAAAATGATCTAATGAGAAAAGAACAAAACGGTCACCAACAAAAAACAATTATTCCATGCTAAACAAGAAATAGCCCGAGAAGAATTGAGATTCCAAATTGATAATCATACATTGTGCAGCTGTTGGCGCATGTAGCCATTGTCATAAACAAGTTGAGACACCTGCTTCTGCAACCGATCATTCTCCTCCATCAGCAATTTGTTCATTGCAGTCAGCTTTCTGTTAACAGCTTGGAGCCGAGAAGCCTCTTTCTTTTGTTTTTCACGACATCTACAAGTGAATTACAATAAGCACATAATAGATTGCCATGTTGATCAAAATACGAGCAATAAAGGAAGAAAGTCTTCCCAATGACCATAATCGCTCATTTACTTCATTTACTAAAATGAAAATTGTTGCCAAAATAACTCAAGATACCAATCATAATAATAGGCGAGGGTACAATTTAGAAAGCAGCAGCCGAGAGATTATGGTATCTAGCTTATTTTTTAGTAGGTTCAATAAGGCGGAAGAGCAGGCAACAATATAAGAAACCCATTTATAATCTAAGTTAGCATGAGAGCACCATCAATCCAAAGACATCACCATAAAAGGAATATTGAATAAGCAAACGAGTCAATGAATAATAGGACAAAGTAATCAACTGATTGATTGACTTCTTGGCCAAGTACCAAAGGATACACCACATTCATCAAATTAATCTACAAGAAAAAATACATATTATACAGAATATTCATGATCTTCGCACAGTCACTCCATAAACCTTAGCACTCAGGTAGCATAACTAGTAACAAAGTAATAAAAGCAAGGCATAATTACTCAGTTTTATTGTGCAACTTCGCATGGCATTTTTTCCCAATGGGTAAAAATCATTCTCCTTTTCTATTCCTTTCCCTTTCTTTCTCGAACAAGGGGGAAAACTTCCTTTGAAATAAAAAAATGCAGCCATAGCATACATTTCGAGCAATCCCAAGCACCGGAACTTTTTCTCAAACACGACCAGAAACCAGACGTAACAGAAAATTTTCATTTTTATGTAAATGGCGCCAAGTCTAAATGGTAAGAACCTGAAACTCCAAAGACATCTACACCAAAGACATCTACAGTCAAAAAATCTTCCTTTTCCTTACCTACGATTCTGGAACCAGACTTTGATCTGCTTCGGCTCAATGTTGGACAGAATAGGGCACTCCCTTATCAGCTGCTGCCGCTTAATAGAACTTGGCTTGGGGCACTCATTGTACACCCTCTCCAGAGCTTCCACTTGCTCCGGCGTGTACCTGACGTACTTCCCCCCGTCCACTGCTAGCTTCTGCCCCTTACCTAATACAACCATCGCCATCTACCCTCCCAAAGACAGAAAAAAAAAACCCTAGATTTGCTGACAAACAACCAAGAGAATGCAAACCCTAGAACAGCACGAACTCCCTCTTCTTCCAGCTCGTAACTGGAAGGAGAGAAGCGTCAAAGAAATCCCGCATCGGAAGCCAAAAGCCCTCGTCACTAGCGCCGGTAGAAACGCAATAAAGAACGATTGGCCGAGCGTCAGTCCTCACGGCTCAGTTTTCTTTCTCTCCTCTCTCGAAGCGGCCATAGTGCTGGGAGAGCACTGAGGTCTCTTCTTTTTATTAGCTCAGCAGAAAGCTTTTATTTTAATTTAATTTATTTTTTAAGGCTTTTTCCATATGTAAAAAGGCCCCCTTAATTCTACAAAATTTGTGTTTGGTGCTTCAAAGTGAAATTTCAGATGCAACCTCTACTATGTATAAATTTAGCCTACTAATTTTGAAAAAATCGGTTTAATCTCATAAAAAAATTTACTTGTTATCACGGTAAATACAACGGTATTTTGTAACGGACGGTTCTACCGTTTAACATCTCAGATTTATTATCTTATTAAAGAAAAAATATCTTACAATGTACTGTAATTAATGAGGGGCTAAGATGTGTACAATTTTCGATCACATTTAAGAGGTGTCAAAATCGGTCAATTGAGTTGTGTTTATCTAGTGTGGTTGGTACGTGGGGCAAGATGCTGCTCGTCTTATTTCATGCTTGGCTGTGTTTATCATGGCTCGAGGCATCACACTTGCTCACTTAACGTGGGTCTGATTCGTAGTTAGGATAACATAATAAAAATAAATACAAAAATTATATAGCCTAATTTTTTTTATGGAAGATGAAAAAACAATTCACATTAATTTCTTTCAATAGAACAGGCCCAACCTATTATAAGATTTCTATTTACTTAGATTCTTCGTTTATATATATATATATAATTCATATGCTTGAATCTATAATTCATATGCTTGAATCATTTTTTAATGCCCGTGCACTCAATCGCTCATACGCATCGCGTACGGACGGATGTAGAGGATATCAATTTTATATAAATGATAGTGTCTGCGAGATAGACACGCTATATTGAGGTATCTTAAATATCTGTTCTCTTCTTGATTAGAAATCAAGGAATAAAAATTTGGAAAGTATAGAAATAAAAGAGAACATTCTTTTATACTTTAGGGCTTAGACCATATCTAGTCAGATGTAGAGTAGCTTTAATTTAAAATAGAGGGATCAAAGATGATAATAAAACTTTAGATTGAAATATTCTTGTTTTACTTCACTTTAACTCCCTATTTTTTATGGGAGAAAAATTAGGTATCATCTTTTGCTATATTATTTTTTTTACCGTAAGAATTTTTCAAGTAAATCCTTTGTGCAATATAATGGTATTTTTTTTCTTTTTTTATTATGACATTATGCCACTAATTGTCGTATCCAGATGAAGTTGATTCTACATTAATCTATGATGTTTATGAATATATTGTATCTGAAAAGCTTGGCGAAACTAATTGATTATTTGAAAAGTGGAGAATCAATCGACTAACAAATTAGCTTATATTATGATCATGAGGTGGACACGTATGATGAGTCTTATTCACCACGCGATACCAAAACTAAAGGCATCTTTAATGGGGAATGCTAGCTTGAGAATTTGTACGAGGGTGAGACTAATTATATATATTAGTATATGTTGAGCTCCCCCACAATAGTAGAGAACCATCGAGTAGAGAGGAAAGAAAATTGAGATATATCGAAAGAAGAGAGATGAGGAAAAGTTTATCATGGTTTGACGATAGAACTACTTCATAAAAGACCGAAACTCTCAATTAGATTAGATTTATAGTTACTATGATTCTATTTTTATAGCTCAACTCGTATATAATATATTAGACTTAAATACCTTGTATAGAAGGAATTATCTTAAAATTTTGTAATTCCCATAATTGCTCGACACTTTCAACACGGGGCACTACCTGGTCGTGTCCGGTGGCATGGTCGTATCCGTGTAAACAGACTCGGACATGACCAATCCGTGTTCTATGGTACGGTCATGCCCCTGCTTCTTTTATTGCTCCAGAATGGAACACAGCCCGTCCGTGCTCCTCACAACACTCGTGCCCGGCATGGCGTCAATATGAATTATCTCTAACAACCTCCACAATAGTGAATATCCATCTTGGTGAATATCTACTGCTTCGGAGAAGCACTGGCATCTGGGAAGACCTCTTGGAATGTTGAGTTCGGGTTGCACCTCCTCTAGCAACTAGAGAAATTGATCAAGTTTAAGCTGTGCTTGAATTTCTCTGTTGCAACTTGTTTTGTCAACATATTTGCAACATTATCAGAAGTGACTTTCTTAAGTATAATTTTTCTAGGAAGAAATTAGCATCTAAATATTGTGAAATTTCACATCAATATGTTTGATTCTCACATGATACACTTAATTCTTTACCAAACAGATAGTGCTCTGGCTATCAAAATATAACTTAACTGGATTTTGTTGAACATTCAGTTTCCTGACCAACCATGTAAGCCACAATACTTCCTTGGATGCTTCAGCTACTATCATGTACTCTGACTTAGTAGTGGGCAACGCAACTGTGTTGTATCATAGACTTTCAATAGATAGGTCCTCCTGCTATACTAAACACATACCCTATAGTAGACCTTCTATCATCTATATCCCCTATATAATATGCATCCACTTATCTTGTAACTGAAGAATCTCCTTGTTGTCTGTTGAACATGATATCATAATTTGTAGTATTCCTCAAATATCTAAAAATCCACTTGATTGCATCCTAATGTTGTCGACCGTGATTTGAAATAAACTTGCTCATCATACTAACAGCTTGCATCAAATCAAGTTTTGTGCAAACCATAACATACGTCAAACAAACCAACTGCACTGGCATGGGAAATCTTTGACATGTATTAGATCTCCTCATCCATTCTTGGGCATTGTGCAAGAGATAATTTGAAATAATGCACCAGAGATGTACTGACAGATTTCAATTTCTCATGTTGAATTTGTCAGACACCTTCTCAACATAACTCTGTTGAGATAGTCATCATCCCCTAGAGACTCGGTCTCTATGTATTTCCATCTCAAAAATCTTCTTGGCTGCATTAAAATCGTTCATGTCAAATTTCTTTCTCAACAACTTCTTCAACTTATTGACCTCAGTTAAACTCTTCGTAGCAATCAACATAAAGTAACAAAAAGATAAGTTAATCATCATCAAGGCTGCTCACATAAATGTAGCAGTCACACTCACATCTCTTGTATCCATTCTAAACCATGTAAGAGTCAAAATGCCTATACCACTGTCTTGGAGATTGCTTTATCCCATAAAGGGAGTTCTTCAATTTACAAACCAAGTGCTCTTGCTCGCGTTGACTAAATCCTTCTAATTGTGATATAAAAATTTGCTCATCTAAATTACTATGAAGAAATATTTTTTTCACATAAATTTGCTTCAACTATAAATCATGATGCGCTACCAAAGCCAACACCATCCTAATTGATGTATGTCTAACCACCACAGAAAATATCTCATCATAGTCAATCCCCTTCCTATGTGAGAAACTCTTTGTTATTAATCAAGCCTTGAACTTCTCCTCCTTTTTTGAGATGACTTTTTTCTTCTTGTATACCCACTATCTTATAGCCATCTTTCCTTCATAAAGTTCCATCATATTCCATGTTTGGTTTTATGCAAAGATTTTATCTTCTTCACCATAGCACTCATCCACTTGTCATTTTCTGAGTTGTGTACTGCCACCTTAAAAGTAGTAGGACCTCTACTGCTTGTGATGAGTGCATAAGAAACCAAGTTCTCAAAACAATACCTCACAAATGATTTGATTGTGTGTCTGGTCCTATCTTCAGCTATAGTATGATGCTTGATGTGCTTTCAACTATCACCATTAGAATCATGGATTTCTTGTCCCCTCGGGATGATATAGTGACTAGCGCACGATGTGTTGCTACCATGAGGTCTATGGTTCGAATCTCGGTATAATCGAGGTAAATGTCTCCCTCATGTGTCAATCACTATTCCAAAGGCTAGTAGTCACCCATGATTTATCTCCTCCGTGTTGACCCTGAGACCGGTTAGCGGGGGCTGGGGGCGAGCGTAGCCGCCTTTTGCCACCATGGATTTCTGGCTTCGCATGCATAACATCCTTGCTATTGTTTTCTGATATTTTGTTTCTCTTCCTCTTGAGTACGTTGTAACATGTATCTTTCATCAAATACCACATTTTTGTAGACAACACTTTGTTTGCCTTCAAAACCCAAAGCTTGAAGCTTTCACCCCTTTCTGATAACCTAGAAAGATACACTATCTAGACTACGCATCCAACTTTAATATGTCTTCACTAGAAGTGTGCATGCAGGCTGGACATTCAAATACTCTCAGACTTGAGTAATCAACCAGATTTCCTATCCACACATCCTTCGAAGCTTTTGTCTTCCAGTATTGCCCTCGGTGATCAATTTATCAAGAAACATATCATGTTTACTGCCTTTGCCGAAAATTTTTTCACAAGCCCTACAATCAATTTAAGACATCGGGCTCTCTCAATTATTGTCATATTCATCCTTTCTACTACATCATTTTGTTGTAGTGTCCTACAAACCATGTTGCTCATAAAATTATTAGACTTTAAATTTGTATGCTCAGTATTATTATCCGATCTAAGACATTTGATATTTCTTCCAATCTAGTTTTCTACTTCAGTTTTCCACATCTTGAACTTTGAGAATGTTTCTAACTTATGACGCATAAAATACACTCGGACTTTTCGTGAGTAATCATCGATGAAACTTACAAAATACACATGTCCTCCACATGATGTTACAATATTTGTCAGTCCTAAAAGATTTGTATAAATTAGGGGTGCAAACGAATCGAGTCAACTCACGAGCTTTTGAGCCGATTTGAATAATGTTTGATTCACATTCGAAATTATCGAGCTCAAACCGAACTCAAACATGTTCAATAATATTTTCGAGCCAAATTTGAATCTATAATAATTTGTTAGAGTGTTCATGAGCTGCTTACGAGCTTTTATTTAATTTATTATATATTTATTTTTTATATATATAACTTAGTAATGGTTAATGGGTTATATTCTACTGGATTATTGGGTTAATGGGTTAAAGGGTTAAGTCATCACCCTTCCATTACTATTTGCACCTTTTACTAACCGTATAAGTTTATAACCTAATAACCCTAACATTTACAAACCCTAGCCCTACTTTGAGCCTTCAACACCGCCGCTGCAAATATCAACAAGTGGAAGGAGGTTAAAGGTGACTAGTCGACGACAAAAAGCTGACAATAGAATCACGTTGAGGACTCGAGGTCGTGCGATCGTGCTTCTAGTGGTCGAGACCTCAGGATCTAAAGAGTGGAGATCATGAGCAAGCTTCTTTCTCTGCCTTGATGTTCTTCATCAAGGAAAATCTGAAACGTAAGTTCCTTCTTTCTCTTCTCAATCTCTTTTTTTTTGTTGAAGTATAGGATTACTCTCGCATCATTCTTAGTTTTTTTTCCTTCTTTTTTTTAGCAAACATTACTTACTGTTTATTTTAATTTGTATATTCATTTTATTTCTTGATGAAATAGAAGTTATTCATGTGATCATGCTTCTAGTGGCCGGTAACTTGAGATCTAAAGAGTGGATACCACACACAAACTTTTTTCTCTACCTCAAGCCCTCAACGTTCTAATGAAGGGAATCTGAAAAGTAAGTTTCTTTTTTCTCTTCTCAATCTATCTCTTTTTTTTGTTGAAGCATAGAGTCTCCAACATCATTCTTAGTTTTTTTGTTTTTTCTTTTAGAAGAAATTACTTCTTGTTGTTTTAATCTACCTGTTCATTATTTCTTGAAGAAATAGAAGTTGTTAGATATTATTTTCAGTGAGATAGTATTAATTTTGATAACTTTTCAAGTTTACAATTTTGCACATTTAAGTATAGTAATGTTCGTTTCCATGAAATTTATTTGAGAACATTTATTCCTTGATCTTGAATATATGTTAATTTCATAGGATAATTTCTCTTTAAATTTTCAAATAATATGATTGATTCTACTCTAACAACAAATTCATCTATTTCAGCTTCGTTAGATTCGAATGAAATCCTAGAACATATAAGAGATAAAGGGGATAATATGAATAATAATGAGACTGAGGATGATAATTTAAGTCCTAAGTTAAAGAAACAAAAGAAATCTCGTGTATTTTTAGAAATGATTGAGATTGAGGATCCAAAAGGTGATAAATATAAGTGCAAGCATTGTCAACTATTCCTTGAAAAAATGAAGTTAGGTACTACAACACACTTAAAACGACACTTGGATCATTGTGCTAAATACTTAAAGTCTTAAAAGAAACTTGAAGATACACTCAAACAACAACAACTATTGTTAGGATTCAAAAGTGTTGATGCAACTATGTCACCTTTGTTACATGATGGAAAATTTTGTATGGAACACATGAAAGAAGTAGCTGCTCATGGATTTTAATGCATGAACATCTATTTACATTATTAGAAGAAGAAGGTTTTAATATGTTTTGAGGATGCGGAATGCTTAAGTGGATTTATATATCATGAACAATAGGAAAAAAAGAATTGTTTTGCAATATATGAAACTGAGTAGAAAAATTACATAGTTTGCTAAAAAATATAACAAATATTAACCTCATGAAAGATTTATGGAAGTCAAAAAATAGAGTACATGGTTATCACCTCCAAGCCACCAACCAAGGCACCTTTGATGAACCAAGGTGCCTCCAAGTTGTCATATCAAAAAAATGAATGTTTCGATAAGGATAAGTCTTATCCAACTGGAGGTGCCTCTAAGTGATTTGAGATACCTCTAATGCCACGTCAGCCAACTGTCACTTGTGACAAGAATGCTATAAATAACACCATAGAGTTAAGAGTTCAAATAAACATGTTCTTAATCTTCTACATTCACTATTCTTGTACTCAAGTGTTATAAGGGGCTACTCCGTCTCCGATCTTGATCAAAGAAGGAGTTCTTTGTTAGTAAGATTTCTATTATCTTGGATTAACAACTATTTAGGGTTTAATCAAGTAAATCTTGTCTTCTTACTTTATTTTTATGATAACTGGCTTTAATTAACTATGTATCCTTGCTATGCTAGAAGCAAGAGGAACAGTAATTTGATTTACATGTCATCTTTTCACCCCCTCTAGCCGGTCCATCCGATTCTACAAGTGGTATCAAAGTCCAACTGCTTTAGAAGGATTAACTATTAGCTAAAGCAATAGGAAGATGGTTGAATTAAGCATTCATCTATCCAAGTTCGAAGGGGAGTTCATGCTTTAAAAACATAAAATGGAGGTATTCTTTAAAACATATTTTGATATTTTATTAATAATTAAATATGATTTTGAAATACCCAAGGATGAGGATGGAGAAGAAAAAGAAGAGTACCAATGGAATAAGAAGCAGCAAATCGAGTTTATGATGAACGATAAAGCCAAGTTCCACTTTCTGAGCATACTATCGTCCTAATAAGTCAATTGGATCTACGCCTACGAGTCAGCCAAAGAACTTTAAGAAGAATTCCTAGAGCTACATGAAGAAACAATAGAGGTCAAGCTAGCAATACGAGATTTACTCAAAAATTAGCTCAACAACCTCCAGATGAAAAAGGGAGAAAAAGTTGCACAATTACATGTCAAGTTAAAGGAGCTCATCACTAGACTCAACAACCTCGGAGAAACGTTCTCAAATCGGGATGCACTTCGATATGCATTAAATGCATTTTCTAAGACTCCAGATTGGACATCTATAGTAGACTCCTACTATATCTCCAAGGACCTTGAGATAAGTAGCGTAGAAAGTATGTTTTCAACTTTAAAATTACACGAGTCTCGTTGTATAATACTACTAAAAGAAAAGGACTCTAATAAGAACCTAGCACTAAAAGCGAAGCAAAACAAACTAGATTCAAACACATCTCTCGATAAAGACCAAGAAGCTTATGCTCTAAGAAAAATGCATAAATTTTTTAAAACTAACAACTTTATAAGAGACATGCCACAAAGCTTCTACGAAGAAAGGATAAAAGAAGAGTAAGGTGCTACAACTTCAATGAAGAAGGGTACATTAAGGACTATTGCCCCAAATTAAAAAGTATGAGAAAAGAGAAAGCAAAAGGATCCAAGAAGAAGAATATCAAAGTAACATGGAGTGAGTTATCATCATAAGAGTCCGAGATTGAGAAATACGCTGGACTAACACTAATGGTAAGTCACCAAGAAGAAGATGAAGAAGTCACTTTGGAAGAGAGCATTAATAAAGGGAGAACATCTACCTACGAGTCCAACATGATAAGTGAGGTATGATTCTTATCCTCTGATAAAATGTATGATGCAATTAAAATGATAAGTAGATTTTTATGTAAAACTAGGACAAAATATATAATTTTAAAGAAAAACTATGCATGCCTACTAGAATATTTGAATAAACTTATGGTTGAAAATGCAAAATTAAAAGAGCAAATAGAAATATTAGAAAAGAACCATACATGCTCAAATTTCTTGCAACCTCTAAAAAGAAATTTTAGTTATAATGGAGGGCTTAATTGGTATGTTAGAAATCATAGAGGTCAAATTATAAAACTATCAAAAATAATATTCTTAGAAAATATCTGATCAATCTAGTGGATAAAAATTTATTTTGGGTTCTAAAAACATGCTTAGCCTATTGAATTGTCATTATGTGTATGCTAGAACTTAGTGTATTTGATTTTTTTTTCTTTACAAGCATTCTCTCCAATTTTAATTTGTTTTATATTTTTTGTGATAAATAAATATGTTATGTGTTGGTATAAAATTTTTGAGATTTTTTGACTATTAAATACATTTTTATAAATTTCATAACAAAAATTAAAATTTTTAAATTAAAAATCTTTCAGAGATTAATTTTTGGAAAAAAAAAATCATAGATAAACATTATTCTTCACATGTTCAGAAAAATTGACAAGTTATTTTAATGTATCAATCAATTTTCAAACATTTAATTTCAAAATAACTATTTCTGTAAAAATATTATTTTTGTTATAAAAAAATAGTTTTCTTGTAAACTTTTTTTAATGATCGAATTGATTCTGTTTGACATTAACAAAAATTTTCAGGACTTTTCAAACATTAAAAATAATTTTAACTTATTTTTGGCAAATTTGAGATTTAATTGTTAAAAATTATTTTATTTGTAAAATAATTATGGTAAAAATACAAAACCTTGGATCATCTGTTTACAACCCCTAGAAAATTGTCTCTTTTTTTTTTCTATTTATTTAACCATTTTTTATGTGATCAAAGGGGGAGAAATTATAGAGTTAAGTTAAGGGGGATTGGAATTTTTTTATTTGTACTTAATTGTAAAATTTATTATTTTAAATTATTTATATATTTTTTTGTCCTAACTTAAACTCGTGTTGATGCACATCAGAAAAGGAAGATTGAAAGTGTTGGTGAAGGGAACATCAGACGATCGAACCTGAGTTTTGATTATGACAAAAGGTTTAAAAGTGAAGTTGTCTTGTTATCTAACAAGTGTGGATGAGCTTGCAGGAAAGCCCTAAGTGCTCTTTGGTAAAAGTCCTAGTGGATTCTAGATAGGTGAAAAATCCTAGGGGGAGGTAACCCTAAGTCCTAGGGGGTGGTAACCCTTGGCAAGCGAAGTCTTGGTCCAGGGGATTGGGCAAAGTCTTGGCGGGTCAACCACTTTGGGCGAAATCCTAGAGTCGGAGACTCTAGGTGAAAATCCTGGTGGTCGTGGACTAGGTGAAAGTCTGGACGGGTCATGGAGCGGACGCCCAACATGAAAACCTAAAGTCTCAGGCACTGAGCAAAAGTCCAGTTGGTGTAGAGGACCGGTCTGACAAAAGGTAACTCTCCTAAGAGGAGTAAGTGAGGACGTGTTCCCCGTTGAGGGAACAGTAGGCATCGGTTCGACCTAAGATTTCCGGAGGAAATCTGAAAGTCAGAACTAGACAGTCCGAAGGTTATCAAAAGTTATATATTGCTTTACTATTATTTACTATTTATTTAACTCTATTTTGCAGGAAAACTAATTTTTATAGGTTAAAGTTTTGGCCTTGATCGACCGACCAAATTAGGGATCGGTCGACCGAACCTCCAAGCAAGCAAAGTAGATTTCCAGCCAGCTGATCGGGTTTGACCGAACCTCTGCTTCAGTCTGCCAAATCAAGGATAAGGATCGATGTGATCAGACCAGGTTGATCGGGTCAGCCAGCGAGGTCAACGGGATCGGTCGACCGAACAACGTGATCAGTAGACCGAACGAAGACTCATCCAAAGCTGAATCTGGACAGGAAGATGAACTAATTCAGGCAATATCGGTCGACCAATTAGCGACAAGTCAAACTTAATCCCAAGATTAATGGATCTGGATTAGGTCTGGATTGACTATTTAAGGAGGGCTTAACAAGTTGCTTCAATAATAATTCCAAGATCAAGAACGAACAATTGCTCTCTTCTACGCTACTCCGATAATCGGCGAACAACTTTTATTTCTAATATTGTCGGTAACTTTATTATATTGCAATTGTACCTAATATTTGTACTTATTTATGAATCTATAGTAATTGTCCAACAAAAGTGATCAACGATCGCGGGCCTTGGAGTAGGAATCGTCACAGGCTCCGAACCAAGTAAAATCAAAGGTATTAGCTTTGTTTTACTTGTTCTTTATTCTGTTGTGTTATTTTATGTTTTCCAAAATGAGTAAAACAACCACGAGTGTCATTCCCTCTAAATTTCTTTTTAAAAAAATTCACTTTCATTTTTTCATCATCAATCAAAAGTTGTGAAATAGTGCATTTTACAAAATTGTCATAATATTTGTTATTATTATTTTAGTATTTTCCTTGAAATTCGTACAATATTACTCGAGTAATTTCTTTATCTCCTACATTACTAATCCAAGACTAAGTCTTGGAACAAGTTTCATTGTTATTTCGTGTGCAAGTTTTATTTCTTAAATGGCCCACCAAGAAGGTTATAGCACAGCACGCCCTCCATTATTCTCTGACGAAGATTTCGGCTGCTAGAAGGGTCGAATGGAGTACCACCTCAAGACGCAAGTTGAGATGTGGATGATCATCCAAACTGGCCTTGTACTTCCACTCGATGGTACTAGAAAACTAGTATCATGCGAGAATTGGGAAACAAATTTGATAAAGAAGATCGAAGCCAACGCCAAGGCAACATGAACTCTACAATGCGGCATGATAAAAGAAGAGTTGAACAGAGTCGATCCATTTTCAAGTGCAAAGGAGTTGTGAGAAAAATTGATCGAGCTACATGAAGTAACTTCCGACACCAAGGTAAGTAAGCGTGATTTGATATTAAATAAACTATATAATATAAAAATACAAGAAGGTGAATCGACAAACCAACTCCATGCCCGGATCCAAGATCTGCTGAATGGCCTCCACGCGATCGAATAAAGAATGGAGAATCGCAACATAATCAGGTATGTGCTGAATGTTTTTCCAAGGAATACCTTGTGGGTATCAATGGTAGATGCTTACAAAGTATCCAAGGATCTTTCAATTATTAGATTAGATGAATTATTTTCTAATTTTGAGTTACACGAATAGACTAATGCATGCTCGACTAAGAAAGGTATTGCTTTGATTACAGGAACAAGCAGAACACAGGAACTAAAAATTAAACGCCGAACCAAATCGGAGCAAGAAGATGAATCAGACTTAGAAGAAGACAAAATCATCACCAAACTAGTCAAACTAGTTCGAAAAGCACTTAAGAAAAAGAAGATGACTCAATCAAACATAAAGGCCAAGTTTGAAGTTACCTGCTTCAGCTGCAACCAAAAGGGAAACTATAAGTCGGATTGTCCAAACCAGATGCAAAGAAGAAGGAATGCCTTAAAAGCAATGTGATCCAAATCCTCGGAAGATTCCGACGAAGAAGACGAGCAAACAAGCTTCCTTGCCCTACCGGTACAAGCTTACATTGTCGAAACCGAGTCCGAGTCCGAAACTGAAACGAAATCAGAAATTGAGTCCGAAAGAAGCCATGGATCCATATCCATTTCTAAATGGCCAAACAACATTGTAAGTTCTCTGTTCACTGGTACTCAAGTAGATGAATTATAAAATTTAATTAAATACTTATTAAAAAATTAGCCAAATCCAATCTCCAGATCAAGTCACTCTAAAAGGAGATAACAACCTTTAAGGAAGTGACTAACTCGAGTTCTTTGACTGAGCAAGTTCAAGAAGGAACCTCAACTCAAGTCCAACAACTTGAGGAAGAGAATTCCAATTTAAAAACTCAAGTCAAAGAACTCAAGGACTCATTGGAACGGTTCACTGCGGGTTCCAAGAATCTTGATTTGATTCTTAGAAAATAAAGAGTCGTATACAATCGATCCGGGCTTGGATACAAGGCTAACCGCAAGTTTAGATCTTATTTATCACTTGTTAACTGATTAAATAGAAACTTAATCCAAGCATGGGTCCCCAAGTCTAACTTGACTAATCAAGTTAGACTTGATCAATATTGGATCCCCAAAGATCAAATCCATTATCTTGATAGACCTTATCGAGACTATGATCCAGAGAGAGCCAATAAAAAGATCATTTTTATCATTAAATAAAATTGTCTGATGTTTAATTTACATTTTTTCCTATACATACTTAGATTAGGATAGATAAGGACTTAGGCTTGATCAACACTTGTTTAGTTAGACCAAGAATTCTCAGAAATAAAATTAAATATTTAATTTCTTTAAAAGGTTTTATCTAGAAGTGGTTGATGATCCAATACCCAAGAAGGTCTAATGCCTCGCCAAAGCCTGAAGCCAATTATTGAAATAAATATTTATTGAATAACTGTTAAACCTTGATCTAACTCAAATGTAGATCAATCTTTAGATTTGAATTTAAATTGAAGATTAAATTAACCGCCTCACAAAACTATTAAGGTTCCCTGATTGAAAATCTAAAAAAGGGTGAGATGGACATAGGGTGAAAATAAAAAGTAGTTAACCAAAACCAAATTAATTAAACTCAATTTCAAAATATAATTAATTTCAAAAATATAATTAATTTTAAAATATAATTAATTAAAAAAATCTAATTAATTTCAAAAGTCTAATTAATTTCAAAAGTATAATTAAATTCAAATTTCAAACTTAATTATTTTTCAAATGTTAATATTTATATTTAAATTTTAAACTTAATTATTTTCAAATGTTAATTAATCTTTAAAATTTTAATTATCTTCAAATATTCAAATCTAATTAATTTTCAAATTCTAATTAATTTTGAAATTCAAAATTATTTTAAAATTTAAAATTTAATATTTTTGAAATCTAAATTTAACTTAACTTATTACAAACTTAAATATTCTTCAATATCATAAATATTTTTTAAAGTCATAGATAAAATCAACTTAAAGATTAACTTAACTTCATCTTACACAAACTCATAAGGTGAATATGCTTGATAACATAGAATTGGTGAGATGGAAAATTAGAAAAACAAATAATTACTTTTACTTTAAACTTGTATTTTAACTTTGAACTATCATGCTTGGACTCTAGGATCCTAAAACTTAAAACATTCATTTTTTTGGCATTAATTAAGGGGGAGTGAAAGGAAGTTTAAGGCATTAAAGTTAAAGCATTGTTGTCAAGATTTCAAAGTTAATTTTGTAGATCTTTTAAAAAGTTTTGTGTTATTTTTGGTTTAACCATTTTTGAAAAGAAAATTTAACTATTTTTTTGAAAAGACAATTTTTCAAAAAAAAGTTCAAATAGTTTTTGAAAAAGTATTTTTAACTAAGTTTTTATGTACTTAACTAAGTTTTTTTTTTTTGAAAAAACTAGGTCATTTTCAAAGCTTAAATTTAGCCAAGATTTTTGAAAAAGCTAAGTCATTTTCAAAGCTTAAATTTAACTAATTAAGTTGTTGGTAAAAGCTAAGTACTTGATAAAATATTTTTTGCTAAGCTTTTGATTAAAAGAAAAAGCTAAATTCTTTCTCAAAACCTTACATATTCCTTCGAAGCTTTAGAAAAAAGCTAAGGTGTTTTAATTAAAAGCTATAAATTTTTGAAAAACTAAATTTCAAAAACTATGTTTTTAGCCTTATAAAACTTAAGGATTTTTCAAAAGATTTTTCATAATTTTTAGCTATGTTAAACTCCCTACTTGGAATTTATTTTCTCATTGCCAAAATATTAGATTTTGAAATTAAGTATTTTTTTTCTTCCTTAAAATTTTTTGAATATGATAAAGGGGGAGAAAATGGTTAAAAGTTAAGGGAAAGTAATAAATAATGGGTGAGCTAAAATTGCTTTAGTGTAAAAATGTTTTAGTATGAAAATTGCTTTTGTTTAAAATACTATATGTGTTTACTTAACTTTTTAACCAGGTTGTCATAATAAAAAAGGGGGAGATTGTTAGTGCGGGGAGCACCAGACGATCGAACCTAAGTTTTGATTATGGCAAAGGGTTTACAAGTTAAGTTATCTTGTTATCTAATAAGTGTGAATGAGCTTGTAGGAAAGTCCTAAGTGCTCTTAGGCAAAAGTCCTAGTGGATTCTAGGAAGGTGGAAAACCCTAGGGCGAGGTAACCCTAGGTCCTAGGGGGTGGTAACCCTAGACAAGCGAAGTCTAATCTGGGGGACTGAGTGAAGTCTTAGCGGGGCGAGTGTTGGTGCAACCATAGGTCAAGGTTGACCTGGTTGACCCGACTCGAGGTGACTTGACTCGAGTTGTATTTTGATGTTTGACTTGGGAAGATTGTTGGTGCAACCTTAGGTCAAGGTTGACCTAGTTGAGTTGTATTTTGATGTTTGACACTCGTGGAAGAGTTGTATTCTTGATATGGGACAAGAATAGATGTTTGGGAGATTATTGGTGCAACCGTAGGTCAAGGTTGACCTGGTTGACCTGAAAAGTCCAAGTATGGAGACTTGGCACGCGAAAAGTCCAAGTATGGAGACTTGGCACTGGAGAAGTCCAAGCAGGGAGCTTGGCACGGGAACGCGAAAAGTCCAAGTATGGAGACTTGGCACTGGAGAAGTCCAAGCAGGGAGCTTGGCACGGGGAAAGTCCTGGTGAGTGAAGCCAGGCAGTGGGAAAGTCCTAACTGGGATGTTAGGCAGTTGGAAAGTCCTGGTGAGTGAAGCCAGGCAGTGAGAAAGTCCTAACTGGGATGTTAGGCAGGTGGAAAGTCCTGGTGAGTGAAGCCAGGCAGTGAGAAAGTCCTAACTGGGATGTTAGGCAGTGTGGAAAGTCCTGGTGAGTGAAGCCAGGCAGTGGGAAAGTCCAACTGGGATGTTAGGCAGTTGGAAAGTCCTGGTGAGTGAAGCCAGGCAGTGTGGAAATCCTGGTGAGTGAAGCTAGGTGAAAGTCCGGGTGAGTGAAGCCAGGCAAGGGAAAATCCAGATGGATCAGGGATGATCGGACATCTGGTGTGGAAAAGTCTAAGTGGGTCAAAGGGATTGACCGGACACTTAGCAGGGAGTGCTAGCAGGTCAAGGGAGTGACCGGATGCTAGGCATAATGTACCAACAGGTCAAGGTTGACCGGATGTTGGTTTGGGAGACTTGGGACTTGGTTTGGGCAAAAACCAAGCTCTGGATCGGTCTGCAGACCGATCCAGTGATACGTTTGTATATCTGATCGGTCTGGTGACCGATCAGATAACAAACAGAAGGCAAAGCGCAGTTCTGTGAGCTTACTGATCGGTCTGGGGACCGATCAGCATGAAGCCTGATCGGTCTCCACGACCGATCAGAGACGCAGCCACCTCTCTGTAAGAGAGGTGGGATCGGTCCGGGGACCGATCAGACTGGGGCCTGATCGGTCTCTCGGACCGATCAGGATAGCTCCAGACCGATCAGGGCGATGCCTGATCGGTCTGGCCCTAGCCGTTGAGAGACAACGGCTAGGCTATTTTTGGCTCCTGTGTTTCTGGCTTTTTGGCTTGCAGGTTCGCAGGTTATATAAGGATTCGAGCGACTCTACAGAACTATTCTTCGAACCTTCTTCTTCTTTCTACTGCTGAGCTCTGCTGAGTTCTTGAAGCGTTGAAGCTTCGCGTGAGCTTCCCTTTGGCTGGGTCACCTGCTGTTGTAGGCGTTTGGAGCTGCTGCTTCTTCCAGTCGAAGAGAAGGCAAGCAAGAGCTTTCTTACTGTTGTATTTCTTGCTGTCTTTCCTTGTATTTCTGTACTCTCCTTACTTGCTGTTGCAAGAGTGTGTTGTGGCGAGGTTTCTCCACCCAGAAGGAGATTGTATTAGCCGGTTCTCCGGGGACTCATCCACCGATGGATTGACTCGACTCGTCCACCTTACGGACACGCCGAGGAGTAGGAGCCCTAATCTCCGAACCTCGTTACATCGCTGTGTTAAGGTTTGATATTCTTCCTTTCGTTTCTAGTTTATTTTTCCGCTGCGCTAACGAATTGTAGGAAGAAACGAGTGATTTGGGGCGACTATTCACACCCCCCCTCTCTAGCCGAGTACGAACGATCCTAACAGCGAGCACTTTGGGAGAAATTCTAGAGTTCGGGACTCTAGGTGAAAATCCTGGTAGTCACGGACCAAATGAAAGTATGGATGGGTCGTGGAGCGGGCGTCCAGTATGAAGACCTGAAGGCATTGAGCAACAGTCCAGTCGGTCTGGAGGACCAGTCTGGCAAAAGGTAACTCTCTTGAGAGGAGTAGGTGAGGACGTATTCCCCGTTGAGAGAACAGTAGGCGTCGGTTCAACCTAGGGTTTCCGGAGGAAATCCGAAATTCAAAACTGAACAATCCAAAGGCTGTCAAAAGTTATATATTGCTTTACTATTATTTGCTATTTGTCTAACTCTGTTTTATAGGAAAACTAACATTTTACAGGTTGAAGTTTCGACCTTAATCGGTTGACCGAACCAGGGATCGTTCAACCGAATCTCCAAGCATGTAGAGTAGATTTCCAGCTAGCTGATCGGGTCCGACCGAACCGAGGATAGGGATCTACGTGATCAGATTAGGTTGATCAGGTCAACCAGCGAGGTCAATAGGATCGGTCGACCGAATAGTGTGATGAGTCGACCGAATGAATACTCATCCGAAGAACGAAGACTCATCCGAAGCTGAATCTGGATGGGAAGATGGACCAATTCAGGCAGGATTGGCTGACTGAAGGGTAGGATCGATCAACCAATCAGTGACGAGTCAAACATGATCCCGAGATCAGTGGATCTAGATCAGGTCTAGGTTGGCTATTTAAGGAGGGCTTGACTAGTTGCTTCAACAACAATTTCAAGATCAAGAACAAACAACTGTTGTTCTCTTCTACGCTATTCCGACAATCGACGAATGACTTTTATTTTTAGTATTGTCGGTAACTTTATTATATTACAATTGTACTTTATATATGTACTTATTTCCGAATCTATAATGATTACCCAATAAAAGTGATCAACGATTGTGAGCCTTGGAGTAGGAGTCATCATAGGCTCCGAACCAAGTAAAACCAAAGGTGTTAGCTTTGTTTTACTTGTTCTTTATTCCGCTGCATTATTCTGTGTTTTCTGAAACGAGTGAAAAATTCATGAGTACTATTCACCCCCCCTTTTATCATGCATCAATCCTACAGAAAGTACCCCAAGATAGTTTTGATGTTGATCAACCGAGCTAAGTTAGGTCCTATTAGTTTAATATCTTATGTCTAAGTGTGCTAGAACTTAGGAACACAATAAGTCGAGTGAAAGATGCAGTGGGCGAAAAGGATGAGACAAGAAGAGAGTCGATTGGTTCGGTACATTCGAGGGACTAGGAGTTAAGGAAAAGTACACAAGCAGAGCGACAAGGATGCATGTGGTGTATTCAAGGGACAAGAAACTGGGAGGAAGCCTACTCGAGGAAAATGTTGGAGTTGAGTTTGGATGAGCTCAACTCCGGAGACCGGAGCATCACCCAAATGAGTGAGGTCCAAAAATGGTTAACTCAAAAGTTGACCATGAAGACTAGAGGAACCTCAACTGGCTTGAGGCACCTCAGATGCTCAGTAGAGATGCTACTAGCCATGAGACTTAGGGTGCCTCAGTTGACTGGAGGCTCCTTTGATGAACAATAGCAGATGTGCCTCTGATCAGATTAAGGCACCTCCTGTTAGGCCCCTCGACGACCGACTATGTTGGATCAAAACGCGCTAGAGGGGGGGGGGGGGGGGAATAGCGCTCGTGGCTTTCACTTTTGTATTTAAAGTGATCGAGTAAACGCAGCGGAATAAAAGAAAACAACGCAAGAAAAACACACCAAGTACGCAGGTTGGTTTTACTTGGTTCGGAGCCTGTGGTGACTCCTACTCCAAGGCCCACACTCATTGAGTGTTTACTTTGGGAAATTCACTATCAGTTCTGAAATCTTACAAAAGAGTATTACAATTTAGAATGCTGTAAAGAAATTATACCGACTACAAAGGAATCGTAAATTCGAAGCTTCAGGTCGTCGGAATGCTGTTATAGCTTTGCCGGATCGTCTCGTTAGCAGTGCGCTGAAGAAAGATTGCTTAGAAGGTGATATTCAAAGTTACTGGTCGAGACTGGATGATATAGGCCATTGAGGGTGCCTTCAAGGCCCTTGAGGGTGCCTCTATCACCGGCGGATTCGCAGCGTGGATAAGATCCGCAACTCTCGCATCTTATCCTCTTGAGGGCATCTTCAAGGCCGTCTGAGGCGCCTCCTGCTCCTTTGGAGGACGCCTCCAGCTCCGCTGCATAGACTCCTCAGCCTTGCACCCGAGGTGCCTCCAAGCTCCATGGAGGGCGCCTCGGGTACTATTTATCGGAGGCAAAACTTGTCTTTTTGTCCCTGCAAGATATGTTAGTCCCAAAATACTAAGCATACCTTGTAACACAAAGTTAGCACATAATAATAACATAAACATAAATGTCTGACAGTCATTGGACTGTCCAGTTCTAACTTTGGATTTCTGACCAGATATCCTAGGTCGAACCGACGCCTACTGTTCCCTCAGTGGGGAACACGTCCTCACATACTCCACTCAGGAGAGTATACCTGTTGTCAATTGATCTTCCAGACCAACTGGACTTTTTCTCGGTGCTCGAAGCTTCCGGTCTTCATGCTGGGCGTCTGCTCTACGACCCATCCAGTCTTCCACCTAGTTCGCGACACCAGGACTTTTAACCTAGGGTTATTGTGCCCTAAGATTTTTGCCCAAAGCTTCGATCCACCAAGACTTTCCCCTTAGGGTTACCACCCCCTAGTGTTATTTTGAAATAAAGAATCACATTGGTCAAATATCTACATTTATATGTTAAGTGTAGCTGTTCAATTAATTTATATTGTAGATAACATGGTGTGTGGTGTCACACATAGAAGATCATGTTATCAATTCCTTATAAGTTATAAATAGTAGCTCACGACTAAGATGGATAGGAACAAATCATTGGAATAATCGTAGTATAATTTGGTATTAGTTTATCTTGACTATAAAATTACACTAGTACACTATGAGTGTATTAAGCAGGATCATTTGAGGTAGTTTCTTTTTATACTGACTCTTTAAAAAAACAAGACCTTTGTTATTATAGAAGTGTGTGTTCTTAATCATGATATAATAACAAGCACGTATACTTAATATTTAATTCTTTAATTTATCAAAGGGTGCGATTTAGTTCGATAAATCACTAGGCCCGATAAGTTGGGAAATGATATTATTTATATGGTGTGTTGTTGATTATAGAATGAAATTGTGTTCTAGTAATCTAGGATGATGATGCCCCCAAGAGGAGCTCATAAGGATTATCATGTAAACCTTGCAGGTGGACTTAGTCCGACATGACAATAAGGTTGAGTGGTACTACTCTTGGAGCTAGATATTAATTAAGTGAGTTGTCAGTGACTCATTTAATTAGTGGACATTCAATATCTTAAACACAAGGAGATTAACACACTCATAATAAGAAGGAGCCCAAAATGTAATTTGGGATTGGTGCAGTAGTTCAATAGTAGCTCTTTAGTGGTATGAGTTATTATTGATGAACTTGAGTTGGGTGTTCGGGGCGAACACGGAAAGCTCAAGTTCATCGGGAGACCATAACTAATTCCTCCTCTCGGTCCCTATTGTAGCCTCTTATATAAAGCCTTATATCCACCCAAAGCCTAGTCTCTTAGCCCATACTAGGGGCCGACCCCTATCCTTGCTTGGAGCCCAAGCAAGGGGCCGACCAAGCCAAGCTTTGAGCTAAGGCTAGGGTCGGCCAAGCCTTGCTTGGTGCCCAAGCAAGGGGCCGACCAAGTGTGAAAAGGGAAGAGGGATTTTATTAAAAATAAAATTTTGATAAAATCTTTCCTTTTATGTTTTTATCCACATGGTTTTAAAAGAGAGTTTTAAATTTTAAGATCTTTTCTTTTATAGATTTTCTACAAAGGATTAAAAGAGAGATTAGATATCTTTCCTTATTTGTAGATAGCTATAATGTTAAGAGAAAGATTTTAATTTTTAAGAAAACTTTTATTTTTTGTAACCATGATATAAAAGGAGTTTTATTTTAAAATCTTATCTTTTATAGATATCCATAAAAGGATTTAAAAGAGAGAGATTTTAATTTATAAAACATTCCTTTTATAGCTAACCATAAAAGAGATTTTTAAAAGAGAGATTTTAATTTTTGTTTAAAATCTTTCCTTGTTTATTTAAACATGGTGTGACCATTCATAGAGAGGAATAAAAGGAAGTTTTATTTTTTGTTATAAAACTTTCCTTTTTTGGATTCACCAAGGAATATAAAAGAGAGAGAGAGGGTGCCTTCATGAGACACATAACCTATTCTATTGTTCCTCTCTTCCATCCTTGGTGGCCGGTCCTTCCTCTTCTCTTTCTCTTCTTCTTTGTGGCCGGCGGCATCATCTCTTGTAGAGCTCTTAGTGGTCGGTTGCTTGGAGGTGAAGAAGTAGAGAAAGGAGACATTATTTTCTAGCATCCCTTGGGGCATTGTGGTGGTGGCTGAAACTTGGAAGCAAGGAAGGCTTTGGTGGATTTCTTCTTGGTAGATTGTCGCCCACACGACATCCAAGAGAAGGAGAGGAATACGATTGAAGATCAAGAGGTTTTTGTTAACAAAGAAAGGTATAACTAGTTGTCTTGTTCCGTATCATACGAGTTTTCTTTGTACGGATTTTGAATTACCAAATACAAGAGGCTAACGATTTTAGGCAATCGAATTTATGTTTCGATTTTGTGTTTCTTTTGTTTTTCGATCTTGTGATTCGATTGTTCTTAATGGTTAAACCTAAGGTTAGTATAAGGAGATTAAATATTGAATTTTGTTGAAAGACTTTGTCTAGGAAGTGGTGGATGATCTCATACCCAAGAAGGCCTAGTGCCTCGCCATGTTTAACCTGGAAGACGATCTTTGAAATAAATATTTAATCAACTTTGTAACATGGGTGGATTTGGATCAATAATGTTAAGCATCGTTTGCGATCCAAGTCAAAATATCTAAGAACAGATAAGTTGAATTTGGAATCAATAATGTTAAGTTCTGTTTGCGATTCCAAATTTAATTTCTAAAGAACACAATAGGTTGTTAGGAAAGGTTCGGTACTTGTATAAAATTTTTGTACAAGGGAACCAGTACGATATTCCGAGTAGTAACCAACACCTAGGACCTAGGGTTACCACCCCCTAGGGTTTTCCTTTTGCCTAACCATAGCTAAGACTTTTCTTCACCTAGGGTTACCACCCCCTAGGACCTAGGGTTACCACCCCCTAGGGTTTTCACCTGTCTAACCGCAATTAAGACTTTTGCCTAAGTACACTTAGGACTTTCCTGCAAAGCTCATTCAAATATATAAGTGTTAGTGAGAGCCCTAGAGCCGATCATGTGATGATTGTTGTATGGACTCAATGTATCATATTCCTATATATATATATATATATATATATATATATATATAAAGGTATTTCTTTATGGTTATTATACTTACTTGTATTGGTGCCAAATAACTGAGTATAATAGCGTCCTTGAGTAGAAGGTTCTTATCTATATCAATCGATTGGTTGAATTAATAATGAGATGATATAGAGAACACTACTCTTAATCATTCCTAGTCAAGTATTAACATTCAGGGACAATGTTAATGCGATGAGACTAGCATGTAGGTCAACTCGATGCCTTGATCTCACAAGTCATGAATATTAGATATCAAGTTGACACATGGGTATGCATTGGAGAATGTATACTGAATGACCCGCCATGAGAAAGTATCATGGATCGTTATATGAGTGTCTCCATTGGATGGGTAAGAAGGTGGGTATGCGATGGGTATAAATCTCTATATACTAGAGGCTACGATAGGGACCGAGAGGAAGAATTGGTTTTGGTCTCCCGATAAAATTAAGCATCCCGTGTTCGCCCCGAACACACAACTTAATTTTATCAATAATAATTCATTCCACTAGAGAACTATTATTGAACTACCGCACCAATCCCAAATTACATTTTTGGGCTCCTTCTTATTATGAGCGTGTTAGTCTCCCTGTGTTTAAGATATCGAATGTCCACTAATTAAGTGAGTTACTGACAACTCATTTAATTAATATCTAAGTCCATGAGTAGTACCACTCAACCTTATCGTCATGTCGGACTAAGTCCACTTGCAGGGTTTAACATGACAATCCTTATGAGCTCCTCTTGGGGACATTATCAACCTAGTATCTCTAGGACACAGTTTCCTTCTATAATCAACAACACACACTATAAGTGATACCATTTCCCAACTTATCGGGCTTATTGATTCATCGAACTAAATCTCACCCATTGATAAATTAAAGAAATAAATATCAAATATATATGCTTGTTATTATATTAGGATTAAGAGCACACACTTCCATAATAACTGAGGTTTTTGTTCCTTTATAAAGTCAGTATAAAAGAAACGACCTCAAATGGTCCTACTCAATACACTCTAAGTGTACTAGTGTAATTATACAGTCAAGATAAACTGATACCTAATTACACTACGACCTTCTAATGATTTGTTCCTTTCCATTTTGATTGTGAGCTACTGTTTATAATTTATAAGGTACTGATAACATTATCTTCTGCATGTGACACCACATGCTATGTTATCTACAATACAAATTAATTGAACAACTACAAACAAATGTAGATAATTTGACCAAATGTGATTCTTTATTCAAAACAAATGTTTACAAAAGCTTAGGCTTTCAGTATACACTCCAACAGTTTCATGCCTCATGCTCGCAACCATGAACTCTGAGCTTAGGATCTACCATGGATGCCCACAAGGTATTTCTCAGAAAGGCATTTAGGGCGTACCTTAGGACGTCACGGTTCTCCACTTTCTGTCCGATTGCGTGGAGTCCGTTGAGTAGATCTTGCATACAGGCATGAAGTTGACTAGCCGTCTCACCTTCCTGCATTTTAATATTATATAATTTATTAAATAGTAAGTCGCACTTACTTACCTTTGTGTCGAACGTGCCCTCGTGCAACTCGATCATTTTTTCCCACAATTCTTTGGCGCTCGAGAACGGGCCGACGCGGTTTAGCTCCTCCTTCATTAATCCACATTGGAGGGTACAGGTAGCTTTGGCGTTGGCTTTGACTTTCTTTATTACACTTGCGTCCCAGTTCTCGTACGAAACTAGTTTTCCCGAGCTGTCGAGTGGAAGCGAGATCCCAATCTTGACGATCATCCACATCTCGAACTGGGTCTTGAGGTATGATTCCATTTGGCCTTTCCAATAGACAAAATCTTCACCGGTGAAGAGCGGAGGGCAGGCTGTGCTGTAGCATTCTTGATGGGTCATTTGAGAAATAAATCTCGCACACAGAAAAATAAACAACTTCTTTTAAAACTTAGTCTTGGATTAGTAGTACGGGATAAAGAGAGAATAGACTCGCGAACTCGAGTGGTATTGCACCAACTTCGAGGAAAAATTTGATTACGAAAAAGAAATAGATCGGAAGGCAGCAATAATTCCGATTTCGATCGACTTCAAAAAATTAAAAATCACCACAAAAAAATTGCTTGACTTGTGGTTGTACCAAATCGAAGCGACCCCGCTATGATACCAATTGTTGGATAGAAACGCGCTAGAGGTGGTGAATAGCACTCGTGGCTTTCACTTTCGTAATAAAAGAAAACAACGCAAGAAAAACACACCAAGTACGCAGGTTGATTTTACTTGGTTCGGAGCTTATGGCGACTCCTACTCCAAGGCTCACACTCGTTGAGTGTTTACTTTGGGCAATTCACTATTAGTTCGGAAATCTTACAAAAGAGTATTATAATTTAGAATGATGTAAAGAAATTATACCGACTACAAAGGAATCAAAAATTCGAAGCTTCAGGTCATCAGAATGTTGTTATAGCTTTGTTGGATCGTCTCATTAGCAGTGCGCTGAAGAAAGATTGCTTAGAAGGTGATTTTCAAAGCTGCTAGTCGAGACTGGCTGATATAGGTCATTAAGGGCGCCTTCAAGGCCCTTGAGGGCACCTCCATCACCGACGGACTCGCAGCGTGGATAAGATCCGCAACTCCCGCAACTTATCCTCTTGAGGGTGCCTCCAATGCCCTTGAGGGTGCCTCCAAGACTGTCTGAGGCGCCTCCAGCTTCTTTGGAGGGCGCCTCCAGCTCTGCTGCATAAACTCCTCAACCTTGCACCCAAGGCGCCTCCAAGCTCCATGGAGGGTGCCTCAGGTACTGTTCATCCGAGGCAAAACTTGCTTTTTTATCTCTGCAAGATATGTTAGCCTCAAATACTAAGCATACCCTGCAACACAAAGTTAGCACATAATAATAACATAAACATAAATGTTTGACAATCACCGGACTGTCTGATTCTGACTTCGGATTTCCGACCGGAAACCCTAGGTCGAACCAATGCCTACTGTTCCCTCAGCGGGGAACGCGTCCTCACCTACTCCACTCAGGAGAGTATACCCGTTGCCAATTGATCCTTCAAACCAACTGACCTTTTGCTTAGCGCTCGAGGCTTCTGGTCTTCATGCTGGACGTCCACTCCATGACCCGTCCAGTCTTCTACCTGGTTGCGACACTAGGATTTTTCACCTAGGGTTACCGCTCCCTAGGATTTTTGCCCGAAGCTTAGACCCGCCAAGATTTTTTGCCTAGGGTTACGACCCCCTAGGACCTAGGGTTACCGCCCCCTAGGGTTTTCCTTTTGCCTAACGACAACTAGGACTTTTCTTTACCTAAGGTTACCACCCCCTAAGACCTAGAGTTACCGCCCCCTAGGATTTTCACCTGCCTAACCGCAGTTAGGACTTTTGCCTAAGTACACTTAGGACTTTCCTACAAAGCTTATTCAAACATATCAGATAACAAGACAACTTAACTTTGAACCCTTTGACATAATCAAAACACAGGTTCAATCGTCGGATGCTTTCTGCACCAACAAGCTAGAGGGGGGGGTGAATAGCCCCTGCACAAATCAAACAAAACAACCATTCTCGGACAAATAACTTGATTAAAAGAACACTTGCATATAAAAATAATTAAGAAAATAAAAGATAGAGACTCAACGAATTTACTTGGTTATAATCGGGGAGGTTGTTAATACAAGACGAAAAAGCACACTAACAATTCTCCTTCAGGCGGAGAAGTCTCTTTACAGTAGTGGACGCTCAGAAACAGAAAGCTAAACAGAAAATGAAGTGCGTACAAGTGTTGTTTCTCTTTTTCTTATTGTTCTTTAGCTTTGGGAGCAAGGCTACTTATATAGCCTTGCTCGGGGCGCCTGGAAGAGTTCCAGGTGCCTGGAAGAGTTCCAGGCACCTGGAGTGGGATAGAACTCTATCTTCGACGCGTCGGTCAAAGTCCACATTGATCTTGATAAAACTTAGGTTTTAGGCGCCCCGAAGGGGTTTTGTTGACTTTCTCTCCCGGCCTCCAGCTTTAGCTTGGTTTGCTTCAGTCCAGGTCTTCCGCTCCAACTTTACTCGTTTGGGTGATTTCGGCCATCCGAAATAGGGCTCACCCGAACCCAACTTCTGACCTCCTCGAGCAAGCTTCCGCTCCAGCTTCTCATCCTTCTGAAATGCCACACGCCTCCTTCTCATCCGCCCGCGTACTCTTCCGCAGCACCTCGTCCCTCAGACGCACCGAGCCCATCAGCTCTCTCTCGTGTCGTCTGTCTTACTAGCTACATCTTTTGCTTGACATCTTGTGCTCCTAAGTTCCTGCACACTTAGACATAAGATTAAACACAACAGGACCTAACCTAACTTGTTTGATCACATCAAAACGATTTGGAGTACCAACACCTCCGATGTCAAAGAAATGTCGCAGAGCGAATAAGAGCGGAAATCCACATCAGCAAAAATGAGGCGCATCCGATAAACTAAGGCACCTCCAAGCCGCTAACCAAGGTGCCTCCTATGAACCGAGGCACCTCCAAGCTGTCAGATCAGAAAAATTAAATGTTGCGATAAGTATAAGTATTATCCAACCGGAGGCGCCTCCAAGTGATCTGAGGCACCTCCAATGTCACATCAGCCAACGATTACTTGTGACCAGAATGCTATAAAATAGTGACCTAGAGCTTGGAGTTCAAAAAAACATGTTCTTAATCTTCTTCATTCATTGTTCTTGTACGCAACCACTGTTAGGGGCTACTCTGCCTCCGATCTTCATTGAAAGAGTTCTCTTTTAGTGAGCTTTTTACTGTTTTCGATGAATAACCATATAGATTGTAACTAACTAAATCCTACCTTTTTACTTTTTTTATAATTATTTTTAATTAATTATGTACTTGCTAAGCTAGAAGTAAAAGAATTAGTAATTTAATTTATAGGTCATCTTTTCACCCACTTTAGTGTGTCTATCGGATCCTATAATATGAGTCATCTCCAATAGTATATAATTAACAAGTTAACTTTTGCTACGATTGACTGATTAGGTGGTCAAATTTGAGAATAATTTGTATGAGAGAAAGACTCATTAGAACAAAGGCTCGATCTCGCTAGAAAATTAGTGAATCTTAAGTATAAATAAGTATTATGAAATGAATATTAGAATAAATAGTTTAAGATGTTAAAATAACTCTTTATTATATCATAAATATTACCAAATGCTATTGAATTATTACTTATTTGTTTAGTTGACGGGCTGTCCAACTTTTTAAATTGATTAATTCTAAAAAGGATTAATTTGGTCTTACGAAAATTTTTCACCGACAAATAGAGTAAATCAAAAATATTGTGATGGTCTATCCAAACGGCCAGTGTTCTCAGACCTGCTACTCATTAAAGGAAAATTTTCCTTTTAGTGAGTCGTAGTTGAGTCTTGGCCCCGAGATGCTTAGGATCCGCACTAGAAGTCTAACCACTACACCATCACCCGAAGGCTATTGAATTATCAATTATGTGATGCAAATATATCAGCCGAGTACCAGTTGCCCATGGGGGTATATTGAATTATCAATTATTGTAGAAAAAAATGATAATCCCCACTCCAGGGGCCCTTCTAGGACTGCTCCATGCGATCTAAAATGAAGGTAGATTACAAGGGATTTTGCTCAACACAGTGGCCCTTTGCATAGGGTTAGGTGCCCCGCGATGTACTTCACACACATTGAGAATTGACTCCATTATTTGTTATAGCAATACCATGTTGGGACTTTGATGATTGGCCAGAGAGGGGTGAATAGTTGATCACCCACTTCGATCGCTTTCCTATGCTCGTTAGCGTAACAGAAATACAAACAACAAGTATATACGAAAGACTAAAAAGAAAAGACAAGCAAACCCTAACACGTTTTGTTTAACATGGTTGATGATGATGTTCCTACTCCATAGTGTATCCATAAGTTGGATGATCCCTCAATCTATCTGTGGATCAATCCCCAGAACTCCAACTAGCACAGCTGTTGGGATATGCCCAATGTGGTGTGTGCTAAAATACGTTTCGTAAACATGTACAACGAAAAATAAAATAATAATAATTTCTAAATTATTACATCACACGCACCACACACATACAAGGATACAACATGTCAAAAATGATCTCATAATTAAATTTTTACGAAAAATAAATTTACGCTAGGTGTACCATACGGATGACCTGTAACGAAAAGGGCATTAACCGTAGTGACATTGTTGAACCTCACCTCTATTCATATCCACACCGAGCTCCTCAAGATAACTCCTTGAGTACAAGCCTCTCCTTAGGAAGTAACTAGCCACGAGCGAAGAAGAGGGATCAAGAGGAAGAGGAAGAGAAGCACACAAGGAAGAGATTTCTTTTTGTAGTGGTTACGACAACAAGGGGAAGGGCTTCACCTTGTTGGCGGTGACAAAGAGAGAGGGGAGAGGGATAGGAGAAGAGAAATTGGGTTAAGGTTTTCCAAAAATCTTACAAGCCAATTAATAATCTCATATGTATAATCTTCTCTCAATCATATCAATATATAACTCTCATTAATGAGTTAGATTAGAAAGTTCAAATCCAATCCGTTATCCTTCAACCAAAAATTAACCCATTAACCCATTGGTTTGGTTCACAATTAAATTAAGTTGGTTCATGACTAATTCATGATTAAACCAAATATGATCCAACTCTTCCATAAGAGGTGTGACTCATCCGTACTTCCATTATGGCAAATATTTTCATATTTGTCTTATATATGGACCAACCAAACATTTATCTCTTGATCTAAGAATCCTATTCTTTAACTTATTTTATGTCTTTTTAGAGACTCGTTAGTACCTGTGACCCAATAGGTTCCCGGTTTATCTTGGCCTTCCATAATTAATTCATTAATTATAGAACGATCATGAGTGACACCTAGTAGTACATCATGATCCCCAATTAGTCGAAAAATCATAGTTGATCTTAGAATTAATTCTAAACCCTTCAGCAGCTATAGTGAGTCGTGCCTCGTTCCTTTCACTCGTCTTATATCCACTTAGTACAAGACATGGTCTATGTGTCTTGTCCCCACTAGGCTGACTATGTCACACCTAGCCAAGTAATACTTTCTCGTTCTACGGATTCAAATTACTCGTACATGTGTATAAGAGTCTCACACTCTTAACATGTGATGCTTTGGCCAAAGACTTAAGAGTAATTATCCTAACGAGTGGCCATAGGGTATATGTCTCCTCTCAAGTGTTAGGGTTGATTTGTAGCTAGAGGGGGGGTGAATAGCTCATCGCACTCGTTTGCTTGCTTCGGTGTTGTTGATTTGCAGCGGAATAAACTTGAAACAAGACTCACAACGCTAACACAAGGATTTACTTGGTATCAACCTCAAGAAGAGGTGACTAATCCAAGGATCCACACACGACACACTATCTACTATGAAAAACACTCATTCTCGATAACTACCGGAGGTGGAGAAACCTCATACAAGACTCACACAACAAGATACAACACACGCAAGAAGAAAATACAAGAATGAAAATGAAAACCCCTCTTCTTGCTTAACCTTGTTGATGAAGATGCCTTTGGACCCTTTGGAAAGTGCAACAACACTTCTCTTCCAAGCTCTCAGTCCGGTGGTGAGTAGTAGTGAAGGATCGTGTAAGCGCTACGGAGAAGAAAGCTCGCCACGACTTTATACTTGACACTTCTAGGGCACCCAATCGATTGTAGCATGAGATCCATGCCATCCCAGCTGTCCGTCGCTCACTACTTGTGCAACGGTCATATTCCAATCGATTGGGGAGATTTGAATCGATCGGCTGATCGATTCAGAACACCTCTGTGCTCCACTAGAAATGACCTTATCGATTGGAGACTTGTTTTCAGGCTGTTTCTAGGGGAGCACAGAGGCACTCTGAATTGATCTGTGCTCGTGATAAATCTTTCCAATCGATCGGTTGATCAATTGGGCCAACCTTAACTCGCAGCATACCTTCAATCGATCGGCTGATCAATTGTTCCACGGTTCAATTGATTGATTGATCAATTGACCTCCCTTTGACTTGCTTAACTCAAGTCCAAGATTCCTAAACCCAACATCCGGTCAACCGTGACTTGTTGGGACTTCTCATGCCGAGCATTCGGTCAATCTTGACCTGCTAGAACTTCTTCACCAAGTGTTTGATCAATCCTTTAACCCACTTGGACTTTTCTCCTCGTGCCAAGTGTCCGGTCAACCTTGACCTACTTGGAATTACCATCTCGTGCCAAGTGTCCGATCCTCAATGACCCACTTGGACTTTCTTCCACCGGATGTCTGGTCACCCTTAACCCATCTAGATTTCCTTGTGTCAAGTATCCAGTAACTCCTTTGACCTACTTAAACTTCCCAACACCAGGTGTCCGGTCCTCCATGATCCATCTAGATTTCCACATGCCTGACTTCACTCACCAGGACTTTCTATCTGCCTAGCTTCACTCACTAGGACTTTACATCTGCCTGGCTTCACTCACCAGGACTTCCACTTAACCTCCAGTTAGGACTTTCTCAGTCAAGTATCCGGTCAACTTTGATCTACTTGACTCTTCTTCACATCAAACTGGTCATCCTTTGACCAGAGGAGAATTATATCAACAATATCCCTAATTGGATGATTGCATCTGCAATCTCCATATATTGTCAAACATCGAAACTCAAACATTAAGACTCAAACTTGAGCCAACTCAAGCTTAGTCAACCTGGTCAACCTAACCCAGGGGATATTACATCAACAATCTCCCCCTTTTTGATGTTTGACAATACCTTTAAGTTAGGCTAATCTCATAGCCTCAACTTCTCTTCATGCCAAAGCATGAATGAGGGTTTCCTTCATTCTCTCCCTTTCCTAGAGGGCAAACTCCCTCTTTAGGTAATGAAGGTCTAACTTGAACCCTACATTATCCCCTTTTGGCACACATAAAAAAACTCTCCTCCTGAAGAGTTACGCATACATTGTTCACAACTTCATTCATTGTTCACAACACCACAATAAAGGTCACATACCCTTCATCGTGTCCAATGCTCAACCTTGAGCATTAACCGCTTCATAATGCTCATCCTAGAGCATGCATCATTCTAATAATGAAGGTCTCATACCCTTTATTGTATCCAATGTTCACCTTTGAGCATTGATCCACTTCATAATGCTCATCCTAGAGCATCCACAACTCAACAATGAAGATATCCACTCTCCATTATTTTTCAATGTTCAACCTTGAACATTTACTCTAACGAAGGTTAACCATTTTCCATGGTGTTTAAAAATTTAATTTTCATGTCCTTAAAGAGTAACTCCCCCTAAAGACATATTCCAAGCTTTTGTCATTGCACCAATAATGACTTGAAATCCCTAAATCTTTAGGAAACCCAAAACCTGAAGTTTTGAGGTTTAAGTATCAATATTTGAATGCAAACCTCAACCTAAACTTCAACCTGGTGTTCCTTAACCATTTCTCCTTATTTTCATCATGAAAACTACCCTTAAATGTATATAAATATATTTCAAGGGGTTAGGAGTAGTTAAAGAGACAAAAAAAATAGATTAAGGTGTTGAAATCAGGCTTTCCCAGCCAAAATCAGTCTTTCAATCAATTGGGTTGGGACTCAATCGATTGCCACTTGTTCAATCGATCCACTGATCGATTCCGCGAGCTTCTGTTCGCAGAAAATGCCTTTGAATCAATTGCCTGATCGATCCAGCATGAATGAATCGATCGGTTAATCGATTCAGTGAGCTTTTGCTCACGGGAAACACATCCCAATCGATCGGTTGGTCGATTGGGGCCCTCCAATAGATCCGCTGATCGATTGAAGCTCTGATATCCTAAAATTCAATTTCAGTGAAATTCATAAATACTCTAAAAATTATACAAAATTTCGAAAATCATGAAAACTCTTGTAGACATTATTTAAGGTATATATTATCATGGAAAAATAGTTTTCTAAGAAAATATACCTTATTTTCAAAGATTGACACAAACTTGGAAACTTGTAAACTTGTAAACACCTCAATGTTTCTTCCAAGTTTGTATTTAACTTTTCAATGATGATGACTATCAAAAGATAGCCTTTACCAAGGTTTTCCGAAGTATATTTAGAATGATTTTCAAAATAAATTTTCAACCATATTCTTTGGGCTTAATGCACATGACTTGTACATTAGTTTTCCCAATGATTGGAGTACACATAACTATATATTTTGATGAAATCAAAACTCAAGTAGATGCACTAAATCAACATCTTGAGTCTTGTTTATCATCTTAACATCTCACTTATGTCTAATGTGCACTAAAATATATACAAGTCACTTTATAATTTTTGTGAGATGTAGATTTTGGTTTTGCCCTAAACTAGGGATCATGCATATTTATCTAGGTATTTTAGGAATTATGAACATCCACCTAGGATGTCACTTGTTGGTAAATGTCATTGTCCTTAATTACAAGAAAATTAAAATGATGCATGATGAGTTATGACATACATCAAAAAGAAATAATTTTCAAAAGAAAATATACTATTGCTACATGATGTATGTATGATATGACATGATATTTTTGTTTATTTTTCATAATAAGCATGAATGTAAAATATGATGTCATGACATATGATGAACAAACAATCATGGCAATTAGCATATAGAAAACATACCAAGATAATTTATCCAAGTATCTTAAATCCTTAGCTAAGCTAAAATTGGTCCTAGATTGTACTCATTTTCTCAAGAAAATGCCAAAACCCAACTTGACATTTCTTTTCCTCTTTCCTATTTTGTGCTAATTAAAATTAAGTCCACTTCCTCAAAGTTTGACACGTTCTACTCTTCCAAAGAGTAATCAATTTATCCTTTTCATTTTCAAGGGTTAACAAAAATCTTGAAAATACCTCCAAGTGTCAACTTTATCAAGGTTGGATTAACCACCCTACCTATTTAGAGTTGACACACTCTAAACTCATTTAGGGTGTAGAAAATATGCTCCTTAGAACCCAAAACCTATTAGTGCGCCTTCCTAATAACCTTTCTAGGATTCTTAGGAGCCTTAGTCACACCTGACTCACTTAGGTAAACTCTAGGGATTGCTTCCCTTGTGACCTTCTTGGTGACTTTCTTTGACTTCTTAGAAGTCTTAGTCACGTTGGTCTTGGAAAAAATACTTCTAGGGATAGCTTCCCTTGTATCTTTAACTTGACCCCTAGACTTAGGGTTGGTTCCATAACTATATGGAACCCTATGATAAAAAGGGGCATCCTTCTTGGCTTTGAGTTTGTATCCCAAACCTATATGGCCATAAGATGGCTCTTATTTATCTAAACCTAGGTTTTGCTCATTTTGACCCTTAAGAACATTTTTCATTTTCTTTCGGGTCCTAATTTATCAAGTCTTGACCTCAAGGCTTAGTTTTCCAACCTTAAATCCTTATGGTGTGTTTGATTCAAGTTATCATGTATAACCTTAGTTATGTGATGACCAAGTAATCACATAACCAAGGTTATGGAGAATAAAATATAACCAAATATTGTTTGGTTCAATTTAGGTAATGCAATAAAAACTTGTTTGTTTGAAGGTTTTAATGAATAACCTAATTTAATATTTTACTATATTACCCTTAGTTACAAAACCAACCATATATATCTTTTAAACTCTACGTTTTTTTATTATTGTTTCTTTTTCACGTTTTTCTTTATTTTTATGTGTTTTTTATTTTTATTTTTTTATTTTTTGTTTTTTTTATTTTTTTCGTTTTTTATTTTTCCCGTTTTTTTTTTAAAATTTTTTTACGTCTTTTTAATTTTTTAAAGTTTTTAAATTTTTTTAGGTTTTTTTTAATTTTTTTTAATTTTTTTTTATTTTTAATTTTTTATATTTTATTTTTTTATGGTTTTTTCTATTTTTAGTTTTTTTACGTTTTTATTATTTTTTACATTTTTAAAAGTTTTTTCTATTTTTCTATTTTTTAGGTTTTTCCCCTTTTTTTATTTTTTTATGTTTTTTTCTTTTTTTAAATTTTTTAAAAATGTTTTTTACATTTTTATTTTTTTAAAGTTTTTTATTTTTTTATTTTATTTTTTTATTTTCTTCTTTGCATATTTCTTTTTTATCACATTTTTCTCTTATTCGAGGGTATTTTGGGTAAAAAAATTTCGTTAATCCCGGAATCAAGAAAAATCTCAATTTTCCGATGTTTTCTGATTCCGGGTTGCATGCCCCTTTTGCTGACGTGTCGAGCATGGAACATTACTTGGGAATCATCGATTACCTAAATCAAACAGGATTTTTGTTGATAACCTTGAATAGATAACTAAGATTATCAAGGATAACCCCGAACCAAACGTGCCCTTAGAGTTATTGCTTAACTTGTTATTCATTTTTCTAACCTTAGATTAAGTGGTTTTAGAATGATAAGCTACATAATTTTTCTTAATTCTATCATTCTTCCTATTTTCATGATAAATAGTATTAAAATGATATAAATTATTTTTAGCATATTTTTTTATCATTACTTAAAAGAATAGGCTCAATAAATGATACATTGGGTTTGCTCTTAATAGCTTCCCCTTGATTTGAGCTTCCTTCTTTGACTTTGGCCGGTTTCTTCCCCTTTGGACATTGACTTCGATAATGTCATTTTTGATGGCACAAGAAACACACAATGTGTTCCTTGCTCTTCTTTATCACAGGGTCGGCCTCCTTGGACTTCTTCTTGCCCTTAAGTATCACTTGGCCCTTCTTCTTGGTCAATTTAAAATACTTACTCTTGTAGTGATCTTTTCCCCTATACTCAAAGCATATAATGTAATTTTTATTATTTAAATTTGAAATTATTGTACCTTTACTTGTAGAGGTGGCACATGATCCTCCATTTGATTTTTATTGATTTGTGGATGTGGCACCATCTTCTTCTTCTTCTTCATTTGACCCAGAGGTGAAAGTCTCTTCTTTCTCCGGTGTCAGTGAATGACGCTCCCCCTCAATCCTAGAGGTAGAGGCCTCTTTGTCTTCATCCTCTTGCATGTGAAACAAAGAGTATGCTCCTTTGCTCTTTTGGTTGCACTCCTTTGAGGATGAAGCTTCTTGGACTTCTTCTTCGGAAGTTGAGCATCTCTCAACTTCGGAGTCCTCTTCTTCTTGGTCTTGATTCAATGAGTCGCCCTCTTTGGATTCTTCTTGGTTCGGTACAGTGGAGGGGACCTCATGGATTTTAGCCAATTTGCTCCATAGCTCCTTGGCATTTTCAAATTCCCTCACTTGCTTCAAGATGTTGCTAGGCAATAGATTGACCAATAGCTTGGTCACTTTATTATTGGCCTCACATCTTTGGATTTGCTCTTGGCTCCATTTGCTCTTCTTGAGAATTTTACCTTTCAAATTCTTTGGAGTTTCAAAGCTTTCCATGAGAGCAAACCATTGCTTTATCTCTATCATGAAAAAAAATTTTATTCTTGATTTCCAAGAATCGAAGCTTGTCATTGTGAATGGTGGAGGCACCCTTGTGTCGTATCCAAGTCCATCTTGGAATTCCATTTGAAGTTGAGCCTTTGATAAAGTCTTTGACTTTGTTGAACTTGCTTCAACTTCTTCTCCCTCTAGCTCGTTTCCCTTTCCGGCGATAATTCCGGTGAAGAGCAACCTCGCTCTGATACCACTTATTAGGGTCAATTTGTAGCTAGAGGGGGGTGAATAGCTCATCGTGCTCTTTTGTTTGCTTCGGTGCTGTTGATTTGCAACGGAATAAACTTGAAACACGACTCACAACGCTAACACAAGGATTTACTTAGTATTCACCTAAAAAAGAAGTGACTAATCCAAGGATCCACACACGACACACTCTCCACTATGAAAAACACTCCTTCTCGGTAACTACCGGATGTGGAGAAACCTCGTACAAGACTCACACAACAAGATACAACACACACAAGAAGAAAATATAAGAATGAAAATGAAAAACCCTCTTCTTGCTTGACCTTGTTGATGAAGACACCTCTTGACCCTTTAGAAAGTGCAACAACACTTTCTTCTAAGCTTTCATTCAGGCAATGCGTAGTAGTGAAGGATCATGTAAGCACTAAGGAGAAGAAAGCTCACCACACCTTTATACTCGACGCATCTAGGGAACCCAATCGATTGGGCTTGCTCCCAATCGATTGCCACGTGAGATCCGTGCCATCCCAGCCGTCCGTCTCTCGCTACTTGCACAACGGTCATATCCCAATCAATTGAACAATCGATTGGGGAGGCTTGAATCGATCGGTTGATCAATTCAGAGCGCCTCTATGCTCCACTGGAAACAACCTGAATCGATCGACCGATCATTCAGGCTTCCTCGCACCCGTACGAGAAAACTAGCCTCCAATCGATACATCAATCGATTGGCGGTGCCCAATTGATCTGTTGATCAATTGGGAACCATTTTGTGCTTGCAATAACGCTTTCCAATTGATCGACTGATCGATTGGGCCAGCCTTCACTCGCATCACACCTTCAATCGATCGGTTGATCGATTGCTCCATGGTTCAATCGATCGGTTGATCAATTGACCTCCCTTTGACTTGCTTAACTCAAGTCTAATATTTCTAAACCCAACATCTAGTCAATCGTGACCTGTTGGGACTTCCCATGCCAAGCATCAGGTCAATCTTGACATATTGGAACTTCTTCACCAAGTGTCCAGTCAATCATTTGACTTGCTTGGACTTTTCTCCTCGTGCCAAGTGTCCGATCAATCCTTTAACCCACGTGGACTTTTCTCCTCGTGCCAAGTATCTGGTTAACCTTGACCTACTTGGACTTACCGTCTCATGCCAAGTGACCGGTCCTCTATGACCCACTTAGACTTCCTTCCATCAGATGTCCGGTCACCCTTGACCCATCTGGATTTCCTTGTACCAAGTATCCGGTCACTCCTTTGACCTACTTGGACTTCCCAACACCAGATGTCTGGTCCTCCATGATCGACCTGGATTTCCACGTGCCTGGCTTCACTCACTAGGACTTTTCATCTGCCTAGCTTCACTCACTAGGACTTTCCATCTACCTGGCTTCACTCATCAGGATTTATAACTGTCTGACTTCACTCACCAAGACTTCTACTTGCCTAACCTCCAGTTAGGACTTTCCCAATCAATTATCTAGTCAACTTTAACCTACTTAACTCTTCTTCACATCGAACTAGTCATCCCTTGACCAGAGGGGAATTGTATCAACAATATCCCAATTGAACGATTACATCTGCAATCTCCATATATTGTCGAACATCAAAACTCAAACATTAAGACTCAAACTTGAGCCAACTCAAGCTTAGTCAACCTGGTCAACCTGACTCAGGGGATATTGCACCAACAGCAAGGAGAGGTGAGTCCTCTGTGAGCTATCCAAACACCTTCGGACACTTCAACTTATACCCAATCATCCCGAGTCCACACCTCAATGAAATGTTTGCTTAAGATGTCAAAGTATAAGTCTCCATGACCAAGATGACTTGTATACCTCAAGTCGAAGGAAACTTACACTCGTGTTACAGTAAGAACTTCACAGACATATTTATATATATGTAGAGAACCATATGAAGTCTTATAGCGAGTCACTCCAATGAACTAGTTACCATAACAAGCATCCACATTTAACTTTCGATAACCCAATGTCTCTAGCTAGTGAGGAAACAGTTGCTTGGCCGAACCAAGGAGTATAACCCATGCTAGTCTTACAGAATTGGTGATGTCCGCATGCATCAATTTGGCGACTAGAGAAATTTCAATATATTCATAATTCCACATGTAGAAATAATCACTAATTGTGATCCAATCATAAATTTTTTTCATGCTATGAATTATATTACGGATGATCCGGTGATAAGGATGGGGGACCCCCTTTTCTGAAGGAAGTCAAAGCCACGTGGCAACCCAAGGCCAAGAGGCCGATCGGGAAAGAAGTGCCGATCGGCCTAGAGGAATATAAGCAGAGGCACAGAGTCCGACAAGGAGTTGGGTTTCCGACGCTCAGGGTGAAGAAGCTCGCCTGGCCGAGCGGACGGTCCGCTCAGCATAGGCATAAAGCAGCAACTGACAGGCGCAGCCGAGCACACGAGCGAGACTCTCCCGAGCAGATTCGTACTTAGGGCCGGTCGGACGTAACGGTACGGTCGAACGGCTGGACCCTCGCCCTGAACAGAAGACAAGAACAAAGAAACATCCTCTGACAGTAGGCATATTCGGAGGACAAGCCATGTACGGAATCTTAAACCGGAATGTTCTAATGTCCCATCATGGAGGTGCTCGGACTGTAGCAGTATGACGTCAGGCATGCTCTTCTGACAAGCCCATGCTGGGGTATGGGCTGAGGACACGTGTTCGTCTCGATATGTGTGCCTGAGCTCCTTCCCAGCCCTATATAAGGAGTCTTGCACTTCATCGGAGGTAAGCACTCTCGCATATTCGGAGCCACTTTCTAGTCCTCATCTTGCCTGACTTGAGCGTCGGAGGGTCGTCGCCGGGGACCCCTCCCCGGCCCGACTTCCTTGCAAGTTCGCCGGAGGTCCTTACGACCGGTTGTAGATCTACGTCAGCCACTCGGAGAGCGCCAAGTGCCCAGCGTTCGTTGATTCAGCTTTCGGACAGGATCAACGGATATTCAGTAAATGAGTTTAAGACAATCAAATATATATTATACACTCAAATAGTGAATCTATACTTATCAAATAAATAAAAAAAATCGTAAGGCGATTGCCTTAAGACATCCCTCAAATTCTAACACTCTCACTTGGCCTAAAGCCAATCTCCATGGTATCCTAAATCATAAGCACAGACACGACTCTTAACATTGCTTTATGTTAGAGCTTTTATCAAAGGATCCGCTAGATTCTTTTCAATGAAAATTTTCTCAAGTTGTATTTCTTTCCTACTAACGATCTCCCTGATCAGATGATAACGGCGAAGCACATGTTTTGATCGCTGATGAGACCTCTGTTCCTTTGCTTGTGCAATGGCTCCAGTGTTGTCATAGTAAACAGGTAATGCTTCAACAATGGATGGAATCACTCCAAGTTCAATAATGAACTTCTTGATCCAAACCGCTTCCTTTGATGCTTCCGAAGCTGCAATGTATTCCACCTCACAGGTAGAATTTACAACAGTATCTTGCTTGGAACTTTTCCAACTAATTGTGTCTCCATTAATATAAATATGAATCCAGATTGAGACTTGGAGTCATCCTTGTCCGTCTGGAAACTAGCATCTATATATCCGCGTATGGTCATATTACTATCTCCATAAACTAAGAACATATCCTTAGTTCTTTTTAAGTACTTAAGGATCATCTTGATAACCACCCAATGATCCATTCCTATATCAGACTGGTATCTGCTCATAAAACTCAGAGCATATGATACATCGGGTCTTGTACATAACATAACATACATGATAGATCCTATTGCGGATGCATAAGGTATCTTATCCATGCAAATCCTCTTGTCTTCTGTGCGTAGACACATAGACTTCGAAAGTTGAATTCCATGCCTTATAGGTATGAAACCTTTCTTGTATTCAGATATACTAGATCATTTTAGCACTCTGTCTATATATGTCAACTGTGAAAGACCAAGCAACCTTCTCGATCTATCTCTATAGATTTTCATCCCGAGGATGTAAGTTGCTTTTCTCATGTCTTTCATGGAGAACGTATTGGACAATCAAACTTTAACTGACTATAGAACTGACACATCATTTTCTATAAGTAATATGTCATCAACATATAATATTAAGAATACGATTACACTCCCATTAACCTTTTGATACACACAAGGTTCGTCTGGATTTTGTGAGAAATCAAACTGTTTGATTGCCTCATCAAAATAGATATTTCAACTTCTGGATGCTTGCTTTAGTCCATAAATGGACCATTGAAGCTTGCATACTTTATTCTTGTTTGTATATGTGAAGCCTTCGGGCTGTGTCATATACATATCCTCGAGCATATTTTCATTAAGAAAAACTGTTTTTACATCCATCTGTCATATCTCATAATCATGATAAGCTGATATGGCTAGGAGTATCCGAATGAATTTAAGCATGGACACAGGTGAGAAAGTTTCATCATAGTCAATGTCTTGACTTTGACGATAGTCTTTCGCCACCAACCTTGCCTTGTAGATAATAATATTACCATCCATGCCAGTTTCTTCTTGAAAACTCATTTACACCCTATAGGCGTAATGCCTTCAGGTGGGTCCACCAAGTTCCAAACTTGGTTTTCGTACATGGAATCCATTTTCGACTTCATGGCTGTAAGTCACTTGTCATTTTTTGAACTATTCAGAGCCTCTTCGTAATCAGTAGGTTCCTCATCCTCAATGAGTAACACATCATTCGATCTCTTATAAGAGATCTGTATCTCTCAAGAATATTGTGTGTTCTACCTGATCTACGAGGAAGTTGTGTCATAATCGATTGTGGTTCTTGACTAGGCATCTCATTAGTTTTTATTAGAGTCTCTTGAACTTCATCAAGTTCAACCATACTCCCACTTGCTTCTTGTAAGAGAAATTCTTTCTCTAAGAAGGTAGCATGCCTTAAAACAAACACTTTTTATTCCAAGGGGTGATAGAATTGGTAACCCTTGGTTTCCTTAGGGTATCCAATAAATAAACACTTATCAGACTTGACATCCAACTTATCTGATATAGTCCTCTTCACATAAGCAGGACAACCCCATATATTTAAATAAGATTTGAGGGGTTTCTTACAAGTCCATACCTCATATGGAGTAGTTGAGATTGCCTTCATTGGGAGTCTTTTTAGCAAGTAAACAACTATCATAAGTGCATAACCCCAAAAGATATTGGGAAGATCTGCACGATCCATCATTGATCTAACCATGTCTAACAAGGTTCTATTATGCCTTTCCGATACACCATTATGTTATGGTGTATAAGATGGAGTCCATTGAGACAATATACCATTATCCCTTAGATAATTTAGAAACTCTTGGCTTAAATATTCATGCCACCTCGATCGGATCGAAGTATCTTAATTTTTTACCAAGTTATTTCTCTACTTCACTTTTGAATTCTCTAACTTTTCAAAGGCTTCAGAATTTTGTTTCATTAGATACACATACCCATAACAAGAGTGATCATCAATGACAGTAATGAAGTAGCTATAACCTCCTAATGCATGAGTTGTCATTGGTCCACATGCATCGGTATGTACGAACCCAAGTAACTCATCAACTCATTCACCCTTTCGAGAAAAAAGTAACTTTGTCATCTTGCCTTTTAAACATGAATCACATGTATCTAATTGAAATGATTCGAGACTGCAATCTTTTGCAATTCGGACATGCCTTTCTTGCTTATATGTCTAAGGCGACAATAGCATGAGTAAGAGGTTAATTGATTATCTATTTGAGTGCGTTTATTACTCTTTTCGATATTAAGTACATCACTATATATATTTAATGCGTAAATGTCATTGCATAATATTCCAGTGCCATAAACAATGTCATTTAAGGTTATATAATAACAATTGTTACTAAAAGTTAAATGGAAACATTTTCTATTTAAGCAAGAAATAGAAACAATGTTCTTTATTAATGCTGGAACAAAATAACAATTATCTAGTTCTAAGACAAGTCCACTAGGAAGTTTTAACAAGTATGTTCCGATGGCGACTACAACAACCTTTTCTCTATTCCCAACTCGCAGAATTGTTTCTCCCTTGACGAGTCTTCTACTATTTCTTAGTCCCTGTATATCATTACATATATGTGAGCGACTCCCAGTATCCAATATCCAAGTGTCTGAGGAAATAGCATAACAATCAATAACGAAAATATCTGAAGTGGATGGAGCATCGGATGTCTTATTCTTCTTCACGAACTCAAGATAGATCTTGTAGTTTCTTCGCCAGTGTTCCATCTTGCCAAAATGATGGTATGGACCCTTTTGTGTCAGTTCTACTATCTTGGCCTTTTTGCTCTTCCCTTTAGCCTGATGTTTTTGGCTTCCTCTTAGAACCTTTCTTGGAGGAGTCTACTAACATCACAATTTTCTGTTCACCCTTAATAGAAGGCTCCACAGTTTTGAGCATATTTATCATCTTGGGGATGATTGATTCTAAATTGTTCATTCGATAGTTCATTACAAATTATGAATGACTTTTCGGTAAACTATATAGAATTAATTCAATACTTAACTCATGATCCATCGTAAAACTGAGTGATGCTAAACGCTCTATGTAGCCATTCATCTTTAATACGTATTGTACTACAGACGAACCCTCCTACATCTTTGAGAAAAAGAGAAGCTTGGAGACCTCGAACCTTTTGGATCTAGCTTGCTCATCAAATAGCTCACGAAGATGATAGACAATATCATAAGCATCCAAATGCTCATGCTATTTCTGTAATTCAGGAGTTATAGCGGCTAGCATGATGCAACTAGCAAGTACGGAATCATCCTTATGTTTCTGAAGGGCCAACAATTGGTCCGCAGTTACATCGACATCAAGACTGGTGGGAAGATGTTGATCAAGGACATAAGCTAGCTTCTCAGCTTTAAGAACAATTCTCAAATTTCAAAATCAGTGCAAGAAGTTCGGCCCAATTGGTTTGTTCGAGTCCAAAATTAAACGCAGATTTACAAAAGTCATAATTAAATGATTAACCTAGAAATAAAAAACAAGAATGTATAGGAGAGATGATTTTATTTACATAAACAATTTATATAAAAGCCCACTTATTTATCAAATTCAAATACCCTTATGTTAAATTCGGGAGATGGTAGTTTTTCTCCAAGTGGGTTGATATCCACCATAGATAAGAATAACCTTAATTTTGGCCAACAAGTCATTCTTAGCTATAACGGTAGATAACATATTTACCGATTGCATATCACTTATATGCAACTATTACATTATGCTAGCAACTAATTGATTTCCGTATAAACATCGGGTTGTTAACACATTAACAAGTATCCATCAAATACACATCACCCATCACCTCTATCCACATTGATCATGGCTTTGACACAACAAATCAACGCTTCAAGTTTAAAACCAACCCGTTAATCATGAGATTGCATCTCTATGATTTGAACATGTTTAATTTCAACTTGAGCTTGACTTTGGCCAACAACTCAAACAAGAACTTAAACTCTGGTTCTTAACATATTAACGGAAGGTGTAGGTTTTAATATTAAGTAAGGGATTTAGGTTTCATCTACATCATGCAAAATTTTATCTACATGACATTACATGCATGGTATAAATGATGACATGACACGTTGCACGCATGACATAAATGATGACATGACACATCACATGCATGGCATAGCATGACACATCATACATATGGTAAGATCTAATCACATCACACGCATGACACAATCTAATCATGTCATAATTAATACATCTACATGACATACAATATGATATGATCACGACATAAATTTACATATATTATAATTCTGTTTTAGAAATAAAAATATGTTATAAACCTGATTTTTAATAAATCAAGATTTATCTAATCAAATTATAAAACCAATTTTCAAATTTAATTAACATATCTCATCTAGAATTTTTAATTATTTTGGAAACAAATTTTCAAACAAATTTTCTAACCATTTAAGAAATAAATAATTAATATTGCTTAATTTATTACAGAATAATTCAAATCTTTTTTTTTTTGTGATTTTTCAAATCTTTCCAAATTTGGTATTTCCTCACAATTTAGGGAACTTTCCAAAAATAAAATATTTTAATAAATCTAAAAATTTCAGAAAATATTAATTCTATAATTTAATTTAGAATATCTCAAATATGAATTTTTTTAATGATTTTTTATCTTTCCAAATTTGGTATTTCTAACAATTAGAAAATTTTATAAAAATAGAATATTTCTTAAAATTTCAGAAATGATAATTTCTAAATTAACAAAATATATCTAAATTTAATTTTATGAAATTATATTAGAAACTTCCAAAAATAAAATTTCTTAATAATTTAGAAAACTTTCCAAAAATAGAAAGCTCTTAATAATTGCTGGAAATTTTTAAAATTAATTACGACACAAATTACGAATTGTAAAATAATTTTATGATCATGTCGAAGCACGATCAGGTTCTGATACCACTGTTGGGATATGCTCGATGCGATGTGTGCTAAAACACATTTTGTAAATATGTGCAGTGGAAAATAAAACAATAATAATTCCTAAATTATTACATTACACACACCACACACATACAAGGATACAACATGACAAACATGATTGCATAATTAAATTTTTACGGAAAGTAAATTTATGCTAGGTGTACCTTACGGATGACCTGTAACGAGAAGGACATCAACCGTGGTGATGTTGTCAAACCTCGCCTCTATTCGTATCCATGCCGAGCTCCTCAAGATAACTCATTGAGTACAAGTCTCTCCTTCGGAAGTTACTAGCCATGAGCTAAAAAGAGGGATCAAGAGGAAGAGGAAGAGAAGCACACAAGGAAGATATTTCTTCCATGTGGTGGTCACGGTAATAAGGGGAAGGGCTTCCCCTTGTTGGCGGCAGCAAAGAGAGAGGGGAGAGGGAGAGGAGAAGAGAAGAGAAATTGGGTTAAGATTTTTCAAAAACTTTACAAGCCAATTAATGATCTCATGTGTATAATCTTCTCTCAACCATATCAATATATAGTCTTTATTAATGAGTTAGATTAGAAAGATCAAATCCAACCCATTATCCCTTAACCAAAAATTAGTCCATTAACCCCTTGATTTGGTTCACAACTAAACCAAGTTGGTTCATGACCAATTCATGATTAAACCAAATATGGCCCAACTCTTCTATAAGAGATGTGACTCATCCATTCTTCCATTGCGACAAATATTTTCATATTTGTCTTATATATAGTCCAACCAAACATTTATCTCTTGATCTAAGAATCCTATTTTTTAACTTGTTTTACGTCTTTTTAGAGACTCGTTAGTACGTGTGACCCAATAGGTTTCCGGTTTATCTTGGCCATCTATAATTAGCTACTTAATTATAGAATGATCATAAGTGACACCTAGTAGTACATCATGATTCCCAATTAGCAGGAAACTCATAGCTGATCTTAGAATTAATTCTAAACCCTTCAGCAGCTACAGTGAGTCGTACCTCGTTCCTTTCACTCATCTTATACCCACTTAGTTCAGGACATGTCTATGTGTCTTGTCCCCACTAGGTTGACTATGTCACACCTAGCCCAAGTAATACTTTCTCGTTATGCGAATTCAAATTACTCGTACATGTGTACAAGAGTCTCACACTCTTAACATGTGATGCTTTGGCCAAATACTTTGAGTAATAATCCTAACGAGTGGTCATAGGGTATACGTCTCTTCGCAAGGAGCAGTGAATCCTCTGTGGGCTATCCAAACACTTTCGGGCACTTCAATTTATACCCAATTATCCTAGGTCCACACCTCAATGAGATGCTTACTTAAGATGTCAAAGTATAAGTCTCCATGATCAAAATAACTTGTATACCTCAAGTCGACGCACTTGTGCTGTAGTAAGAACTTCACAGACATATCTATATATATGTAGAGAACCATATGAAGTCTTACAGCGAGTCACTCTAATGAACTAGTTACCATAACCAGCATCCACGTTTAACTCTTGACATCCCAATGTCTCCAGCCAGTGAGAAAACAACTGCTTAGCCGAATCAAAGAGTTTAACCCGTGCTAGTCTTACAAAATTGATGATGTCCGAATGCATCAATTCAATGACTAGAAAATTTTTAATATATTCATAATTTCACATGTAGAGATAATCATTAGTTGCGATCCAATCACAAATTCTCTCATGTTATGAATTATATTACTGACATTCAGTAAATGAGTTTATGACAAACAAATATATAATATGCACTCAAATAGTAAATCTATACTTATCAAATAAATAGAAAAAACTATAAGGCGGATTGCCTTAGGACATCCCTTAAATTCTAACAACAACCTCCTTGTCAATGGAGAAACCTCGCCACACTTCTTGATCACGAGCACTTGGATCATACAAGGAAAACCTTGGAGTCTTTAATAGGGGTTAACCACTCCTATTGTCGTCACCCAAGCTAGTCACCCTAACTTCCATTATATAGAGTTTGGGGAAAACAGGCAAGCTGTTTCTACTGTTACCAATCAACTGGTCACACCACCAGCCTACTGGCCTCAGTGGTAATTCGACCATTACATGCCAACTGTTGGTTAGTCCTAGGAAGATCATACCGGTTCCATTGTACAAAAATTTTATACAAGTGTCGAACCTTTCCTAATAACCTATTGTGTTCTTTAGAAGTTAAATTAGGAATCGCAAACAAAACTTAACATTATTGATTCCAAATTTAACTTATCTGTTCTTAATGGTTTAGACTTGGATCGCAAGCGGAACTTAAAACTATTGATCCAAATCCACCTATGTTATAAATTCAATTAAATATTAATTTCTAAAATTGGTTTCCAGGACTGCATGGTGAGGCACATGGCCTTCTTGGATATGGGAGCATCCACCACCGCCTAGACAAAGCCTTTTAAGGAAAGCTAATATTTAATTTCCTTATATAACTCTAGGTTTAACCAAAAGAAACAATCGAATCACAAATTCAAAAAATAAACAAAAAAAAATAGAACTTCGAAATAAATATGAAAAACTAGAATCTAATGCCTCTTGTGTTTGGAATTCATACAAAGAAAAATAACTAGCATGATGCGGAAGAAAATTACTAGTTATACCTTCTCTTTGTATGCTAATGACCTCAAGATCTTCTGCCGTATTCCTCACCTCGCCTTGGACGTCGTGTGGGCGACGAGCCTCCAAGATAAACACCACCCAAAGAGCTTCTCCTTCTTCTCTATGTTTCGGCCACCACCACCACCAAGGAGCAAAAGAGAGCAAAGGCAAAAGAGAGGGAGAGAGGGTCGGCCACTAGAGGATCACCAACAAGAGAATAAGAATTGTTATCTCATGAGGCCTCCTCTTCCCTTCTTTTATATTACTTGCCCAAGGCAAATAAGGAAAGACTTTTTACAAAAATTAAAATCTTCCTCTTGTTTTTCCTTTTCCCTTTTTATTTTTCCTTTTTTTCTCCTCTTAATTGATTTAATCAACAATCATGGATTGATTGGCTTGATTGGTCGGCCCTTGCTTGGGCACCAAGCAAGGGTGGCCGGCCACATCATTAAGAAGGAAAAATAATTTTTATAAAATTTTATAAAAGAAGAAATCCTCTTATAAAATTTTACAAGCTCTCCTTCTTAAAGTGGATGTTAAAAAAGGAAAGTTTTAAAAATTAAAACCATGTTTTAAAATTTAAAACTTCTCTTCTAAAAATTCCTTTTTTAATAGAAAATTTTAATTTTAAAACTTCTCTTCCTTTTTTCTAAAACCATGAGGATGGTTAAAAAAGGAAAGTTTTAAAACTTTTAAAACTCTCTATTAAACCATGTGGCCTAATTCAAATAAGGAAAGTTTTTCATTTTAAAATTTCTCTTTTAAAACTTATAGTTTTCTACAAAGAGAAGATTTTAAAAATTCAAAACACTCTTTCACTTTTGAATTAATATGGTCGGCCCCTTCTTGCTTGGACACCAAGCAAGGGGTCGACCCCTTAAGAGAAGATGGTGGCCGACCCTTGGCTTGGTCACCAAGCCTTGGGTCGGCCCTCTCTTGGACACCAAGAAGAGCTTTTATTTGGATGGACTTGAGGCTTTAATGAGGCTACGACAGGGACCTCGAGGAGAAATTAGTTTTGGCCTTCCGATGAGCTTGAGTATCCCGTGTTCACCCCGAACACACAACTCAAGTTCATCAATAATAACTCATTCCACTAAAGAGTTATTATTGCACTACCGCACCGATCCCAAATTACATTATGGGCTCCTTCATATATGAGTGTGTTAGTCTCCCTGTGTTTAAGATAACGAATGTCCACTAATTAAGTAAGTTACTGACAACTCACTTAATTAATATCTAGCTCCAATAGTAGTATCACTCAACTTCATTGTCATGTCGGACTAAGTCCACTTGCAGGGTTTAACATGACAATCCTTATGAGCTCCTCTTGGTGACATTCTCAACCTAGATAACTAGGACACAGATTCCTTCTATAATCAACAACACACAATATAAGTAATATCATTTCCTAACTTATCGAGCCTATTGATTTATCGAACTAAATCTCACCCTTTGATAAGTTAAAGAAATAAATACTAAATATATGTGCTTGTTATTATATTAGGATTAAGAGCACACACTTCCATAATAACTAAGGTCTAGTTCTTTTATTAAGTCAGTGTAAAAAGAATTTACCTAAAATGGTCCTACTCAATACACTTAGAGTGTACTAGTGTAATTCATTAGTCAAGATAAATTAATACCTAATTACACTACGATTATTCCAATGGTTTGTTCCTTTCCATCTTAGTCGTGAGAAACTGTTTATAATTTATAAAGAGCTGATAACATGATCTTCTGTGTGTGACACCACCCACCATGTTATCTACAATATAAATTAATTGAACAACTACACTTAACAAATAAAATGTAGATATTTGACCAATGTGATTCTTTTATTTCAAAAATAAATATTTACAAAAGATAGGCTTTTAGTATATACTCTAACAGCTCGATACCAGTAGACTGGTGTTAGGACTAGTCGACTGGTTCACTTTGGTTGAGAGAACATAAATATTCTATTCTCTTCCCAATCGACTGGTACATATATTATCGACCGGTACATATATTATCGACCGGTAAACCCAAAACCTAGGATTTATCCTGAGTACATTCTCTCGGCACTTATCCTAGCTTGCACAACTCTCAACCTTGTCTTCTAGCCTCCTTTATCAGGCTTGCATCTCTCAGATGCCTCCTCATCCTTCACACCTTGCCTTCAGGAGCTTCCATCGGCCTTGTCCTTATTGTCGAATTTTTCATTGCCAAGCGTCTCCTCACCTCCAGGACTTCAACCTTGCCAAATCACACTTGGACTTACGTTGTCAAGACAACATACTTGGACTTACACCTAGGGGTGAGCATTCGGTTAATTCAGTCCATAAATTAACCGAATTAACCAAAAACCGATTTAGTGTTGGCTAACCGAATCAAATCAAAGTTTTACTAAAACTGAATTAACTGAATTAGTTATTTCAGTTAATATCGAATTAACTAAATTTATTTAAAATAACAATAAAAAAAATTTATACAAAATTAATATCAAATTAACCTAATGCTCACCCCTACTTACACCGCCAAGACTCCACTTGGACTTCTCCTTTGCCAAGATCACGCTTGGACTTTCCTTTGCCAAGATCAAACTTGGACTTTGCTGACTTTACATTGTTGTACCTGCATCCTGTACACTCACAAGCGTATATCAAATACAACAATAACCTAACTTAAACCTTTGTCCAAACATCAAAACTTAGGGTCACACTGATTGCTCTAATAATTTCTCCCCTTTTGATGTTTGGTAACCCATTAAAGTTAGGAAAACATATAATACAGTAACATGAAAATAAATATGTAATCTACCCATGCATATATCATGAAACATAATCCTTGGCTCCCCCTTGACCTAAGCTCCCCCTTAAGCTAGGATTTCTTATAAAGGTATTTAGGTTTTCCACTTAAACCTAAACTTTTCTCCTTTTGCCATACATCAAAAAGAGCTCCAATAATATTTTAATTATTGGACTATTTAACCTCTAATGACCACAATTATCATGTATCAATCTCCCTTAAGATTACATACATGTATACCATTCTTTTGGTCATTTTCTATTACTGAAAAATAGTTTTAGATTGTATCAGTCGACTGCTATAGGACTCAGTTGACTGCCCTTATCAAAATAACCTTATAGAATCATTCTGTGTTTGATGGCTAGTATTACTAGTTGACTAGTATCTGAACCAGTCGATTGGCACCTATTTTCAGCCTCGGTAATATTTTTGATCCAACTTCAAAAATACACCAAAAATGTTATAGACCTCTAAAAATTTCTAATTTTTATAGAGAGGTCTGTTTTACCCTTGTCTAAATGAAAAAAAGATATATTTAAAAATATATCTTTCACAAATCTCAAGATTGGCATAAAATCTAAAACTATTCAAATGGTTCGATTGAACCTTGACCCAAAGTCCTAGTTTTGGTTTCCTCTTGATGCATCTATCCATACTAAACCATAATGCATTCCTAGCATTAATGTATATACATCTAAAATTAATTTTCATGCCATATAAAACCAATGCCATATTTTCATGCATGAATCACATCTTTCTATGTGTCAACCAACTAGGTTAGAGACTTAAGTCCATCTCTAAACCCTTTTGACACATCCCATGACCCATCTGGAATCCCAAGCATGGTTCACTTAAGATTCATTGACCATGAGTCTCAAATTGACTCTTTGAGCTGCCCCCTAAAGCTTTTAAGCTTAGTCACCTCCCTAGGTGACTCGTCCACTATGGCTAAGTCACATCAGTGCATCTTGGGTGAGGTTGGTCAAACCATTTGACCTTCTCCTTCTTCTCAACCTTAGTCTTTCCTTTATCTTTGGTTGATCTCTCCATGTCCTTAAATGGGTTTCCCTTGCCATTTCTTGACCTCTCTTACTATAATCATATGTCACCCTAACATATGACTCTTCTCTAGCCTTGGAGGATCCCTCCTTGCCATTTGTACTTGCAATTATTTCATGTGACCTTCTTTTGGCCTTAGGGAACTCTACTATGGCATACTCACCAAAGTGCTCCATAGATAAGTTCACCTTACCCTTGTTTGATGAAGACCGGTATCCCAAACCGGATTTATCACCATTTAGTCTTTGACTACTCAACTTCATACCTAATCCTTTAAATCCAACATTGAATCTCTTGAGGGATTTCTCTAATCTATCAAGCTTTTCCCTTAAAGCTTGATTTTTCAATTCTAAGTTTCTAACCCTAGAATCAACTTGTCTACCATGGACACTTCTAGACCTACCCACCTTTTGAGGCATGTGTCTCCCCTTCTTGGAATTAATGCCTAGATCTTTCACTACCTTCCTCTCCTTATGCACGGTAGTTTGATTCTTATTAGGTCTAACTTTTGCATATGATTTCTTAATGTTATTAATCGTATTAACCCTATTCCTATCATTATACGTAAATTCATAATTATGTATGGGTAAATAATTACATTATTTCTAGCATGCATATCCCTAGAACTTGAATTAATATCCAAATTAAAGTTCAAGTTAAGATATACCTTCCTACCTACCATTAGAATTCCCCCTTGACATGAGAATCCACATGGCCTTATCTTCCTTCATTGCTTCAATAGCTCCATCTCCTTGAACTCACCCCTCCTTGGGCACTTCGTGTGGTAGTGACCTCGCTCACCACACGTGAAGCATATGATGTGTCACTTCTTCTTAGCATAATCTCTACAACCCACATTAGTTTTTAAATCAACCTTTACAGGGTTTAAGGTTTACCTCCTTTACCTTCTTGAGCAATGGACACTTACTCTTGTAGTGTTCCATCTCACCACATTCAAAGCACTTGATGTGGGCTTTTCCGCTTTTCCTGGTAGTTGAGGTTGTTGGTTAATCCTAGGAAAACGTATCGGTTCCACTGTACAAAAACTTTTGTACAAGTGTCGAACCTTTCCTTAAATAACCTATTGTGTTCTTTAGAAGTTAAATAAGGAATCGCAGACGGAACTTAACATCATTGGTTCCAAATTTAACTTATCTATTCTTAATGGTTTAGATTTGAATCGCAAGCGGAACTTAACACTATTGATTCAAATCTACCTAAGTTATTAATTCCATAAATATTAATTTCCAAAATTGGCTTCCAGGACTGCATGGCGAGGCACATAGCCTTCTTGGATATGGGAGCAACCACCACCGCCTAGGCAAAGCATTTTAAGGAAAGCTAATATTTATTTCCTTAAATAACTCTAGGTTAACAAAAAAGAACAATCGAATCACAAATTCAAAAAAGAAGAAAACACAAAATCGAGAAATAAATTCAATAAACTAGATCTAATTGTCTCTTGTATTTAGAATTCTTACAAAGAAAATAACTAGTATGATGCGGAAGAAAATTACTAGTTATACCTTCTCTTTGTAAGTTAATGACCTCGAGATCTTCTGCCGTATTCCTCGCCTCACCTTGGATGTCGTGTGGGCGACGATCTTCCAAGATGAACACCACCCAAAAGAGACCTTCCTCTTCCTCTTCCTCTAAGATTCGGCCACCGCCACCACCACCACCAAGGAGAAGAGAGCAAAGGGAAAGGGAGAAGGGAGAAGGGAGAGGGTCGGCCACCAAAAAACCTCCAAGAAATAGAATAAGAGTTGTGTCTCATGAAGCCCCCTCACCCCTTCTTTTATATTACTTGCCCAAGGCAAATAAGGAAAAACCTTTTACAAAAAATAAAATCATCTAAGAGTTTTTCCTTTTTCCTTTTTATTTTTCCTTTTCTTTCCTCTTGATTGAATCAATCACCAATCAATGGTTGTGATCAATCCTATATGGTTTAGGATTAAGTTTGGTCGGCCCCTTGCTTGGGCACCAAGCAAGGTGGCCGGCCACCATATTTAGGAAAGGAATAATAATTTTTTATAAAATTTTACAAGAGAAAAAACTCTTATAAAATTTTACAAGCTCTCTTTCCTAAAGTAGGAGTTAAAAAAGGAAAGTTTCTAAAAATTAAAACCATGTTTTAAAATTTAAAAAAAAAACTCTCTTATAAAATTTCCTTTTTTAACATGATGATAGAAAATTTTAATTTTAAAACTTATCTCCCTTTTTTCTTAAACCATGAGAATGGTTTAAAAATGAAAGTTTTAAAACTTTTAAAACTCTCTATTAAAACATGTGGCTAAATTCAAATAAGGAAAGCTTTTAAAATTAAAATCTCTCTTTTAAAACTTATAGTTTTCTACAAAGAGAAGATTTTAAAAATTCAAAAACAACCCTCCTTGTTTGAATATTGTGGCCGACCCCTTCATGCTTGGTCACCAAGCAAAGGGCCGACCCCTATAGGAGAGGATGTGGCCAGCCCTTGCTTGGTCACCAAGCATTGGACCGACCCACTTCTTGGACACTAAGAAGAGCCTTACATTTGGATGGACTTGAGGCTATAATGAGGCTATGACAGGGACCTAGAGGAGAAATTGGTTTTGGACTTCCGATGAGCTTGAGTATCCCGTGTTCGCCCCGAACACACAACTCAAGTTCATCGATAATAACTCATTCCACTAGAGAGTTATTACCGCACTACCGCACCAATCCCAAATTACATTATGGGCTTCTTCTTATCATGAGTGTGTTAGTCTCCCTGTGTTTAAGATTACGAATGTCCACTAATTAAGTAAGTTACTAACAACTCACTTAATTAATATAGCTCTAAGAGTAGTACCACTCAACTTTATTGTCATGTCGGACTAGGTCCACCTGCAGGGTTTAACATGACAATCCTTATGAGCTCCTCTTGGGGACATTCTCAACCTAGACAACTAGGACACATATTCCTTCTATAATCAACAACACACACTATAAGTAATATTATTTCCCAACTTATCGGGCATATTGATTTATCGAGATAAACCTCACCCTTTGATAAGTCAAAGAAATAAATATTAAATATATGTGCTTGTTATTATATTAGGATTAAGAGCACACACTTCCATAATAACTAAGGTTTAGTTCTTTTACTAAGTCAGTACAAAAAGAACTTACCTAAATGATCCTACTCAATACACTTAAAGTGTATAAGTGTAATTTATTAGTCAAGATAAACTAATACTTAATTACACTATGACTATTCTGATGGTTTGTTCCTTTCCATCTTAGTCGCGAGCAACTGTTTATAATTTATAGAGAACCGACAACTGATCTTCTGAGTGTGACACCACACTCCATGTTGTCTACTATATAAATTAATTGAACAATTACATTTAATAAATAAATGCAGATATTGACCAATGTGATTCTTTTATTTCAACAAATAAATGTTTACAAAAGCTAGGCTTTTAGTATACACTCTAACAGAGGTTGAGGGTTAAACTTCCAAGACTTCTTCCTCACTTGTCTTGGACTCTTCTTCCTCACTTGAAGATGTGGACGGTTCCACTTCTTCCTCTTCTTTAGATGTTAAGCTCGTCTCTACATCCGATTGGTCCTTCTCTTGGACCAATGCGCCCTTCTCTTTAGGCTCCTCCACTTCTTTGCTTGTATAAAATCTTCATGAAGAGCAATCACTTTGCTCTATAGCTCATGAGTACACTTGTACTCACCTACACGCGGCATAATATCAGAAGGTAATAAATTCAATAAAATTCTAGTTATCTCTTTATTCGTCTCTAATTATTGTCTTTGCTCTTTGGTCCAATATCGAGGTCAGTGACGCTTCCTTTTCTTGTCCATTGGAGTTTTGAAGGAACTTCCAATGTGATCCAATGGTCCTAATCCATTTGGAACAAAGTCTCCGACTGCTTCCTCCAATACTCAAAGTCTTCTCGATCGTATGGGGGTGGAATTTGGATATCTCATCCTAATGGTTTTTCCGACTCCATCTTCTTCCTTTAGCACTTGCTCCTCTCGACGATTAGTCCAATGAAGAGCGACCTCGCTTTGATACCAATATTGGAACCTTGATGCCCAGCTAGAGGGGTGAATAGTCGATCATCCATTTCAGTCGCTTTCCTATACTCGTTAGCGAAGCGGAAATAAAAACAACAAGTATATACGAAAGCTAACCTATAAATATGAAAGATAATAAAAAAAGACAAGAAAACCCTAACACATTTCGTTTAACGTGATTCAGAGATGCTGCTCTTACTCTATGGCATGTCCGTAAGGTGGATGATCCCTTAATCCATCGATGGATCAATCCTAGGAACTTCGACCAGCACAACCTCCTTGTCGATGGAGAAACCTTGCCACACTTCTTGATCACGAGAACTTGTATCACACAAGGGGAATCTTGGAGACTAATAAGGGTTAGCCACAACTATTGTCGTCACCCAAGCCAACCACCCCAAGCTCCATTATATAGAGTTTGGGGAAAACAACCAAGTTATTTCTACTATTACGAGTCAACTGGTCACACCATCAGTCAACTGGCCTCAGTGATAATTCAACCGTTACATGCCAACAACTCGATACCAGTCGATTAGATTGATCCACTTTGGTTGAGAGAACAGAAATATTCTATTCTCTCTCCAATTAATTGGTACATACACCAATCGACTGGTAGACCCTAAACCTAGAGTTTATCCAGAGTATATTCTCTCAGCAATCGCCCTTGCTTGCATAACTCTCGACCTTGCCTTCTAGCCTCTTCTATCAGTCTTGCGTCCCTCAGATGTCTCTCCATCCTTCACACCTTGCCTTTAGGAGCTTCTATCGACCTTGTCCTTATTGTCGGGTCTTCCATTACCAAGAGACTCCTCATCTTCAGGACTCCAACCTTGTCAAGTCTCACTTGGACTTACGTTGCCAAGACTACATACTTGGACTTACATCGCCAAGACTCCACTTGGACTTCTCCTTTGCCAAAATCACACTTGGACTTTGTCGACTTTGCTTTGTTGTATCTACATCCTACACACTCATAAGCACATATCAAATATAACAATAACCTGACTTAAACCTTTGCTCAAATATCAAACTTAGGGTCACACCGATTACTCCAACACATTACATATAAGTACCAACTGTGTCAACCCATGAGAGCTATTGAATTATCAATTATTAAAGTAAAAGGAGATATCACTTATCCCAAGTGGCCCAGTATCACCAATCCCACGATAAAATATATACAGGTAAATCACAAGAGGTATTTTACTCTAGTGTTGCAGCATTTTACATGAGGAGGTCCTATTGAATTATTAATTATTATAACAAAAGATGAAGTCATCACCTTAATGGATCCACACTTTCTGAAATGAAATAAATCACGGGGTATTTATCTTAACGCGGCAATACTTTACATGAGAAAGATCAAATACTAGTAAGACATTTTACCTCCACTAAAAATTAATCTAAGGTTTATTAGAGCAATTACCTATATCCATACTAAAGAGCTTATGTTGAATTATCAATTATTAGACGGTTTTGATAGTCTATTTTTAGATTATATAAAATAAAATAAAAAGTTAATTTATAAACCCACCGTTCAATTGAATAGGACATAGGACATGCACTTGAATTATCAATTATGAACATATATCACACTGTCACTCAATCTCCTCACCATCAATGTTCCATTCACCTTCACCTTCACGTCCAATCCAATGATTTCAGTTTTCTTTTCTTTTAAAAAAAAATACTTAATTTTTTTTTTAAAAAGAAGACAATTTAAAGTCGAGTTTCATTATTCATCTATACATTTTAGCAGATCTTCTGTTCTTATTTTTTTTCTATCTCTATATCTCATTGTCGATCGAATGAATCAATTAAATTTTAAGATATCATGATATTTTTAATATATGTACAGTATACTCATGATATACAAAGTATCCTTGAGATTTAATTTGATCCGTCCGATCGATAATGAAATATAGAACAGAGAAAAATAGGAAAAATCTAAACTGACATTTTAGAATGAATTTGAATACAAATTTTAAAATACTAATTTTTATAGTTTACTTTTTTAAATTACTATTTTTTATATTGCAATCTGGTGCTAAATTATAACATAATCAATATAACTGACTGATGAACACTAACTGAAACAGGAGGGATATTTTGTCTGGTAAAAACAATGTCGTGCCAATAAGAGTAGTGAATTGTTAATTAGTATACATGCGACCATACGTGGGTTCAGGCACTTTCCTTATCGAACTTATCAAATAAATACGGATAAGCCGAGGGAAGTGCATTATTAATTGCAGTGTTGATTAATTTTATTAGACTTGTTCTTCATGGTTATTTTTCATTGGTAGATATTTAAATTATCATCTAAATATTTATGATTTGATCCTAACTATAATATATCTATAAAAATAATTTTTTTAAATAAGAGTTATAATCAAAGAATGTTAGGCTTTTGGATTACCCGCTGTACGCGCTTCTCGATTTATCCTAACAATTTATAGAAAACTTCCGTGGGACCGAACCGATCAACGCAAGGATAGTCAATGAGACTAACTGAGATTATCATTTTTTTCTGACAGATTTAGCCTTCAGAATTATGGTGCAATGGTAAGATTTTTAGTTATCTTCTAGATATGTACGGTCTGATTCCTAATTACGACCTATTTATAGGAATTTTTCCTCTAAATGAGACTTATCACTAAGAGGTGCTAGGTTTCTAGACTACCCGTCATAAGTATTTCCTGTTTATCCTGGTGGCCAGTGGGAAACTTGCTTCCATGGGGTCCGACTGGTCATTCAAGCTCGACGTTACCCAGTTTGATTAATAAATATTTTTTTCTCTCGTAGATTTGTTCCCTCAGGGCGGTGGGGTGGTAGGCATGAGACATATTAGCTTATGGGTTTGAAACTCGACGTGCCAAAACATATCCTCTCTCATGCGTTGGCCACTGCACTAATGGCCAGTAGTCACCCGTGATTTACCTCATCCTTGTTAGCCTAGGGACGGATTGGTAGGGGCGCTGGAGGCGAGCAAATAGTCTTTTATCATATTTTTTCCCCCATAGATTTGCCCTGGGGCTATAGTGCAGCAGCAGAGCATCCAAGTTGTCGTCCAAGCATCCGCGATTCGATTCCTAGCTATGGTTAATTTGTAGGAATTTTTTCTCCAAATAGGACACGTAACAAAAGAATGTTGGACTTTTAGACCGTCCGCTACGAGCACTTCTTGATTTATTCTGATAGTCAATAAAAAATTTTTGTGAAACTAGATCGATCATTTATGACTAACTAGATTTATCATTTTTTTTCTTAGATTTCAATACTGATTTAGTTAATCATTTTATTTTTTTTTCCAGACAGATTTGTCCCTAACGACAATGTAATGAAAGGATATTAAATTATCACATATGCTTACATAGTCTCAATTATAATCTATAGTTTTTAAAAAAAAAATGGGATGTGTATCCATAAAATACTAATTACTAAACTTCTGAACAATGCACGATGAGCATTTTTTATTTACCTAATAATCGATAAAAAATTTTGAGATTTTAGGAAACCAACATCAAAAAAAAATCATTTGTTTTTTTTTTCAAATCTTTGGATCTTTTGTTTGTTTCAGAAATCTGAGCTATTGATGGGTAGACGCTGTTGTTCGTGGCCACTTTCAAACAATTTTTTTTTTTTTTTGAAAAGATGTCAGTGTGCTAGCCACATATGCTCTGTGCAGTGAGGAACATGAACACAGGACAGTGCAACACTGCAGCGTGTTGTTTCTATTACCCTTTAAATGGATGCGGGATGTGGGATAAAAGTTAGGATGAAGTTTTCATGTGAAATTAAGAGGTAATAGTGGTGCAATCTTGGATTGGTTTTGATGCGGCTGGAGACCGCAGCTGAGATGCTGGGTTAAATCGAGCGATGACTCTTCGAAGCTGGATGAACTGACGGCCAATGAGATGGAAATCTCGAGCTGTAGAACACGAGATGTTGTTGATCTTAAGCATACTAATTGATCCTGTTGCATTTAAGTCGGATGGAGGCCGGCTAAGGTGGTGGTGTCAGTGTTGATGAAGAGACGACTTTGACGCACTCTATGTATGTGTGTCAGAAAGGTGAATCTCCACATGGAACCCAAGGTCTGTAGTAATGGAACCGGTGGCACTTGAGTCCTGCACACACTTAGACAAGCACACAGTAGAGGGTTAGACACCAGAAACCAGGGAAAAGATCCCCAGCGTAGGCCCTCTGAAGCTCAAGTCAGATCCTTTTTCCCCAGCAAAGCAGTGTACGGAGGAAGGAAAAAAGAACTGTTGAAGATGCGTGCGGATGTGTGCATACCTGACCAATGAAAAGGACCTCCCTTTTTATATGACTTTGCATGCCTTTTGAGCTTGATTGCTATCAGAGAATGTCAGGTGTCAGGGCATGTCGTGTGAGGGAGGATGTCTGGCGGCCTCCCTTGGTAGGAGGAAGGTTCAACTCTCAGTGTGTGGTAGAACACTGGAATATTCCCTGACTTACAGCAATTATTCTTTAACAGGAGGTTACGATTCTCTGACACTGTTGTCGCTTAGCGTTATCCATCCCGCCCAGGTTCAACTACAGGCAGCTCGAGATGATTGCTTAGATGTGCCGCAAGGACTGAGTCTTGATGAAGAGGATGAGTTGTGCTGAATCGATCGGGGCTTATCTGAGACTGTGACCAGGGACCTAGCCTTCATGACTTGACTGCTGAAGAGCTGGTCGGGGGCTGTCTGGTAAAGGTGCCAGGGTCATATGTGAAGCATGAACTGGAGAGATCTGATCAGTATAGGGCAGGCCAGAAACTAATTCAAACCTGGTGCCAGGCTTAGACCCAAGGACCCACTTGCTTATGACCGATCGAGAATTATACAGCTAGTGACACGAGAAGGCCTAACTTCTGTCTTCCTTTGACTATTGACTGTCATATTTTCTTGACCATTAATTACCACGTCCTCTTGACTATTAACTTCTGATTTTATCAGACCCCTCATTTACCCATCGTATCACTAGCAAAACATATCAAAGGGTACCAATAGTGATCTTGGTTTTAAAAAATTAATTTTTATAATCGATTATTTCATCAGTAAACCATTTTAAATTATTTTTTTCAAAGTGAATTAGAAATTAATATCAAAATTATTTCTAAATTCGTGGATTTGAACACATGCATACTAACTTAAGTACCAACTTAATTTTTTTTTAAAGTTAAGCAGGATTTTATAGCTAGAGTGTGCTATGGTTCTTAGGGTGTAGTACAGTTGAGACACATAATTTCATAGTTAAGAAGTTCAGGATTCGATCCTAGGATGTTATTGTTTGGAATTAGCGTCTTGGTCATGTACTTTCAGCCATGTGTTTATATTTACATCTCTCTATATCCGTAGAATCGACTTTAGGGGGTTGCTGATGTGATAGTTCCATAATTTTTTTTTTATGTATATGCGAATGTCAATTCATACCGAATTATTTTAAGATGATGAACAATTGATCAAAATTAATTTTGCTATAAGAGAAGAATCAATTATCTCAGAAAAGTTGCCGACTTAGCTAGAAGCCAACAAGTTCATCTTACTAACTTTGGCTTATAATGTATATGTCATGGACTATCAAGTTAATTAATCTTGGCACAGGGATTATATAATTGCATTAGGGGGGATTTCACATAACAAAGGCCTCTTAATTAATATTTGCACAATATCATAAATGATTGATTTGATATTTGACCACTTGCAAAGAGCATACGGGAGAATGATTAAGATTGAATTATAGAGATTGTATGATATAAAGGGGCTTTCATGAGATTTACACAGGGAGATCCTTTTCATTATAACTTTGAGGTCTAACATTTTATAGGGACAATTACAAAGGAGATTTAAGGATCTTTTTTGGAATTCATATCTTGAGGTGAACCCTCATGATTTATACTATATATGAGTCCTAAATGGACTTTTTTCTATTCTAAGAGTGAGTTATCATGGTTGTAGGAGGTGGCTACGTAAAGAGACTTTCAATCAAATTTGGAATTTGATGGCCCCTTTGTTCCAAGGTGGGTACAAGGCATGGCAATAAAGTTGTGGATGTAACAATGAGCGATATGTTATCCTCTTTTTCCTTAGAGGGCAAATTCAAGGATTTAGACCGGATTAAAAGGGAGGAATTATGTTCGTGCTTTAGGGCCATTGAACCCTCTTGCTTAAAATAATTAACTACCCAATTAAATTGAAATTAATACTATACCTTACGGCCACTTTGAGCCGTTGGTTCATGACCATTCTGTTAGGACCAAAAGTAGTTAAAGGGGGGGGGGGGGGGGGGTGAATAGCTCGTCGCGTTCGCTCGGTGCTCGGCGTTGCTTGTTTCTTCAAAGATATGGCAGCGGAAAATACACAAACAATCACACAACGCTAACACGGTTGGTTTACTTGGTATCCACCTCACAAGAGGTGACTAATCCAAGGATCCACACCAACACACACACCCTCCACTAATAAAACTCTCCTTTATGGTAACTACCAAGGGCGAAGAAACCCTACAAGACTCAATACAAGAAGAGAGGGAAAGGATACAAGAAATACAAGCTTACAATGAGTGTAAACCCTAACCCTAGCTTCTCTTCTTGGCTTTGATCCGCCTCTTGACTTGGAGAACTTCCAAGATCCTTCAAGAACTGGCGATCTGAGCTTTGTGAGTGCTGTGGAGGAGCTGGCGAGAGATCTGGAGTGAATCGGTGAAGAGATGCCGAAGGAATCGTGCGCCTGCGGCCTTTATCGACGCTAACGGTCGGATCCCGATCGATTCGAATGTTCCCAATCGATCGGGGAGGCTTTGGATCGATCCATGGATCGATCCAGAGCGCCTCTGTGCTCTGGAGTAACGCCTGGATCGATCCACGGATCGATCCAGCGCTTATCGCGCGAAGCAGCATCGTCCCGATCGATTCACTGATCGATTGGGACATCTGGATCGATCCACGGATCGATCCAGAGGCTCTCTGTTCGCTAGAAAAGGCCTGGATCGATCCACTGATCGATCCAGCTCCTGGATCGATCCACTGATCGATCCAACACTTGGTTTTTGCCCAAAACCAAGTTCCAAGCCTCTCAAACCAACATCCGGTCAACCTTGACCTGTTGGTACATCATGCCTAGCATCTGGTCACTCCTTTGACCTGTTAGGACTTCCCACCAAGTGTCTGGTCAATCCTTTGACCTACTTGGACTTCCCAACACCAGATGTCCGATCGTCCTTGATCCATCTGGATTTTCCCTTGCCTGGCTTCACTCACCAGGACTTTCACCTAGCTTCACTCACTAGGGTTTTCCATCTGCCTAGCTTCACTCACTAGGGCTTTCACCTGGCTTCACTCACCAGGACTTTCACCTAGCTTCACTCACTAGGGTTTTCAATCTGCCTAGCTTCACTCACTAGGACTTCCTTTCTGCCTGGCTTCACTCACCAGGACTTCCATTCTACCTAACATCCCAGTTAGGACTTCCCAGTCAAGTATCCGGTCAACCTTGACCTACTTGACTCTTCTTCAATCAATTTCTTATTGTCAAACATCTAAACTCAAACCAAGACTCAGCTTGGTCAACCAGGTCAACCTTGACCTGAGGGATGTTGCACCAACAATCTCCCCCTTTTTGATGTTTGACAATACCACAATAACACTTACAATACCACATGTAAGTTAGGCTAATCCTATAGCCTCAATCTTCATGCCACCAGGTAATGAACACATAAATTAAGCTCTTCATTCTCCCCCTAAGAGGGCACACTCCCTCTAGGTAATGAAAGCCTAACTTACACCCATTCACAGGTCCTTTCATTCTCCCCCTATTGGCACACATCAACCCATCTTTGGGTACACATCAACCCATGCCCCAATTTTGGGTACACATCAACAAATCCATTTGTTGACGACTCTCCCCCTGAAGAGTTGCTCATTGTTGTTCACAACATCATTCGTTGTGATCAACACGATAATGAAGGTCCCATACCCTTCATTTATCCTTAACTTCTCCCTCAATGTAGACAAATACTCAACCTTAAGTATTTTCTAACCACTTGAGTTCCCACTTGAAATAATGAGGATATCCACTCCCCATTTCAAGGTCAAAAGCTCATACATGAGCATTTTCTTTAAAGAAGGTTAACCACCTTCCAAGGTTCATGAAAAATAAAATTTTCATGTCTTTAAAGAGTCCCTCCCCCTAAAGACATGGTGGTAAACTTCTGTCATTGCACCAACAATGACTTGGAATCCCTAAACCTTTAGGAAACCCAGATTTAGAAGTTTTGAGGTTCAAATACTCAAAATTTGAAACAAACCTCAACCCAAACTTCAATAAAGCCTTCCTTAACCAATCCATCCTTGTTTTCACATGAAAACACCCTTTGTATGTATACAAATGTATTTTAGGGGTTTGGAATGGTTACCTAGACTCAAAGAGGTTCAAAGATGCTGAAATCAGGCCTTCCCAGCCAAAATCAGCAACTTGGATCGATTGGAGTTGGGTTCCAATCGATTGAGCCTTTCTGAATCGATCCACTGATCGATTCAGACTACGGATCGATCGGTGATCGATCCAGCGAGCTTCTGCTCGCGGGACTTGCCTTCCGAATCGATCCACGGATCGATTCAGAACCCAATCGATCCATGGATCGATCGAGACTCGATAGTTGCTGAAATTCCATTTCAGTCAACGAAACCCTAGAAAATTCTACAAAAATCCAAAATCATGAAATTTCGTGTAGACATTATTTAGGCATACTTAATCATGGAAAAATAGTTTTCTACGAAAATACATCATATTTTCAAAGATTGACACAAGCTTGAAAACTTGCTAAAACTTTAGCGTTTTCTTCAAGTTTGTGTCTAACTATTCAATGGTGATTACTATCAAAAGATAGCCTTCACCATGGTTTTCCAAAAGCATCTTTAAAAACATTTTCAAAACCGATATCCCATCATGTTCCTTGGGCATAATGCACATGACTTGTACATTAGCTTTCCCAATGATGGGAAAACACATAACTATGTGTTTTGATGAACTTAAAAACTCAAAAGAATGCACTAAATCAACATCTTGAGCTTTGTTCATCATCCTAACATCTCACTTGTATCTAATGTGCACTAAAGCACATACAAGTCACCTTATAGTCTTTGTGAGATGTAGATTTTGGTTTTGCCCTAATCTAGGGATCATGCATATCTATCTAGGCATTTTAAGGATATTAGACATCCACCTAAGATGTCACTTGTTAATAAGTGTTGTTAAATGCCATTTGTCCTTAATTACAAGGAATTAAACTAATGCATGATAATGTTATGACATACATCAAAATAAAATAACTTTCAAAAGAAAGATTCCTATAACTACATGATGTATGAATGTCATGACATGGTATTTTTGGATTTTGCATAATAAAACATGAATGCAAAAATAAATATGATGTCATGGCATATGATGGGCAAACAATCATGGCAAGATTTATCATAAATAAAATATACCTAGATCAACTATCTAAGTATCCTTAAAATTTTAGCTAAACTTACAACTTAAACCTAGATTGCCCTAAAGTGCTTCATGAAAATGCCAAGGCCTAAATTGGCATTTCTAATTCCCTTGATTAATTTTTGCCAGTCGAAATTAAGCATATCCTCAAATGTTGGCATATTTCATTTTTCACAAGAGTAGCACTTTTTAAAATAAGGCCCGGATTGCCTTAAATTTCCTAAGAACATACCACACTCCCAACTTGGTAGTTCTTATGAATTTCCCAATATGTGCCATTTAAGATTAAAATCAATTCTTCCATCATTAGGCACATTTTACTCTTTCAATGAGTAAATAATAATTCCATTTCATTTTCAAAAGTTAACAAAACCTTGAAAATGCTCCTTGAGTGTCAATTTCCTCAAAGTTGGGTTAACTACCCTTCTAATCGGAGTTGACACTCTCTAACCCACTTATGGGGTAGAGAAAATGCTCCTAGGAACCCAACACCTATTGGTGCTCCTTGGATACTCTAGGTATTCACTAGGGATTACTTCCCTAGATACCTTCCTAGTGACTTTGTTGGGCTTCTTAAAAGCTTTGGTCACATTTTCTATGTCAACTCTAGGGATATCCTCCCTTGTGACCTTGTTGGTGACTTTCTTAGACTTCTTACAAGCCTTAGTCACTTTTATTGCAAAAACACTCTTAGGGATGACCTCCCTAGTATTTTTGACTTGACCACTAGACCTAGGGTTTGTTCCATAACTGTATGGAACTCTATGGTAAGAGGGAGCATCCTTCTTAACCTTTGGTTTGTATCCCAAACCTCTATGGCCATTGGATGACCTTTGTGCTCCTAGCCCTAGGTATTGCTCATTTTGCCCTTTTAGGATATTTTCCATCCTTTTTAGGGTCTTTTCTATTTTATCAAGTCTTGACCTCAAGACTTGATTTTCTATCATTAAATCCTTAGGTTTTGGTCCATGAGCATTTTTGATCTTGGGCATGTATCTATTTTCCTTAGTGTTCCCGCCCAAGTGTCTATTTACCTTCCTAACCTTAGGTTGGGTAGTTTTGGCATGTAGGGCCACATGCTTTTCCTTAAAGCCCTCATGCTTTCTATTCTTATGGTAAATTGCATTAAAATGATAAAAATTAGAACTATCATGCTTTTTACCATAATGTAAAGGGGTAGGCTCAATAAAAGATACCTTCTTCTTTACCTTGGAGGCTCCCCCTTGACTAGTGCCTCCTTGAGCCTTGACCACCTTCTTCCCCTTGGGGCATTGACTTCGGTAATGCCCCTTTTGATTGCAAGAGAAGCATATAATATGCTCCTTGCTCTTCTTTGTGTTGGGGATGATCTCCTTGGGCTTCACCTTGCCTTTTTGTGCCACTTGGCCCTTCTTCTTGGCCAATTTAGGGCACTTGCTCTTGTAGTGCCCATGTTCCCTACACTCAAAGCATATAATATGATTTTTATTATTAATTGAAATATTTATACCTTTGCTTGTAGGGGTGACATTTTCTTTGGATCCGGAGGTAGAAGCTTCCTCTTGATCGGACCTTGATTCTCCTCCATTTGATTTTTCTTGACTTGTGGAGGTAGAATCTTCTTCCTCCTCTTTGTCTCTTGACCCGGATGTAGAAGCTTCTCCTTCTTCTTGATCCGGCGTCACCAAGGATTGCTCCCCCTCAATCCTAGAGGTGGAGGCTTCATCATCTTGAATATGAAACAAGGAGTATGCTCCCTCCTTGTTCCCTTCATTGCATTCCCTTGAGGATGAAGCTTCTTGGATTTCCTCTTCTTCGGAGGTTGAGCATCTCTCAACCTCGGAGTCCTCCTCTTGGTCTTGCTCCAAAGAGTCACCCTCTCTGGATACTTCTTGCTCTTGTACAGTGGAGGGGATCTCTTCATGAAGCTTGGCCAATTTGCTCCATAATTCCTTTGCATCTTCAAATTCTCCAATTTTGCAAAGGATGGTGCTTGGCAATAAATTGACCAAAAGCTTGGTCACTTTGTCATTTGCATCGCACCTTTGGACTTGCTCCGAGCTCCATTTGCTTTTCTTGAGAAGCTTGCCCTTCGAGTTTCTTGGAGCTTCAAATCCTTCCATTAGAGCAAACCATTGCTCTATCTCCATCATAAGAAAGTTTTCGATTCTTGATTTCCAAGAATTGAAGCTCGTGGAAGTGTATGGTGGAGCCACCCTTGTGTCAAATCCAAGTCCATCTTGGAATTGCATCTTGAAGTTGAGCTTCTTGAAATCTTTGACTTTTGATGAATTTGCTTCAACTTCTTCACCCTCTAGCTTTTCTTGTTATGCTTGACCCTTCCGGCGATGATTCCGGTGAAGAGCGGCCTTGCTCTGATACCACTTGTTAGGACCAAAAGTAGCTAGAGGGGGGGTGAATAGCTCGTCGCGTTCGCTCGGTGCTCGGCGTTGCTTGTTTCTTCAAAGATATGGCAGCGGAAAATACACAAACAATCACACAACGCTAACACGGTTGGTTTACTTGGTATCCACCTCACAAGAGGTGACTAATCCAAGGATCCACACCAACACACACACCCTCCACTAATAAAACTCTCCTTTATGGTAACTACCAAGGGCGTAGAAGCCCTACAAGACTCAATACAAGAAGAAAGGGAAAGGATACAAGAAATACAAGCTTACAAGCTTACAATGAGTGTAAACCCTAACCCTAGCTTCTCTTCTTGGCTTTAATCCGTCTCTTGACTTGGAGAACTTCCAAGATCCTTCAAGAACTGGCGATCTGAGCTTTGTGAGTGCTGTGGAGGAGCTGGCGAGAGATCTGGAGTGAATCGGTGAAGAGATGCCGAAGGAATCGTGCGCCTGCGGCCTTTATTGACGCTAACGGTCGGATCCCGATCGATTCGAATGTTCCCAATCGACCGGGGAGGCTTTGGATCGATCCACGGATCGATCCAGAGCGCCTCTGTGCTCTGGAGTAACGCCTGGATCGATCCAGCGCTTATCGCGCGAAGCAGCATCGTCCCGATCGATTCACTGATCGATTGGGACATCTGGATCGATCCACGGATCGATCCAGAGGCTCTCTGTTCGCTAGAAAAGGCCTGGATCGATCCACTGATCGATCCAGCTCTTGGATCGATCCACTGATTGATCCAACACTTGGTTTTTGCCCAAAACCAAGTTCCAAGCCTCTCAAACCAACATTCGGTCAACCTTGACCTGTTGGTACATCATGCCTAGCATCTGGTCACTCCTTTGACCTGCTAGGACTTCCCACCAAGTGTCTGGTCAATCCTTTGACCTACTTGGACTTCCCAACACCAGATGTCCGATCGTCCTTGATCCATCTGGATTTTCCCTTGCCTAGCTTCACTAACCAGGACTTTCACCTAGCTTCACTCACTAGGGTTTTCCATCTGCCTAGCTTCACTCACTAGGGCTTTCACCTGGTTTCACTCACCAGGACTTTCACCTAGCTTCACTCACTAGGGTTTTCAATCTGCCTAGCTTCACTCACTAGGACTTCCCTTCTGCCTGGCTTCACTCACCAGGACTTCCATTCTACCTAACATCCCAGTTAGGACTTCCCAGTCAAGTATCCGGTCAACCTTGACCTACTTGACTCTTCTTCAATCAATTTCTTATTGTCAAACATCTAAAATCAAACCAAGACTCAGCTTGGTCAACCAGGTCAACCTTGACCTGAGGGATGTTGCACCAACACATTCGTCATCGAAGAATTGAAATTGATCATATATGATCCTGTCCGAAAGCTGAATCAACGGACGCTGGGTACGTGGCGCTCTCCGAGTTGCTGACGTAGATCTCCGGCCGGTCGCACGGCGTTCCGACGAACCTGCAAAGAAATCGGGCCGGGAAGGGGTTCCCGGGGACGATCCTCCGACGCTCAAGTCAGGTAAGTGGGCAACAAAGAAGCGGCTCCGAATATGCTAGCATGCGTACCTCTGGTGAAGAGTGAGGCCCTTTATATAGGGCTGGAAAGGGACTCACACACACACAGATCGAGGCGAACACGTGTCCTCAGCCCATACCTCAATATGAGCTTGTCAGAAAAGCTTACCTGACTCCTTACTGCTACAGTCCGAGCACGTCTTTGATGGGATAGCGAACTCCTGTCATAAGATCCTGTGTATGGCCTGCTCCTCGAACATGCCCGCTCTCAGAGGATGTTTCCTTGTCCTGTTCTCTTCTTACTACATGTCGAGTGTCCGGCCGATCGGCAGTCCCCTTGTGTCCGGCCGGTCATACGTGCTGGTCCACTTAGGATATTCCCAGTAGTTTGCTCTGTGGAGACTGATCGCAGTATTGCTATCTTATGCCTTCGGCCGAGTGGGCCACCCGCTCGGCCGTATGATCCTGTTCAACGAGCGTCGGAACCCTGACTCCTCGCCGGGTGCCTTTGACTCCGATGGGACCCCATTTGGCCAACCGGTCTCCTCTTCTCCGGTCGGCCGTTTGACCCTTTGACTTCCACGTGGCGTTGACTTCCCTCAGGGGGGGTCCCTGTTCTTATCGCCGGATCACTTGCCTCCCCTTCAAGTCTAGTCGAAGGAGGCGATTAGTCCGACTGACTCGACCGTCGGTTGGGCCGAGCGGCGTGCTGCAACTACCATCTGCTCAGGAACCAGGGGCAGCCAGAACGCCAGTCAACGCCACCGTTACTCAGCCTCTCTTCGAATTTTCCGCCAATCTCCATCATTAAGGTCTAGCACACGCTCATTAAATGTGTTCCAGTGGTTGAATGCCACGTGGCGATGCTGCCGTGATCGTACGACGTCGGCGTGGTGTTCTGATGGGATCGAGGCAGTTCGAAATGAACGACGCGATGAGTGCTCCGATTCTCGCGACCTGGATCCAACGGTGGAGGCCGCTCGGGCTCCACCCTATAAAAAGCTCTGTTTTCTCCCTTCGCCACACTCTTGCTCTTGCGTGCCTCCCAACTTCTCGCGTTCTAGCTTTCCGGCGATCTCATTCCTCTGGTTTCGGCGATCTCCGGTGCTATGCGTGTCCGTCCGGTGGAATGAGCAGAACATTGGGGTCCATCTCTTCTTTTGCTTGGGTCGTTCGGCAGCTACCTCTTGCACCTGGGACCTAGTATGGGGGGAGCGGATTGCTTCGGCCCTAGGTCCTCTGGGCGGGTGATGAGCAGTGTGCGGCTTCCGCTCGGAAGGTGGTGGACGCTCAGTCGGAGCTTCCTTCCTCCGGGCCGCCTGGGCTTCCTCCACATTGATATATTCATTAGCCCGGTGTAGCATATGATCATAGTCTCGGGGTGGCTTCCGAATGAGCGAGCGGAAGAAATCCCCGTCCACGAGGCCTTGTGTAAATACGTTCATCATCGTCTCGGAGGTGGCCGTTGGAATGTCCATGGCCACCTGGTTGAATCGCTGGATATAAGCTCTGAGCGACTCTCTCGGCTCTTGCTTGATGGCGAATAAGCTCACGCTAGTCTTCTGGTAGCGCCGACTGCTCGCAAAATGGTGGAGGAAGGCCGTTCGGAAGTCTTTAAAACTTGTGATGGATCCGTCCGGAAGCCTCCGAAACCACCGTTGAGCCGATCCCGAGAGGGTGGTAAGAAAAACTCGACACTTCACTCCATCCGTGTACTGATGAAGGGTAGCGGTATTGTCGAACTTGCCCAAATGATCGTCCGGGTCGGTGGTTCCGTTGTATTCACCGATCGCAGGAGGCACATAGTGCTTCGGCAGAGGGTCCCGCAGGATGGCCTCTGAGAATTGACGGTTGATCCGTTCGGGCGAGGTATCCGCTCGGGGAGCCTTGCCTTTTCTGCTATCTTGTCTTGGCACTTCATCTGATGAAGATCCTTGATCACGATTAACTGCTGCGGCTTCAGGAGGAGTGCGAAATAGGGCCCGATGAAATAGAACTGTGGCCGCGGGTGCTTCCGCTCGGCCTCCCGATGCGGACGTCGCTTGTTGCTCCATTCGTTCGGCTTGCGACTTCTGCCTTTGTTGTTCCACTAGCTTGGCTGCTCTAGTTTCGATCAGAGCATCGAGCTCCTCTGTGGAGAGCATCACTGAGTGCGACCGTCCAGCTTCGTCCATTGCTTCCGATCGGATGCAGGAGCGTTTCCCACAAACGACGCCAAATTGATCCTGTCCAAAAGCTGAATCAACGGACGCTGGGTACGTGGCGCTCTCCGAGTTGCTGACGTAGATCTCCGGCCGGTCGCACGCCGTTCCGACGAACTTGCAAAGAAATCGGGCCGGGAAGGGGTTCCCGGGGACGATCCTCCGACGGTCAAGTCAAGTAAGTGGGCAACAAAGAAGTGGCTCCGAATATGCTAGCATGCGTACCTCTGGTGAAGGGTGAGGCCCTTTATATAGGGCTGGAAAGGGACTCACACACATAGATCGAGGCGAACACGTGTCCTCAGCCCATACCTCAATATGGGCTTGTCAGAAAAGCTTATCTGCCCCCTTACTGCTACAGTCCGAGCACGTCTTTGATGGGATAGCGAACTCCTGTCATAAGATCCTGCGTATGACCTGCTCCTCGAACATGCCCGCTGTCAGAGGATATTTCCTTGTCATGTTCTCTTCTTACTACATGCCGAGTGTCCGGCCGGTCGGCAGTCCCCTTGTGTCCGGCCGGTCATACGTGCTGGTCCACTTAGGATATTCTCGGTAGTGTGCTCTGTGGAGACTGATCGCATTATTGCTATCTTATGCCTTCGGCTGAGTGGGCCACCCGCTCGGCCGTATGATCCTGTTCAACGAGCGTCGGAAGCCTGACTCCTCGCCGGGTGCCTTTGACTCCGATGGGACCCCGTTTGGCTGACCGGTCTCCTCTTCTCCGGTCGGCCGTTCGACCCTTTGACTTCCACGTGGCGTTGACTTCCCTCAGGGGGGTCCCTGTTCTTATCGCCGGATCAATATATTTGAAAATTCCTCAGCCCAAGTATCCATTGGTATCATTTTTACAAGGAAATATCATGATTTGAAATGAACTAAATCATAAAACAGAAAGTGAGGGCGCTAAATTAAAATTAGATCATGTTCGAACTAAATCCAATGGACAGATGCAGAGATAAGGATTGTGTTGGATCAAATTGGAATTGATTTAAAAATAATTTGGTCAAGTGATGAGTATTTTTAAAGAAACCTCCTTTTTTTCCCCTCCATTTTCTCTTTACTCACCTCACCTGCAGCCTCAGTCATGCCTTTGCCCATTCCTCTCTTTTATTTTTCCCTTCCTCTTCTTCCTCATTTTCTTCTTCTCCTTCTCTTCTCCAATGACAATAAACCTGCAATATTTTTCTCTCTTCTCAAACATAAGAACTCTCTTTTCTTCTCCTTTCTCTCCTCCAACAAGTAAGAAATGTAATATTAGTTGATGCCCTCTTCTACTAACAAGAGCAGCCCTTGCCCCTCGCATCTTCTTCCTCTTTTCATGTTTTCAAGGGTTTTGTTAGCACCGTAAAAATACCACCTATTTTACCTTACCTTACTCTCTTTGTGTCATTGCCGAGCTCACCGAAGTTAGTTGAGGTTACTAACAAAGAAGATAAAACTATCCTCTTTTGTCACTTCCTCCCTATCTTTTTTTCTCCTTTGTCTCACAAGCAATGATCTTCCATTTATTTTTTTCCCAATGAGTAGCCCTTTACAAGCCGCTCTTTTTTCCCCTTGTCCAACCATAGCAACAACAAGAGAAGAAGTGTTAGACAATGTTGTTGCCAAAGATAGAGGGAAAATTACTTAATTGAAATCAAAATTCAACTTCAATTTATCTATTAAGTAGCCTAAGTGGATAATCTCAACTTCCAAGTAGAGAACGATGAGTTGCTGAGTTGCCTTGTATGATCAAGTTCGAGTTGGACGAGTTGTTGAGTCACCTGAGCGCCAAGTTGGTCGAGTTGCTGAGACTCCAAGTGCTCTAAGTCCTGAGACGCTGAGTCAGCCGAGTGCTGAGATGCCAAGCTAGTCAAGTGTCGAGACATAGAGATAGCTGAGTGCCAAGACATAGAGTCAGTCGAGTGCCTGAGTCGCTGAGTGCTCCAATTGCTGAGACGTCAAGTCAACCGAGTGCCGAGACATCGAGTTAGCCGAGTGCCTGACTTGCCTAGTGCTCTAAGTGTCAAGACACTCGATTAGCCAAGTGCTGAGACGAAGAGTCAGTCGAGTGCCCGAGTCACTGAGTACTCCGAGTGCCTAGACAGGAAAGGAAGATGTCGAGGCATGCCTTTGATGCAATTTTATTAAAATAGATTTGTCCCCTCTGGAGGTGCTGAGAGGTCATGATGGGCGTCTATTTTCCAGGATATAACGGAGAAATCATAATCTAGCACAGATTGTTCATGGAGAACTAAGAAAGCACCTGATTGCTATTGTTGGAAGACTGTTGATTGAAATGAATCAACCGAAGAAGAAAGACGGGGAACGAAGATGGGGGAGTCTATTTTTGTTATTACATCTCTTTGCTCTTAAGGTCATGGCGTCCTCTTATACAAGCTCCATTAATTAATACATCCATTACATTTAAGCAACAAGCAAAAAGATTCAGGTGCCAAAATGTTAGTTCATTCATTTGGGTAAATTTTACCTTGAGCAGTCTAGCATTCGATGCACACAGGTCGTGCTCGTACATGAATCAATTTGGTTCAACATCCAAGCCCAGGATTTGCACTCCCCTTAAGAGGTCAGGCATGAAAGAAAGTCTCCCCATGCATTTGTTCATAATATCAATGCTTGTGAATCAATATAAACCCAAAAGTGTCTTAAAACTTTTAATGTAGGATTAAAGTATTATTCATAACGGAGCTTATTTCCTCTTTACCTTTTTTCCATTCACATATATCCAATAGTAAATTATTCTTTCTTCTTTCATGTTTCATTAATTGAAGGAGAGTTATAAAATATAAGCTTTATTAGGTTGCTAAATTATTTTGGTCGGAATGAAAGTCTCATATATATAGGGATGCTAAATATTATGAGAAAGCGAGATCACAAATGATTCTTTGACTTTGAGTCATAGATAAAGGTTTAAGTCAGCCAAGTGCTAAGATACCGAGATGTCGAGTCAGTCGAGTTTCCGAGTCACCAAATGCTTTGAGTACTGAGATGCCGAGTCAGATAATTGTCGAGACGGCAAGTCAGTCGAGTGCCCAAGTCACTGAGTCACCGAGTGCCCCTAGTGCAGAGACGTTGACTTAGCCAAGTGTTTGAGTCACTGAGTGCTCCGAGTGTTGAGACGCTAAGTTAGCTGAGTGCTTGAGTCGCCGAGAGACCAAGTCAGCCGAATGCCCGAGTCGCCAAGTGCTTCAAGTGTTAAGGCGAGAAAGCAAGATGTTGAGGTTTGTGTTTGACACATTTTCCTTAAAATAGATTTGTCCCATCCGAAGGTGTTGAGAGGTCACAACAGATGTTTGTTTCCTATAATTACAATGAAGAAACCATGATTACAATCTAATACAAATTGTTAGTGGTGAACTGAGAAAGTACCTGATTGCTATCACTAGAATGTTGGTACAATTATTCTTGGATCAAGGTTGACCAGTTTGATTAAGCTCGGGTGACTCAAGTTTGAGTTTCGATGTTTAACAATATGTGAAAGAGAAGTCAAGTATCCAGTTTAGGTCAAGGAGAACCAGATACTTGACTTGGGAAGTTTAACATGAAGTTGTCAAAGAAAAAGTTCGAGCGGTAGGGTCATGGAGGACTAGATACTTGGTGATCGAAAGTCCAATGGAAAGTTAGCAAGGGAAAAGTTAAGTGGTAAGGTCATGGAGAACTAGATACTTGGTGATCAGAACTCCAACGAGAAGTTGGCAAGGAAAAAGTCCAAGTGGGTTATGAAGGACCAGACACTTGGTGATTGAAAGTCCAACGAAAAGTTGGTAAGGAAAAAGTTCAAGTGGGTCGTAGAAGACCAAACACTTGGTGATGGAAAGTCCAATAAGAAGTTGACAAGAAAAAAGTCCAAATCGATCACAAAGGACTAGACACTTGGTGATTAGAAGTCCAACGAAAAATTGGCAAGAGGAAAGTCTGAGTGGGTCATAGAGGACCGAACACTTGGCATGAGATGAGAAAGTCCAAATAGGTCAATGATTGACCATACACTTTGAGAAGAAACTCTAGTAGGTTAAAGTTGACACAACGAGAAGTCCCAATAAGTCACGTATGACGAGATGTTGGGCAATCTGAGTTTATGGGCAATCGATTGGTGTAATCGATTGGCCCAAATTAATTGATTAGTTCAATCTATTAAGGGCTTATTTTGGGAGCACAGTAGGAACCAGAATCAATTGAAGCAATCAATTGAGCTTAAGGCAATCGATTGGCAGTATGTTATCCGTAAACAAAAGCTTGTTGAATCGATTGACCTAATTGATTCAGCCTTGTCAATTGATTGGGCTAATCAATTGGCAATGTTTTTTCTGTGAAGAGAAAGCTTTAGAATCGATTGGCTCGATTGGTTGGCGAAAAGAGGCATTCTGCAGGTTTGAATGGTTGGATCTGACATGACAATCGATTGGGGGTAAGGTCAATCAATTAGGGGATGTTTTCCAACCCGAAAGAAACCCTAGAAAAGAAGGTTTCATGAAGTTTTAAAGTAGTCAGTTCTTGGAGATTCTGAAGCTAAGTGTTGCTGCATTTCCGAGCAACAAGAGATTAAACAAGCAAAGTGTTCATTGTATTTGTATTTACTTTTTTGTTTCTTATTGTGTTCTTGTAAGAACAAGCTTGTATGAGACTTTTCTGCCTCTAAAAAGTTTCCGAGAAGTAGAGTGTTTATAGTGTACACGATAGCTAGTGTGGATCCTTGGATTAGTCACCTAAAAAATGTGAATACCAAGTAAACCAAGGTGTTGTGCATGTGAAGTCGAGTTTGAAGTAATGTTTCAACAACACATTTAATTACGAGCACAAAGTAACTGCAAGAAGCGATCGAAGTTATTCACCCTCTTTAGCTCGCACAAGTAGTAACATGGAAGATTGTCGATCAAAATGAATTAGTAGAAGAAGAAAGATGGGGAACGAATGTGGAGGAGACTATTTTTGCTATTGCGTCTCTCTGCTCTCAAGGTCATGACCTCCTCTTATAGGAGCTCCATGTCCCTGCTGCATTGAATGATGATTCATTTCATTCAACCACTCGGTCATCAATAGTGACCATTTGAAATCGACGGTTACGGATTCTCCACTAATTAATGCATCTGTTATATTTGAGCAGCAAGCAAAAAGACTTAGGTAGCAAAATGTTAGTTCATTCGCTTAGGCAAATTTTGTCTCGATCAATTTGACATTTGACGTGTGCAAGTCATGCTTACACACAAATCAACTTGGCTTAATGCAATCCGAGCTCTGAATTTGCACCCCTACAGACCTATGCGTGAAAGAGAGTCTTTCCCCATGTATTTAATTATTTACAACATCAATGCTTGTGAATCAATGTAAACCAATAAAGTATCTTAAAACTTCTAATGTGAAACTAAAGTCTCATTCATAATGGAGTCCAACCAACAATAAGTTACTCTTTTTTACTTTCATATTTCATTAATTGAAGGAGATTTGTAAAATATAAAATTTATTTTATTAGGTTGCTAGTTAATATGGTATTTAGATTGGAATTAAAGTCTCATATATATAAGAATGTTAAATATTATGAGAAAGTAAGATTACAAATGATTTTTCAACTTTGAGTAATTGATGATCTCTGGGGATCGATAGATCATTATTTTAAATAAAACTAAAGATTAAATATTTTATGTTGTATTAATTTTTTAATTTATTGAATTCACCCCCTCCGATTAAAAATCATGAATACATGTTAGCTCCACACCTTAATCCATACATACGAGCAAAAGTGCTCCTGGTCGAGCAAATGCTGTTCACATGGCAGAGAAGCCCATTTTTGAGAAATTGTTAGTCACACATAGAGTCGTCAATTTGGGTTGGGCCCGTCGGGTTGGTCTACCCCGCCAAACAATTTAGACGGATTAAGTTGAAATTTTATCAACATAAGCCCGTCATGGGCCGGCCCGCCTAGGCCGCGACCCGCGTGGATCGGCCCACGACGGGCTTAAGTTAGTCCGCGAGTTGAGAAATACATATAAACTAAGTTTTATATCAATTTATTATCTTTCTTTGTTATAATTTTAAAATAAAAATAATACTTTTCATTCCATATAAATACTCGTTGGTGTCCATTTATATTTAAAATATATGTTTATGAAAATATTTGATTGATGAAATCTTTCCGAAGTAAAACGTTAAAGATATGAAATATTTTTTTAAAAAAATTAATGGCCCTCGAGTTGACCCGTTAAACCCATAACCTATTTTAGATTAGGTTAGATTGGAAATTTGTAAACCCCAAGTTGACGGGTTGGCCACTCCTTACGTTTAGAGTGACTTGTAAAAAAAACAAAGGGTCTGTTTTAGATTTTCTCCACTGTCAAAGTTCGTATTTGAATAATTACTCCGAACCAGTTGCTCTTTTCATCCGCACTGAGGCGTTGCATGAAACTTTGCGTCTAAATGAACATAAAGCAACTGCAATATTCTAGTCCTATATTGGAGTAAACCGCAAAGCAATGAATTCAGACCGTACGGTCCTTCAAATTAAAGCACCAATCTCATCGCACCACCAAAGACCCTTTGGGCACACATCTTTAGGACCTCACCCTCACTAGCCCTAGGCCTGCGTGGGTGCCCTAAAGCCTCTTTATCGGCATGAGATACACCAAACAAACCATCACTTTCCAATATACATTGTTCCTGCAGCAGTGACAACTGACACTGTTGGCCACATTCCAATCCCAATCTTCGTCATTATTAATCTCCTCAGAGACAAAGAGAATGTACTCTGGAAAAGTTGGTGCTCACAAAAACCCTAGAGAAACTATACTCGAGTTGGCCATGCATATGCATGCCACTCCTCAGATACAAGGAAAGATAGGGGTTTCAGCTAGCTTAAGGTTGACATTCTGTAACTGCAGTGTAACAAGAGCAATTAGGGGATAATGATCAATATGGGTTTGTGGTAGAGCCCCCGGAAGACAGGGTAATTATGTCTTCCTGTCTCCTGCTGGGCATGGGCTGCCGCAGCATGCAATGCATGCATGCCTCTTTGCTTGACTTTAAAATAAAGCAACGGCATGAGCTCTGCACATTTGATTGGTCGGGATGATGTTGCTGGTTGTGGGGGTCAGGGACCGCAGTTCACGCGTGTTCGTCGATCGCCGCGCTGAATTTGCATTGCTTCTTTAAAAAATTTTTGCCACAAGTAAATGGCATGAGCTTTTGGCGAAAACAAGTACTGCGTGTTAGGAATGCGAGGGGAAAGTCTGTGATCATGGAGTTGATGCGAGAGCGAGCTGAGGATTTGGTGGTGGTGCATGGAACTCGGTGCGCGCGCGCGGTCGAGCGATCAGTGGGAATAAAGTGCGTGCAGTGGTCTCTGAAACAGCAAGTGTGCAGCTGCTAGCTTGCTAGCTTTAGTTACGATGTTCGAGGAGGAGGAGGCGCAGAGGCTGTCGCTCGCACACGCTGCATGCTTTTGGGATGATCCGCAGCACTGTCGCACCGCTCGCGCATGATGGTCGAGTTGGGGGCCATCGAAGTGGCGACTTAATTTCAAATGCCTCGCTACACTCAATCCCACAGATCTATGATAATTTCCTCCCTATATCCGATTTTTGTTTAATACTCGATTAAATAATTGCGTAATTGGATATAAACAATGGCGAAGCCAGGTTAAAAGGTTATCCAGGCTGTAGTCCGAAGGCAAGGGTGATGAGAAAGAAAAAAAAGATTGGATTTATAATAGAGAAAGGAAAAAAAAAATAGAAATAGTGGAAGATAATCCAAGCGTCTGTGTTGATAGTAGATTATCCAGACAGACTCTACCATTGGATATGAAGATTTTTACATTCAGATATAGAGGTGAGTCTGATTAAATTTATCCATATCCAACTTAAATATCCAATTATATATAGGTATATATTAAAGAAAAAAAATATAATTATATGAGGATGAAGATTAGCATAATAAATGAGAAGGTAGACAGATAATATAAAATATGACCAATTACATTCTCAGAAAAAAATAACGATTGTTGTTTCTTAGGGGGCATGGACTTTGATAGAAAAACCTAGTGTTGGGCTTTTCATCAAAATGTTGGGCCATAAGTGAGCCCTGAAGCAGGTGATTCATGGATGGACCAACTATCTGGAATAGTTATAAATTAAGAATTTTTTTGAGTAGATTTCAGCAAGGTGGTGCTAAGAAGTCATGGAGCCAGCAAAAGATTAAAAGGAAGAAATCGACAAATGTGATGCACAAAAGTACAAAGCTAGTAAATAAAGGGTGCGTATTTGCTCCCGTAGCTAGAACGAATAAGTTGAGAATTTTCTTGTCGTTATTTGTAAATTTAGTTGGCCCTTCGAACAGTTTAGTATAAAGAATATATTTTTATATGGAAGAAATAGAGAGAGATTCCATTTGATCTAATTAAGGTTGTGATTCAACTCAAGAAAATATTGTATGATTTGAATAAATTATGAATCAATTTTAGTTAATTTAGTGATGACACATTAAATTATTAGTATTATAATATTATCGTGTGCCTTATCAAGAGATATGTATTAGAACTTGAGTTTTCTTCAAACGAAATAAGAACTCTCAATTGAGAAAATATAAGATATGATTTAGTTTCATCGAAAATATGATATAATATATAGACATAAATAAAAATGACAAGAATTCTGATTGAAGAGTCTTTCTCTTTATCTTTTAGCATCATCTAAAAGATCCTGAGAAAGAAGAATCTAAAGCAAATGAGAAAGATCTTCTAAGGGATTTAGGGGTGACGATACCAAAAAGTTTCTTGTCAATGGGGAACAAGAAACTATGTCAAAATATGATCACCTAAACCCTTGGAGACCTCTCCTTATATAAACAATCAATCCGTTATCAGTCTATACATGATAACGGATCGGACTAAAGGGTTCTACATATTCAACCCACATCCGATAATCCAAAATTCAATAAACTTAAGTTAGATCACTTTAATGGATTCGATTTGTACTCATATGTATAACTTACAATTAAGCCTACTAATTAGAGATAATAACCAACAATCTCCCACTTGAGCTACTTGTGAACTGTTTATGAAATACAGGCAAAATTTTAGTTAATATCAAACTTTATGGGTACAGAATATCCCCTATAAATAATCTGATCAATTAACTTCATTGGTATAGAAACTAAAGAGGTCACACCTATTATATATGTCTGTAATAAGCCCCAACAATAATCATAATGTCAATGTCATTAATGATATAGATCAAGATGTGGATGTGTAAAGTGAAAATTACATGAAATGTGATCAGTACATGTCAATTTCCAATTGGTCCTAAGATTATATCAAAAGAGGTCAAATCATAATTGTAAATACTTTATGCTAAACTATAAGAGTAAATCATTATCCACTCTATAACTCTTTGGCACCATCAAATTCTCCTATTTGCTTCAAAATGTTGCTCGACAATATGTTGACTAATACTTTGGTCACATTGTCATTGGCCTCATTTCTTTAAATTTTCTCTTGGTTCCACTTGTTCTTCTTGAGAATTTTGTCTTTTGAATTTATTAGAGCTTGGAAACCTTCCATTAGTGCAAACCATTACTCTAAAGAAATTTTTGATCCTTGATTTCTAAAGATCAAAACTTGTTGATGTGTACGGTGGAGACACCCTCGTGTCGAATCCGAATCCATCTCGAAATTCCATTTGAAGTAGAACCTTGATGAAGTCTTTGAATTTGTTGAACTTTGGCGCTTCAACTTCTTCTCCCTCTAGCTCGTTGCCATTTTCGGCGGTGATTCCGGTGAACAACGACCTCGTTCTGATACCACTTGTTAGGGTCGATTAATGCAAGAGGGGGGGAGGGGGTGAATAGCTCGTTGGGATTTGGTTGCTTACTTTGATGATGTTGTTGCAGCGGAAAACACTCAAGCAACTCTCATAACGCTAACACAAGGGATTTACTTGGTATCCACCTCAAGAAGAGGTGACTAATCCAAGGATCCGGCCCTCACTCACTCATCCACTATGAAACAACTCCTTCTCGGTAACTACCAGAGGCGAAGAAGCCTTGTACAACCTCTCAATACAAGAAGAAAGAAATACAAGCTAATACAATAGCAAATCTTATAAGATTTACAATGAGAAAACCCTAGCTTGGTTCTCCTTCTTATTTAGAACGCCTCTTGACCTTGGAAATGCAGCAACACTTAACTCCAAGGCGCTTCAAGAGCTGGCGGTGATAACCTGTGAGAATCGTGAGAAGAAAATAGTGGAGAGCTATCGAGTCGCTGCGAGGAAGAAGGCTTTAAACTCGACGCTTCCTTCGCAACGGTCACATCCCAATCGATTGACCAATCAATTGGGGAGGCTTGAATCGATCGGCTAATCGATTCAGAGTGCCTCTGTGCTCTCTAGAAAAAGACCTGAATCGATCAGCTGATCGATTCAAGTTTCCTCGCGATCGCGTGAGAAAACCAGCTCCAATCGATCGGTTAATTGATTGGCGATGCCCAATTGATCGGCTGATTGATTGAGAGCTCATTTGTGGTCCCGATTTCACTTCCCAATCGATCGGCCGATCGATTGGGCTAGCCTTCACTCGAGCACACAACCAATCGATTGACTGATCGATTGGACTACGGTCCAATCGATTGGTTGATCGATTGGCCTCCCTTTGACTTGCTTAAATCAAGTCTAGGATCCCCAATTCTAACATCCGATCAACCGTGATCTGTTCGGATTCCTCATGCCTATCATCCGATCAACCTTGACAAGTTGGGACTTCTTCACCAAGTGTACGGTCAACCTTGACTCACTTGGACTTACCGTCTCATGCCAAGTGTCCGGTCCTCCATAACCCACTTGGAATTCCACCAGATGTCCGGTCACCCTTGACCCATTTGAATTTCCTCATGCCAAGTATCCGGTCAATTCTTTGACCTACTTGGGCTTCCCAACACCAAGTATCCGGTTAACCTCGACCCACCTGGATCTCCATGTGCCTAGCTTTACTCACCAGATTTTTTCATCTGCCTGACTTCACTCATCAGGTCTTTCACCTAGCTTTAATCACTAGGATTTTTCCACTGTCTGGTTTCACTCACCAGGACTTTCACCTGCCAATTTTCATTCACTAGGTCTTTCACCTGGCTTCACTTATCAGGATTTTTCAATTGTCTAGCTTCACTCACTAGGTTTTTCACCTAGCTTCACTCACCAGGATTTCTAACTGCCTAGCTTCACTCACTAGGTCTTTCATTTTGCCTAACGTCCAGTTAGGGCTTTTCCAGTCAAGTATTCGATCAACCCTTTGACCTACTTGACTCTTCTTCACATCAACCTGGTCAACCCTTGATCAGAGGAGAATTGTATCAACAATCTCTCCAATCAGACTATTTCTCCTGCAGTATCCATATATTATTAAACATCGAAACTCAAACATCAAGACTCAAGCATGAGCCAATTCAAGCTCAGTCAACCTAGACCCAGGGATATTACACCAATAATCTCCCCTTTTTTGATGTTTGACAATACCTTTAAGTTAGGCTAATCTCATAGCCTCAACTTCTTCTTCATACCAATGCATGAATGAGGGTTTCCTTCATTCTCTCTCTTTCCTAGAGGGCAAACTCCCCCTTTGAATAATGAAGGTATAATTTAGGCCCTACATTCTCCCCCAAACTTTCCTAGAGGGGCAATGAAGGCTTAACTTAAACCCTACATTCTCTCCCTATTGGCACACATCAAAAACTCTCCCCCTGAAGAGTTACTCAACGTTATTCACAGCCTACCATATTGGTCATAACACCATAATGAAGGTCTCATACCCTTCATTGTATCCAATGCTCACCCTTGAGCATTAAACCTCTTCACAATGCTTATCCTAAAGCATTCATCATTCCAATAATGAAGGTCTCATACCCTTTATTGTATCCAATGCTCACCTTTGAGCATTAATCCACTTCATAATGCTCATCCTTGAGCATTCACAATTTAACAACGAAGATATCCACTCTCCATTATTTTTCAATGCTTAACCTTGAGCATTTACTCTATAGAAGGTTAACCACCTTCCATGGTGTTTGAAAAAATTAATTTTCATGTCCTTAAAGAGTAACTCCTCTTAAAGGCATGCTCCAAACTTCTGTCATTGCACCAACAATGACTTGGAGTCCCTAAATCTTTAGGAAACCCAAAAACTGAAGTTTTGAGGTTCAAGTATCAATATTTGAATGCAAACCTCAGCCTAAACTTCAATCTAATGTTCCTTAACCATTCTCCTTGTTTTCATCATGAAAACTACCCTTAAATATATATAAATATATTTCAAGGGGTTAGGAGTGGTTAATGAGACTAAAAGTGACTTAAATTACTGAAATCAGGCTTTCCCAGCCATAGTTAGCCTTTTCAATTGATTGGGTTGGGACTCAATCGATTGTCACTCATTTCAATCGATCCACTAATTGATTCTGCAAGCTTCTGCTTGCAGAAAACCTGCTTGAATCGATCGATTGATCAATCCAGCAAAGTTGAATCAATCGGCTGATCGATTCAACGAGCTTCTGCTCGCGATAAAACCTTTCTCAATCGATCGCCCAATCTATTGAGATACTCCAATCGATCAGCTGATCGATTGGAGGTCTGATTTCCTGAAATTCAATTTCAGTGAAATTCAGAAATGCCCTAAAAATTCTACAAAATTCAAAAAATCATGAAACTTCTTGTAGATATTATTTAGGGTATATACTATCATGGAAAAATAGTTTTCTAAGAAAATACACTTTTTTCAAAGATTGACTTAAACTTGAAAACTTGTAAAAACTTTAATATTTCTTCCAAGTTTATGTCTAACTTTCCAATGATGATTGCTATAAAAAATTAACCTTCACTATGGTTTTCCAAAGTATATTTAAAATATTTTTCAAAACCAATTTCCAACCATATTCTTTGGGTTCAATGCACATGACTGGTACATTAGCTTTCCCAATGATTGGAGTACACATAACGATATGTTTAGATGAAATCAAAACTTAAATAAATGCACTAAATCAACATCTTGAGTTTTGTTCATCATCCTAGTATCTCACTTGTCTAATGTGTACTAAAACATAGACAAGTCACCTTATAGTGTTTGTGAGATGTAGATTTTGGTTTTGCCCTAAACTAGGGATCATGCATATCAATCTAGGTATTTTAGGAATTATGAACATTCACCTAGAATGTCACTTATTAGTAAATGTCATTGTCCTTAATTGTAAGGAATTAAAAATAATGCATGATGATTTTATGACATACATAAAAAAGAAATAATTTTTAAAAGAAAATATACTAATGCTACATGATATATGTATGACATGATATGATATTTTTGTTTATTTTTCATAATAAGCATGAATGTAAAATATGATGTCATGGTATATGATGGGTAAACAATCATGGCAATTTAGCATAAATAAAATATATCGGGATATTCTATCTAAGTATTCTAAATCCTTAGCTAAACCTAAAATTGATCCTAGATTTATCCTCATTTCCTCAAGAAAATGCCAAAATCCAACTTGGCATTTCTTTTATTCTTGATTTGTTGTGCCAATTAAAATTAAGTCCAATTCCTTAAATTTTGACACATTTTACTCTTCCAAAGAGTAATCAATTAATCATTTTCATTTTCAAAGGTTAACAAAAATCTTGAAAATGCCTCCAAGTGCCAACTTTATCAATGTTGGGTTAACCACCCTACCCATTTAGAGTTGACACTCTCTAAACCCATCTAGGGCGTAGAGAATATGCTCCTCGAAACCCAAAACCTATTGGCGCTCCTTGGATGCTCTAGGTACTCACTAGGGATGACTTCCCTAGATACCTTCTTAATAACCTTCTTAGGCTTCTTAGAAGCCTTGGTCACTTCCTCTAGGTCAACTCTAGGGATAGCTTCACTTGTGACTTTATTTGACTTCTTAGAAGTCTTAGTTACATTGGTCTTGGCAAAAATACTCCTAGGGATAACTTCCCTTGTATTTTTGACTTGACCGCTAGACCTAGGGTTGGTTCCATGACTTTATGGAACCCTATGATAAAAAACCACATTCTTCTTGGCCTTAGGTTTGTATCCCAAATCTCTATGATCATTGGATGGTTCTTGTCTAACTCTCCCTAGGTTATGCTCATTTTGACCCTTAATAATATTTTTCATTTACTTTAGGGTCTTTTCTAATTTATCAAGTCTTGACCTCAAGGCTTGGTTTTCCAACCTTAAATCCTTAGATTTTGATTTTTCTTGATTTCTATGAGCATTTCTATTTTTAGGCCTATAACTAAAATTCTAAGAGTTATTGCCTAATTTGTCTACCTTCCTAGCCTTAGGTGTGGTAGTCTTAGCATGATAGGTCACATGATTTTCCTTAATTCTATCATGCTTCATATTTTCATGATAAATAGCATTAAAATTGTAAAATACCGAAAAATGACGGATAATAATAAGGGAATTTTTCAGAATTTTTGAGAATTTTTTGGAGCTTGTACGGACGAGTTAACGGGGATAAGAACGGGGCGGGGAAAAGCCTGTTGAGGCTACCTATTTAAGCGAGGAAATATTTATTTTATATTTCCTTTTTCTTTTTCTTTTTTTTTCTTTATTTCCCTCTTCGCCGTTTCTTCCTCCCCCGCGCGCCCAACGCCCTCCTCCAAGCCCTAACTGCCGAGCCGTTTTCCATCTCCCTCCCTCGCGTATAAGCCTCGGCCATTACCTCTTCTTCCTTCCCGAGCGCGCACAACCTCTTCTTCTTCTTCTCCTATGCTGACGCCGACCCTCTTCTGTTGTGCCCTAGCGAGCCGTGAGCCACCACCGCCACTCTTCCTCGCCGCACATCGAGATCCCCTTCCTCCTCCCTATCCAAGCGCCGACAACGCGCGAGCACAGCCGAGCAGAGACCTTCCTTCTGCCGCAGCCGCCACAGGGAGCAGCGACGCCGACTCCACAGCCCTAGTGCCGGCCACCGCTTGTTTCTCTGAGTATCTTCTCCTCTTCATCGCACGGTGCCACCTCGACTTTGCTGAGTCTAGCCGTCACTGGAATGGGGGAGGTCCTCACTGTGCCGATTGTTGGACACCAGGTTCTGCCGAGCCACCTACAAGCCATAGTTTTCTTCATTCGTGCCCTAGCTTTGATCAGCATTACCTACTGCTTCACCTACCAGATGGAGCCGATCTAGGTCCACTGTTGGTCCTTGCATTACTGACACAGATCTATGGTACAGCGCTAGGTTGGGAAATTGGAGTTGGATGACAGCAGCTCCATTTGGTATCGGCTACCCTTTCCAGCAGAAATTCATTAAGGGTTATGAATTGAGGTGAGGTGTAGAACATGGATTTCGTAATTAGTTTTACATGTGTAAATGGAATTAGATTTATATTATGTGTTAATTAGGGTTTGCCCTGTTTTTAGTGTTAAAGATTTTTATTTAGCTATTTCATTTGGATATTAGCTAAATAAAAATGTATATATATTGGTGATACAGGACTTTGACGCGAGACAAGTATCTCGACGTCGTGAACCAGATTGGACTTTTCGATTTGGAGGCGGGTACTTTTGACTTTATGTCGTTTGATATACATAGTAGTGAATTTAACAAATTACATTAATTATGTTCCTCATTCTATTTCGGTTATTCACTACCCAAAACTTGTTACATGCTTGATTGATTGCTTGGTTTGCATCTCATGTATATTTTACCTGTTTATACATGCTTGTAGGGGTAGTGATATACCATGCTTCACCATGTTCAGACCTAGATTGTATACCTTATCTGATCTGTGTGCCGTCGTTTTGATTCATTGACTTATGATGAACTTTCTATATATATACATGGTTTAGCTCATGATATTTTGTGGTTAGTCCCATGCACCATTTGCATGATTGCATGCTGTGCGATAGTCCGCTCCATTATTATTGAGCACATCGCCAGTTACATGGATCTGCACACACCACCACTCATGGGTTAGTGGTCGATTCAGGCAGAGTGTGTTGCAGCAGGGACTTTGTTTGGCTCCGTTGGTCCGCTCATGGGTAGTGTGACACAACGTGTTAGCCAGTAGGGATTCCTCCCCGTCATCGTGTATCGGGAGTTGAGAGCATTGCGCTCCCCCATTTATGATTTGGGGCAGGAGGATAGGTGTACTCCGACAGCATCCCGTCCACTCGGTCACTCATCAGGAGCAGTGACGACAGAGTGCACGGTTGTCACAGCCCTACCCACTCGGCCTCACTATTGTGTGAGATGATCGATTGGCGTCAGGGGTGACCAGGACGCATCATTGGCATTATATGCATGATGCATTTATTGCTTGTGTTTGTGTTTGCTGCATTTATATGCTGCATATTGTTTGGATACCTATGTTTGACATGCATACAGGATTTCTATACCACTCGGACTGTTTGTCCTTATACCCAGGTCCTGGTTAGTATAGTTTCTCTCCTATTTACTTCAGATGCATTTTTTATCTTTCTTATATCAGGAGACTGTACGCTTGATTAGTGCTAGGTGTTATTTCCCTACTTTGTATATCAATTGTACCTGCTGAGTGTTGGACTCACCCCGCCTCCATTGTTGTTATTTTTTAGGTTGATGCCGTCAGGAGAGAGTTCCAATTGCTAGTCCCTGCAGACCTCGAGGATATTATTGGTCTTTTGTTTTTTCTTACATAGACTATGCTAAATTTGTTTTGTTTGATGGTATGGATAAGATATGGATTTTGTAATGTCGATGGATTTGGTTTGGTTTTGCTTTTACTATATGCCTGCCTAGACGACAGAAGAGGTAAAATTGATCTTATCGTCAAATTTATGTTTTATGAGTGTAGTTGAGTAGGGTGGATTTTGAGTCTTCTATTCATTGCTTATTAAATTGCGTGGAATGTCTGTGTGTTGTGTTTACTTACTGTTATTATTCCAGCCGCATGTGGCTGAGGTATATGGATATGTAAAAAGTTTCAGATTGTCCGCCGTACAGGGGAGATGCTGCCGAAATTTCTTCGAACAGGGACTCCTCTGGTGCGTGACAAAAATAATATAAACTATTTCTAACATGCTTTTTATCATGGGTCAAAGGAATAGGTTCAATGAATGATACCTTGGATTTTACCTTGGAAGCTTCCCCTTGATTTGTGCTTCCTCGTTTGACTTTGGCCGGCTTCTTCCCTTTAGGACATTGACTCCTATAATATCCTCTTTGATTGCAAGAGAAGTACACAATGTGCTCCTTTCCCTTGCGTTCCACGGGACCGACTCTCTTGGGTTTCTCCTTGCCCTTGGGTGCCACTTGGCCCTTCTTCTTGACCAATTTTGGACACTTGTTCTTATAGTGTCCTCTTTCCCTACACTCAAAGCAAATAATATGATTTTTATTATTTAAACTTAAAATTGTTAAACCTTTGCTTGTAGGAGTGGCACATGATCCTCCATTTGATTTTTCTTGATTTGTGGAGGTGGCACCTGTTGGAACCCCAAGGTGTTTGATGTGATCAAACAAGTTAAGTTAGGTCCTGCGTTGTCTAACCCTTGTGTCTAAGTGTGCAGGAGCTTAGGAACACAGGAAGTCGAGCGGAAGACGCAGCTAACGAGAAGGACGACACGGGGAGAGAGCCGACATGCTTGATGCGTCCGAGGGACGAGGTGACCGCGGAAGAGTACACCGGTGGACGAGAAGAACGTGCGCGGCGTTCGAGGGACGAGAAACCGGGAAGGAAGGCTGCTCGAGGAAAAGGCCGGAACTTGGTGTTGGATCGAGACGCGCTAGAGGGGGGGGTGAATAGCACTCGCGGCTATTTTGTTTCGATTATCGGAATCGTAAAGGCGTAAGAGTTAAAGCAGCGGAATAAACAGAGAACAATCACACAGAAAGACGCAGGGGATTTTACTTCGTTCGGAGCCTAGATCGACTCCTACTCGAAGGCCCGCGATCCTTGATCGCTTTGCGTGGGCAATAACTATAAGCTCGATAAAAATGATTACAAGATGAGGTACAATAGCTAACAATAAACAATTGAATTATACCGACGACAGTGAGATAAACTGAAGTTTCGGAGCTCCGGGTCGTCGGGTGGTTGTCACAGCAGTTCGGGATCGTGTCGTTAGTAGCTGGTCGCAGAGAGATTACTTGGAATTACTTATTTTGAGCTGCTGGTCGAGATCCCTTATAAAGGGTGTTCAAGGCGCCTTCTACTGTTCACCAAGGTTCCTTGAATGAGCTGAGTCAGCCGCGGAGATAAGGGCTGAACTGGTCGAACCTTATCAGGTTCAAGGCGCCTTTAGCCTCTCCAAGGCGCCTTCAAGCTTGCTTGGCAGCCAGCTCAGGTTTTGCACCCGAGGCACCTCCAAGCTCCATGGAGGCGCTTCGGCACTGTTCATCCGAGGCTAATTTTGCACTTTGGTCCCTGCAAGATATGTTAAACACAAAAATACCCTGCAGCACAAAGTTAGCTCATAACACATAAGTGATAGTATAAAAGTGAAAGTTTGACAGTCTCCGGACTGTCCGAATTTGACTTCGAGTTTCCAACCGGAAACCCTAGGTCGACCCGACGCCTACTGTTCCCTCTACGGGGAACGCATCCTCATCTACTCCTCTCAGGAGATTTACTTGTTGCCAGTACGATCCTCCAGATCGACTGGACTTTTGCTCAGCGTCCGATGCTTCCGGTCTTCATGTTGGATGTTCGGTCCTCGACCCATCCAGACTTCTACCCGGTTCGCGACATCAGGATTTTAACCTAGGGTTACCACCCCCTAGGATTTTTGCCCGAAGCATCGATCCGCCAAGACTTCCCGCATAGGGTTACCACCCCCTATAACCTAGGGTTACCATCCTCTAGGGTTTTCCCTTGCCTAACCGCAGCTAGGACTTTCCTGAAACACTCAGTGAAACACATTAGATAACAATTAAACTTAACTTTGAATCCCTTTGTCATTATCAAAACTAAGGTTCGATCGTCGGATGCTTCCCGCAACAACACTTGGGTTCGGGTGAGCCCTATTCCGGATGGCCGAGTTCACCCAAGCTAGCGGAGCCGGAGCGAACAAGACCCGGACCAAGACGAGCTGAACCGGAGATGAAAAAGTCAACATTGTTGACTTTGGGCTCTGGGGCGCCCGGAACCCTTCTGGGCGCTCGGACCTAGATTTTGACCAAGATCGCGTCAAACGCGATCTGATCGTTGGGGGATAAAATTTTATCCCCCCAGGGCACCCGGAACCCATTCGGGGTGCCCGACCAGTGGTATAAATATAACACTGATCTGCATAGTCAAATCAACGAACTTGTAATTCATTTCTTTCTGTGCTTTCTATTCTTTTACTGTCAACGCTGTAAGAGGCTACTCCGCCTAGAGGAGAATCAGATAGTGCGTCATCTTTGCCTTGGATTAGCAATCCTCTGATTGCAAACCAAGTAAACCCTCTTGTGTCTGATCTTTTAATTTAGTCTCTTCTATTTTTTATTACAAGTGTCTGTTAATTAGTTGAATATACGAGAAAGGTTTTTGGTTTAATTTTTTGTAGGGCAATTCACCCCTCCCCTCTTACCGGCCTCCAAAGGGACCTACAAGTGGTATCAGAGCAAGGCACTTCAGGAGGACTAACCGTCAATTGAAGCAACGAGATGACCGGACCAAGCATCGTTCCACTAAAATTCGAGGGGGACTTCGCAGACTGGAAGTGACGTATGGAGGTATTCCTAAGAACTGATTTCGAAATTCAGTTTATTATGAAATATGGTTTTGTAGCTCCGATGAATCAAGATGGAGAAGAAAAAGAAGAGAGCCATTGGACAAAGAAGGAGCAAAATGAGTCTGTAGCAAATAGCCGTGCGGAATAATACCTGCTGAGCGTGTTGCCGCCTCAAGAGGTCAACTGCATCGGAAGCTATTCATCTGCCAAAGAACTCTGGGAGAAGTTCTGGAACTCCACGAAGGCACGCCCGAAGTGAAGCTCGCTAGAAGAGACATCCTCCGGAACAAGCTAATGAACATCCGACTGGAAAAAGGTGAGAAGGTAGCCAGTCTACATGCAAAGGTAAAATAACTGATTACTGGTCTCGAGAACCTCGGAGAAACGGTAACAAATCGGGAAACAATATGCTACGCACTCAACGCGTTTCCCAGAACTTCAGATTGGGCATCAATCATCAACGCCTACTACATTTCGAAAGACCTGGAGGTAAGTACTTTAGAAGAACTATTCTCCACTCTTGAATTGCATGAAACTAGGTGTGTCGGGACAACAAAGGAAGCAAGCCAAATGATTGCACTAAATGCAACCAAGAAGGATGAACCCGAGTCAGATTCAGAAGACGATCAGGAAGCATACATGGTAAGAAATTTTAAAAAGTTTTTTAGATCTAATAAATTCAAAGAAATGCAGAGTAAAAAGAATCCAAGAAATAGAAGAAGAATGCGTTGCTACCAGTGTCAAAAGGAAGGACACCTAAAAGAAGATTGCCCAGAACTAAAGAAGGACAAAGGCAAGATTCCCAAGAAGCACAAGAACCTAAAAGCTACTTGGGACGACACTTCTTCATCTGAGTCCGAGCTTCAAGAATATGCTGGGATAGCACTGATGGCAAGCTACGAAGGACAAAGTACATCAGAACCTAGCATCGATGAAGGGGGAGCGACCTCAAATGGAAGTAGCGAAGCAAGGGGAGATTCAGGCTTCAAGTCTGATATGGTAAGTGAGGTATGCCTCTTACCCCTTGATGAACTTTACTTTGGTATTAAGGTAATGGCAAAATCCATGTATAAATTAGAAAATAAAAATATCAAATTAGAAAATGAAATTTTAGAAACAAAAGAATTTTGGAAAAATCATGTCTTATAGAGGATTTTGAAAAATTAAAAATTGAAAATGAAAAACTAAAAGAAGAAATAGAAAGATTGAAAAATCTAATGGTTCAAATATTTTTACTTTTAAAAATTATAGAGGTTTAAATTGGTATTATAGATTTCATCAAAGTCAAATTAGAAATATATCAAAAGTCTATGTACATAGGAAATACTTGGTTAATCCTGTAGGTAGGAACCTCTACTGGGTTCCAAAAACCTGTTTAATTTAAAATTAAAATTAGACTTAGCATTTTCAACAAGGAAATTAAACAACTAATTTCTTTATGAGACTTTATCTAAGGAAGTGGTTGTTGCTCCAACAACCAAGAAGGCCTAGTGCCTCGCCACGACCTGGAAACCAAGTATCGAAATGAAAAGTTTAATTGACTAACTGAAAAAGCATTAATTTAATTTACTTAATACTTTAAAAGAGTTATTCAATTTGTGTTAGAAAATATTTGAAATTGATTTAGAAATTTTTACCTTAGAAATTTTCTTTTATGAAAATTACCTTTGAAATTTTTTTAAATTTGACTTAGAATTTTTTATTACCTTAAGTTTTTTTTTTTTAAAAAAATTGCCTTAAAACTTTTTTACTAAGATTTTTTAACTGCCTTCAAAATTTTTCTTAACTTAGAAAATTTTTCTTAGAAATTGTTTATAAGACTTACCATAGGAATTTTTTTAAATATTGCCTTAGAAATTAAAAAAAAATTGCCTTAGATTTTTTTTTGGAATTTTTTTAAGGAAATGTTGAATTAAGTTTCAAACTTACATTTTAAGAAATTTTTGTTAATACTTATGATTGTTTTTTTCTGAAAAATATTTTACTTAAATTTTTCTCGAAAGAAAAATTCTGAAGAATGTCTTTACTTAGACATGATGCGTAAATTTTTTTTAGACTTGAGATTTTTAAGGATTTACCTTAGACTTGTTTATAACCCCAATTTTTATGTGATCAAAGGGGGAGAAGTATGTTAAGTCTAGGGGGGAGGTAATATAATTGAAAATTAACTGTTTTTATTACATCTGTTTTACCCTAACTTAACTTGGGTTGCTCACATCAAAAAGGGGGAGATTGTTGGAACCCCAAGGTGTTTTTATGTGATCAAACAAGTTAAGTTAGGTCCTGCATTGTCTAACCCTTGTGTCTAAGTGTGCAGAAGCTTAGGAACATAGGAAGTCGAGCGGAAGATGCGGCTAACGAGAAGGACGGCACTGGGAGAGAGCTGACGGGCTCGGTGCGTCCGAGGGACGAGGTGACCACGGAAGAGTACACCGGTGGACGAGAAGAACGTGCGCGACGTTCGAGGGACGAGAAACTGGGAAGGAAGGCTGCTCGAGGAAAAGGTCGGAACTTGGGTTTGGGTGAACCCTATTCCGGATGGCCGAGATCACCCAAGCTAGCGGAGCCAGAGCGAATAAGACCCGGACCGAGACGAGCTGAACATGAGACGAAAAAGTCAACGTTGTTGACTTTGGGCTCCGGGGCGCCCGGAACCCTTCCGGGCGCCCGGACCTGGATTTTGACCAGGATCGCCTCAAACGCGATCATCGTTGGGGAATAAAATTTTATCCCCCAGGGCACTCGGAACCCATTCGGGGCGCCCTGACCAGTGCTATAAATATAGCACTGATCTGCACAGTTAAATCAACGAACTTGTAATTCATTTCTTTCTGTGCTTTCTGTTTTTTTACTGTCAACGCTGTAAGAGGCTACTCTGCCCATAGGAGAATCAGATAGTGTGTCATCTTTGCCTTGGATTAGCAATCCTCTGATTGCAAACCAAGTAAAGCCTCTTATGTCTGATCTTTTAATTTAGTCTCTTCTATTTTTTATTACAAGTGTCTGTTAATTAGTTGAATATCCGAGAAAGGTTTTTGGTTTAATTTTTTGTAGGGCAATTCACCCCTCCCCTCTTGTCGGCCTCCAAAGGGACCAACAACACCATCTTTTTCTTCATTTAACCCGAAAGTGGAAGCCTCTTCTTATTCCGATGTCAATACATGACGCTCCCCCTCAATCCTAGAGGTGGAGGCTTCTTCATCTTCATTTTCTTGCTCATTAAACAAAGAGTATGCTCCCTCTTTGCCCTTTTTGTTGCATTCTATTGAGGATAAAGGTTCTTGTTCTTCTCCTTTGGAAGTTGAGCATCTCTCAACTTCAGAGTCCTCTTCCTCTTGATCTTGATCCAATGAGTCACCCTCTTTGGATTCTTCTTGGTTTGGTACAGTGGAGGGGACCTCATGGAGTTTAGCCAATTGACTCCATAGCTCCTTGGCATCTTCAAATTCTCCTATTTGCTTCAAAATGTTGCTCGGCAATATGTTGACCAATACTTTGGTCACTTTGTCATTGAACTCACTTCTTTGAATTTTCTCTTGGCTCCACTTGCTCTTATTGAGAATTTTTCCTTTTGAATTTATTGAAGCTTGGAAATATTCTATTAGAGAAAACCATTGCTCTGTGTCCACCATGAAGAAATTTTTGATCCTTGATTTTCAAAGATAGACACTTGTTGATGTGTTCGGTGGAGGCACCCTCATGTCGAATCCAAATCCATATCGGAATTCCATTTGAAGTTGAGCCTTGATGAAGTCTTTGAATTTGTTAAACTTTGGTGCTTCAAATTCTTCTTCCTCTAGATCGTTGCCATTTTCGACGGTGATTCCAGTGAAGAGTGACCTCGTTCTGATACCACTTGTTAGGGTCAATTGATACTCACACTTTAGTTGTCTGCTTTGATGATGTTGTTGCAGTGGAAAATATTCAAGTAACTCTCACAACGCTAACACAAAAGATTTACTTGGTATCCACCTCAAGAAAAGGTGACTAATCCAAGGATCTGGTCCTCACTCACTCATCCACTATGAAATAACTCCTTCTCGGTAACTACCAGAGGCGAAGAAGCCTTGTACAACCTCTCAATATAAGAAGAAAGAAATACAAGCTAATACAATAACAAATCTTACAAGATTTACAATGAGAAAACCCTAGCTTGGTTCTCTTTCTTGTTTAGAATGCCTCTTGACCTTGGGAATGCAGCAACACTTAACTCCAAGGCGCTTCAAGAGCTGGCAGTGATAACCTGTGAGAATCGTGAGAATAAAATAGTGGAGAGCTATCGAGTCGCTGCGAGGAAGAAGGCTTAAAACTCGACGCTTCCTTCGCAACAGTCACATCCCAATCGATTGATCAATCAATCGGGGAGGCTTGAATCGATTGGATGATCGATTCAGAGTGCCTCTATGCTCTCTGGAAAAAGACCTGAATTGATCAGTTGATCGATTCAAGCGTCCTCACGTTCGCGCGAGAAAACCAGCTCCAATCGGTCGATCGATTGGTAGTGCCCAATCGATCGACTGATCGATTGAGAGCTCCTCTGTGGTCGCGATTTCACTTCCCAATCAATCAGTTAATCAATTGGGCCAGCCTTCACTCGCGCACACAACTAATCGATCGACTGATCGATTGGACTACGGTCCAATCGATTGGTTGATCGATTGACCTCCCTTTGACTTGCTTAAATCAAGTCTAGGACCCCCAATTCCAACATCCGATCAACCGTGACCTGTTGGGATTCCTCGTGCCTAGCATCCGATCAACCTTGACATGTTGGGACTTCTTCACCAAGTGTCCGGTCAACCCTCTGACCCACTTGGACTTTTCTCCTCGTTCCAAGTGTCTAGTCAATCTTGACCCACTTGGACTTACCGTCTCATGTCAAGTGTCTGGTCCTCCATGACCCACTTAGACTTCAACCAGATGTCTGGTCACCCTTGACCCGTCTGGATTTCCTTGTGCCAAGTATCTAGTCAATCCTTTGACCTACTTGGGCTTCCCAACACCAAGTGTCCGGTCAATCTCGACCCACCTGGATCTCCACGTGTCTGGCTTCACTCACCATGTCTTTCCATATGCCTGGCTTCACTCAACAGGTCTTTCACCTAGCTTCACTCACTAGGATTTTCTCACTGCCCGACTTCACTCACCAGGACTTTCACCTGCCTAGCTTTACTCACTAAGTCTTTCACATGGCTTCACTCACCATGATTTCCAACTGTCTAGCTTCACTCACTAGGTCTTTCATCTTGCCTAACCTCCAGTTAGTTTTGGAGCAATCTCGATGGTCCGTGCGACCATGCGTTTTGATGTTTGGGCAAAAGGTTTAAGTTAGGTTTACCCTTGTATTTGATATGTGTATGTGAGTGTGTAGGATTATAGGATACACATGTGACTCAGGTTTACGGCTTTGGGTCTGGTGAAGGATGGAGCATCTGAGGGACCGTGGACAAAGCAGCAAGGACAAGGGCCGAGGGAAACAACTTCGAGGCATATGCAAAGGATGACATTGGGGACAAGCCGCGGGCTTGAATGCATCCGAGGGATGAGAGCCAAAGGAAGTAGGCTTGAAGGCCAGAGGTCAAGGATGCAAAGAAGCGTCAAATGAGTTGTAAGGGTGAGAGTCTGAGTGCTTTGAGATTGTACTCGGGTACTAGTCGACTGCTAGTTTCACCAGTCGACTGTGCAGTCGACTGGAAGCGAACAGAATGCTTCTGTTGCTCGACCAGTGTGGAGCAGTTGACTGGTACTTTTACCAGTCGATTGGTATCAATCCGTTGGGATGTAACGGTCGAATTTCCACAAGAGGGCAGTCGATTGATGATTTTGACAGTCGACTGGTAGGCGGGGTTTCCAACTCGTGACCTATATAACCAAGCCTTGGGTGATTGGTTAAGGTTGACTAAATAGAGGTGGTTAACCCCTATTAGTAGTCTACCAGTGCCCTACCTTGTAAAGAGTTCTTGTGAGAGTTGTGGTGAGGTTTGTCCGTCCACAAGGAGCTACATGAGCTAGCTGAGGTCTTCCGAGGAGTAATCCACCTATGGATAGGGATCGTCCACCTTACGGATAGTTGTGGAGTAGGAACCTTATCTCCGAACCACGTAAATCGACGTGTATTGGTTTGCTTGCTTTGCTTTCTTAATCTTAGTCTTTAGCTTTCGTATTTGTATTTGTATTGTTTGTATTCCGCTGTGTTAACAAATACGTAGGAAGCGAGTATTTGGGAGCGTCGTCTATCCAACCCCCCTTTAAGCCGACCACCGATCCCTTACAAGTGGTATCAGAGCTGAGGTCGCACTTCACCGGACTAATCGCCGAGAAGAGCAAATACAAGAAGATGACCGGCTTGATTGAACCGTTGAAGTTTGAAAGCGGAGGCTTATGGGACATCACCTATTGGATGATGAAGATGGAGGTCTTCTTCGACACGGATTGGGATACCATGATGGTGATCAAGGAACCGTTCGAAGTCCCGAAAGACAAGAAAGGGAAGAAGCTCCGACCATGGTATTGGATGGAGGAGCAAACCTCAAGATCGAAGACAAACAATAAGGTAATATCAATTTTAATTGATATGTTGCCTTCTAAGGTGGTGAGGTGTGTAGGTGAGTACAAGAATACTCATGATTTGTGGAGCAAGATAAAGAATGTTCAATGGGAAGAGCTCATGCCTACACACGAAGAGGAAAATTTTGAAGAAAAGGATGAAATGGCTCAAGTTGAGGAGGAGCAAACGAAAGATGAGCCATGCTCAATATTCGAAGAGGAGAAGGATGAAGAAATGCCATCCACTAGTGTGGATGAGGTGACATCCTCAAAGGTTGAAGAAGAGTCCAAGACAAGTGAAGAAGAGGTCAACTTAGTGAGCATCTCCACCGAAGTCAAGTCAAAGGACCACATTGTATGCTTCGGGTGCAATGAGAAGGGACACTACAAGAGTAGATATCCTATGGGTAAGAAAGAGGTATCTTCTAAACTCAATTCAATTTCTTTAGAATCTAATTTGAGTTGTAGGAAGAAGAAGGAGAAGAAGCACATTAGGTGCTTCACGTGTGGAGAAATGGGACACTACCACACAAAATGCCCAAGGAAGGGAGAGCTTAAGAAGTTGGCACAATTGAAGAAATGGGAGAAAGAGAAGAAGAGGAGCTTAAGTCAAGGGGGAGCTTCAAGGGTAAGGGAGGTATGCCCTAACTTGAATCGTAATTCAAATTCTTATGTTCCCATGCATGCTAGGAAAAATAATGATAATCATTATAAAGCAATGAAAAATTTCAGATTTAGATATCATGATAGAAGTAGGGTTAATGTAGATCAAAATCCTAAGGTATCCATTCAAGATAACTCTAGAAACATTAGACCTAAGGAGACCCAAGGTATTAATATATGTCTAGAAAAATGGGTAGGTCTAGGAATGTCTAATGTGGACAAGTCAATTCTAGGGTTAGGAACCTAGAAAGGGAAAATCAAGTTTTGAAGGTAAAGCTTGATAAATTGGAGAAAACCCTAGAAAGATTCAATGTTGGATCTAAGAGTTTAGGTATGGTGTTGGATAGCCAAAGACCCAACAATGATAGATCAGGTCTAGGATACCGATCTAATGTCTCCAAAGATAAGGGAAAGTCTTATGCTAGGGTTGCATATGACTATAGCAAAGAGAAGCCAATAAATGGAACGAGAAAGTCATTTAAAGGTAAGGAGAAATCAACCAAGAACAAGGTGTCCAAGGTTAAAAAGGTTAGGTTTGTAGGCCAAGTGTCACCGGAAGTGCACCGATGTGGCCTAGCAATTGTAGATGAGTCACCTAGGGAGGTGGCTAAGGCTAAGAGCTATAGGGGGAGCTCTAAGAGTCAAGTAGGGGCCCATGGCAAATGGATCTCAAGTGGATTCTACTTGGGAGTCTAGATTGGGTCATGGAATGCGCCAAGTGGTTTGGAGATGGACTTGAGTCTCAAACCTAGGGAATTGGCACAATTGGATTGTGTTTCATGCTTGAAAATATGATATTGGGGTCATATAGCATGATAATTAATTTTTGATGTATAGATGTCATATAAACCAATTCTAGGGATGCATTGCGGGTTAGTATGGGCAAATATATCAAGAGGAAGTCAAAACTAGGACTTTAGGTCAAGGTTCAATTGAACAATTTAGCTAGTTTTGAATTTTATGTCAATCTTGGGATTGGTGATAGATATATTTTTTAATTTATTTTTCCCAAGTAGACAAGGGTAAAACATACATCTCCACAAAATTTGGGGATTTTTGGATGTCTATGGAATTTTCTATGCATTTCTGAAATTAGGTCAGAAATGTTGAAAATGGCTGAAATAATATGTCAGTCGACTAATACAGTTACCAATCGACTGGTAACGGTGAATATCGAACATAGAATGGTTCTGTGTGTTGTTTCAATAAGAGTAGTCGACTGGTGCAGTCGACTGTTGCCAGTCTGAATTTGTTTTCAACATTGGTTTGGGGTCGGGTCAGCTCGTGTAGGTGTATGAGATCCATGGGGGATAAATGTTGGTTACTACTCGGAAAGCCTATAGGTTCCACTGTACAAAAATTTTGTACAAAGGTCTGAACCTTTTCCTAGCTACCATGTGTTCTTTTAAATTAAATTTTGGATCGCCTGCGGAACTTAACACGTTTGATCCAAAACTTAATCTATTTGTTCTTTTAGGTTTTGACTTGGATCTCCTACGGAACTTAACACGTTCGACCCAAGTCTCCTTAAGTTATTAATTCCATTAAATATTAATTTCCATAAAAGGTTCCCAGTACTGACGTGGCGAGGCACATGACCTTCTTGGATATGGGAGCAACCACCACCGACTAGACAAAACCTTTAATAGAAAGCTAATATTTAATTTCCTAAAATAACTTTAGGTTAACAAAAAAGAACAATCAAATCACAAGGAAAAGAAAGAAACAAAAGAACACAACTTAGAAAAACATATTCGAAATTCTAGAACGTAAGCCTCTTGTATTTGGTATTATTTCCATAAATAACTAGCATGATGCGGAAATAAAATTTACTAGTTATACCTTGTAGAAAAACCTCTTAATCTTCTACCGTATTCCTCTTCTAACCTCGGACGTTGTGTGGGCAACGATCTTCCGAGACGAGAAACCACCAATCACCTTCTTCTCCTCCTAGCTAGGTTCGGCCAACAAAGAGGAAGCTTCACCAAGGAAGAAAAACAAAATATTAACCAAGCTCCAAGAGATGCTAGCTTTCTCTCCTTCTTCTTCTTCTTCTCCGAGTAGTATCCGGCCACCACAAGAGCTCCAATAGAAGGGTAGGGTTCGGCCACCACAAGAGGAAGAGAGGGAGAGGTTGGCCGGCCACACCAAGGAACAAAAGAGGGAGAGGAATAATAGATGTTGTGTCTTGTGAAGGCACCCTCGCCCCTTCTTTTATATTCCTTGGCCTAGGCAAATTAGGAAATTTAATTACAATAAATTTTCCTTAATTTCCTTGACATGATTTAATTGAGAGAAATAAAATTTCCCCAATTAATTTCAAGTGGCCGGCCACATTATTGGAAAACAAAAGAGGACAAGTTTTAATCAACAATTAAAACTTCCTAATTTATTTCCGGAAATTTTAAAAAATAAAATTTCTCTTTAAAATCTCTTCATGGTTGATAAAAGGAAATTTCTATAATTTTAATTTTATCAACATATGAATAATTTTTAAAGAAAAAAATAAAACATCTCTCCAATCTACAAATAAGGAAAGAGATCTAATCTCTTTCTTTAATCTTTTGTAGATCTTTTACAAGAGAGATATTTTAATTTTAATTCTCTTTAAAATATATCTTCCACATAATAATAAAATTTAAAATTAAATTTCTTTTTTAATTTATTTTGGCCGGCCCTACTAGCTTGGGTTCAAGCTAGCCGGCCACCCAATTCATACCTAGGCCGGCCCTAGCTTGATCCCAAGCTAGCTTGGCGGCCCCTATGGGTGGGTATAGAAGGTGGGTATAGGTGGGTATAGAACTCTATAAATAAGAGGCTACGATAGGGACCGAGAGGAGGAATTGGTTTTGGTCTCCCGATAAAATTAAGCATCCCGTGTTCGCCCCGAACACACAACTTAATTTTATCAATAATAATTCATTCCACTAGAGAACTATTATTGAACTACCGCACCAATCCCAAATTACATTTTGGGCTCCTTCTTATTATGAGTGTGTTAGTCTCCCTGTGTTTAAGATAACAAATGTCCACTAATTAAGTAAGTTACTGACAACTCATTTAATTAATATCTAAGTCCAAGAGTAGTACCACTCAACCTTATTGTCATGTCGGACTAAGTCCACCTGCAGGGTTTAACATGACAATCTTTATGAGCTCCTCTTGAGGACATTATCAACCTAGTATCTCTAGGGCACAGTTTCCTTTTATAATCAACAACACACACTATAAGTGATACCATTTCCCAACTTATCGGGCTTATTGATTCATCGAACTAAATCTCACCCATTGATAAATTAAAGAAATAAATATCAAATATATGTGCTTGTTATTACATTAGGATTAAGAGCACACACTTCCATAATAACCGAGGTCTTTGTTTCTTTATAAAGTCAGTATAAAAGAAACGACCTCAAATGGTCCTACTCAATACACTCTGAGTGTACTAGTGTAATTATATAGTCAAGATAAACTAATACCTAATTACACTACGACCTTCCAATGGTTTGTTCCTTTCCATCATGGTCGTGAGCTACTGTTTATAATTTATAAGGTACTGATAACATGATCTTCTGTATGTGACACCACACACCATGTCATCTACAATATAAATTAATTGAACAACTACATTTATCATAAATGTAGACATTTGACCAATGTGATTCTTATTTCTAGATAAATGTTTATACCAAAAGCTAGGCTTTTAGTATACACTCCAACAATCTCCTACTTATACTAAAAGACTAAGCTGCTATATCTGCTGCCATACATCTGATTCCTAACCCTTCAACATGCCCATCAAGAGCTCTTGCCTTAAGGACCTCAGTGGAAGGATCAATAGGTCATCATCTGATGCAATCTAGGCGGCAACAACTTCTCATCGTTTATACGATTTCTCGTATTGGGTGGTACTTGCGCTCTATTGTGTTTACTTGCCTTATAGACTTATGGTTTCTTCGAGTTTGCTACTGCACCAACATTATTACAATAAATTGTAATAATTTTTGGACAAACCAGAAATCATATCTAAGTCTATCTTGAGGTTATTGAGTCATACAGATTTTAATGGCTACCTCAGAGGCTTGCCATATACTAAGCTTCTATGGTGGAGTCCAGAAAAACACCTATGCTTATCACTCTTCCATAGTTATGACTTTACCTCCTAAAATAAACACAAAACCCTGAGGTTGACTTATTATTGTCCCTATCCGATTGGAGGTCAAAATCCATACAACCCATAGGAACCAAATTAATCGCTTGTAAGCTAGCATATAATCTTTAGTGCCTCTAAGGTACTTTAATATATGCTTTACTGTAGTCCAATGTCCTTGTCTAGGGTTACTTTGATATCCGCTAACTATGCTCTTGGCAAAACAGATTTCTGATCTCGTGCATAGCATACATTAGGTTGTCTAACTGCCGAAGCATAAAGAACTGCCTACATGTCCTCAATCTCCTTTAATGTCATCGGAGACATCTCTTTAGATAAAGACACTCCATGCTTAAAAGGTAAGAAACCTTTTGAGGAGTTTTGCATGCTTAAAACGAGCAAGGATTTTTCCGATGTATCAAGCTTGGAATAAATATATTTTTTCTTGTGATCCCTTATTACTTTGATATTAAAAAATATATACATTCTCCCAAGTCCTTTATATCGAATTATTTGGACAACCATACCCCTACTTCTGACAACATTTTGATATTGTTTCCAACTACCAAAAATGTTATCTACGTATAGTACAAGAAATACCACCATGTTTCCATCACACTCTTTGTATACACAAAACTTATCCGTTTACTCAATAAATCCATAGGTCTGGATTACTTTGATAAACCGGATGTTCCAAGACCTTGAAGCTTTGCCTCAGTCCATAGACTGATTGAGCTTGCACACAAGATGCTCTTTGCCCTTTGCAATGAACCCTTCTGGTTGCTTTATATGGATGCTTTCTTCAAGACTTCCAATAAGGAATGCTGTCTTGACATCCACTTGCCAAATAGATAAAAGAATCCGGATAGACTTAAGCATGGCTACCAGTGAAAAAGTTTCCTTTTTCATCAAGCCTTGCTTTGAAGGTTTCTACCTTCCCGTCTATCCCTCTTTTCTATTATAGACCTTTACACCCAAAGGCTTTTACACCACTTGGTGGTTCTACAAGCTTCCAGATTTTATTAGAATACATATATTCTAATTCTATTATTCATTACTCTTTGCCAAGATGCTTCATATTTATCTTGGAGTGCTTCGTCATATGTCCGGAGATCAGGTTCATGTCCTTCAGGGATCGAGTTCAAAAACTCTCCCAAAACATTAATCTTTTAAGGTTGCTTAACAACCCTCCCACTATGACAAGGCATTTTCTGCAATTGTGTATCATTTGTGATACGTGTTGCAGTTTTCTTGTGGTATCTCATCTTGTACAGTTGGTACTAGATTAGACATGTCTTTTATTATTTTCTTAAGAACAAATTTACTTATGAGCACGTGGTTCATTATATAGTCCTTTTCTAAAAATCAGTCATTGATGTTATCAATGACCTTCTGATTTTTAAGACTATAAACCTACTTTTGTTTATCTAGGATAACTTACAAACAAGTGAACTCCTATCCAACTTATCATTATCTCTCTTTAACATATATGCTGGATTACCTGAATCCGAATATGCTTCAAAATAGGCTTACGCCTATTCAGCAATTCTATATGAGTAGAGAGTTATGACTTGGAAGGCACTATGTTCACTTTCATTTTCAGAGTTTATCCTTAAAACAAATTTGGTAATTTTCTGAATAACTCATCATCTATCTAATTATTCCATAAGAGTTCTTTACCTTCTTTCTACTACACCATTCTGTTGGGGTGTACCAGATGCAGTTAGTTGGGATTGAAATCCAACTTCTGATAAGTGACTCCTAAAATCTCTCAAGAGGTACTTGCCACTACGATCTTCCATAGTGACTTTTACTTTATTTCTCCACATCAACCTTGTACTCTTTGAACTAATCAAAGTACTTAGTCTTATGGTACATTAAGTAAATTTATTTGTATCTTGAATAGTTGTCTATAAATTAGACAAAATATTCAATACTACCTCTTGTCCGGATAGTCATAGGATCACACAAATCGAATGAACCGATTTCAACATATCTTTGACTCTATACCCTTGGACTTAAAAGCTTCTTGGTTATTTTTCTTCCAAGTAAGACTCGCAGTTGGAAAGATTTCACTACCAATGAACCCAAAAGTTCATCACTACCAATGAATCCTACTCAAGTATAACCTAGCTTTATATGCCAAAGATATAATTAGTTCATTTCCAAAGGTTGCTTTCTCTTAAAATTAGAAGATGTGTTACTAATTTCCATTTGTTGCATCGTGGGAGTTATTGGATTATAAATTGTCAACCATCATACCAGAATAGATAACTTTCCTATTTTTCTTGATAACAACTTTGTTATCAAAATAGACACAATATCTATAATAGTTTAGAAACTGAAATCGGTTCTTTCTAAACTTGGTACGTAAAGATAATTACTTAAAATCCATATTTTATTCTTATCAAAGGATAAACATCTCCCATCGCAACACTACCACTTTTACAGTGCCCATGTGGACGGTGATTTTACTTTCATTTAGTTGTCGGGTTTCTCGAACCCTGCAATGAATTGCAGACATGATTAATGGCATCTTGTATCTACACTCCAGGTTCTAGTAGATAATACCACTGGACATGTTTCAACTAATGAATTAAATACATCTAAATTGTTCTTAGTTCTAAGAAGACAGTCTACCTTAATGTCCAAGTCCTATTTCCAATCATTACAATTGGGACTAATAAGTTTTTTTTCTATAGTATGACTACTAGGGATTGACAAACATCCTAAGAATCACAAAAATATTTGGTCAAGATCAACTCCTTAAAATCTCCATGAATTTTGTGTATACAAAATCAAGAGGAGATTTTATTCATTAATTTTATTATCTCGTCAACTTTACTTTATGAATAAAATTAATAGTTGATCATCTTTGATCAAATATTTGGTCAAAACTCTTTGAATTTAAAATAAAATATTGATTCCTCAAACAATATTATTTAAATTCACCAACACCTCAAACACCGTGAATTTTGCATGCCACGTTAGTGTGGGACGTATACAAATTCAACATTTGTAAAAGGAGGGTTTTACCCATTAACTATCTTGTCAACGTATCTTTATGACAAATAAAATTATCTCAATCACCGTTAATTTTGTATGCCACGTTAGTGTGGACGATACAAAATCAATCATTTGTAAGAGGGTTTTAACCCTTTAATTTTATTATCTTGTCAACCTAGTTTTATGACAAATTAATAGTTGGTTTCACTTGGTCACACAAATAATAGCAGAGTGACTCCGATGGGAGGATACTATTAGATGTGTCTAAGTGTATACCATTACTTGACACTAAGTCCATTAATAAGATTATGCCCTTCCGTTGGGGAAGATCACACGCTCTTAATTAACTTCCTATAGTCATCCAAAATGGAAGTCTGTTCTAGTGATCGACAAACAAGCTCATCCGTTATGGAGGAAGGCACTCAGAGCCAACGCAAGCTTGTTTGCATCACTTACAAACCAGTAATGGAGACCATGGGATTTATTTAAAAATCTCTCTCCCACTTAGTTATTTATAAACGAGGAATTTTAACTATGCTAGCCTACTAGTCATGTATACTAACATGCACACACAGCACAATATAAAAGCAATAAATAGAAAATCTAATTTTCAACTATTATGGCTTTTATCTCTAGTTGTCCTCCGTGTGTTGTCATCCCAAGCTGCTGCCATATTTGGCCACCGCCACCGGGTCTGTCGCATCCATCTTGCTACTAGTTCCACTGCGCCTCTAGTCCTTAGAAGGTTCCACGCTTTGCAAGATTCGATCCATGACATAAATAGAATTTTACATTTTGATCCTATATTCCATAAAAGGAATGTACATGTATCTAGATCAAAAATAAAATCCTAATAAAACTAAATACTCTGTATTTTAATACAATCATGCACACACATATAAATTGCCCTTGACATGTCCAAGGGTCCAATCACACACATAATTAACTAAAAGCCATAATAGTTGGATCCTGCATCCACAAAGTTAGCACATCCTACTATTATCCGGCCTAAATTATGTATGACATGTGCATAATTAAACTAAATACCAAATACACAGAGGCAAAACCCTAGCTCTGATACCAATTGTTGGTTGCTACTCGGAAAACCTAGAGGTTCCACTGTACAAAAATTTTGTACAAAGGTCTGAACCTTTTCCTAGCTACCATGTGTTCTTTTAAATTAAATTTTGGATCGCCTGAGGAACTTAACACGTTTGATCCAAAACTTAATCTATTTGTTCTTTTAGGTTTTGACTTGGATCTCCTGCGGAACTTAACACGTTCGACCCAAGTCTCCTTAAGTTATTAATTCCATTAAATATTAATTTCCATAAAAGGTTCCCAAGATCGACGTGGCGAGGCACATGGCCTTCTTGGATATGGGAGCAACCACCACCGACTAGACAAAACCTTTAATAGAAAGCTAATATTTAATTTCCTAAAATAACTTTAGGTTAACCAAAAGAACAATCAAATCACAAGGAAAAGAAAGAAACAAAAGAACACAACTTCGAAAAACATATTCAAATTCTAGAACGTAAGCCTCTTGTATTTGGTATTATTTCCATAAATAACTAGCATGATGCGGAAATAAAATTTACTAGTTATACCTTGTAGAAAACCTCTTAATCTTCTACCGTATTCCTCTTCTAACCTCGGACGTTGTGTGGGCAACGATCTTCCGAGACGAGAAACCACCAATCACCTTCTTCTCCTCCTAGCTAGGTTCGGCCAACAAAGAGGAAGCTTCACCAAGGAAGAAAAACAAAATACTAACCAAGCTCCAAGAGATGCTAGCTTTCTCTCCTTCTTCTTCTTCTCCGAGTAGTATCCGGCCACCACAAGAGCTCCAATAGAAGGGTAGGGTTCGGCCACCACAAGAGGAAGAGAGGGAGAGGTTGGCCGGCCACACCAAGGAACAAAAGAGGGAGAGGAATAATAGATGTTGTGTCTTGTGAAGGCACCCTCACCCCTTCTTTTATATTCCTTGGCCTAGGCAAATTAGGAAATTTAATTACAATAAATTTTCCTTAATTTCCTTGACATGATTTAATTGAGAGAAATAAAATTTCCCCAATTAATTTCAAGTGGCCGGCCACATTATTGGAAAACAAAAGAGGACAAGTTTTAATCAACAATTAAAACTTCCTAATTTGTTTCCGGAAATTTTAAAAAATAAAATTTCTCTTTAAAATCTCTTCATGGTTGATAAAAGGAAATTTCTATAATTTTAATTTTATCAACATGTGAATAATTTTTAAAGAAAAAATAAAACATCTCTCCAATCTACAAATAAGGAAAGAGATCTAATCTCTTTCTTTAATCTTTTGTAGATCTTTTACAAGAGAGATATTTTAATTTTAATTCTCTTTAAAATATATCTTCCACATAATAATAAAAATTAAAATTAAATTTCTTTTTAATTTATTTTGGCCGGCCCTACTAGCTTGGGTTCAAGCTAGGGCCGCCACCCAGGCCGGTCCTAGCTTGATCCCAAGCTAGCTTGGCCGGCCCCTTAATGGTGGGTATAGAAGGTGGGTATAGGTGGGTATAGAACTCTATAAATAAGAGGCTACGATAGGGACCGAGAGGAGGAATTGGTTTTGGTCTCCGATAAAATTAAGCATCCGTGTTCGCCCGAACACACAACTTAATTTTATCAATGATAATTCATTCCACTAGAGAACTATCATTGAACTACCGCACCAATCCCAAATTACATTTTGGGCTCCTTCTTATTATGAGTGTGTTAGTCTCCTGTATTTAAGATATCAAATGTCCACTAATTAAGTGAGTTACCGACAACTCATTTAATTAATATCTAAGTCCAAGAGTAGTACCACTCAACCTTATTATCATGTCGGACTAAGTCCACCTGCAGGTTTAACATGACAATCTTTATGAGCTCCTCTTGAGGACATTATCAACCTAGTATCTCTAGGACACGTTTCCTTCTATAATCAACAACACACACTATAAGTGATACCATTTCCCAACTTATCGGGTTTATTGATTCAACGAACTAAATCTCACCCATTGATAAATTAAAGAAATAAATATCAAATATATGTGCTTGTTATTACATTAGGATTAAGAGCACACACTTCCATAATAACCGAGGTCTTTGTTTCTTTATAAAGTCAGTATAAAAGAAACGACCTCAAATGGTCCTACTCAATACACTCTGAGTGTACTAGTGTAATTATATAGTCAAGATAAACTAATACCTAATTACACTACGACCTTCCAATGGTTTGTTCCTTTCCATCATGGTCGTGAGCTACTGTTTATAATTTATAAGGTACTGATAACATGATCTTCTGTGTGTGACACGACACACCATGTCATCTACAATATAAATTAATTGAACAACTACATTTATCATAAATGTAGACATTTGACCAATGTGATTCTTATTTCTAGATAAATGTTTATACCAAAAGCTAGGCTTTTAGTATACACTCCAACAATAAATACACGAGTTTAGGGTCAATTTGGATGATAAGTTTTCAACAGTTGGGATATTGTTGGAGAACTTTTTGGATGTTAGGGGGAGAAGTAAGGTTTAGTTGGAAAAATCTGAAAATACCTTTGCGATAATGAAAATCCTAGCTCATTGGGGAGCTTAGGTGTAGGGGGAGCCTTCCGATAGGTTTTTAAATAGCCCTTTCATAAAATCTTAACTCATTGGGGAGCATAGGTGTAGGGGGAGCCTTGGGATAGGTTCCAATGCATGTTGTATTTTGTTTTGGCAGTGTAAGTCCAAGTGTGTAACCTTGACAATGTAAGTTCATTTGGCAATGTAAGTCCAAGTGTGTAGCCTTGGCAACGTAAGTCCATTTGTTTTAGCATGGTTATTTACTATTATGTTTTCCCTAACTTAAACGTATTGCCAAACATAAAAAAGGGGGAGATTGTTGGAGCAATCCAGATGGTACGTGCGACCATGTGTTTTGGTGTTTAAGCAAAGAGTTTAAGTTAGGTTCACCCTTGTATTTGATATGTATATGTGAGTGTGCAGGATTGCAGGAAACACAGGTGACTCAGGTTGACGACTTCGGGTTCGGTGAAGGATAGAGCATCCGAGGGACCGTGGACAAGACAGCAAGGACAAGGGTCGAGGGAAGTGACTTCGAGGCATACACAAAGGATGACATTGGGGGCGAGCCACGGGCTTGAATGCATCCGAGGGATGAGAGCCAAAGGAAGTAGGCTTGAAGGCTAGAGGTCAAGGCTGCAAAGAAGCGTCAAATGAGTCGTAAGAGTGAGGGTCCGAGTGCTGAGAGATTGTACTCGGGTATCAGTCGACTGCTAGTTTCACCAGTCGACTGGGAGCAAACAGAATGCTTCTGTTCGCTCGACCAGTGTGGAGTAGTCGACTGGTACTTTTACCAGTCAACTGGTATCGAGCCGTTGGGATGTAACGGTCAAATTTCTACAAGAGGGCAGTCGACTGATGGTTTTGGCAGTCGATTGGTAGGCGGGGTTTCCAACTAGTGGCCTATATAACCAAGCCTTGGGAGCTTGGTTAAGGTTGACTAAATAGAGGTGGTTAACCCCTATTAGTAGTCTACCAGTGCCCTAACTTGTAAAGAATTCTTGTGAGAGTTGTGGTGAGATTTCTCCACCTACAAAGAGCTACATGAGCTAGTCGGGGGTCTTCCGGGGAGTAATCCACCGATGGATAGGGATCGTCCACCTTACGGACAGCCATGGAGTAGGAGCCTTATCTTTGAACCACGTAAATCAGCGTGTATTGGTTTGCTTGCTTTGCTTTCTTAGTCTTAATCTTTAGCTTTCGTATTTGTATTTGTATTGTTTGTATTCCATTGTGCTAACAAATACGTAGGAAGCGAGTATTTGAGGGTGCCGTCTATCCAACTCCCCTTCAAGCCGGCCACCGATCCCTTACAGTTAGGACTTTCCCAGTCAAGTATCTGGTCAACCCTTTGACTTACTTGACTCTTCTTCACATCAACCTGATCAACCCTTGACCAGAGCGGAATTGCATCAACAATCTCCCCAATTGAACTATTATTCCTACAATCTCCATATATTGTCAAACATCGAAACTCAAATATCAAGACTCAAGCTTGAGCCAACTCAAGCTTAGTCAACATTGTCAACCTAGACCCAGGGATATTGCACCAACACTAACAAACCAAGTTTTACTTGGTTCAGAGCCTTTGTCGACTCTTACTCCAAGGCCCATACTCGTCGAGTGCTTTCATTGAGCAATCTACTAATAGTTTGCAAAAAGGGTTACACGATAAGTATAAGAACTATAATATAAAATTACTGACAACAAGGGAAATAAAAATTAGAGTCGCAGGTTGTCGGGGAAGCTTCATAGCGTTGCAGGAGTGTCTTTGGAGCAACGTGCAAGAAGGCAATTGCAGAAGAAATTGTTAAATTTTGCTCCTGGTGGAAGGCTGCTTATATAGGCAATTCTGGGCGCTTGGATCCCTTCCGGGTGTCTGGACCGTGACGTCAGTCATCCAATCAACGTGCTCCAAGATGACAACAAGATAGATTTTGGGCATTCCGGACCCCTTCTGGGCGCCCAGACCAACTTTTCTAGCAGCCTTTATTTCTTGCAAAATAAAGTTAGTTCGAGATAATAAAACTTATATTACCCTGCAAAACAAGTGTTAGCACAATTATAGTCAAAAGTAGTAATTAGATTCTGTCTCCTCGAGACCGGAATCTAGTCAAAATCTCGACTTAGATTTCCCAAATGGATCTAAGTTGGATCAACACCTACTGTTCCCTTAAACGAGGAATACGTCATCACCAAGTCACTCTCCTCCAGTGACTTACCTTAACTTACCGCTTTGCCAGACATCTGGTCAGTCCGTCAACCTGTCTGAACTTTATGCCAGCTATCCAGTCGACCCGTTGACCAAGCTGGATTCGTGCCAGATATCCGGTCAGTCCGTCGACCTATCTGGACTCTGTACCAGATATTTGGTCAGCCCGTCGACCCATCTGGACTTCTCCTATACACTTAGTTAAATCGTTAGATCACATTAAACACAACTTAACTTACTTTGTCATTCATCAAAACCCGAGTTAGACCGTTAGTGCAACCTGCGCCAACAATAAGTACTTTTTAATATAGGTCTATTATGAAAATCCAAGAATACCTCTTGAACAATCATTATAGATCTGTATGCCCAAAATAAAGAATGTTTTACTAAGATTTTTATTATAAAATTACCATATATAAATGACTTGGTTTCATGCAGCAGACCCTTATTATTGTTCGCAAGCAATATATCATCCACATACAAAAAAATATAACAAACTTTCTCCCACTGAACTTGACATATATGCAATGATCAACAGGGTTCTTTTTAAATTCAAATTAGGTAACTACTTGATCAAATTTTGGATACCACTGATGGGATGTCTATTTTAAACCATAAATGGACTTTTTTAATCTACACACTAGGTGCTTTGAGTCCTTAGACTCAAAATTCTCTGGTTGCACCATATATATAGATTCATCTATATCTTCACTGAGAAATGCAGTCTTTACGTCCATTTAATATAGCTTCAAATCATAATGAGCTACAAGTGCCATGATTACCCAAAGTGAGTCTTTTGTCGACACAGGTGGAAAAGTTTCCTTGTAATTAATGTCTTCTTTTTTAGTTTATCCCTTGGCAACAAGATGAACCTTATATTTTTTTGACATTGCCCCTTGAATCCCGCTTTGTTTTAAATATTCATTTACAACCAATGATTTTTATACCTTCTGACAATTCAACAAGTTTCCAAATGTCATTATCTGCCATAGACTTTAACTCTTCTTTCATGACGTTAATCCACTTTTTAGGGTTAGAATATTGTTTGACTTCTTGAAAAGATGTAGGATCACTTTCCAATCCTATGTCAAAATCACTCTCTTAGAGATAAATATAATCATGAGAATTTATGGTTCTCCATTCCCTTGTGGATCACATTAAATGCACTTGTATTTGAGGTGGTTAAGGTATTTTCTCATCAATATGAGATAATATCTTACTTTAAGTGATAGGTTCCTCCAATTGCATTGAAGATGTTACAAGACTAGTTTGATTCACTACACTCACTGGATGTGTGATACCCATAATGTGCAATATGGCAACCACACTGCTACTGATCGCACTAGCAGTGACCACAGGAGGATTGCTACGCATTCCTCAAAAGAAACTTCCTTGAACTTATTACTCCCAACGTCCTCAATGAATTTGGTATTTTCTATTTTGAAGAAAGATCTATTAGAGAGATCATAAAATTTATATCATCTTGACTTTTCAGAGTAACTTACAAAATTATAGCTAATTGTTCTTAAATCTAGATTCCTTTCGTTAGGCTAGTAAGGCCTACCTTTAGCTGGACAACCCTAGATGTGTAAAGGCCCAATGCTAGGCTTCCTACCCATCCACATCTCGAATGAGGTTTTAGTTACTGCCTTACTAGGCACTCTATTTAGTAAGTAAACTGTAGTCTTGAGTGTCTCGCCACACAAAGACTCTGGTAGCTAGAGAAGTGAAGGTCATTGTACTTCTTACCATGTCTTTTAGGGTCCGATTGTGATATTAAGCTATACTATTCTAACCGGGTGTATCAAGTATGGTATATTAAAGCACAATCCCACACTCAACAAGGTATTTCACAAAAGGTCATTCACGTTGTTCACCTGATCCAGCATATAAACCATAATATTCATCTCCATGGTCGGATTGGATGATTTTAATTTTATTTCCTAGTTGAAGTTCAACTTCATATTTAAAAATTTTAAATATGTCCAAAGATTGCGACTTTTCATTAATAAGGTACAGATAGTCAAATCTAGAATAGTCATCTATGAAGCTAATAAATATGTGCATCTATTCCAAGATGTCTTAGGGAATGATCTACAAATATTTATATGTATTTGCTCCAAAATATCACCACAACGACTAGCCCTCTTATTTTTTTTGTTAGTGGTATTCCCCTTAACACACTCTACACAAACATCAAAGTTTGACATGTCAAGGAAATTGATAATTCCATGTAACATTAACCTTTCTAGGCATTGTTTGGAGATATGTCCTAAATGTCTACGCCACAACATAGAAGAATTCTTGTCGATTAATTTACATTTTGTAGATATGTTATGCATTATTACGTTAGCAATCGTAGGAGTAAAGGTGTTTAATTATAAAGCTTAACAACTAAGATATCATTGCTAACCAATACTAAATTAAAGAAAATACTAAAAATTCTATTTTTAAATGAACAAAAATAACCTGATTTATCCAAACAAGAGATTGAAATTAAATTTCGTCGAAAAAATAATATAATAAATATATTTTCTAAATCTAGAAAGATATTAATTCCTAAGCAAAGCATAAAGACACCAATTGACTCCACTATAACCTTTTCTCTATTCCCTGTATAGATTTATCTTTCACAATCAAGTGGAAGTCGACTCTTGAGACAACTCTGCATAGTGACACTTATGTAAGTAGTAGCACTGACATCTATCCACTAAGTGTTAGTGGGTATAATTGCTAAATTGACTTCCGAACTAACAAAATTGAGAATTTTACCCTTTTTTACATACCAATTGGTGTACTTGAGACAGTCTTTCTTCATATGGTCTTTCTTCTTGTAAAAGAAACAAGTGGATTCCTTATTCTACTTCTTGTGCTTCTTATGACCATTGTCTCCAGAATCTGTAATTTATTTTCCTTTTCCTTTATTATTGATCCTCTTTCACTTCTTGTTCGCACTTTAAGAACCAGATGCTAAGTGAGCACTCTTAGTTGTTTCAATCTTTAGTCTCCCCTCCTCTTGCACGCATTAAGCAATGAGCTCATTCAATGTCCACTTTTTCTTTTGAGTATTATATGATATCATAAAAGGAGTGAATCGTGCAAACAGAGACATCAAGACGAAATGCACTAACATACCCTCAGACATATCGGATTTTAGTGCTTTTAGACTTGTCACTATATTGGGCATCTCCATAATGCACTCTCTTATGTTTCCTTTACCACTGTATTGCATGGTTACCAACTTCGTAAGAAGTGTGGTAGTCTCGACCTTTTCATTTGAGGTGAATCAGTCTGCCAATTGGTCCAGGAAACTCATAGCATCTCCTCCCTCTGTTATTGAGCCTTTTATTGACACTGATATAAAAAGTTTCATGATACTCAGACACATGCGATTTGATTTCTCCCACAGTTAAAATTCAGTACTCTGCTCTATAGTGCTAGCACTGGTCAAAGGTGTGAGACGATCATTCCTTAATGCATAGTCTAAGTCCATGTAGCCTAAGACTACGATCACATATTCTTTCCATTTAACAAAATTTGAACTAGTTAATATTGGGATATTATTAATACTGGCAATTTCAGATTGCACTAAAATTAAAGAAAGAAATTTATTTAAGCTCACTATCATAGCTCACAACAACCTTAATTCTCCACATAATATGTCTTCCTTTAGGTTGACATATTTTATTCATGATCTAAATAATATAATATTTTGTTCCATAGTTATAAGTTACCTTGTGCATATATCTGGCATAAGAGTAATCTTCCTTTAGGTTGATTACTCTTAGCATAAATATACGTCTACCAATATAAAATATACTAAACCTACCTAAGGCTACCCAGTATTAACAGGACAATTCAGCAATTGCTCGAAGCAATCAAAATTCAAAGCTTGCTAGGCCGAGCACTGGATCCATAAGACATATTATTGAATCTCATTCGATTGTGGAGCATGTCTGTGACTTGATAAGTTTAAAATTAAGTTATATAAAATTTCTTACATATGTTTTATTAGTTTTAATGTACTTGCATTTTTTGTATACAGGCTGCTAAATTACAGAGATCTCCCACTTGTTGGGAGACATTTAACAAAACTCATAAGAAGAAAGATGAGTTATTTGTCGATTGATGTTCCTCAGCAATTAACATAAGAATATTAAATTTCTGGAATATATTTGTAGACTTTTTGTGGAGGTTAATAAAATTATTATTTTGACATCAGAAGCAATGCCCACTAGAGTTGCTGAGGCATCTCAACCTAGGATAGAGGGAGAGGGATCACAGTCTCTTTCCATTGATGCGGTTAATGACATTTATTATGATATCGTTGATGAAAGAAAGAAGACCTCCCTCTATGGGCTTAACTCTTAGGCTAAAGTTATTAATGAGTAGATGAGGGATCCATGGATCAAGGGTCGTCCTAGTTCCTCCTCCTCATCTAGTGAGGTATGAGAATTGCGGGAGGAAAATGAGGACTTGTGAACTTTTTGGGATATGCCCGATGCGGTGTGTGCTATAAACACATTTCATAAACATGCACAATGGAAGACTTAATGATAGGGATGACAATGAGGCGGGTTTAAACCTAGTCCCGTATTAAACCCACCCCGTTTGGGGTGGATTTAAACCTGATCAAACAGGTTATAGGGTCTAAACCGGTTGACCAGGTTTAGAAGTGGGTTCGGGGCAGATTACGGGCTTCAATGAACCCGCCCCGAATATATATATATATATATATATATGTTTTGTATTTATATTATATAATATAAAATATACAATAATAATAACTTATTGTTGACTTGTATTTTTTTAAGCTTAGCGGGTTGGCGGCTCCAACCCGCTATGGACCCCCCGGGTTTTGAGCGAGGTTCGGGTGGGCCAGGATGGAAAATTAGGCGGGGCTGGTCTGGGTTCGAGTCCATTTTTACGGGGCGAGTTTTGGGATTAGCCAAATCCGGCCAGAACCCGCCCCATTGCCATCCCTACTTAACAATAAATAAACTAATCTATTACAATACACACACTACATGCTTGCAAGATATAATTGCATAGACAAGACCATAAAACAAAATGAAATCGAACAACAATTATGACCTATAATGAAAAGGGCATCAACCTTTTGCGACGTTATCAAACCTTGCCTCTATTTGTATCAACGTCGAGCTCTTCAAGACAACTCTAAGAGAACAAGATTTACCTTTGGAAGGTACTAGTCACGAACCAAGGAGAAGGATCAAGAAGAGGAAAAAGAAGCAAAAGGTAGTTCTTCTTCCTTTGGGTGGCTCACGACAACAAGAGGAGAATCTCTTGTTGTTGCTGGTGGTAAGATAGAGGGAGAGGGAGAGAGAGGTATTAGGTTTAAGTTTCCAAAATATAATCAAGCCAATAATGAATTGTATATTAACTCTCTCTTAGCCATATCAATATATAGTCCTCTTTATTGAGTTGGATTAGAAAGTCCAAATCCGACCCATTGTGCCTTAACCCAAAATTAGCTCATTAACCCCTTTGTTTGGCTCACAACTAAATCAAGTTAGTTCATCGCTGAAATAAATTGGTTCATGACTAAATCAAATAGGATCTAATTCTTTCATAAGAGATGTGACTCATCCATGCTCCCGTTCCGACAAATATTTACATATTTGTCTTATGTATAGTCCAACAAAATATTTATCTCTTAATCTGAGAATCTTATTCTTTAACTTATTTTACATCTTTTAAGACTCGTAGTACATATGACCTAATAAGTTTCTGATTTATTTTGGCCTTCCATAATTAACTATTTAATTATTAAACGATTATGAGTGGCACCTAGTAGTACATTATATTGGTGCAGGGAGCACCAGACGATCAAACCCGTGTTTTGTTTTGATAATGGCAAAGGGATTCACAATAAAGCTATCTTGTGATCTAACAAGTGTGACTGAGTTTGTAAGAAAGTCCTAAGTGATCTTAGGCAAAGGAAAAGTCCTAATTAAGGCTAGGTAGGTGGAAAGTCCTAGCTGCAGTTAGACAATGAAGTCTTGGTCAGGGATGACTGGCAAAGTCTTGGCGGATAAAGGACGTTGGGTGAAATCCTAGATTCGAGGACGTTAGGTGAAAATTTTAGGGGTTGCGGACACCAGGTGGAAAACTAGACGGGTCGGGGATCGGACGTCCAACATAAAGTCCTTATGTCTCAGACGTCGAGCAAAAGTCTAGATAGTCTGGAGCATCTATTTGACAAAAGGTAATCCTTCCTGAGAAGAGTAGGTGAGGGCGCGCTCCTCGAAAAGAAAATAGTAGGCGTCGGTTTGACCTAGAGTTTCAGCAAAACTTAAAGTTAGAATCGGACAGTTTGAAAACTGTCAAAACTTATTATTCTTTACATATCATTGTCTGGACTAACCCTGTTTTGCAAAAAAAAAGGAGTTGGCAAAAAGGTGGTCTAGGCACCCGGATGGGGTCCGAGCGCTCGGACAGGTTTCATCACAAAGGAAGCCCCGGGCGGTTGCCTAGCCAAGCACTTGGGCAGTCCGAGCACCCAGAGGCGCTCCAGGTGCCCAGACGACCAAAACTCATCGACATGCTAAGATGGAGCGCAATGATTGGCCAACCCACGTCAGCAGCCCAGACGCTCGGAGGGGGTGCGAGTGCCCGAACATGGATAACTTTGAGGATGAAGTTTCAACAAGAGCTCGCCATGTCAGCGCGGTCCAGATGCCCGGGAGGGGATTCAGGTGCCCGGATGGGGCTATAAAAGGAGGCTTTGACTAGAAGCTTCAACGCATCATTTTAAATAAGTTTCTCTTCTTCACACTGCTTAGAAAACACTTCTATAATGCCCAAATTCTACACCGACGACTGAAGGGATGATTCTTCAAATTTGTAGTTGTCGGTACATTTATATTGTTGTAGTCCTTTAAACAATGTAAATTTATATCTGTACTTCTTCGAATTGATAGTAATTTTCCAACGAAAGAGATCAATGATCATGGACCTTGGAGTAGGAGTTGCCATAGGCTCCGAACCAAGTAAAACTTGGTCTTATTAACATTGCTTTTGTTTTCTTTTATTCCGCTGTGTTTGTCTCTCAAAAGTTTTTAAACAAATGTGAAAGTTACGAGAGCTATTTACCCCCTCTAACGCAATGATCCTACAATTGGTATCAAAGAGGGGTCACTCTGAATTAGTGAAACCACCATTCAAGCATTTTTTTTGTGTGTTTTTTCGCTAGTGAATATATTCTTACATCTTTTTCCTAATTTTTGCATTTTGAGATTTTCGAGGTCAATCGAAATCAGTGTTATCACCCCTTCTGATAATTTTTCTTCATCGAGTTTTTTGTTTCTCGAAGTTGGTGCAACACCACTCGAGTTCTTTAGTTTTTTTCATAAGTTCATTATACTACACTATTAATCCAAGACCATGTCTTGGGACAAGTCTCCTTTTTTATTGTACGAGATTATTTTTTATCAATAGTCCACCAAGAAGGCTAATACAACTCACCAACCTCTTTTCTCCAACGAGGACTTTGGTTACTGGAAAGGCCGAATGGAGTACCACTTGAAGACATAAGTCGAAATGTGGATCATCATCCAAATCAGCTTCTTACTACCGCTCGACAGTATTGGAAAACTAGTATCATGCGAAAACTGGGACCAAAGTAGGATGAAGAAGATTGAGGTTGACACCAAGGCAACCTAGACCCTCAATGTGGATTAACCAAAGAAAAGTTAAACTGGTCGACCCCTTTAACAGTGCCAAGGAGTTATGGGAAAAACTAATCGAATTGCACGAGGGAACCACCGATACTAAGGCAAGCAAATGAGACTTAATTTTAAATAAGTTATATAATGTTAAAATATAGGATGATGAATCGGCAAGCTAATTACATACTCGGATCCAAGACCTACTTAACGAACTACACTCAATCGACCAGAAGGTAGAGAATCGTGATACTAAGGTACGCGTTAAATGCTTTTCTGAGGAATACCTTATGGACATTGATGGTAGATACTTACAAAGTATCTAAAGATATTTCTTAATTAGATTAGACAAACTATTTTCAGAATTTGAATTGCATGAACAATCTAATGCTACTCCGACCGAGAAAGGTATCACGTTACTTGCAGGAAAAATCAAGACTAAGAAGGTGAAGCCCAAGTATCAATCGAAACCTGAATTTGAAGACGAATTAGATTCTAAAGACGAAGATGAGATCACTGCCGAACTATTCAACCTAGTTCGGAAAATTCTTAAGAAGAAAAAGATAATCCAATCCAAGAGAAAGCAATTGGGTTTGAAGCAAACCACGAAGCCCAAATCAGAAGTAACTTGCTACGAGTGCAATAAGAAAGGACACTATAAGTTAGAGTGTCCAAACGTGAAGAAAGGAAGAAGGAAGGCATTAAAGGCAGCGTGGTCTGAGTCATCAAAAGAGTCAGACGTAGAAGAACAAAGTCAACAAAGTTATTGGCACTACTAGTACAAGCTCATGTTGCCGAGATTGAATCTGAGTCTAAGACTGAATCAGAAACTAAGTCCAAGCGAAGCCATAGATTTTTATCCGATTAGAAGGTTTCTAATCCGCTGTAAGTATTTCTTTAATTAGATCACATAATTTAATTTCCTATTTGTCTAGAAAGTTGGCTAAATCCAACCTCCGGGTCAAGTCACTTCAAGAGAAGGTCAAAGCCCTCAAGGAAAAGACTAACCCAAGTTCATTAACTGAGAAAACACAAATTGGAACTCCAACTCAAGTCCAACTTGAGGAAGAAAATTTCAATCTGAGAACTCAAGTTAAAGAACTTAAGGACTCGTTGGAATGGTTCACTTTGGGTTCCAAGAATCTTGATTTGATTTTTGGAAAGTAAAGAGCCATATACAATTAATTCAAACTCTAATATAAGCCAAAACACAAATTTAAATCTTACTTATCCTTAGTTAATCGAATAAATAGAAAATTGGTCCAAACATGGGTCACCAAGTCTAACTTAATTAATCAAGTTGGACTTGATCAATATTGGAACTCCAACTCAAGTCCAACTTGAGGAAGAAAATTCCAATCTGAGAACTCAAGTTAAAGAACTAAAGGACTCGTTGGAATGATTTACTTTGGGTTCTAAGAATCTTGATTTGATCCTTGGAAAGCAAAGAGCCGTATACAATCGATTCAAACTCAGACATAAGGCAAACCACAAATTTAAATCTTACTTGTCCTTAGTTAATTGAATAAATAGAAAACAAGTCCAGGCATAGGTCCCCAAGTTTAACTCGGTTAATCAAGTTGGACTTGAACAATATTGGAACCCCAATGATCAAATTCACTACCTTGATAGACCTTATTGAGGCTATGATATAGGGAAAGCCAATAAAAAGATCATTTTCAATAGATAATGTTGTTTGATGCTTGATTTACTACTTTTTCTTATCCATGCTTAGATTAAGATAGATAAAGACTTATGCTTGATCGACACTTGACTAATTAGACCTAGGATTTTCAAAAAAAAAAAAAAATCAATTTCTTTAAAAGGGTTTATCTAGAAGTGGTTGTTGCTCTAATAACCAAGAAGACCTAGTGTCTCGTCACAACTTGCAAGCCAATTATTGAAATAGATGTTTAATTAACTAGCTGATTAACTTTGATCTAACTCAAATGTAAATTAATTCTTAGATTTTAATCTAAATTGAAGATAAAATTCACGATCTCACAAAAATAGATAAGTTCCCTAATTGACAGTCTAGAAAAATGATGAGATGAATTTAGGTTTAAAATTAGTTAATTAAAGCTTATACTTAACTTAATCTTTAAATCAAAGTAAATATAATTTAAAAATTGAAACTTAAATATTTTTCAAAACTGAAACTTAAAAACTTAAATTTTTAAACTTAAATATTTTTAAAAATCAAGCTTAAATATTTTAAATTCAAACTTAAATTTTCAAACTCAAATATTTTAATTCAAATTTAACCAGACCAAACTTATGTTTTATAATTCAAACTTAAATATTTTTCAAAATTTAAACTTAAATATTTTTTGAAATTCAAACTTAAATGTTTCAAAATTTAATCTTAAATATATTTTTTCAAAATATAAATTTAATTATTCAAATGTAAATATATCAAACTTAAATATCGTCTGAAATTTAAAAATTAAATATATTCCAAAATTCAGAGATAATAATCTCAAAACTTAAAACAAACTTCAAAATTAAACTTAACTCCATCTTACACAAACTCATAAACTTAACATGTTTGATAAGTTAAAAAGGGTAAGATGGAAAATCAGAAAAATAGATAATTTTATTTGCTTCAATTACTTTTGTTACTCATGCTTGGACCCTAGGATTACACTCATGTTGTTAGTCTTGCCTAAACTAAGTTCTACTTCAAATTGTTTAAGTATTTAAAAGCTACGTTCTTTTTCAAAACCTTTAAGTATCTTTTCAAAGATAAAAATGAAATGTTTTCAAAAATCAAGTTCTTTTTCAAGTCTTTTACAAAAATACTAAGTATTTTCAAAAGATAGTTTGTTTGAAACTAAATTAGTTTCTTCAAGTAAGCTTTTTCAAAAACTAAGTACTCTAGTTAAACTTCCTACTTGAATTTTTTTTACTCTCCTTTTTCAAAGTTTTTAAAAGCAAAATTTAACTATCTTAAAAGCAAAGTTTGTTTCAAAGTATTTGTCAAAGAATAAGTTTTTTTGCTAAATTTAAACTTTGTCACAAAAACTAAGTATTTAAAATATAAAAATGTTTAATTTTGAAATTAAGTTATTTTTTTCTCCCTAAATTATTTTTTATGAATGAAAAAGGGGAAGAGAATGGTTAAAAGTTAAGGGGGGAGAGAAAGTTAAAGGGGAGTGATAAATTAAGGGAGCTAAATTGAAAAGATTGTTCTTAATCTTTCATTGAAAAGATTGTTTTCTTAATCTTTCCTTTAAAAGTTATTTTATCACTCAAACTTATTTTTAAAAAGTTTTTTGTGTTTTAGTATTAAATCACTATATTTTTTTCCTTGAACTGCTATATTATTTTACTTAACTTTTGAACCAAGTTGTCATAATAAAAAAAGGGGAGATTATTGATGTAGGGAGCACCAGACGATCAAACTTGTATTTTGATAATGGCAAAGAGGTTCAAAATTAAGTTATCTTTTGATCTAACAAGTGTAACTAAGTTTGTAGGAAAACCCTAAGTAATCTTAGGTAAAGGAAAAGTCCTAGTTGAGGCTAGGCAGGTGGAAAGTCCTAGCATCGGTTAGGCAGCGAAGTCCTGGTCAGGAGGACTGGGCAAAGTCTTGGCAAGTTGAGGACGTTGGGTGAAATCCTAGAGTCGAGGATGCTAGGTGAAAATCTTAAGAGTTAGGGACATCAGATGGAAGACTGGACGGGTCGGGGATCGGACATCCAACATAAAGTCCCGATACTTGGACTCTGAGCAAAAATCCAGACAGTCTCGAGGGTCTATCTGGCAAAAGGTAATCTCTCCTAAGAGGAGTAGGTGAGGACGCGTTCCTTGAAGAGGAAATAGTAGGCGTCATTCGACCTAAAGTTTCAACGAAACTCAAAGTTAGGACTGGATAGTCTAAAGGTTGTCAAAACTTATTATTCTTTACATATTATTGCCTAGACTAACCCTATTTTACATAAAGAAGGAGTTGGCAAAAAAAAAAAGTGGTCTGGTCGCCTAGAGTTACTCCAGGCGCTTGAATAGATTTCATCGCAGAGGAAGCCCTAGGCGGGTGCCTGGCCAGGCACTCGGGCAGTCCGGGCAGTCTGGGCACCCGGAGGTGCTCCAGGCGCCTGGATAGACAAAACTCATTGACGTGCTGAGATGGAGCGCAGCAACTGGCCCACCCACGTCAGTGGTCCAGGTGCCCGGAGGGGGTCCGGGCACTCGGACATGGATAACTTCAAGGATGAAGTTTCTACGAGAGCTCACCACGTTAACACGGTCCAAGCACTCGGGAGGGGATCCAAGCGTCCATATAGGGCTATAAAAGGAGACTTAAACCAGTAGTTTTAGCATATTATTTCAAAGAAGTTTCCCTTCTTCGTGCTACTCAGAAAACACTTTTACGATGCCCAAACTCTACACCGACGACCAAAGGGATGATTCTTCAAATCTATAGTTGTCAGTACATTTACATTGTTACAATTCTTTAAACATTGTAAATCTATATCTATACTTATTCGAATTGATAGTTATTGTTCAACGAAAGCGATCGACGATCGCGTGCCTTGGAGTAGGAGTCTTCACAACCTTCAAACCAAGTAAAACCTGGTCGTGTTAGCATTGCTTTTGTTTTCCTTTATTCCGCTACGTTTGTCTCTCGAAAGTTTTTAAATGCACGTGAAAGTCATGAGTGTTATTCACCCCCCTCCCCCCGCTCTAGCGCAACAACAGTAGATCTTAGAACTAATTCTAAACCCCTTCAGTAACTACAGTCAGTCATGTCTTGTTACTTTCACTCATCTTATATCCACTTGATTCAGGATATGGTCTATGTATATGCCCCCACTAGGCTGACTATGTCACACCTAGCCTAAGTAATTGTTGGGATCTAGCACGCTAAACATGTGAAAGTGCAGCAGAAAAATTACTAGATCCACTTATCCAGCGGATCCATGCGAAGGGAAGAAACAATTTCTATAAACTAATCTATGCTTAGCTACATGATAGGATTATACCTTTGTTGCGTGCCCTTCGCAATCCCGACAACAACCTTTTCTTTGAATCCAGATCTCAGCGCGTTCAAGTGTCCGCGCCTCTATGGTATCCACACGAACATATCTTTCGTTCGTCCCACGAACGAAGCCTTTGGAGAAGAACCATCTTCTTGTGCTAGCAAGAAGTATGGTTTGGCCAAGCTTGAAGATTCGGCCATGGAGGAAGGAGGAGGAGGAAGAGGGAGATCAAGAGTCACCTTTTCTTCATCTAATGAAAAAATAAATTCAAAAACCTATTTATATTCATCACATGAATACCAAGGGTTTTTGTCTCTTTGTATTCCTCTTAATGGGTTGGATTTATTATATTGGATTAGCCATTAATCCAATAACCCAATAAGTCTAACCCATTGAGTCTAATCCATTAATCCAATGTGTTTAATTCAGATTGAACTCAATCTAATGAGTGAGTTCATTTGAGTCTAACTCAATTAGTAACCAAAAGGCCTAATCATCTCATGATTGGCTCTTAGGGCTAATTACTAACAGTAATACTTCCTTGTTCTGCGGATTTAAATTATTTGTACATGTGTACAAGAGTCTCATACTCTTAACATGTGATGTTTTGGTCAAAGACTCTTAGTAAGAATCCTAACGAGTGACTATAAGGTATATATTTCTTTGCAAGGAGCAGTGAATCCTCTATAGACTATCCAAACACCTTCGGGCACTTCGACTTATACCAATCGTCTCGAGTCCACACCTCCAAGAGATGTTTGCTTAAAATGTCAAAGTATAAGTCTTCATGACCAAGATGACTTGTATACCTCAAGTCGAAGGAAACTTGCACTCGAGCTGTAGTAAGAACTTCATAGACATATCCATATATGTAGAGAACGATATGAAGTCTTACAACAAGTCACTCCAATGAACTGGTTACCATAACTAGCATCCACGTTTAACTCTCAACATCCCAATGTCTCCATCTAGTGAGAAACAACTGCTTGGCCAAACCAAGGAGTATAACCCGTGCTAGTCTAACAAAATTGATGATGTTAAAATACACTAATTCGACGACTAGAAAATTTTTAATATGTTCATAATTACACATGTAGAGATAATCATAAGTTGTAATCCAATCACAAATTTTCTTATACTATGAATTGTATTGTGGGCATTCAGTAAATGAGTTTAAGACTATTCAAACATATAATATGCACTCAAATAGTGAATCTATATTTATCAAATAAATAGTAAAATCATAAGGTGATTGCCTTAGGACATCCCTCAAAATCTAACAAAACTTGACTATCATCATTGGAGGAGAGACGATGATCGAGATCAAAGGACGCAGAGATATGAGAAATGCGATAGTGACAGATTGAGACTGAGGAGATAGTTCGTCATATACAAGCAATTATAGTGACATTTACTCTGAATTCATAGATATACCGCTTGCATCATTTAAAGTCCCAGAAGACCCAGGATCCCCACCATTCCCCTGCGGAGTAGATCATTTTGAGGAGGTAAGTTATCATTTATCTTAACTTTTAATTTTTCTCTAAAATTTTAATAAAAAAATAAAGTTATTTTTTTATATTATATGTATCTCTGATTGTATTATACATTTCCATGATTATTTTCAGATTTTACATATTTTTATCATATCCAAACATCCACTAACTTGCCAGGTATGTATTTATAAAGAATATCCATTAACTTTTATTTATCGGTTTAAGATAATTAGTTATATCTTTTGTAGTTTAATATCACATTTTCTATTCACAACTAATCTCAATAAAATTTCGTGTAGGGTGAGATGATTTTGTTCTTGATTTTGATTAGGATAAATTATATTGAATATTTTTGTTGTTTTTCTTATTTTGATTACGATGACATAAACTTTATCTTATATTGGATGATCTACTATGAATTTTGTTTGATAGATTTGGACCGGTCTTATTTATTATTTTGATTATGTATCTATTGTGCATTTAAAAAAAAAAATGACGAGTGCCTGTTTGGATGTCCTACCACTACACCATAGTTCCAAGGACATTTATTGTACATTTTAGTTCATATGGATTGTTATGTTGTAATATACTATTTGTTCTGATGTGTTATGAGTTTGTTCTGTTGTAATTTGTGATACCTAAAAAGTTTATTTTGAGTTTTATTATGATCGATATATTATGAGTTTATTGTGAAAATCATCGTTTATGATTAATATAGTAGATTAAATTTAAATGTACACGAGAAAAATGAAAAAAAAAAATAGAGAAGTGATTGTGTGGTGTAGCATAGATTACCGATGGATATTTTAATATTCTGTCACAATTAATGACGAATATTTAATTATTCCTAGTACCATTTTTATAATGCCTCTTAACCATATTCAAAGGAAACCAAAACTTCAACCTTCACTGAACCGGACTTCAAATGGGCATTGAAAGCTTAAGGTTCAAAAGCTAGCGAGGACAATAAAAACTGTCATTTTCTCATCGATCATGACAATTTTATTCGATTGGTTGTCATTTTCATATTGTGACGAAGAGATAAACTTCCTCATAAGTTGTGTATCAAAGATGTCGAATCGTATATGCTACCTATTCGGCGCGTGGACGTTATTAGATTGACTGGCTAATTTTATAATTTATTTTGTCTAGACCTACTAAAATTTGTTAGGTTTATTTTTCATTGCCCTCGATGTTGACATAATGAATGTTCTTCTTTTCTCTGGCGGTGGGCGCGTGGACGTTAAGTTTCAAGTCAAACCGTGTTTCAAATTCTGTTGAAAAATTGATATGTATATTTGCTAGTAGATATGACTTAACTAATTTATTAATTTATATATTTATTTATTGTATACGTCGAGTAACACATGCTTAAAGACTTGTCTACCATCCACTACGTATTGAAAAAAAAGTCAAAATTTAAGGATGTGTTTGTTCCGTGTTTTTTATTTTTATTTTTTTTGAAAAACAAACGTTTCTAAAAAATAATATTTGATTTATGTTTTTTATATCTATTTTCTAAAAATAATAGATAGTATTTTTTGAAAATATAAAGAATGATTAAAAATTATTTTCTATTTTTTAGAAAACGTACGTTTTATAGAAAATAAAAATGAAACATACGTAAATCAAATGCACCCTAATTTTCATACAAATTTAAACGTGCACAAAATTACATCAACTATAATTTTATTTCATTCAGCTCAATAAGTATTTTGAGCAAAAATAAATAATAGTCAAATAACTAATTGGTATTCCTAAATATCATCAAACATACATGATTCATCTTTAAACGTTTTAAGAGTTGTGTAAAGTTTTAGACATAATTAATTGATGACCATTCATTTTCAAAATTTTCTTTCTTCAAATTATATATATATATATATATATATATATATATATATATATATATATATATATCATCCATCCTTCCAATGCAATTTGCATCTACAAATTTAATGATCATCAAGCAAATTTACAAAAGAATTTGAAGGTCATTTAGCAATACTTAGTCAAAGTGAAGGGGAAGATATAAATATAATCCGAGAAACACTATGAGAACAATTCAATTATATTTGTCACGACCTTAAATTTTTTAGGGTCATCATTCACTTTTCACAAAAAATGTTTAATTGTCAATAGCCAATTGCAATAATCAAATATGATGCATGTGTTGTACGATCTCATGAATGATCAAATCCAAGAGAGAGCTAGGAAGATGATAAGTATGATCCAATTAGAAAGAATCTATGATTAAATAAAATAATAAAATAAAAGGAAGATATATGAGCTCAACAGTTAATATATAGGAAATTAATTGTTTGATTAAATTTTATCTTAATTTAATTGGTTGTGAACTTGCGATGCATAATTTACAACGAAGAGCATGTTTTGTGACGTGACATCATCAAATTATTATTTTTTTTTTGTTACAACAAAAGATGATAACTATCATTTTACCGTCCCATGTAATCTGAAAGCTTAACCACGATAAACTTCGTCCAATTCATTTTTTAAACTGTGATTTGTTTGGGTTCATAATAATGTCACGATAAGATATTCATATTATTACTTAAACATCCATAATTCGAAACCTAACAAAAAGACATATTGACTTTATTATCACGTCCATCAAATAATATTAATTAAATATTTTTAATATATATGAAAAATTTAGTTCTGATCCTTATTTTTTTTTCAAAATATTTTAATCCGATAAAGTAGTTCTCGTAAAAAATATTAGTTAATGGACTTAAAAAAATATAATTTTAAAATATATATACTATTATTGATATAGATGTGATTTATTATTAAAATCTATATTTTCTATATTTGCTGTCTGAAATTAAAATAGTTTTGTTTTTCTTTATGATCGTGTAAATGTAAGATTCAATTATTTATTAGTAAAAAATATATATTAAATAGAAAGCAACGAAAATAAAGTTAAATAAGAAAATATCAAAACAAGTTATTTGGTAAAAATCAATGGAGCATTTTTTTATATAATTATCAAAATGACGTCTTCCAATTTTTTTATAAAAGGCATCCACCGGCTGTTAATTCCTTTTAAAATGGCAATAGTTATCTTTTTACAGATGCATTAAATCCTAAATCAATTAATCAATTATATAAAATTAACAAATTCTAATATAGCAAATACAGTTTCACAACTACTAAAATTTATCTGTTTTAATAATATTTATATTAGTAATAGTTATAAAATTATAATTACTATAACTATGATCACAACCGTTATGACATGGACTTGTAATATTTATACTGTTAGATTGCAATGAAAAATAAAGTCCTATATTAAAAGCACATTGAGGGTATCAAATATGTCGAATCGTATATGCTACCTATTCGGAGTAGTCGTTCCATGGAGGGTGAAGTAAATATCTTGATACATTTTAAATTCTATTGTAGAAGTTGAGTCAACATGTGCAATTTATTAGATTGACCACCTAATTTTATAATTTATTTTGTCTAGACCTACTAAAATTTAATTTGTTAGGTTTATTTTTCATTGTCCTTGATACAACGAATAAGTAAAGGCCCCGCATAGATGTGGTAGTCAGAAGTCAAGGACATGTGGTAATCAGAAGTCAAGGGGACGTGACAATCAGAAGTCAAAAGGATGTGACAGCCAGCAGTTATGAGGAGAAAGAAGGAGTTAGACCGTTTGACGTCATCAGTCGCATAATTCCTGGTTAGATACAGACAGATCAGGGTCCCAGATTTGAGACATAAGGTGCAGTCCGAGGTAATGCCTGACCTGCCCCGACTGGTTGGGTTTCCTCAACTCGGCCCGCATAGGCAGACCTGGTACTTTCAGTAAAACAACTCCCAATCGGCCATGTAGCAATCCAAACGGGAAAGATGGGGCCCTCACCACAGCTCGTCTTTCTCATCAAGACTCGAGCTAGGTGGCACACTTGAATGGTCATCCCGAGCTGCTCGTAGCTAAATTCAGGCAAGACAGAAAGCACTAGGTGATAATAATGTCAGGGAATCGTAACCTCCTGTCAAGGAATAACTACTATACGTCAGGGAATATTCCAGTGGTCTGCTATCAACTGCAAATGAAACCTTCTTTCAACCAATGGGATAGCACCACTTGTCCTCCATCGTCGGACAGGCCCTGACACCCGACATTTTCTTACATCGGTCAGGCTCCAAAGGTACGCGTTGTCATATAAAAAGAGAGCTCCTCTCCCTTAGCCAAGTACGTGCACATTCGCACTCGTCTTCTACATTTCTTTTTTCCTTCGTACATTGTTCTTCTGGGAAAAAAGTATCTGACTTGAGCGTCGGAGGGCCTGTGCTGGGGACTTTTCCCCTGATTTTTGGTCCCTAACGTTCCGTGTGCTTGTCTGAGTATGCGCAGAGCCTAAGTACCGCCGGTTTTATCACCACCATCCTTCAGTCCCACGTGGGGGTCCGCTTTCCTGGGCACATACGCTAGATGTGTCCCCGTCGCCTCTCCATCAACATCAACGACATCTCAGTCGGCCTTCGTTTGACTCAAATTCTGGACAGGATCAATTTGACACTATCTGTGGGAATTTCCTTCACCTGTTATGGAGCGTGAAGATGGAGGATACTGGAAGGATCAACATCACTAACAATAGGAGAGTATGAACTATTCAAGGAGGCCAAGAGGTGAGCGGCTTCCAAAAAACAAACCACTGCTTCACATCCACACAAGATGTCGGTAGCTTCAAAAGACCAGACCCACATTTCTGACAGGGGGTCTAAGAGGAAACAACCCGAGGACTTCCCTTAAGCCTTTTATCGAGAGCCCTGCCCGGCCTATTATAATAAGAAAGAGCAACCGCAAGCCTCCATGGCCGAGAGTTCCCCGCCTTGAGATTCAAAGAAGGGGAAAGTCATAGTCTTTTAGGAGGATCCAAGGGAAGTGCCTGAGGAGCAAGTTTCCTTCTCTCTAAGGGTACTCGAGGAAAAGCTATTGAAGGGGTACAAGCCCCCAGCTATTGATAGTATGATGGTAGCAAGGACATGGAGGATCATCTCCAAAAATTTCAGAATGCTGCATTGCTGCACCAATACAACGACGCTATCAAGTGCCGAGTGTTCTTAAACACTCTGTTCGGCTCGACACAAAAATGGTTTGATGGATTTTCGAACAGGTCCATCACCTGCTTCCAAGACTTCGAGATCATTTTCCTTCATCATTTCGCCATTAGCAAGAAGTATCAGAAGACATACCACTGTTTCTTTGCCCTTAAGCAAGGGTCTATGGAACTCTTGAGAAGCTATATCAAACGCTTCAACCAAGTAGCCCAAGACGTCCCGTCCGCTATCTCATAGTTATTGATGAGCGCCTTCTCCCATGGTCTGGTGGAGGGGGAGTTCTTTCGAGCCCTCATTCAAGAGCCTGTGAAGAATTTTGATGAGATGCCGAGGAAAGTAGCCAGCTACATCAACGTAGAAGAAGCTCAGATGGCTCAGCGGAAAGCAGACAAGGTGCCTGCTACTGCCAACAAGTCAGAGAAAAGGCCGCCCCAACCTCCAGCTCGGCCTTTCCCCGCTCCAAGGATGCCCGATCAGGATTTCAGCCCGGTCAGGACTCTAGGACGACTCAATAAGTAGAAACTGTCCAAACCCCCAGTCCCGGTCAGTGGGGGCCCCGCTATTGTACTTACCACATGTCCCACACCCATTCCACTGGAGATTGTGTCTAGTTCGCCTGTGACTCTCGACGTGCAGCTGAACTGAGACTGCCTCCACCCGAGATCGCGCCTAAGTTTTAGAGGTTGCTGGCTAGCCAACCTACTACAGCAGGTCAGTCAGGTAAATCCTAGTCCGAAAATACAAGTTAGGGAAGCCAGCAGCCAGGTCGGGGTAAGGAGCAAGTAGAATCCATGGATGAAGAGAATAGGGGAAATGTTGTCATCCGAGAGATCAGCATGATCTACGGAGGGCCCACTAATGGAGACTTTGCCCGAGCTCGAAAATCTCATAAATGCCGCTTGGAGATACTGTTAGAGTGTATACTAAAAGCCTAGCTTTTGGTATAAACATTTATCTAGAAATAAGAATCACATTGGTCAAATGTTTACATTTATGATAAATGTAGTTGTTCAATTAATTTATATTGTAGATAACATGGTGTGTGGTGTCACACACAGAGGATCATGTTATCAGTACCTTATAAATTATAAACAGTAGCTCACGACCATAATGGAAAGGAACAAACCATTGGAAGGTCGTAGTGTAATTAGGTATTAGTTTATCTTAACTATATAATTACACTAGTACACTTAGAGTGTATTGAGTAGGACCATTAGAGGTCGTTTCTTTTATACTGACTTTATAAAGAAGCAAATACCTCAGTTATTATGGAAGTGTGTGCTCTTAATCCTAATATAATAACAAGCACATATATTTGATATTTATTTCTTTAATTTATCAATGGGTGAGATTTAGTTCGATGAATCAATAAGCCCGATAAGTTGGGAAATGATATCACTTATAGTGTGTGTTGTTGATTATAGAAGGAAATTGTGTCCTAGTGATCTAGGTTGAGAATGTCCCCAAGAGGAGCTCATATGGATTGTCATGTTAAACCCTGCAGGTGGACTTAGTCCGACATGACGATGAAGTTGAGTGGTACTACTCTTGGAGCTAGATATTAATTAAGTGAGTTGTCAGTAACTTACTTAATCAGTGGACATTTGTTATCTTAAACACAGGGAGATTAACACACTCATAATAAGAAGGAGCCCAAAATGTAATTTGGGATTTGTGCGGTAGTTCAATAATAATTCTCTAGTGGAATGAATTATTATTGATAAAATTAAGTTGTGTGTTCGGGGCGAACACGGGATGCTTAATTTTATCGGGAGACCAAAACCAATTCCTCCTCTCGGTCCCTATCGTAGCCTCTTAATTATAGAGTACTATACCCACCTATACCCACCTTCTTACCCATCCTATAGGGGCCGGCCAAGCTAGCTTGGAGACCAAGCTAGGGCCGGCCATGGGTATGTTCATGGGTGAATTCATGTGGTCGTCCCTATTAAAATAAAAAGGAATTTTAATTTTAAAATTTTTCTTATGTGGATAATATAATTTAAAAGAGAGTTTAAAAATTTAAATCCTTCCTTTTATAAGATTCTACAAAAGATTAAGAGAAGAGTTAAAATCTCTTTCCTTATTTGTAGATTAAAAGGTTGATTTTAATTTTGGTAAAAACTTTCCTTTTAATTATATTCATGATTTAAAAGAAAGTTTAAAAATTAAAAATTTTCTTTTATTAGTTTCTACAAAAGATTAAGAAAAGATTTAATATCTTTCCTTATTTGTAGATTGAAAGAAGATTTTAATTTTTAGAGATAACTTTCCTTTTTGGAAATTATCCACATGTTTAAAGAAAGATTTTAATTTATAAAATTTCTTTTTATTAACCAATCATGAAGGATTAAAATTATTGGAGAAATTTTATAAATTTCTAGAAACAAATTAGGAAGTTTTAATTTTGTTTTAATTAAAACTTTCCTTGTTTTAAGGAAGAGGGCCATTATAATTTGAAAAGAAAATTATTTTAATTAAATAAATTTTCCTTTTCAATGGAAAAAAATTAAGGAAGTTTTATTAAATTTTTCTTATTTGCCAAGACCAAGGATTATAAAAGAGGGGTAGAGGAGACTTCAAGGAAAACGACTCTATTCTATTTTCCTCTCTTTTCTCCTTGGGTGTGGTCGGCCCTTTCTTTCCTCTCCTCTCCTTTGTGTGGCCGAAACCTTCTCATGGTGGAGATAGCTTTGGTGGCCGGATCTAAGAAGGAGAAGAAGGAGAGAAAAGAAGTCTCTTTTCTAGCATCCCTTGGAGCATGGTGGTGGTGGCCGAACCTCTTCATCCTAGGAGAAGTTTTGATGGCCGAAACTTGTAAGGAAGAAGAAGGTGCTTGGTGGTTCTCATCTCAGAAGATCGTTGCCCACACAACGTCCAAGGTTAGAAGAGGAATACGGTAGAAGATCAAGAGGTCTTTCTAAAAGGTATAACTAGTAATTTTTGTTTCCGCATCATACTAGTTATTTTTGGAAATAATACTAAATACAAGAGGCATACGATTCTAGAGTTTCGAATTTGTTTTCGATATAGTGTTCTTTTGTTTTTTTTTTCCTTGTGATTTGATTGTTCTTTTCGGTTAACCTAAAGTTATTTTAGGAAATTAAATATTAGCTTTCCATAAAAGGTTTTGTCTAGTCGGTGGTGGTTGCTCCCATATCCAAGAAGGCCATGTGCCTCGCCACGTCAGTACTGGAAACCAATTATGGAAATTAATTTAATGGAATTAATAACTTAAGGTGATTTGGGTCGAACGTGTTAAGTTCCGCAGGAGACCCAAGTCAAAACCTAAAAGAACGAATAGATTAAGTTTTGGATCAAACGTGTTAAGTTCCGCAGGCGATCCAAAATTTAATTTAAAAGAACACATGGTAGCTAGGAAAAGGTTCAAACCTTTGTACGAAATTTTTGTACAGTGGAACCTCTAGGTTTTCCGAGTAGCAACCAACAATTGGTATCAGAGCTAGGGTTTTGCCTCTGTGTATTTGGTATTAGGATAATTATGCACATGTCATACATAATTTAGGTAGGTTAATAGTAGGATGTGCTAACTTTGTGGATGCAGGATCCAACTATTATGACTTTTAATTATTATGTGTGTGATTGGACCCTTGGACATGTCAAGGGCATTTATATGTGTGTGCATGATTGTATTAAAATACAGCAGGAGCTGTATTTAGTTTTATTAGGATTTTATTTTTGATCTAGATATATGTACATTCCTTTTATGGAATATAGGATCAAAATGTAAAATTCTATTTATGTCGCGGATCGAATCTTGCAAAGCGTGGAACTTTCTAAGGACCAGAGGCGCAGCGGAACTAGGAGCAAGATGGAGGCGACAGCTAGACCCGGTGGCGGTGGCCAAATATGGCAGCAGCTTGGGATGACAACACACGGAGGACAACTAGAGATAAAAGCCATAATAGTTGAAAATTAGATTTTCTATTTATTGCTTTTATATTGTGCTGTGTGTGCATGTTAGTTTACAAGTTTAGTAGGCTAGCATAGTTTAAAATTCCTCATTTATAAATAACTAAGTGGGAGAGGGATTTTTAAGTAAATCCCATGGTCTCCATTACTGGTTTGTAAGTGATGCAAACAAGCTTGCGTTGGCTCGAGTGCCTTCCTCCATAACGGATGAGCTTGTTTGCGGATCACTAGAATAGACTTCCATTTTGGATGACTATAGGAAGTTAATTAAGAGCGTGTGATCTTCCCCAACGGAAGGGCATAATCTTATTAATGGACTTAGTGTCAAGTAATGGTATACACTTAGACACATCTAATAGTATCCTCCCCATGAGTCACTGCTATTATTTGTGTGACCAAATGAAACCAACTATTAATTTGTCATAAAACTAGGTTGACAAGATAATAAAATTAAAGGGTTAAAACCCCTCTTACAAATGATTGATTTTGTATACGTCCACACTAACGTGGCATACAAAATTAACGGTGTTTGAGATAATTTTATTTGTCATAAAGTTACGTTGACAAGATAGTTAATGGGTAAAACCCTCCTCTTACAAATGTTGATTTTGTATACGCCCACACTAACGTGGCATGCAAAATTCACGGTGTTTTGAGGTGTTGGTAAATTTAAATAGTATTGTTAGAGGAATCAATATTATTTTAAATTTAGAGTCTTGACCAAATATTTGATTAAAGATAGACCAACTATTAATTTTATTCGTCATAAAGTAAGGTTGACGAGATAATAAAATTAAATGATAAAATTTCCTCTTTGAATTTGTATACGTCCACACTAACGTGGCATACAAAATTCATGGGGATTTTTAAGGAGTTGGTCTTAACCAAATATTTTTGTGATTCTTAGGATGATGGTCAATCCCTAGCTGATATACTTTAGGATAGACTTAGTGGTCCCAATAATAATTGATTGGAAATAGGATTTGGACATTAAGGTAGACTGTCCTCTTAGAACTAAGAACAATTTAGGTGTATTTAATTCATTAGTTGAAACATGTCTAGTGGTGTTATCTACCAGAACCTGGAGTGTAGATACAGATGTCATTAATCATGTCTGCAATTCATTGCTGGGTTCCAGGAAACCCGACAACTAAATGAAAATAAAAACACCATCCACATGGGCATTACTGCAAAAGTAGCAGCTGTTGCAGTGGGAGAGGTTTATTCTCTAATAGGAATAAAATATGGATTATTAGAAATTGTCTTTACATACTAAGTTTAGAAAGAACCTGATTTCAGTTTCTAAACTATTATAGAATAGATATTGTGTCTATTTTGATAACAAAGTTGTTATCAAGAAAAATAGGGAAGTTATCTATTCTGGTATGTTGGTTGAAAATTTATAATCCAATAACTCCCACGATGCAACAAATAGAAATTAGTAACACATCTTCTAACTTTAAGAGAAAGCAACCTTCGGAAATGAACCAATTATATCTTTGACATCTAAAGCTAGGTTATATTAACTTAAGTAGGATTCATTGGTAGCTGATGAACTTTTGGGTTCATTAGCAGTGGAAATCTTTCCAACCTACGAGTCTTACTTGGAAGGAAAAATAACCAAGAAGCTTTTAAGTCTAAGGGGTATGGAGTCAAAGATATATTGGAATTGGTTCATTCTGATTTGTGTGATCCTATGAGCATCCAGGCAAGAGGTTGTTTCAAATATTTTATCTATTTTATAGACAACTATTTGAGTTACGGATATATTTACTTGATGTGCCGCAAGTCTAAGTGCTTTGATTAGTTCAAAGAGTACGAGGCTGATGTGGAGAAACGACAAAGTAAAAGTATCAAGACACTACGGTAAGATCGTAGTGGCAAGTACCTCTTGGGAGAATTTAGGAGTCATTTATCATAAGTAAGGATTCAATCCAAACTAACTGCACCTGGTACACCCAATATAATGGTGTAGGAAAAGGAAGGTATAGGACTCTTATGGGAAATAAGTAGATTGATGAGTTATTAAGAATATTATCAAAATCATTTTAAGGATATACTCTAGAAACAGGAGTGAATATAGTACCTTCTAAAGTCAGAACTCTCTACTCATATAGAATTGCTGAATAGGCGTAAGCCTATTTCGAAGCATATTCGGATTCGAGAAGTCCAGCACATATGCAGAAGAGAGACAATGATAAGTTGAACAGGAATTCACTTGTTTGTGGGTTATCCTAGTAAAATGAAAGTAGGTTTATAGTCTTAAAAATCAGAAGATCATTGTTAGTATCAATGACCGATTTTTAGAAAGGACTATGTAATAAACCATGTGCCCATAAGAAAATGTGTTCTTAAGGAAATAATAAAAGGCATGTCTAATCTAGTACCAACTGTACAAGATAAGATACCACAAGGAAACTGCAACACGTATCACAAATGATACACAATTGCAGAAAGTGTCTTGTTGTAGTGGGAGGGTTGTTAGGCAACCTAAAAAGATTCATGTTTTGGGAGAGTTTTTGGACTCGATCCCTGGAGGACATGAACCTAATCTCCGGACATATGACGAAACACTCCAAGATAAAGATGCAACATCTTGGCAAAGAGTAATGAATATCAAAATTAGAATATATGTATTCTAATAAAATCTGGAAGCTTGTAAAACCACCAAATGGTGTAAAAGCCTTTGGGTGTAAAAAGGTCTATAATAGGAAAAGAGGGATAGAAAGGAAGGTAGTAACTTTCAAAGCAAGGCTTGATGAAAAAGGAAACTTTTTCACTGGTAGCCATGCTTAAGTCTATCCGGATTCTTTTATCTATTTGGCAAGTGGATGTCAAGACAGCATTCCTTAATGGAAGTCTTGATGAAAGCATCCATATAAAGCAACCAGAAGGGTTCATTGCAAAGGGCTAAGAGCATCTTGTGTGCAAGCTCAATCAGTCTATGGACTGAGGCAAAGCTTCAAGGTCTTGGAACATCCGGTTTATCAAAGTAATCCAGACCTATGGATTTATTGAGTAAACGGATAAGTCTTGTGTATACAAAAGGTGTGATGGAAACGTGGTGGTATTTCTTGTACTATACGTAGATAACATTTTTGGTAGTTGGAAACAATATCAAAATGTTGTCAGAAGTAAGAGTATGGTTGTCCAAATAATTCGATATAAAGGACTTGGGAGAATGTATATATTTTTGAGATCAAAGTAATAAGGGATCGAAAGAAAAAAATATATTTTACTTATCCCAAGCTTGATACATCAAAAAATCCTTGCTCGTTTTAAGCATGGAAAACTCCTCAAAAGGTTTCTTACCTTTTAAGCATGGAGTGTCTTTATCTAAAGAGATGTCTCCGATGACATTAAAGGAGATTGAGGACATGTAGGCAGTTCTTTATGCTTCGGCAGTTAGACAACCGCAGTTAGACAACCTAATGTATGCTATGCACAAGATCAGAAATCTGTTTTGCCAAGGGCATAGTTAGCAGATATCAAAGTAACCCTAGACAAGGACATTGGACTGCAGTAAAGCATATATTAAAGTACCTTAGAGGCGCTAGAGATTATATGCTAGCTTACAAGGCAGTTAATTTGGTCCCTGTGGGTTACACGGATTTTGACTTCCAATCGGATAGGGACAATAATAAGTCAACCTCGGGGTTTTGTGTTTACTTTAGGAGGTAAAGTCATAACTATGGAAGAGTGATAAGCATAGGTGTTTTTCTGGACTCCACCATAGAAGCTGAGTATATGGCAAGCCTCTGAGGTAGCCATAAAAGCTGAATGACTCAATAACCTCAAGATAGACTTAGATATGATTTCTGGTTTATCCAAAGATTATTACAATTTATTGTAATAACATTGGTGCAGTAGCAAACTTGAAGAAACCATAAGTCTATAAGGTAAGAAAACACAATAGAGCGCAAGTACCACCCAATACGAGAAATCGTATAAACAAGGAGAAGTTGTTGCCGCCTAGATTACATCAGATGATAACCTAAAGTCCTTAAGGCAAGAGCTTTTTGAAAGGCATGGGAATCAGATGTATGGTAGCAGATATGGCAGCTTAGTCTTTTAGTATAAGTGGGAGATTGTTAGAGTGTATACTAAAAGCCTAGCTTTTGGTATAAACATTTATCTAGAAATAAGAATCACATTGGTCAAATGTTTACATTTATGATAAATGTAGTTGTTCAATTAATTTATATTGTAGATAACATGGTGTATGGTGTCACACACAGAGGATCATGTTATCAGTACCTTATAAATTATAAACAGTAGCTCACGACCATAATGGAAAGGAACAAACCATTGGAAGGTCGTAGTGTAATTAGGTATTAGTTTATCTTAACTATATAATTACACTAGTACACTTAGAGTGTATTGAGTAGGACCATTAGAGGTCGTTTCTTTTATACTGACTTTATAAAGAAACAAATACCTCAGTTATTATGGAAGTGTGTGCTCTTAATCCTAATATAATAACAAGCACATATATTTGATATTTATTTCTTTAATTTATCAATGGGTGAGATTTAGTTCGATGAATCAATAAGCCCGATAAGTTGGGAAATGATATCACTTATAGTGTGTGTTGTTGATTATAGAAGGAAATTGTGTCCTAGTGATCTAGGTTGAGAATGTCCCCAAGAGGAGCTCATAAGGATTGTCATGTTAAACCCTGCAGGTGGACTTAGTCCGACATGACGATGAAGTTGAGTGGTACTACTCTTGGAGCTAGATATTAATTAAGTGAGTTGTCAGTAACTTACTTAATCAGTGGACATTTGTTATCTTAAACACAGGGAGATTAACACACTCATAATAAGAAGGAGCCCAAAATGTAATTTGGGATTTGTGCGGTAGTTCAATAATAATTCTCTAGTGGAATGAATTATTATTGATAAAATTAAGTTGTGTGTTCGGGGCGAACACGGGATGCTTAATTTTATCGGGAGACCAAAACCAATTCCTCCTCTCGGTCCCTATCGTAGCCTCTTAATTATAGAGTACTATACCCACCTATACCCACCTTCTTACCCATCCTATAGGGGTCGACCAAGCTAGCTTGGAGACCAAGCTAGGGCCGGCCATGGGTATGTTCATGGGTGAATTCATGTGGTCGTCCCTATTAAAATAAAAAGGAATTTTAATTTTAAAATTTTTCTTATGTGGATAATATAATTTAAAAGAGAGTTTAAAAATTTAAATCCTTCCTTTTATAAGATTCTACAAAAGATTAAGAGAAGAGTTAAAATCTCTTTCCTTATTTGTAGATTAAAAGGTTGATTTTAATTTTGGTAAAAACTTTCCTTTTAATTATATTCATGATTTAAAAGAAAGTTTAAAAATTAAAAATTTTCTTTTATTAGTTTCTACAAAAGATTAAGAAAAGATTTAATATCTTTCCTTATTTGTAGATTGAAAGGAGATTTTAATTTTTAGAGATAACTTTCCTTTTTGGAAATTATCCACATGTTTAAAAGAAAGATTTTAATTTATAAAATTTATTTTTATTAACCAATCATGAAGGGATTAAAATTATTGGAAAAATTTTTATAAATTTCTAGAAACAAATTAGGAAGTTTTAATTTTTGTTTTAATTAAAACTTTCCTTGTTTTGGGGAGAAGAGTGGCCGGCCATTATAATTTGAAAAGAGAAAATTATTTTAATTAAATAAATTTTCCTTTTCAATGGAAAAAGAATTAAGGAAGTTTTTATTAAATTTTTCTTATTTGCCAAGACCAAGGATTATAAAAGAGGGGGTAGAGGAGACTTCAAGGAAAACGACTCTATTCTATTTTTCCTCTCTTTTCTCCTTGGGTGTGGTCGGCCCTTTCTTTCCTCTCCTCTCCTTTGTGTGGCCGAAACCTTCTCATGGTGGAGATAGCTTTGGTGGCCGGATCTAAGAAGGAGAAGAAGGAGAGAAAAGAAGTCTCTTTTCTAGCATCCCTTGGAGCATGGTGGTGGTGGCCGAACCTCTTCATCCTAGGAGAAGTTTTGATGGCCGAAACTTGTAAGGAAGAAGAAGGTGCTTGGTGGTTCTCATCTCAGAAGATCGTTGCCCACACAACGTCCAAGGTTAGAAGAGGAATACGGTAGAAGATCAAGAGGTCTTTCTAAAAGGTATAACTAGTAATTTTTGTTTCCGCATCATACTAGTTATTTTTGGAAATAATACTAAATACAAGAGGCATACGATTCTAGAGTTTCGAATTTGTTTTCGATATAGTGTTCTTTTGTTTTTCTTTCCCTTGTGATTTGATTGTTCTTTTCGGTTAACCTAAAGTTATTTTAGGAAATTAAATATTAGCTTTCCATAAAAGGTTTTGTCTAGTCGGTGGTGGTTGCTCCCATATCCAAGAAGGCCATGTGCCTCGCCACGTCAGTACTGGAAACCAATTATGGAAATTAATTTAATGGAATTAATAACTTAAGGTGATTTGGGTCGAACGTGTTAAGTTCCGCAGGAGACCCAAGTCAAAACCTAAAAGAACGAATAGATTAAGTTTTGGATCAAACGTGTTAAGTTCCGCAGGTGATCCAAAATTTAATTTAAAAGAACACATGGTAGCTAGGAAAAGGTTCAAACCTTTGTACGAAATTTTTGTACAGTGGAACCTCTAGGTTTTCCGAGTAGCAACCATCAGATACATGCGGTATGATGCAGTTGGGAACAAGATGCAGGGCCCATAATCATTTTCGGGTCGCAAGACCTGGAGGGATTAGAGCTCCCGTATGATGATGCCCTAATAATCAAAGTCATCATTGCCAACAGTCATGTGGTCAGGGTTTTTGTTGACACCAGAAGCTCTGTCAATGTGTTGTTCAAGAATGTGTTCAAGGGCATGCAAATCAACGCCAGTGAGCTCCAGCCTGTAGCCACTTCATTGTACGGGTTCACCAGTAATAAGGTAAAACCAATGGGCTAAATCAAGCTAGCTATATCTCTAGGTAGCGAGCCCCTAGTGAGGATGCGAAGAAGCACTTTCATCATGGTAGACTCACTATCCTCTTATAACGTCATCCTAGGAAGACCGGCACTGCACGAGTTCCGGGCGGCAGTCTCCACCTTCCATCAGAAGATTAAATTCCCTATGGGAGGCTAGGTCAAGGAAGTCAGAGGCGAGCAACTGGTCTCTTGAAGGCGTTATATTGACATGGTGAAAGTGGAGGCCCGCAAGGCTCAAAGAACCCAGAATGGAGGAATCCACATCATCCAAGATGAACCCCTTCCTATAGTTGAAGAACCCATCCCTTGGGAGGAGGTCCAGCTCTATCCGGAGCATCCGAAGAGCATCACCTGCATATTAGGCGATATGCTGATTGAGATCAAGACACATCTGGTTAAATGCCTAACACGCAATAGGGACGTCTTCGCCTGGTCCACCGAAGAGCTACAAGGAGTCAAGTCTGAGGTAGCTGAGCACAAGCTACACCTCCTGTCTTATTCCCGGTCGGTCAAGTAGAAGAAGCAGAACTTCTCGACTGAGCAAAATAAAATTATCCGAGCTGAAGTGGACCAGCTCTTGAAATCAAGACACATTAAAGAGGTATAGTTCCCATCCTAGCTCTCTAATGTGGTCTTGGTGTCCAAACCTAACAATAAATGGAGAGTTTGTATCGACTTCAGAGACTTCAATCGAACTAGCCCTAAAGACTGCTACCCTCTACCAAGGATCGAACAGATGGTGGACTCAACTTTGAGCTGTGAGAGGATCTGCATACTGGATGCTTATCAAAGATACCACCAGGAGGATCAGGAGAAAATCAGTTTCATCACAGCCGACGGTACTTTCTATTATACAGTTATGTCATTCAATGATGCAATGTAGGAGTTACTTATCAGCAGATGATGGACAAGGTCTTTCGGGAGTAGATAGGGCAAAACGTAGAGGTCTACGTAGATGACATCCTCATCAAATCCACCTTGGCAATAAACTTGATTTCTGACATAGAAGAGACCTGCGGAATCCTGTGGTAGTATGACTTAAAGTTAAACCCACTGAAATGCTTTTTCGGAGCCCGAGGGGGGAATTCCTGGGATATCTCGTTACTGAGCGTGGGATCGGAGTTAACCCAGAAAAGGTTTGGGCCCTCTGGGACATGCAAACGTCTAGGAATCTGAAAGAAGCACAAAAGCTGGTGGGTTGGATTACGACGCTCTCTCGGTTCATATCCTGATCTGCAAACCGGGTGCTCCCTTTCTTCAAGATTCTCAGAAGGGCTGCTAAGTTTCAGTGGGATGAAGACTGCAGCAAAGCTTTTGAGGAACTGAAGCAACATCTGGAAACCTTGCCCTTGCTGTTTAAGCCTATTGCTGGAGAACTACTCTGGGTATATCTGTCAGCTACCCCTAAGGTCGTGGGGGCAGTGTTGGTAAAAGAGTAGGATGATGTATAACGGCCAGTGTACTTCTTCAGCCACTTATTGAAAGGGGTCGAGTTCCAATACATGGTCCTGGAGAAGTTGATTTATGGATTGGTCCTCATGACTCACCGCTTAAGACCTTTTTTCTTGGCACACTCAATTACTATCTTGACCAATAGCACCATGGGGAGGACTCTTACCAACATGGAGATAACTGGTCGTCTCATCAAATGGGCCACTGATATGGGAGAATATGATATACAATATCAGCCCCAAACAACGATTAAAGCATAAGCCCTGACAGATTTTCTGATGGAGGTCCATCAGCCCTACTCTGAGGAAACATGAAAAATATATGTGGATGGGTCATCCACTCAATAAGGAAGTGGAGTGGGGATACTCCTTATATCCCCTCAAGAAGATATTATGCAACTAGCGGTCCAGCTAAACATTAGAGCTACCAATAACGAGGCAGAATATGAAGTATTACTGGCTGGATTGCAGGCAGCTCGGCATGTAGGGCAACTCGGGTAATCATTTACTCAGATTCTCAACTAGTAGCTCAGTAAGTGGCTAGTAATTTCAAAGTTAACAATGAGAAATTATAGTTATATAGAGAAGCATATGAGAAAATGAAGGAGGTCTTCAAAGAAGTCACAGTGACCAAGATTCCCCGAGCAGACAACCAGAGTGAAGATGAATTAACCAAAATGGTTAACTCTTTGACCATTTGGGTTATGGATAAGTCAATAGCCCAAAGTCCAGATTGACCTGCAGAACAATTTAGATGAATCAACTGACTGGAGAGCGCCAATGATCATTTATCTTCAGTAAGGAATTTTGTTGGCTAATGCTGAAGAAGCCAGATCGATCAGAAAAAAATCTCATGCGTATACATTGATCGGGGACCAATTGTACAAACAGACATTCTCTCGACCGTTGCTTAATGCTTGGGCCCAAACAAGGCAGAATATGCCCTACAATAAGTTCATCAGGGGTGCTATGGTGACCATGTAGGAGGAAGAATGTTGGCTCGTAAAGTACTCCTGGCAAGGTATTTTTGGCCCACCCTATAAAGGGACGCTCAACAGTTAGTAACCACTTGCCTCTCTTGCTAGAAGCATCAAAACCTAACCCATCGGCTGATCGAGACTTTGAGAACTTCAATAGTCTTTTGCCCCTTCGACCAATAGGGTATAGACATCGTGGGACCTTTCCCTATGGCTCCCGGGCAGAAACGCTTTCTACTCGTAGCGGTGGATTACTTCTCTAAGTGGGTGGAGGCAGAGGCCCTGGCTAGGACAATGGAGGGAGCTGTTATCCAGTTCCTATAGAAGAACATCTTGTGCCGATTTGGAATCCCTTACAAGTTGGTCTCAGACAATAGTCAACAGTTCCATGGACGCAAGATTCAGGAATGGTGCTGAGGATTCGACATCACTCAGGTTTTCACTTCCGTGGCCTATCCGCAGAGCAATGGACAAACGGAGGTCACTAATTGGGAGATAGTACGCGGGCTAAAGATCAAGCTAGACCATGTGTGCGACGATTAGGTTGAAGAGCTCCCCAGCATTCTTTAGGCATACCGTACAACTCCATGAGAGAGTACAGGACTCACTCCCTTCCATCTTGTCTACGGTAATGAAGCAGTCGTGCCGGTCGAGGTTGGAGTCTTGTCCAACTGGTGATTACTGTATGATCCTGAGAATGCTGAGCGGTGACTTCTAGAGCTGGATCTAATAAATGAAACCCATGAGAGGATGACTGCTCGGTTAACTGCATACCAGCAAAGGATGTGATAGACCTATGACAAAAAGATGATCCCCCATTTCTTCGGAGAAGGGGATTTAGTATGGAAAAGGATCAAACCGGTCGGAGATGTAACTAAGTTAGCACCTCAGTGGGATGACCCTTATAAGGTCATTAAGAAACTAACGTCCAGTGCCTACTACCTACAAGATGCCCGAGGTAGAAGGTTGGACCGCCCCTTGAGTGCTAACTATCTCCAGTCTTATCATGTCTGAAAATGTTACTCCTTTGTAACAGTAGTTGTTTGAAGGAAAGATCTAAGGCTAGGGAATGAGCACTACAGGCATATGCACAAAAACCCAGGTCAAGCAATCCTGACTTGGATTAGGCTTAATTCCTTCAGCGAGACACTCCAGAAGTCCTCAAGACATAGACGCAGGGCTTAGTTACGTTAAATCCTACCACACTCCTTGAGCAAGCCTCAAACAAAGCTCTTCTAACCCCTAACTGACTATCTTAGCCAGGATGGGCAAAGATCTAAAAGGTCTCTCACAACAAGATCTTTGAGCTCACGAGCTCTGCCCCACTTACACACACAGATCCAAAAAAACCCAATAGAAAGCGGAAACTAAGAAGCCATAGACAAGTTTTTATACATAGAAGGCAATACAAGCAATACAATATGCTAAGACAAATAGTCATTTAAATTCAAAAAGAAATATCATCGGGCATTTCTTTAATAATCCGATGATGGTCCAAAAAATTCTTAGGGGAGTTGGACGACAAGTATCCTCCCTCTTGGAGTTGTTGGACTGCTTCTACTACCCTATAGGACAGTGATCGGACAAAGTGATCTCCTACCTAAGATCCAAACTTCAGAGAGCACAGGTACTCTGCCTAATCGGTCAATCGATGCTCGTTCTCTCCCACCTTATAAGTTTCCAAGGCCTGAGCTGACTAAGACAATGCCGATCAGGCTTAAGACAACTCTGCTCGCAAAGAGTCCTGCCCTGTAGCCTGAGATTCTGGATCCCTTCTATAGTCTATGAGGAGCACGCCCTTAGAGTTAAGTTCCTTGATAAGGCAGTCCATCTCTTGCTTGTGCATGAGCCTGAAGTTCTCTAGGGCTGCAGTTTGTCGAGCCAGCTATGACTACGCCTTCTCCTTGAGGGTTAGCTCCTCTTGGTACTTAGCCTCAGATGATTGGTGGAGAGGCTCCAGTCTCTTCTTATCATCCCGTAGCCGGTTAGCCTCTAGTAGGGCTTCGTCTAGGTTCTATTCCTATGATGCATTTACCTTTCTTAAGGTCTCCACTTCTACCTTTAGTTGGAACATGGTCGAAGAGGGGTCAGAAAGTTGAGACTCCAGATCGGCAACACGATCCTTTAAGATCTTATTTAGCCGATGCATATGCGAGAACGTCTGACTCAATCACACTGACTCAGCAAAAATCTATTCATATAAACAGGTAGTCAGAATATGAGGAGAGAAGCAATAAGAGAAAAGCAAAGGCTTACCTCGATGGAGCCTTCGGAGAACAAGTCCACCTGAGCTAGCAGTGGGAGGATATCCATTTGCTGCATAATCTCCTTCCAGCGAGTCGCTAGTTGTCCATGTAGTAGGATAGAGCTAGCTGGGGTAGTGGGGTTGCGACGCAATCTCCACTTTAAAGGCATAGTAGCACGGAAATGGGAATGTCGAGATCGGGATGATCCAGGAGCGGTCCCGCTGGGGTCAGGTCAAGTAGAAGAAGACGGTCGGGGGAAAGAAGGCTCGGCCAGGGCGGCTGGTTTAGATTGCCACTCTGGATCGATCTCTTCTTTAAAGACCGAGGCCTTCCCTTGATCGGCTCCTGACCTGGCTTCTGGAGGAATGAGGGGGTCTCTCGGGATTTGTGGATCAGGAATGGAAGATGGAGATGACCGGGGGAATGAAGTCGTAGTATGGGCCTCGGCTACCAGGCAGGATCCAACCTGTCTGCGCCTTGGTCGACACAAAAGTGGTTTTTTGTCTGAGTCGGACCACTCCTCTGGAGTCCGGGAGCGACGAGCGGGAGGAGTAGGATGAGTCCGCCCATTAGGCTCTGGGACAAAGTGTGCATGAGGCTGCGCTTGAGAGGTGCCTGGTCGAGAGACAATAGTGGTAGCCACCCCAGGAGCGGTTGGAGTAGAATGCAGAAGACCTTGTCTACCCAAGATTATATGCCCTCAGCGATTTATTTTCAAAGCGCTTAGGGGGAGGGGGGAGGGTCAGTGACGATCGAGCGAGAGTGTCGACTGCAGCAATATGAAGGTTAGCACGACAAGAAAGAGCAAGTTAGGATGAAGGTAGTACTTACAAATGGAGTGCGACAACTCTGAAGGAATGAGACTCAGCCTAAATAAATACAGCACATCCTTCATTAACAATACGCTCAGATCGAAGCATCAGCCCTCTAGTTGCGATGATGCCTCTACAAAAGTAGGGTCTGAGTGGTAGTCTACTAGAGGAGGCGCCGAAGGAACAGATGACTGTCGTTCGGTAGGCCACTCCACAGTAGAGGAAAAATGGAGGAAAAAGTATTTATCTTTCCACTTCGTTTCTAAAGGGGTAAGGGTGCAAAAAAGTTAGTCTAGGTACGAGCCTAGAAGTGAAAAAGACTCTCACTATGGCGTCGGAGAGTGAAGAAATAATGAAATAGGCGAAGAGTCTAGTGAATATCACACAAGTCGCAAATGAGAACGAACCCGCATAGGATCCAAATAGAATTGGGTGTGAGTTGGCAAAGGGAAATGCGAAAGTAGCGATTCACATTGGAGAAGAAGGATGGATAGGAAAATGAAGACCGACCACAATCCGTTCTTTGAAAAAAGTTGCATAGCCCTGAGGTGGTCGGAAGAGTTGATGGATCTTGGAGGGTATGATGATGTGCATGGCTGTGGACACTTCATACACGAATCAGAGATCGTCTAGATCTACACCGCTAAAGGTTGACACTCCAGGAGCATACCTAGGTATGGGAGAATCCATGGAAAGGTCAAGGTCACAAATAGAAGGCCGGAAAGCAAAAGCATGGAAGGAAGGAGAGAAGGGAAGATGACTTCAGCTATTAACGAGAAGCCCAAATGAGAGAAGCAGACTATTTATAGTAGTCAAGGGAGATGCTTGGAAGAACGCCTCGACATCAATGCTAATCATGCAATCCATAGACGAGGTAGCTAGCGTCAGCCATAGGCGCAGAAGTAATGTTGGCCATTGGATCATCTTGGAATCTGATGTGGGAGTGGTCTTGTCAGAAAAAGGCGGATAAAAGGACAGATGGTAAAATTGGAGTGGAAGTCTGTATAACATCGAAAATAGGCGAAGCTACAGTGAACCTCACCCAAGCTGGCGGGATGACTCGAAAATCATTGTGGCTCATGACCGATCGAGTAGTTATACTACATAAACAGTTCGAGGAGAGGTAGTGGTCAGTAAGGATTAAGCACCCGATCAGGTGGAATGACCCTTGCAGAGGCCTGCCCTGGTGATAAGCCGACCAAGCATCCATAAAGGGGCTAGACACTTGACAAGTTACTTAGTCATATAAAGTAAAATGTCTTACGGTCTTGGGCGGACTCCCTTAGACATTCTAGCACCACATTTCACATTGATGACAAGTCCATCCACGTAACCCTCACACAACTTCCTAAAGAAATTTTAAGATTAAAGTCTTAAAGAAGATTGAAGATTTACATCATCACTCAAAATAAAGGTAGTTACAAGAGAACACAAATTATTCAAAGGCAGGGAAGGCTTCGTCAGGCAGTTTATTTAGGAGACGGGTTCGGTTCAGGAAGTTTTCAGGGGGAGTCGACCGTGTTAGTTGCTACTCGGAATGTCGTATCGATTCCCCTGTACAAAAATTTTGTACAAGTCCTGAACCTTTCCTAACAACCTATTGTGTTCTTTAGAAATTACATATGGAATTGCAAACAGAACTTTACATTATTGATTCCAAATTTAACTTATATGTTCTTAGAGGTTTAGACTTGGATCGCAAACGATATTTAACATTATTGATCCAAATCCACCCATGTTACAAATTCGATTAAATATTTATTTCAGAGATTGGCTCCCAGATCAAAATAGCGAGGCACTTGGCCTTCTTGGGTATGAGATCATCCACCACTGCCTCGACAAAGCCTTTCAAAGAAATTCAATATTTAATCTCCTTATAGTAACCCTAGGTTTCACCAAAAGAAACAATCGAATCACAAGATCGAAAAACAAAAGAAACACAAATTCGAATCACAAATCCGAAACCTAGAATCACTAGCTTCTTGTGTTTGGTATTTCAAGATCTAAACAAAAAGATAAACTAGTTATGATGCGGAAACTAATAACTAGTTATACATGTTATAGCTTATAGACCTCGCAATCTTCTATCGAATTCCTCTTCTTATCTCGGACGTCATGTGAGCGACGATCTACTGAGACGAGAATCCACCCAAGCTTCCTTCTTCTCCAAGCAAATTTCGGCCACCAACAATCTTCAAGTGATGAAGAATTTTCGGCCACCAACCAAGCTCCAAGGGATGCTAAGAAACAAAGCCTCCTATCTCTCTTTCTTCCTATAACAATATCCGGCCACCACCAAGCTCCTTGAGATGAGATGCCGCCGGCTACCAAGGAAGAAGAATGGGAGAAGATGAAGGATGAGAGGGTCAGCCACACCACCAAGGAATAGAAGAGAGGAATACTAGAGATTATGTTGTGAGGTGAGGCATCTCTACTCTCTCTTTTATAATCCTTGGTCTTGGCAAATAAGGAAAGTTTTAATTAAAACTTCCTTATCTTCCTTGCTAATAAAAAGAAAATTTAATAAAACTTCCTTTTATTCTTTTAATGGTCGGCCACCTTACCTCCTCCAAACAAGGAAAATTTTTAAAACAAAAATTAAAACTTCTTAATTTATTTCCGAAAATTTTTAAAATAAAAATTTCTCTTTAAAAAATTTCCTTCATGGTTGGTTATAAAAGGAAACTTTTATAAATTAAAATCTCTCTACATGTGGATGATTTCAAAAAGGAAAGTTTTCTCAAAATTAAAATCTTTCTTTTCAATCTACAAATAAGGAAAGATATCAAATCTTTCTTTTAATCTTTTGTCGAAAGCTATAAAAGGAAAGATTTATAACTTTTAAAACTTTCTTTTAAAATCATGAGGATGGTTACAAAAAAGGAAAGTTTTATCAAAAATTAAAATCTTCCTTTTAACTACAAATAAGGAAAGATATTAAACTTTTCTCTTTATCCTTTGTAGAAAGCTATAAAAGAAAGATTTAAATTTTAAACTCTCTTTTAAAACCATGGCTTCCACATAAGAAAAGATTTTAAAAATTAAAATCCTTTTATTGTGTTGTGGCCGGCCACCTAAGCTTGGGTTCAAGCTAGGGCCGGCCACCTCTTGAAACCAACTCACCTTGGTTTGGCCAGCCCTAGCTTGGGCTCCAAGCTAGGCTTGGCCGGCCACCTTAAGGTGGGTATAGGTGGGTATAATATTAAATAAGAGGCTACGACAAGGACCGAGAGGAGGAATTGATTTTGGTCTCCCGATGAACTTGAGCTTCCCGTGTTCGCTCCGAACACCCAACTCAAGTTCATCAATAATAACTCATTCCACTAAAGAGTTATTATTGAACTACCGCACCAATCCCAAATTACCATATGGGTTCCTTCTTATCATGAGTGTGTTAATCTCCTTGTGTTTAAAATATCGAATGCCCACTAATTAAATGAGTTACTGACAACTCATTTATTTAATATCTAATTCCAAGAGTAGTACCACTCAACCTTATTGTCATGTCGGACTAAGTCCACCTTCAGGGTTTAACATGACAATCCTTATGAGCTCCTCTTGGGGACATTATCAACCTAGATTACTAGGACACAGTTTCATTCTATAATCAACAACACACCATATAAATAATACCATTTCCCAACTTATCGGACCTATTGATTTATCGAACTAAATCGCACCCTTTGATAAATCAAAGAAATGAATATTAAGTATATGTGCTTGTTATTATATCATGATTAAGAGCACACACTTCCATAATAACAAAGGTCTTGTTCTTTTATTCAGTCAGTATAAAAAGAACTTACCTTAAATGATCCAGCTCAATACACTCTGAGTGTACTAGTGTAATTTTATAGTCAAGATAAACTAATACCAAATTACATTACGACTATTCCAATGGTTTATTCATATCCATCTTAGTCGTGAGCAACTGTTTATAATTATAAAAAACTGATAACATGATCTTCTGTGTGTGACACCACTCACCATGTTATCTACAATATAAATTAATTAAACAACTACACTTAGCTTATAAATGTAGATATTTGACCAATATGATTCTTATTTCTAAGTAAATATTTATATAAAAAGTTAGGCTTTTAGTATACATTCCAACAGACTGGAGTAGGCCTTTCTCTTGCAGCTGTAGCAAGGCCCCTGCGCCACCATAATAAAGCATTTGGTCGATGAGGTTGTCTATCTTAGATCCAAAATCTTTGGAGGCTAGGAAGGAGGTCTTGTGAGCTACTAGATGAGAGTTCTCACCCTCCTGGTAATCCTTTAGCTCTTCCCTAGCTTTGTTAGTATCGTCCCACACCTTGGCCACCTCCTATGAGCATCCACTGTCTCTGCCTTAGCCGCTGAAAGCTCTACCTACACAGATTTGAAAGCAGCTTGAGCTGCCTCCAACTATTTTTGAAGGGCGGCCTCCAGATCAGTGCTGGCAGACAGATATATCGTTTTAGCCACCAAGTCTATCTGCAAGGAGGCGTGTGCCTTTTTGAGATTCTACAGTTGGGAGGAGAGGCTAATAACCTTTGTGTCCTTCACCTCCAAGTCAGCCAAGATCTGAACTTGCGTCATGCCCTCGGACTTAAGCTTGGACTCACTGGTCTTCAGGGCAGTCTCCAGGGACCTCACCTTTTCGGACTCTACATGAGCTAGGTCCCTGGCAATTCAAGTTCGATCCTCTACCATTTGCAAGTGAGACTGAATTAGTCTCTCAGGGGTCGTCAGGTCAAAAGTGTGACCAGCAGTCATAGGGGACGCTATCTCTTGAATGCAAGCCCTCAGGAACTCATTCTCTCGGTGAAGACCGGCTACATACTAGGAGAGGCTCAGCCCCATGTTACAGGTTTGTAAACAGAGTGGGCAAGATTAGTAGTATTCCCAGGTCATTAAAGGAAAGTAGATAAAACTTATCGACACTAGTCGTTGGGAGAAATGGTCGGCCAAGTCCAGTTGGGGGCCTTCTAAAATTTAGTCGGCAGTGCTTTTCCATGAATCGATTAGGGCATCATGAAGTTGCAATTGACCGCAATTGGGAGAGGTGATAACGGAAGGGATGGAACCCGACACTTGCAGGGATGGTAGTTGAAATGAAGAAGTGAAGGTGTACCATCCTTTAAGACGCTCCTTGGGGCGAGAAGATGAAGCAAAAGCCAGAGGCGGTTGCTGGCTCAAGGACGGAGGAGAAGAAGACGTTGAAGTCCCGGGTGGGCCTTTATCTCAGGTGGTTGTCTGCTCCTGGGCGGGGACAAGAGCAGGAGAAGAGGCTGCAGCTTTTGACGAAAGTGGAGTGCTCACCCAAGTAGGAGTTTTGGCCTTGGAGGGCACCCACGACAAAGGCAGCCTCTGGGGTGAAGATCGAACTGATGGATTCACACCCTGTCTTTTGCGTTGAAGGCATAAGCACTGCTTGGGAGCTGGAGAGGGAGCCCTCTCACCAGTAGCTACCTCGCTAGGGAGTGATTCAGCTTCAGGGGCCTCAGGGTCTCTTGACTGTTGAAAAGAGGCCCCTGCTGAGGCGCTGGCCTGGGGGACCTCTTGGCCAACCATAATCTCTTTGCCTTGCTTCCGTAGGATCGCGCTGGGCATCGCGAAAGAGTCGAGGGCAAAGGCATGGAACATGATGACTTATGCAGATAAAGAAAAATACCTCAGTTAGTGGAGATATGCAAGGAAAGTTGAGTGATTTTACCAAAAGGTGCGCTCAGAAGCATCTAGATGGGGCTTAGCCCGAAAGTATATAACATGCTCTCCCATAGCAAAGAAGAAAGTTGTTGTTGGGATGTATACAAGCTTAGCTTTTGTATGAATATCTGTTTTTGAGATATTTTGAAATGAGAATCACTTTGGTCAAATGTCTGCATTTTATATTTATATATATGTCGTTGTAGTTGTCCATTTAATTTATATTGTAGATAACATGGTGTGTGGTGCCACACAGAAGATCATGTTATCAGTTACTTATAAATTATAAATAGTAGCTCACAACCAAGATGGATAGGGGCAAATCATTGGAACGATTGTAGTGTAATTTGATATTAGTTTGTTTTGACTATATAATTAAACTAGTACACTATGTGTGTATTGAGCAGGATCATTTGAGGTTGTTCGATTTATACTGACTATATAAAAGAACAGAACCTCTATTATTATGGATGTGCGTACTCTTAATCCCGATATAATAACAAACACATATACATAGTATTTATTTCTTTAACCTATCAATGGGTGAGATTTATTCGTTAAATCAATAGGCCCGATAAGTTGGGAGATAGTACCATTTTTATAGTGCGTTGTTGATTATAAAAGGAAACTGTGTCCTATTTATTTAGATTGATGATGCCCCCTTGAGGATTTCATAAGGATTATCATGTAAACCTTGCAGGTGGACTTAGTCTGACATAATAATAAAGTTGAGTGGTACTACTCTTGGAGTCAGATATTAATTAAATGAGTTGTCAGTAACTTATTTAATTAATGGGCATACGATATCTTAAACATAGGGAGATTAACACACTCATGATAAATAGGAGCTCATATTGTAATATGGGATTGGTGCGGTAGTTTAATAATGACTCTTTAGTGGTATGAGTTATTATTGATGAACTTGAGTTGAGTGTTCGGGTCGAACACAGAAAGCTCAAGTCCATCAGGAGGCCAAAACCAATTCCTCCTCTTGGTCCTTGTTGTAGCCTCTATATATATAAAGCCTCACATCCACCCAAGCCCTGCTTCTTACCCAAGCAAGGGGTCAGCCAAGCCTTGCTTGTTGCCCAAGAATAGGGTCGGCCAACTCTTGCTTGTTGCCCAAGCATAGGGTCAGCCAAGCCTTGCTTGGTGCCCAAGCAAGGGGTCGACCACAATAGGAATAAAAGGGAGATTTTATTTAAAATAGAATTTTGTTAAAATCTTTCCTTTTTAGCTGCCAGCAAAGATTATAAAAGAAGAGAGGGTGGTGCCCAAAAACTAACCTAAGAATCCTCTTCTATTCTCTTGTGGTCGGCACCCCTCCTCTCTTATTTTCCCCTTTCTTCTTTCCCTAGGGCCGGCGACATCTTTCCCTTCCTCTTCATTAGGGTCGACGCCCCTTTGGAGAAGAGTTTACTATGTGACTGGTTGCTTGGAGGAGAAGAAGAAGAGAAGGAGGCATCCTATTCTAGCATCTCTTGGTGGTCGAAAGATTGGAAACAAGAAGAAGGGGTCGGGTGGTTTTGTCTTGGTAGATCGTTGCACAAACGACGTCCAAGAGGAGGAGAGGAATACAGCAGAAGATCAAGAGGTCTTAGCATATGAGGAAAGGTACAACTAATTCTTATTCCGCAGCGCAATTAGTTTATTTTTTTCGTATGGATCTTGAACACCAACACAAGAGGCTGGCGATCTTGTGCTTTGATCAAGGTGCACTTTGATCAATCAAAAACTTGCTTGATTGATCAAACACATGTCTGATCGAGCATGTGGGTTGCTAGGAAAGGTTCCGTGCTCGTATAAATTTTTGTACAGGGGATTTACACAGAACAGAATTCCCAGTGCCAATAATTGGTATTAAAGCAGGTTTTCTGCCCCTGAGTATTTGATTTTTTATTAAATTATGCACTGTTCATATATAATTTAGGCAGGATAATAGTAGAATATGTAAAATAGATTAACTCTGTGGTTGCAGGCATCATAGTTCCAACTATTATGGTCTATTGTGTTTGTATGTGATTTGAACCCTCGGGCATGTCGAGAGTATTTTGTGTGTACATGATTGTAATTATTAAATACAGCCGGAGCTGTATTAGTTTATTTTACATTTTGTTCGATCTAGATTACATGTACATTCCTTCATGGAATATAGGATCGATAAATGTAATTTTTTTATTTCTTATTGTTACGGCTTGCTATGCGTGGTGCTACCTTGAGGACTGGAGGCGCGACGAAGAAGGAAGCAAGATAGACACGACAACATAAACCCTAGGGTCGGTGGCTAGCTTTTCTCCTCCTCACCTAGCTAGGGTTGATGGTGGCTAGAGTTGGTGGCATACAGAGGACAGCGATGAATGAGGCCATAATAGTAGGAAATTTATTTTCATATTGATTGCCTTTATATGCTGTGTTTGTGTGCTTGTGTGCATGTTAAAATTCCTCGATTTTAAATAACTAAGTGGGAGAGGAATTATTTAAATAAATTCCACAGTCTCCATTACTGGTTTGTAAGTGATGCATACAAACTTGCGTGTTGGCTTTAAGTGTTTTCCTCCATATCGGATGAGTTTGTTTGCGGATCACTAGATCAAACTTCCTCTATGGATGATTATAAGAAATTATTTAGGTTTGTGTGATCTTCTCCATCTGAAGAGGCACAATTCTAATTAATGGACTAAGTATCAAGTAATAGTATACACTTAGGCGCATTTAATAGTATCTTCCCCATCGGAGTCACTGCTATTATTTGTGTGACCGAAGACAAACCAACTATTAATTTTATTTGTCATAAAGTTAGGTTGACAAGATAATAAAATTAATGAGTAAAACCTTCTCTTACAAATGTTTGAATTAGTATATGATAATCATAATTTTGGCTATATTATCTTGATTCATAATGCAAGTTTTTAATGATTTTCTCATAGATTGAACTCATATCTACATCACATTTCATAATTGCATTTGATCTTGGACTTAATTACAAATTAGTTTATTATCATGGTATTTGATGCTAATATTTGATTATTATTTTGTAGGCATCAAAAGGGTCATGGACCCAATCAGATCAGACCACATTTGGGCTCAAATCTAGGGCTAATCAAGTCGATCAAGCCTTGGAGCGATTTGGACCGTCCATTGAAGATCAGAGAGATCTGAGTCATCTATCAAGGATCTGGTCCATCCAAGCTAAGAGGAAATACATCACAGCCATTGATGAAGACCCAGAAGCTTTTGATCTGGGTTTGAGAAGCTCTCACAGTTGATCAAGGCTCGAAGCAATCTGGACTGTCCGATCAGATTTGAGAAGGGTTTATATGCCGCGAGAAGCTACAGTACTCCCTGACCTCAGTTTCCTCGCGACAAAAGCACTGTTCATCATCTTCTTCCTGCTGACGCTCCCATCTCACATCCAAATCTGAGATTGAATTTCATCATCGGCGGCGAGCTTTGAACCGTTTGGCAACCAGTAATCAAGAAGAAAGGCACGATTTGAGGGGGTTCTCCATTTCGTGAACTTGATTCGGTGAAGTCCATCTTCGGCAGATTGAGGGCGTTCCCCGTTCTGTTGACGGTGATCTTCGGATGTTGGAGAATTCAGACATTGCGAGCTTGAAGAGGGTGTTCCCCACAAGCTATAAACAAGTTGGATCAGCTGGGAGTTTAGAATTTCACCGCCGTTTGCTTGCGGGTGTTCCCAATAGCGTCTTTGCTTCACAGCAGAGAGAAGGAGCTCGAATTAGGGTTTGAATGTGGAATGTTACTTACTTTTCCATATACATGCTCAGATCTGAAGATCTGATTCCTCTCCTTACCATTTCATTTTTGTTGAATTTTTTCTACAATTCCATTTCTGATTTCTTATTTACAACTCTGATTTCTTTAAATTTCTGCAATTCCAACCATGTTTAGCTACTAACTTAGTTTAGTAATCTATTACCTATTTTGAATTCATTATTTCAGTTAATACCAGCTAGTGTTAGATTTACTTCTTGAATGTTTGAGGAATTCTTGCTTAATGTATCAGATATTAGTGATTGAGAATGTTTTCAATGTTGAATGGTTACTTGAATTGTGTTCACCGTCTACCTTTGTTAAATTTTGTTGATTGTGATTTAGAATTGAAGACTTGGTGATTGAGTTGAGTATTAAATCTGATTGTGATGGTGAGTGGAATGTTATTTTCAGATTTTTGTAATTTTATTGAGCTATGGAGTTTAATGATTACTGAATTTGTGAATTGTAAAAATAGTGATTGTTAATTTGATTAAATGATGCATTAGAATCCGGATTTAATGTTTGTTTACTTGATGAGATGGAAGAGAATCTTGTTTAGATGAGGTTGACCTTTCTTTGATTTTATTCATGATTGTATTAGACAAGTTCAATTTATGATGTGAATTAAGTGGGAATGCCCTACGAACCTTGTTGATGTAAGAATTAAATTGGAATCAATTCTAGAATTAACTCACACACTAGTTAGCTATCCTTGGAAAAATATGACTTGAGACTCTTTACTACAGCACTTGTCTTTAGATTTAATGAGTTTCAATTTTAATTAATTTGGAGCGCCTAGTGACATGCGGAAAAGGTGACCTTTCAGTATACGCCCACACTATCATGGCATACGAAATTCACAGTGTTTTGAGGTGTTGGTGAATTTAAATTATATTGTTCGAGGAATCAATATTATTTTAAATTCTAAAGTTTTGACCAAATATTTTATTTTGTGATTCTTAGGATTTCAAAATGGCTTTCAATCCTCTTCCTGTTATTTTAAAAGAAAATAAACTTACTGGTCCCAATTATATTGATTGGAAACGAAACTTGGACATTGTCTTAACTGCTGAAGGATACAAGTTTGTACTTTTTGATGTATGTCCTAATGTGCCTGATAGTTATTCTAGTGAAGAGGAGATTGATAGACATAGGAAATTGGTCAAGGCAGATGAGATAGCGCGGTGTTACATTTTGGCTTCTATGTCAAATGTGTTGCAACATCAGCATCAGGTTATGCCTACTGCCTATGACATGATGTACAATCTCAAAGAACTCTTCGGACACCCGAATCAGGCTGTCAGGCAGAGGCTATGAGAAACCTGATGACAACCACCATGACTAAGGGGACACCCATGAGGGATCATATCCTCAAAATGATGGCTCACTTGAACGAGATACAAATCCTTGGAGCTGAAATCGATGGGGAAACCCAGGTTGATATCATTCTCCAAACGCTACCCAAGAGTTTTGAGCAGTTCCGCCTGAACTATAACATGAACAAAAGGACTTATTCGTTGGCGGAACTTCTGACAGAACTCCAAGCAACAGAAGGGATATTTCGTCAAAGTTCTCAAATTCACATTGCTGAAAACGTTTCTGCTTCTAAGCCGAAAGGCAGGAAGAAGAAAAGGAAACAAGTTGGTTCAACCACAAGCAGGTGTGAAGAAGCTGAAGGGCAAGTGCTTCATATGCAAGCAGTCTAGACATTAGAAGATGGACTGTCCTCGTAGAAAGGAGAACAATAAAGGTATATCTCATTCATTAGTTATTGAAACATGTTTAGCGGTGTTATCTACCAGTACCTGGTGTGTAGATACGGGAGCCACTGATCATGTCTGTAATTCATTACAGGTGAGATCACCGTTTACATGGGCAATGCTATGAAAGTGACGGCTGTTGCAGTGGGAGATGTTTATTTATCTTTTGATATGAATAAAACATTGATTTTGAGAAATTATCTTTACATACCATATTTTAGAAAGAACTTGATTTCAGTTTCTAAATTATTTATGGATGGATATTCAGTTTCTTTTGATGACAAAGTAGTTGTCAAGAAAAATAGGGAGGTTATCTGTTCTGGTACGTTGGTTGACAATTTGTACACTCTTAATCCAATAACTCACACGATGCAACAAATGAAAATTAATAACACATCTTCTAATTCTAATAAGAGAAAGAAGCCTTTGAAAATGAACCAAACATATCTTTGGCATCTAAGGCTAGGTCATATTAACTTGAGTAGGATTCAAAGGTTAATAGCCGACGGACCTTTGGGTTCATTGGCAGTGGAAAATTTTTCAACCTACAAATCTTGCTTGGAAGGAAAAATAACCAAGAGACCTTTTAAGACACAGGAGTATAAAGTCAAAGAAGTGTTGGAATTGGTTCATTATGATTTATGTGGACCTATGACTATCCAGACGAGAGATGGTTTCGAATATTTTATCTCTTTTATAGACGACTATTCAAGATATGGGTACATTTACTTGATGCGCCGCAAGTCTGAGTGCTTTGATAAGTTCAAAGAGTACAAGGCTGATGTGGAGAAACGTCATGGTAAAAGTATCAAGACACTACGGTCAGATCATGGTGAAGAGTGTAGGTCCCTTTGGAGGCCGGCAAGAGGGGAGGGGTGAATTGCCCTACAAAATAAAACAAAAACCCTTCTCGGATATTCAACTAACTTAAAAGAACTTGTAATTAAAAAAGCAGAGACTAATTAAAACAGAAAATAGACACAGAGGAATTACTTGGTTTGCAATCAGAGGATTGCTAATCCAAGGCAAAGAAAGCGCACTATCTGATTCTCCTCTGGGCGGAGTAGCCTCTTACAGCGTTGAACGTACAAGAAGAAAAGTAAAGCACACAGAAGTTGATTACAAGTTCGTCGTTCTGATTAATTGATTTGCTTCTGGACCAAGGCTATATTTATAGCCTTGGTCGGGGCGCCTGGAAGGGTTCCGGGCGCCCTGGGGGGATAAAACTTTATCCCCCAACGTTCAGATCGAGTACTTGATCTGTCCAACTCACCATTCGGCGCCCGAAGCCGGCCGAGGCCATCACGCCCGAATGGGTCCGGACCATCCGGGCGCCGGACAAAAGTCAACGGTTGACTTTTCGTCCGGTCGCTCTGCTTCGGTTCAGCTCGTCTCGGTCCAGATCTTCTGTTCCGGCTCCACTAGCTTGGGTGATCTTGGCCATCCGGAATAGGGCTCACCCGAACCCATGTTCCGGCCTTCTCCTCGAGCAGCCTTCCTTCCCGGTTTCTCGTCCCTCGAACGCCGCGCACGTTCTTCTCGTCCACCGGTGTACTCTTCCGCGGACACCTCGTCCCTCGGACGCACCGAGCCCGTCGGCTCTTTCCCGTGCCGTCCTTCTCGCTAGCCGCGTCTTCCGCTCGACTTCCTGTGTTCCTAAGTTCCTGCACACTTAGACACAAGGGTTAAACAACGCAGGACCTAACTTAACTTGGTTTGATCACATCAAAACACCTCGGGGTTCCAACAAAGAGTACCTCTTAGGAGAGTTTAGGAATTACTTATCAGAGGTTGAGATTCAATCCTAATTATCTGCACCTGGTATACCCCAACAGAATGGTGTGGCAGAACGAAGGAATAGGACTCTTATGGAAATGGTTAGATCAATAATGAGTTATTTAGAATTACTAAATTCATTTTGGGGATATGCTATGGAAACAGCGACGTACATTCTGAACTTGGTACCTTCTAAGTCAGTACCCTCTACTCCCACAGAATTATGGAATGAGCGTAAGCCTAGTCTAAGACATATTCAGATTTGGGGTAGTCCAGCACATGTGCTAAAGGGAGATGCTGATAAGTTGGAATCATGTACAGAAGTTCGCTTGTTTATAGGACATCCTAAAGGAACGAAAGGTGGTTTGTTTTATAGTCCCAAAGATCAGAAGGTCATTGTTAGCACCAATGCCCGATTTTTAGAAGAGGATTATGTAATGAATCACAAGCTCATGAGTAAAATTGTTCTTGAGGAAATAAGAGATGACACGTCTAGTTTAGTACCAACGGTACAAGATGAGATACCATAAGAAACTGCAACACATGTCACAAATGATGCACAATTACAGGTAGTGTCTCGTCGTAGTGGGAGGGTTGTTCAGCAACCTGATAGATTCATGTTTTTGGGAGAGTCTTCGGACTTGATTCCTGGTGAACATGAACCTGATCCCCGAACATATGACGAAGCACTTCAAGATAAAAATGCAGCATCTTGGCAAAAAGCAATGAATTCAGAAATAAAATCTATGTATTCTAACAAAGTCTGGGAGCTGGTAGAATCATCAAATGATGTAAAATCCATTGGATGTAAATAGATCTACAAAAGGAAAAGAGAGATAGACGGGAAGGTGGAAACCTTTAAAGCGAGGCTTGTTGTGAAGGGTATACTCAGAAAGAGGAAATTGATTATGAGGAAAATTTTTTGCCAGTAGCCTTGCTTAAGTCTATCTGGATACTCTTATCTATTGCCGCTCATATGGATTATGAGGTTTGACAAATGGATGTCAAGACAGCTTTCCTTAAGAGAAGTCTTGAAGAAAACATCCATATGAAGCAACCAGAAGGGTTTATTGCAAAGGGCAAAGAGCATCTTGTATGTAAGCTCAATCGGTCCATTTATGAATTGAAGCAAGTTTCAAGATCTTGGAACATCCGATTTAATGAAGTAATCCAGTCTTATGAATTCATTCAGTGTCCGGATGACTCTTGTGTATACAAGAAAAGTGACGGAAATGTGGTGATATTTCTTATACTATACGTAGATAACATTTTGTTAGTTGGCAACAATATCAAAGTGTTATCGGAAGTAAGGGTATGATTGTCCAAGCAATTCAATATGAAGGACTTGGGAGAATGTGTACATATTCTCGGGATCAAAGTAATAAGGGATCATAAGAAAAGAATGTTGTATTTATCCCAAGCTTCATATATCGATACAATCCTAGCTCATTTTAGCATGCAAGACTCCAAGAAAGGTTTTCTACCTTTTAGGCATGGAGTATCTTTATCTAAAGAGATGTCTCCGAAGACATCAAAAGAGATAGAAGAAATGAAGGCAGTTCCTTATGCTTCAGCTGTAAGAAGCATAATGTATGTTATGTTGTGCACGAGACTGGATATCCGTTTTGCCGTGGGTGTTGGAGTGTATACTAAAAGCCTAGCTTTTGTAAACATTTATTTTTGAAATAAAAGAATCGCATTGGTCAAATATCTATATTTATTTATTAAATGTAATTGTTCAATTAATTTATATAGTAGATAACATGGAGTGTGGTGTCACACTCAGAAGATCATGTTATCGTTTCTCTATAAATTATAAACTGTTTCTCACGACTAAGATGGAAAGGAACAAACCATCAGAATAGTCGTAGTGTAATTAAGTATTAGTTTATCTTGACTAATAAATTACACTAATACACTTTAAGTGTATTGCGTAGGACCATTTAGGTAAGTTCTTTTTGTACTAACTTAGTAAAAGAACTAGACCTTAGTTATTATGGAAGTGTGTGCTCTTAATCCTAATATAATAACAAGCACATATATTTAATATTTATTTCTTTGACTTATCAAAGGGTGAAGTCTAGCTCGATAAATCAATATGCCCGATAAGTTGGGAAATGATATTACTTATAGTGTGTGTTGTTGATTATAGAAAGAATCTGTGTCCTAGTTATCTAGGTTGAGAATGCCCCCAAGAGGAGCTCATAAGGATTGCCATGTTAAACCCTGCAGGTGGACTTAGTCCGACATGACAATGAAGTTGAGTGGTACTACTCTTGGAGCTAGATATTAATTAAGAGAGTTGTCAGTAACTTACTTAATTAGTGGGCATTTGTTATCTTAAACACAGAGAGACTAACACACTCATGATAAGAAGGAGCCCATAATGTAATTTGGGATTGGTGCAGTAGTACGATAATAACTCTATAGTGGAATGAGTTATTATCGATGAACTTGGGTTGTGTGTTCAGGGCGAACACGGGATACTCAAGCTCATCGGAAGGCCAAAACCAATTTCTCCTCTAGGTCCCTGTCGTAGCCTCATTATAGCCTCAAGTCCATCCAAATGTAAGGCTCTTCTTGGTGTCCAAGAAGGGGGCCGGACCATTGCTTGGTGACCAAGCAATGGCCAGCCACATCCTCTTGTAGGGGCCGGCCCTATTGCTTGGTGTCCAAACTTGTAGGGGTCGGTCAAGAATAATTAAAATAAGAGGGTTGTTTTGAATTTTTAAAATCTTGTCTTTGTAGAAAACTATAAGTTTTAAAAGAGAGATTTTAATTTTCAAAACTTTCCTTATTTGAATTAGGCCACATGTTTTAATAGAGAGTTTTAAAAGTTTTAAAACTTTCCTTTTTTTAACTATCCTCATGGTTTAAGAAAAAAAGGAAGATAAGTTTTAAAATAAAAATTTTCTATCATCATGTTAAAAAAGAAAATTTTATAAGAGAGTTTTTAAATTTTAAAACATGGTTTTAATTTTTAGAAACTTTCCTTTTTTAACTCCTACTTTAGGAAAGAGAGCTTGTAAATTTTATAAGAAGATTTCTTCTTGTAAATTTTTTTTAAAAAAAATATATTTCCTTTTCTCTTGATGAGGTGGCCGACCACCTTGCTTGGTGCCCAAGCAAGGGGCCGACCATATTTAAAAATAAAAAATCATCACATAAATTAATGATTGGTGATTGATTCAATTAAGAGGAAAGAAAAAGAAAAATTAAAAGGTAAGAGGAAAAACTCTTGGATGATTTTATTTTTTGTAAATTTTTTTTTCTTATTTTCCTTGGGCAAGTAATATAAAAGAAGGGGTGAGGGGGCTTCATGAGACACAACTCTTATTCCTTGGCTTGGAGACTCTCTTGGTGGCCGACCCCTCTCTCCCTCTCTTCTCCCTTTGCTCTCTTTTCTATTGTGGTGGTGGTGGCCGAATATTACAAGGAGGAGAAGCTCTTTTGGGTGGTGTTCATCTTGGAGGATCGTCGCCCACACAATGTCCAAGGCGAGGTGAGGAATACGGCAGAAGATCTCGAGGTCATTAGATTACAAAGAGAAGGTATAACTAGTAATTTTCTTCCGCATCATACTAGTTATTTTCTTTGTAAGAATTCTAAATACAAGAGGCAATTAGATCTAGTTTTTCGAAATAGTTTTTCGAGTTTGTGTTTTCTTCTTTTTCGAATTTGTGATTTGATTGTTCTTTTTGGTTAACCTAGAGTTATTTAAGGAAATTAAATATTGCCTTTCCTTAAAAGGCTTTGTCTAGGCGATGGTGGTTGCTCCCATATCCAAGAAGGTCATGTGCCTCACCATGCAGTCTTGGAAGCCAATTTTGGAAATATTTAATGAAATTAATAACTTAGGTAGATTTGAATCAATAGTGTTAAGTTCCGCTTGCGATTCAAATCTAAACCATTAAGAACAGATAAGTTAAATTTGGAATCAATGATGTTAAGTTCCGTCTGCGATTCCTAATTTAACTTCTAAAGAACACAATAGGTTATTTAAGGAAAGGTTTGACACTTGTACAAAAAATTTTGTACAGTGGAACCAGTACATTTTCCTAGGACTAACCAACAGTGGACATGGTTAGCATATAGCAAAGTAATCCAGGATAGGGACATTGGACTACCGTAAAACATATATTAAAGTACCTGAGAAGGACTAGAGATTATATGCTGGTTTACTAAGCAGATGATTTTCTCCCTGTGGGTTACACGGATTCTGACTTCCAATCAGATAGGGACAATAGAAAGTCTACATCAGGCTATGTGTTTACTTTAGGAGGTGGAATCATAGCATGGACGAGTGTTAAGAAGAAATGCGTTTCAGACTCAACCATGGAAGCTGAGTATGTGACAGTCTCTGAGGCAGCCAAAGAAGTTGTATGGCTCAGGAACTTTTTGATGGACTTAGATGTGATTCCTGGTTTGCCCAAAATCATCACAATTTATTGTGATAATAGCGGAGCAGTAGCAAACTCGAAGGAACCACGAGTCCATAAGGCGAGTAAACACATTGAGTGCAAGTACCACATGATACGAGACATCGTAAAGCAAGGAGAAGTTGTTGTCGCTAAGATTGCATCAGCAGATAACCTGGTAGATCCTTTCACTAAGGCCCTTCCGGCGAAAGCTTTTGATCGACATGTTGAGGGGATGAGAATTAGATGTATGGTAGGGCTTATGGCAGCATAGTCTTTTATTATAAGTGGGAGATTGTTATAGTGTATACTAAAAGTCTAGCTTTTTGTATAAACATTTATTTTGAAATAAGAATCACATTGGTCAAATGTCTATATTTATATGCCAAGTGTAGTTGTTCAATTAATTTATATTGAAGATAACATGATGTGTGGTGTCACACAGAAGATCATGTTATCAGTTCCTTATAAATTATAAATAATTGCTCACAACCAAGATGGAATGGGACAAACCATTGGAATGGTTGTAGTGTAATTTGGTATTAGTTTATCTTGACTATAAAATTACACTAGTACACTCTGAGTGTATTGAGCAGGACCATTTGAGGTTGTTCTTTTTATACTGACTGTTAAAAAGAACAAGACCTCTGTTATTATAAAAGTGTGTACTCTTAATCATGATATAATAACAAGTACACATACTTAATATTTATTTCTTTAATTTATCAAAGGGTGTGATTTAGTTCGTTAAATCAATATGCCCGATAAGTTGGGAAATGATATTATTTATATGGTGTGTTGTTGATTATAGAATGAAACTGTGTCCTAGTAATCTAGGTACGTTGATAATGTCCCCTTGAGGAGCTCATAAGGATTGTCATGTAAACCCTGCAGGTGGACTTAGTCCGACATGACGATAAGGTTGAGTGGTACTACTTTTGGAGCTAGATATTAATTAAGTGAGTTGTCAGTAACTCATTTAATTAGTGGATATTCAATATCATAAACACAAGGAGACTAACACACTCATAATAAGAAAGAGTCCATATTGTAATATGAGATTGGTGTGGTAGTGCAATAATAACTCTTTAGTGGAATGAGATATTATTGATGAACTTAAGTTGGGTGTTCGGGGCGAACACGGGAAGCTCAAGCTCATCGGGAGACCAAAACTAATTCCTCCTCTAGTTCCCTATTGTAGCCTCTTATATAAAGCCTTATATCCACCCAAAAGGCTAGCTTCTTAAAGCCCAAGCTAAGGTCGGCCAAGCCTTGCTTGGAGACCAAGCAAGGGGCTGGCCAAGCTAAGCTTGGAGCTCAAGCTAGGGTCGACCAAGCCTCGCTTGGTGCCCAAGCAAGGGGGTCAGCCACACACAAGAAGAAAAGGAAGTTTTATTTTTTGTAAAATCTTTCCTTTTATAGAGATCCATAAAAAGGATTTAAAAGGATGATTTTAATATAAAACTTTCCTTTTTGGATTAGTTACAAAAGGAAATAAAAGGAGTTTTATTTTGTTAAAAACTTTCCTTTTATAATGGTTTTAAAAGAATGTTTTAAATTTTAAAATATTTCCTTTTATAGCTTTCTACAAAGGAATAAAAGAGAGATTTGAAATCTTTCCTTATTTGTAGTTATCTATAATGTGAAAAAAAGATTTTAATTTTTGTTATGAAACTTCCCTTTTTGTAACCATGTTTTATTTTAAATCTTTTCTTTTATAGATATCCATAAAAGAATTTAAAAGAGAGAGATTTTAATTTATAAAACATTCCTTTTATAATTATTCACAAAAGGGATTTTAATAGAGATATTTTAATTTTATTTAAAATCTTTCCTTACTTGGAGCACAAGCTTGTGGCCGGCCATGTCATGGGAGAAAAGGAAGTTTTATTTTTTGTTATAAAACTTTCCTTTTTTGACAAGACCAAGGAATATAAAAGAAAAGGAGGGGGTGCCTCACCTCACAATATACATCTTCTATTCCTCTCTATTCTTCCTTGGTGGTCGACCCTTGTTCTTTCTCTTCTCTCCTTTTGTTTTCTCTCTTGGAGGCTGACGGCATCAATTGTGGGAGATCTCTTGGTGGCCGGTTGCTTGATGGAGAAGAAGAAGAAGAGAAGGAAACTCTCTTGTCTAGCATCCCTTGGAGGTTATTTGGTGGCCGGATCTTAGAAGACTTGGAAGAAGCTTGAGTGAATTTCATCTTGGAAGATCGTCGCCCACACGACGTCCAAGAGAATGAGAGGAATACAACAGAAGATCAAGAGGTTTATAAGCTATAAAATGTATAACTAGTTATTAGTTTCCGCATCATAACTAGTTCATCTTTTGTATAGATCTTGAAAAACCAAACACAAGAGGTTATCGGTTTTTAAGTTATCATTTTTGTTATCGATTCTATTTTTTGATTTCATGTTTCGATAATGTGTTTTTATTGAGGTCTCTATAGTTAAACCTAGTTTATTGTAAGAAGTTAAATATCCGATTTTTTTGTGAGGCTTTGTCTAGGAAGTGGTGGATGATCCCATACCCAAGAAGGCCTAGTGTCTCGCCATTTTTAACCTGGAAGCCGATCTTTGAAATAGATATTTGATAACTTCTGTAATATGGTTTAACTTAGAAAGACCACATCGGTTGAACTTGGAGTAAGAATGTTATGTTTCGTTCCCAATCCAAGTTTAACTTCTAAAGGGAAATTTCGATTAATAATATTAAGCATCGTTTGCAATCCAAATTTAACTTTAGTAGAGCACATGGGTAGCTAGGATAGTTCTATGCTTGTACAAATTTTTTGTACAGGGGAACTAGGATGGTATTCCGAGTAGCAACCAACAGCGGGAAGCGTTGATTAAAATTTGGCGTCTCATCCCAACCTTGGAATCATAGTAAGATTCAAATTTAACTGATGACTTATGTGATACGCTTCAGGATCGCAGGTGGATTGGAGTAACTCCACGAGCGCATCTCCTTCAATCCCCAACGACCTCTAGGTCGGGATTCCAGACTCTCGCCTCAGCGTGAGTTATAAGTGAGGTGCTCTCACAACCAACGACCTTTCAGTCGGGATTCCAGACTCTCTCCTCAGCATAAGTTATAAGTGAGCATGTTCTCATGACCAATGACCTTTCGGTCAGGATTCTAGACTCTCGCCTCAGCGCGAGTTATAAGTGAGCATGCTCTCACGAACAACGACCTCTCAGTCGAAATTCCAAACTCTCACCCAGCGCGAGTTATAAGTGAGCGTGCTCTCACGACCAATGACCTCTCAGTCGGGATTCCAGACTCTCGCCCCAGTGCGAGTTATAAGTGAGCATGCTCTTACGACCAACGACCTCTCGGTTATAATTCCAGACTCTCGCCCCAACGCGAGTTATAAGTGAGCATGCTCTTACGACCAACGACCTCTCAGTTAGAATTCCAAACTCTCTCTCCAGCGCGAGTTATAAGTGAGCATGCTCTCACGACCAACGACCTTTTGGTTGGGATTCCAGACTCTCGCCCCAGTGCGAGTTATAAGTGAGCATGCTCTCATGACCAACGACCTTTCGGTCGGGATTTCAGACTCTCTCCCCAGCGTGAGTTATAAGTGAGCATGCTCTCACGACCAACGACCTCTCAGTCGGGATTCCAGACTCTCGCCCTAGCGCGAGTTATAAGTGACCATGCTCTCACGACCAACGATCTCTCGATCGGGATTCCAGACTCTCGCCTCATCACGAGTTATAAGTAAGCATGCTCTCACGACCAAAGACCTCTCAGTTGGGATTCCAGACTCTCACCCCAGCGCGAGTTATAAGTGAAGATGCTCTCACGATCAACGGTCGCCCGATCAGCCTGCCAAATCATCACCTCAATTCAAGCATCAACAGCACCTAGCAAGCAAAGGTATTGCAGCCGTCAAGCAAAAGGTGAAAGGAAGCGACAAAGGGACTAGGGTTTAGTCAGTCGGACTTGGACCTCCTTCGACTAGACTTGGAGGGGAGACTTGTGATACGGCGTATAAGTAAGGGCCCCGCATAGACATGACAGTCAGAAGTCAAGGGGACGTGACAGTCAAAAGTCAAAGGGACGTGACAATCAAAAGTCAAGAGGACATTACAGTCAGAAGTCAAAGGGACGTGGCAGCCAATAGTTAGGAGGGGAAAGAAGGAGTTAGACCACTTGACGTCATCAACCGCATAATTCCCTGTCGGGTACAGACAGATCAGGGTCCCAGATTTGAGACATAAGGTGTAGCCGGGGGTAATGCCTGGCCTGCCCCGACTAGTCGGGTTTCCTCAGCTCGGTCCGCATAGTCAGGCCTGGTACTTTCAGTAAGACAACTCCCGGTCAGCCCTGTAGCGATCCAAACGGGGAAGATGGGGCCCTCACCATGCTTGTTCTTCTCATCAAGACTCGAGCCAGGTGGCACAGTTGAATGATCATCCCGAGTTGTCCGTAGCTAAACCAGGGCGAGACAGAAAACACTAGACAACAACAATGTCAGGGAATTGTAACCTCCTGTCAGGGAATAACTACTATACGTCAGGGAATATTCCTAGCTGCAAATGGAACCTTCTTTCAATCAATGGGAGGGCACCACGTGTCCTCCATCGCCCGACATGTCCTGATACCCGATATTCTCTAACATCAGTTAAACTCCAGAGGTACGCATTGTCATATAAAAAGGGAGGTCCTCTTCCTTAGCCAGGTATGCACACATTCGTACTCGTCTTCTACATTTTTTTTTCTTTCGTATACTGTTCTTATGGGAAAAAATTACCTGACTTGAATGTTGAAGGACCTGTATTATTCCCTTATTTCTAATCTTTTAACATTTTATATACTTATCTGAATATATGCAAAGTGCAAGTACCGTTAATTTTATGACCATTGTCCTTCAATCTCATGTAGAGATCCATTTTACTGGTTACATACACTAGATATATCCCTATCATTTCTCTATCAGTATTAATAATATCTCAATCGGTGTTACTCAAATTTCGAACCGAATCGGCCCTCGATACTGACATAATGAATCTTCTTCTTTTCCTCTGACGCGTGGACGTTGAGTTCAAGTCAAACCGTGTTACAAATTCTGTCGAAGAATTGATATGTATATCTGCTAGCCAGTAGATATGACTTAACTAATTTATTAATTTATATATTTATTTATTGTATACGTTACGTAACACATGCTTTTAGACTTTTCTACCATATCCCCTACGTACGTATGGAAAAAAAAAAGTCAAAATTTAATTTTTCATACAAATTTAAACGTGCACCAAAAGTTACATCAACTAGAATCTTATTTCATTCACCTCATTAAATACTTTTGAGCAAAAATAAATAACAGTCAATTAACTAATTGATATTCTAAATATCATCAAACATACATGATTATTCATCTTTAAACTTTTTAAGAATTGTGTGAAGTTTTAGACATAATTAATTACTAACTATTCATTTTCAAAATTTTCTTTCTTGAAATTATATATATGATCTATAAAAAAAAATTCCTCGTGCATACACATGCATGCATTGCTATCATATTCATCTTTCCAATGCAATATGCATCTACAAATTTAATGATCATTCAGCAAATTTACAAAAGAATTTGATGGTCATTTAGCAACACTTTAGTCAAAATGAAGAGGGAGATATAAATATAATAAGAGAAACACTATGAGAACAATTCAATCATATTGTCACGAATTTTAATTTTTTAGGATCGTCATTCACTTTTAACTAAAAATGTTTAATTGTCAATAGCCAATTGTAATAATTAATTATGTTCGTCCCAGTGCTTTCATCAATTCATACCAGAACTAATACAGAGAAGGTAAATTACAGACGACTACTAATATTTGGAATAATGACTAACACATAAGGGAAGTATTTAACTTAATTTTACCGAGATTTGAATCCTAGACCTTATGATAATAACACCTCATGTGCTAGTCACTAGATCATCCCGAGGAGATTGCAATAATCAACCATGATACATGTGCTGTATGCTCTCATGCATGATCAAATCCAAAAGAGAGCAAGGAAGATGATAACTATGATCCAATTAGAAAGAATCTATGATTAAATAAAATAAAAGGAAGATATATGAACTCAATAGTTAATATATAGGAAATTAATTGTTTGATTAAATTTTATCTCAATTTAATTGGTTGTGAACTTGCGATGCATAATTTACAACGAAGAACTTGTTTTGTGGCGTGACTATCATCAAATTATTTTTTTTTTATTGCAACAAAAAGATGATTACTACTATTACCTCGGTTATTCATCCAATACAGTGATCCGTCGTATGAAATGATCCGTAAGACGTAATGTATTTCGTATATGCTAAGAATAAATTATTATTATTATTATTATTATTATTATTATTATTAATCTTTCGTAAAAACGTGTAAAATAAGGAAGATTGAGACTGCAACATTATTTTAAAAGAAAAGACAATGTGTAATAATGATGAAAAAACGTATCTCCTCTACTGTCACGTCCATCAAATTAATAATATTAATTAAATATTTTTAATAGATATGAAAATTTTAGATCTAATCCTTATCTTTTTTATTCAAAATATTTTGATCCGATAAATAGTTCTCATCAAAATTATTAGTTAATGGACTTAAAAAAATAATAATTTAAAAATATATATACTCTTTTGATATAGATGTGATCTATTATTAAAATCTATATTTGCTAGTGCAGTCTGAAATTAAAATAGTTTTGTTTTCCTTCATGATCGTGTAAATGTAAGATTCAATTATTTATTAGTAAAATATATATATTAAATAAAAAGCACCGAAAATAAAGTTAAATAAGAAAACATCAAAACAAGTTATTTGGTAAAAAAACAATGGAGCATTTTATTTTTTCTTTTTGGTAATTATCAAAGTGACGTCTTTAAAATTTTTTTATAAAAGTCATCTCCTTTTAAAATGACAATTGTTATCATTTTAACTATGCATTAAATCCTAAATCAATCAATTATATAAAATTAATAAATTTGTCATATAGCATATACAGTTTCATGGACTTGTCATATTTATGCGGTTAGGTTGCACCCAGCTTAAAAACACATAGATTATGAATTTATAAAAAAAAAACAGATATGTTTTTAAGATAGAGTTTAAAAATAAAATGAGGACTTGGTGCAAAAATAAACAATATCATATGAGATAATAATGTTGAATAATTTCTTTAGAATAATTATATTATTTAATAATAGCCGACAAGTGGAAGGCTCTCGTAATGTGATGTGATAATTAAGAGGAAGGAAAAAACTATTTTGATTTTCTCATATTTTTATTTTACGGGTTATAACTAATAAGTGACATTTAAAATAGAATAATTATCTTTTATAAGATTAAAAATAAATACACAGGAGAAAATAAATACAAATAAAATAAAAGTCATTTGAAGTCAGCATGTGTGAGGGTGTTTGCAACAGTTCGAAACAAAAGCTGTTAATGTTCGGTCAATTTTCTTGTTTTCGTTTTTGAAAATGCAGTTTTCTAACCCTTCCAACTAATTAATTTTTAAAATGATCAATCTGATTCTTTAAAAAGAAAATTATATCTCCTTGTCAACATCCCAAATTTATTATTTCACCGACTAAAAACATCCTATAGTGGGGATGCTATTGTTTCAGTCCATTTAGAACTTAAATAGTACATTATTAAGTTCAATAAAATGTGATACATGATTTTATAATCTCTATCAACAGCAAAAATCCATTCAAGTAAACTGCATCCAATCGAGTCATTTTCTTGCAAACTGTCTCTTAAATCCTTTGTGTGTTTGACCCATTCACTCTTTCAATCTAATCGTGAACCACGTGCTCATTTGAGCCCTACAAATACTGCCTTGTAGCTCTAATCGAAACACCCTGCAGAAGAAGCAATCCAATCTCAGAGCAAAAGAAAAGAACTTAGTCATAATCATGGCTTCTGCAACTATGATTGTTGCTGGCAACAGATTGAAGCTTTCTTCTTCTACTTCCACATTCTACTCTGTTCCAAGGATCCTACATCCAAAATCTTCTCTCAGGCTCAGAGCTCAAGCATCAAGCATCGCTGAAACCTTCTCCGCCTTGAAAAGACAGGAAAAGGTAATCTATTTCCTTGTTATAAAAGGTAAAAATTGGGAACAACTTTTTAATACTTTAAATGGCGTTCAGGTTGCGTTTATTCCGTACATCACTGCTGGAGATCCTGATCTATCAACGACAGCAAAGGCTTTGAAGATGCTGAGCCGCTGTGGTGCTGATCTGATTGAGTTGGGGCTGCCATTCAGTGACCCTGTGCTGGATGGACCGGTCATTCAGGTTCTTAATTAATTAATTAATTAATTAATTAATCCTTTGAAAATTGATTCTTGAAACCTTTCATTGACTGAATGCTTTCTGTAGGCATCCCATAAGAGGGCGTTGGCTAACAAGACCAGTCCCAAGGCAGTCATCTCCATGTTGAAGGAGGTAATGCATGCAAAGCAGTACTGTCTCAGGAATTTCAGACAGACATTTCATTTTGCAGAGCTTTTAAACTGGCAATCCTTTTCAGGTCGTCCCACAGATCTCTTGCCCAATTGTGGTATTCTCCTACTACAATATGATATTAAGCTACAAGAGCGAATGGTTCTTGGCTGCACTGGAAGATGCTGGTGCACAAGGCATGATGTTTACTTTCACTGTTCTTCTTCTTTTTTCATGATGGTAAATGCACAGCACTCATTAAACAAGTGTTGTTGTTCTTCAGGGCTTATTGTGCCAGACCTTCCTTTCGAAGAGAGTGCCACTCTGAGGGAAGAAGCTCTTAAGAAAAACATTGATATGGTAGGTTCTCACGATCTCAAATTCATACTTCTTGAAACCGTGCTCAAGTTCTTAACTGCCCAAATCGTTTTCCTGATGTGCAAATTAAGGTTCTGCTCACCACACCTACCACTCCAAGGAAGAAAATGGAGGCCATTGCGGATGCTTCAGGAGGATTCCTGTACCTTGTAAGCTCGGCTGGAGTTACTGGTGCTCGTCCTACGGTGAACAGCCAAGTGCAGTATCTTCTCAGGGATATCAAAAGGGTAAGAGGACGAGGCCAATTACTCTCTATTATATATATATAAAGAAAAACTAAATTGATAGTTCAAACTTTGTCACTGCAGGCATCCGAGAAGCCTGTTGCAGTAGGGTTTGGAGTATCAAAACCACAGCACGTCCGACAGGTCAGGGACTCGAATGCATTATTGGGCTGGATGATAAGTTCTCGTCCATCGTTGACACTGATGGCATGGATTTTGCAGATCTGTTCGTGGGGAGCCGACGGAGTGATCGTTGGCAGCGCAATCGTTAGACTGTTGGGCGAAGCCGAGTTTGCAGAGGAAGGATTAAGGCAGATGAAATCCTTCGTGGAGTGTCTAACAGCTGCGCTTCCTTCAAGAAACCCTGCGCTGGAAAAGAGCACAACTCCGAACTTCTTCCGAGAGGATGAGTTTTGGGGGAGGAGAGCTGCGCCTCAACCAAAGTCAACCGTACTAGTGCACCGACGGCGTTGACTTAGTTAAAACAGTTGGAAAATGGATTTTGTTGATAAATAAATTAAATAAAAATAGAGAGGACTATTTATGAAAAGACTGTCATTAATTAATTTTCTAAATTTATAGAAAATCAATGTCTAATGAAAAATTAATTTGATATAATCAGATTCATATATGAGTTGGATTGAAATTTTATGAACGCTCATTCAAATATAGAGAATTATTGAGAGGTATGAAATTATAATTAATTTTATTAATTGAAAAATTGATTGATTTAAAAATTAATCATGATTCTAATATTAATTAATTAATATTTATAATAAATTAAGTAAATAATTAATCAGATTAATCATTTGAATTAATGATAATGGATAAGGTTTAAGTGAAAAAGATACAAAAATGCATCCCATGTCTTTTCATCTCTTAATCAGATTAATATTTCTGATGCTCTGGAGGCTTGACCAGGAAATGTTCTGGAGGCCTGACTAGTACTTGATATGGGTACATGACTATGAATTGATCTGGAGATCTGACCAGGACTTGATCTGGAAGCTCAACTAAGAATTGTTCTGGAAGCTTAATCGGAAGATCGTTGATGATACTCCCATCTGAGATTAATAGCGATACTTTGGTCCGAGCCCAGTGGCTATATTCCGGTCTGAGACCGGTGACGATAGCTCGACCCCGAAAAAGGGGGAAGATAAGCCATGAAGTCCATAGAAGCGGAGCCCGTAGCAATATAAGAGGGCAGAGTCTTTATCATACCTGATTACGAAGTGGTGTCAACCGGCTAAGGATCTGACTGGATCCCTTGACTCCCAAATGCCCATGAAGTCGGTGAGCGAAATAGTGTCGATCCCCTACCCCCCAAATGTCAGTGGAGTCAGGGAGAAAAATAATCTGAGTCATGACCGTCAAAGGGAGTGAAGCCCATAGTCATATAAGGGAGCAGAGTCCGTAGCAATAGAAGGAAGCAGAGCACCGCGGTGAAGGGAGCAAAGCCTGTAGACATAAAAGGATGCAAAACAGGTGGAGAATACAAAGCATATAGTAATAATAGAGTGAAGCGCCCATAGCAGTAAAAGGATGCAGAACCTCATGGTGAAGGGTGCAGAGCCTGTAGCAGTAAGAGGATGCAGAGTCACATGGTAAAGGGTGCAGAGCCTATAGCAGTAAGAGGATGCAGAGCCTCATGACGAAGGGTGCAGAGCCTATAACACATCTGATTGGGGAGCTGGGGCCCTTGGTCCCTGATTGGAGAGTAAGTCCCCTAGTCTTCCGCACTGCAGCACTGGTCTGCTGCTCTGCCCTGCCGCTCTGGTCTGCTGCTCTGCAGACCTGCCTTGGTCTTCCGATCTGCAGACTTAGTCTTTCGCTCTACAGACTTAGTCTTCCGCTCTGGTCTGCCGCTCTGCAGACCTTCTCTACAGCTCTGCAGACCTGCCTTGTCGCTCAGCTCTGCTGCGTTACAGAAACCAGCCTCTGCTAGCAGCCTGAGATTATCTGCTCAGGTCATTTCGACTGTAAGTTGAATTTAAATTCTGTGTAAATTTTAAATTCAACTAAGTACCCATAAATCTCCGGCATTAGAATGTTTGTGTCTAACAATCTTGAAACAGATTAGATTCTGTTGAGATGGCCACGAAACAGAATGTTGAGGTGCAACAGACTCAACAAGTGCATGCCCTCTCCGCCCTGATTGGAACTGTGTCAATCAGTCATGGGGAAAAGCCAGAGAAGTTCAATGGACTGAACTTCAAGAGGTGGCAGCAGAAGATGCTCTTCTACCTGACCACGCTCAATCTGGCTCAGTTCTTGAACGAGGACCCTCCCAAGCGAGCTGAGGATGCTGATGCGCAAACCATCAGTACAGTGGAGGCATGGACTCATTCTGAGTTCCTTTGCCGAAACTACATCCTCAACTGCCTTGTCGACTCGCTGTACGCTGTGTATAGCATGAAGAGAATGGCTAAGGAGTTGTGGGAGTCCCTGGACAAGAAATACAAGACGGAGGATGCAGGGGCAAAGAAGTTCATCGTGGGTCGATTCCTGGACTACAAGATGGTTGCCTCCAAGACGGTGATTAGCCAAGTCCATGAGCTTCAGGTGATCTTGCACGAGATCTACTCAGAAGGGATGGTTCTGAGTGAAACCTTCCAGGTGGCTGCTATCATTGAGAAGCTGCCTCCAGGCTGGAAGGACTTCAAGAACTTCCTGAAGCACAAGCGGAAGGAGATGAATGTGGAGGAACTCATTGTTCGACTTCGCATCGAAGAAGACAACAAGAGTTCAGAGAGGAAACTGTTCTCTCCGGCTACTGTGAAAGCCAACGTGATCGAGCACGGTCAAAGCTCGAAATGGAAGAACCCCAATTCTTCCAAGATGGGACCCAAAGGAGGCATCAGCAAGAAGAAGTTCTCTGCGAAGTGCTTCAACTGTGACAAAGTGGGTCACAAATCTTCGGAGTGCAGAAAGCCAAAGAAGAAGCAAGAGGCCAACCTGAACGAGGGACCAGAAATGGATAACTTCTGCGCTGTGGTCTCTGAGTTGAACCTGATTGGTTCAAACCCGCGACAATGGTGGATCGATACTGGAGCCACCAGACATGTGTGTTACAACAAGGAGCTGCTCCACAACTTCGAGGAAGTCACTGGAGACAAACTGTTCATGGGGAACTCAGTAATCTCGGACATCGTGGGCCAAGGAAAAGTGGTGCTGAAGATGACCTCGGGCAAGGATCTCACTCTGAATAATGTGCTGTATGTTCCGGAGATTTGAAAGAATCTAGTGTCCAGATCACTATTAAGCAAGCATGGATTTCGCATTGTCTTTGAGTCGGACAGAGTTGTATTGTCCAAGAATGAAGTGTTTGTAGGAAGGGGCTATGTATCTAATGGGTTGTTTAAACTCAATGTAATGGCGATTAAGCCTAAGATAAATAAAACTGAAAGCTCTTCCACTTATATGGTTGAGTCTTCATGTTTGTGGCATGGTAGACTAGGACATGTTAACTACGATGTATTGCGTAGATTAATTAATATGCAAAGCATACCTACATTCCACCTTGGCCCAAAACACAAGTGTGAGATTTGTGTTGAAGCGAAAATGACAAGGTCATCCTTTTAACATATTGAAAGAAGTAATTGTTAGAGTATATACTAAAAGTCTAGCTTTTGTATAAACATTTATTTAGAAATAAGAATCACATTGGTCAAGTGTCTACATTTATATATACTGAGTGTAGTCGTTCAATTAATTTATATTGTAGATAACACGGTGTGTGGTGTCACACACAGGAGATTGTGTTATCAGTTCTTTATAAATTATAAACAGTAGTTCACGACTAAGATGGAAAGGAACAAACCATTAGAATAGTCGTACTGTAATTAGGTATTAGTTTATCTTGACTAAAAAATTACACTAGTACACTCTAAGTGTATTGAGCAGGACCATTTAAGGAAAGTTCTTTTTATACTGACTTAATAAAAGAACAAATCCTTAGTTATTATGGAAGTGTGTGCTCTTAATCCTAATATAATAACAAACACATATATTTAATATTTATTTCTTTAATTTATCAAAGGGTGAGATTTAGCTTGATAAATCAATAAGCCCGATAAGTTGGGAAATGATATTACTTATAGTGTGTGTTGTTGATTATAGAAGGAAATTGTGTCCTAGTAATCTAGGTTGAGAATGTCCCCAAGAGTAGCTATAATGTTTGTCATGTTAAACCCTGCAGGTGGACTTAGTCCGACATGACGATGAGGTTGAGTGGTACTACTCTTGGACTAAGATATTAATTAAGTGAGTTGTCGGTAACTCATTTAATTAGTGGGCATTCGACATCTTAAACGCAGGGAGACTAACACACTCATAATAAGAAGGAGCCCAAAATGTAATTTGGGATTGGTGCGGTAGTTCAATAATAATTCTTTAGTGGTATGAATTATTATTGATGAAGTTAAGTTGTGTGTTCGGGGCGAACACGGGAAGCTTAATTTCATCGGGAGACCAAAACCAATTCCTCCTCTCGGTCCCTATCATAGCCTCTTGTATATAGAGAATTATACCCACCAATACCCACCTTTCTACCCAACCCATGGGGGTCGGCTAAGCTAGCTTGGAACCCAAGCTAGGGCCGGCCAAGACCAAGTGGTTGAGCCAAGTTGGTGGCCGGCCAATGCTTGGAATCCAAGCATGATGTGGCCGGCCACATCACATTAAAAAAGATTTTATTTATAAATTTTTCTTATGTGGATTCCATGGTTTTAAAAGAGATTTTAAAATTTAAATCTTTCCTTTTATATCTTTCTACAAAAGATTAAGAAAAGATTTGAAATCTTTCCTTATTTGTAGATTGAAAGGTAGATTTTAATTTTGAGAAAACTTTCCTTTTTTAACCATGTTCATGATTTAAAAGAGAGTTTAAAAATTAAATATTCTCTTTTATAAGTTTATAGAAAAAATTAAGAAAAGATTTGATATCTTTCCTTATTTGTAGATTGAAAGGAGATTTTAATTTTTAGAGATAACCTTCCTTTTTGGAAATCATCCACATATTTAAAAGAAAGATTTTAATTTATAAAATTTCCTTTTTACAAACCACCATGAAGGGAAAAATTATTGAGAAATTTTTTATAAATTTCCAGAAACAAATTAGGAAGTTTTAATTCTTGTAAATAAAAACTTTCCTTGATGGAAAATTAGAGGTGGCAGGCCATTACAATTGAGAAGAGGAAATTATTTTTAATTAGATAAATTTTTCTTTTCATGGCAAAAGAATTAAGGAAGTTTTTATTTAAATTTCCTTATATACCAAGACCAAGGATTATAAAAGAGGGGTAGAGGTGCCTTCATGAGAACAACTCTATTCTATTTCTTCCTCTCTTTTCCTCCTTGGTGTGGCCGGCCCTAGAGGTTCTCCCTCTCCTCTTCTCTTCTTCTTTAGTGGTCGGTTTCATCTTTCTCTTGGAGCTTTTGATGGTGGCTGGTTCTAGCTAGGAGAAGAAGGAAAGAAAGGAGGCTTTGTTTCTTGTATCCCTTGGAGCTTGGTGGTGGTAGCCAAAATTCTACATCCTTGGAGGATTCTTGTTTTGGTCGAAAATTACAAGGAGGAAGGAGAAGGGCTTGGGTGGTTTTCATCTCGGAAGATCGTTGCCCACACAACGTACGAGATTAGAAGAGGAATACGGTAGAAGATCAAGAGGTTATTTGCTTACAAAGAAAGGTATAACTAGTAATTATTTTCCGCATCATACTAGTTTTCTTTGTATAGTTATTTTTGGAAATACCAAACACAAGAGGCATATGATTCTAGAATTTCAAATTTGTTTCGAATTTGCATTTTTTTTGTTTTTCAAATTTGTGATTCGATTGTTCTTTTTGGTTAAACCTAATGTTATTTTAGAAAATTAAATATTTAATTTCGTTAAGAGGTTTTGTCGAGGTAGTGGTGGATGCTCCCATACCCAAGAAGGCCATGTGCATCGCCATGTTTGTCCTGGGAACCAATTTTCGAAATAGATATTTAATTGAATTTGTAACTTAGGTTGATTCGAATCAATAGTGTTAAGTTTCGCTTGCGATCCAAGTCTAAACCATTAAGTACAAATAAGTTAAATTTCGAATCAATAATGTTAAGTTCCGTTTGCAATTCCTAATTTAATTTCTAAAGAACACAATAGGTTGTTTTGGAAAGGTTCGACACTTGTACAAAATTTTTGTACAGTGGAGCCGGTACAATCTTCCTAGGACCAACCAACAGTAATGAACCACTTGACCTAATCCACACTGATGTGTGCGACCTAAAAGGTACACCAACACGTGGTGATAATAAATACTTCATCACTTTTGTAGATGATAACACAAAATATTGTTATGTGTATCTTCTCAAAAGTAAGGATGAAGCTATAGAGAAATTTGCTCTCTATAAGAATGAGGTTGAAAACCAATTTAATAGGAAAATTAAGGTGGTTCGAAGTGACCGAGGTGGTGAATATGTGTCACTGTTCGCTGAGTTGTGTGTTGAACATTGGATCAGACACGAAACAACAACTCCTTATACTCCTCAGCAAAATGGAGTTGCTGAGCGAAAGAATCGAACTCTAAAGGAGATAATGAATGCTCTTCTATTGAGCTCTGGATTGCCAGAGTCCATGTGGGGGGTGTTAGAATGTATACTAAAAGCCTAGCTTTTGGTATAAACATTTATCTAGAAATAAGAATCACATTGGTCAAATGTCTACATTTATGATAAATGTAGTTGCTCAATTAATTTATATTGTAGATAACATGGTGTGTGGTGTCACACACAGAAGATCATGTTATCGGTTCCTTATAAATTATAAACAGTAGCTCACGACCAAGATGGAAAAGAACAAACCATTGGAAGGTCGTAGTGTAATTAGGTGTTAGTTTATCTTAACTATATAATTACACTAGTACACTTAGAGTGTATTGAGTAGGACCATTTGAGGTCGTTCCTTTTATACTGACTTTATGAAGGAACAAAGACCTCAGTTATTATGGAAGTGTGTGCTCTTAATCCTAATATAATAACAATCACATATATTTGATATTTATTTCTTTAATTTATCAATGGGTGAGATTTAGTTCGATAAATCAATAAGCCCGATAAGTTGGGAAATGATATCACTTATAGTGTGTGTTGTTGATTATAGAAGGAAACTGTGTCCTAGTGATCTAGGTTGAGAATGTCCCCAAGAGGAGCTCATAAGGATTGTCATGTTAAACCCTGCAGGTGGACTTAGTCCGACATAACGATGAAGTTGAGTGGTACTACTCTTGGAGCTAGATATTAATTAAGTGAGTTGTCATTAACTTACTTAATTAGTGGACATTTGTTATCTTAAACACAGGGAGACTAACACACTCATAATAAGAAGGAGCCCAAAATGTAATTTGGGATTAGTGCGGTAGTTCAATAATAGTTCTCTAGTGGAATGAATTATTATTGATAAAATTAAGTTGTGTGTTGGGGGCGAACACGGGATGCTTAATTTTATCGGGAGACCAAAACCAATTCCTCCTCTCGGTCCCTATCGTAGCCTCTTAATTATAGAGTACTATACCCATCTATACCCACCTTCTTACCCATCCCATAGGGGTCGGCCAAGCTAGCTTGGAGACTAAGCTAGGGCCGACCAAAGTTTGGTTCATGGGTGCTTCAAGGTGGCCGGCCCTAGCTTGGGTTCAAGCTTGGTGTGGCCGGCCCAAATTAAAATAAAAGGATTTTTATTTTTTAAAATTTTTCTTATGTGGATAACATTATTTAAAAGAGAGTTTAAAAATTTAAATCTTTCCTTTTATAAGATTCTACAAAAGATTAAGAGAAGAGTTAAATCTCTTTCCTTATTTGTAAATTAAAAGGTTGATTATAATTTTGGTAAAAACTTTCCTATTAATCATGTTTATTATTTAAAAGAAAGTTTAAAAATTAAAAATTCACTTTTATTAGTTTATACAAAAGATTAAGAAAAGATTTAATATCTTTCCTTATTTATAGATTAAAAGAGATTTTAATTTTTAGAGATAACTTTCTTTTTATCCACATGTTAAAAGAAAGATTTTAATTTATAAAATTTCCTTTTTATTAACCAATCATGAAGGGAAAAATTATTGGAGAAATTTTTTAAAAATTTCCGGAAGCAAATAAGGAAGTTTTAATTTGTGTTTAAAATTTTATTTGCTTGGAAATTTTATGGTGTGGCCGGCCATTGTAAATTGAAAAGAAAAATTGTTTTTAATTAAATAAAATTTCCTTTTCAATGGAAAAAGAATTAAGGAAGTTTTTATTAAATTTTCCTTATTTGCCAAGACCAAGGATTATAAAAGAGGGGATAGAGAAGGCTTCATTGCGAACAACTCTATTCTATTTTCTCCCTCTTTTTCTTCCTTGGTGTGGCCGGCCATCCTCTCCTCCTTTCTCCTCTTTGATGGTCGAACCTCATCCTTCTTGTGGAGATTCATATGGTGGCCGGATCAAGTTTAGAGAAGAAGAAGAAGAAGGAGAGAAAGAAAGTTTTGTTTCTAGCATCCCTTGGAGTATGGTGGTGGTGGCCGAACCTCTTCATCCTAGGAGAAGTTTTGATGGCCGAAACTTGTAAGGAAGAAGAAGGTGCTTGGTGGTTCTCATCTCAGAAGATCGTTGCCCACACAACGTCGGAGGTTAGAAGAGGAATACGGTAGAAGATCAAGAGGTATTTCTAAAAGGTATAACTAGTATTTTTCCTTTCCGCATCATACTAGTTATTTTTGGAAATAATACCAAATATAAGAGGCATGCGATTCTAGTATTTCGAATTTATTTTCGATGTTGTGTTCTTTTATTTTTTTTCTTTTCCTTGTGATTTGATTGTTCTTTTCGGTTGACTTAAAGTTATTTAAGGAAATTAAATATTAACTTTCCTTAAAAGGCTTTGTCTAGTCGGTGGTGGTTGTTCCCATATCCAAGAAGGTCATGTGCCTCGCCACGTCAGTACTGGAAGCCAATTTTAGAAACTAATATTTAATGAAATTAATAACTTAGGTGATTTAGATCGAACGTGTTAAGTTCCGCAGGAGATCCGAGTCTAAACCTAAAAGAACAAATAGATTAAACTTTGGATCAAACGTGTTAAGTTCCGCAGGCGATCCAAGTTTAATTTAAAAGAACACATGGTAGCTAGGAAAAGGTTCAGACCTTTGTACAAAATTTTTGTACAGTAGAACCATCAGGTTTTCCGAGTAGCAACCAACAATTGGTATCAGAGCTAGGGTTTTGCCTCTGTGTATTTGGTATTAGTTTAATTATGCACATGTCATACATAATTTAGGCAGGTTAATAGTAGGATGTGCTAACTTTGTGGATGCAGGATCCAACTATTATGGCTTATAGTTATTATGTGTGTGATTGGACCCTTGAACATGTCAAGGGCATTTTATTGTGTGTGCATGATTGTATTATAAAATACAGCAAGAGCTGTATTTAGTTTTATTAGGATTTTATTTTTGATCTAGTTACATGTACATTCCTTTTATGGAATATAGGATCGATGGATGTAAATTTTATTTTATGTTCGATCTAGTTTACATGTACATTCCTTCGAGGAATATAGGATCGAAAAATGTAAAATTCTATTTATGTCGCGGATCGAATCTTGCAAGGCGTGGAACCTTTTGAGGATCAGAGGCGCAGCGGAACAAGGAGCAAGATGGATGCGACAACTAGACCCGGTGGCGGTGGCCAAAGATGGCAGCAACTAAGGTTGGCGACACACGGAGGACAACAATAGATAAAAGTCATAATAGTTGAAAATTAGTTTTTCTATTTATTGCTTTTTATGCTGTGTTGTGTGTGTTTGTTAGTATGCATGCTAAGTAGGCTAGCATAGTCAAAATTCCTCACTTTAAATAATTAAGTGGGAGAGGGATTTATTTTTAAATAAATTCCATGGTCTCCATTACTGGTTTATAAGTGATGCAACGAGCTTGCGCGTTGGCTCTGAGTGCCTTCCTCCATATCGGATGAGCTTGTTTGCGGATCACTAGCTTAAACTTCCATTTTGGATGACTATAGGAAGTTAATTAAGAGCGTGTGATCTTCCCCATCGGAAGGGACACAATCTTATTAACGGACTTAGTGTCAAGTAATGGTATACACTTAGGCACGTCTAATAGTATCCTCCCCATCGGAGTCACTGCTATTATTTGTGTGACCGAAGAAAACCAACTATTGATTTGTCAAATAAATAAGTTGACAAGATAATAAAATTAAAAAGCCCTCTTACAAATGTTTGATTTTGTATACGTCCACACTATCGTGGCATACAAAATTCACGGTGTTTGAGGTAATTTTATTTGTCATAAAGATTTATTGACAAGATAATTAATGGGTAAACCCCTCCTCTTATAAATGTTTAATTTTGTATACGTCCACACTATCGTGGCATGCAAAATTCACGGTGTTTGAGGTGTTGGAGAATTTAAATAATATTGTTTGAGGAATCAATGTTATTTTAAATTCAAAAGTTTTGACCAAATATTTGATCAAAGAAAGATCAACTATTAATTTTATTCGTCATAAAGTAAAGTTGACGAGATAATAAAATTAATGGATAAAATCTCTTCTTTGATTTTGTATACGTCCACACTATCGTGGCATACAAAATTCATGGGGATTTTAAGGAATTGATCTTGACCAAATATTTTTGTGATTCTTAGGATTTAAAATGTTTGTCAATTCCCTAGCTGTTATACTATAGAAAAGACTTAGTAGTCCCGATTGTAAAAATTGGAAATAGGACTTGGACATTAAGGTAGTCTGTCTTTTTAGAACTAAAGAACAATATAGGCGTATTCATTAGTTGAAACATGTTTAGTGGTGTTATCTACCAGAACCTGGAGTGTAGATACAGATACCATTAATCATGTTCGCAATTCATTGCAGGGTTCCAGGAAACCCGACAACTAAATGAAAATAAAAACACCGTCCACATGAGCACTGCTGTAAAAGTTATAACACATCTTCTAACTTTAAGAGAAAGCAACCTTTGGAAATGAACCAATTATATCTTTGGCATCTAAGGCTAGGTTATATTAACTTGAGTAGGATTCATTGGTAGCTGATGAACTTTTGGGTTCATTGGTAGTGGAAATCTTTCCAACCTGCGAGTCTTACTTGGAAGGAAAAATAACCAAGAAGCTTTTAAGTCTAAGGGGTATGGAGCCAAAGATATGTTGGAATTGTTTCATTCTGATTTGTGTGATCCTATGACTATCCAGACAAGAGGTAGTATCAAATATTTCATCTATTTTATAGACAACTATTCAAGATACAAATACATTTACTTAATGTGCCGCAAGACTAAGTGCTTTGATTAGTTCAAAGAGTACAAGGTTGATGCGGAGAAACGTCAAAGTAAAAGTATCAAGATACTACGGTGAGATCGTAGTGGCAAGTACCTCTTGGGAGAATTTAGGAGTCACTTATCAGAAGTAGGGATTCAATCCCAACTAACTGCACCTGGTACACCCCAACAGAATGGTGTAGAAAAAGGAAGGTATAGAACTCTTATGGAAATAAGTAGATTGATGATGAGTTATTACCAAATTCATTTTAAGGATATACTCTGGAAACGGAAGTGAATATAGTACCTTCCAAAGTCAGAACTCTCTACTCATATAGAATTGCTGAATAAGCGTAAGACTATTTTGAAGCATATTCGGATTCGGGTAGTCTAGCACATATGCTGAAGAGAGATAATGATAAGTTGGACAGGAATTCACTTGTTTGTGGGTTATCCTAGAGAAATGAAAGTAGGATTATAGTCTTAAAAATCAGAAGGTCATTGTTAGCATCAATGACCGATTTTTAGAAAAGGACTATGTAATAAATCACGTGCCCATAAGTAAATTTGTTCTTAAGGAAATAATAAAGGACATGTCTAACCTAGTACCAACTGTACAAGATGAAATATCACAAGAAACTGCAACACGTATCACAAATGATACACAATTACAGAAAGTGTCTACAGTGGGAGTGTTGTTAGGAAACCTAAAAGATTCATGTTTTGGGAGAGTTTTTGGACTCGATCCCTGGAGGACATGAACCTGATCTCGGACATATGATGAAGCACTCCAAGATAAAGATGCAGCATCTTGGCAAAGAGTAATGAATAACAGAATTAGAATATATGTATTCTAATAAAATCTGGAAGCTTGTAGAACCACCAAATGGTGTAAAAGCCTTTGGGTATAAAAAGGTCTATAATAGGAAAAGAGGGATAGACAGGAAGGTAGAAACTTTCAAAGCAAGGCTTGATGAAAAAGGAAACTTTTTCATTGGTAGCCATGCTTAAATCTATCTGGATTCTTTTATCTATTTGGCAAGTGGATGTCAAGACAACATTCCTTAATGGAAGTCTTGAAGAAAACATCCATATAAAGCAACCAGAAGGGTTCATTGCAAAGGGCTAAGAGCATCTTGTGTGCAAGCTCAATCAGTCTATGGACTGAGAAAAAGCTTCAAAGGTCTTGGAACATCCGGTTTATCAAAGTTATCCAGACCTATGGATTTATTTAGTAACCGGATAAGTCTTGTGTATACAAAAGGTGTGATGGAAACGTGGTGGTATTTCTTGTACTATACGTAGATTACATTTTTTATAGTTGGAAACAATATCAAGGTGTTATCGGAAGTAAGGGTATGATTGTCCAAGCAATTCGTTATAAATGACTTAGGAAAATAAGCACATATTCTTGGAAACAAGGTTCGCAAGAAAAGAATGTTGTGCTTATCTCAAGCTTTATATAACAAGCTCGTTTTTTTTTGTTGCTACTCGGAAAACCTAAAGGTTCCACTGTACAAAATTTTTGTACAAAGGTCTGAACCTTTTCCTAGCTACCATGTGTTCTTTTAAATTAAATTTTGGATCGCCTGCGGAACTTAACACGTTTGATCCAAAACTTAATCTATTTGTTCTTTTAGGTTTTGACTTGGATCTCCTGCGGAACTTTACACGTTTGATCCAAATCACCTAAGTTATTAATTCCATTAAATATTAATTTCCAAAATTGGTTCCCAGTACTGACGTGGCGAGGCACATGACCTTCTTGGATATGGGAGCAACCACCACCGACTAGACAAAACCTTTTAAGGAAAGCTAATATTTAATTTCCTAAAATAACTTTAGGTTAACCGAAAGGAACAATTAAATCACAAGAAAAAAAAAACAAAAGAACACAATATCGAAAAACATATTCGAAATACTAGAATCACATGCCTCTTGTATTTGGTATTATTTCCAAAAATAACTAGTATGATGCGGAAAGGAAAAAAATACTAGTTATACCTTTTAGAAAAACCTCTTGATCTTCTACCGTATTCCTCTTCTAACCTCGGACGTTGTGTGGGCAACGATCTTCCGAGATGAGAAACCACCAACACACCTTCTTCTCCTCCTTGCTAGGTTCGGCCAAATCAAGAGCTTCACCAAGGATGAAGAGAAAACACCAACCAAAACTCCAAGGGATGCAAGCTTTCTCTCCTTCTTCTTCTTCTTCTCCAAGTAGTATCCGGCCACCACAAAAGCTCCAAGCAATGGAAAAGTTTCGGCCACCACAAAGAGGAAGAGAGGGAGAGAGGTTGGCCGGCCACAACACCAAGGAAAAGAGAGAGAGAATAATAGAGGTTGTGTCTTGTGAAGGCACCCCAACCCCCTCTTTTATATTCCTTAGCTTTAGTAAATAAGAAAATTTAATTATAATAAAATTTCCTTAATTTTCCTTGACAACAATTAATTAAGAAAAATTAAATAAAATTTCCTAATTAATTGTATAATGGCCGACCACCTCATGGAGAGCAAATAAGACAATTTTCAATCAACAATTAAAAATTCTTTATTTGTCTTCAGAAATTTTAAAAAATAAAATTTCCCTTTAAAATCCCTTCATGGTTGATAAAAAGAAATTTCTATAATTTTAATTTTTCAACATGTGAATAATTTACAAAGAGAAAAAATAAAATATCTTTCCTATCTACAAATAAGGAAAGAGATCTAATCTCTTTTCTTAATCTTTTGTAGAAGAGATATTTTAATTTTAATTCTCTCCAATAAATTATATCTTCCACATAAGAAAATTTTAAAATTAAAATTCTTTTTAATTTCATTAGGGCCGGCCCCCTCTAGCTTGGGTTCAAGCTAGGGACGGCCACCCATAAACCATGCTTAGGCCGGCCCTAGCTTGATTCCCAAGCTAGCTTGGCCGGCTCCCTTTAGGTGGGTATAGAAGATGGGTATAGGTGGGTATAGTACTCTATAAATAAGAGGCTACGATAGGGACCGAGAGGAGGAATTGGTTTTGGTCTCCCGATAAAATTAAGCATCCCGTGTTCGCCACGAACACACAACTTAATTTTATCAATAACAATTCATTCCACTAGAGAACTATTATTGAACTACCACACCAATCCCAAATTACATTTTTGGGCTCCTTCTTATTATGAGTGTGTTAGTCTCCCTGTGTTTAAGATGTCAAATGTCCACTAATTAAGTGAGTTACTGACAACTCATTTAATTAATATCTTCATCCAAGAATAGTACCACTCAACCTTATCGTCATGTTGGACTAAATTCACTTGCAGGGTTTAACATGACAATCTTTATGAGCTCATCTTGGGGACATTATCAACCTAGATTACTAGGACACAGTTTCCTTCTATAATCAACAACACACACTATAAGTAATATCATTTCCCAACTTATCGGGTTTATCGATTCATCGAACTAAATCTCACCCATTGATAAATTAAAGAAATAAATATCAAATATATGTGCTTGTTATTATATTAGGATTAAGAGCACATACTTCTATAATAACTGAGGTCTTTGTTCCTTTATAAAGTCAGTATAAAAGAAAACAACCTCTAATGGTCCTACTCAATACACTCTAAGTGTACTAGTGTAATTATATAGTTAAGATAAACTAATACCTAATTACACTACGACCTTCCAATGGTTTGTTCCTTTCCATTTTTGTCGTGAGCTACTGTTTATAATTTATAAGGTACTGATAACATCATCTTCTGTATGTGACACCACATACTATGTTATCTACAATATAAATTATTTGAACAACTACAACAAATGTAGACGATTTGACCAAATGTGATTCTTTATTCAAAATAAATGTTTACAAAAGTTTAGGCTTTCAGTATACACTCTAACAGTTTTAGCATGCAAAACTCCAAGAAAGGTTTCCTAAGCATGGAGTGTCTTTATCTAAAAAGATGTCTCCGATAACATCAAAGAAGATTGAGGACATGTAGGGAGTTCTTTATGCTTCGAAAGTTAGACAGCCTAATATATGCTATACACGAGATCAGAAATCTATTTTGCCAAGGGCATAGTTAACAGATATCAAAGTAACCCTAGACAAGGACATTGGACTGCAGTAAAGCATATATTAAAGTACCTTAGAGGCACTAGAGATTATATGCTAGCTTACAAGGCAGTTAATTTGGTTCCTGTGGGTTGCACGAATTTTGACTTCCAATCAGATAGGGACAATAATAAGTCAACCTCGGGGTTTTGTGTTTACTTTAGGAGGAAAAGTCATAACTATGGAAGAGTGATAAGCATAGGTGTTTTTCTGGACTCCACCATAGAAGCTGAGTATATGGCAAGCCTTTGAGGTAGCCATAAAAGCTAAATGACTCAATAACCTCAAGATGGACTTAGATATGATTTCTGGTTTGTCCAAAGATTATTACAATTCATTGTAATAATAGTGGTGTAGTAGCAAACTCGAAGAAATCATAAGTCTATAAGGCAAGTAAACGCAATAGAGCGCAAGTACCACCCAATACGAGAAATCGTATAAACGAGAAGAAGTTGTTGTTGCCTAGATTGCATCAAGTGATAACCTAGAAAATTCTTTCACTAAAGCCCTTAAGGCAAGAGCTTTTGATGGGCATGTTGAAGGTTTGGGAATCAGATGTATGGTAGCAGTTATGGCAGCTTAGTCTTTTAGTATAAGTGGGAGATTGTTAGAATGTATACTAAAAGCCTAGCTTTTGGTATAAACATTTATCTAGAAATAAGAATCACATTGGTCAAATGTCTACATTTATGATAAATGTAGTTGCTCAATTAATTTATATTGTAGATAACATGGTGTGTGGTGTCACACACAGAAGATCATGTTATCGGTTCCTTATAAATTATAAACAGTAGCTCACGACCAAGATGGAAAGAAACAAACCATTGGAAGGTCATAGTGTAATTAGGTGTTAGTTTATCTTAACTATATAATTACACTAGTACACTTAGAGTGTATTGAGTAGGACCATTTGAGGTCGTTCCTTTTATACTGACTTTATGAAGGAACAAAGACCTCAGTTATTATGGAAGTGTGGGCATTTAATCCTAATATAATAACAAGCACATATATTTGATATTTATTTCTTTAATTTATCAATGGGTGAGATTTAGTTCGATAAATCAATAAGCCCGATAAGTTGGGAAATGATATCACTTATAGTATGTGTTGTTGATTATAGAAGGAAACTGTGTCCTAGTGATCTAGGTTGAGAATGTCCCCAAAAGGAGCTCATAAGGATTGTCATGTTAAACCCTGCAGGTGGACTTAGTTCGACATGACGATGAAGTTGAGTGGTACTACTCTTGGAGCTAGATATTAATTAAGTGAGTTGTCAGTAACTTACTTAATTAGTGGGCATTTGTTATCTTAAACACAGAGAGACTAACACACTCATAATAAGAAGGAGCCCAAAATGTAATTTGGGATTGATGCGGTAGTTCAATAATAGTTCTCTAGTGGAATGAATTATTATTGATAAAATTAAGTTGTGTATTCGGGGCGAACACGGGATGCTTAATTTTATCGGGAGACCAAAACCAATTCCTCCTCTCGGTTCCTATCGTAGCCTCTTAATTATAGAGTACTATACCCACACCTTTTTACCCATCCCATAGGGGCCGGCCAAGCTAGCTTGGAGACCAAGCTAGGGCCGGCCAAAGTTTGGTTCATGGGTGCTTCAAGGTGGCTGGCCCTAGCTTGGGTTCAAGCTTGGTGTGGCCGGCCCAAATTAAAATAAAAGGATTTTTATTTTTTAAAATTTTTCTTATGTGGATAACATTATTTAAAAGAGAGTTTAAAAATTTAAATCTTTCCTTTTATAAGATTCTACAAAAGATTAAGAGAAGAGTTAAATCTCTTTCCTTATTTGTAGATTAAAAGGTTGATTTTAATTTTGGTAAAAACTTTCCTATTAATCATGTTTATTATTTAAAAGAAAGTTTAAAAAATAAAAATTCTCTTTTATTAGTTTCTACAAAAGATTAAGAAAAGATTTAATATCTTTCCTTATTTGTATATTAAAAGAGATTTTAATTTTTAGAGATAACTTTCTTTTTATCCACATGTTAAAAGAAAGATTTTAATTTATAAAATTTCCTTTTTATTAACCAATCATGAAGGGAAAAATTATTGGAGAAATTTTTTATAAATTTCCGGAAGCAAATAAGGAAGTTTTAATTTGTGTTTAAAATTTTATTTGCTTGGGAATTTTATGATGTGGTCGGCCATTGTAAATTGAAAAGAAAAATTGTTTTTAATTAAATAAATTTTCCTTTTCAATGGAAAAAGAATTAAGGAAGTTTTTATTAAATTTTCCTTATTTGCCAAGACCAAGGATTATAAAAGAGGAGGTAGAGAAGGCTTCATTGCGAACAACTCTATTCTATTTTCTCCCTCTTTTTCTTCCTTGGTGTGGCCGGCCATACTCTCCTCCTTTCTCCTCTTTGATGGCCGAACCTCATCCTTCTTGTGGAGATTCATATGGTGGCCGGATCAAGTTTAGAGAAGAAGAAGAAGAAGGAGAGAAAGAAAGTTTTGTTTCTAGCATCCCTTGGAGCATGGTGGTGGTGGCCGAACCTCTTCATCCTAGGAGAAGTTTTGATGGCCAAAACTTGTAAGGAAGAATAAGGTGCTTGGCGGTTCTCATCTCGGAAGATCGTTGTCCACACAACGTCCGAGGTTAAAAGAGGAATACAGTAGAAGATCAAGAGGTCTTTCTAAAAGGTATAACTAGTATTTTTCCTTTCCGCATCATACTAGTTATTTTTGGAAATAATACCAAATACAAGAGGCATGCGATTCTGGTATTTCGAATTTATTTTCGATGTTGTGTTCTTTTATTTTTTTTTTCTTTTCCTTGTGATTTGATTGTTCTTTTCGGTTGACCTAAAGTTATTTAAGGAAATTAAATATTAACTTTCCTTAAAAGGCTTTGTCTAGTCGGTGGTGGTTGTTCCCATATCCAAGAAGGTCATGTGCCTCGCCACGTCAGTACTGGAAGCCAATTTTGGAAACTAATATTTAATGAAATTAATAACTTAGGTGATTTGGATCGAACGTGTTAAGTTCCGCAGGAGATCCGAGTCTAAACCTAAAAGAGCAAATAGATTAAACTTTGGATCAAACGTGTTAAGTTCCGCAGGCGATCCAAGTTTAATTTAAAAGAACACATGGTAGCTAGGAAAAGGTTCAGACCTTTGTACAAAATTTTTGTACAGTGGAACCATTAGGTTTTCCGAGTAGCAACTAACAGGGGGAAGCTGTGTTAACAGCTAATTACCTTTTAAATAAGGTACACCGAAAGAAAATAGATAAGAGCCCTTATGAGTTGTGGAATGTAAGACAACCGTCCTACAAATACTTACGAATGTGGAGGGTGTCTTGCCAAAGTGTTGGTGCCTGATCTGAAAAGGATTAAGATAGGACCAAAGACTGTTGATTGTATATTTATTGGATATGCACATAACAGCAGTGCCTATCGATTTTGTGTGTATGAGTCACACATACCAGAGATACACAAGAACTCGATAATCGAATCGAGAAATGCCTCGTTCTTCGAGCATGTGTTTCCATATAAGACCCGAGAGGATGCTAGCTCCTCAAAACGGGCAAATGAAATACAAGGAGGAGAAGAAGATGATAATGATGATGAACCAATTGAGGTTGAGCTTAGACGGAGTAAAAGAGCTCGGGTAGAAAAATTCTACGGATCGGATTTTATCACTTTCATGCTGGAAAGTGGGCCCCGGAGTTACTCAGAAGCAGTAAGCTCGTCTATTGGGCCTCACTGGAGAGAGGCAATTGCATCTGAGATAGATTCTATCTTGTAAAATCACACTTGGGAACTCGTGGATCTTCCTCCGGTAAGTAAACCACTAGGTTAAAGTGGATTTTCAAGAGGAAAATGAAGTCGGATGGCACAATCGATAAAAACAAGGCCAGATTGGTAATCAAAGGATACCGACAACAAGATGACCTTGATTATTTCGATACATACTCTCCGGTGTCGAGAATAACTTCCATTAGAGCATTGTTGGCTATTACCGCTCTATGGAATCTCGAAATACATCAAATGGATGTAAAAATAGCCTTTCTAAACGGGAATTTAGAAGAGGAAATCTACATGGATCAACCTGAGGGGTTTTCTGTGCCAGGACAGGAAAATAAGGTCTGTAGATTGGTGAAGTCATTATATGGCTTGAAACAAGCACCAAAGCAGTGGCATGAGAAATTTGATAATGCCATGAAGGACTGTGGATTCAAGATCAATGAATGTGATAAATGTGTCTACATGAGAGCCACAGAGAGTGACTATGTCATCTTGTGCCTCTATGTAGATGACATACTTATCATTGGGAGTAATGATAAGATAATCAAATCCACTAAAGACATGTTGAACTCAAGATTTGACATGAAAGAAATGAGCCTATCTGATGTGATTCTAGGAATCAAAATTCTTAGAACGACAGAAGGACTTGTTCTTAGTCAGTCCCATTACGTGGACAAGATTCTTGAGAAATTCACCAAGGGTGATACTGCGTTGGCACGAACGCCGATAGATACGAGTCAACATCTATCAAAAAATCGAGGTGAAAGTATCTCTTAGATAGAGTACCCTCGAGTAATTGGAAGTCTGATGTACTTGATGAGTTGTACACGACCTGACTTGACCTACGCAGTAAGGAAACTGAGTAGATACACGAGTAATCTCGGTGTTGAGCACTAGAAAGGGATAACAAGAGTACTGAGATACTTAAGGTATACTAGTGAATATGGACTGCACTATATAAGATATCCTGCTGTGATCAAAGGATACAACGATGCGAGTTGGATATCTGATATAAAAGACTCTAAGTCTACGAGTGGATATGTCTTCACTCTAGCAGGTGCAACCATTTCCTGGAAATCTTCTAAGCAACCCGTAATAACCAGATCCACGATGGAATCTGAGTTTGTAGCTCTTGACAAATGTGGTGAAGAGGCTGAATGGCTACGACAATTCTTAGAAGATATTCCATGATGGCCGAAACTAGTGCCGGCGATTTGCATACATTGCGATAATCAATCAGCAATCAGTCGGGCACAAAGCCATCTGTATAATGTAAGTCTAGACATATACGTCGTAGACATAATACCATTAGACAACTACTCTCAACGGGAGTTATCACTATTGACTATGGAAGTCAAAGGATAACCTAGCGGATCCGCTAACCAAGGGGTTAAATCGAGAGTTAGTAGCAAGCTCATCACAGGGAATGAGCTTGATGCCGTTGTCAGTGATCAGTGCAGAGGACACCCAACCTATGATGACTGGAGATCCCAAGAACTAGGTTCAAAGGGACAACTAATCTGCACTGACTAGACACACTATGGGGGGTAGCCCAATGAAACAATGACTAGAGCAGGATAAGCCGATGGACTTTTAATGATCAAAAAGAGTAGATGGTAACTCTTGAGGGATCACCTATGTGAGAAAGAAGTGGGGCTGCTTAAAAGAGAATTGGAGGCACAATTCTTAGAGCTTTTCACAGAACCAGGCGTGTTCATGGCTAAGAACGAACACACTCATGAGAACTGAGTTGTATCAGGGAGAGTCTTGGGTGAGATTTGTCACTGCTTACACAGACGACAGTATAGTTCAAGGACATCGTGTCTACTATCAGCCAGTAAACAACCAGATCTTCAAAAGGGAAGGTTCAAAGGGTAAAACTTACTTATCTTATACTTGACTCAACTGCTGAATACTATCACATACCCTATCTCTATTCATGTGGGGGATTGTTGAATAAGTGTGAATGGAGAAGAGGAGGAAGAGAAGAAGCTCTATTGTGCATGGGACTTTAGTCCCACATTGGGAGTTTCTTGGCATCTTTGTTGGTTTATATTGATTCACATACATTGAGGATGTGAAAAAATGCATTGGGAGAGACTCTCTCTCACGCGTGGGTGCGCAGGGGGGGTGCAAATCCAGGGCCCGGATTGCACTGAACCAAGTTGACTCGAGCGCGACCTGCGCACACGAATGCCGGACCGGTCGGGGCAAAATTTGCCCAAGCGAAACAACCAACATTTTGCCACATATATTTTTTTTTGCTTGTGTAACGGATGCATTAAAGAAAGATTAATGCAGAATCAAAACGGCCAAGTGAAAAGCTGGCGTTGAGTAATGATCATTAATTGATCATTACTGCTGTCCTTTGGTCTTGAGCTCCTATATAAGGAGACTGCGACCACAGGCAAAAGGTTATGCAGATAACACAGCGAAGAAAGAAGAAGCTCTCCTCCTCATTCCCCTCCTCTGTCGTGAACCTCTTGCTCGACAAAGTGCCCGTGGTAGCATTCGGGTGTCACTCAGTTCACCGTGACCACCAGTGCTTGGTGGAGTTCACGGTCGATCGTTGTATCCTAGGAAACAGACGACCCGAGTAAACCTCGAAGCACAGCCGGAGGTGGGCGAATCTGTTTCAAGGAAACTGCTATTCGCAGGCCTCGATCAGCTTGCTCGGTCAGAATTTTCGCCCGACCTTTCTGCAGACCTGATCTTCCTTTCTGCAGACCTGCTCAAACAAACCTGGTCATTCTGCTCTGCAGACCTGGTCTTCCTTTCTGCAGACCTAGTCTTCCTTTCTGCAGACCTGCTCAAACAGACCTGGTCATTCTGCTCTGCAGACCTGGTCTTCCTTTCTGCAGACCTGCCGCTCTGCAGATCTGTTCTGCTGCTTTGGTCTGCTGCCCTGCAGACCTGCTCTGCCATTCTGGTCTTCCACACTACAGCGCTGGTCTACTGCTCTGCCCTGCCGCTCTGCAGACTTAGTCTTCCGTTCTGGTCTGCCGCTCTGCAGACTTGTTCTACCGCTCTGCAGACCTGCCCTATCGCTCAGCTCTACTGCGTTACGGAAACCAGCCCCTGCTGGCAGCCTGAGATTATCTGCTCAGGTCATTTCGACTGTAAGTTGAATTTAAATTCTGTGTAAACACTACAACAAAATCGCTCATAGACATCAGTGGAACAACAACAGTTTTAGGCTAAAACCGATGTATTTGAGTATTTTACACCGGTTTTTCTAAAAACCGGTGTCTATGAGCGCAGATTTTAGCTCATAGACATCGGTTTTTTAGGCGATGTCTATGAGCGCCCTTTTTTTGGTTAATAGACACCTATTTTAACATCGGTTTTTAAAATCCGATGTTAATGAACCCAAATAATATTTTAATTTTTCCCCACAAGCCAAAATCTGCACACTGTGAATTCCCTCCAAACCTAAATCTTTATCCCGCCCTTCCTCCGCACGACATCTCTCTCGCGATAACCTAAACCTCCGACCATCCGACCATCCGACCATCTCTCTCAGCCTAAACCTAAACCTCCGACCATCTCTCTCAACCTCATCTCCCTCTTCCCCCCTTCCTAGATCCTCTCCCGATCAGGATCAAGACACGACGAACTTGCTTCTCCGTCCAACCACACCGCATCTCCTCCAACTCCTCCATTTGGTTGAGAAGAGGAGGCCTTGGTAGCGTACAGCATTCCCACCCGTGCGTCCAGAGCCACCGGCACCACCTCCTCCGCCACCTCCGCGAACAGCGGGCTGAACCGCAGCAGGTACGGCTCCCGGCACGTAGTCCCCTCCGGGCACACCGCCAGGCCCCCCTCCACCGCCAGCAGCCGCCGCATCGTCGCCGCGTCTCGTCCCCTGTCCCGGGTCAGCCGCACAGTCCGCATCGGCGCCAACGCCTCCGACACCCGGCTCAGGCTGTACGTCACGGCCGGCACCGTCCTCTCCAGCGCCGAGCACAGCATCACCGGGTCCAATAGCGTCCGGTGCGTGCACACGTACACCACCCCCTTCTTCTCCCCGTTCGCTTTCCCATCTCCGGCCCTCCGGAATCGGATTCCGGTGACGGCGGCGATGAAGATGGATATTTTATAAGGGAAAACGATCCCCATCGCGATCCTGAACACGGCCAAAGGGATTGCCACGGGTATCCACATGAAGAACGCCATCATCTCGCATGGCGTCGGGAGAAAAGCCAGTCTTCCGTCATGGAACACAAGTGGCTTCGGGTACTTGTTTCTCGGCATTTTGCTGCTCTCACTCCTTGATTCCTCCTCTCTCACGACATAAATTTTCTGAAAAATAAAACAATCACTTTTAACTCATATCTTTGATCGACTAACGTGGAATCGAAAGAAATGCAGGTCCAACCTTGGCCGAGAGTTGGTGGTGGTGGACGTTGGAGAGGTTCACAATGGCCACACCGGCCTTGACCATGTCCCTGAGAGCTCTCTGTTTGTCAAGCCAAGAGATGACCCCCGTGAAGTAGCAGCCCTTCACCACCTGCAGCTCCGCCCCCACCACCTCCCCCACCTTTAAGTACTCCTTCAAGAATCCCTCCACCATGAGCCTCGGCAAGGTGGTGAGCACAACAGCTCGCCTCCCTTTCAGCACCTCGCATGCATGCAGATGGAGGTTCTCCAAGAAAATTTTCGGCAGCACAGTCCTAGCGATCAGCCGCAGGTCCCCCGTCCTCATCCCGCAGAAGGTCACGAAGGCCATGATCCTCATCCCAAACTCGTGCTTCCCCAAGAGACACAAGGCAGGGGAGAGCGCGAGGAGGAGGAATTAGTATAACCAATCCTCTCGTTTTAGAGTAATATGATTATAACTTTCTTTTTGTTTGAGGTTCACATCCTTACTGTATAAATAATTTTTTGATGATATTGTATATTTATGACTTATCTGATTATTTCTTTCAACTTGCTACTGTGGACCAGGTATGTTCCTTCTCATTTGCACCTTATGGTCTTTGAGTTGGTAAAAAACTCTCTGCGTGCGGTTCAAGAATGTTTTATGAATTCTGATAAGAATGCCCCTCCTGTTAGAATTATTATCGCTGATGGGATTGAAGATGTTACAATAAAGGTACGATACCAATAAATACTTAATCTTCAATTACTGTTATTCTGCTTGGTAAGCAAGATTGCAATACTTCAAGAATAAGAAAGGATTAGTTAAAAATTCATGCTGTCTTGGCAAGTTGCAGAATTTGAATTTAACACAAAATACTAGGTACTCTAGAAAATAGAAACTAGATGTAGTGAAGATGAAAAATATGAATTTAAATTATATTTTCTTTGGGAATTCTTGATAGTTACTGATGTCTTGCAGACATTTTTTATTTCTTGAAAAGTGTTGATACTACAGAACCACCAGATGTAGATTTGCAAGACAGAGAACAATTATACATTGAAGAACATAATTGGACTAACTCCTCACTCTTTAAAGTGGTTAATCAGATTTATCAGAAAACTATTACAAATGAAAGTTAGGGAAATTCTCAAATATTTCATGAATTTGGGGCTCATTGCTACTGGTTATTTTTAAACCAGACAATGATTATGTGAAATCCAAGAGTCTTCCACTTTGTCTATATCTAACTATATGCATACAAGAATACGTCAGAGCCTGTTGAAAATCTTTTACTGCCAACATGTATATCAGCATCTGCTGTTGATACAAGTATAACACCCGGATAAATGCAAAAAATTTCTAATTTTTGTAATTTATCTTCTTCTTAATATCATTAAATTATATCTTATGGCATTTCTCTGTTTGTTAATACTCATGGTTCGAGGAATTTCTTATTACATATCAATCATCTAGTTTTTCTAGCTTTGGAATATTGATCTTGATATGCTATCAATTATTTCAGATATCAGATGAAGGGGGTGGCATACCAAGAAGTGGTCTTCCAAAGATTTTCACATATCTCTATAGCACTGCTAAAAATCCACTCGAGGAAAACGATGAAGGAAGCTCAGATGGAGTAATTATGGTTGGTTATGGTTATGGGCTTCCAATTAGTCGTCTCTATGCTCGCTATTTTGGTGGTGATTTACAAATTATCTCTATGGAAGGATATGGTAAATCCAATTCTTTCTTTATGCAATACTTAATCTCAAGTTCAATTTGTCCTGCTTGAATTCCAATATGGCTCATTCATTGCCTATTATGTTGCCAATACTTATTCGTGATTTACAAACTTGTGCTTGCTATGATTTTTTGATACAAACCGGATGCTATGCTTTTGTTACAATGATTTTTTTTATACAACCCGAATGCTATGCTTTTGTTACAAACCATATACTAGTTGGAGACTAAATGATTGCCTAAGAAGAAAGGAATTAGAGATTAGGAGATGCAGTGAGTAGAGTGGCTGGATAAGCTATCTTAAATGGTAACCTTAGGATTAAAGGATTGATACTCGAATTTAACCTAACCTATTAAGATAAATGGGTAATCAATACTAATCCTTATTTTGATTGTTTAAATGTTGGGCTCCTGTTTCATAGCAAAAGGTTCATTTTGTGACTCTAAACTAAGTTTTTTTTTATTGTTTAAGTGTATTTTCTGAATTTTGAGAACCAATTTTTTTTTGTACATCTACCATCAAGTATGACCCTACTTAACCAGATATACACTTTTAGACCCCCATCTTCATGCACATGGCTAACTGTAACCCGCGAGGTCTTCTAACTTTGTGTTTTTCAGTTCAGGGTCTACTAGTTTACTTATCTCTTCTGGGTTTTGAAGATACTTTGTGGCCTGTATAACATAGAAGAACAATGAGCCGTGGATATATAGCATGAATCTACTAATATGAATCACAAACTGTTGGATCAAGAAGGATATATCTTGAGACTAGCAAACCCAAAGGGCAAACAATGTTATGTCTTTTCCAACTAATGAATCTCCAAAGGGAAGATAATGTTGAAAGAAACTTGTGATTTGCAGCAAGGCTATGGTTTCCTCAGTTGGGATGTGATAAGGTAGCTAAATAGAGGTAATACAACCTTTAACTTACCCTGACTATTGTATGAACTGATTAGAGGGCTTGTTGAGAATTAAGCTTCTAAACTACATGGAACAAATGATTATCGGAAGTTTGTAGGAAATAAGAACAAATTTGGGTTTATGCCCTCAGTATCTGTTACAAGAAGCTGATGCTGTTTTTGAGTATCAAATATTTTCAAATATGCATCTTACCCAATTTATCAGACACCCTCTTTCCTTGCAATATGGAGGTCTTCCACTGATTATTTCTAGTAAAACTACTCCAAAAGCAAAGATGTTAGCTTGAATTTCCATTTCTTGTTGCTCTCGAGGAACATGGGCGACCGATTTAACCCTAAGAAAGGCATGGCGTTTGAGGGTTCTATCTTCGACGCCGGGCCGATTTTTGAGTCCTATGGCGTAGCTCACGGATAGGTAGGTCGATTGCTCGATTTTTGAGTTGGCCATCATCATCATCTCCCTGTTGCTGGAGAAGGGACTTCATCATGTCCGGGAGGTGAGTCAGAGCTTCACTTTGTCTGATATGTGTTTGGGTATTTTTCTTGACAGGAAAGTTGCTCAGGAATTTATTTTTTTTACTATAATTTTTAAAGGAAAATTATGAGGCGTTTGTCTCAATCTTGATCTATGTATGTATGTATTGGGAAAAAAAAATCTAAACTATCTTGATCAGGATGAACTTGGTTTGCGAATACAAAAAGTTGTTTTGCTTTGTTGTTTCTTTGGGAGTTATCAGTAACATCAAAAAATTAAATGAAGCGAAAGCGGTTTCTTTACGAGTTATCAGTCATGTTTCACGAGGAAGCATGGTTTTATAAATTCTCAGTTTATATCTTAAAGATTAATCATTTTTCAGTTTCTGGAATGTCTGGGGCTGCAAGTGAGAAATTGTCCTGATAATTTCATACTTCAGATCCTTGAATGGCTTATCTTTTTCCTAGCTTGGAATTATGCTACTCCATCTTGTCCTGCATTAGCATCATTTTCTCATATGACTGACAGTTACATCTGCTTTGACTTCGTTGTCAGTGGTTTATCAAGAGGCAAAAGAGAACTCTTTTTGAAGTTCTTGAGAAGGTGAAAGCCGATAAAACCAGAAAGTTCATACCTAAATTGGAGCACTCTTTCGACGTGCATGGTATCCGGAATAGATGAATTACTGTAACTCTGTGATCCATTGTGGTTTTCGTAGAGTTGATGATTCTCGGCTTCATCTCCTTGCTGTTGACATTTAGTCAGGACCAGATCGCGAAAATCTGTGTGCCAAAGGCAGTTGCAGATTCTATGCTGCCATGTCGCCCTGATGCAGAGTCAACTGGCAGAAATAAAAGGCGGCTGCTCGCGCTGGTGCTGACGGAGTCACACCTGAAGCGCAGGATTTTAGCTGCTGATGATTCAGTGGTTGAATGCCCCCCAGTGAGTAGTGCACAGCAACTTCCAATTCTCTGATTGTTTGGTTGAAAATAATCTATTGTAAACAAAATCTAAGAAGCTTTCACTAAAATGTTCAGTTGCAATCACTTGTAGGAAAAGGAGCAACTGATTACTGCCACAGGCTTGCACCAGTTGCACATTCTGATCTTCTTTTTGGCTGAGTTTCATGTGGTAAATAGTGCCCTTATAATGGTCCTTGGAAGAGCAAAGGTGAATCTGCAGTGACAGAGTAGTGGATTACATTATGTATCATTCTGAATAATTCCATAGCATTACCTGAGGATGATTTAGTTTAGCTGTTGCAATATCCACTTTGCATTGATAATCTTCTCTTGGGCAGATACACAGATGGAAGGACTGGGAAACGGATACGACATCGGCTGAGTATGCCTTCACGACTGGTATATATATGTTCACTATTCTTTGTTTTTTTGTCCCAGATTTGCATCCTTGGATCCTAGTTTGAGTGGTAAAAGTGCAGAACCAGTATATCATGATGCAAAAGGTTTGAGTTCTCTGACACAGCATTGAATTTGAAATTTTTTCATGTACATTTGGAAGCCCAGATTCTACCGGTTTTGTAGTTTTATATTTGCATGTTTCTGACTGCTGAGTGACTGAATTATTTTCTGCAGGGAAAGCTATTTCAAAGGAAGAGCTACTGAAACCAAAGGAGGAAGAGAAACCAAAGGTATTTTTCACACACTTCATCTTTGATTTGGTGGTCATGTTTACCATACGTGTCAGTTAATTCCCAAGAGCTATATTTTTTTGTTTCACTTTTATTGTTAGCTATATGAGCACAACATGCTATGCTTTTGATTTATTATTACAGCTATTTATCAGAAAGGAGAATTATTGGTACACTTTTGATTGTTTAATTATAGGCTCTCTTAGTTGGAAGCAAGTGTAGTGCTGATTGTGTAGGAGTGATTTGTAACCCTTATTATTATTTATTAGTTTTTGCACAATTTTTTATGTTGGATCCATTGCTGTCTAGTTGATTTTTATTTGCTCTTTTTGTTTCTTTAAGTTCACTTCCATTTGCAATCTCTTCATATATTAGTGACTAATGGTTGGTTGCTGTTCCTGGATTTGTTATAGCGCTATTGGTTGTTTCTACTAAAGAAAGTTAACTTTTATCAGGAATATTCTTCTGTGATCTTCCTACACAATTGGGAGACTTTGTAAAACCAAAGTAACTAATTTATTAGGTTGAAATGATAGATAGATGAGTGATCTCAGTCTTGGCATGACTAACATTTTTTTTTTTATGTTCAAAACCTTTCATTTTGTTTTGTATGGTTCTCTCTAAGAGCATGGACCTAGTTATCTTTTGACAGCTGAATATGATTCTTTCTTCATTTGATCGCAAATTCAACTTTCTTACCTTATGAATCACTGAAGATCCTTATTGCAAGCATTGAAGTAAGCATTGATGTGGTTGAGATAAATGATGAATAGGTCTCTTTTTAAGCATTCAAATTAGTCATCTTGTTACCTGGTGCTCTTACTACTTTTTCAACTATGATTTTTGGTCTTGATTTACTAATATATTATTTATGTGTTTTTACAGTTTACAAATCTCAAGTACTCCAGAGTTGAAATTGATGAAGTGCGGTTCGAGTGGGCTGAATGCATGCTAGATTACATTTGAGACAGTTGTACCTTGATGTGTTAACAGAATGTTATACTTTGATTTTGATATCTATTAGCTAGCTTTTGATGTAAAAAGAATGTTTGGGTATTTTATGGATATTGTTGTAAGAAGATTATTTATATAATTTGTGAATATTTGTGTATTTTATGGATATTATTGAATGAAGAATATTTGTACAATTTGTGAATATTTGTGTATTTTTTTTTGTTATTGTCGGTTTTAAAATCAAATCTGTGCTGTTAAAAAATATACATATTACATCGGTTTTCCACCGATGTAAAACCGGTGTTATAAAGTAATATTACATCGGTCATTTACCGCTGCCAAAACTGGTGTTATTAACATACAATATTACATCGGTTTTACACCATTGATGAAACGGTGTCGTTAAGTGATACTACACCGATTAATAACCGATTCGAAGACCGGTGTCGTTAAGTGATACTACATCGGTTTTAACCCGATGTCTAAAATGGCAGACTTTTAACATCGGCTTCATAGACATCGGTCGAAAATCAAATAGACACTGGTGGAAAACCGATGTCTATGAGCGATTTTGTTGTAGTGAAATTTTAAATTCAACTAAGTACCCATAAATCTCCGGCATTAAATTGTTTGTGTCTAATAGGAGGCCATTGCGGATTCTTCAGGAGGATTCCTGTACCTTGCAAGCTCGGCTGGAGTTACTGGTGCTCGTCCTACGGTGAACAGCCAAGTGCAGTATCTTCTCAAGGATATCAAAAGGGTAAGAGGACGAGGCCAATTACTCTCTATTATATATAAAGAAAAACTAATTTGATAGTTCAAACTTTGTCACTTCAGGCATCCGAGAAGCCTGTTGCAGTAGGGTTTGGAGTATCAAAACCATAGCACGTCCAACAGGTCAAGGACTCGAATGTATTATTGGGCTGGCTCAATGATAAGAGCATCCACAGTGGGAGCTCTTTCCGAGCTCCCACTGTGACGTGGACTTGGCGAAAAACCTCCCTCCCATAGTGGAGGGAGGTTTTTTTATTAAAACGAAGAAGCGGCTCCACCGCTGCGGAGCCGCTTCTTCGTCTTTTCATTTTTTAAAATTTTTTTTTAATAATTAAAAAAAAATCAAAAAACCTGGTAATTAAAGCCTGCTTCTCATTTCAGTGAGAACAACCGTTGTATGTCGTTGAGCAACGACTAATTTTTAGCCGTTGTTCAACGGTTATAATTTAATTTTTTAATATATAAAAAATCTATAAATATGAGATCTTTTTCATTCATTCCATTGTTATCTTTGCTCTCAACTCAATTCTTCCTTTCATTCCCTATTTGTATTCGAGATGGATGAAAATCTCAATACTTCCTTTGCGAATCTTTTGAATTCTTCAAATACAGAAGGAAATACATCTTCTCAAAATACTCGCATTCCTCCAAATATCCAATATCCTCATTTTTTCTCTCAACCACAATATCCTCCATATTTTCAAAATATTTCATATGTTCCACAATATTCTCCAAATTTTCCAAATCCCCAAAGTTCTCAAAAATTTTTGCAGCCGTGGAATCCAAGTAACACCGCCTCAGCTCCATTTGGTATATATCCATCCCAAGACTGGTCAGCAATGGGTAGCCAACTTGGGATGCCTTATCCTTACGGGGTTTCTCCTACTCAACCACCTATCATACTTTCGAATGAATCTAGAAGGGCGACTATTGATCCATCTATCAGCAACAAAGAATCTCTAATGCCATCATCTATTCCAGCAACTCAGGTGCCACCACACTCATCACAAGAAGAGTGTGAAGTTGAGCTGGAGGAAAATGAATCTAGAAGGGCGACTATTGATCCATCTATCAGCAACAAAGAATCTCTAATGCCATCATCTATTCCAGCAACTCAGGTGCCACCACACTCATCACAAGAAGAGCGTGAAGTTGAGCTGGAGGAAAATGAATCGAAAAGAAGATTTTTGTCTCCCGATGAAGATGTGGTCCTTGCGAAGTCATGGGCAACTATAAGCACTGATGCAATCATTGGTAATGACCAGAAGGATCAAGTTTTTTGGAAATGTATTGCTGATTACTACAACAAACATCGCCCCACTGGATCTATGATGAGAAGTTATCAGCGTCTGAAATCACATTATTACAGGTTTGCACTGATGGTAAATGAATTTTCTGCAACTTATAATAATTTTTATACTCATTGGCAAAGCGGTTGGAGTGATGAGAATGTGTTGGAGAATGCACTGAATATGTGGAAAGCCAACAACAATAACAAGGATTTTAAGTATATGCATGTGTGGAGGGTTCTCAAAGACTACGAGAAATATACTCCACAATCAGTTGCTCATTACTCTAACAAGAAGGCAAGGTCATCCGAGTCAGGAGGAAACACTTCAACATCAAATCCAGATACAAGTGTTGATTTAGATGACTCTGAAGTCCGCATTCGTCCGATAGGGCAAAAGACAGCGAAGAGGAAGAGCAAATATAAAGCCAAAGAGGGCGACACAATGGAACATAACATCGACAAAGAATGACAAGATATTAAAGAATATCAAATGCAAAAAATGGCTCTGCGGGAAGCCGAGATCTTTCATAAGGATTATGAAGGATACCAGTGAGATGACACCAGGACAACTTTATTTACATGAGAAAATGGTGGAAAAAATTAAACAGAGACATGGCCTGGTGTAGATGAGTTTACGTTTATTTTTATATGTTGATCCGGCAGTAAGGACGGGGGACCCCCCCTTTGAGGGAAGTCAACGCCACGTGGAGGTCAAAAGTCAAAAGGCCGATCGGAAAATGGGGGCCGACCGGCCGAACGGGGTATAAGAAGAAGCGAAGATAACCCGACGGGGAGTCGGGTCTCCGACGCTCATGGTAAGCTAGGTCGCCGGGCCGAGCGGGTGTAAGTAGCCCGCTCGGCCAAGGCATAAAGCAGTAATGTTGTGAATAGTTTCATCCGGGCACTCGAGCACCCGACCTAGAATTGTTGGAGTGTATACTGAAAGCCTAAGCTTTGTAAACATTCATTATGAATAAAGAATCACATTTGGTCAAATTGTCTACATTTGTTTGTAGTTGTTCATTTAATTTATATTGTAGATAACATAGTATGTGGTGTCACATGCAGAAGATGATGTTATCAGTACCTTATAAATTATAAACAGTAGCTCACGACCAAAATAGAAAGGAACAAACCATTAGAAGGTCGTAGTGTAATTAGGTATTAGTTTATCTTGACTATATAATTACACTAGTACACTAGTATAGTAGGACCATTTGAGGTCTTTTCTTTTATACTGACTTTATAAAGAAACAAAGACCTCGGTTATTATGGAAGTGTGTGCTCTTAATCCTAATATAATAACAAGCACATATATTTGATATTTATTTCTTTAATTTATCAGTGGGTGAGATTTAGTTCGATGAATCAATAAGTCCGATAAGTTGGGAAATGGTATTACTTATAGTGTGTGTTGTTGATTATAGAAGGAAACTGTGTCCTAGAGATACTAGGTTGATAATGTCCTCAAGAGGAGCTCATAAGGATTGTCATGTTAAACCCTGCAGGTGGACCTAGTCCGACATGACAATAAGGTTGAGTGGTACTACTCTTGGACTTAGATATTAATTAAATGAGTTGTCAGTAACTCACTTAATTAGTGGACATTCGATATCTTAAACACAGGGAGACTAACACACTCATAATAAGAAGGAGCCCAAAAATATAATTTGGGATTGGTGCGGTAGTTCAATAATAGTTCTCTAGTAGAATGAATTATTATTAATAAAATTAAGTTGTGTGTTCGGGGCGAACACGGGATGCTTAATTTTATCGGGAGACCAAAACCAATTCCTCCTCTCGGTCCCTATCGTAGCCTCTTATTTATAGAGTACTATACCCACCTATACCCACCTTCTATACCCACCAATAGGGGGCCGGCCAAGCTAGCTTGGGAACCAAGCTAGGGCCGGCCTAGATTGGCCCTAGCTTGAACCCAAGCTAGTGGGGGGCGGCCAAATTAAATTAAAAAGGAATTTTAATTTTAATTTTTATTATATGGAATAAATAATTTATTAAAGAGAATTAAAATTAAAATATCTCTCTTGTAAAATATACAAAAGATTAAAGAAAGAGATTAGATCTCTTTTCTTATTTGTAGATTGGTGAGATATTTTATTTTCTCTTTAAAATTATCCACATGTTGATAAAATTAAAATTATAGAAATTTCTTTTTATCAACCATGAAGAGATTTTTAAAGAGAAATTTTAATTTTAAAATTTCCGGAAACAAATTAGGAAGTTTTAATTGTTGATTAAAACTTGTCTAATTTATCTCTTTTGATGTGGCCGGCCATTAGAGATTAATTGGGGAAATTTTATTTTATTTTTTAAATTAAATCATGTCAAGGGAATTAAGGAAATTTTATTGTAATTAAATTTCCTAATTTGCCTAGGCCAAGGAATATAAAAGAAGGGGTGAGGGTGCCTTCAAGAGACAACCTCTATTATTTCTCTCCTCTTTATTCCTTGAGTGGCCGCCATCCTCTTCCTCTCTCCTCTTTGTGGTCGAAACTTTCAAAGGCTTGGAGCTCTTGTGGCTGTCGGATACTACTTGGAAGAAGAAGAAGAAGAAGGAGAAAGCTAACATCTCTTGGAGCTTGGTTGAGTTTTGTTCTTCATCCTTAATCTTTTGGACGAACCTAGCTAGGAGGAGAAGAAGGTGGTTGGTGGTTTCTCATCTCGGAAGATGCCCACACAACGTCGAGGTTAGAAGAGGAATACAGAAGATCAAGAGGTTTTTCTACAAGGTATAACTAGTAATTTTTCTTTCCGCATCATACTAGTTATTTATGGAAATAATACCAAATACAAGAGGCTTACGATTCTAGAATTTCGAATATGTTTTTCGATGTTGTGTTCTTTTGTTTTTTTCTTTTTCTTGTGATTTGATTGTTCTTTTCGGTTAACCTAAAGTTATTTAAGGAAATTAAATATTAGATTTCTATAAAAGGTTTTGTCTAGTCGGTGGTGGTTGCTCCCATATCCAAGAAGGCTGTGTGCCTCGCCACGTCAGTACTGGGAACCAATTATGGAAATTAATATTTAATGGAATTAATAACTTAAGGTGGTTTGGGTCAAACGTGTTAAGTTCCGCAGGAGACCCAAGTCAAAACCTAAAAGAACGAATAGATTAAGTTTTGGATCAAACGTGTTAAGTTCCGCAGGCGATCCAAAATTTAATTTAAAAGAACACATGGTAGGTAGGAAAAGGTTCAGATCTTTGTACAAAATTTTTGTACAGTGGAACCTCTAGGCTTTCCGAGTAGCAACCAACAAGAATCTCCCAAGCGGATCCGTACCTACGTCCGGTCGGACGCGATGGGACTGCCGAGCGGCCGGACGGGATGGGACTGCCGAGCGGCCGGACGCTCGGCGCAGGAGCAGAAGAGACAAAAGGGCAAGGGCAACATCGGGAAACATCTTCTGACAACAAGCATGTCCAGTGACCAAGCCCTATGCTGAACCTTACGACAGAAGGTTCTGATGTCCCATCAGAGAGATGCTCGGACTGTAGCGGTATGGTGTCAGGCAAGCTCCTCTGACAAGCCCATACTGAGGTATGGTAAGAGGACACGTATTCGCCTCGGTATGTGTGCATCAGCCTCCTCATAGCTCTATATAAGGGTCCTCATACTTCGCCGGAGGTACGCAATCTTGGATCTTCGAAGCCACTTCCTTAGTTTCCTCTTGCTTGACTTGAGCGTCGGAGGGTCGTCGCCGGGAACCCCTTCCCGGCCCGACTTCTTTGCAGGTTCACCGGAGCTCCATACGGTCGGTCAGAGAGCCACGTCATCGATTCAGATAGCGCCACGTGCCCAGTGTACATCGCTTTAGTGTTCGGACATGATCAATTTGGCGCCGTCTGTGGGAACGCACCTGCATCCTAGCAGAAGAGATGGACGAAGCTGGACGACAACACGCCGTCATGCTCTCCCAGGAGGAGCTTGATGCTCTAATCGAGGTAAGAGCGGCTAAGCTCGTGGAACAACAGAAACAAAAGGCACAAGCCGAGCGAATGGAGCAACAAGCGACGTCCGCGTCGGCAGGCCGAGCGGAGGCACCGCCTGCCATGGTTCCCTTTCACCGGGCCCTATTCTGTACGCCTCTCGAAGTTGCAATAGTTCACCGTGATTGAGGATCTTCATCCGATGAGGCGCCCGTGGGAGACAACAGAAAAGGCAAGGCTCCCCGAACGGACGCCTCCCCCGAGCGGATCAACCGACAATTTTCAGAGGCCATCCTGCGGGACCCTCTACCAAAGCATTATGTTCCCCCGACAATCGAGGAATACAATGGAACCACCGACCCGGACGACCATCTGGGTAAGTTCGACAACACCGCTACCCTACACTAATACACAGATGGAGTAAAGTGGCGAGTGTTCCTTACCACTCTCTCGGGATCGGTGCAACGGTGGTTTCGGAGGCTGCCGGACGGATCCATCTCAATTTTCAAGGACTTCCGCACGGCCTTCCTCCACCATTTCGCAAGCAGTCGGCGCTATCAGAAGACCAGTGTCAGCCTATTTGCCATTAAGCAAGAGCCTAGGGAGCCGCTAAGAGTTTACATCCAATGGTTCAACCGAGTGGCCATGGATATTCCAACGGCCACCTCAGAAACGATGATGAATGCGTTTACATAGGGCCTCGTGGACGGTGACTTCTTCCGTTCACTTATTCGAAAGCCGCCCCGAGACTACGATCATATGTTACACCAGGCTAATGAATACATCAATGTGGAGGAAGCCCAGGCGGCTCGAATGAAGGAAGCTCCAACCGAGCGTCCACCCCCTGCCGAGCGGAAGCCGCACACTGCTCATCAGCCGCCCAGAGGACCGTGAGCTGAAGCAGCCCGCCCCCAGCAGCATGCAAGATCCCACGCCATTCAAGAAGTATCTACCGAGTGGCCCAAACCCAAAAAGAAGGTATGGACCCCAATGTTTTGCTCATTCCACCGGACAGACACGCATAATACAAGAGATTGTCGGAGCCTTCCCCTGATCGCCCACCCCGTGCCCCGGGGTGGCCACCGCAGATCGCCATCGTCCGACAGGCGAGAGCGACACCGTGAAGCCGATCGACGCCAGTCTCCTGAGCGGTATCACCCTCAGAGGCACGATAACAATCCCCGGGTGTCTAAGGAACAGCCTAGGCCGTCTGCCCGAGAAGAAGAAAATAGAAGCAACACGTCCCGCGGCGAAATCAACATCATCGCTGGTGGGCCGACCGGAGGTGATTCCAACAGAGCAAGGAAGGCGAGTGCCCGGCAGCTCCAGATTCATGCGGTCGGCTGTAGCCAAGAACGGGCGAGCGGGCCCGAAATCATCTTCAGGCCCAGGGACTTGGAGGGAGTCGAAATGCCACATGATGACGCCCTCCTCATCAAAGCGGTAATAGCTAACTATACTATTCACCGCGTTTTCGTCGATACAGGCAGCTCGGTCAACATCATCTTCAAGAAGGCTTTCGATCAACTGCAAATCAATCGAACCGAGTTGCTACCCATGACAACCCCCCTCTACGGGTTTACGGGCAATGAAATCCTGCCGGTCGGACAAGTCCGACTGGCTATTTCGCTGGGAGAAGAGCCGCTCAGAAGGACGCAGACGACAAACTTCGTCGTGGTCGACTCTCCCTCAGCATACAACGTTATCCTGGGGCGACCAGCTCTCAGTGAGTTCTGAGCGGCCGTCTCCACCTTCTACCAGAAAATGAAGTTCCCGGTCGAAGATAAAGTCAGAGAAGTACGGGGAGACCAACTGGCGGCTCGGCGATGCTACGTCGAGATGGTCTGAGCCGAAGCTAATTCCGCTCGGAAGACGCCGCGGATCGAGGTAAACGCCATAATCGAAAAACCACCCTCTTTGGTTTATGAAGAAAAAGAGGAGTTGCAGATCCACCCGACCCGATCGGAGGCCACCACATTCATCGCAGCCGATCTGGAGGCAAGCCAGAAAGAGGAAGTGATCAAGTGTCTCCAGAGAAACTGTGATGTCTTCGTTTGGTCAACGCATGAGCTACCCGGAATTTCGCCAAACATAGCGCAGCACGAGCTCCACGTCCGACCGGACGCTCGGCCGGTGAAGCAAAGGAAGAGGGACTTCAGCACCGAACAGAACGCCATCATCCGATCGGAGGTCGAGAAGCTCCTGGAGGCCGGCCACATACGTGAAGTGCAATTCCCAAGCTGGTTGGCAAACGTGGTACTAGTCTCCAAGCCGGGCAACAAGTGGAGAGTTTGCATCGATTTCCGGGATTTCAACAAAGCATGCCCAAAGGATTTTTATCCTCTACCCCGGATCGATCAACTGGTGGACTCCACAGCCGGCTGCGAATTGATATGCATGCTCGACGCCTATCAGGGCTACCATCAAGTGCCGCTCGCCCGAGAAGATCAAGAGAAGGTTAGCTTCGTTACAGCCGACGACACTTACTGCTACAATGTGATGCCGTTCGGACTGAAGAATGCGGGAGCAACTTACCAACGCTTGATGAATAAAGTGTTCAAGGAGCAGATCGGACGAAATTTGGAAGTATACGTGGATGATATTCTCATCAAGTCCGTCCGAGCGGCCGATATCTTTAAAGACATGGAGGAGACTTTCCGAACGCTGAGGAAGTATGGAATTAAGCTGAACCCTCAGAAGTGTCTGTTCGGAGCAAAAGGCGGGCGCTTTTTGGGCTATATAGTGACCGAGCGGGGCATAGAGGCAAATCCCAGCAAGGTCAAAGCGCTGCAAGATATGCCGCCCCCAAGAAATCTAAGGGAAGTACAGCGCCTGACCGGTCGGATAACTGCGTTGTCCAGATTCATCTCCAAGACTGCCGACCGGAGCCTACCTTTTTTCAAAATCCTGCGCAAAGCTACCAAGTTCCATTGGGACAAGGAATGTGATCGGGCGTTTGAAGAATTGAAGGCATATCTGAACTCTTTGCCCGTGCTAGCCAAGCCAGCTATGGGCGAGCCGCTCTGTATCTATTTATCTTCAACCGAGCAGGCAGTAGACTCGGCATTAGTGAGGACGAGCGGGGAAGAACAACCAGTGTACTTCTTGAGCCATATTTTAAAAGACGCTGAATCTCGCTACACTGGGCTCGAGAAGCTTGCTTTTGCTTTGGTCCTCGCCGCTCAGAGACTTCGTCCTTATTTCCTAGCACATACAATTATCGTCCGGACGAATAGCCCATTGGGGAGAGTGCTGCTGAACCCAGAAGCGTCCGGACGGCTCATCAATTGAACAACGGAGTTGAGTGAGTTTGATATTCAGTATCAACCCCGGTCGGCGATAAAAGCGCAGTCCTTGGCAGATTTTGTTACTGAGGTGCAAAAGCCCGAGCCTGAAGCTATGTGGAAAATTTTTGTGGATGGGTCGTCCACTCGGCTCGGAAGCGGAATTGGGGTGTTATTGCTCTCTCCACAAGAAGAACGGATGCATCTAGCCGTCCGGCTGGAATACAGAGCCACAAACAACGAAGCGGAGTATGAAGCCCTCATAGTCGGCTTGCAGGCAGCCCGCCATGTAGGAACCGGTCGGGTGACAATCCATTCGGACTCCCAGTTGGCCGCTCAGCAACTCTCGGGCACTTTTGAGATTAACAACGCTCGGCTCAAGCTTTACGCTGAAGCCTTCGAAAAGCTCAAGGCCAACTTCAGAGAGGTTATTATCCAGAAGATACCCCGAGCGGAGAACCAGGCTACAGATGAGTTAGCCAAACTTGCAAGTTCAAAATCACCGGTCGTCATACAACAGCCAATTGAACAAGTATCCCTGGTGGCGCATATCGATCGGATGGAGGGCCTCGAGTTTCCGAGTGATGGAGGACAACCATCATGGAGTTTCTCCGCTCGGGTGTGACACCGTCCGATCGGGAGGCAGCCCAGCTATTGAGGAGGAGAGCCAGCCGGTTCACACTTGTTGGGGATCAACACTACAAGAAGGCTTTCTCCCGCCCACTTTTGAAGTGCGTGAGCTCGGAAGACGCAGAATACATCCTCCAGGAAGTGCACCAAGGATCGTGCGGAGGACATCCGAGCGGCCGATCGCTGGCCAAGAAGATCTTGCTGGCCGGATATTTTTGGCCAACCCTGTAAGCAAACGCCGCTCGGACCGTCGCGACGTGCCTTTCCTGTCAGAAGTTCTACAATGTCTCCCACCCACCGGCGGAGGAAATGAAGGCATCTACAGTTTCCTGTCCGTTCGATCAGTGGGGAATGGATATCGTGGGTCCGTTCCCTATGGCGACCGGTCAGCGGAAGTTTTTACTGGTGGCTGTCGACTACTTTTCCAAATGGGTGGAGGCCAAGCCACTGGCGAAGATCACAAAGCAAATGGTCAAAAAGTTTATCTGGCAGCATATAATCTGTCAGTTCGGCATTCCTCGTCGGCTGGTATCTGATAACGGGCGGCAGTTCGTCGGGAAGCAGCTCGAAGAATGGTGCAAAAGTTATGGCATTGAGCAACACTTCACTTCCGTGGAGTATCCCCAGAGCAACGGCCAAGCGGAAGTAACCAACAGAGAAATACTCAGAATTCTTCGAGCTCGACTTGACCACATAGGAGGAAGTTGGGTGGACGAGCTGCCAGGCGTCCTATGGGCCATACGCATGACCCCAAAGGAGGGAACGGGCGTCACGCCGTTCCACTTAGTGTACGGCGGCGAAGCGGTTATCGCGGTTGAAGTCGGCGTTGAGTCCGTCCGGATCCAGAATTATGATGATGATAACGCCGAGCGGAGGAACATGGAGTTGGACTTGATCGATGAAGAGCGAGCCAAAGCGTCCGTCCGGCTGATGGCGTACCGGCAGAGGATGAAGCAAAACTACAACCGACGCATAATCCCCAGAGCATTCCAGGTCGACGACTTAGTATGGAAGAAAGTAAAGCCGGTCGGGGACGTTGGCAAGTTGGAGGCTCCTTGGGCGGGTCCCTTCAAAGTCATCGAAAAGCTCCGCTCGGGTGCCTATTATCTGGAGGATGAAGACGGATGAGAACTGGATCGACCATGGAGCGCAAATCATCTCCAGCCGTACCGAGCTGGGTGAGAGGTGCGCTGATGTAATTCATTTGGTGTATCTCTTGGTTGCCTGTGTTCTTTTAATGCAGGGAGCAAAATGATAAGAAACGCATTTGGCAATCTTCGCCGAACGGCAGTGTTGAAATTAGCCTTAAAGGCCGTCGAGCTCCGACGTTAAAAATCAAGAGTCGCGCCGGCGACTATAAACCCTTCGGCCGGAAGACCGTCGAGCTCCGACATTAAAAATTGAGAGTCGCGCCGGCGACTATAAACCCTCCGGCCGGAAGACCATCGAGCTCCGATGTTAAAAATCGAGAGTCGCGCCGGCGACTATAAACCCTCCGGCCGGAAGACCGTCGAGCTCCGACGTTAAATATCAAGAGTCGCGCCGGCGACTATAAACCCTCCGGTCGGAAGACCGTCGAGCTCCGACGTGGAAGACCGTCGAGCTCCGACGTTAAAAATCGAGTCGTGCCGGCGACTATAAACCCTCCGGCCGGAAGACCGTCGAGCTCCGACGTTAAAAATCGAGAGTCGCGCCAGCGACTATAAATCCTCCGGCCGGAAGACCGTCAAGATCTAACGTTAAATATCGAGAGTCGCGCGGCGACTATAAACCCTCCGGCCGGAAGACCGTCGAGCTCCGACGTTAAATATCGAGAGTCGCGCCGGCGACTATAAACCCTCCGGCCGGAAGACCGTCGAGCTTTAATGTTAAAAATCGAGAGTCATGCCGGCGACTATAAACCCTCCGGCCATAAGACCGTCGAGCTCCGATGTTAAAAATCGAGAGTCGCGCCGGCGACTATAAACCCTCCGGCCGGAAGACCGTCGAGCTTCGACATTAAAAATCGAGAGGTGCGCCGGCGACTATAAACCCTCGGGTCGGAAGACCGTCAAGCTCCGACATTAAATATCGAGAGTCGCGCCGGCGACTATAAACCCTCCGGCCGGAAGACAGTCGAGCTCCGACGTTAAAAATCGAGAGTCGCGCCGGCGACTATAAACCCTCCGGCCGGAAGACCGTCGAGCTCCGACGTTAAAAATCGAGAGTCGCGCCGGCGACTATAAACCCTCCGGCCGGAAGACCGTCAAGCTCCGACGTTAAAAATCGAGAGAACCAAATCGAGAGTCGCGCCGGCGACTATAAACTCTCCGGCCGGAAGACCGTCAAGATAAAGATGGAAGAGGTCGACTTGTGAGTCGTTTGGCCGTTCGGCCAAGTAGCCAAAAACACTTGTGAACATCTAGCGAAAATCCCATTTGCAAAACAAAACATATCAAGCCGAGCGGATGGCATGCATATTGATTAGTAAAAGAAAAAAGCAAACAAGGGGATAGCATGTCATTAAGAAATTAAGGCTGAACGGCCAAATTACAAAAAGTGATCATTTTTAGCCGAGCGGCCAGATTACATATAAGCTTCTATTCTAAATACTTGTAGAGATCCTTCGGGATGTTGTTAAGGAGTGTTGCCTGGTCCTGAGCGAGGATAACGGCGGAATCGGGAAGTTGCCCTTTGGACTTCAAGTATTCTGTCGTGGCATTCATGGCCAGTTCAAAGGCCATGTACATCCGCTTGCAAACTTTCTCCGAAAATTCAGCCGAACGGATGTAATTCAGCCTTTGGGCTGCGACTCGGCCAGGCTCAGCGTCTTGATATTCCTTGAAGGTCGCTTGGGAGGCTGCGAGGGACTCCTGTAGAGCTTTCAGCTCTTCCTTATGCTTATTTGCATCGGCCGAGTGGCCCGCCTTCTCTCCATCGAGCTGCTCCATCAGCTCTTTCACTTTTTGCTCCAGGCCCCGAGCCTCTACGTTCTTCTTCTCCATATCGGAGATAGCCGTTTTCTTCCGCTCGGTGGCTAGACTTATCTTGCGATCCAGTGATTTGTTCAAGCGATCAAGTTCGGCCAGATTGTGAGCCTGGTCGGCCATCTTCTTCCGTTCGGCCTCCAACAGATTTTGGGTCTTTTTGAGCTCCTTCTGCAGCTCAGCATATGATGGGCCTTGGGAAGGCGCGCCGCCCGAGCTCCTTAGCCTTTTTAGTTCTTCATCCACCATCGCCAAACGATTGGAGACAGCTATCTCCTCCACCCATCTCTGGAATAAGCAAGATGGTTAATAGCCGATCGGAAAGAATGCAAAAAGGACTTTATAGAACACGCTTACCCTAGTGGCCTGCTGCATGTGGCTGTTGGCCAGATTGCCGAGCGGAATCATCGCCACGCGTGCCCGAGCATCGGCCCACATTTCGGCTAGAGGCCCCTTCAAGGTGATCGTGTGCTCGGGCGCGGTAGGCCGATCGGCTTCGGGCATTAATTCCTCGGTGGGGAGATGCAGGGAGACCCGGATGGTGCGGCGCCGACCGGGGGTCGTCTGGGTGGAAGCCGGAGAAGGATCGGAAGCCGACGCAGAGAACTGGGACAAAATTGTTGAACGAGGGACTTGGCGGGGAGCGGGCGGAAGGACGCTGACTGGAACGGCCTCAAGAGGGTCCGCCGACGTGTCCAATTGCGATGGGGTCCGATCGGACGATATCGCCTCTACCGCTGGAGCTTTGCCTCGAGAATCAGCGGTGGTCCGCTCGGATGGTTGGACCGCGGAAGTAGCCGATCTAAGGGGTGTCTCCGCTCGGCGCCTTTTCTGTCGAAGAGGGCGTTCCTCCTCTTGAGCGGAGCCTTCCTCCCGGGCGGAAGGCCCTCGGCTGGAAGTTATGCCAACTGCCTGTTCCGGGAGAGAAGCCTGAGCGGCCGACTCCCCCGCGTTCGTGTCGCTCTCTTCTTCATTAGAGCCGATCGGCTGGATGCCAAGCGTCTCCATCTCTTTTGCAGTCGCGGCCTCGAGCGCCGCCGCCTTCCTTTTCAAAATGCCAGTCATCACCAACTCCATGACAATGTTCACTGCAAAGGAAAAAGAAGAAAATCAGTTAGCAATCAAGGCAAATGTATAAGTAAGATTCTTACCGAAGCCGCTCGGGAGGGGGGGTCCTAATCGGACTCAGGCCGAATATGTACATCACCCCTTCTGGTAAGAACTTGTTGATGTCGACCCTCAGACCAGCCAGCATGTTGGTAGCATGAAGATAGTCCGGTCTGGTCTTGAACCTTTTGAGCTCAGGGGAGACTGGCGGTCCGGTCTGCCATTGGGTTCGGAAGGGAGCCCGCTCGGGAAGGCGAATATAAAAGTAGAATTCTTTCCATTGCTTATTGGAAGAAGGTAGTTTATTGAAGAAAACTAAACCGGGTCGAGCCTGGAACATGTAAATGCCCGGCTCAGACTGTTTAGGGTAGTAGAAATAGTAGAAAACCTCCGGTCGGAGGGGAATGTTATGGATTTTGAATAGGACGACAACGTCGCATAGAAGGTGGAAAGTATTGGGAACTAGGCTTCCGAGCGGAATGCTGAAAAAATTGCAAACGTCAATGATAAAGGGATGAATTGGAAGTCGCAGACCAGCAGTGAACTGGTCGCGGAAAACACAAAAGGCTCCGCGCGGCGGTTTGTGTGGCCGAGCGGAGGGAGTGGGTAAGATAATTTCGAGGTCGGAAGGGATGTCAAAGTTATTTATCAGAATATCGGCGTCACGCCGATCGAAGCGTGACTCCATGTTAACATACCACGGGCCGAGAGTTTGGTCTTGGGATTGAGAGGAATGGGCCATTGTCCGAACGGACGAAATCAAAAAAGGTGAAGAAAGGTAGAGGATAGAAGAAAGAAGACAGCAAACGAAACAGTGCCCCGAAGACCAAAACTCTGGAAAGAAATGCAAAGAAAACACAAAAACCAAAAGGAGATAGAAGGAGAGCCTTACAACGAAGAGGAGGATCGAGGGAAGAACGCCGGAGATCGTCGGAGAACAGGAGCAGGATCGCCGGAGCGCTGAGGAAAAGGAACTGGGGGCCACGCGAGGGCAGAAGTGAGGTGAAGGAAAGAAGAGAAGCCTTTATAGGGTGGAGCCCGAGCGGCCTCCACCGTCGGATCCAGGTCGTGAGAATCGGAGCACGCATCGCGCCGTCCATTTCGAACCGCCTCAGTCTCGTCACCCGTGGCGCCGCCGCCGTACGATAACGATAGCAAGGCCACGTGGCATTTCATCACGGGGGAGCATTTAATGAGCGTCTTAACGAGGCACAGAGCGCGTGCCCGGCCTTAATGTCGAAGATTGGCGCAAATTCCGAAGAGATCCGAGGAATGTGGCCGTTGACTGAACGCCGTAGCTACCCACGTGGTGGTCGAGCGGAATATAATTTCACGGAGACGCCGTTCGGTGCAACTAATAGTCCAGTCAGTCGGACTAATCGCCTCCTTCGACTAAACTTGAAGGGGAGGCAAGTAATCCAGTAGTAAGGATGGGGGACCCCCCTTTGAGGGAAGTCAACGCCACGTGGAGGTCAAAAGTCAAAAGGCCGACCGGAAAACGGGGGCCGACCGACCGAACGGGGTATAAGCAGAAGTGAAGATAACTCGACGGGGAGTCGGGTCTCCGACGCTCATGGTAAGCTAGGTCGCCGGGCCGAGCGGGTATAAGTAGCCCGCTCGGCCAAGGCATAAAGTAGTAATGTTGTGAATAGTTTCATCCGGGCACCCGAGCACCCGACCTGGAATCTCCTGAGCGAATTCGTACCTACGTCCGGTCGGACGCGATGGGACTGCCGAGCGGTCGGACGCTCGGCGCAGGAGCAGAAGAGACAAAAGGGCAAGGGCAACATCGGGAAACATCTTCTGACAACAAGCATGTCCAGTGACCAAGCCCTATGCTGAACCTTACGACAGAAGGTTCTGACGTCCCATCAGAGAGATGCTCAGACTATAGCGATATGGTGTCAGGCAAGCTCCTCTGACAAGCCCATAGCTCTATATGGTAAGAGGACACATATTCGCCTCGGTATGTGTGCATCAGCCTCCTCATAGCTCTATATAAGGGTTCTCATACTTCGCCGGAGGTACGCAATCTTGGATCTTCGAAGCCACTTCCTTAGTTTCCTCTTGCTTGACTTGAGCGTCGGAGGGTCGTCGCCGGGAACCCCTTCCCGGCCTGACTTTTTTGCAGGTTCACCGGAGCTCCATACGGTTGGTCAGAGAGCCACGTCATCGATTCAGATAGCGCCACGTGCCCAGTGTCCATCGCTTCATTGTTCAGACTGGATCATATCTTATTATAATGTATGTCTTTTCATTTGATGCACTGTAATATTTATGTTTTTTTTAATTATTAATGTTATTTCATGTTAGCAAGTGGTAAATTTAAATTTTATAAAAATTTAATGATGTATAATGTAAAATATGAAGGAGAAATGAGAATTATATATAATGATAAATGTGGGACCCATGAAGGAGTTGTTAAGAGATTTTTTGATAGTGGAAAGAGGTGTGAGGTTTTTAACTTTTGATGTGACACAGACATAACAACGAAAGAGTTCACAGTGGATTATGCTCTAAGCTCTCGTCCATCGTTTACACTGATGGCATGGATTTTGCAGATCTATTCGTGGGGAGCCGACGGCGTGATCGTTGGCAGCGCAATCGTTAGACTGTTGGGCGAAGCCGAGTTTAATTTGCAGAGGAAGGATTGAGGCAGATGAGATCCTTCGTGGAGTGTCTAACAGCTGCGCTTCCTTCAAGAAGCCCTGCGCTGGAAAAGAGCACGACTCCCAACTTCTTCCGGGAGAATGAGTTTTGGGGGAGGAGAGCTGCAACACAACAAAAGTCAACCGTGCACCGAATCGGCACGGAATCGGAAACTCATAAACCACTCCATTCTCCTCTCATATTAGCACCATCATAACTTTCTCTAATATTTTGTATAGAAAATCATAAATTTTCATTTTCAAAATAGATGATTTTATACCTTCCTCGTCTAAAATGTGAAAGAATCATTCTCTGATAAAGTATCAACCAATTTTAAAACAATAGCTATTTGAGCCCCTTTTAAGTCATCTCAAGATTCATCCATAGTAAGACCATACTTGGCATTAATAATTTTGTCTGTGATAGACCTTTGAATTATATTAGCATAGAATGATAAATCTTCTTCATAATTTGTGGAGAATTTAAAGAAGAATTTTAAGGTGTATTTTTTAAAATAACATATTTTACATCATTGTTATAAAACCTGTATGTTTTATGATTCCTATAAAATTGTCACGATTATGTGAGCTTCAGAATTCATCGTGAGCTCTTAAATCTAAACCTTAGGATGCACATAGCTTTACAACATCAATTGAAACTTTAAGTCATAAATAATTTTTTACAATTAACTCTGATACGGCGCATAATATGGGGTCTGACAGAGTCAGTCAGTCAGAAGTCAAGGGGACGTGATAGTCAAAAGTCAAAGGGGTATAGCAGTCAGAAGTCAAGGGGACATAGCAGTCAGATGTCAAGAGGATGTGGCCGTCAGAAGTCAAGGGGATATGACAGTCAGAAGTCAGGGGGACTTATCGTTCAACAGAAGGGGTAGGATTACTGTAGGCCGCTAATCATAAAATGCCAGTCAGGATGTTCAGATCGGGAGTTTAGGTCTGCAGTATGAGGAACAATTAAGGAAGAGCGGGAACTGTCTCTATCGGTCGGGTTTTCTCAAACAGGGCTATAAATATATGAGCCTAATACACCCAGTCGGGGTCTCGCGGACCACTCAGTTATACCCAGACCGGGCTCTCCGACTATTGGTCATCAGGAGCTTCTCCATCCATACCCGGTCGGCAGGGCACTACACGACAACTGGGTCAGGGAATCGTAACCATATGTCGGGGAATAATTACTACCTGTCAGGGTATATTCTAATGGTCGGTGGCTCACTGCTAATGGAACCTTCCTCCGGCCTATAAGAGGATGTCGCGTGTAATTCACCACTAGACAAGTCCTGGCACCGGATATTCCCTGACACTCGTCAGATTCCAAAAGTACGCACTGTCATATAAAAAGGGAGGTTCTCTCCCTTACGGAGGTACATTCACTTACCTTTTCGTACTTGTCTTCTACTTTTTTTCCTTTCGTTTACTGTTCTCCTGGGGAAAAAGTACCTGACTTGAGCATCGGAGGACCTGCTCCGAGGACTTTTTTCTTGGTTCTTGGTTCTTGGTTCTTGGTTCTTGGTCTCTAACGTTTCGGGTGCTTGTTTGAGTGTGCGCAGAACTCCTATGCCACCATCTTAGTTACCACCCCTCGTCAGTAGTCCGGGGGAGTCCATCTTGGGGTCTCAGTCACCCTCCATCAACGCCACCGACAGCTCGCCCGGCCTCCGTTTGACTCAGATTCCAGACGGGATCAATTTAGCGTCGTCTATGAGAACACATTTACCTATTCTGGAACGTGAAGATGGAGGACACTGGCAAAATTAATGTCATCATGACATCAGGAGAATATGAGCTATTCAAGGAAGCCAAGAGGCGTACGACTTCAAAAAATAGACCACTACTTCCCGACCGCGCAAGTTGCCCGAAGTTTCCAAAGACCTGAGGCACATTTCCGACCAAGGATCGAAGAGAAAGCAACCTGAGGATTTTCCCCCAGCCTTCTACAAAGAACCTAGTTTGGGTTATTATCATTGAGATCCTGGTTGCTATAACAACAAGAAAGATCAGCTACAGGTGTTTATAGCGGAGAGTTCTCCGCCTAGGGACTCTAAGAAAGGGAAATCTATAGTCCAAAGGGAAGATCCCCGAGTGGAGCCCGATGAACAAGTGCCCTTCTCCTCAAGGGTATTAGAAAAGAAGCTGCCCAAGGGGTACAAGCCCCCTGTTATTGGAGAATATGATGGTAGCAAGGACTCGAAAGATCTCTTAGGATGTATACTAAAAGTCTAATTTTTTGTATGAACATTTATATTTTGAAATGAGAATCACTTTGGTCAAATGTTGCATTTTATATTTATTTATATGTTAATGTAGTTGTCCATTTAATTTATATTGTAGATAACATGGTGTGTGGTGCCACACAGAAGATCATGTTATCAGTTCCTTATAAACTATAAATAGTAGCTCACGACCGAAATGGATAGAGACAAACCATTGAAATGGTTGTAGTGTAATTTGATATTAGTCTGTTTTTTACTATAAAATTACACTAGTACACTATGTGTGTATTGAGTAGGACCATTTGAAGTTGTTCGATTTATACTAACTACATAAAAAAGTAGAACCTCTGTTATTATGGATGTGCGTTCTCTTAATCCCGATATAATAACAAACACGTATACTTAGTATTTGTTTCTTTAACTTAACAATGGGTGAGATTTATTCATTAAATCAATAGGCTCGATGAGTTGGGAGATAGTACCATTTATATGGTGTGTTGTTGATTATAAAATGAAACTGTGTCCTATTTATTTAGGTTGATGATATCCCCTTGAGGAGCTCATAAGGATTATCATGTAAATCCTGCAGGTGGACTTAGTCCAACATGATAATAAGGTTGAGTGGTACTACTCTTAGAGCTAGATGTTAATTAATTGAGTTGCCAATAACTCATTTAATTAACGGACATACGATATCTTAAACACAGGGAGATTAACGCACTCATGATAAGATAGAGCCCGTATTGTAATATGGGATTGGTGCGATAGTTCAATAATAACTCTTTAGTGATATGAGTTATTATTGATGAAGTTGAGTTGAGTGTTCGGGTCGAACACAAGAAGCTCATGTCCATCAGGAGGTCAAAACCATTTCCTCCTCTCAGTCCCTGTTATAGCCTCTACATAGCCTCACATTCACTCGTTTGATTTTGTTTCCTACCTAAGAAAGGGGCCGGCCAAGCCTTGCTTGGTGCCCAAGCAAGGGGTCGGCCAAACCAAGAGAAAAGACAAGAAAAAGAAAAGAAAAGGAAGAGAAAAGAAAAGAAAGAAAAAAAAGGGGAGATTTTTTCTCAACAGAATTAGAGATTTTTCTAAAAAGAATTATGTTAATTCTTTCTTAGAAATTTTCTAAAAAGAATTATATTAATTTTTTTCAAAGAAACTTTTCTAAAAAGAATTATGTTAATTCTTTCTTAGAGATTTTTTCTAAACAAAAATTCTGTTAATATTTCTCCTCTTTTATTTGGTGTCAAAGGTTATAAAAAGGGAAGAGGTCATGCCACCATAACCTAATCTCTCTTGAGTTGTTTTCCCTTGCTTGTGGCCAACACCTCATCTCTTCTTTTCTCTCTTTTCTTTTCCCTTAGGGCCAGCGCCCACCTCCTCTCTTCCTCCTAGGGTCGGCACCCCACCTTCTCATCTCTTCCTCCCTTTCCTCCCTATAGGGCCGGCGCACATCTCCCTTGGTGGCCGCAGCTTGGAGGAGAAGAAGAAGAAGAGAAGAACCACCCTAGGTGGTAGGCGGTTTGGAGGAGAAGGAAAAGAAGGAGGCGCCCCTTTTCTTTGCATCTTTTGGTGGTAGGCGGCTTGGAAACAAAAGAAGGTTCGAGTGTTTTGTCTTGGTAGATCGTCACCCACACGACGTCCAAGAAGAGGAGAGGAATACAACAGAAGATCAAGAGGTCTTTGTCTACGAAGAAAGATACAACTAGTTCTGTATTCCGTAGCGCAATTAGTTTGTTTTTCTTTGTATGGATCCTAAAATCCAACACAAGAGGCTACGATCTTGTACTTCGATCAAGGTGCTTTTTGATCAATCAAGAACTTGATTGATTAAATACATGTCTGATCAAGCATATGGCTTGCTAGGAATAGTTCTATCCTTGCATAAATTTTTGTACAGGGGATTTATATAGAATGGAATTCCTGGTGCCAACAAGATCATCTCCGTAAATTTAGGAATGCTACGATGTTACATCAATACAGTGATGTCGTTAAGTGTCAGGTATTCCTGAACACTTTATCTAGCTCAGCATAAAGATGGTTTGATAGATTGTCACACGAGTCTATCACCTGCTTCCAGGATTTCAAGACCGTTTTCCTGCGCCACTTCGCTAGTAGCAGGGAATATCAAAAGACAGATCATTGCATTTTTGCCCTTAAGCAGGGGCCCACCAAACCTTTGAGGAGCTATATTAAACGCTTTAACCAAGTGGCTCAGGACGTCCCGTCCGCTACTTCAGAGATATTAATGAGCGCCTTCTCTCACGAATTAGTAGAAGACAAGTTCTTCCGCGATCTCATTCGAGACCCAGTGAAGAACTTCGACGAAATGTTGGTAAAGGCTGCCAGTTACATCAACGTGGAGGAGGCACAGGTAGCATGAAGGAAAGTGGACATAGCTCCTGCTTCCATTAACAAGCCGGAAAGAAGGAAACCCCACCCACCAGCCCAACCTCTTCCCCGCGCTTGGGAAACCTGACCTCCCTTCACACCCGGTCAGGATGCCCAGTTAGCTCAATGGGTGGCCGCAGTCCATGCTCCCAGGCCTAGCCCGTGGGGATCACACTACCGCACTTACCATCAATCTCACATGCATGCCACTAATGACTATTTTCAGTTAGCCCACGATTCTTGACGTGTAGCTGAATTGGGTCTACCGCTCCCAGAGCTTGCCCCTCAAGTGCAGAGGTTGGTGGATGACCAACGGATCGTGGCAGGTCAAGTGGGCAGATCCATGCCAGACTAGGCTGAGCCAAGTACGAGCAACATGGTCGTGGCCAGGAGCAAGGGCAAGCCCGGGAGGAGGAAAATAGGGGCAATGCGATCATCCAAGAGATAGGTATGATCTCTAGAGGACCTACACATGGAGATTCCGGCAGGGCACGAAAATCTGATTAGCGCCGTTTGGAGATTCATGTCATCGGATGCAGCCAGGAGCAGGATGTCGGTCCTATCATCAGCTTCGGGCCATAAGATATAGAAGGATTGGAGCTGCCCCATGATGATGCCCTCATCATCAGAGCCATCATAGCCAACAGCCGCGTAGCCCGTCGACACCGGAAGCTCTATCAACGTGTTATTCAGGACTACGTTTGAAGGTATACAGATCAACACCAACGAGCTTCAGCCATTGGCCACTTCTTTGTACGGTTTCATCGGTAATGAAATAAAGCCCATAGGCCAGATCAAGCTAGCCATATCCCTGGGCAATGAGCCCCTGGTGCGAACAAGGAGGAGCACCTTCATAGTGGTGGATTCACCTTCTTCATACAATGTCATTCTAGGCAAACCAACATTGCATGAGTTCCGGGCTGCAGTCTCCACTTTTCACCAAAAGATCAAATTCTCCATGGGAGATCAGGTCGGGGAGGTCAAAGGGGAGCAGCTAGTCTCCCGCAGATGTTATATAGATATGGTAAGGGTGGAGGCCCGCAAAGTGCAAAGAACCAGGATGGAGGTGTTCTTGCCACCCAAGAAGAACCACTCTCCGCAACGAAGAGCCCATCCCTTGGGAAGACACTACAACAAAAATTGTAAACGACAACGAATATTATCCGTTGTTGTAGGGTCAAAAAACCGTTGTAACTGACTGTGTTGTAAAAGGCATTACCCTACGACAACAGTTTTGAATCCGTTGTCTTTGTAGACATTCGACAACGGTTTTTATTCGTTGTTGTTTATATGCTCAAAAAATATTTCGACAACAGATATAAACCGTTGTGGTAGACCCTTTTTACAACAGATATAAACCGTTGCGGTAGATAATATTTACTCATTTTGTATTTTACAACAATTATAAACTGTTGTAGTATATAATTTTAATATGTTTTTACAACGGATAAAACCGTTGTCTTTTATCACTTTTCATAAAAAATACCATTGTGGTTTACATATTTTGTACAACGTTTTTAATCGTTGTCTTTAATGTTCATGTTGTAATATGATAATACCAAACAATAAATATATTTTTAATATAAGTAAACCACCAATACAAAACTAAATATTTACTACATTAAATCCAAAATAAAGGTTTATAAATCATCTTGTAGCCACACATATTACAAAATATACAAATGAGTTGTACTTATCAAACTTAGTAGTATCATACCATAAATCACACATTTTCCAGTACTGTTCTCCATATGGCTTTTACATATTAGCAAGACAATCTACAACCTAACAAAGCTCACTCCTTGCATCAACAATCTCAAGCCTCATGAATTGGCTGAGTTACGTACCTACAAGAGAAAAATTAAACAAAACTTATTAATTCCTTATATTTATTCATATAAATCTACATAAAATACAAGCAATATAACCAACTTATAGTCTAAGAAATAAAACTTATGCAATACAAGCAATTCCAGGATTTCGCATAGCTCTAATATAAAACAATTCCATGACAACACTCAATTCTAGAATTCCAGACTTCTGATTTAGATTTTTTTTCATATAAATATACATAAAATACAAGCAATATAACCAACTTATAGTCTCAGAATTTAACTTATGCAATACAAACTTATGCAATACAAGCAATTCCAGGATTTCGCATAGCTCTAATATAAAGCAATTCTAGGACAACACTCAATTCCAGAATTCCAGACTTCTGATTTAGATTTATTCATATAAATCTACATAAAATACAAGCAATATAACCAACTTATAGTTTCAGAATTTAACTTATGTAATACAAACTTATGCAATACAAGCAATTCCAGGATTTTACATAGCTCTAATATAAAGCAATTCCAAGAAACACTCAATTCCAGAATTCCAGACTTCTGATTTAGATTTATTCATATAAATCTACATAAAATACAAGCAATATAACCAACTTATAGTCTCAAAAATAAAACTTATGCAATACAAACTTATGCAATACAGGAAATTTAACCAACTTAGAGTTGTCTTGGTAGCTTCCATTAGAAAACTTATGCACGTAGCTTTAAATTCGTAGAATAAGTTTACTCTGCCTGTGCCTGTCTATTAGATCAATGAATTCCATTGACCTTGCCATTGCGTTTCTAAATAATCAGTCAAGAACATTCTTAAAAGATACTCGTGGCAATAAGAAATCAACTAAACCTGTGAATGCATCTAAATCTGGAGCCTGCAGGAGGTCATAACAAATCAGCTATTCAAATATTGATTTAGGATGTGGACTTGCTGAGTTATAGGCAGGATTTACAAAATGACAAGAACTTGTCTAGGCAAATGTTGAAAACAAACAAGAAATTTGATATATCCTTTGTTCCTGGAAAAATGTCTTTATATACAAAACATGCTCATAATTCCAATCAACATGCTACAGACTCCATCTACTAACTTAGTTGAATTTAATCACTATATGATAAGCTTATTGTTGGAGGATCTTGCGGCCGGCTTGAAGGGGGGTTGGATAGACGGCGCCCCCAAATCGTTCGCTCTCTACGTATTTGTTAGTTGCGCAGCGGAATACAAATAATACAAACACAAATACGAAAGCTAAATACTAATACAAAGAATGGAAATGCAAACCGCTAACACGTTCGTTTACGTGGTTCGGAGATAACTTGCTCCTACTCCACGGCGTGTCCGTAAGGTGGACGATCCCTCAATCCGTCGGTGGATTAGTCCCCGGCAAACTCCAGCTAGCTCAACCTCCTTGTGGGTGGAGAAACCTCACCACAACACTCACCAGAAACTCTTGGACACAAGGGAACCTTTGAGCACTTAGTGACTACTAATTAGGCTTTAACCAAGTCTAATTTCGTCACCTTGGCCGGCCATACCAAGCTCCTTCTTATAGAGCTTGGAATAAATCAGAACCTGATTTGCCCGTTACCAGTCGACTGGTCCTTGCACCAGTCGACTGATGCCAGCCCAACGGCTCTCTCAACGGCTATCTGCTACAGTGCATCAGTCGACTGGTCCATACACCAGTCGACTGCTACAGTACGCTACAGTAACTGCTACAGTGCCGCTACAGTAAAACCCTAAAACTAGGATTTTACTCCGGGTACAATCTCTCATGCACTCGTACCTTCACGACTCATTTGACTCTTCTTTGCAGCCTTGACCTCTTGCCTTCAAGCCTACTTCCTTTGGCTCTCATCCCTCGGATGCATCCAAGCCCGCGGCTTGTCTCCAATGTCATCCTTCGCGTATGCCTCGAAGTCGCTTCCCTCGGCCATTATCCTTGCTACCTTGTCCATGGTCCCTCGGATGCTCCATCCTTCACTGGACCCGAAGCTGTCAACCTGAGTCACATGTGTCACCTGCAGTCCTGCACAACTCAAGTACACATATCAAATAACAAGGGTAAACCTAACTTAAACCCTTTGCCCAAACACCAAAACACATGGTCCCACGAACCATTGGGATTGCTCCAATACTTATTTCTTGGAGGCAAAGTTTAATAGACAAAATAAAAACAAAATTATAAGGACACCACGACAATACCTATACCTAAATTCATAAAATGTTCAATCAGCAAGATAACACATGGACGTATATTAGGTATTGACATATCAAAGAAAAAGATGAGAACAAAGAGAGACAATAAATTATTGGCCAAAGGAATTATTAGGCAAAGGAGTCAGCTAGCAGTGAACAAAACAAATTACTGGTACTAAGGAATCAAAATCAATAAGTCATGGAGTCACAAACAAACTGTTTCACATTGATACACACTTCGCCACACAATGATACTTGGACAATTCCTTCATGCCTTTTAAAAAAAAAAAAACTTGGATCCCAACTAAAACAATCACCTTTAAACCTTTTATAGAAAGTGACATAAGAAACTACCATGTGCACTGCATTTATACTTCAACAGTGAGGGAGTTAGGCTTAATGGTCTAAAACTAGGAATTAACATAATAAAAACTAGTAGTAGATCCAAGAACTAAAGAAAAACAGAATTCAAAACTAATTTTAAAATGAAAGAGGGATAAAAAGAAAACCATCAACCATAGAATTTATAAAATGATTCAGAAGTATCCCAAATGAAGTTCAACCATCTTTTGAAGTTTAGTAATTTATACCTAGTAATGAATATAGCCTAGTACGCAATCTGCCCATTCGGAGCGCACGTTGTCAATTTCTTCGTTAGAGTAAATTTTTTTCATGAACTGTTAAGAAGCCCAGATTATATTAGTAAAAAAATTAGTAATGAAGAAGCAAAATCAAATAAAATAAATTATTTGAGAAAATTGAGAATATGTCAAATATTACCATTGAGATAAGTGAATCCTTTGCGCTGGTAGCATTTCCTTCAATAATTTCTCTCATAAATTTCATCACATAAAACACACATTGTTTCACATCAGGTTGTCGAGGACCCTATGTTAACAAAAAATTGTAAACGAATAATGCACATTTAAATATTTTTTAATTAATCACAAGTAGACATATGTGTGTATATATAATATACAAACCTTTACAACTTCCCACGTAGGCTTCTTTTTTCCCTTTCCTTTCCTTGTTCAAATTGAACAATTTCAAGCTCCTTCGTACAACAAGAGTTGACATATGAGTAATAAATTAAATGCTTAATTAAAAAAAAATATGTACTCACATATCCACTACATATTTTCAGTCCTAATAACGATTGTGATGATAAAGTGAATCAAACAAATAAACCATCTCCACATAAGAGTCAACGCCAGTCAAAATCCAAGGACAATTATGCACAAAATAGATAGTCAATGCATAAATTCAACAAAATTGTCAAAAAAAAATATATTAGAAATAAAATTATAATATTTATTTATCCAACATTGTGTGGTGCTAAAACTAGTTGATTTCTTGCTGTACCACTCAGCCTATCAGCCAAAACACTTGCCCAGCTATTCAAGTATTCAATCTTTTCATTTTTGTCCAGTTTGGATACATATGGCATTACTGGGAGGGTTTGTGGATCCACAAATCTGAACTTATCGACCTTGTTTTATTTTTTCATCTTTTTAAAGAGAAACCTTCCATTCAAGCAAAATAATGTTACTATGTTAAACAAATAAAAGGAAAAAAAATTTGCGTGAAGCGAAAACTTATCACATGTAAGCATCCAGACAATTAGCAGATATTGGCTTCAACTCATAAAAAGGTGTGATGTCTTCAATGTTCACAAGCAGTTCATACTCATTGTCAAAGAAATCATGATAAAAAATAATTGATATATTTTTTTCCGGGCTGTCCAAAACACACTTAGAGTAATAGTACAATAAATGTAATGACCGTGGGACATTTGATGGCAAGACAGGATTACTTCTTGCCATGACACTTTTCTTCCTTCAAGGCTTCTACAAATTACAAATATAAACATATTGTTAGGATGTATACTAAAAGTCTAGTTTTTGGTATAAATATTTATTTTGAAATAAAGAATCACATTGGTCAAATGTCTACATTTATAAGCTAAGTATAGTTGTTCAATTAATTTATATTGTAGATAACATGGTGTGTGGTGTCACACACAGAAGATCATGTTATCAGTTCCTTATAAATTATAAACAATAGCTCACGATCGAGATGGATAGGAACAAACCATCAGAACGGTCGTAGTGTAATTAGGTATTAGTTTATCTTAACTATATAATTACACTAGTACACTTAGAGTGTATTGAGCAGGACCATTTGAGGTAGTTCTTTTTATACTGACTAAATAAAAGAACAAGACCTCAGTTATTATAGAAGTGTGTGCTCTTAATCCTAATATAATAACAAGTACATATATTTAATATTTATTTCTTTGACTTATCAATGGGTGAGATTTAGTTCGATAAATCAATCGATAAGTTGAGAAATAATATTACTTATAGTGTGTGTTGTTGATTATAGAAGGAAACTGTGTCCTAGTGATCTAAGTTAATAATGTCCCCAAGAGAAGCTCATAAGGATTGTCATGTAAACCCTGCAGGTGGACTTAGTCCGACATGACGATAAGGTTGAGTGGTACTACTCTTGGAGCTAGATATTAATTAAGTGAGTTGTCAGTAACTCATTTAATTAATGGACATTCGATATCTTAAACACATGGAGACTAACACACTCATGATAAGAAGGAGCCCAAAATGTAATTTGGGATTGGTGCGGTAGTTCAATAATAATTCTTTAGTGGTATGAATTATTATTGATAAAATTAATTTGGGTGTTCGGGGCGAACATGGGAAGCTTAATTTCATCAGAAGACCAAAATCAATTCCTCCTCTCGGTCCCTATCGTAGCCTCTTATTTATAAAGTATTATACCCACCTTTACCCACTTTCTTACCCACCTTAAGGTGGTCGGCCAAGCTAGCCTGGAGCCCAAGCTAGGGTCGGCCAAACCAAGGTTAGATGGGTCAAGTAGGTGGTCGACCCTAGCTTGAACCCAAGCTTAGGTGGTGGCCGGCCACATATTAAATTAAAAGGAATTTTATTTTAAAATTTTTCTTATGTAGAAGCCATGATTTAAAAGAGAGTTTAAAATTTAAATCTTGCCTTTTATAGCTTTCTACAAAAGATTAAGAGAAGGGTGCAATATCTTTCCTTATTAGTAGTTTAAAAGGAAGATTTTTATTTTGGTGAAAACTTTCCTTATTTGAAACCATCCACATGTTTTAAAAAGAGATTTTAATTTCCTTTTATAACCAACCATGAAGGGGATTCAAAAGAGGAAATTTTATTTTTAAAATTTTCCGAAGCAAATAAGGAAGTTTTAATTGTTGTACAAAACTTTCCTTATTTGATGGGCATTGTGTGGCCGACCATTAAAAGGGTGAAAAGGAATTTTTAATTAAATTTTCCTTATTAACCAATGGCAAGGAAAATAAGGAAATTTTAATTATAATTAAAATTCCTTATTTGTCATGACCAAGGATATAAAGGAGAGGGTAGGGGTGCCTTCATGAGACACAACTCTCTTCTATTCTTCCTCTTTTTTCCTCCTTGGTGGTGGCCGACCCTATCATTTTTTCCCTCTTCCTTTCTTTCTTCTTTATTGGCCGAACCTCATAATCTCTTGGAGCTTGAAGGTGGCCGGATCTTGCTTGGAGAAGAAGGAGAGAAAGGAAGCATCCCTTGGAGCTTGGTTGGTGGCCGAAACTTTCAAGGAGAAGAAGGAGGCTTGGTGGTTCTCATCTTGGTAGATCGTTGCCCACACAACGTCCAAGATAAAGAAGAGGAATACGATAGAAGATCAAGAGGTCATTGTTTATAAAGAAAGGTATAACTAGTAATTCAATTATGCATCATACTAGTTTTCCTTTGTATAGTTTTGAAATACCAAACACAAGAGGCTAGTAATTCTAGGAATCGATTTATGTTTCAATTTTTGTGTTCTTTTGTTTTTTTTCGATCTTATGATTCGATTGTTCTTAGTAGTTAAACTTAGGGTTACTGTAGGGAGGTTAAATATTGAATTTCTTTAAAAGGCTTTGTCTAGGCGGTGGTGTATGATCCCATAACCAAGAAGGCCTAGTGCCTCGCCATGTAGTCCTGGAAGCTGATTTTAAAAATAAATATTTGATCGACTTTGTAACATGGGTGGACTTGGATCAATAGTGTTAAATTTCGCTTATGATCCAAGTCTAAACTTCTAAGAACAGATAAGTTAAACTTAGAATCAATAGTGTTAAGTTCCGCTTGCGATTCAAGTTTAATTTCTAAAGAACACATGGTAGCTAGGAAAAGGCTCGGACCTTGTACAAAATTTTTGTACAGGGGAACCAGTAGGTATTCTGAGTAGCAACCAACACATGTTAGTGGAAAGTTCTATCTCTTATGTTCAGCATCTTAGTAGAAAGTTCTATCTCAAAGTACAGATTACATGTGTGTGCTAGCTCTTATATATCTTGTAATTACTAAATTTTATCCAACAAATATGTACAACCTTGAATCAAAATCTAAGAAGGTTTGGTTGGAAAAATCTAGCTAAACAACTATGCCAAGCAAATGAGAAAAAAACCAGAAAAACATACACTGAACAAATTAGAAGCTGGAAATTTGTTGTTACTGAAATGAGTCCACAAATAATCCCAATGAAGATTTAATAATGTGTGGACAGTGTGGTGCCCGAATGAGTGGGAAATTTATCTCATTTTTCATCACTACCCAACGTGCAGGCTAAGCAACATGGGTCCCTATAGCATCACCAATAGAATCACATTCATTTGGAATGAGAAAGGGCAACCTTGCTGAATTCTCCACAACCTCATCAATCGAGACACGCATGAAATTCATGGGTAACGGGACACCATGAAGTAATTTTCCATCCCCGTTGACATGAACAACTGTACCATAGGCCACAACGTTGGACTTTGATTCCAGTGACAGTGCAACTGGCATACCCTAGAAGATAATCAATCATGTCATAAATTGATGCACTCATTATTGCAATAATATTAAGTATCCACAATTAAATACATATATACCTGCAAAAACTCAATCTTGCTTAAAACTTGCATGTCATCATCCACAACTGGGATACTCTTCTCTGGTTTGATCTTATCCTCACTCGTGGTAAGCAACTTCACCAAGCAACTACCTTTCTCCTCAAACTCAAAGTCGCATGCACCCTTTTTAAACATTTCTTCAAGTTTCTGTATGCGTGCATCTTGTTCTACTATGCGTGCACTTTGTTCTGAGATTAGCTTCTTTGCCTCTAACAACTCCTTTTGATGGCTATTCCAGATTCTGCCAACATTAAAAATAGAGAGTTGGAGTGATATGACCTCCAATACCCCTCTCACACCCAACATGTTCTTCAGAATCTAGTATATTTGTGAGGATATCTTTCCTAGCCCCTTCAAACTGCAGCTTTCCCTCCCTTTTTGTTGCACGTAATCATCTTGACATGCCCAAACAAATAAAATAGTTACTAACAACAAAATTAATCAATAAAAATAGCTATTCTTCCATGTATTGCATATAATTTTTTTTACTGTCATTTTGAGATCATCGCCTTCAAATTCACCCTCCTTATTGGCCCATCCTCTCTTCCAAATAATAACTTGATTTATCTCATCATCATCACATAAATTAGATGCCTACAAAAAATATGAATCATGTCATGTTCCTACAAAATCAGATTCAATAATAAACCACCAGCTTCAACATACTTACAATTTCGTCAATGAAATGTGCATATCCTTTACGGGACAGCCGATGAGATTATACGTTCTGTCTTCTTCTATTCTTTTGTTTATCACTTACTCTCTAGTTAAAAATTAAAATCAATTAAGTTCACTATCGAGATTCAAAATATATATATGCGAACTTTAATACAAATTCTCTGTGTTGTAGAGAAAAAATAGCAATATATGGAAGGTTCAAGGAAACAAACAATTAGAGAACCTGACTATTAGAATTACACAAGGAAACAAGTAATGTTATCTGTTAGAAGTATTGTTATAACAATTATCTCTTCAATTAAGAAACAAAGCAAATGGAAGAGAGACGATTAACTGAGCAATTTTCAGAAACATATTGCTTGTTTCTTCTCTATCTTGTTTTTTTATTTTTATTTTTCTCTCTCTCTTTCAAATGGCACACAAAAGGGGTAATAAGTGTCTAGTTCAGAAATATTTTGTTTTTTTGTTTTTCTCTCTCTCTTTCGAATGGCACAAACAGTTATAAAATAACTGAAAGAATTCACACACGGATGTGGAAGAAAATGCATGTCAAAATGATCATAGAAGGAAATTTTGAGAAAGAATTATCCGTAAGAATGAGGAAGTGTGACTTTATGTTATAACAAAAGTAAATATTTCAGAAAGGAGTAAAAGTATGAACCCTAGCATCGAGTAGATTTGCTTAAGATAAAAATCCCCTAGTATGGATTTTTCAGAAGGTGGAGATCTGGAAATTTTTAAATTGTCAGCGAACAAATTAATCACACTATGTTAAATAAAGATCCTATTGTAGAACATCAGTTAAGGACCATTATGACTATCTTCTAAAAATTAAAATCAAATTTTGAATCTTATCCTGAAGTCGACAAACATGATAGTTATTACAAAGGAACTCCAATTATCTTGTGAAATACCACAGCCAATCGCTGGATCTTTCAACTCATCAGGTTTATCTAGCTTGCTGAAAACAAACTTTTGAGTGAGAAAAGTTTTATATTGACGTCATTTATTATTTGCTGAATTTAAACATCCTTTCCTCCAACTTGGGTCAATATTGTACCTCAGCTGTAAAAACACATAAAAAATTAACAAACACGTTAAATATAGCATAACCATTCGAGAGCTAATTTAAGTTCTCAAAGCATTCTAACTTACATTCACCGATTCCCATATTAAATCTTTAGCATCATTTGGCACCTGCTTCCATGATTTGTAACTTATTGAGATCTTTTCTCAAGTAAGAACGTCAATGTAGCTTTGCATTTCACTCGCAAATTCTCTAATTGGCTGTCCAATTTTGTTGAAGCTAACATGCTTTTTAATTCCTTGGACCCTTAGTCTAACAAGCTTATCCATATGTGTACGCCCCCTCGATGTTCTTGTTGACTCCGTTTCTGTGGATTCCATTGCTATTTGACCCTCGCAAATATTGTTAGTGGTAGAATTTGAAGTGCTTTCTTTAGCCTTCTCAATCCTCAGTAATCTCTTTGCATGAGCTGCCATAGTGTCCACAAGAAATGATGAGAACCCTGAATTCTAGAATATTGTCAAGCTCCTCGATGCCCCATTTCCTGCAAAAGGCAGCAGCTTGTTAGGCATTTGAATTATAAAGAAAATAAAACGAGAATGAAGACAAATGACAGTTATATTACAATAAGAAAAATATGATAACAAAATAGATCAGTAAATAAAATTTACACATTGTTTAAACAATAGATTACACTTAATTATTATCAATCCATGTCCCATCACAGTCTTCACGAACGTATGATGGTTCATTTTCATCTATGACGTCAATGTCCATTGATTCCATTGATATAAACCTTCTTGTAGAACTTTGATAGTGGATTGTAGCATTTTCCAACTCATCACCATCTATGTATTCCATGTAATCCCTAGTAGGAGTGGCAAGTACAACATGCTATGTAGGATCTTGAGGATCTTCAATGTAAAATATATGCTTTGCTTGACTCCCCAAGATAAAAGAGTCAGATTTAAATCCAATTCTGTTGAGGTTTACCAACATGAAACCAAGTTCATCAACTTTAATACCGCTATTATTCTCAACCCAATTACATTTAAACATCGAAACTTGAAAATTGTGATAATCGAATTCCCAAATTTCTTGAATAACTCCATAGAAAGTCATGTCTAACACAATTGGATTTTTGTCCTTTGCACTAGCAACTTGCATTGTCTTTGCAACTAAGCTTATTCTAGAGTTTTGAACAGACCTGTGTATCATCGCGCACTTTTGTATGATAAGTAACTCTATCAATCAAATAACTAGAGTACATCACTTGATTTCTAGGTCCGCGCGCTATCCACTTCAATCTTTCTGATATTTGACAGGTAGAATTGCCAATTGCTCTCACACGATCACGTAACCAGTCAATAAATGTCTGGTTATGCTCATCTTGTAGCTACTTTTTGGACTTGGCTTTATGAGAAAAGCTTGAGTTCAAAAATTCCATGTGCTCCCTAATGAAATGATTACGAATAAGTTAACTAATAGAATACTAATAAGTTAATTAGTAGAACGTAAGAACATTGTAATCATTATATCAAAAAAGATGGGGGAAAATATTTTTCAGGCAAACACAACACTGTCACAATCTCTTTTTGCAAATCATTCAACTTTGAGACATCTATCACTTTATTGCATAGCACGTTGAAAAAGCCACAAAACCGAGTGATAACATCTCTAACATGTTTAGGCAAGACACCATGGATGGCGACTAGAAGCAATTGTCGCATCAAAGTGTGATAGTCGTGTGACTTAAGGCCAATAAGTTTCAAGTCTTTCATCGACACCAGATTTTTAACATTGGATGAATATCCTGTGGGGACCTTTATTCCAAACAAAGAATTGCAAAGTTTTCTTTTTTTCATCCTTATTTAGTGTATAACAAGCCGTTGGCAAAAAGGTTCTCTTCTCCCACATCTTCGGTGCCAAATCAATCCTCAATTTCATCTCCACAAGGTCTAGTCTTGCAGTTACTCTATCCTTTGATTTTCGAGGAATGTCAAGCAAAGTACTGATCAGACTTTCACACACATTTTTTTCAATGTGCATCACATCAAGAACATGCCGAACATGTAGATGTTTCCAATAATCAAGTTCAAAGAATATAGATTTCTTTTTCCAACATGATACAGCTTCGCCTTGCTTTAAATGATACTTCTCATTCGCTTTTCCCGAATGATAATTAATTCTTTCAACTCGATCCAAAATTTCATGCCTAGTTAATGGTTTTGGTGCAGGGTTAAGCTCTGGGCTCCCATTAAATGCTTTTTTCCTTTGATAAGGATGATTTGTAGGAAGAAATCTTCTATGGCATGTATAACTCATTTTTCTACTATGCTTCAACCTTGTTGAATATGTTTCTTCACCACGAATAGGGCATGCGCAATATACTTTCACAACACAACCTGACATATTCCCATATGTAGAAAAATCATTGATTGTTTATAGTAAGACAGCCCTAAGCAATACATTTTCTTCTCGACATGCATCATATGTATCAACACCTATATCCCATAATCTTTTCAAGTCATCGATCAAAGGTGCTAAGTAAACGTCAATATCATTTCCCGGTTGTTTGGGACCTGAAATCAAAAAGGTGAGCATCATAAATTTTCTTTTCATACATAACCATGGAGTAAGGTTGTAAGTGATCATCACAACTGGCCAACAACTATATGCAAAACTCATCAAACTATGGGGATTGATCCCGTTTACTGATAAGGCCAATCTAAGATTTCTGGGTTTAGCAGCAAAAGCTTGCCACTTGTGATCCACTACTTTCCAAGCGGGTACATCAGCCGGATGACGCAAGTATCTGTCAAGTACTCTTTTATCAACATGCCAAGTTAACTCCTTACATATCTCCTTGTTCCGAAACAATCTTTGAAATCTTAGAATAGGTGGGGAAGACCAAAGGACCTTTGCAGGAACTCTATTTATTGTAGCTTTTTTACCCAACTTCTACCTTGACGTCCCACAAATAGGACAATTAGTCAAATTCTCATATTCCTTTTGGTATAAGATACAATCATTAGGGCAAGCATGAATTTTCACATAATTCATTCCTAAAGCACATAATATTTTCTTTGCATCATACAATGATGAAGGCAATTCACTATCATCAGGAAGCATTTCTCCAAACAAACTTAGTAAATCTGTGAAACTTTTATCACTCTAACTATATTTTTCCTTCAAGTTATACAATTTCATAAGTACAGATAATTTTGTAAATTTGGTACACCCCAGATATAAAGGTTTATCGGCATCTTCAAGTAGCTTATGAAATTGGTTTGAATTCTCTGCATAACTATCAAATGTAGCATGTACCATATCAATAGATTCCTCGGCAAAAGATTTCTGTTCATCTTTCATTGAGTTATTGATCGTAGATCTTTCACCATGCCAAATCCATTTATGGTATGTTAAATCTATACCATTACAACATAAATGTGCCCTTATAATGTCAACATTTCTCTTTTGTAGATTACCACATCTTGAACATGGGCAAGGTATTTCATTCGAATTGGTAGCGTTTTGCAATACAAATTGCAAGAAAGACTCTACCCCAACCTCATATTCATGTGATAACCTATTCTTTGACATCCAATTTTTGTCCATTTTTTTATAACTATCAGTCTGAAACACGTCAAAACCTACCTTCAAAAAACTATACATCATGCAACAAGTTCAAAACACAATCTCAAGTACCAAGATAATAGAGTAATACTCAACATAAACCAATCGGACAGAAATACAAGTTTGGGATAGATTTTTGGATACAATCAAGTTTAGCAAACTAGCACCGCTCAGGAATATTTAAACGGGGTGTTAACAAATTTATAAATCAACCATGCATGTACGTATTTGCTTGTTCATTTAGCATCAATTAGTGTATCACATCTCTCTTCTTTATATACACAGCATATAAACAATATCAAATGAGCATAAATAATAAAGATGACAATTAATTTAGATTATGAAAATAGTAATTAAACTTGAGGAAAACGTAGAAAATACAAATTCAGATTTTTCCACCCCATTGAGGAAGAAAGAGCAGGCAAAGGGCATGATGAAGCAAATCAAAAGCTAAACAGAAGAAGAAAAGACAATGCTGCGCTTGCAAATACAAGCATAGTGGAATCAAAAATAGGTGTCATTTTTTGAGACAAAATTTATGAATGAAATAGGGTTCGTAGATTTGAATCTACCTTGAGTATGACTCTAGCACAAATCTAAAGAAGACAAGATGAACAAAAGGTTCCTCTAGTGAAAGAAGCAGCAGTGAAAGGTCAAAGGGCCTCATCGAGCTCAGAAACCCGCTCACCAAGAAACGAGAGGAGAGCACACCATCGTGGAGGAAGATCCAGCGAAGGTGGGCGGTCGGTCGACGGGATGACGTGAAGAGATTGTATGAGGAGAGGGAAAGAAAAATGGCTAGGGTTCTGGAATGCGAAGGGGAAAACACGGCGCCGAAAAGATATTCAGAGAGAGGGAAAGCAAAACTGCGCGCGAGGGGGAAAAAAGACCAAAGTCAAATACAACGATTTTATCAAAACTATTGTCGTAGCCCCTAAAAACGCACTTAAAGACAACGGTTTAGAAAATTATTGTAAAAAGTGTTGTTGATTTAAAAAGAAGTCACTCAATGATAATAGTTTTCACAAAACCGTTATCTTTTATATTTAATAGGGAGTTCAAAGACAACGGTTTTGTCAAAACCCGTTGTCTTTGATCAAATTTGCAACGGTTTATCTTAAAATCGTTGTCTTTAGGGTGTTGTCTTTTAACATTTTTGTTGTAGTGAGCAGTCCGGCTCTATCCTGAACGCCAGAGAGCCTTACATGCATATCAAGGGACTTACCCGCTGAGGTAAAAGCAGACCTAATTCAGTGTTTGACGCGTAATAGAGATGTTTTCGCTTGGTCTCCCGAGGAGTTGCAGGGGGTTAGACCTGAGGTAGTAGAGTATAAACTACATCTCCTACCCGATTCTTGGCCGGTTAAGCAGAAGAAGAGGAATTGCTCGACCGAGTAAAATAAGATTATTTGAGCCGAGGTAGACTAGTTCAGGAAAGCAGGTCATATTAGAGAAGTACAATTCCCGTCCTGGCTCTCTAACGTAGTCCTTGTAGTCAAGCCTAACAATAAGTGGAGAGTTTGCATTGATTTCTAGGACCTCAATCGTGACAACCCCAAAGATTATTACCCACTTCCCGGGATCGACCAGATGGTGGATTCAACCGCTAGCTATGAAAGGATCTGTATGTTGGACGCCTATCAAGGGTATCATCAAATCCCCTTGGCTCCGGAAGATCAGGAAAATGTCAGCTTCATCATGGCGGACGGTACTTTCTGTTATACTGTCATGCCTTTTAGACTAAGAAATGCAGGAGCTACCTATCAAAGGATGATGGATAAGATCTTTCAAGAGCAAATTGGGCGAAATGTGAAGGTTTACGTGGATGATATTCTCATCAAATCCACTTGGGCCATAAATCTGATTATAGACATTGAAGATACTTGTGGTACCCTCCGACAATATGGATTGAAGTTGAATCCATTGAAGTGCCTGTTTGGAGCTCAAGGAGGGAAATTTCTGGGGTACCTCATGACCAAGCAGGGAATTGAAGCTAATCCTGAGAAGGTTCGGGCGCTCCGAGATATGAAGACCCCCCCAAAATCTAAAGGAAGTGCAGAAATTGGTAGGCAGAATAACAGCGATGTCTAGGTTTATTTCCTGGTCTGCGGACTAAGCAGTACCCTTCTTTAAAGTGCTCAGGAGAGTTGTCAAGTTTTAGTGGGATGAAGAATGCACTCAAGCCTTCGAAGAGCTAAAGAAGCATTTGGAGACCTTGCCTTCTCTATTCAAGCCCATTGCGGGGGAACCACTCTGAGTCTATCTATCAGCCACCCCCGAGGTCGTGGGGGCGGTACTAGTGAAAGAGCAGGACAATGTACAATAACCAGTGTATTTTTTCAGCCACTTATTGAAGGGGGCTGAGTCTCAATATACAACCCTGGAAAAGTTGGTTTACGGACTGGTACTCATGGCTCGCCGCTTGAGACCCTATTTTCTAGTGCACCCCATCACAGTCTTAACTAACAGTATCATGGATAAAGCCCTTACTAATGTCGAAGTTGTCGTCGTCTCATCAAATGGGTGACTAAGTTGGGAGAATATGACATACAATACCAACCTCGTATTGCTATTAAAGTACAAGCCCTCGCAGACTTCTTGACGAAGGTTCATCAGATTGATTCCGAAGAAACTTGGAAGGTGTATGTAGATGGATCATCTACCCAACAGGGGAGTGGAGTGGGCATCCTTCTGATATCGCCTTAAGAGGATGTCTTGCAGTTAGTTGTTAGGTTGAATTTTAGAACCACGAATAATGAAGCAGAATATGAGGCTTTGTTGGCAGGACTACAGGCAGCTCGACATGTTGGAGCTGCCTGAGTAATTGTTTACTCAGATTCTCAACTGGTAGCTCAACAAGTGGCAGGCAACTTCGAGGTCAACAATGACAAGTTGCAAGTATACCAAGAGGCATATGAGAAAATGATGGAAGAGTTCAAAGAGGTCACGGTAACTAAGATCCCTAGAGCGGATAATAGCCGACCTAATGAGTTAGCTAAGATGGCCAGCTCTCTGACCACTTAGGTGTTGGATAGGTGGATAGCTTAAACCTTCCTTATAGCTCAAATAGATCTGCAAAATAACTTTGAGGAGTCGATCGATTGGAGGGCACCGATGATTAGTTATCTTCAGCGGGGCATCTTACCAGCGAACCCCGAGGAAGCATGACTGGTCAGGAAGAGAGCTCACGCCTATACCACGATTGGGGACCAATTGTATAAGCGAGCATTCTCTAGGCCATTGCTCAGATGCTTAGGAATGGAGGAGATGGGGCATGCTTTACAAGAAATAGATTTGGGATGTTACGACAATCATGTGAGAGGAAGGACTCAAGCCCGAAAGGTATTGCTAGCCGGGTATTTCTGGCCCACTTTGCAGAAGGATGCTCAGCAATTGGTGAATACTTGCCTGTCTTGCCAGAAGCATCAAAATCTGACACATAGGCCAACCAAAATGCTGAAAACATCCATAGTTTCCTGCCCCTTTGATCAATGGGGCATGGATATCATGGGACCGTTCCCTATGGCACCAGGTCAAAAGTGATTCTTGCTCGTGGCGGTGGACTACTTTTCTAAATAGGTAGAAGCAGAAGCCCTAGCCAAGATCACGGAGGGAGCTGTCATTCAATTCTTGTGGAGAAACATCCTTTGCAGGTTCGGCATACCACATAAACTGGTCTCAGATAATGGAAGATAGATTCAAGGCCATAAAATCCGAGCCTGATATCATGGGTTCTGCATCAGTCAAGCCTTTACGTCCGTGGCGTACCCTCAAAGCAATGGACAGACTGAAGTTATCAACCGAAAGATAGTTCGAGGGTTGAAGGTTAAGCTAGACCATGTTGGAGGCGATTGGGTAGAAGAGTTTCCTATTATTCTCTGGGCATACCGCACGACTCCCCGGGAAAGCACTGGACTTACTCTATTTCATCTAATCTATGACAATGAGGTAGTGGTGCCTATAGAGTTTAGGGTGCCCTCAGTTAGAATGATGTTATACGATGAAGAAAATATAGAACTACGGCTTTCAGAGCTGGATTTTATTAGTGAAGTCTGCGAGTAGACAGCTGCCAGACTGGTGACTTACAGGCAAAGGATGCGACAGAATTATGATAGAAGGGTGATCCCTCAGTTTTTCAGAGAAGGGGACCTAGTATGGAAGCGGACGAAGCCTATAGACGAAGTAACCAAGCTAGCAACCCCAGTGGGATGGGCCATATAAAATCATTAAAAAGTTAGTGTCGGGTGTCTATTACTTGCAGGATGCCCAGGGTAGGAAGCTGGACAGGCCTTGGAGTGCTAACTACTTTCAACCCTATCGTACTTAGCCGACTCACCTCTTTGTAAGGATTGCGGGTTTGGAAACATGACTGGTCAGGTATGACGCGCTTGATCGGGAATATTTGCCTGGTCAGGAACATGTGCCTGGTCAAGAACATTTGGTTTCAACTACTCACAAATCTTAGTACTCGAGGGGGGGGGGGGATCTTGGACTCGGATTGATCCACTCAAGCTTGGCTAGGTTAAAATGCAGAGCATAGATAATCATAACCATAATAAAAACTAACATAGTATAATCAGAGGATGTTTAGGCACATAGACATAGACTACTTGAATTCGGTAAAAATATCATCAGACATTTCTCATAGGATCCGACGGTGATCCAAAAAGTCTTCAGGAGGAGCAGATGATAGGTACCCTTGCTTATATAGCCACCTGAGTGCCCCCACTGCCCCGTAGGCTACTGATATAATGAAGTGATCTCATACTTAGGTGCCAAACCCCGGAGAACGCAAATATTCTTCTCAGTTCGCTCTAAGGCGCTCATTTTCTCCTGCCTTATAGGTCTCCAAAGCAACGGTAGCTTCCGATAATGCAGAGCGGGATTGAGATAGCTCACCTTGGGCCGCACATAGTTATGCGACTTAAGATTCCAGATCTCTGCTCTGGTCCATCAGAAGCAACTCTTTGGAATGCAGCTCCTGGGTTCGTTAATCTAGTTCTTGTTGGTGAAGGGCCTCGAGCTTGCTTTTCTCCTCACGAAGGCGATTGATCTCCTATTGAGCCTTTCCCAGGGCTTGTTCCTAGGCAGCGTTCACCTTCTTCAAAGTTAATATTTCTGGCCTCAGCTGGTACCCGTCTGTGGCAGGGTCAGTCAATTGAGACTCTAATTCAGCCACCGTATCTTTCAGAGATTTAATTTGTTGATGCAAAAGGGAAAGTGTCTGACTCAGCACCAGGGACTCAGTGAAGGCCTGGGTAGAGAACAGATACTTAGAAAGGAAAAAGGGAAATAATGGCAAAAAGTAAAAAAAAACTTACAGCAACAACTCCTTCAGAGAATAGATCCAATTGGGTAGGTATAGGGAGAGCATGCATCTGCTGTAGACTTTCCTCCCAGCGGGTCGACAATTGTCCTTTTAGAGTGAGGCGACTAGTAGGGGCATCTGATTGACCTCGTAAGTCCCATTCTGATGGCATGGCGGCTCTGTAATGGGGGTGGGTAGAGGGCCACGAGTGAGATGGCCCAGCTTGTGTCTCACCGGGAGGGGGGTGAGTTGACGGTCCTGCAGCTGTGTCATAGGGGTCGAGAGGAGCGGAAGTAGATGACTGTGATGAGGAAGGTCAGGATCTAGTTGTAGAAGTACTGGGAGTACATTTGACGAAGAGGGAGCAACGGGAATCGAGGGAGGCTCTGTAGGGACTTCTTCCTTAATGACCGGAGCCTTTCCTCGCGCAATTCTCGCTCGGACCTCAGGTGGGGTCACAGAAGTGTTGATTGCTACTCGGAAAACCTAATGGTTCCACTGTACAAAAATTTTGTATAAAGGTCTGAACCTTTTCCTAGCTACCATGTGTTCTTTTAAATTAAACTTAGATCGCCTGCGAAACTTAACACGTTTGATCCAAAGTTTAATTTATTTGTTCTTTTAGGTTTAGACTTGGATCTCCTGCGGAACTTAACACGTTCGATCCAAATCACCTAGGTTATTAATTCCATTAAATATTAATTTCCAAAATTGGCTTCTAGGACTGCATGGCGAGGCACATGGCCTTCTTGGATATGGGAACAATCACCACCGCCTAGACAAAGCCTTTTAAGGAAAGCTAATATTTAATTTCCTTAAATAACTTTAGGTCAACCAAAAAGAACAATCAAATCACAAGGAAAAGAAAAATAAAAGAACACAACATCGAAAACAAATTCGAAATACTAGAATCGCATGCCTCTTGTATTTGGCATGTGAAATACTAAAATCGCATGCCTCTTGTAAATAAAACTAGCATGATGCGGAAATTAAATACTAGTATACCTTTTCTTTTGCAAGCAAAAACCTCTAGGTCTTCTGCCGTATTCCTCTTCTAACCTCGGGTATTGTGTGGGCAACGATCTTCCGAGATGAGAAACCACCAAAGCACCTTCTTCTCCTCCTTGTAAGGTTCGGCCACAACAAGAGCACCTCCAAGGATGAAGAGAAACCACCACCAATGCTCCAAGGGATGCAAGCTTTCTCTCCTTCTTCTCCAAGCTAGAATCTGGCCACACCTTGATCTCCAAGAGAGAAGTGAGTTTCGGCCACAAGGATGGAGAGAAGAGAAAGGGAAGAGCCGGCCACACTAAGGAAGAAAAGAGGGAGAAAATAATAGAGGTTGTTCACCTTGAAGGCTCCCAAAAACCCCTCTTTTATAATCCTTAGCTTTGGCAAATAAGGAAATTTAATTACAATAAAATTTCCTTAACTTTCCTTGACATGAATTAATTAAGAAAAATAAAATAAAATTTCCTAATTAAACATGTCATGGTCGGCCACCTCATGGAGAGCAAACAAGGCAATTTTCAATCAACAATTAAAAATTCCTTATTTGTCTTCGAAAATTTAAAAAAAAATAAAATTTTCCTTTAAAATCCCTTCATGGTTGATAAAAAGAAATCTCTATAATTTTAATTTTTCAACATGTGAATAATTTACAAAGAAGAAAAATAAAATATCTTTCCAATCTACAAATAAGGAAAGAGATTTAATCTCTTTCTTTAATCTTTTGTAGAACCTTATAAAAGAGATTTTTTAATTTTTTAATCTCTCCAATAAATTATATTTTTCACATAAGAAAATTTTAAATTTTAAATTATTTTTTAATTTAATAGGGTCGTCCACCTAAGCTTAGGTTCAAGCTAGGGCTGGCCACCCATGGACCAAGGCTTGGCCGGCCCTAGCTTGATCCACAAGCTAGCTTGGACGGCCCCTACAACATGGGTATGAAGGTAGGTATAGGTGGGTATAGTACTCTATAAATAAGAGGCTACGATAGGGACCGAGAGGAGGAATTGGTTTTGGTCTCCCGATAAAATTAAGCATCCTGTGTTCGCCCCGAACACACAACTTAATTTTATCAATAATAATTCATTCCACTAGAGAACTATTATTGAACTACCGCACCAATCCCAAATTATATTTTTGGGCTCCTTCTTATTATGAGTGTGTTAGTCTCCCTGTGTTTAAGATGTCGAATGTCCACTAATTAAGTGAGTTACTGACAACTCATTTAATTAATATCTTAGTCCAAGAATAGTACCACTCAACCTTATCGTCATGTCGTACTAAGTCCACCTGCAGGGTTTAACATGACAATCCTTATGAGCTCTTCTTGGGGACATTATCAACCTAGATCACTAGGACACAATTTCCTTCTATAATCAACAACACACACTATAAGTGATATCATTTCCCAACTTATCGGGCTTATTGATTTATCAAACTAAATCTCACCCATTGATAAATTAAAGAAATAAATATCAAATATATGTGCTTGTTATTATATTAGGATTAAGAGCATACACTTCCATAATAACTGAGGTCTTTGTTCCTTTATAAAGTCAGTATAAAAGAAACGATCTCTAATGGTCCTACTCAATACACTCTAAGTGTACTAGTGTAATTATATAGTTAAGATAAATTAATACCTAATTACACTACGACCTTCCAATAGTTTGTTCCTTTCCATTTTGGTCGTGAGCCACTGTTTATAATTTATAAGGTACTGATAACATTATCTTCTGTATGTGACACCACATACTATGTTATCTACAATATAAATTAATTGAACAACTACAAACAAATGTAGATAATTTGACCAAATGTGATTCTTTATTCAAAATAAATGTTTACAAAATCTTAGGCTTTCAGTATACACTCTAACAAGAAGCACCCGAGGATTGTGAACCTGGAGCGACAATTGAGGATGGTCGGGAAGCCTGAGAGGCAAGGGGGTGTTCGGAGGCCAGGTCGGGTCCACTTGAAGCAATAGTTGAAGACAGCCGGGAAGCCTGAGCGACGGGTGGATTTTCGGAGGTCAGGTCAGGTCCAATGGATCTGCGTTGAGACCTGCGAGATAATGGCTGGTCGTTTGTGTAGGATCGAAAAGAATTTAGATATCTCCACAATGACATGATATTGTCTACTTTGGGCCTAAGTCCTCATGGTTTTGCTCTTGGGCTCTACCCAAAAGGCCTCATGCCAATGGAGATATATTTTCTCTTATAAACCTATGATCTTTTCTATGTGTTTTCAATATGGGACTATGTTTACAACCTTGCAACCCCAACAACCCCCCCCCCCTCAAACAAAGGACCATAGGCTTCCCACGTCCGATCCTCGACCCACCAGGTCTTCCTGCCCCTCGGTCCACCCGACTTACTAGGACTTCATTGCCTAGTCGCAACTAGGACTTCCTGCCTGGTGTCTAGTCCTCTTGATCCGAACATAGGAGCCCCCACTTTCTTTCTTCGAGGTCAATATTGTACTCACATGGCTCAATCAGACCATAGCTCTTGTGCACAGTTGGCGATTAAACCTTCTGGCAATCTGGGCTCTGATACCAATTGTAGGATCGAAAAGAATTTAAATATCTCCACAATGACATGATATTTTCCACTTTGGGCCTAAGCTCTCATGGTTTTTCTCTTGGGCTCTACCCAAAAGGTCTCATGTCAATGGAGATATCTTTTCTCTTATAAACCTATGATCTTTTCCATGTATTTTCAATATGGGACTATGTTTGCAACCTTGCAACCCCAACAAGTCTGAATCCTTTGGTGGGGTTCTGGGCCGATGAGCAGGGAACACGAAGGTACTTTGCTTGGCAGGATCAGGAGCAAAGCTCACACGAGCGATTGAGCGGGAAGCTGACCGGGGAGTTGTTGCAGCTGTTGGCCCTAAGCGGGGAAGAGCAGAGTGTGGAAGGCTCCTTCTAGCCATTATGATGTGACATCTGTGGTTTATTTCCTGGTCGCTTAAAGGAAGGGGTTGGACCTCGGATGCACGATTCAAGGTGTTTGCTGCGTAAGGAACGCCAGAATTAGAGTCGTATAACAAAAGCAGAGCAAAATAAGTTAAAGCAAAGTGTGGCTCACCTAAGGAGTGGGGCAGTTCAGAGGAGAGGTGGCTTAACCTGAACAGGAACAGCACGTCCTTGACCAACAGTCTGAGTAAATCCAATCACCAACCCGCTAGCTGCATAGAAGCCTCCATGAAGAAGGGATCAGTTTGAAAATCCCCCAAATGAGGTACTGAGGGAAGAGCTGATTACCACCGGGTCGGCCACTCAACAGTAGAGGGAAACTTCAGGAAAAAGTACTTATCCTTCCAGTCAACGTCTGAGGAAGGAAGGGAACAAAAGAAAGTGGTGCGGAGACGGGCTTGAAGACAAAATAGACCCTCACTCTAACAGCGAGTGGTAAAAAAGTAGTGAAACAAGTGAGGAAACCAAGATACGTCACATACTTCGCAGAGTGCGATGAATTCACACAGGATCCTCATGGAGTTGGGAGTTAGTTGACCTAGAGGAATTTGGAAGTAGCGGCTCACCGCGGAAAAAAGAGGATGGATGGGAAAACGGAGACCAACAATAAATTGCTCTTTAAAGAAAGTGACATACCCCGCTGAAGGGGAGGAGACTCGGTAGATCTCAGAGGGTATGATGATGTGTATATCTTCAGAGACTTCGTATGACTAACGAAGATCATCCAAATCCACTCCTGTGAAAGTGGAAACTCCCGGGGCATAGATAGGTGCAGGGGAAAGCATATGGAAGACAAAGGCAAGGTATGAGGAGCTAAGCACGACAGGTAGCGGAAACAAGAAGAAGGTGATAGCTGGAAGTGAGAAAAGTTTAGCGGAATAGAGAAGGGGATACATTTATAGCCTCTGCCCTAAGGGGCATCATTGTTAGCGATCATCCAACGGTTCGCAGCAAAGGTAGCTCGTGTCATTAAAGCAAGGGAGGTCGTTGGATCGTCACAAAAAGTGGAGCAAAGAAAACATGTCAGAAAAAGTAGCAGTGAGGAACACGAGGGTAATAAAGAGTTATGATAACCTCTAGAATAGACGATGTTACAGTAAGTGCTCTCTCAGGCCTTCTACAACAAGGTCAAAGGGCATACTAGGGAGAGTAAGCAATCAGAAACTCAGGTCGGTAATACTGATCGGGACATCAGCAAGGTCGAAACAAGGGCCTGATCGATGAACAGGAAGGTCTTGCTTAAAGCTGTTGCAAACCAATAGACGTTAAGGCGTAGAATATCTACGGAGGAGGCACACACTTGACAGATCTTTTGAGCATACCAGGATGAAAACAAGCACAAACCCCAAGGATCTAATAACAAGTACAGGTTCAAGGTAAAGTGCTTGTACTCAGGCCTTGTTCATCATAGAGTTATGAAAAAGAATACAGATTAATCATCATCAGCAAAAGAAGGAAAGACATCTTCGGGAAGCTCTTGTAGAAGGCGGGTCCTATCCAGGAAATCCTCTTGGACAGCGGACCGGAAAAGACCATGCTCGCACAGTTGACGTACAACGCCCACGCCGCCATAGCAGATCATCTCGTCGATCAGATGATCTATTTTCTTCCCAAAGGTGGGGGAAGTGACATAGGCGACTCTGTACGCTTTTAGACGAGCAGTTTCTCTTGTTCAGTAGTCGGCTAGCTCTCCCTTAGCTTTATCCGCATCAACCCGAACCAGTGTCATCTCTTGTTTGACATTGGAGGCTTCCTCCTTGGCCTTGAGTATGCCTGATTGCAACGATTTGATGGTGACTTTCCCGACCTCCCATTGGCTTTTAAGAGCCGCCTCTCGATCAGTGCTAATGGCCAGGTCTGCTTTAGTAGCTGGTGTCGGCCTTTTTGTATGTCACGTTGCACATCAAATTAATTAAAATTGAAACTCATTAAAATTTAGACAAATGTTGTAGTAAGGAGTACCAAGTCGTATTTTTCCAAGGATAACTAATAAACACTACAAGAAAAAAACCTAACAACAACGATTTTTCACCGTTGTCGTAGCCCATTTTGAACTGTTGTTAAAGGTCGTGTTGTTAAAAGGGGTGCCCAAAGACAACAGTTTTTAATCGTTGTCTTTGAAGGCAAAGACAACATTTTTACAACGGTGAAAAACTATTGTCTTTTCCTTCAAAGACAACAGTTTTTCACCGTTGTCTTTGAGCGTCTACCTTTAATAACATGGTCTTCAACAACAGTTTTAAACTATCTACGATAACGGTGAAAAACCGTTGTCTTTTTTAGATAAAAAATAAAAAAAATTAATACACAATTTTCCAATATTATAAATCATTCAAAATACTAAATTTCAAAATAAAATTTAATATACAATTTTCTAACATTCAAAAATAATATTTCTGAAGAAATTTTATAAGCAACCAACAAAATGATAACACTATTAAAACAAAGGTAGAACAATATAACACGAAATTTTCTACTTAGATGTCGGTGAAGAGGAGGGACTGCAGCTCCTAGTGCTCCTTAATTTGTTAAAGTCTCCATTTTTTTAGTTTATCGGCATTCTTCCCAGTACTCTTGAGGGCACCTATTCGAATAAAGATATATATTACAAATTAGAAACTAAACTGTACGCATGATTCTAATTGCACTGCATAAATGTTACATAACCATAAAAACCATTTGATCTAGTCATCTAACAGAAGTGCAAAAAGCGTTATCTATGTAACATAAATGGTAACCTCTTGAAATAATATGGTGGCTCTTAAATTTCTTATTAAGCAGAATTTTCATTTTATGTCACTGCATACAAAGCTTCTATTATAAACCATGCAAACATTATTTTTCCCAGTAATCAAGCAGCATTAATTCTAAAAGGTACAATCTAATGCAAACGTTCCCACACACTCCATATGATGCTAAGGAGTAAGTCATACATTAAATTCTAAAAGGGACCATTAAAGGAAAGAATGCCTTAAATAAAAATGAATCCAGAAAGTATCATTCCATATGCACTAATAGAAATCTTCGTTTATAGCCAACTGCAAATACATTTCATATTTATTTAAAATTTTAATAACATAATAAATCTAAAAAATTTATAATATTTCACTGAAAGATTAATTAAAATCACACCAGATGATAAGGTCGAGCTATCATTCCTCCAAGTGTATCCTAGAATCTTTGTAATGAGCACGTTGAGACGGAATATGTCATTGAGTACATAAAAGCTCCCTGAGGTGTTGGAATCAGATGAAACATCTACAAAAATAAGCACCATTGATTAATAAGTCATTGATTAATTAGATAATGGAATATACAAATAGAGATTAATTAAAATAAATAAAGGATCTAACAATTACCACTATAATTGACTAAAATTAACAATCAAGAGCTAGGTTGAAGAATGTTTTAAAACATTCTTCAATGTATAAGGAAGCAACTAGAAGTGTTTAACATCTCAGGAATTGAAAATAATGCAAATGCAAACAAATTCATAGATCAAATAAACAAAAACGGGACAACTCTTCAACAAATTTCTATAATCAAGTGATATAAACAAACTGCAGAATTTCATGCGTGGGTAAATCTCGAGTCAAATGTCAATTGAAAGATCAATGTAAAACATGACATACACAGAGAAAGGAACATAGGAATACAAAGCAGTAGGTAAAAACATGTCTATTGAACTGAAGAAAAGCTATCATATCGTGTATGCTAACAATCACCAAATGGTTACTAATTATATAATTACCTGATGCTTTGTGGCAAGCAAGTGCAGTTCAAAAGCCAACACCTACATCCAAAAACAAATGCTGAAAACATCAAAATTATTGAATCTATATTTTGCCAAATATAATCTTAGATGAGTGAACTACCATATAGTCTGGGTTTAAATATTTCCAGACACTAGCTGGACTTGACAATCAATTTCACATACAACAAAAGCAATTAAACTAAACACCTTAACAACGATTAGCCAAAACCTAGTTATACACAATTGATAAACTTGCACCACATTGTCACACTATGAGACAAGATTAACAATCATGTATAAATGAAATACAAAACTAAACAATCAAACATAGATAAGAAAAGAACACCTAAGTTGAACAAGAAAGTAAACTAAATTAACTGAACATGAAACATTCAAAAGGAAAGTAAACTTAAACTATCCAAACCACTCTCCTGCGATCAACCATCAATCGACTACCTCCGTCGTCACACGGAGACCCGGATTTGGAACACCAGCCTCAGTGGACAGCAACACAATGACAGAACCTTTGATTACAACTCTCAACAGCCACACAAAATTAAGAAAGAACAGTGATGTACTGTAAATTGACACACTGAGATGTCACTTGCTTCTGCCGGAATTGTAGACTGAAGTTGCTGGAGTTCCTGCCTTCGGAACACCGTCCGCAGGAAGCCACAACACTGCTCAGTGATGGAAGCAGAAGAAATTCGCCGGAGAAGAAGGGACAGCCGGCTTCCTCTGTTGGAACCCGCTGCTTTCGGAACGCCGTCCGCAGGAGAAGCTACACTGAGGAAGGGATGAAGAGGGATGCTTGCCGGAGAAGAACGCCTCGCCGAATAGAAACCCTAGTTGAGGTCGTCGCTTCAAAGGAGCTGCCGTCGCCGCTTGGAGCAGATCGCAGAAGAGGAGGTTGGGAAGAGCTGGCCGGCCGGCGGCAAGGGAAGAGAAGAAGTCGCCGGCCGGAGAAAAGGAAGAAGAAGAGAAAGGGGCGCTGTGCCCTAGCAGACGCGAGAAGGAGACGCGAGCAGAGAGGAGAGTTCTACTGTGCCGTGCGTGGAGAGAATAAGGAGAAGGGTTTCTTAACGGGTTCGGATTTGGGTTAAGGAGAGGGATCCGATCCGATTCATTAAGAGCATGAAATTGAGCTTTTGAAAATGGACTTTAAGAAGTGGGTTGGGTTTAGGTATGGATTTGAGTTAAAACCATTAGAAGATGATCCCCTTCTTGATTGAGCTAGATAAGTCCAACTCTCCATTTGACTTGAGTCAAATATTCTCAAATTGAACCGGGTTTGGATCTATAGCTTTTAATCAATCGGTTTGACTCGATTCGTGTCCATGACTCCTCTTTAATTCCCTACAAAAATTATGAAATAATGTCAAAATTAGGGAATAATTATAATAAGCTCACAAATATATCCTAACTCATGAATTATGATATTAAGCAAGATTTAAGTGAATGAGAGGATAAAAATGCTAAGTATAAGAGCTAAAATATCACATAAAAATGCTACTTATCACTCGTCGCCTGGCGAGGCAGCGCGCGGTGCTGCGGAGAGGGAAGAAATAAGAAATAGGTTACCTTTGAGCTCATCTTGGTTGCTGCGGAGAGGGAAGAAACCTGTCTGCGCTGAAGGAAAGAAGGGGGTGGGAGAGGGAAGAAAACGGGTGGCGCTGCAAGGAGGAAACGAAAGGATCAGCAGGATCACGTGGGTGGAAAGAGATTTGGAATATGTCTAATATGATTATAATTATAATGACACTTACAAAATGTGTCATCATACACCATCTAATATGATATTTTTCTAAAAATTTAATTAGTTTTTATAAGTGTCATTATAATTTATTTATATTGACACTTTTTAATAGGTGTCATGAAGAAAGTGTTATAATAAATCATTTTTCTAGTAGTGGAGGAGCGTCTTTCGCGGAGGAGTCACGAAGGAGGAGTCGGAGATAGGTTTTTGTTCGTTGAACAGTCACAGAGAAGTGGGTTTTTAGGTTTTTTTTTCATGAAGTTAAAAAAACTGTTGTGTTTTTAGGATTCAACCACATTCAATAGACAACAGTTTAATAAAACTGTTGTATATTATCACATAAGCAACACTAAAAGACAATAGTTTTTTAAAACCGTTGTCTTTGACACACATTAGACAACAGTGTTTTGAAAAATTGTTGTTATTTAAAAAACATTATGGTGAACAACAATAGTTTTCAATAAAACTGTTGTTAAATGGAAAAAAAGACAACAATTTCTTGAAAAACTGTTGTCTATTAGGTGTTGTTAAATCCAGAAATTCTTGTAGTGAAATGTGTGTTTTCTAGAATTGGTGCTAAACAAAACCTAATTTCAACTTGAATACATCCAATTCCCAAAAGTACACTAAAGCAATTCAAAATGTAATCAAAGAAAAGGAAATTTATCTAAACATGCTCCACTTCTTTTGATTCAAATTATCAACAGTTAAATTCAGATTCTAATGTATCATTAAATCCAATCAATCGATTCCCACTCCTTCAATTCACAATATCAGTAATACTAAATTAAAATTCTCAAACCGAATTATACAAATCGAAACAACTCTAATTCATAAACAAAATTAACTTCAACAATCAAGCTCAAACTCAAGTCTCCAATTCTCAATCTCATTAAATCACATTTAATAGAGGTAAACAATAAAAGTTTAAGTGATTCATTCAACAATCAAGCATATTAACAGTCACACCTAAATCCGATGAATCAAATGAGATGTTTCCTAAATCCATGAATTGAAACTTACTCTAACTTATAGAAACCGAAACAAAGAATTCCAAGTAAAGAAGAAAATTGCAAACTAAATAGGTAGCTAAACATTATTGTAATTTCAGAAATCTCAAGGATTCAGAATTTCAAGTTAGAGATTAGAACTGGGGTTTTCAGCAAATAAAATCAGAAATGAATTTTAGAAAATTGAATCAAAGAAGAAATGTAAGGAAAAGAAATCAGATCTGATGATCTGAGCTAATTTGAGCACAATTCAAAGACAAAAATAAAGAAATCTAAACCCTAAACATTTCCCATCCCAAATCAAGAACAAATCTCATCAATCTGCTGAGCAACAGAAATGCTTGAAGAAACCTCCCCTCAAACATTCAACAACGATCACCAAGCTTCCAACTATCACTAGATAACGCTCACAGCTCTTGGAAACCTCCCCTCAAGCTCACATCCATCTGATAATCCCATCGGCCAAAGAAAACAGAGCTCAATTTCGTGAATTTGCAAACCGGATCGAATGGCCACATCGTCCAAGTTTTGCAGACTCAGAAACCTCAAGAAACCTCCCTTGAAGCATCTGTTGATTGTGAAGATCACTGGTCAAGAAAACTCCCTTGAACAGGATTGCGACGATGAACGGAACAAAGACGCGCCGAGAAACCTCCCTCTAGCACTCACTGATCACCGAAAGATGGATGTCGGCAACTCGGAGATCGCTGTCGGTGAAGAAATTAGCTCTCAAATCTGGTTTTGGAACGGAAGCTTCGGTGACGAAGAAGATGAACAGTGGTGGAAATCGCGAAGCATAGCTCAATCTGCACTATAGCTTCTCGCGGTATTTAAATCCTCCTCAAAACTAATCCAACGGTCCAGAACTCTCGGAGCTTGATCAACGGTAGAAAATCGCCTAAAATATGATCCAAAAGTACTGATCTTCATCTACGGTCTAGATCTACTCCTCATTAAGTTGGATGAGCCAGATCTTCAACGGATGGCCTAGATCTGCTTGATCTTCAATGGACGGTCCAAAACACTCCAAGGCTTGATCGCTTCGTTTAGCCCTAGATTTGAGCCCAAATGTGGCCTAATCTGATCGGGTCCATGACCCTTTCAATGCCTATAAAATAATAAACAAATATTAGCATCAAATACCATGAAAATAAGCTAATTTGTAATTAAGTCCATGATCACATGTAATTATGAAATATGATGTAAATGTGAGATTAAGCTATGAATAGACCACTAAAAACATGCATTATGAATCAAAATAATGTAGCAAAATCATGGTTATCAGTAGTCGCTAGGTCTCTCTCCATGACCTCATAGGACTCCTGTAGAGTCTTTAGTTTCTTGGAAAGGGTGGTCACCTCTGATTCTTTCTCATCCAGGTCGGCCAGGATCTTGATACGTCGTTGCCCCTCTAATTTCAACTTAGACTCACTAGTTTTCAAGGCAGTCTCCAGAGTCTTTACCCTTTCCGACCCTGCATGAACTAAGCTTCGGACGGATTGGACAGATTCCCCAGCATCATGGAGGCAAGATTGTATCGGGTCGTCAGGAGTAGTCGGGTCCAGTATATGCCGAGGGGTCAAAGGCAGCTCTAGTTCTCAAATACGAGTCTTTAGCGACTCGTTCTCGCATTGCAGACTGGCCACGACGTGAGAAAGGCTTAAACCCATGGAACAGGCCTGTCCAAAATAAGAAAGAGTTAGAGTTAACTCAAGACATCCGAACAGGAAAAGGAAAAAGCTTAACAATAATAGGTGTTGGGAAAATAAGTCAGCCCCTTCTAACAGTGAACGCTCCTAGAACTGATCAATAGTCGTTTTCCATGAGGTAGCTAGGGCCCCATGGAGTTGTACTTGGCCGCGAGGGAGGGGGTGCCAACTGAGGGAGGGGGTCCATCCCTGATAAAGACGGTAGTTGGAAGGAGAATGAGGTGTATGTGCTCTTAGAGTGCTCCTTGGTGCGAGAAGGAGCAGAAGCTGAGGTGGTAGCTGGGAGCGGGATAGAAGGGGTTAAAGAACCCCCGAGCTGGTCTCCAGCTTGGTAACTAGCCTGCTCGAGGGCCACGCCCGGGATTGAAGTAGAAGTGGTGACTTCTATGGTAGGAGGAGGAGACATCCGAGCGGGAGTAAGCCTTTGCTTTGGAAAAGGTTCGTCCAGCAGGAGGCAGAGAGGGAGATGCTTGGACTGAAGGAGTGACGCGCTTCCTCTTGCGCTAGAGCCGCAAACGCTTGTCAGGAGGAGGAGAGGGGCCTGCTCATCCTCAGCCGGCTCCACAGGTAAAGAACCGACTTCGGAGGTCCCAAGTTCCTCGGGGAGTTGGGCTGGAGTCCCCACTGGTACACTAGCGGGAACCATCGAAGAAGCCGCCAAACCTTTAGTAATTTCTTCTCCTACCTTCTTCAAAACACTGTTGGGCAGCTTGGAGGAATCCACAAAATATGCACGGAACATAGCGACTTCTGCAAAATAGGAGGAAGATACCTCAGTTAGCGAAGACAAGGAAAAAAAGACGGGGAATCTTAGCAAAAGGGGTGCCTATAGACGTTGGGATAGGGCTAAGACCAAAAACATGTAGAAAGCTCTCTCGCATTATCACAGAAAGTCGGAGACACACTCTATCACATTTCTCTGAAGCTATAAGGCAGTCTGGCTAGTGATGGTGTTATCGCAGCTCGGAGGTAGGGGCAGAGTATATCACCACTGGGTGGGCCAGGATACAGGTCCAGATAGCTGAACAAAGAAGAAACGGGATTTCCAACCCTTGTAGGAAGAAGGCATATCGTCAAAAAACTTATACCTGACCCGGGATTGCACCATAAACACACCGAGCTCTGCTCGTTTGAAGGAATAAAATTGAAGAAAAAGTTGCAGAGTCAGAGGAATTTGATACAGGCGACAAAGGATCACCATTCCGCACATAGCGCGGAAGACATTAGGAGCAAACTGAGAGAGTGAAATGCCAAGGTACTAGCTTAGGGAGGAGAAAAATGGGTGAATAGGGAAGCGAAGATGCCGAGAAGCTGGTCCTTAAAAAAGGTCACAAATCTGGTAGGAGGAGATGATGGAGGTTCGTCGGGTTTTGGAAGCAAGACCTTGTAATCATTGGGCAGGTGTAGGTTGTGCTGGATTGTCTTAAGGTCACTTCTGTCTAAGTTAGAAATGAAAAATGAATACCAGGGCCTTTCCATCTTCTCAACCATGAAAGAAATGGAAATAAAGAAGGAAAAGGGAGAGTACTTACGGAGGGCAAACACGAAGAAGGCGAACAGGTGAGAGCAAGAAGGTAATGAAGGGTCGAGGCAAATGAAGTGGTAAGAAGGCGACGACGGACAACCTTTAGTGTTTATAAAGTAAAACTCCTAGGAAGCATCGAAAAAGGGGTCAGATGATTCAAGTGGAAAAGCACACGTTCGTCGTCAGATCAAAGGGTGAAAGCTATCTGGGGTCATGTGCAAAAAGTGCTCATCATACATGATGAGGGATAAAGTTCGTGGGACACGTGTCGCTTCTCGATGAAAGGTATTTATGATGTACGTGACAGGAAAATCAGGAAGAGAGATTTGCGTACGGAAGCATTTCCCTTCAGGAAGACCATACCTTGAGAACTGGGAATGCCATGTGGTTACATTGGGAAGTGGAGAAGGAGACGACGGGAAGCGCCGACTCAAATTTGATGCCTTTATCTCGCTTTTCTGTCTCGAAATCAGAGTAAGGTTTATTACTTATTTAATTAAAGTCTTACGCAATGCACTTGTCGATTGCAAGAATCTCAAGTTAAGTCTATTAGCCCATTCCCTGCCAAGTCACCAGAGCAGGCCTCCAGAACCCTTCCTGGTCAGGCCTCCGGAACACTTCCTGGTCAAGCCTCCAGGAAGTCTCTCGGTTTGGACTCCAGACTCTCGCCTCAGTACGAGTTATAAGTGAGCATCCTCTCACGCCCAACGACCTCCTAGTCAGTGTCCCAGACTCTTGTCTCAGTGCGAGTTATAAGTGAGCATGCTCTCACGCCCAACGACCTTCTGGTCGGTGTCTCAGACTCTCGCCTCAGTGCAAGTTATAAGTGAGCATGCTCTCACACCTCCAGACTCTCGCCCCGGTGCGAGTTATAAGTGAGCATGCTCTCAAGCCTCCAAACTCTCACCCCAGTGCGAGTTATAAGTGAGCATACTTTCACGCCCAACCACCTCCCGGTCGGTGTCCCAGACTCTCGCCTTAGTACGAGTTATAAGTGAGCATGCTCTCACGCCCAACGACCTCTCGGTCAGAATTCCAAACTCTTGCCTCAGTGCGAGTTATAAGTGAGCCAACTCTCACACCCAACGGCCTCCTAGTCGGTGTCCCAGACTCTCACCCCAGTGTGAGTTATAAATGAGCATGCTCTCACGCCTACAGACTCTCGCCTTAGTGCGAGTTATAAGTGAGTCTGCTCTCACGCCCAACGACCTCCAGGTCGATGTCCCAGATTCTTGCCCCAGTGCGAGTTATATGTGAGCATACTCTCACGCCTCCAGACTCTAGCCCCAGTACGAGTTATAAATGAGCCTGCTCTCATGCCCAACGACCTCCTGGTCGGTATCCCAGACTCTCACCCTAGTACGAGTTATAAGTGAGCATTCTCTCACACCTCCAGACTCTCGCCTTAGTGCGAGTTATAAGTGAGCATGCTCTCACGCCCAACGACCTCCTGGTCGGTGTCCCAGACTCTCGTCTCAGTGTAAGTTATAAGCGAGTCTGCTCTCATGCCCAACGACCTCCAGGTCGGTGTCCCAGACTCTCGCCCCAGTGCAAGTTATAAGTGAGCATGTTCTCACACCTCCATACTCTCACCCCAGCGTGAGTTATAAGTGAGCATGCTCTCACGCCCAATGACCTCCCAACCGGTGTCTCAGACTCTCATCTTAGTGTGAGTTATAAGTGAGCATGCACTCACGCCCAACGACCTCTCGGTCGGGATTCCAGACTCTCGCCTCAGTGCGAGTTATAAGTGAGTCTGCTCTCATGCCCAACGACCTCCCGGTCGGTGTCCCAGACTCTCGTCCCAGTGCGAGTTATAAGTGAGTCTGCTCTCACGCCCAATGACCTCCTGGTCGGTGTCCCAGACTCTCATCCCAGTGCGAGTTATAAGTAAGCATGCTCTCACGCCTCCAGACTCTCGCCTCAGTGCGAGTTATAAGTGAGTCTGCTCTCACGCCCAATGACCTCCCGGTCGGTGTCCCAGACTCTCGCCTCGGTGCGAGTTATAAGTGAGCATGCTCTAACACCTCTAGACTCTCGCCCCAGTGCGAGTTATAAGTAATCTTGCTCTCACGCCCAACGACTTCTCGGTCGGAATACCAGATCCCTACCCTAGCTCATAACCGACAACACGTAAATAAGAAAGGGTTATGGGGGAAAGAAGAAAGGAACATGAACAAAGGTCGGAATTCATTCAGATTTACATTATTTGATAAGCTACGAATAGACCTGGTTACATCAGAGACACTTGAGTATTTAATTCAAAGATCTCTCCCAATATCAACAGCTAAGTGGCACCTCGGGCAAAAGTGCTTCACTTGACCTGCTTTCTTCATATCAGCTTGAGCTTGAGCTAGCTCCACCTGGGTGTACTGAATAATGTGACATTGTTGAGCATTAGTATGGTCTTTAGTCGGGTGTTCCTCTTGAAGAAGAGCTACAGAAGCGGCGTGTTTATCTCTCAAATAAATCAGAAATTGGGCTTAACCCTCCAGGTCTGAGTAGGCCTTTTGCTTCAATGCTACTTCAGCTTGAGTCCGCGACTTGGTAGCTAACCAAAGCTCTTCAATGTCTCGACGAAGGGAAATATGAAGATCCCGATCATGTGTCATCTTAGCTAGAATCGTATCCTACTAAGAAAGCAACTGAGTCATGTGTGTCAGTTGCTGGCGTAATAGAAATAGCTCATCAGGCTCAAAGTCAGATTCCATCATTGGAGGGAGGCAACCAGGAAAAGTACAAAGGCATAAGAGAAGTCAGGCCCCTTTATAGAAGAGAAGGATGCGAAGAGTCGGCTTAGAAGAAGTAGTGGGATGGCTATTCATTGAAATTGAGGAAGGCATTAAATAGGTTACACGACCAAGGAGGTGGAAAAAGGAGGCAGCATTTAAAGAAGGACATAAAAGCATAATAGTGGAGTAAACGAAACTAGGATATGGGTCTAGTCAGTTGGACTCGCACATCCTTTGACTAGACTTGAGGGGTAGGCTTGTGATACGGCGCATAATGTGGGGTCCGATAGAGCTAGTCAGTCAGGAGTCAAGGGGATGTGACAGTTAGAAGTCAAGGGGACGTAGCAATCAGAAGTCAAGGGGATATAGGAGTCAGAAGTCAAAGGGATGTGGCAGTCAGAAGTCACGAGGATTTGGCAATCAGAAGTCAGGGGGCGTATCGTTCAACAGAAGGGGTAGGACTGTTGTAGGCCACTAGTCATAAAATGTCCGGTCAGGATGTCCAGATCGGGAGTTCAGATCTACAGTATGAGGAACAATTAAGAAAGAGCGAGAAATGTCTCCACCAATCGGGTTTTCTCAAATAGGGCTATAGATATATGAGCCTAATACACCCGGTCGGGATCTCGCGGACCACTCAGTTATACCCAGAAATAGCTCTCCGACTACTGGTCATCAGGAGCTTCTCCATCCATACCCGGTCGGCAGGGCACTACACGACAACTGGGCCAGGGAATCATAATCATATGTCGGGGAATAACTACTGCCTGTCAGGGTATATTCTAATGGTCGGTGGCTCACTGCTTATGGAACCTTCCTCCGGCCTATAAGAGGATGCCACATGTCATTCACCGCTAGACAAGTCCTAGCACCCGATATTCCTTGACACTCGTCAGATTCCAGAAGTACGCACTGTAATATAAAAAAGGAGGTCCTCTCCCTTACGGAGGTACGTTCACTTACCTTTTCGCACTTGTCTTCTACTTTTTTTCTTTTCGTTTACTGTTCTCCTGGGGAAAAAGTACCTGACTTGAGCATCGGAGCGCCTGCTCCGGGGACTTTTTGTTGGTGCAATATTCCCTAGGTCAAGGTTGACCTGGTTGACTGAGCTTGAATTGGTTCGAGCTCGAGTCTTGATGTTTGGGTTTCGATGTTTGACAAATACATTGAGACAATACATGAAGATTACAGGTGCAATTGTTCATGTGGGGAGATTGTGAAGGAGAGTCAAGTAGGTCAAGGTTGACTGAATACTTGACGTGAAAATCCTAGTGTGTGAAGCTTCGAGTGAAGCTAGGTGAAAGTCCTGGTGAGTGAAGTCAGGCAGATGGGAAGTCCTAGTGAGTGAAGGTAGGAAGAAAGCAAAGTCCTGGAGAGTGAAACCAGGCATATGGGAAGTCCTAGTGAGTGAAGCTAGGCAGAAAGGGAAGTCCTGGTGAGTGAAGCCAGGCATAGGAAAATCCAGGTGGATCAAGTTTAATCGGACACCTGGTAATGTTAAGTCCAAGTGGGTCAAGGTTGACCGGACATTTGGCACGAGGAGAAAGTCCAAGTGAGTTAAAGGAATTGACTGGACACTTGGTGAGGGAGTCCTAGTAGGTCAAGAGTGATCGGATGTTAGACATCATGTCCCAACAGGTCATGGTTGACTGGATGTTGGGTTTGCAGGGCTTTTGGACTTGATCGGAGCAAGTCAAGTGGGTTCAATCGATCAACCGATCGATTGAACTAGGTCCAACCGATCGGGTGATCGATTGGACTGAGCCTGCTAGAAAAAGGTTCCCCAATCGATCAGTGGATCGATTGGAGAGAATCGCCGCGCGCACAGAAAGCCTCCCAATCGATCGGTCGATCGATTGGGAGCCTCTAATCGATCGGCTGGTCGATTGGGAGCTGCGATTTCGCACGATAAGCCCTGGATCGATCGACCGATCGATCCAGGCATTTCCCAAAAGCACAGAGGTGCTCTAGATCGATCGGTCGATCGATCCAAAGCCTCCCCAATCGATTGAAAGCAATCCAATCGATTGGGATTCGACCGTTGGCGCAGATAAAGTCGTTGCCGAGCGTTTTTCTGGGTACTTCTTCATCTCTTTTCCACGGGCGATCTCAGCAGCTCTCCACAGCGATCTTTTCTTCCTCACCGCCAGTTCTTGAAGGTTTTTGGAAGCTCATCCAAGTCAAGAGGCGAGTTGCAACAAGAAGAAGAAGAAGCTAGGGTTTTATTGTAATCTTGTAAGATTTACTTGTATTTTGCTTCTTTCCTTCTTATTGTTGTATTGTGAGCTTCTAAGGCTTCTCCGCCTACGGTAGTTACCGTAAAGAAGTGTTTTCATAGTGAAGGGTGCGTGAGTGCGTGGATCGTTAGACTAGTCACCTCTTCTTGAGATAGATATCAAGTAAATCCCTAGAGTTAGCATTGTTGTTTTTGTTTCTTGTATTTCCGCTACGCATCATCCCAAGAAGCGAGCAACGACGAGCACGACAATCGCGAAGAGCTATTCACCCCCTCCTCCCTCAAGCTACATTTCGGTCCCAACAAATATCCAGTTGAATAAAGCCCGTCCGAGATTAAAGTTACTTGGTATCATATTGGTTCTTTAACATGTATAATTCAGCAGTTGACTCTCTAAATGCATTTCTAGTACACTCTATGCAACATACTGATTCTTGCTCAGATTTCCTACAACACGCAACACATAATCAACCAGTTTAATGAAAGGATAAGCTTAAACACGACTGGCCTTAAAGGCCGGTCGAGATATGATCAACAGACATTATAACAACTCATCTGAATTTGTCGGGGAATATTCCTTCGGAACTTCCTTTGGAGGTTATTATGATTATCTTCATATAGAATAATAATGATAGCATACTCCTTTAACCGTCTTATCAATGACGGGAGACATAAACGATAAAAGAGGTACATAAATGAGTAAATGGAAGATTCCTCAAACGATTATTGCATATGGTACAATTCTCTTTCCATTTCGCTGAAGCCGCACTTGAGCGTCGGAGGACCTTGTCAGGGACCCCTTCCCTGATTTTTGGTCACTAGCGCTTTGTTGGATCGTCTAGTTGTGAGTAGGATCGTTGAGAAGCTTCCCCCTTCAAATCGAAAAGTCTTCCACCAGTCAACGAGTCATCGTCGTCACGAGCGCACCATCTCTTAGCTTTTAGCTTTCAGACAGGATGGATTTTATTTATTTCGTTGTATGACCCTTGCCATTTGGACAAATCTCCATTTTCTTTTCATTTTTTAATTTAGTGGAGTGGAATTTCTTCTCAAGAGCATGATGAAGCTCTCATGCTGGAGGCTGCAATGTTCGGGGGTATTCCTGATGAAGGAAGGTTTCAGTTTGGATACCGACTCGTCAAATGCCTCGTCCTCCTTCACCTACATTTATGGCACAATGCTTATTAAGAGAGCAACAGGTTTGATATGTCCTTTATTTATTCAGTCATTGCTGATGCAATGAAATAATTTAAGGTTTTCATGGTTACAGGATGATGAGTATCTTGCATCACTTCAAGCAGATAGAGAAAAAGAATTGAAAGCTCAGCAGGAAGCTGAGCTCTGTTGTTTTGAAGAGGCTAATGCTAGGGGAGGCTGCTCTTCAGAAGGAGCGACATGAAGAGGCAGAAACTCATAGGAAGCAAATTGAAGAAGAGGCAAGGCATGCTCTTATGTCTCCACTAATACATAACTTGCATAGCGTGAATTTATTTTTAATCTGAATTGATTACATTTATTAAATGCAAATTTATCAAATGCAAATGTGCAGTCTCAGTATGCTGAATGTACCTTTGATGATATTTGATAATACTGACATTAATTCAGGACATCAGCTTGCTAATGTCCAATATCAATGTGTAAATTTTGTTAGCATCTGCTTTTCTTATATTTATGTAAAGTACGATATTTAAATAATATTTAAATAATAAGATTATTGGATAAATAATCTTATTAGATTTTTAAAAAAATTTTGAGAATTTTCTGAGATGTCACTGCCAGTCGTCGTGGTTTGCCGTCGCCGTCGCTCTCTTCCATCGTGTGGTGCCGCACGCCCTCGTTCGCCGCCAACCATCACAGTCGGCGCCGGCCGTTGTGAGCTCCGACCGCGAGACGTTGGTGTTTGGTGTTGTCAGCCGCTGAGCCCTACTTCGGCCCTACCATTGGGTTGTGCCCTAGATCCTATTCCGTCGTTCGAGCGTCGCCGTGATACACTGCCTGATCTCGATTCTTCAGCCGCTGACTCTCTCTCCCTTCACTCCATCGTCGGCATAGATCTACGCCCATCGTACCTTTGAAGCCGCACTGCTCGATCACCGGTCATTGTTGCCCCGATGTCACCTACTTCCTCCCCTATTTCTTTCGATCTCACCTTCACCTCTCCACTGTGGCCAGCAGTTAGCTCCGCCGACAGCTAGATCTAACTAATACTACTCCGGCCCAGTGAACCACCGGAGATGAAGGAGGTCAGCTGTTGATTTGGGTAACACGTTCATTTGTTAGATTGAATTTAGTGATGACATATCTCTGTCTCATCTCTTCCTAGAACCATAACCTCGAAGATGCTCGGAGTATTGCCTGAGAGAGATTCATTCCACCGTAAGCTGGGGTTGGAGAAGGAGAACAAGCAGTGTTTGGGTAATGAAATCTTACTTCTCATTGAACTTACATCAATAGAAGGATTAGATAGGGGAATTCTGATTTGATACATTTGATTACTTGTGTGTTTGGAATTAATGGAATAAATCTATGATGTGATTAGTGGGATAAGGATATTTTTGTTATCTAATTGATCATGTTGATAAATTAGGTATAGTGACATAAAGTAGGTATAGTGCGATCATGAAAGGTTGCTATGATTTAATTGTTTAACTCATATGAAGATTTGTTGTGGAAGAGATTGTGGGATACTTGGGTTGGAGTTATACGGGTTTTCGGTTGGGAGTGTTGAATGGATTTTAATTAAGGATTCATGGATTGGATCAAATAAGGTAAGCCAACGATTAGGCTTGACTGATAATCATTGTGAAGGTGGGTCGCCTTATCTGTTTTGGGAACTGGGTTTAGCTGGTTGATATACAATGTGATTAGCTAAACTACACATTATATGATTTGCAGAGTATTGATTCGAGATGAGCGTTTTGATACGAGGTTGGTTTATCACGATCGACAGATAAAGACGGGTACTTCTTGCTTTATCTCTTTAGCATATTGATCTTAGTGCATGATCTACGTATATTCAGATAGTTACTGTGTTTATCTTGACTCCATTCTTATTTTTTCTACGTTTGATACTTCTACTTAATCTTTGAGCTACTCGTTTTTGTATCTATACAGTCTCTCGTTGCTATCTATAATATTTAGCAGATACCAAACACCAGATACTAGATACTAGATACCGGATATATAGATATCAGATACAATGTTTACTTGCTTTAACTGCTATTTATTCATGTTTCTTATTGAGCATGCTGACTTCATATAACATATCTGTTTCTGTTTATATATATATAATGACTGTTGCATTTTACGCATCATGTCATTGCATGTATGTCGACGACCATGTCTCCCTTGTAGTTGAGAGGATCATTAGCCAGGGCCGCACGCTCGGTCACTCATGGGTAGTGGTAGCTAGAGCGCGTCGCTTGTCTTTGTCGTGCCCCCACTTGTACGCTCATGAATACTGATAGCTGGAGTCGCAGGCAGCAGGGACCCCCGTCGCAAACGTAGCTATTCAGCTACTATGCAGCTGTCCCCTCGACCACTCGAGAGTAGTGGTAGCTGGAGTGGTGCACAGTCTGTCATTGTCCCGACCTCTCGACCATACAGGGGTCATGGTACAGAGGGGTGGGCGGGAGTGACCATCCGTGCATACGTTGTTATTATTATTTCTGCTGATTATGTTGCTTATGCTGTTATGTTGTTATGCTTACATAGGTAGAGATATATACCTGCGATATGTGTTTAGACACTTACTTACTTATGGTTATTATGTATATACCTCACATGTTACCCATGTAGATATGAGCAGTATTGTAGCGGGTCTTTGCTACACCTTACCTTCTACTACTAGCCTAGGATATGGCTTCAGGTATGGACACTTATTAGGATATCACTGTAGTATCTGTTGTTTTCCCTACGAGACTGTATACCTTTGTATCTCTAGTTTATTTATTATGTTCATGCACTATCTGTCTATTACCTGCTGAGTTTTAGTGCTTACCACCCCGTAAACTGGTTTTTTCGCCAGGTAGCAAGTAAATGATTTATGGAGTCGCCTGGAGATCCTGTCCGCCAGTCCCATGTCACGTCGAGCGACTTCTTCCGTTATTGCTTTCGTTCGCTTTACTGGTTTGGTTTTATTCACGTATATGTATCTTTGTATGAAATTCAGCTTTGTGTTTGTTTGTATTTGGTTTGATATTATTGTGTCAAGTCGAGCCGGCTCGCAGTTAGTGTATTGTGGTTTTGTAATCGTTATTTGTATTTTTCGCTGTGTTGGTTTTTAGTACAGTGGGTTGATTAATATATATATAACTGCGTGGTTGTGTTATTTCTGTTTCAGTCGAGTGGGTTGATTATATAACTGTGTGGTTGTGTATATATATATTCCAACCGTATGTGACTGATGTATATTATATGTATGTATGTCTCAGATTGTCACCGGTATAGGATGGATATAGTCGAATTTTTTCGATAAGGAATCCTTTGGGAATGTGACAATTTGTGCCTTGAGATATACTTGGATGTAAAATATTTTGCATGTGCAATTAGAAGTTTGGTTAGTTATTATTGATTATGTTGCTATGCTTTGATATAACAGGAATTTGAACTGCCACTATATATATAAGATGGATGAGAGAATGCCATCTATTTACTTAGTGGATGGAATAAGTGTGTTGACTCATCCACTCTTATTTGTACTTTCCCGCCTGCAATTCAACTGAAGACCAGAAGCTGTATGATCTTTGCCTTCTACTGGAACCGCTCGTGCTGCGGCACCGTCTCCTCATCCGTGACCTTAATTATCTTATTAGTTATATTTATATATTTATTTTTATATTATATAAATTGTATTATATGGTATGAAGTTTATTTATACATAAGCATTATTTAATTATATATATCACCTATGATGATTATTTATAATATTATATAAAAAAATAATAAAAAATTTAATCACTTAGGCGTCCGAGATTATAGGTGGTTACTAACTGTTCTGTCACCGGCTATTAACATATGTACAACCCTAGTTGACATATACATTCTAATAGTTTTATCTTAATAAAAATTAAGATATCTGATGCTCGACATTTTTAAATAACTTTTTAAAATAGTTTATAATTTATTTATTAATATAACTTTTGCTATATGTGCTACTTGTGAAACCTAGATGAGTTGTGAACCAAAAACCCCTTCTGCTAAGATCGAAGGAGATAGCTTTTCTTGAGTGGCTCTTTCTCTCATTTTCTTTTCTGTTTTTTCCCCTTCCTCTGTAGACAAGTTTGGTTTAACAAATTTAGTATTTCATATCTATGTTTTGTCGTCTGCGTTATTGGAAGGAATGACGAGCTAGGTATAAGGATGCTTTTAAGATAGAAGTTTACTTATAAAATCCATATTTCATAATTAATATTTGCTAATTTTTTTACATCGAAACGAATATTTGCCAAATATTTTACATCTAAAAGATGTTTTAGTTATTTTTATATTTCTTAATTTTAATAAAGATGATGACACCATCTTCTTTGTCACATTAAGCTTGATAAAACATAACATAATATTTTTTGATAAAATCAGAACAATATTTTATTATTATTTTACTTGATTATAGTTGAAAATTAGTTATCTTTTTATATTCTATCTTTATATTTAGAATTTTTGAATAACAAATATTGGCCTTGAGTAAATAATTTTATCTTTTCTTATATTTACTATATTTATGTTATGTGTCAAAATAACAAGTTATTTTTTTTATTCTAGTACTTGTTCTATGTATTAATGTATATTTACATGTTGGGCATAGAGATGGCAATTTGACCAGGTTTGGGTTGTGTCCAAACCCCTTGGTTTGATTTACAATTAAAATTAGCCCATTAACTCCTTGGTTTGGTTTACAACTAAATCAAGTTGGTTCATGACTAATTCATAATTAAACCAAATATAGTCCAACTCTTCCATAAGAGATGTGGCTCATTCGCGCTTCCATTGCGACAAATATTTCTATATTTATCTTATGTATGATCCAACCAAACATTTATCTTTTGATCTAAAAATCTTATTCTTTAACTTGTTTTATATCTTTTACATACTCGTTAATGCATGTGACCCAATAGGTTCTCAGTTTATCTTGGTCGCCCATAATTAATTATATAATTATAGAACAATCATGAGTGACACCTAATAGTACATCATGATCTCGAATTAACTGAAAAATCATAGTTGATCTTAGAATTAATTCTAAACTCTTCAGTAGCTACAGTGAGTCGTGTCTCGTTCCTTTCACTCGGCTTATACCCACTTGGTTCAGGACATGGTCTGTGTCTTGTCCCCACTAGGCGACTACATCACACCTAGCTCAAGTAATACTTTCTCGTTCTGCGGATTTAAATTACTCGTACATGTATACAAGAGTCTCACGCTCTTAACATGTGATGCTTTCGCCAAAGACATTGAATAATAATCCTAACGAGTGGTCATAGAGTATACGTCTCCTCACAAGGAGCGGTGAATCCTCTGTGGGCTATCCAAACACTTTCGGACACTTCAACTTATATCCAATCATCTCGGGTCCACATTCTTAGTATTAGCCCTAGTACTAATTATGAGATAATTGTAAAGAGCTCATTTTGTATCATATATCATTATTAATAAAAAGACAAAGTTGGTTATTATATTTATTTCAGTTTAGTACTGATTGAATAAGTATAATAATTTCCTTGGGTAGTAGGTTCCTATCTACAGTATATCAATTGGTTGAATTGATAGTGAGATATTATAGATATACGTGGAATACTACTCTTATCTATTCCTAGTCAAGCATTAATATATAAGGACAATATTAATGCGTTGAGACTAGCATGTAGGTCAACAGATGACTTAATCTCACAAGTCATGGATATAAGATATTAGGTTGACACATGAGTATATATTAGAGAATATATACTGAATGACCCGTCATGAGAATGTTTCATGGATCGTTATATGAGTGACATAAACATTCTCATGTGACTATTGGTATGAATAGTCCTTGGACTTGAAGTCACTATGGTTCCCTACATAAAGAATTGTGTACTTTGGTATCGGCAAACGTCGCCTGTAACAAGGTGAACAATAAAGTCGATCACTGGGTATGCAATAAATTATGCGGAGGGATGTGAGTAATGTAGATGGGATCTATCCCTTCCATATGACGGAAGCGATATCTGTGGACCCCTTAATTAGTATGATACAAGAAAGCATGATCATGCGCAAATGAGTCAATATGAGATATTGAGCTTATTTGATTGAGTGTGTCTACTTAGAGATCAAGAAACACAAAGGTTGGTAAGAGGATGACACGGTCTATACCTCATTGACCAATCTAGATATCAAGGATAGAGGGACCAAGTCATACAAGATAATAGCCACGGACAGGTTAGGTCGGATCTCGACTTTCTCATCACTTGGGTAGCAATGATGCCTTGCTAGATGTCACTCATTGTTTATGTATCTAAATGTTGATTTGGGTACATTACCAACGTTGCGAGAACCTATTGGGTCATACACAAAAAATAAGTAGATTTGGAGATGAGTTCATATGATGAATCATTGGATTAAGCCTAATCCGAATTGAGCTTATTGAGTTAGACTCAATTGGATCTAATTATTAGATTAAGTCCAATTCAAACTAGACTCAAGGAGTCAATTCGAATTAATGAAATAGTGATTCATTGGATTTGAATTGCATGAGATTAATTGAGTAAGACTCGATTGAATTAGACTTGAATTAGACTTGAGTTAGACTCAAGTGAATTAGACTTGAGTTAAACTCAAGTGAGGAGACTTGAGTTAGACTCAACTGAGGAGACTTGAGTTAGACTCAAGTGAGGAGACTTGAGTTAGACTCAAGTGAGGATTAATGGAGATATTCATTGAATTTCGAAATTTAATGAATCATTTCATTCAATTTTTGAAATGAAGAGTTTCAAGTGTGGTCCTTAATGGAGTGTAAATGTTCATTAAGGCTATTAATGCTAATTAAGTGTTTTCATTGAATGAAAATACTTAAGCATTTTTCTCTTCATTTTGGTGTACTTCTTCATTCTTCTTGCCCTTCTCCTCTCTTGGCCGAAATCCTTTCTCTAGGTTGCTAGCATAACCTATCTCCATTTTTATGAGTTTGTGAGACAAACGAACGCTTGTTCGTGTGAATACCGTAGAGGCGCGAACATGTGAGTGTGCTGAGATCCAAGCTATCTGGAGTCCGTGAGCACACATCAAAGGTATAATCTCTCATTCTCTTATGTAAACTTAGTATATTTTCTTTCCCTTCGCATGAATCTCCTAGAGGAACTAGATGGTTCCCGCTGCGCATAAGCGTGTTTAGCGCTCTAGTTTCTTACACACATCTCAATGAGATGTTTGCTTAATATATCAAAGTATAAGTCTCCATGACCAAGATGACTTGTATACCTCAAGTCGAAGGAAACTTGCACTCGTGCTGCAGTAAAAACTTCACAGACATATCTATATATATGTAGAGAACCATATGAAGTCTTACAACGAGTCACTCCAATAAACTAGTTACCATAACTAGCATCCACGTTTAACTCTCAACATCCTAATGTCTCAAGCCAATGAGAAAATAGTTGCTTGGCCGAACCAAAGAGTATAACCCATGCTAGTTTTACAGAATTGATGATGTCCGAATACATCAATTCGACGAGTAGGGAAATTTCGATATATTCATAATTGCACGTGTAGAGATAATCACTAGTTACGATCCAATCACAAATTCTCTCATGCTATGAATTATATTACGGGCATTCAGTAAATGAGTTTAAGGCAATCAAACATATAATATTCACTCAAATAGTGAATCTATACTTATCAAATAAATAGAAAACCGTAAGGTAATTGCCTTAAGACATCCCTCAAATTCTAACAGGGGACTTTAGGTGAAAATTCAGGTGGTCGCGAACCAGGTAAAAGTCTAGATGGGTCGTGGAGCGAACATTCAACATAAAGACCTGAAGTCTTGGGCACTGAGCAAAAGTCCAATCGGTCTGGAGGACCAGTTTGACAATAGATAACTTCTCCTGAGAGGAGTAGGTGAGGATGCATTTCTTCGTTGAAGGAACAGTAGACGTCGATTCGACCTAGAGTTTTCGGAGGAAATCTGAAAGTCATAACCGGACAGTCCGAAGACTATCATAAATTATTTTTAGGAGTGTAAATAAACTAAACTGCTTATGAGTTACTTTGGTGACAAAATTATCACGAGAACTATTCGGTATTTACAGTCATCTAGTATGATTTTAGTTGTCTTTCATCGTTGTTGAGCTAGAATTTTGTTATATTTGGGTCGCTAATTATTGGATCGGTAAAAGAATGTGCAATGATGCTGCTAGTTCTCAAAAATGCAAACTTGTATCAAGATGTGTACTAGTATTCGATAAAGATTCGCTAAAGATGTAATATTGGATCTCTTGGTCCGTAAATTATGGATCAGGGGATGATTCATTGCATAAGGACCATTGATTTAGATGAGGTCTATCCAAATTAAGGGTTTCAAAAAATAGATCATCCTCTGATCCGTAAATTACGGACCAAAGGATTCGTGCCCTTTTTGTTGCTATTGATTCTGAAATAGAATGATCTATCAGGAAAATTGATAGACTGTAATATGCCCTTTATTGCAATTGATTATCTCATTTCCATTTCTGTTTACCGCTCTAATCCCTTAATTTTTTCCCTTATTTTTCTCCGATAGAGAAGGTGAAAATTGAGAATGGATGGAGTTACACGTGTTACGTGTAGGAGAGGCTGAGACCTAATAAATTATTAATATATTGATATAAAAATTAAAAATATATATAATATAAAAATATATATATTAAATATAATTTGAATTTCACTAGATAATAAAAATATGTATTTTTATATGTGGTATATTGTTTATATATTATATAAAAATATGGATAATGAATAAATTTTTTGGAATAATAATAAATAAAATAAACAATACTATAAATAATATTATACAGCTTGCGATCAGAATTTGAATCGCGATTCTTTACCCTAAGCTTCACGAAAGCCGCGCCGCCGCCCTCTTCTCCTAGGGTTTCGTAGCACCCTTGTTTTTTTTTCCTGTAACTTCGCCGCCTTCCTTTTCCCCTATATTTTCACAAGGGCCGCGCCGCCTTCCTTTTCGAGCCGCGCGACCTAGGAGTAGCATTGACGAAGCGGGAAAGAGGGATAAGAAGCATTGCCTATTTTTTAGCTTCCCTAGTAGATCGTTTTTGCATATATCATCTTCTTATTTTTCCCTCATAATGTCAAGTTCGTAGCTAAGGTCCTTAGTGTGATTGCCTAGATTTTTATCTACCTTCCTAATCCTAGGTGTGGTAATTTTAGTATGGTAAGCTACATTATTTTCCTTAATTTTACCATGCTCTCTATTCTTATGGTAAATAGCATTAAAATGATAAAAATTAGAACTATCATGTTTTTTACCATAACTTAAAGGGGTAGGCTCAATAAATGTTACTTTCTTCTTTACCTTGGAGGCTCCCCCTTGACTAATGCCTCCTTGAGCCTTGACCATCTTCTTCCCCTTGGGGCATTGACTTCGGTAATGCCCCTTTTGGTTGCACAAGAAGCACACAATGTGCTCCTTGCTCTTCTTTGTTCCGGGGATGGTCTCCTTGAGCTTCTCCTTGCCTTTTTGTGTCATTTGGCCCTTTTTCTTGGCCAATTTGGGGCACTTGCTCTTGTAGTGCCCATGTTCCCTACATTCAAAGCATATAATATGATTTTTATTATTAATTGAAATATTTATACCTTTTCTTGTAGGGGTGACATCTTTTCCTTTGGATCCGGAGATAGAAGCTTCCTCTTGATCCAAACTTGATACTCCTCCATTTGATTTTGCTTGACTTGTGGAGGTGGACGCTTCTTCATTCTCTTCTTCTCTTGACCCGGATGTGGAGGATTCTACTTCTTCTTGATCCGGTGTCAATGAAGATTGCTCCCCCTCAATCCTAGAGGTGGAGGCTTCTCCTTCTTCTTCATCCTCTTGTACATGAAACAAGGAATATACTACTTCCTTGCTCTTTTGATTGCACTCCTTTGAGGATGAAGCTTCCTTTTGGACTTCTTCTTCGGAAGTTGAGCATCTCTCAACTTCGGAGTCCTCCTCTTGATCTTGATCCATTGAGTCGCCCTCTTTGGATTCCTCTTGATTCGGAACAGTGGAGGGGATCTCATGGATTAATGCCAACTTGCTCCAAAGCTCCTTGGCATTCTTGAATTCTCCAACTTGAGCCAAAATATTGCTTGGCAATAAGTTGACCAAAAGCTTGGTCACTTTATCGTTTGCCTTGCTCCTTTGAACTTGCTCTTGACTCCATTTGCTTTTCTTGAGAGGCTTGCCCTTGGAGTTTGTTGGAGCTTCAAATCCTTCCATGAGAGCAAACCATTGCTCTATCTCCATCATCAAAAAATTTTCGATTCTTGATCTCCAAGAATCGAAGCTTGTGGATGTGTATGGTGGAGCCACCCTTGTGTCAAATCCAAGTCCATCTTGAAATTGCATCTTGAAATTGAGCCTTTTGATTTCTTTGACTTTGATGAATTTGCTCCAACTTCTTCGCCCTCTAGCTTTGCTTGTTTTGTTTGCCCCTTCCGGCGATGATTCCGGTGAAGAGCGGCCTCGCTCTGATACCACTTGTTAGGACCAAAAGTAGCTAGAGGGGGGGGGGGGGGGTTGAATAGCTCGTCGCGTGTCCGTTGTTCGGCGTTGCTTGTTTCTTCAAAGATGTGCAGCGAAAAATACAGAAATAAATCACACAACGCTAACACGGTCGATTTACTTGGTATCCACCTCACAAGAGGTGACTAGTCCAAGGATCCACACCAACACACACACCCTCCACTAATGAAACTCTCCTTTATGGTAACTACCAAGGGCGGAGAAGCCCTACAAGACTCAATACAAGAAGAAGAAAGGGTAGTAAAGAAATACAAGCTTACAAGCTTACAATGAGTGCACAAACCCTAACCCTAGTTTCTTCTTCTTGCTTTGATCCGCCTCTTGACTTGGAAGAGCCTCCAAGAACCTTCAAGAACTGGCGATCTCGAGCTTGAGAAGAGCTGTGGAGGAGCTGGTGAAGATCTGAAATGAATCGGTGAAGAAGTGCCGAAGACAACGCTCGCCTGCGGCTCAAATACGACTCAACGGTCGGATCCCAATCGATTCGATTATTCCCAATCGATCGGGGAGGCTTTGGATCGATCCACGGATCGATCCAGAGCGCCTCTGTGCTCTGGAAAAATGCCTGGATCGATCCACGGATCGATCCAGCGCTTATCACGCGAAGCAGCAGCGTCCCAATCGATCCATTGATCGATTGGGACCTCTGGATCGATCCACTGATCGATCCAGAGGCTTTCTGTTCGCTGGGAAAGGTCTGGATCGATCCATTGATCGATCCAGAGCCTGGATCGATCCACTGATCGATCTAGTACTTGGTTTTTGCCCAAAACTAAGTCCCAAACCTCCCAAACCAACATCCGGTCAACCTTAACCTGTTGGTATGTCATGCCTAGCATCTAGTCACTCCCTTGACCTGCTAGGACTCCCTCACCAAGTGTCCGGTCAATCCCTTTGACCCACTTGGACTTTTCTTTCATGCCAAGTATCCGGTCACTCTCTTGACCTACTTGGACTTTTACCTAGCTTCACTCACTAGGGTTTTCAATCTGCCTAGCTTCACTCACTAGGTCTTTCACCTGGCTTCACTCACCAGGATTTTCCTTCTGTCTGGCTTCACTCACCAGGACTTCCATACTACCTAGCTTCACTCACTAGGACTTTCACCTGGCTTCACTCACCAGGATTTCCATCTGCCTAACTTCACTCACTAGGATTTTCATCTGCATAGCTTCACTCACTAGGACTTTCATCTACCTAGCTTCACTCACTAGGACTTTCACCTGGCTAGCTTCACTCACTAGGACTTTCACCTGGCCAGGTATTCCTACTTGACTCTTCTTCATTCACACTGATCAGTCCCTGATCAGAATCTCCCCATATGAACAACTGCACCTGCATTGTCCATGTGTCTACATGTATTGTCAAACATCGAAACTATGACCAAGACTCAAGCTTGGTCAAACTAACCAGTCAACCTTGACCTAAGGGATATTGCACCAACAACAAGAACGAACATAATTATTACTAAAGGCTATATCCTACTAAATATATCAACATGACATTATCAAAGATAAGTCAAGGTACCCGCTTCCGATAAGAGGATCGTATCCGAAATAAATCCCTCATCGAGACACCGTCTCGAATCAAAGTCCTGTAATAACATATATACAGATTTAGATAATTACATATAAATTAATTAGCTAAATCAAATCCTCAACTAGCATTGTCCTTAACCTTTCCTAGCTACAAATCTGTGTACGCTACAAGAAATGAAACAATTTCTCTACTTCTTACCTCAATTCACAGATGTGATTATTGATCCACAGCAGGGACTGTTGATACTGACAACAAGATGGGCTACCAGATGGAATAGCCACCGGAATCAAGACCCTCCACCGAGCCCAACCTCCTTGCTGGATACTTCACTGACCATAATCAAGAAAGCAAATCTAGAATCAACAAAACAACCTAATTCCATAAACAACTTATTCATCTTACCTCTTTCTCTCCACTGGTCGGAGGTGATGAACTATCTGGTGAAGGAAACTCCAGCGAACAGTGATGGGGTGGTTGGAATCTAGCAAATCTTCTACCTTCGGACACAAAACTCCCAAATCAACACCACTCCACCAAGATCAAGTCCAAAACCCACAGCTAGGTATGATACTTACCTTCAAAATCACTGCTAGGGCGACCTTATGCTCCTCGCCGTCAGCCAGAGAAGAGATCAAGGAATCATAGACAGTGCTAGGGCAGGAAGATTAGTAGAGGGCTCGGTACTCCCTCTTCCGGCCGAATTCGCTAGCGCAAGGGGCGGTGATATGAGAGTAGGACGGCTGAAGGCGATCGGGAGAAGAGGAGCCGGCGGGGGTTTGGAACTAGGGCACGAGAGGTGAGACTAGGGCGAAGGATTCCACGTTAAGGCATGCTCAAGAAGAGTTGCTGGATTTACACCGGCGCTAGGGCACGAGGAAGACAGCGCCACACCGGCCGTTATTCTGGAAGGCGACTCCCGAGTGGTGCTCGGGCCGACGACAATGGATCGACAGTGGCGCGCAGAGGAGAAGAGAAGCGGCGACGCCGACGCTAGGGCAGAGGCTAAGAGGAAGAGGCAAAGGGGAATCGGGAGGAGAAATGGGCACGACACGAGTGAGGGGAGAAGAAAAGAGGGGGGAACGGTTATGGCATGGGAGAGGAAAAGAAGAAAAGAAAATAGAAAAGAAAATTTAACTTTTCCTCGTTAAAATAGGATAGTCTAAACAGGCTTTCTCGGGGCCCCGTTTTTATCCGCGTAAATTCGTCCATACGAACTCCGAAAAATTTTCGAAAAATTTCTAAAAATTCCGGAGAATTCCCTTATGGTGCTTCGCCCATTTTCGATATTTTACATCAAGCATGCATCACTGAATGGCCGACAGCCTTCTACTTGCAAGCATTTGCTCTCTCGAAGCTTGGAATGGAAACTGATGCATGCGTAGGACATGCTCAATGATGGAGCTGCCTTCGATGCGAAGAAGCAAAACAACCGGCGTGGCTAGATAGGTTAAGAGTGGCTTTTAGCATATGCAAATCCAATCTACTGTATGTTTCTTCTGCCCGTGTCAGGCATTCTCTTGAGTGTCAATGTGAAAGCGGAAGCTAACTACTTTGGTGACAAAATTATCACGAGAACTATTTGGTATTTACAATCATCTAGTGTGATTTTAGTTGTCTTTGATCGTTGTTGAGCTAGAATTTTGTTATATTTGGGTCGCTAATTATTGGACCGGTAAAAGAATGTGCAATGATGCTGGTTCACAAAAATGCAAACTTATATCAAGATGTGTATTAGTATTCGATAAAGATGTAATATGTCTTTTGTTATTATTAATTCTAAAATGAACAATGATATGTTCAAAAAAAAAAAATAAAAAAAAAATTCAAGGATAGATATATGAAGATATAGTCTATCATTTCATTTTTTGTGGGCTTCATCATTTTATATGTCTATTCTTGAATTTTTCCTTAAATTTTTTTTGAGCATATCATTTTTTTTTTTTTTTTTTTTGAAAATTGACAAAATGTAATATATCTTTTGTTACTATTGATTATGTAAACTTACGTATTGTCATGTTAGCTTGACCTAATTCTCATTTCAATTTGTGTTTACTCGCTCTAATCCCTCAATCTTTTCCCTTATTTTTCTTCGACAGAGAGAAGGTGAAAATTAAGAAAGGATGGAATTACAACGTGTAGGAGAGGCTGAGAGCTAATAAATTATTAATATATTGATATAAAAATTAAAATATATAATATAAAAATATAATTTGAATTACACTAGATAATAAAAAAAAATATATTTTTTTAAGTGGTATATTATTTATATATTATATAAAAATATGGATAATAAGAATCTAAGTAATTTAATTAGGAAAAATAGAAAATTTTGAAATACAATAAATAAAATAAACAATAGTATAAATAATATTATACAACTTGCCACGCCGCCTCCCTCTTGTCCTAGGTTTCGCCGCACCCTTTGTTTGCCTTATAAGAACCGCTGCCGCCTCTCTTTTCTCCTGGAACTTCACCGCCTTCCTTTTCTCCTAAATTTTATGAGGGCCGCGCCGCCTTCCTTTTCGAGCCGCGCGACCTAGGAATAGCATTGACGAAGCGGGAAAGAGGCATAAGAAACATTGCCTGTGTTTTTAGCTTCCCTAGTATATCGTTTTTGCATATATCATCTTCTTCTTTTCGTTCATAATGTCAAGCGTATCCCTCGCATCCCTCGTTTATAGGAGAGGCGGTGCTAATCTAGGATTTCGATGTTTGTCGTTGATACGGCCCATTGATTTCCATTTGTCCGATTCTTCTCCACTATTACGACATTTCTCTTCGCAGATTGGGAAGACTCATGTAAATAAAGTTTATCTTGCCGACACGTTAGCTTTGGTAGATTTTATTCACAATAGTATATTTACATAGAATGATTTTCTTATTGCTAATTGTTTGACTTTTTTTCAGGTTAGAAAATTGGAAGCACAAGGATTGCCGACCAAACAGGCAGAGGCTATCGCATTAACTCTCACAGAAACTTTAAATGATAGTTTGGAGAATGTGGCACACTCATTTGTGTTAAAATCTGAAATGGATGAGGTTTATGACATCTCTTTTATTATTTTTTTAGGTTTGCTATGCCATTATTTACAAAAGTTGATAACGTATTTTAATGTTTATATAGATTGAGAGGATTCAAGATTTTAATATATCAAAATTCAAGTCTGAAATGAAGAGCACACAGGTATAATAAATGTAGATATAATTTTTTTATACTTTGTTTAGGTAATTGACAAATAATTTTATTTATTTTAAAGATTGCTATGCCATAACTAATTACCCTTCTTATCTGTTTGACTTTTAATATTTATATTTAACCAATTGATTTTTTTTTTGTTCAATAGTGTTTTGTGTGTCAAAAAGTTACAACTTATATGATTCTAATGAATACTAAAATATGTTGGAGTGTCATTATTTTCTTGACACTCTTTGTTGATAATATTATTCAAAGTGATCATATATTTAATGAGTTCATGTTAATATTTTTACTTTCCAACTAGCTGATTTATATTTAACTAGTTTTAGAGTTTATTTTTATGTATAGGTTAACCATTGGTAGGTTAGATCATAAGTTCATTCTGTCATCAGTTAGTTTATTATTTATTGGTACAAAAGGTTTTACTTTTTAGCCTATTATTATGGTTACTCGTATAAAGTCAAGTGGCCTATTATCTCCCATCAAATTGGAGAATACATTGCGTTAGAGAAATTTATTTAGATGCTGTGTTGAAAATATACAAAGTGTATCAATTTTGAGTCATAGTTACTTTCTAATGTTAAATTCACTGTTGTTGTTTATTTCTTTATCGTCATTATGAAATTCTAAAAGGGAGATTATTTACCAAATAATCCATTCATGCTAGACACAACAGATAATTTTTTTAGTGAATGCATCCAATCTAGTTGAATGCATATAACCAGTTACCTCTAGTTTCATTGTGAACATGAGAATTTAGTTTTGGGAAGGAGATGTAATTAAAAAAAATGCATAAAGTGCTGTCGAGTTTGAACCTCATGCCAAGTTTGAGTTTAGGTTGTGAAATTTCAATTAGGTCAATCCTTAATATGATAGTGATTTACCGTTCATTTTACTTTATTATTTTAATGATTCACTAATAATGCAAATCAAAGTCTACAATAAGTATGTCTCTAGTATTTGATTTGGGTAAATGAACCATTTATCCCTCTGCCATGTTTTATCATGCAATCTGCTATATGTATTGCTTGAGCTGAGCTTTTAGGTCGTATAAAATTATCATTATGATAATATTTCAGATTTATGTGACGTTGAATTGTATTTAGGCTTTTATTCTTATGCCCTATTTTGGTTTAAAAATTATTTAACTTTTTAACCTTATATTTATTACACTTTTGTATTTAGATTCAATGACATTGCCTAGAATAGACACCATCATTAATTATACAATTTTATTATTAAAATTTGATTAATTTTTTATAAATATGAAAGTAGTGAATGTCTCTAAAAATAATATTATTTTATTACATATGTCAAATAGGTGTCGATTAATTAGATTATTTTATTATGTTTTTTTATGATAGATTATTTAAAAAATGCTAAATATACCAATGATGTAATTTCAATTTTTCATTCAAATCTATTACCTTATCATTGTTAATTACACTTATGAGTTTATCTTTTGATTATAGGAGCATCATTTTTCGTTGTTACAACAAGAGACTAGAAAACTTCAAGGGGATATTGAGAAAGTCACTGCTGGACATTGTTTGGATTTAAATCTTGAAAGAGGGTAATAATTTGGCTATGTTTTTTATCATAATACTTTTCAAAGTTTGCGTTGTTTTGTATTGATTGAAGCCACTATTCTATTTTGACTAGTAAGTTATTAATGTTCGTTTAAACTTGGTAGATTTGCTTTAGAAATAATAAATTAATCACCAAGTGTGTTGATTTATAATCTAATATAGATTTTCTATAAATGACCTTTCTACTTAATGAGTAGTGACAAATTTCAACTTGAGTATTGTTGAATCCATTGTGTAGGTAATGAGCTAAAGATATTTAATCGTGTTATTTTATCATGTTTCTAAATAATTTTTGCTTTCATGGAATGTCTAATAGACTATACATTTATTAGTGGAATTGCATTAAGTTTATAATGTACTATAATAGATGTTCATTAGTTTTCTTAAAACATTTCTTTTCTTAATTAGGCGCATACGTGATGAACTAACTAAGCAGGCTGCAGAAAATACTGAACTCACTAATAAACTCGACCGGGTAAAGTACTTTGTATTGGGTATATTTTAATAGTTTTTGTTTATTTAGCATTAATATTTTTTTTTTGTTCATTAGGAAATTCAGTCGTTGAGAACACACTTAGAGACTACAAAGTACGATGCTATAAAATATCGGATTGGTACTCTCGTTTCATTATCATCAATTGGTCTTATTATTGTGCAAATTTGGCTGTTAAATCTATGAACGGTTTCCGATCTTTTCATACAAAGTCTATTGATGTTGAGATAATTTTAATGGTTCTGTTTTTTTTTTTAAATAAAAAATAAGTTTCATGCATGTGTAAGCTAATATATTTTGAGGTTCTCAATTTCTTAAATTGTTTTTAATAATATTCATTTTTCTTATTCTCAAATTTATCAATTGCCCGAAGAACTAGGTTTATCATAGTGGTTCCTTTTTTTGGACAACAGATTAGGTTTTTTTTCATGCTATCCAACAATTATTGAACTTATCTTTCCATGAGCGATAAGATATGTGAATTTAATATCAATCAATGGATATGATAAACTTGGTTTTATGTTGAACAGTAATTATAATAAATTTAGCAGTGACCTTAAGTAGTTCCAAATAGAAATTTAAAATCGAATCTTTTTTAGTAAATTAGTTTCTATAATTAATTGGTCAAATAGAAATTTTGAAAAAATACAAAATTCCTTTAATATATATTTTTATTTATAATGTTCTTTTTTAGTTTTTATTTCATACAAATGGGAATGCAACATGGATTTCTTCATGATAAACAGTGTAGTATCATATAATTTGGTTCATAACGTAAGATTAAATTATCATGATAATTAAAAAAACTGTTTTTTTATTACTCAATTCTCATTCAATCTATATAATATATTTATGGCAAATGATGATTTGTTTGTATAATCATGGCATGTATAAGATATGTTTGGATGTGTTAAATTTTAATACCAAGATTTCATATAGTAACACCTTTTATCTTAACACTATATATATATATATATATATATATATAGATGGATTGCATATATGATAGATTGGAATGACCTATTATCACCAATGTGTAAGAGATCCCAAGAATTCTCTGTTTTTTGAGTTTCTATTCCTTTTTCTCAGGCTACGTACTAAATTTTTTTTTCATATAATGTATTTTTTATGAGAATTTTATATTTAATTGTAAAATTAAATTTAATTATATTTCCTAACTATTTCTTAATCAATTTTAAGGTGTACCTATAAAAAGTGAAACATAAGCGTTTTAAAATTGTGAAGTGTATGATCAATATAATAATTTCCTGTGTTTAAATTTATGACTGCACTTTAATGGATAAATATTTCGGATGAGTTTTAACCTAGTGCTGACAGTCCGTGGATTATAGTATTATGTGAATGGATTTAAAACTTAAACAAATTTAATCTACTGGTTGAGCTATTTAACCGTCATTATCACTTGATACTTGATGTGCTAAAAGAAAGAATAGCTTAATCTCTCTTCTTTTATTCATAGGATTTTACAGGGTAAGTCTATTGACTTAACCATGCGACTTACAATAAGAAAGGGCTCTCACTTTTTCTTTCCTCCGCTATAGCTCGGTCCTTTGCACCTTGGAATAGAAAACTTCTTTTCCCACCTCCCTTGACACCCTTTCCTTTCGGTCCTATATTGATTTTTTACCCTTGTACCCTTCTCCGTCTTCTCTTGTCCACGTTTTCTTTAAGTTCTTATTTATTTTATTTTTTTTGTTAATCGATTTTTTTTAAAATTTTTTATCAATTTTTTTTATTAGTTTTATTCTTTTTGAATAATTTTTTTATTATATGTTTGTAATTTTCATTTATTTTTTATGGTAGATTTTATGAGTTATTATTTGTAAAAAAATTAAAAAGTATAAAAATATAGATTAAAATAAAAATTATATATATAAATTTTAAAAATACTAACAAGAAATGGTAAAGATATTTATAGTTTACGAATAATTTTTTTTTTCAAATGAAGAGTACATGTAATAATACACAAAAATATATAAAAAAATAAAAAATTTAATCAATATTACCTCCAAATTTTGCTCCTGGTATACTTATTATTTTGTACTATAAATAAATAGGTGTCCTATAATTAGTGACCCATCCTTTAACTTCATATGATGAATGTTGTCCCCACCACTTTGGAATGTGTGGTACAGGTAATAAGGGTGTAAGAAAATTTGCACGAAGTGATTGCTAACATGAGCAATAGCTTTTTCTCGACTCACCAAATATATGCAGTACAAGATTGTATCTTAATGCAATAACAATTTTCAAAGACAAAGTCCATCCAATATATTTCTAGTGCCCACGGCTCGAATTGATAATAAATTAGCTACCAAATTCTGCTCCTGACATATTAGGTGTTCTTGACATATTTGGTGGTGTATCTAGTACTTCGTATCATAACTGAACAAATGTTAAAAATTATATAAAATAAAAAAAAATGAAAAAATAATAAATAAAATTGATTGAAAATAAAACTAAATTAATATTAAATAAATTGGAAAAAAATAGAAATAAGGGTGTTAAAATAAAATAACTTATTATTTTAAAGAAAAGGGGAGTATAAAGGTAATTTGAAAGAAGAGAGGGGTGGATACTGTCAGCAGCATGGGAGAAGCAATTTACTTTGGAATATATAATAGACACTTTCGAATCTCCCCTCTTTCATTCATCTCATATGCACTGTTAATCACGAAAGAGGATCGAAGACCTTTGTTATTAATATTCTCTGATCTAAGTTATGATCCTTATCGAGCAGGAAATAGGAGGACATAGGAATATGAGAGGACAAATAGCAATTAGCAGGGCTTGTTCACGAGTAGGCTGCACATGAACTAGAAGAAGCCACAGACAGAGACGAATGCCCTGTCAGAAGGAATCATTGTATAAAAGGAGACGAAGATCGGCTGGTGAGAGGGTTCTCCGCATTAATACCCCACAATAAAGGGAGCGAGCGCACCACCAATCCACAAATGGCCAATGCCATCCTATCCATTCCCATTTCCTTAGAATCCGGGGATCAATATTGATACTAAAGCTTTCCCGAGTGAACAGTGCTGCGAATGATAATGGTATTTCACGGCTACATATGAAGGGTATATATAGCTCCATCCATATCCAGTACATCACTCACTGATTTTCCTCTGTCCTTGAGGTCAACAAGGACAAGGTTATCCTCGAGAGCATAAAGCGGGCAACAATCTTTCGTGCAGCTCTCTCAGTGGCGTGATATGCAACAAAACTCGAGTGATTGGAAAGATTCCATATAGCTGACTTGACTCTTTCTCTAGCAGAGTTGAAGAGTACTCGGCAAAAGAAAGATGAGTAAGCCCTTTCTTTTGTTAGGAGATGGAGGGATCTGTGATCTTTGATGATGTCACAAAAAGATCAGTTTATCGCTGCCCAGCTAGAAAGAAGATCTCGGATGGGGCTCGATTCAAGAGCTTGCAATTGTCATTTTAAAACCCGAAGTACAGACAAAAGCAAAGCGGAGCGGAGAAGTGGACACCTGACTTTACAGGCTCATGATTGGTCTAATCCGTCGGGAGATAGCTTGAACTGACTGAATCCCTCGTCAGTGGGAGGTAAGCAGAGGACTCCCGGCCTCTTCCTCTCTGGAATGACTAGTTACCGGTCTTCTACCCCACACTCCTTTGCAATGAGTAGGACCCCTGACTCTCCAATCCAATAGGTCTAATGTAATGGCACTCAGGAACCATCCCATGACCATGTAACCCTGTAGGCAGTAGTTGGCATGAGAGCAATAGCCACCCATCCTTTATAGGAAGCTAGTTTTATGATAACAAAAGATGATTCGCTCGTCCTAACAGCCCTGCCAATGTGCCTCTGGGATAACACAAAGGAACACATGTAAGTTAAGTTTTAAATTAACTTTAAGTGGGAAGCAGGGAAACTCCGCCCCTCTCACTTGGCTCCACTACTGGTATTCATCACAATCAATTGGCAAACTAGTCTCTCAATGGGAAGCCGGGCTCTTTCCTGTTCCAATCATTCATTTCGTGTCATGAGGAACTCGGCCATTGTCATGAGGAAAGCGACTAGCTGATCTAATAGAAGTGACCAACCCACGAAGAAGAAAGATAAGAAAGAAGACTTGGTTAAGGGTAGAGTCAAGCAACTGGCCCAGTAAGCGCAAAGCGCTAGAGAAAAAGGGCAAGCCCTGATTGCACGCGCCTGGTGGTAGGGTCCAATAAGCGCTTGCGAACGAAAAGATGGATAGATGCCCTGGCAAAGTCAAGTGACAACGCGATGTTTGCAATCGAGAGCACAGAGTTGAGCTTTTGCAAGCAGAGTCGCAGAGTCAAACTGTGCGGTTTCGACAGCGCGATCTCTACAATCCAAGAAATCAACAAGTGAGCGAGCACACCATGGGAAATGCAGTGTCACCGATTGCACCATGGGAAACTATAGGAGTTGAGCGAACCCACGTAGCAAGCTCCGCTATATAGAGCCAACCTTCTCAATGTAGCGTTGGATGAGCCCACCAATTAGGAATGTTTTGAACGAGCCAACCACGAGCGGAGCCATGCCATTCGAGTGATTTAATATAATAAGAGAATGAGCGGCGCTAGTCTGGATATATTGATTGGCACACGACTACGAGGGGTAGCAAGTCCTAGGAAAGAGAGGCTAAGCTAGGAAGGTCAAAGCAGAGGGCACTCATGTCTGCGCTAAACGATCAAGGGCTCAAGTGAAAGGGGAAGAGGAGTGTCGCTTAATCCTAGCGATGAGTCCAAGGTTTGGTCCCATAAGACCCTATGGCAATCCCCTTCCGTGCGAAGCAAAGAGTCTCATTCCGTGCAAATCAAAGAGTCTTCGATCATGAATGAAAGTGCTCTGTCAGTAGAAAGAGAGTGATTCAAGTAGAGCAAACAATAGTGACGAGCGAATGAGGACTCACTCCCGAGGTTGACCTCGCCGCCCGTGGAAGATCAGAGCGGGGAAACCCTCCCATCTAGTTATAGACTGTCCCACAAGCAAGTTGAGAAGATAATAGGCCTCACGCCGATGAACTCCCAGCCCTATGATTCAAATCCCTCTCTCGCAAACATGAATTTGGATGCTTGTGAATTGTGATCCAATTGCTACATCTTTCGAAGATCTCTTTCGAGGGTTCAAAGTCAGCAAACGGGCTTGGTAGATCAATTGCAAGACTTTCTTTCATGCCAATTCATTCCTTGACTTTATATAGTAATAGTGGTAGAGCGCTCCTTCTAAGGACTCACTCGCGAGCTTCTTCAGTTCTAATTGGATTTTATTTTCTTCAATTCTTTTATTTTGTTCTTTTTCTTGATCGAGTTGTCAACTATTGATGGATGGGCTCCCTCTCCCTACCTAGTTCAACTAAAGGGTAGAGACTTCGTAGAGATAGGTGGGCGCGAGGAAAGCCAGAGTCGGGGAGCGACCCCGAGGAGGCGAGTGAGGGACTAAAAGAATTGCTTGCTTGTGCAACACAGCTCGTGTGCTTAATTGGCCCACCCTGAGCCTTTTTGTCACCGATGTTCCATGTTTGACCTAGCTGAGCCCGACCTAGCCTATTAGTGAGGGACAAAATAGGCCCAGAGCCCATCGACACGTCTAAATAGTTCGTTCGTCATAGGCAAAAATAAAGATTCCAAATTATGAGAAGACAATAGGTGTGGGAGCTCAGTCTCTCTCCTGGTACAGTATGTGTTGTCTAAGAACACAAGCGTCTCCGGAGTTATAGTGTAGCGGTAGGGTATCTGAGTTATCATCACCCACAGTTCAATCTCCAACTATGACAAATTTATAGAAATTTTTCCTCCAAATAAGGCACGCAACCAAAGGATATTGAACTCCTAGGCTGCCCACTGTGAACGCTTTCCGATTATCTTTGATAACCGATGGAAAATTTTCATGGGGTCAGGTCTCGATATTACCGAGCCTGATTAATCATCTTTTTTCATCTAAAAACACAAGTCGTCCAAGAAAAAGAGACTTCGGAGAGAGGGCCAAAGTTCGGAAAGATGGGCAATCAGACTTTACTGTAAGAGGGTCTTCTTATTACAAGTCTCCGTCTTATTACAAGTCTTAGAAAGGAATGTAAGAAAAGAAAAGGGAGCGGAGCTTTGTGCTAATTTCATTGGCAAAAAGCCCGGCCCCACAAGATTTCAGAGGGAGTAAATCATGATTAATGCTGGGCAGGAAATGCGATGGGGGTCGAAGGAATTTTTGGCACAGCAGATTAAGATTTTATCCCCGTGTGTAATTGGCGACCTTCGATCCCACGACTTTATTGGCAAGCTACAGACACCTAATCAGTTGATCCAGCCCGTGGGGGCAGCTTTGTGCTTATTTCAGGTTCATGAGATGGAAGACCTCCACGCGGTCGTACGAGTAAGTAGGCCCAAGCGAACGAAGAATCTAAAGAGGCTTTCTCCGACATTTGTCAAGGCAAGGTAGGCCGCAAGAGAAGAGATCGTTGAAGCTTTCTCCGACATTGTAGACTGCATTGCGTAGGCCCCAAGAGAAGAGATCGTTTGAAGCTTTCTCCGACATCGTAGACTGCATTGCATTCTAACTCTTCAAGAGCTAATAGGCATGAAAAGAAAAGTAAGCAACCCTCTTCGGTCGATGGGGAGCGCAAAAAAGACACCAAGGAGGACCCTAGCAAGACCTTCTGACTCAGCTAAAGCACGGAGAGAGACCAAGCAATTCACGTATTGAGTTGTACTTCGGCTGGGAAAGGATTTGAACTGAGCTACCTATGCTGTCTTTCTGTTCAGGCAGTCAAAACTCCTCCTTCCTTATCCGCTTTTCATAAGATCTCCAGCTCAAAAGAACCATTCTTTCTATTGGAAAAGCAAGCAAAGCATAGAACCATCTCCACAACGATTCAAGTCTGGAGTCCGTCTATCTATTTCTCCCCGCTTGCTATTCTATTCAGTGTGTGGGGCTCCTTATTATAGTTCAGCAAGAAAGCTGGCTCAAAATGTGATAGCTAAAGGAATTAGGAACTCCCTTGCCCGTGAAGCATGGTTCAACTCTCATTATACAATATAAAGCATTGAGTTCGCAGGCAGGATCAGTTCAAGGATTAGAGGTCAGCTAGCTCTTATGCGGGAGAAAGATACCTAGTTAAAGGTGCCTCTCATAGGCTTTCTTTCTCGATCTCTTTATGCCTTAGATTGGTGCTCCCTTGGGATCTTCTTGAGGCGAGGAAGAACTCTCTTTTCTTTGTGTCATCCTCTTTCTCTTCCTACTACTCGCTGCTGCCCTAAGTAGTTCGCCTGATCATCTGAATATCTCAATTATATGGGATTCTTATAGAAGGACCTGGCATCAGTGTTCGACTAAGCCGGCATTTAGCAATGTCTATCTAGTAGAGCCTGCTTGTTGGGGTATGGGTTGGGACAGAGAAGAGAGTATAGTACTTTTCTCTCTATGTTTGTTTCTTCTTAAGAACTATAAGGAAATTTAAGTCAGAAATGAGAGCCTGGCCCAGCATCGTGTAAGTCTTATATCCGTCTTTATATGGCAAAAAGTTAATTCGCTTGCCCCCAGTACCCACGTCAATTCGTCCCTAAGTCAACACGGAGTAAGTAAATCATGGGTGACTATTAGCCATTAGTACAAGTGGTCAAGGCATGGAGGAGGTCATACTCGGGTGCGCTGAGTTTTGATCCCAAGACCTTATATGACGGTTAGCTTATATAATTAGAATTATTTGTTTATAGCTTTTAGGACAATTTAGGGGGCGTTTGGTTTGGAAAATATTTTCTATTTTCTATTTTCCTGTTTTCTGTTTCTGTTTTCAGAAAACAGAAAATGCGTTTGGTATGATATACTGGAATTCTATTTTCTGGAAAAGAAAACTGGAAAATGCGTTTGGTACGTTTATATTGAAAATTAAAAAAATTATAGTAAAATGTAAAAAAATTAATAAAATTAAATTTTTTATTAAAATAGAAAAATTTAAAATTAAATTATTTAAACTATATAAATGTTATTTTATACTTCTATATAAATGTTATTTACCTCAAGTCATCAATCTATAGAGCCTGTCAAGCTCAGCAATCGAGCTCTCTACATGTCACTCGACTAACATTTGATCTCATTGAGTCAAATTACTCAATTCAATATAACCCAAGGAGATGATCCTATTCTTGCGATAAATGTATTTGTAATAGTTGGATAAATGTATTTGTAATAATTGAGAACCACTTGCGATAAAAATATATTCGCATTTCACAAAACAATCCAACAAGACTTTTGATGACCTTTAGAACTTTGGAATGGGAAAAAGTTCACTTATTCTACCACGAATCGCATACAAGCATCACATTTTGTGTGACAATAACCTTTCTACCACGAAAAGATGTTTGAATTGATGTCGGTGCCCATGCCGATACGTGAGTTCCATCAATAGCTCCAAGACAATTCTAAAAATACACAATGTCTTAGTAAAGATATGTTGTTAATGTAACTAGATACATTAGGGTAAAATATATACCTTAAAATATGGAAACCACTTTGGATTATGCAATATGCGAGGATGAACGCCATTGTGTTCATATGGTCGAATAATATGTGTGCCCAATGTACAAACAGCTCGTAAAACTCGTTTGAACCACTTGCTACAAGTGTACAATGAATGTTGAAATCGATCTGCACATATTCGATGTAGTGTGTTGTGCCCGATGATTAGTAAGAACATAGCGACACCTTCTTCAATAGTAACTTTCTTTCCATCTTGTAATAGATTCATCTCTTTTAATGTCCTACAAAAATTCATGAACACATGTTTCGACATACGAAAATTATCAAAGCAAACTTGAGGGTGCCCATCAAGTATTTCTTGAATATACATCCTCCCAGTAAGAGATGACGTTCGACAAGGCATCCGATCAATAGATCTATGAAACTGAGTCATTTCATGAAAAAAATCATTTGCATGGCTCAAAATAAGAAGCAAATTGATATCTGGGCCTAATTCATCATAGTCATCAGATTCATCATCAGAGTTTGACATGATCTACAATAAATCAATATTAAACTCAGCACACATGTATAAAATTAATTATGAATTGAGGCAAACCAATAAACAATTAAAATTTAAAAAGCATGACATAGTCATCAACATTAAATTTCAAAATATCAAATATGTCTTAAACATTCAATCCACAAAATAGCAAATATGTCTTACACATTCAAGTCACAAAATCAAAAACCATCATTACTTAAAAAGTCTCCGGCTAGGTAATAAAAGCAATCCCCATGAACTTGTCAACGTATGACCCTACACACGGTCGAAATTGAGGCAATCCAACCATCCACCTCTCCTATTTGATGGAATTTTCATGAAAACCTCTCGTAGCCAAGGTTTACCGAAAGCTTCTGTAGCTTTTGTGTACACTTGGTTTGATAAGTCATCCATCTGATTTAAAACCTGCATGCACATATCTATAGAGTAAGGATCACTGAACCCACTCGTTCCAGTAGAGGAAGAAATTTCTTGTTCGCGTTCTAACTTAGCAGCCCTCAAATCCAGGTATTTTTGCCTAGCAATAGATTCTTGACTCAGGTGTTGCAAGGAATCACTCCACTTGTCCATATAAGCATCATATTTTTCAGTTTTTGAACGCTTAGGATCTTTACGTCGATGACTCTCAGTTGATTCTGTACTACGACGTCGGCGATTGTTAGGTTCCCCTCCAACGTCCTCATTCTCGTCATCGACAACTTCAACATATGAGCTGACACCTCTGTTAATGAATGCTTATTCGAGCTCTCTCTCTTCATCAGATGTGGGAGGTAATTGAGTAGAAGCTCTATGCATATCACCAGTTGCAGTTGTCCCGCCGAAAATTTCATTAAGAATGTGAAAATGATCACTTCCTTCCTTTCGTATTGACTTATACTCCTTTTTATTTTTCTGTTCCATTGATTACAAAAAATACATTTTATTATACATAAACATACAATAAAATTATATATTTGATTAGATATAAGTATTTACCAGATAAAATTCAATCCACACTTCCTCTGGAGCATTCACTTTATTGGTGTCAGGATCCATTGTCACACCAGTATGCGCAAGCAATGCTGCAAAAAGACGTTGTCTTGTGCGTAGACGATTCCATTTACCTTTGAGCCTTTCTACACCATAATTCTTGTTCGTAACCTGATATAATTCTTTGTTGATCTCCTCCCAAACCGTATTAGTGAAGGTAGATGTTTGTAACTTATTGTGCTTCACTTTTTCATAAATGATATCGACAAACATGACAACATTTGTCTTTGACCAATCATACTTCTCAATTTCGATACTTGGATTATGCCCTCCCATAATGTAATCTCTAAAAATTGCCAATATTAAAGTCGACATAAAAATGTAGAGCAACATATATTAGAAAATGTAATACCCAAAGCAATACCCTAAGCAAGTTAAAGCATGTAGAGAAAAAAATTGGTATGTACATCCAAGTCTTATGTCATTGACTTGTAATTCATGCATACCTCTATAATGGACTTTATTTTTACTATTTCATATTATAAGACTGGGCCTAAAGATCTGACACTATCTTTTTACTATATGATGCTTACAAAACAAAACTGCATTTTCAGAAACATTATTTGGCCTTTCAGGTTCAAATTAGAATGAAAAAGTGAATAGAACAAGTGGAAAAAATTTGAAGTTAAACAGAAGGATCAGAAAATCAACGGGTTGTTTACTCACAACTCTGACTGATGAAACAACAAAATCTCTTCCCGGAGGATCTAACACATTAGATGACACTCTGATCGTATAGTAGCCATCTTCTTTCAATGGTTTCTGCAGCAAATTAAATTTAACGATTCAGTGTCCATTCTATTACTCATCTAAATTCCAGTCGCACACAAAAAAGACATTTTTCTTCCAAAGCAAATTACCTTGAAAGCCTTCTTTTCTTCCTCTGTCAGTGCGTTTCTGGAGAACCTCTTTTCTAGTAAGTTGATGCCCCAATGTAGAGAAAACAAGGGCACGGTGAAATAGAAAGGGGATGGGAGAAGGAGGCTCGGCCGGCGGCGGGTCGAGTGTCACCGGCGCCGCGATGAAGAAGGAGAAAGGGGAACGGAGAGGGCTCGGGTCGGTGCTGAGAGGCGGCGATGGAGACAGCTAGGGTTCGGCGTCGCTAGGGGGAAGCCGACATGGTGGAGAAAGGGAAAACTAGGGCATGGTGAAATAGAAAAGGGAGGGGAGAAGGAGGCTCGGCCGGCGGCGGGTCGAGCGTAGCCGGCGGCGGGTCGAAGAAGGGGAAAGGGTAATCGCCGTCGTGAGAGAGGGGAGAAAGAAATAAAGAAAAGGAAATAAAGGGAACTCCTGCAGCGCGTTTTCTCACGGAGGCAGTGCGCGTTTTCTCATTTCCGATATTTGAGCGTCTTTTCCCATTTTCGTTAGAAAATGATAAAATAGCGTTTTCTATTTTTCTAGAAAATGACTTTTCATTTTCCAGAAAACGGAAATGAAAAACACACACCAAACAACTATTTCCAAAAAAAAAGAAAATGAAAATGGGAAAATATCAAACCAAACGCAGCCTTAGTCTTTTACCTTTTCAATTTAGGATTTAATTTTTCTGATAATTAACTATATAAGACTTTGTACTCTTTATTTCTCATAATTATTTTTTTATTCATCAATAAAGACGGCTACTTTTTTTTGGCGTCAATTTCTACATGGTATTGGAGTCTTTAGTTCTATGTTTTTGATAATTAAGTTGAAGAACTGTTAATTCGATCCACAATTTTCTTGGATTGAACTCCGCGGTGAGTTTGCTAGGGAGTGCAAGGGCAGTGCACCCCCACCCGGGCTTCAGGGCGAAGCCTCGAAAATATTTTTTGGCACAACCGTACAATTTTGATTAGGTTTTTTTTTATTTTCGCAATACTTTTGTTTGGTGTTCGGTTATTTGTGAACACAATTTGTTCTATCATCATGAGTGGTTGCACAAAAGATTCGCTTCAATCGATCAGTGTTTGATTGGATGAAAAAAATTATTCGTATTGAGGATATGTTATGAAAAAAATTTTGCGAGGAAAATCTATGTGGGGATATGTTTCAGGTGTGCGAGTTCAACTTACGGACATTAATGCTGATGATTATGCAAAGTCGTTAGATGTTTGGGAGACCGATAATGCGAAGATTATTACATGGATCAATAATTCTGTTTCACACTCCATTGGTGCTCAATTGGCCAAGTATGAGACAACCAAAGAGGTTTGAGATCATCTGACAAGATTATACACACAGTCTAACTTTGCCAAACAATATCAATTAGAAGTGGATATACGTGCACTTCGGTTGCAAGATATGGGGATCCAAGATTTTTATTCTGCCATGTCGAAACTATGGAACCAATTAGCACTCATAGAATCCTCAGAATTGTGAGCATTTCCAGCTTATGTCACTCGTAGAGAAGAGCAACGTCTAGTCCAATTCTTGATGGCTCTTCGTGATGACTTTGAAGGATTGCGTGGAACAATTTTGTATCGTAGTCCTCTCCCTTCTGTTGATTCAGTAGTACATGAATTGCTAGCTGAGGAGATTCGTCTTAAGTCTCAGGTTGATAAGAGGACTGTTGTACCATCTACGCTATCTGTTTTTGCAATACCGTAGCGGTTTATGTCGCATACTCAAAGTAGGTCGACTTCGAAGATTTCTAGTGATGAGTGTGCTTATTGCAAAGAAAAAGAACATTGGAAGTCGTAATGCCCACTATTGTTGAACAAAGGTAAACTACCGCAGCAGCAAAAACGACCACCACAACAACAATATCAGCAACAACGACCTCAACAACCACCATTGCTACATAAGAATGGTTCATAGAAATCTAGTAATCAACCACAACAATTACCAAATGGACTATTTCAGTCTAGTAATGCAGTGGTTGCCCCCTCTTTAGATCCATATATGCTTGAACAATTTCAACAATTCCTTACTTCATAACCCTCTGCCATGTCTGCTTCTTCTCATATAGGTTTGTCATCCTCCGATACATCAAGCATATCTTCCTCTTTATGGATCTTAGATTATGGAGTTTCTCATCATATATCACATAACTTGTCATATTTTATCTCCTTATCTTCTAATTCATCTTTATCAGTTATCACGGCTGATGGTACTCCGATGTCGTTATTAGGTGTTGGTTTTGTTGTTACAACTTGCTTGTCTCTTCCTGATGTCTATTATATTCCTACTCTTACACTTAATCTTGTTTCTGTTAGTCAATTGTTTGAGTCTGGACATTTAATCTTTTTTTTTCCGTCCAATTGTTATGTGCAAGACCCGCGATCTCAGAAGGTGATTGGAATAAGTCGTAGGCAAAGGGGACTCTATATCTTGGATAAACTTTAAGTATCAGATGTTGCAGCTTTTAGTGTCGATTTGTCATCTTTCCGATTGAGTCGTTCTTCTTATGATTTTTATTTATGGCATACTCGTTTAGGTCATGTTTTAGCCCCACGTTTATAATTTTTAGCTTCGTCTGGAGTATTAGGAACTTTAAAAAGTTATGATATTTCAGATTGTAGTGGTTGTAAACTGACAAAATTTTCTACATTACCTTTCAATAAAGTCTATCTTTTTCTCCTAATCCTTTTGATCTTGTTCATTCTGATGTGTGGGGGTCTTCTCCTGTTATTACAAAATGGGATCAAGATATTATGGTTCTTTTATTGATGATTGCACTCGCTATACTTGGGTTTATCTTATGAAACACAGATCTGATTATCTTACAATTTTCAATAACTTTAAAGCTCTTGTCAAAACTCAACATTCAATAGTCATCAAGTATTTTCGTTGTGATTTCGGGGGCGAATACACTTCCAATAATTTTTCTTATTTACTTGCATCAGAAGGTACTATACATCAAACCTCGTGTCAAAAACACTTGAACAGAATGAGGTTGCAGAGAGAAAGCATAGACATCTTGTTAAGACAACCCGTTCATTCTTATTGTATGCAGTTGTTCCTAGTATTTTTTAGGGAGAAGCAGTTCTTACTGCTACTCATGTAATTAATAGGATTCCAACTTCTCATAATTCAGGTTTGTCTCACTTTAAAAAACTATATGGTTATTCCTCTTTACGTGTTTTTGGTTGTACCTGTTTTGTTCTCCAACCACACGTTGAGCGTAATAAGTTGTCCTCTAAGTGTGCTTTGTGTGTCTTCTTTGGTTATGATGTTGGTCAAAAAGGATATCGCTGTTTTGATCCAATTAGTAAAAAATTGTATGTCTCTCGTCATATTGTGTTTCTTGAGCATATTCCTTTCATCTTCATACATCTTCTATCACATGACATGACTCATACAGATCTTATTCGCATTGATCCTTTCAGTACCGACACCAACGAAGCCTCCCCCACGGCCAGTGGCGGAGCCAGAAAAAAAAATTCAGGAGAGTTGAATTACACAAATATATTTTTTTACGACTAAATAAAAATATTTAATAATTAAAGTTTTACATCAACTCTTGCATAATATACGATGTTGCAGAAACTATACACATAAAGTCTGAATTCTAACGAACAAAGAAGTTAAGCTCTAGTCTATTCATTTCCAGTGTGCTGATCCCTCTAAGGCTCCAACTCTTGCATAATATACGTTGTTGCAGAAACTGTAGCCAAATAAACATAAACGTCACTCACATAAATCATAATATGCATGAAATTCTCATGAGAGATAGTGTAGAACAGAGCAAAAAAAAGAGGTTCAGAATTTTGAGGAATCAAGGATGAACACTTTAATAACAAATGTTTCTGCCAATACAGAAGCAATAAGAAATAAGTCTACATCTCATTTTGCAACTCACTTGATGACTAACAACATGAAACACTCTCCATGAAACCTATTAAGTTAATCACAGCCAATTGATCTTATTGAACACTTAGGATTCTCATTTAAACCATATAACATACTGCAATACTAATACTTACAATATGTGATTGAAATGATATTGTTAGAGTTTACCAAGAGTCCAAGAGACTAGAACTCGAGAGCCTTTCCCTTGTCCCACTTAATACTCAACCGAATTTCCATAACCTGATAAATTAACATTGAGAACATTTAATCTAACTTGCAAGAGAAAAAAAACTAAAAGTTTAGGAAAGATTAGTTTACCTTTCTTCCATAGGTGAGCTTCATTTCCGGGTTGACACAGAAGTCTGCGACGGCCGACGAGTCGGTACAAGAGGAGGCAATTGGATTCTACGAGACTGCATTTGTTGAAAATGTTGTAATATTTGCTCATTTTCAATTGTAGAAAAAATATCTCTTTCAATGTATACAACTAGACTGTTATTCATCCATTCATCTCTCATTCTATTGCGTAAATCAGTCTTCACAGTCTTCATTGAAGAAAAAACTTGTTCAACCGAAGCAGTTGCAACTGGTAAAACTAATGTCAACTCTATCATACGATAAACCAATGGGAACACCAAATGTTTTTCAGTCTCAACCAAATTCTGAGCAAAAATTCCCAAGTCGTTAATTGAAGAAAAGTAAGGATCATCCCGCAGATTATAAAAGTAACTCATAAGTTGTTATTCCAAAAATAAATAATCAGTACCACAGAAGTCCTCGGGATAAAAATCAACAAGATGGATGAGTTTGTGAACATCAAATTGAGAGAAAGAATTTCTTAGATGAAGACATGATATGCAACCAAGCACTACGATTCCCTACGTGCTAGTCCTTGGACCTGAAGTCACTACGGTTCCCTACATAAGGAGTGGTGTATTTTGGTATCGACAAACACCACCTGTAACAAGGTGGACAATAAAGTCGATCACTGGGTATGCAATGAATTATGTAAAGGGATGTGAGTGATGTAGATGAGATCTATCACTTTCATATGACGGAAGCGATATCTGTGGGTCCCTTGATTAGTAAGACACGAGAAATCATGACCATGCTCAAATGAGTCAATTTGAGATATTGAGCTCATTTGATTAAGTGTGTCTACTTAGAGATCAAGAAACATAAAGATTGATAAGAGGATGACACGGTCTATGCCTCATTGATCAATCTAGATATCAAGGATAGAGGGACCAAGTCATACAAGATAATAGTCACGGAAAGGTTAGGTCGGATCTCGACTTTCTCGTCACTTGGGTAGCAATGATGCCTTGCTAGATGTCACTCATTGCTTATGTATCTAAATGTTGATTTGGGTACATTGTCAACGTTACGAGAACCTATTGGGTCATACACAAAGAACAAGTAGATTTGGAGATGTATTCATATGATAAATAATTGGATTAAGTCTAATTCGAATTGGACTTATTGAGTTAGATTCAATTAGATCTAATTATTGGATTAAGTCCAATTCAAACTAGACTCGAGGAAGTCAATTCAAATTAATGAAATAGTGATTCATTAAATTTGAATTGCATGAGAATTAATTGAGTAAGACTCGATTGAATTAGACTTGAGTTACACTCGAGTGAATTAGACTTGAGTTAGACTAGAGTGAGCTAAACTTGAGTTAGACTCAAGTGAATATGAAATGAGAGAGCATTCATTGAATTTTCAAAATTCAATGAATCACAATATTCAATTTTCGCTCACCACTGTTGCTCGGTCGACACTTACTGCTCACTAGCCGCTCTGCTCAGCACTCATCATTCGTGTTTCGCTCACCGCTGTGGCTCGGTCAGCACTCATCGCTTCTCTCGCCACTCTGTTCGGCACTCGTCATTCGTGTTTCACTCATCACTGTCGCTCGGCCATCACTCGCTCGGTCTCGCTCTTTATTGCCAGGTCGCGATTTGCTGTCGCTCGGTCGGCACTCGCTTGGTCATGATCATGGCTTTGCTCGTCCGTCATTATCTTTATTGCCAGGTCGCGATTCACTGTCGCTCAGTCGGCACTTGCTCGGTCTCACTCTTTATTGCTAGGTCACGATTCACTGTCGCTCGGTCGACATTCATTCGGTCACACTCTTTATTGCCAGGTCGCGATTCACTGTCACTCGGTCGGCACTCGTTCATGGCTTTGCTCGTCCGTCATTCTCTTTATGGCCAGGTCGCGATTCACTGTCTCTCGGTCGACACTCATTCGGTCACGATCATGGCTTTGCTCGTCCATCCTCCTCTTGATTTCCAGGTCACGATTTACTGTCGCTCGGGCGGTACTTTTTCTCAGTCGCGCGCTTGACACCACTCGCCTATCGTCTTCCAACTCGCTCGGCTGTCGCCTTATCGCCCAGTTCGCGACTCGCCCGCTGCTCCGCCTTGCACTCGTCGTCCGTGTCTCATTTGTCGTTCTGTCATACACTCATTGCTCGTGTTTCACTCTTCGCCTTGCCCCGCATTCGTCACCCGGTAGGCACTGGTTTTTTACTTCTCGCTCAGCAATCGCTCGATCGCTCTGCTTAGCCTCGCTCGGCTGCCCGCTCGATATCGCTCAATTTCCTGTCCAACAATTGCCACAGCTACTCGTTCGACATGATAAGGCGAACACCAATGATCTGATTCCGCGTTCGGTAGTGATTCTGTTTGGGGCTTGGTCTAGTCAGTCGGACTTGCACCTGCTTCGACTAGACTTGAGGGGAAGAGTTGTGATGTGGATATGGTTTAGGGTAAAGGAGAAATTAGTGGAAAAGTGAGGGGCAATTTGATAAAAACACAGGGTAGGGTTTTAAGAGGAGGAGACTGTAGCATGCAAGAGGAGGTTTTTTTGGGTTTTCTCTTCGTGAAACCTTTTCCGCCGCCAGGAACAGGGACCAAGAGGGGTTCTTTTCCTCTCCCTCTCACGCTCGTCGGCGCCAACTCCGACGTCGGCCGCCTCCGTTGCTCCTTTTCTTCTCCTCCTCTTGCCGGAGCCGCGTCCGAGCTACTCCTCTTCTTATGCGAGCAGCTTGCCCTTCCTCGTTCTCCTCGCGACGCGGCCACGGGACGGTTCACCGCCATCTGCTTTCCCCTCGTTCTCCTCACGCCGCCGCCGCTGGACAGACCGACCCCTATTCTCCGCCTTCTCTTCCTCGCAATGCCCCCCTCGGACAGATCGGCCGCCACTCATTTTCCTCCTCACCACACCTCTGCCGTTGCCGGCCTCATCAACGCCAGCACTAGAAGAGGAGGGCTATGCTTTTACTTCTACGGGCTTTGCTTCCACCGCCAACACAGCCGCCACACTGCTCCCCCTCCCGCCGGAGACCCTGTACGTCCGTCGAGACCCTCCTCTCCGGTTGTGCCCTAGCACGAATCCAATTGTTACGACCGTTGTCGCTGATCGGACCATATCTTGTTTTCGTCGTGTTCGGGCGTTTAAGTCGTCGCTGTGTTTTGGCCTTTGAGCAGAGTCTATGTTTCGACCTCCTCCTTGTTCTGAGTTGTCGTGCCTAGACTTGGTACCGTTACTACTATTCGACTTGTGTGATATTATCCCGGCCTGTGTGCCGATATGTTATCTCGGTCTGCGTGTCGCTAGTACCTCCCGGCCTGCGTGTCGATGTCATATCCCTATCTGTGTGTTGTATCCCGGCCTGCGTACCGATGTCTTTTCCCTACCTGCAGCTTATTTTCTGGATCCAGACCGTGTTCGGCTCCGTGCCTCCACACTCGGCTCCACATCCGACTCTCGTTCGGCTGCTCTTCCGGGTCCCAACCACTCAAGCCACGTCCCATCCGAGGGCGCCCCCCTGGGCCAGGGTACGTTTTCTGTTCATATTCTATACGCCTTTCATTATTTTATGATTTAGTCTGTTACTCATATATTCGTTGGATTCGCCTTGAGCATCGGGGTACCGGGGACCGGGTCAACCCGGTCTCAGGCTACAGGTAGCGTTGACCAGAGGACTTCTGAAGACTTGGTCAACATAAAAACCATCTCAGCACATTCCCCTCCGGACGTCGCAATTCCGTCAACATTTCATCCACCTCACCCGACGGTCCGTCTGACTCAGCTTCCGGACGGGAACACCCCCTTCCCATTTCTCCTGAGCAACCATCGACGAAGAAGACGACGGTAGTTTCTAGCGGAGCTACAACAACAACGATCATTGGACTTCGCCTGAGTGGTTTCTCCAGCGAGGTTCGTTATTTCCCTCGAATCTCCTTCGAGCGAGCTTCTGTCGGAAGCAGTGAAGAGGGAACGGCTCCCTGATGGGATTTCGAGTTGTGGTTTTTCTCCGGCATTCATCCACGTCCCTCATACTAGCATCGGAGCTCAGAGTACTCTACCAGAAACGGTGAAGATGGTAGCGACAACATAGATTTTCGGCTGCCATTTCCACCTTCGTCGGAGAAGTTCTGTGGTTCTCCTCTAAGCTCAGATTACCAGACCACCCTATTCCGGACAAAGCGGTTAAGAGTTCAGAGAAAGGGTGACTTAGTCTTAGCCGGAGTTACTGTTCACTCAGCCTACTTCCAAGGAGTGGTTTCTTCATGGGAGTTGCGCTTCCATTGCCGACAACTGTATCTCTGACCAGCAGCGGCGTGGCGTCCACCGGAGTCGGTAGGATTCCAAGTGACATAGGATTTCAGTCTATTGCAGGCTGGATACTTTTCTTGTTCACTCGGGAGTGGGGATTGGTTAATTAGGACTTAATTGATTTTCTTGATTTATTTTGGTTAGATTTGTCTAATTTTTTGTTTTCATGTTTAGTTGTTATGTTTTCATGTTATGCAGGATGGGCTTGTGTTGACGGGTGACAATATAGTACATGTTTATTTTTAATAGTTAAATAGGGTTAATATTTAATTTTATTTATGGATGTTGATAGTGTTATTTGAGGTGTAGAGTGACACTGCATTATATAGGTTTAACATTAATAGTTAGATAGGATTTTATTTATACATAGGGTGACAATCCCTTATTCAATTTTATCTGAAAATAAATGTCTTGTTTAATTCTACAGTAGTTCTATCAAACATCAATATAGTGAATATGTTTTTAATTGAAGGGAGAAGGGAGAAGGGAGAAGGGAGAAGGGAGAAGGGAGCGAAATAGATAGGTTGTAAATTGAAGGGAGCAGCAACATAATGAAACCAGCCAACAAATTAAAAAATTATTGAAACTTTAATTTAATTGATTACTTAAATAAATAAAATTTATATATACTTCTCTAACCGTATCGGATTATTTTCAGTAAAATATATATGCTTATTTATTTTAAAATTTTAAAAAATTACAAATAAATTATATCTATATATTGTATATTATCAATTTATTATTATCATTATTATTTTGATTTAATTTATTTAAAAAAGAATTTTAATTAAATATCAAATTACTTTAGTTTTTCAATTTGGTCATCTTATTAAATATTAAATTAAAATTTAAAGATTTTTGATATGAACATATTATTATACAATTTGACCCTGACAGATTTAATTTTAACCTAAATCGATCCAAGTTAGCATCGCAATCCTACAAATTATAGTTTTGCTCACAATCTACGTGTAAATTAACTCCTGATTGTGTGCATCGAGTTCTTCGACTCTAGGTACCTCCCCAACTACGTCATCGTCTCTGTCCATTTGTTCGTCAACACCTTCCGCTTTATCTCTTACCGTCCTAGTCATGCGACCTTCGAACACAACATATAATAATTATTTTTGTCACTTAGCATATGCCTCCCTCCCCAAACTTAAAATCTTGGATCCGCCTCTGAATGGGGGACATGTGATGGGGTCGAGGCTATTTCCCAAAGGGTCGGTCAAGAAATCGGATGTCCTCGAGTACTTCAACCAACCAAGATTAATTCTTGAACAAAGAGTCTCCCTAGGCACTAAGGTCTAATCTCCCCAAGTACACGGGTCTAGAATCCCCAAGCACTAAGGTGTGATCTCCTCGAGCATCAAGGTTTGATCTCTCTAAGCCCTAAGGTCTGAGCTCCCCGAGCACCAAGGTTCGATCTCCTCAAGCACTAGGGGTCATGAAGATTCTGTAGGTTCCCCAATCGCCTTCCTATGGGTACACGATGACTTCTGTATGGAAAAATTCATAATGGTTGTCAGATCTGGTCCCCTAATGACCTTCCCTTGATTATGTAACGCTTGATGTATGGAGAAGCAAATAACAGTTGTCGGAACTGGCTCCCTCACCAGCTTTGAAGTACGTGGCCTCTGATATGGACATGCTCTTTTGACAACTATATAAGAGCATCCGCAACGTTAATTCGTTATAACACTCACCACCTCATCAAAAGATATGGGGTCCACTGCCACATACTCATTATAACAACATATCTCTTTCACAGACATCCCTTTTAACATTAATATGGACCCCATCATCCACTTATTCATCCCTTTTATTAGTTTTTTTAAATAATATTAAAAAAATTATAATTTAAAAAAAGAAAAAATAGGCATCTCTTCTCCACTAAGCACTTGCTTCGTTTCCAGTTCTTCCACTTGATTCTTGAGAGATACCCCATCTTTTTTGATTAAGTACTGACTTAAGCATCGTAATGGTCACGCCGATAAAGCCGATCAGCCTTAACATCTCAGGTCTCGGGATCTTGACCAGAAAAGAGGCGATCAAAGCTTTTGGGGAGAGGAGGAGCCTGAGCAAGCAAAAAGGAACACCATCATCAATCAAATTTGAACACCACAAAACTTAACTCAACTTAGCTCGTTTACAACCCTAAATGGGATAAGCCTAGGGTTGGCTTATCCATGAATTGTTCATGGGATCTCTCTTACACATGGATGTCAATAGTGGACTAGGGGATGAACCACTTGCAATTGCAGGCGGATCATGGCCGCAATCCAGTCACAATTAGTTACAATCTCTCCCTGTGTTCACCGTTCTCCTAGGTTACAGTTTGAATTGGGGCAGGTGGCCAGAGTCCACCTGGAGGTCGTCGACAGTGGACAAGTGGCTAGGTTGCTGGACGCCGAGTAAGGGGCAGCCTCTGGCTATCCGCCTTTGTCCAAAGTATAACTTGGGAGACGATAAACTCAAGGAAAAATTACAATCAATTGTAACCGGATCGTGATCATGATCTAACCATAATTATAAGTGGTTCATCTCCTGATCCACTTTATTATGGAGTAGGGCATCTGGCCTCGTCATTGTTCCCGTCTTGGCTTGATTAGGAATTTGTGTCATTTTTGTGCTGACAAAAAAATACATAGAAATCTCAAAATAGATATTCTTCTACGTTTTTATTCTTTAAAGAATATTTAATTTTGATTAAGACCGATTAGAGCTATCATGCATACTAGATGGGTTGCCAACACATATTGACGCACTTGAGATCGATTCTTAGTGGGCTATAAAATGTCCCATTGGTTGTTTCATCATCTCTTTACATACACTATTATTGTTACACGAAACTCCCTGAATTACCTCCCTTAATAGAACCATGTGTGATATAAAAGTGTTCCTTCGGATGTGTCTAGTGGCTAACCCATGAGGTGTTACCATAATGAGGTCTAGGGTTCGAATCTCGATAAAGCCGAGGTAAATACATTCCTTATGTGTTAGTCACTATTCCAAAGACTAATAACCGTCTGTGATTTACCTCCTCCGTGTTGGCCTTAGGACAGGTTGGCGGGCACGCTGGGGGTGAGTGTATTCGCCTTTTTTTTTTTGCCATAATGTGTGGTATAAAGGTGATTCGCTTGTCCCGGCCCCTTCGCCAACCCATTCTTAAGTCAAGACAGATAAGATAAATTACAAAAGGCTATTGACCATTAATACAAGTAACCAAAGTACGAGGAAGGACCTGCTTAGACATGTCAAGTTTCGAACTCAAAATTTTATAGAATAACACTGTATGTCTCAGCCACAAGTCATCCTACTAATATATACTAGATGGATTGAGTGAGAATTGAGTAATGAAAACAAGTCTTTTTTATTATCATGAAAAACAAGTCTCACATACAGGGGTTGCAGTGGCTAAAGGCCGGCAGAAAACCCTAATATGCCAATTGTTCTCGAGGTTGGTGAGGATCTGGAAGCTTCGCAGCAAGAGGGACGATGAGGGGCGAGCACAGGCAAGTGGTGTGGTGAGGGACTGGCTTCAAAGAGGGGTTGCAGTGGCTAGAGGTCGGCTAGAGGAACAGTGAGGGTGAAACTTTGCTTCCCCCCTAGGTTCGCTACAGAGCTTTGACAAGAGACCACGGGAGCATCGAGGGGAGACGACGGTGAGAATATGCGAGAGGAACGGTGAGGGCAAAACTTCGTTGCGAAGCTTCACCGCCGAGGGGAGAGGATGGAGCACAGATGCGATAATGGGGGAGGACGACGAGCGGTGCGGTGAGGGGAGAGGACTGCGAGCACAGACAAAACGTTTCCTTTGCCCTAGCTTCGCTACGGTGCTTTGACGAGCGACTAGGTGAGCGACATTACGAAGAGAAAAGGAAATCGCAACACCACATAGACTTGACAACGGGGTAGTTGTGCACAAGCACATTCTTTAAGTCCCACACCATAATAGTATTGTGTGTGCATATATAATAAAATGGGAAAAAATAGAAAAAGAAAAAAAATGAAAAGTGAACAGAAAAAAAGAAAAATAATGAAAAATAAGGATTTTTGACATGTCGTGCATTTTATATTCATGTTGTAGAATTTTTTATGAGTGACAACTTTTATTTTAGCAACATTGAGATATTATTGTATATCATGAGTAGATTTTTATTATGAAAAGTTAGAGTAGAAGTTGTTTACATATTTATTGAATTGTGAAAAGCTAGTTTGGAAATTTGAATAGAATACATTTTTTAGGCATTATTATTATGGATTGAAATTATAATATTTGTTAATTAGTGTATGAATTTAGTCCATAAATGTTCGAGTCTTTGGAATTTGATAATTCTAGGTAACTTTCTTTTACGATCTTCTAAACATGATTAAGAATTGTTAGAGGAATACATTTTCAGTTGTTTTCTTGTTTTGTTCACTTGCACGAAACATGGAAGAATAAGTGTGAGGAATTTGTTAACCATCATTTGAACATGTTATTTTAGTGTGATTTATCGATGTTTTTATCCTCTTATGTATCAAATATGTGCTTTTAGTGTGTTTAATGAATTGAATCTTTATTAGCCTTCATTTCAATTCTTATATATTTTATGGGTATTTTGGATATTATTTGATTATATTTTATTTTACAAGAATTGAGGGAGATAAAAATTAAAGAGAAGAATGTCGATTCAATCCAAAACGGTTCAAATTATGATTCATTTCAATTGTTAGATAAAAAGAGAAGACATGTCCAATCCAAAAATCCAATATCAAAGTCTCATTCTAAATCCCAATTTCAAAAGCTTAAGAAAAAATTACAATTGAACCGGTTCAATTTAGGATCAGACCGGTTCATTCCGGTTTGCTTCATCAACCGGTTCACTAGGAGCTTTAAAATCAAATCCGGTTCAACAAAGAAGGGGGCTGGTGCGCGATCCCTCATCTTCTCCAAATCCCCGACGCTCCTCTTCCTTTCTCTCTCGAGCAACCATCGATGAAGAAGGTGGCTAGCGGCGAGGCTTGGAGCTCGGGTGAGGTTACTGTGCGTGACTCTGTTCCTCTCTTCTCCCTGTAGCCCCCTTCCCATTTCTCCTGAGCAACCATCGACGAAGAAGACGACGGTGGTTTCTGGCGGAGCTACAACAGCAACGATCATTGGACTTCGCCTGAGTGGTTTCTCCAGCGAGGTTCGTCATTTCCTTCGAATCTCCTTCGAGCGAGCTTCTGTCGGAAGCAGTGAAGAGGGAACGGCTCCCCGATGGGATTTCGAGTTTTGGTTCTTCTCCGGCATTCATCCACGTCCCTCATACTAGCATTGGAGCTCAGAGTACTCTACCAGAAGCGGTGAAGAAGGTAGCGGCAACTCAGATTTTCGGCTGCCATTTCCACCGTCGGAGAAGTTCTGTGGTTCTCCTCTAAGCTCAGATTACCAGACCACCCTATTCCGGACAAAGCGGTTAAGAGTTCAGAAAAAGGGTGACTTAGTCTTAGCCGGAGTTACTGTTCACTCAGCCTGCTTCCAAGGTGTGGTTTCTTCATGGGAGTTGCGCTTCCATTGCCTGCAACTGTATCTCCGACCAGCAGCGGCGGCGTCCACCGGAGTCGGGAGGGTTCCAAGTGACAGAGGATTTCAGTCTACCGCAGGCTGGATACTTTTCTTGTTCACTCGGGAGTGGGGATTGGTTAATTAGGAGTTAATTGATTTTCTTGATTTATTTTGGTTAGATTTGTAATTATTTGTTTTCATGTTTAGTTGTTATGTTTTCATGTTACGCAGATCAAATCTTCTGTCCCAAGATTTTCCGTGTCTCCGTGTCTCCTCATCGATTGAACGGATTAGATATTATCTCAAGGATACAGTGCACATCACGAGGTTATCATGCCTGTTCGATCGATGAAGGGACATGGAGACACGGAAATCTTGGGATAGAGGATTTGATAGCGCAAGGATTGTACTTGTGTCGTAGGGTGAGAATATAGAACCTGTTTATTTTTAATAGTTAAATAGGATTGTTATTTAATTTTATTTTTACATGTTAATGGTGTTATCTAAGGTGTAGAGTGACACTATATTATAGGTAGAATTTTCATTTATTTTATTAGATTTAGAGAACAATCTCATAAAATAATCCCTTATTCAATTTTATCTGAAAATAAATATCTTATCATTGATTTTAATGTGAGAGATGATCTAAGTCTTCCACTATATTATCTTAGTATAAATATGGGGTTTTGATTAATTAAAATTTGTTAATTTTCTACTGTATTATTTTAGTATAAATACGGGGTTTTGATTAATTAAATAGTGAATAGGTTTTTAATTGAAGGGAGCATGGAGCGAAATGGATAGGTTGTAAATTGAAGGGAGCAGCAACATAATGAAACCAGCCAACGAATTAAAAAATTATTGAAACTTTAATTTAATTGATTAATTAAATAAATAGAATTTATATATACTTCTCTGACCTAATCCAATTATTTTCATTAAAATATATATGTTTATTTATTTTAAAATTTTAAAAATTACAAATAAATTATATTTATTTATTATATATTATCAATTTATTATTATCATTATTATTTTGATTTAATTTATTTAAAAAAGAATTTTAATTAAATATCAAATTACTTTAGTTTTTCAATTTGGTCATCTTATTAAATATTAAATTAAATTTTAAGGATTTTTAATACGAGCATACTATTATACAATTTGATTATGACTGATTCAATTTTAACCCTAAATCGATCCAATTTTGGATTACGATCCTACAAATTATAGTTTTGCTTACAATCTGTGTGTAAATTAACTCCTGATTGTATGCATCGAGTTCTTCGCCTCTAGGTACCTCCCCAACTCCGTCATCGACTCTGTCCATTTATTCGTCGACACCTTCCACCTTATCTCTTGCCGTCCCGGTCATGCGACCTTAACTCCGTCATCGACTCTGCCCATTTGTTCGTTGACACCTTCCGCCTTATCTCTTGCCGTCTCAGTCATGCAACCTTCGAACACAACATATAATAATTATTTTTGTCCCCCCAACTTAAAATCTTGGATTTGCCTCTGAATGGTGGACATGTGATGGGGTCGGAGCTATTCCACAAAGGGTCGTTCAAGAAATCGGATATCCTCGAGTACTTCAACCAACCAAGATTAATTCTTGAACAAAGAGTCTCCCTAGGTACTAAGGTCTAATCTCCTCGAGTACAAAGGTCTAGAATCCCCAAGCACTAAGGTGTGATCTCCTCGAGCACCAAGGTTTGATCTCTCTAAGCCCTAGGGTCTGAGCTCCCCGAGCACCAAAGTTCGATCTCCTCGAGCACTAAGGGTCATGAAGATTCTGTAGGTTCCCCAATCGCCTTCCTATGGGTACACGATGACTTCTGTATGGAAAAATTCATAATGGTTGTCAGATCTGGTCCCCTAATGACCTTCCCTTGATTATGTAACGCTTGATGTATGGAGAAGCAAATAACAGTTGTCGAAACTGTCTCCCTCATTGGCTTTGAAGTACGTGGCCTCTGATATGGACATGCTCTTTTGACAACTATATAAGCCCGGGTGGGGGTAAGTCAAAGGTATGGTTTTCTTCTCACGAGAAGAGGCATCTCTTCTCCACTAAGCACTTGTTTCGTTTCCGGTTCTTCCACTTGATTCTTGAGAGATACCCCATCTTTTTTGATTAAGTACTGACTTAAGCGTCGTAATGGTCACGCCGATAAAGTCGGTCAACCTTAACATCTCAGGTCTCGGGATCTTGACCCGAAAAGAGGCGATCAAAGCTTTTGGGGAGAGGAGGAGCCTGAACATGCGAAAAGGAACACCATCATCAATCAGATTTGAACACCACAAAACTTAACTCGACTTAGCTCGTTTACAACCCTAAATGGGATAAGCCTAGGGTTGGCTTAACCATGAATTGTTCATGGGATCTCTCTTACACATGGGTGTCAATAGTGGACTAGGGGATGAACCACTTGCAATTGCGTCCGGATCATGGCCACAATCCAGCCACAATTAGTTACGATTTCTCCCTGTGTTCACCGTTCTCCTAGGTTACAGTTTGAATTGGGGCAGGTGGCCAGAGTCCACCTGGAGGCCGTCGACAGTAGACAAGTGGCTAGGCTGCTAGACGCTGAGCAAGGGGTAGCCTCCGGCCATCTGCCTCGGTCCAAAGTATAACTTGAGAGACGGTAAACTCAAGGAAGGATTACAATAAATTGTAACCGGATCGTGATCACGATCTAATCATAATTATAAGTGGTTCATCCCCTGATTCATTTTATTATGGAGCAGGGGATCTGGCCTCGTCATTGTTCCTGTCTTAGCTTGATTAGGGATTTGTGTCATTTTTGTGCTGACAAAAAAATACATAGAAATCCCAAAATAGATATTCTTCTAGGTTTTTATTCTTTAAAGAATATTTAATTTTGATTAAGACCGATTAGAGCTATCATGCATACTAGATGGGTTGCCAACACATATTGACGCATCGATTCTTAGTGGGCTATAAAATGTCCCACTGGTTGTTTCATCATCTCTTTACATACACTATTATTGTTACACGTACACGAAAATCCATGAATTACCTCCCTTAATAGAATCATGTGTGGTATACAGGTCTGGGGTTCGAATCTCGATAAAATCAAGGTAAATATCTTTCTTATGTGCTAGATTTACCTCCTCCATGTTGACCTTAGGACGGGTTGGCGGGAGCACTGGGGACGAGCGTATTCATATTTTGCAACAATGTGTGATATAAAGGTGTCCCCTCAGATGGGTCTAGTGGCTAACGCATGAGGTGTTGTCATAATGAGGTCTAAGGTTCGAATCTCGACAAAGTCGAGGTAAATATCTCCCTTATGTGCTAGTCACTATTCCAAAGGATAATAACCGCCCGTAATTTACCTCCTCCGTATTGACCTTGGGACGGGTTGACGGGAGGTGCTGGGGGCGAGCGTATTCGTCTTTTGTCATAATGCCATAATGTATAGTATAAAGATGATTCGCTTATCCCCTTCGTCAACCCATTCTTAAGTCAAGACAGATAAGATAAATTACAAAAGGCTATTGATCATTAGTACAAGTAACCAAAGTACGAGGAAGGACCTACTTAGACATGCCAAGTTTCGAACTCAAAATTTTATAGAATAAGACTCTGTCTCAGCCACAAGTCATCCTGCTAATATATACTAGATGGATTGAGTGAGAATTGAGTAACAAAAACAAGTCCTTTTTATTATCAGAAAATTTAATTTTATGTTATGAACCAAATTATATGATAATATTAATTAAAAAAAAGGTGAAACCGTCCAATCCCCTGCCAAATTTTGACGCTTATCACTACAATCATTATTACATGTATTTACCAGCGGAGCCAAACTTAAGACCATATTTATTCAAGATTGTACCTGACATTGTTTACCTAAAAGCTTATTGCTCAAGGAAAGACTAGCTCAATAATTGTTAGATAGCATACAAAACCCCCTAAATCTGATGCCCAAAGAAGAAACAAGAATCACTGATCAATAAAACTAGCTAGTTCTTCGGGCATTTGATAAAATTTGTGAATAAGATAAACTAATATTATTAAAAGCAATTTAAGAAATTGAGAACCTCAAAATATTTTAGCTTACACATGCATGACCCTCATTTTTTTTAAAAAACAGAACCATTAAAATTGTCTCAGTATAAATAGATATTGTATCAAAAGATCACAAACTGTTCATAGATTTTTCCAAATGCTCCTAACAGCAAGACCCCATGTTGATACTGAAACGAGAATAGCAATCCAAAATTTTATATCACCGTACTTTGCAGTCTCTAATTGTGTTCTCAATTCGTGAATTTCCTAATGAACAATAGGAAAAAATCAAATTATTAATGTTAAATAAACGAAAACTAGCCAAATATACCGATATGAACTACTTTACCCGGTCAAGTTTATTAGTGAGTTCAGTAGTTTCTGCAACCTGCTTAGCTAGTTCATCAAGTATGCGCCTAAATTAAGAAAAGAAACGTTTTAATAAAACTAATGCACATCTATTATAGTACATTATAAACTTAATGCTATTGCACTAATAAACGCATAGTCTTTTAGACATTCCATGAAAGCAAAAATTATCTAGAAACATGATAAAAAAACACGATTAAATATCTTTAGCTCATTACCTACACAATGGATTCAACAATACTCAAGTTGAAATTTGTCACTACTCATCATGAAGTAGAAAGGTCATTTATAGAAATCTATAGTAGATTATAAATCAACACACTTGGTGAAGCAAATCTACCAAGTTTAAACGAACATTAACAACTTACTAGTCAAAGCAGAATAGTGTCTTCAATCAATACAAAACAAAGCAAACTTTGAAAAATATTAAGATAAAAAACATAGTCAAATTAGTACCCTCTTTCAAGATTTAAATCCAAACGATGTCCAGCAGTGACTTTCTCAATATCCCCTTGAAGTTTTCTAGTCTCTTGTTGTAACAACGAAAAATGATGCTCCTATAATCAAAAGATAAACTCATAAGTGTAATTAACAATGATAAGATAATAGATTTGAATGAAAAATTGAAATTACATCATTGGTAGATTTAGCATTTTTTAAATAATCTTATGAAATATCATAAAAAAAAAACATAATAAAATAATCTAATTAATCGACACCTATTTGACATTAAAGATTTTAACCAAAAAATAGAACAACTATTAATATAATTAATTATGTAATAAAATAATATTAATTTTAGAGACATTCACTACTTTGATATTTATAAAAAATTAATCAAATTTTAATAATAAAATTGTATAATTAATGACGGTGTCTATTGTAGGCAATGTCATTGAATCTAGGGCATAAGAATAAAAGCCTAAATACAATTCAACGTCACATGAATCTGAAATATTATCATAATGATAATTTTATACGACCTAAAAGCTCAGCTCAAGCAATACATATAGCAGTATTGCATGATAAAACATGGTAGAGGGATAAATGGTCCATTTACCCAAATCAAATACTAGAGAATGTCTCATTGTAGAATTTAATTTGCATTATTAGTAAATCATTTGTTGTTTGATAACCTTTTATTCTATTTTCCAAAACAATAAAGTAAAATAAACTATAAGTCACTATCATATTAAGGTTTGACCTAGTTGAAATTTCACAACCTAAACTCAATCTTGGCATGAGGCTCAAACTCCAAAGCACTTTTATGCATTTTTTTTATTACATCTCCTTCCCAAAACTAAATTCTCATGTTCACATTGAAACTAGAGATAACTGGCTTTATGCATTCAACTAGATTGGATGAATTCACTAAAAAATATTATCTGTTGTGTCTAGCATGAAGGGATTATTTGGTAAATAATCTCCCTTTTAGAATTTCATAATGATGATAAAGAAATAAACAACAACTGTGAAGATAACATTTGAAAGTAACTATGACTCAAAAAAGATACACTTTGTATATTTTCAACACAACATTTAAATATATTTCTCTAACACAATGTATTCTCTAATTTGATGGGAGATAATAGGCCACTTGACTTTATACAAGTAACCATAATAATAGGCTAAAAAGTAAAATCTTTTGTACTAATAAATAATAAACTAATGATGACAAAATGAACTTTTGATCTAACCTACCAATGCTTAACCTATACATAAAAATAGAGTCTAAAACTAGTTAAATATTAATCAGCTAGTTGGAAAGTAAAAAATATTAACATGAACTCATTAAATATATGATTACTTTGAATAATATTATCAACAAAGAGGGTCACCAAAATAATGACACTCCAACATATTTTAGTATTCATTAGAATCATATAAGTTGTAACTTTTTGATACACAAAACACTCTATTGAACAAAAAATTCAATTGGTTAAATATAAATATTAAAAGTCAAACAGATAAGAAGGGTAATTAGTTATGGCATAGCAATCTTTAAAATAAATAAAATTATTTGTCAATTACCTAAACAAAGTATAAAAAAATTATATCTACATTTATTATACCTGTGTGCTCTTCATTTCAGACTTGAATTTTGATATATTAAAATCTTGAATCCTCTCAATCTATATAAACATTAAAATACGTTATCAACTTTTGTAAATAATGGCATAGCAAACCTAAAAAAATAATAAAAGAGATGTCATAAACCTCATCCATTTCAGATTTTAACACAAATGAGTGTGCCACATTCTCCAAACTATCATTTAAAGTTTCTGTGAGAGTTAATGCGATAGCCTCTGCCTGTTTGGTCGGCAATCCTTGTGCTTCCAATTTTCTAACCTGAAAAAAAGTCAAACAATTAGCAATAAGAAAATCATTCTATGTAAATATACTATTGTGAATAAAATCTACCAAAGCTAACGTGTCGGCAAGATAAACTTTATTTACATGAGTCTTCCCAATCTGCGAAGAGAAATGTCGTAATAGTGGAGAAGAATCGGACAAATGGAAATCAATGGGCCGTATCAACGACAAACATCGAAATCCTAGATTAGCACCGCCTCTCCTATAAACGAGGGATGCGAGGGATACGCTTGACATTATGAGCGAAAAGAAGAAGATGATATATGCAAAAACGATATACTAGGGAAGCTAAAAACACAGGCAATGTTTCTTATGCCTCTTTCCCGCTTCGTCAATGCTATTCCTAGGTCGCGCGGCTCGAAAAGGAAGGCGGCGCGGCCCTCATAAAATTTAGGAGAAAAGGAAGGCGGTGAAGTTCCAGGAGAAAAGAGAGGCGGCAGCGGTTCTTATAAGGCAAACAAAGGGTGCGGCGAAACCTAGGACAAGAGGGAGGCGGCGTGGCAAGTTGTATAATATTATTTATACTATTGTTTATTTTATTTATTGTATTTCAAAATTTTCTATTTTTCCTAATTAAATTACTTAGATTCTTATTATCCATATTTTTATATAATATATAAATAATATACCACTTAAAAAAATATATATTTTTTTATTATCTAGTGTAATTCAAATTATATTTTTATATTATATATTTTAATTTTTATATCAATATATTAATAATTTATTAGCTCTCAGCCTCTCCTACACGTGTAATCAGGCCCGGCTCAAGGCATAGGTCATTAAAGCCTATGCCTAGGGCCCCAATTTTATTGGGGCATATTGATTAATTAATTAAAGATATTAAAAAAATTAAATTAGCATCATTAATATTAATTAATTATAAATGTGTTACTAATTCATTAAAGACACCTTCTCAATTAATTCATTATCGATTCCACTTCCTATTTATACCTTGTACTTATTTTTATTTCCTCATTAATTGCCTATCATAATTTTATATGAGATTTTATTTGCCTTAAATATAATTCATTTTAAATTGACATATTTTTTTTTATTATTACTCCGATTCCCATTTTATTTTGCAATTATTAATACTATTCTTATAAAACCTAATGAATTCTTTCCTTCACAATATTTCTTAAAAATCCTAATATTTCTCTCATCAATGCATTGTGTCCTTTTCTTTTTTCATCGATTTTGTATGTTTCTCCTTCCTCATCGATGATACTCGCAGAGAACGTCCTTCTCTTCCTTTACCGATAATATTTCTTCCTCGTTCTTTCTTTTTATTTCTCGATAATAGTATGAATTAGAGATTTTTTTATCATAAAATATAAAGTAAAATGTATTTACAAAAATAAATTTTTTAAAATTAAAATTAATAAAGTCTATTTGACATTCTACCTAAAAAGATTAAATAATTTAATAATTTTATTAATAAAAAATAAAATTATTATCAAAATACCCGTCAGAAAACTAAATTTTATATCAAAAATTAGTTTTTTAAAAAAATAATATTTAATTCTTTTTAATAACTAATTTTAAAAATATTTTTTTTAAAATTATTATTTTCGATCCCAAATCTAAATGAAAAATATTAAAGAAAATAAAAAATATATTAAATTTTTTTTTTTAATTTTTTTTTTTGCCTAGGGCCTCAAGGAATCTTGAGACGGCCCTGCGTGTAATCCCATCCTTTTCTCAATTTTCACCTTCTCTCTATCGGAGAAAAATAAGAGAAAAGATTGAGGGATCAGAGCAAGTAAACCCAAATCGAAATGGGAATTAGGCCAAGCTAACATGACAATACGTAAGTTTACATAATCAATAGTAACAAAAGATATATTATATTTTGTCAATTTTCGAAAGACAAATGATATGTTCAAGAAAAAAAATTTTTAAAAAAATTTAAGGATAGACGTACAAAATGATGGGGCTCACAAAAAATGAAATGATGGACTATATCTTTATATATTTATCCTTGAATTTTTCTTTGAATTTTTTTCCTTAAATATTTCATTGTTCATTTCAGAATTAATAGCAACAAAAGACATATTACATCTTTATCGAATACTAGTACACATCTTGATATAAGTTTGCATTTTTGTGAACCAGCATCACTACACATTCTTTTACCGATCCAATAATTAGCGATCCAAATATAACAAAATTCTAGCTCAACAACGATCAAAGACAACTAAAATCACACTAGATGATTGTAAATACCAAATAGTTCTCGTGATAATTTTGTCACCAAAGTAGTTGGCTTCCGTCACATTGACACTCAAGAGAATGCCTGACACGGTCAGAAGAAACATACAGTACATTGGATTTGCATATGCTAAAAGCCACTCTTAACCTATCTAGCCACGCCGTTTGTTTTGCTTCTTCGCATCGAAGGCAGCTCCATCTTTGAGCATGTCCTACGCATGCATCAGTTTCCATTCCAAGCTTCGAGAGAGCAAATGCTTCCAAGTAGAAGGCTGTCGGCCACTCAATAATGTATGCCTGATGTAAAATATCGAAAATGGGTGAAGCATCATAAGAAAATTCTTTAGAATTTTTTAAAAAAAATTCAAAAATTTTTCGGAGTTCATATGGACGAGTTTATGGGGATAAAAACGAGGCTCCGGGAAAACCTGTTTAGGCTACCCTATTTTAACAAGAAAAAATTGAATTTTCTTTTCTATTTTCTTTTTCTATTCTTCTTTTCCTCTCCCGTGCCATAACCGTTCCCCCCTCTTTTCTTCTCCCCTCACTCGTGCCATGCCCATTTCTCCTCCTGATTCCCCTTTGCCTCTTCCTCTTAGCCTCTGCCCTAGCGCCGACGCTGCCGCTTCTCTTCTCCTCTGCGCGCCATTGTCGATCCATTGTCGTCGGCCCGAGCACCACTCGGGAGTCGCCTTCCAGAACAACGCCGGTGTGGCGCTGTCTTCCCCGTGCCCTAGCACCGGTGTAGATCCAGCAACTCTTCTTGAGCATGCCTTAACGTGGAATCCTTCGCCCTAGTCTCACCTCTCGTGCCCTTGTTCCAAACCCCCGCCGGCTCCTCTTCTCCCGATCGCCTTCAGCCATCCTACTCTCGAATCGCCGCCCCTTGCGCCAGCGAATTCGGTCGGAAGAGGGAGTACCGAGCCCTCTACTAATCTTCCTGCCCTAGCACTGTCTACGATTCCTTGATCTCTACTCTGGCTGACGGCAAGGAGCATAAGGTCGCATTGCAGCGATTTTGGAGGTAAGTATCATACCTAGCTGTGGGTTTTGGACTTGATCTTGGTGGAGTCGTGTTGATTTGGGAGTTTTGTGTCCGAAGGTAGAAGATTTGCTAGATTCCAGCCACCCCATCACTGTTCGCTGGAGTTTCCGTCACCAGATAGTTCATCACCTCCGACCAGTGGAGAGAAAGAGGTAAGATGAATAGGTTATTTACGGAATTAGGTTGTTTTGTTGATTCTGGATTTGCTTTTCTTGATTCTGGTCAGTGAAGTATCCAGCAAGGAGGTTAGGCTCGGTGGAGGGTCTTGGTTCCGGCAGCTATTCCATCCGATAGCCCATCTTGTTGTCAGTATCAACACTCCCTGCTGTCACTACTACAAATTGAGGCTAAGACATCACCCCTAAAGTGTTGTTTTTAGCCATATAAATGTTGCATTATACCTAAGGTAACGCTTTTCATTCTATCTTATCAGGTCCTGTCATGTTAGATATAACACAACGCTTTTGCCATTTTATGCAATACTTTTTTGAACTGTCACGATATATAGCAAAGACAACGCTTCTTTATATGCAACACTTTTTTCTTTCACCAGCAACACTTATTCTTTTGTTACTCTTAAAAAATTGCAACACTTTTAACTATTAATAGCAACAATTTTTTACAATTTTTTAACCCAATAATGCAACACTTTTTCCATTAAATGCATCACTTTTTATTAAAATTTTCACCTAACACTTTTACCCATTAATAGTAACACTTATTTTTCACCAATATATTATTGATAATGCAATTTTATTATCCAATCAAACACATTTGTATAAAAATAGATTATTCAAAATATGATCATTATATTGCAAAAATTGTACCACAAGAATTTTATAAAAATCCAACAATTGACATCTACAATATATCACCAACTAAAGCACTATACAAAAGCCACCAATTAATACCTTCATGAATCTCCCCAAAAAGGCAACCATACATTTACAAAAAGCCAACTATACAAACTCTTTGCTTGCCTTAAAAAAATCACATAGGTATCCAAAATGTAACACTCATTCTCATTCCCAACTATAACAGATGCTTAGCTATCCAAAATGCTTGCTGCCTACAAGAAAAGCATCACAATATGGACAATAAAAGTAAGAATAGAGATTTGATCAAGTAGCAAAAGTAATAACCTTTGTACTCAACTGACAATATATCTAAATACACTTTATCCAACCACCATCCTTCAGCTGGAAAATAACATCTACTAAATTTAGTATGAGAATACTCAAATTTGGTGAGACACACTGCAATGAGAGTTAAAAATGATAGCATATCAAAATAAGCAACTGCAAAGAAGTACCAAACCTCATAGCACAACTAGGTACCAACCATATAAAGAATGATAAACTAAGTACTATTAAATGAGAAAAATGCATGCAAAAGCACATTGGTCTTAGAAATTCTGGAAAAAAAAGGAAATAGTAGTGAAATGGGTGTTAGCGAAGAGCAAGAGGTAAAACATATACAAACACAATGAAAGACTCACATGTTACTAATCCAAGTAATCTCTCATGCTACAAATTTGCAATTGGATGATAAACTTAGCATAATTCAGAGCAAAAAATTATATAATTGAACATCAAACTTGCAAAGTCAATTATATAATTGAGCATCAAACTTGCAAAGTCAATAGCAATAATAAATAGCTATCAACAAAACCACATCAGGAAGAACTAAACCTCAAGCATCAAATTGTAGCAAGTGGGTAAGTTCCATAGTCAAAATGAAATGCTTTTCTATGATTAATGGAAATAAGGACCGGGGATTTAGTTAATTTAAACTTACATGGCAAACATTCACAACCACTTCCAAGTGAACATGCAAAGTTCAAAGTGTCTTTTCAAATAATTTTATTGCCCATGTAATTCATACATAAATAAAAATAAGTTAATTTAAACTTACATGGCAAACATTCAACCACTTCCAACCATTAAGAGTTCAACCAGTGAAAAAAATAAAAATAAGTCTTATACATAACAGGTGGATAAAAGAAAGGGATAGTTCAAAATTTTAGAGCTACTCATATTGTTGAAGGATAAAATTTAATTCATAGATGGATTGAAAAGTAGCAGGTGATGACAATTCCAAGAGAACATTAGTTAAAGCTACCTTCAAGCAACTAAATCATAGCATTCTTTCATGATTAAAACATACCGAATTCATCAACATAGCCACTGCTATCCAAACAATCACCTCAAATCAGTAATGTATCCATATCCATACATCCGAGAAATAAGAATTCCTTGAATCAAATACTAAGCACAACCTAACCACATTCATAATCAAATAACCAATCTCATATAGAGATGAGAAACAACCTCTGTTCATTACATCCACGCCAAGGCACAAAGCTTCGTTCTGCCCAGCTGCCCTCACCATCATAGGGAATCGTTGGCCAGCAAAGAGTGGACAGGACCCAATACAGAATGGGAATTCATCGCAATTATTGATCTGCTATCCAGAACACATAGCTCTTGTTACAATATGCCAGTGATCGGACAAGTAAAGAAACACCCTTAAACGTTACCACCTACCTTCTTGTGGTCGGAACCATGCTGTTCGGCCATTATAGGGCAGTTGGGGGATCTTGGCCGGGAGCTTCATGACGGCAGCAAGGGGAGAGGAAGGGCTCGACACTGGACGGTGGTCGGAGAGGGTGGCGGCGTCAGGTGGTGGTGCGCGGCTTGGGAGGGAAGAAGAGATCGGGGCGGCGATGAGAAGGTGGCGATCGCACTAGGGTAGAGGCACGCGGAGGTTGGTGTTGCTCCTTCCTTCCGGCGACGGCTGCACTGGGCGACGACTGTACTCGGCGACGGTGGAGACCACAGAGGAAGAGGGTCGACGATGAAGAGATTGGGAGAGCTCGTCAGTTGGCATCGCGTGGGAGGAGACGATGCTACAGCTCCGAGGTCACAAGAACATTGCCGGCTGAGGACTTCACCGGCGACGATCGGGTGGGGAGATAGAGGTCGGCGGCCGCGCGAAGAGGAGAGGGGAGGAGCGGCGTCAGGTTAGGGCAAGGGAGAAACGAAGGAAAAGAAAAAAAGAAAAGAAATAAAACATACGAGCGGCGTCTGGTTAGGGCAAGGGAAATTAATCATTTCCACATAGTTTAAATAGATTTTTCCATATCCCAATAATTAATCTCCTTAATCTACATCATATACGAGATTTATTTAAATCTTAGAAAATTTCTAAAAATTCTTAAAAATTCACTATTTCTCAAATAATTTTATTATTTAATTATTATTTGAGCATTGTATCTTACATAATTATTATCCAAACAAGATTTCTCTCCTTGTAATTGAAACATATCTTATGAACTTTATTTAAATCTCTAAAAATTTCTAAAAAATTTTAAAAAATTCTATAAGTTTATTTCTTTAATAACACTTATTATTTAATTATTATATAGTGTTGGCAAAAGTGTTGTGGGCAATTTACGAAAAATAAACATGTCATTTCTTCCGATTACAACAAATATTACTACTACCGCAACACATTTAAAAAGTGTCACATATTCCTACACTATTACAACACTCTTACAAAAGTGTTACCTTTTCTAATATCAACTGCAACACTTCTAAAAAATGTGTTGCATTTTAGTTATAATGCAACACTTATTTGAAAGTGTTGCGTGTTTTTTCCAAAACTTGATATATGACAACAATTTACTAAAGTGTTGCTCCCAAAGTGATACCTTAGGCTCATTTTGTAGTAGTGTGTGGATCAACAATCACAGCTGTGAATTGAGGTAAGAAGTAGAGAAATTGTTTCATTTCTTGTAGTGTACACAGATTTGGAGCTAGGAAAGGTTAAGGATAATGCTAGTTGAGGATTTGATTTAGCTAATTAATTTATATGTAATTAACTAAATCTATATATATGTTATTACAGGACTTTGATTCGAGACGGTGTCTCGATAAGGGATTTATTTCGGATACGATCCTCTTATCGGAGGCGGGTACCTTGACTTATCTTTGATAATGTCATGTTGATATGTTTAGTAGAATATAACCTTTAGTAATAATTATGTTCGTTCTTGTTTCGATATGTCACTATCGGATACCTGTTACATGCTTGTTTGCTTACCTGTTATGTATTTTATATTAGTACCCACAAGATTATATATATGCTCATATGGTAGTGACATACCATGCCTCATTATGCTCAGGACCTATGTTTTTATACCCTACCTGACCTGTGTACCTTAGGTCTTCAGATTTGACCATCGAGACTACGGTACTTATTTTATATATATGGATATTGTTATGCTGATCAGGTTATTTCCATGCTTAGTGTCATGTATCATCTCGCATGATTGCATGCTGCGCGATAGTATGCTCCATTATTGTCGAGCACATCGCCAGTTACATGTATCCGCACACACCACCACTCATGGGTTAGTGGTATATCAGACAGGTGTGTGACAATTCTGTTGTTTGGCTCCGTTGGTCTGGTGACTCAGCGTGGTAGCCGGCAGACAGTTCTGCTCTGTTTGGCTCCGCTGGTTTAGTGTAGCAGTGTGGTAGCCAGCAGACGGTTGGACTTTGTTTGGCTTCATTGGTCCGCTCATGGGTAGTGTAACGCAGCGTGGTAGCCGGCAGAGATTCCTCCCCGTCATCGTGTACCGGGAGATGAGAGCATTGAGCTCCCCCATTTATGATTTGGTGTAGGAGGATAGGTGTACTCCGACAGTATCCCGTCCACTCGGTCACTCATCAGGAGCAGTGATGTCAGAGTGCACGATTGTCACAGCCCTACCCACTCGGTCTCACCATTGTGTGTGAGATGGCTGACTGGCGTCAAGGGTGACCATATCATTGGTATCATATGCATTGATGTATATACTGATTGTGTTTGTTGCACTTATATGCTGCATTTAGATGGATGCATATGTTTGACATGCATACAGGATTTATGATACTCTCGGTTTGACGACCTCACTATTCCTATAGGAGGCCCTGGTGAGTACAGTTCTCTTCAACCTTTTCTATTGTGCATTTTCAGCTTTTGTCCAGGAGACTGTACTCCATAGTTATTACTGTCTGTTATATCTTACTATACATGTCAACTGGTATCTGCTGAGTTGTTGAACTCACCCCTGTGAACACTATCTTTTTCAGGTACCAGGTTGTTTATGGAGTCGCTTGGAGTATCCTGTCTGCCGACCCCCACGTCACATTAGAAGACCAGTCTCTACATTTTGTTTATTTTTTATCTTGGTATATGATATGTGTGTATTTGGCTTTGTGTTCCGGTTTTGTTTCCGGAGTGTTGTGTTGTTGTGTGGTGTAAGTCTAGCCGGCTAGCAGTCTTGTATTTTGGTTTGTATATGGTTTTCTATTGTATTCCGCTGTGTTTAGTTTGGTACAGCCGTGTGGGCTGTTACATCTACATATAACTGCGTGGTTGTGTTTTTATTGTATCAGCCGAGTAGGCTGCATATAAACTGCGTGGTTGTGTGTATGTTCCAGCCGCCTGTGGCTGATGTATATGTGTCTGTAGAAATGTTTCATATTGTCACCCGTACAGGGGAGGTGCTGTCGAAATTTCTTCGGACAGGGACTTCCCCGGGGCATGACAATTTAGTGATATCAGAGCGAGGTTACGATACTTGCTATGTGTTCTGGATTTTCGAGATTTATCTGATACCAATGTATTTGGTATTAGAGCACGGTTTACGAGTCTTGTATCATGTGTTTCTGATTTCGTGTTTTAGTTTTCTCGATGTGATTTTTCGGATTTTGGGACCTAGCATCGGCAGGACATCTCCAAGCTATAGGAGGTATGTTGGTATACTGTTATCCTACCTTTTGTTAGTATGCACTATTGACTATGATAGTTGATCCTGTCCGAATGCTGAATCAACGGACGCTGGGCACGTGACGCTCACCGAGTCGCTGATGTAGACCTCCGGCTAGTCGTACGAAACTCCTGCGAACCTACACAGAAGTCGGGCCGGGAAGGGGTTCCCGGCGGCGACTCTCCGACGCTCAAGTCAGGCAAGCAAGCAATGAAAAAGTGGCTCCCAAAATATTAGAACACATACCTCCGACGAAGGGTGAAGACCCTTTATATAGGGCTGTGAGGAGGCTTGGACACATGTACCGAGGTGCATACGTGTCCTCTGTCCATACCCCGGTATGGGTTTGTCAGAAAAGCTTAACTGACCCCATACTGCTACAGTTTGAGCACGTCTCTGATGGGACAGCGGATCCTTCTGTCATAGGATTTTGAGTATGGCCTGAACACAACACATGCCCGCTGTCAGAAAAAGATGTCCCTTGTCCTTTTGCCCCAACTCCCTGGAGGGCTTCCGGCCGGCCAGTTAACGCGACATCCGACCGGACGTATACGGTGGTTTACTTAGGGAGATTCTTAATCACGTGCTTTGTGGAGACTATTAGCAGTATGTTACCTTATGTCTTTGGCCGAACGTACAGTCCGCTCGGCCCTGCGATCTTGTCCCTTGAGCGCCGGAACCCTAACTTTCGACAGGGCGCCTTTAATCATCAACTAGACACCGGCCGACCGCCCGGCCGGTCGGCCCACCCCTCTCCGACCGGCCACCTGCCACTTTGACTTCCACATGGCGTTGACTCCACCGGACGGGGGTCCCCTGTTCTCACAACCGGATCACTTGCCTCCCCTTCAAGTCTAGTCGAAGGAGGCGATTAGTCCGACTGACTGGACTGTTAGCCTAGCCGAGCGGCGCCTTCAGGCACACCTAATCCGCTCGGCTCTCTACAGGGATGCAACCTTCCTCGGATCTCCTCGTACCCCGTGTCAATCTTCAACATTAAGGCTGAGCATGCGCTCATTAAATGCATCGAATGATCGAACGTCACGTGGCGCACCGTCGTCATCGTACGGTGGCGGCGGTGTGGTGCTTTGATGGGATCGAGACGGTTCGAAATAGACGGCGCGATGTGCACTTTGATTCCCGTGACCTGGATCCAACGACGGAGGCCGTCCGACCCCCGCTATATAAAATCTTCGCTCTCCTATTCCCCTCACTTGCTTTCGCGATTTCTAGCTTTGTCTCTGGTGTTTCGGTGCTCCGGCGATTCCATTCCTGCTCTCCGACATTCTCCAGCGCCTCTTCCTTGATCCTTTTTCCTCGCAGTAAGGCTCTATACCTTTTCTTTCTTGTTTCCTGTGTTTACTCCGTATTTCGCTCCCCAGTTTCAATCCTTGAAACCTCTTTTCGCTTGCTGTTGTTTTTCTCCTGCCTTTTTGCCTTTTTGATTCCTTCCGATCGGCCCATGGCTAGCTCTTCCCGTCCTGAAGACCAGTCCCTTGGCCCTTGGTACACTACCACGCAGTCCCGATTTGATCAGCGTGACTTTGACATTCTAACCGATAATTTTGAAATCCCCGAAGATTTTGAACTTCTTTTAGCCGGTCCTTCTGCTCGGCCGCACAGGCCGTCGCGCGGAGCTTTCTGTGTCTTCCGCGACCAGTTTACCGCCGGTCTGCGTTTCCCTGTACATCCTTTCATCATAGATGTCTGTAATTTTTTCGGTGTGCCGCTCGGAGGTTTGGTACCCAACACCTTTCGTCTCCTCTGCGGTGTTGTTGTTTTGTTCAAGATTCTAATATCCCCCTCCGACCGGAGGTCTTCTTTTATTTCTATTACCCCAAGAAAGCCGAGCTGGGCACCTTCATGTTCCAAGCTCGGCCCGGCTTAGTCTTCTTCAACAAACTACCTTCTTCCAATAAACATTGGAAGGATTATTTTTTCTACATCCGTATGCCCGATCAGGCCAACTTCCCGACCAAGTGGCAGGTCAACCTACCCCCCACTCCCGAGCTGAAGAAATTCAAGACCCGACTGGACTACCTCCATGCTGCAAATATGCTAGCCGGTCTGCGACTTGACATCAATAAGCTTCTTCACGAAGGAGTGATGTACATCTTCGGTCTGAGTCCCATACGGACTCCTCTTCCGACCGGCTTCGGTAAGAATTTTACTTGGCCCTTTGTTTTGATTGCTAACTGATTTCTTTCCTTTCCTTTGCAGCGAACATCATCATGGAGTCAGTAATGGCCGGTATTTTGAAGAGAAAGGCGGCGGCGCTCGAAGCCGCGGCGGCCAAAGAAATGGAGATGCTTGGTATCCAGCCGGTCGGATCCCATGAAGGAGAAAGCGGGACTCAGGCTGAGTCGGCCGCTCAAGCTTCTCAACAAAACGTGGCCAGCGAAGCCACCCCCCCAGAGAACCAACTGTCCTCGAGGAAGGTTCCGCTTGGGAAGAGGAGCAACCTCTACAAAAGAGGCACCGAGTGGAGACTCCCCTGCGCTCGGCTACATCAGCGGTCCAACCATCCGAGCGGGCCACTACAACCGCTCGAGGCAAGGCGCCAGAGGTCAAAGCCATATCGTCCGACCGGACTCCTTCTGAATGGGACGAGCCGGCTGCTCCACTTGAGGCTACTCTGGTTAGCACCCTTCCGCCTGCTCGTCACTCAGTCCAACTCTCAGCCATTCATTCTCAGTTCTCTGCACCGGCCTCTGATCCCCTTCCGACTGCCGGCCGGACGATCCCCAGTCGTGGCCGCACCGTACGAGTTACTCTTCATCTACCGACTGAAGAGCTACTACCAGAGGCCGACCGACCCACCGCGCCCGAGCACACCATTACTTTGAAAGGGCCTCTAGCCGAGATGTGGGCGGACGCTCGGGCGCGCATCGCGATGATTCCCCTCCGCAATTTGGACAATAGCCACATGCAGGAGGCTACGGGGGTAAGTTCATTTTTTCCAAGGTTTTTCATGCATTTTTTTTCTTTTTCGATCGGCCCTTAACAATTTCTCCTTTTGCTTCAGAGATGGGTGGAGGAGATTGCAGTCTCCAACCGCCTAGCCATGGTGGATGAGGAGTTAACTAAAGGCGGCGTGCGATCCGTCTGGCTCTTAAGGCCCGTCGTACTCCGAGCTGCAGAAGGAGCTTAAGAAGGCTCAAGATATGCTGGCGGCCGAACAGAAGAAAACAGCCGACCAGGCTCATCATCTGACCGAGTTCGAGTGGCAAGTCAAGTCGCTTGACCAAAAATTTACCCTGGCCACCACTCGGAAGAATACGGCCATTTCTGACTTGGAGAAAAAGAACGTGGAGGCTCGGGGCCTGGAGCTGAAGGTCAAGGAGTTGATGGAGCAGCTTGACCAAGAGAAAGTGAGCCGCTCGGCCGATGCCACCAAGCATAAGGACGAGCTGACCACTTTGCATGAATCCCTTGCTGTAGCTCAATTGGCCTTCAAAGAGTACCAAGAGGCCGAGCCGAGTTGGGTCGCTGCCTTAAGACAAAGCTACATCCGCTCGCCCAAATTCTCGGAGAAAGTCTGCGAGCGAATGTACATGGCCTTTGACTTGGCTATGACCGCCACCACCAAGTATCTGAAGTCGAAGGGGCATCTTCCCGAGTCCGCTGTCATCCCGGCCGTAGATCAAGCGGCTCTCCTCAACAACATCCCCTCGACGCTTTATGAATATCTAGAGTAGGAATCTCCATGTAATTGGGCCGCTCGGACGAAAAAATGATCCTTTTTTGTATTTAGGCTGCTCGGCCTAAAGTTTTAATTTTAATGCAATGTTTTTCTTTCACGTACTCTGTCCTTTTGCTAGTGAATGTGTGTTGTCCGCTCGCTTATTATCACACCTTTAGAATCCGAAAGGGATTCCTACTAAGTATTTGGCGTGACCCATCCGCTCGGCTAAATATGTAAGATTCCGAGTACGTAACGTTTCACTTTGATAGCAGAGATTGCTCGCAAGATACGGATGGAAGTACCTTCGGGTGCTGGGCCGAGCGGCACGTAGAGACGATCTAACGATATTGAAGGCGAGTTTCTGGGGCAATTGCATCCTTTTTATTGGCATATTCCGCTCGGAAGATTTATAGACGCCGGCTCGTCTCTCGATATTTAACGTCAGAGCTCGACGGTCTTCCGCTCGGAAGATTTATAGACGTCGGCTCGTCTCTCGATATTTAACGTCAGAGCTCGACGGTCTTCCGCTCGGAAGATTTATAGACGCCGGCTCGTCTCTCGATATTTAACGTCGGAGCTCGACGGTCTTCCGCTCGGAAGATTTATAGACGCCGGCTCGTCTCTCGATATTTAACGTCGGAGCTCGACGGTCTTCCGCTCGGAAGATTTATAGACGCCGGCTCGTCTCTCGATATTTAACGTCGGAGCTCGACGGTCTTCCGCTCGAAAGATTTATAGACGCCGGCTCGTCTCTCGATATTTAACGTCGGAGCTCAACGGTCTTCCGCTCGGAAGATTTATAGACGCCGGCTCGTCTCTCGATATTTAACGTCGGAGCTCGACGGTCTTCCGCCCGGAAGATTTATAGACGTCAGCTCGTCTCTCGATATTTAACGTCGGAGCTCGACGGCCTTCAAGGCTAATTTCAACACGGTCCGAGTGGCACATGGTCTTCGTGTAGTCGGCCGTTCAGCCAATAATTCCAAAATGCGTTTTATCACTTTGCCTCATGCATTAAAAGGACATAGGCGACCAAGACACACATAAAATGAATTACATCGGCGCACCTTTCACCCAGCTCGGTACGGCTGGAGGTGGTTCGCTCAGCCATCCTCTTTCCCCTTGAATGTCGATCGGATCGTTATCTCGGCTTCTTGGTGAGATGTTCTCCGATCGAAACTTAGCTTCCGCTCGGCCTCCTGACTCTGACGTCGCTTGTTGCTCCATCCGCTCGGCTTGCGCCTTTTGTTTCTATTGCTCCACAAGCTTAACCGCTCTTGCCTCGATCAGAGCGTCGAGCTCCTCCGTGGAGAGCATCACCGTATGCGGTCGTCCAGCTTCGTCCATTGCTTCCGGTCGGATGCAGGTACGTTTCCACAGACGGCGCCAAATTGATCCTGTCCGAATGCTGAATCAACGGACGCTGGGCACGTGGCGCTCACCGAGTCGCTGATGTAGACCTCCGGCTAGTCGTACGAAACTCTGACGAACCTGCACAGAAGTAGGGCCGGGAAGGGGTTCCCGGCGGCGACTCTCCGACGCTCAAGTCAGGCAAGCAAGCAATGAAAAAGTGGCTCCTAAAATATTAGAACACATACCTCCGACGAAGGGTGAAGACCCTTTATATAGGGCTGTGAGGAGGCTTGGACACATGTACCGAGGTGCATACGTGTCCTCTGTCCATACCCCGGTATGGGTTTGTCAGAAAAGCTTACCTGACCCCATACTGCTACAGTTTGAGCACGTCTCTGATGGGACAGCGGATCCTTCTGTCATAGGATTTTGAGTATGGCCTGAACACAACACACGCCCGCTGTCAAAAAAAGATGTCCCTTGTCCTTTTGCCCCAACTCCCTGGAGGGCTTCCGACCGGCCAGTTAACGCGACATCCGACCGGACGTATACGGTGGTTTACTTAGGGAGATTCTTAATCACGTGCTTTGTAGAGACTATTAGCAGTATATTACCTTATGTCTTTGGCCGAACGTGCAGTCCGCTCGGCCCTGCGATCTTGTCCCTTGAGCGCCGGAACCCTAACTTTCGACAGGGCGCCTTTAACCATCAACTAGACACCGGCCGACCGCCCGGCCGGTCGGCCCACCCCTCTCTGACCGGCCACCTGCCACTTTGACTTCCACGTGGCGTTGACTCCACCGGACGGGGGTGTTGGTGCAACCTTAGGTCAAGGTTGACCTGACTCGAGTTGACCTGACTCGAGTTGTATTTTGATGTTTGACTTAGGAAGATTATTGGTGCAACCTTAGGTCAAGGTTGACCTAGTTGAGTTGTATTTTGATGTTTGACACTCGTGGAAGAGTTGTATTCTTGATATGGGATAAGAATAGATGTTTGGGAGATTATTGGTGCAACCGTAGGTCAAGGTTGACCTGGTTGACCTGATTCGGGAAAAAGTCCAAGTATGGAGACTTGGCAACGGAAAAGTCCAAGCAGGGAGCTTGGCACTAGAAAAGTCCAAGTATGGAGACTTGTCACTGGAAAAGTCCAAGCAGGGAGCTTGCGCGAAAAGTCCAAGTATGGAGACTTGGCACGGAAAAGTCCAAGTATGGAGACTTGCATCGAAAAGTCCAAGTATGGAGACTTGGACGGAGAAGTCCAAGCAGGAGCTTGGCACGAGGAAAGTCCTAACTGGATGTTAGGCGGTTGGAAAGTCACGTGAGTGAAGCGAGGCGGTAGGAAAGTCCTAAGCAGGATGTTAGGCGGTGTGGAAAGTCCCGTGATTGAAGCAGTGGAAAAGTCCTAAGCGGGATGTTAGGCAATGGGAAAGTCCTAACGGGATGTTAGGCTTGGAAAGTCCCGTGAGTGAAGCCAAGCAGGTGAGAAAGTCCGGGATGTTAGGCGGTGTGGAAAGTCCCGTGAGTGAAGCCGGCAGGAAAAATCCGGATGGATCAAGGGTGATCGGACATCCGGTGTGGAGAAGTCTAAGTGGGTCAAAAGGATTGACCGGACACTTAGCGGGAGTGCAAGTCAAGGGAGTGACCGGATGTTGGTGATGAAGTACCAGCAGTCAAGGTTGACCGGATGTTGGTGTGGAAGCCTTAGGTTTAGGGTCGAAGTTTGGATCGGTCGGTGACCGATCCGGTGATCTGCGTTTGCCACGACGGCCCAGTGACCGATCGGAATCGATCGATGGCTCATCGATTGGAATCGATCGGCCCTGAGACCGATCGAGGCAACGCAACTCGCGAGAAAAGCCGTGGATCGGTCTCTGGCCGATCCATTTATGGTCGACGGGCCGATCGGGCATAGATCGATGGTGAGGAAAGCTGATCGGTCTATGGACCGATCGGGAGGTTCCCGATCGGTCCACGCACCGATCGAGACGCCGATCGATGAGGAGGCTTGATCGATGCGTGGACCGATCAGAGGTTCCTGATCGGTCCATGGACCGATCAGACTCCTGCTGGACGCAAGCTAGTTCTCTGCTCTTCTTCTTCGCAGTATAAAAGAGGGCTAAGGACTTGGTGAACTCTCTCCTTCCTCTTCTCTTACGCTCACCGAGCCGGTGTGCTCTTGAGCTTTCTGAGCTCTCATCGCCAAGCTCTGCGTGAGTTTCCGCCGGTGTTCTAGCTGCTGGATCTGAGAAGCTCCTGCTTCATCAAGGTTCCAGTCGACAATAAGAGGCAAGCAAGTGTTTTACAATTTCTGTTGTTCTTGTTTGTTGTCTCTATTGTTGTACTCCTTTGTTTGCTGTTGCAAAAGACTGTGGCGAGGTTTCTCCACCCATAAGGAGTATTTATTAGCCGGGTTTCCGGGGATTCATCCACCGACGGATTGACAGGGCTCATCCACCTTACGGACATGCCGAGGAGTAGGAGCCCTAATCTCCGAACCTCGTTACATCCTTGTGTTAAGGTTTGGTTTTCTTCTCTTTCGTTTCTTTGTTGTATTTTCCGCTGCGCTAACCTGATTTGTAGAAAGAAACGAGCGATTTGGGGCGGCTATTCACACCCCCCCTCTCTAGCCGTACGAAGAGATCCTAACAAGTGGTATCAGAGCGAGGTCGCTCTTCATCGGATCAACACCCGTGGGAGCAAAGCTAGAGAATGGATCTCTATGGAGAAGACGTCACCATCCCACCCTTCTACGAATGCGGCGACTTCGCGTATTGGAAGGTAAGGATGAAGTACTTTCTTATGACTAACATAATGAATTGGTTTTGTGTACAAGAAGACTTTTCTCCTCCGGTGGATAGGGAAGGAAAACCTCTTGAGAAGAAGGAGTGGACCGGAGAACAAATTCACAAATCCGAAATCAACGAAGAGGTAACGAAAACAATTGAATTTTCATTACCTACTAATATTTTGTGTAAGATAGGTAAATACAACAATGCCAAGGAGTTGTGGGATAACTTGGCCAAGTACCATGAGGAGAGCTCCACTTCAAGCCATGAAGAGGAGCATAGTGAGTCAAGTAGCTCACATCATGGAGGGAGCGAATTGGGAGTTGAGGGCTACTCAACATCCAAGGAAGAAGAGGAGGAGAGTTCCTCTTGCTCAAGTTCGGAGCAAGAAGAAGAAGTTTTCACCTCCGGAAGGGTTGAAGAAGAAAGCTCATCTCCACCCTCAACCCTAGGTAACTCAAGCAATTTAAGTTTAATTAAATTACACATTATGTGCTTTGAGTGTAGGGAACATGGACATTACAAGAGTAAGTGTCCAAAGAGGGTAAGAAAGACTCCACCGGCACCAAAGGTCAAGGAAGCCGGAGTCCCGAAACGCAAGGGCAAGGAGCACATCGTGTGCTTCCAATGCAAGCAAAGGGGACACTATAGGAGCCATTGTCCGAGGGGGAGGCAACCTCACAAGGGCAAGAGACCGGGCACAACGATAGGGGGAGCTAAGGCAAACCCTAAGGTAACCTCTAAGGTTCATTATTGCAATTCTAATAAAACTCATGCTAGTAGTTTTGTTGCAATTGTTAATAATGATAAGCATGTTAACTTTAGGAACCAATACATGTGCTTAGGAGCTAAACATGTTAGCCTAGGTAAGGATAACACTAGAAATATCAACCCTAGGATTAACGCTTCTAAAGTTAAGGAAAACCTAGGTAGAAATCCCAAGAAGACTAGACACATGCCTAGGAATATCTCAAGAGAAAATGACAAATTAAAACTTGAGGTATTAGAGAGAGAAAATCAAGTCTTGAGGTCAAGACTTGATAATTTAGAAAAGGCTCTTAAAAACATGGAGAAGTCATCTCTAGGGTTTAAGAGTCAAAATCTCAAGTCCAAGGACAAGAAAGGTTTGGGTCACAAACCTAAGTCCCAAATGGTCAAGCCCACTTACCACAATGTTCCATTCGATTATGGAACAAAACCTAGGGCTAGGAAGACCATTACCAAGGTTACAAGGGGAGCCACCCCTATAGTTGACCTTGACGAGACCCAAATGACCAAGGCTTCAAAGCCTAAGAGGGTCATTAGGAGGGTTGCCAGGGAAGTCATCCCTAGTGAATATTTAGTGAACCCAATGAGCTCAAATAGGTATTGGGTTCCTAGGAGCATCTTCTCTACCCCATAGATGGGTTAGAGAGTGTCAACTCCAATAAGAAGGGTAGTTAACCCAACTTTGAGGAAATTGACACTCAAGGAGCATTTTCAAGGTTTTGTGAACCTTTGAAAATGAAAAGGAATTATCGTTTACTCCTTGAAGAGTAAATTGTGCCATATTTGAAAAATATCGATTTTAATCTTATTTGGCAAAATTTAAGAAAACCTAGAGAAATACCATAATTGGGATTTTGGTTTTTCTCTTAGGGATATATGGGCAATCTAGGGTTAGATTTTAAGTTAGCAAAGGCTAAGGATACTTAGATAGGGAATTTAGGTATTTTATTTGTGCTAACTTGCCATGATTGGTTGCCATATGCCATGCCATAACATCATATTTATTTTATTATCATTTGAAATGTCATGATAATGCTTAGGTTATCTATATGTCATGTTTATTTAAGTTTTCAAACTTTATGCCATGACATCATGACATTGGCACATGTTTTTACTTATGATATCATTTTATGCCATGTCATCATCTCTTGCATTAATAATCAATGAAATTGATTTAAGGATGAAAAACACATTTTGATATTGAGATCAAATTTGTGTTTAGAAAATGCATGAGACCTTAGTCTAAGATACCTAAACCCATATCTCACATCAACATTGACTTGGATGTGGTTGATACACTTTAGATGTATGTGAGATATTAGGATCATGAGTTAGGATCAAGGTGCATAGTTTTTGTACCTAGATGAGCCTAATTCAAGAAATGGAGGATCATAGGGAAAGCTTGTGTACAAGTCATGTACATTTAGCCCTAAGATTATGGTCCTAAATTAAAAGGTTTAAAATCATTTTAAAATTGATTTGAAAAACCTTGATGAAGCTTTCCTAGTGATAGCATTCATCATTGAACATTGTGATACAAAGTTGAGTTAAACTTAAACTATTTCAAAGTTTTTGAACTTTGTATCAAGATTGAAAAATGGAAGTTATTTTCATAGAAAACTATTTTTCCATGATAGTATATGTTATGAGGAATGTATGCTCAAAATTTCACAATTTTCGAATTTTCTGGAATTTTCTAGGAGTTTCTGAATTTCGGGAAGGAAATTTGAAATCAGAATCAAGGTTGGGGACCGATCAGGAGGTTCCCTGATCGGTCCAGATCTGTGTGGATCGGTCACGGGATCGATCCAGAGGAAGCCTGAGCGTGGATCGGTCTGGGGACCGATCCATGGGGTTTCTGATCGGTCTGGGGACCGATCAGAGCGTGCCAGTTTCTGATTTTCAGCTGTTGGTCTGAAATTTCAGCTAGAAGTTGGGTTTTGTGGATTTCTAAAGATTTGGAACTCACAAAGACATTGTTGGTGCAATGGTCAAGGGGGAGTTAACCTTTAGGGGGAGTTTTACCTAATTGTCAAGGGGGAGTTGACTTTTAGGGGGAGTTTTTACTCCTTAAGACTTTTGAGGATTAGTGATATGGGATTATCACTAAGTTGATTGTTGAGTTTAGTATCAAGGGGGAAATTAAGAGTTTCAATGAAAGGTATGGGACTTTCATTAGGAAGAAACTCTTGACCTTGATACCCTTCTTTTTCTTTTTGATGTGTGTCAAAAAGGGGGAGAATTATTGGAGAACCCAAGTTAGGTTATCGGGTTAACCTAAGGGGAGAATGTCCAGAGAATGTTCAAGGAAAGAACATTGGACATTGGAAGATGGTTGGAAAACCTAAGTTAGGTTATCGGGTTAACCTAACTTGATTATGAGTTTTGTCAAACATCAAAAAGGGGGAGATTGTTGGTGCAACCTTAGGTCAAGGTTGACCTGATTGACCTGACTCGAGTTGACCTGACTCGAGTTGTATTTTGATGTTTGACTTAGGAAGATTATTGGTGCAACCTTAGGTCAAGGTTGACCTAGTTGAGTTGTATTTTGATGTTTGACACTCGTGGAAGAGTTGTATTCTTGATATGGGACAAGAATAGATGTTTGGGAGATTATTGGTGCAACCGTAGGTCAAGGTTGACCTGGTTGACCTGATTCGGGAAAAAGTCCAAGTATGGAGACTTGGCAACGGAAAAGTCCAAGCAGGAAGCTTGGCACTAGAAAAGTCAAGTATGGAGACTTGTCAAGTCCAAGCAAGGGAGCTTGGCACGCGAAAAGTTCAAGTATGGAGACTTGGCACGGAAAAGTCAAGTATGGAGACTTGGCCTTGGAAAAGTCCAAGTATGGAGACTTGCACGGAGAAGTCCAAGCGAGGAGCTTGGCACGAGGGAAAGTCCTAAGTGGGATGTTAGGCGGTTGGAAAGTCCTGGTGAGTGAAGCTGCGCAAGGGAAAGTCCTAAGTGGATGTTAGGCGGTGTGGAAAGTCCCAGTGATTGAAGCAGGCAGTGGAAAAGTCCTAACCGGGATGTTAGGCAATGGGAAAGTCCTAAGCGGGATGTTAGGCGGTTGGAAAGTCCCGTGAGTGAAGCAAGCGGTGAGAAAGTCCTAACTGGGATGTTGGCGGTGGGAAAGTCCGGTGAGTGAAGCCGGGCAGGAAAAATCGAGATGGATCAAGGGTGATCGGACATCGGTGTGGAGAAGTCTAAGTGGGTCAAAAGGATTGGCCGGACACTTAGCGGGAGTGCTAGCAGGTCAAGGGTGACCGGATGCTAGGGATGATGTACCAACAGTCAAGGTTGACCGGATGTTGGTGTGGAAGCCTTAGGTTTAGGGTTGAGAAGTTTGGATCGGACTGCCGATCCAGAGGGTTCCCGATCGGTCCAGTGACCGATCGAATCGATGGCTCGCATCGACAATCGATGGAGACCGATCGGAGGCAACGCAACCTCGCGAAGAAGCCGTGGATCGGTCTGGCGACCGATCCACCCCTGATGGTTCGTCCCGGATCGACAGACGAGGGACCGAAGCCTGATCGGCCTATGGACCGATCGGAGGTTCCTGATCGGTCCACGAGCCGATCGGGAGACGCCGATCGATGAGGGATCGGCGATCGGTGCGTGGACCGATCGGAGGTTCCCGATCGGTCCATGGACCGATCGAGGAATCTAGACGTTGCGACGCAACGGCTAGTTCTCTGCTCTTCTTCGCAGTATAAAAGAGGGCTACAGGACTTGGTGAACTCTCTCCTTCCTCTTCTCTTACTCGCTACCGAGCCGTGTGCTCTTGAGCTTTCTTTGAGCTCTCATCTTGCCAAGCTCTGCGTGAGTTTCCGGTGTTCTAGCTTTGGATCCGAGAAGCTGCTGCTTCATCAAGGTTCCAGTCGACAACAAGAGGCAAGCAAGTGTTTTACAATTTCTGTTGTTCTTGTTTGTTGTCTCTATTGTTGTACTCCTTTGTTTGCTGTTGCAAAAGACTGTGGCGAGGTTTCTCCACCCATAAGGAGTATTTATTAGCCGGGTTTCCGGGGATTCATCCACCGACGGATTGACAGGGCTCGTCCACCTTACGGACACGCCGAGGAGTAGGAGCCCTAATCTCCGAACCTCGTTACATCCTTGTGTTAAGGTTTGGTTTTCTTCTCTTTCATTTCTTTGTTGTATTTTCCGCTGCGCTAACCTGATTTGTAGAAAGAAACGAGCGATTTGGGGCGGCTATTCACACCCCCCCTCTCTAGCCGTACGAAGAGATCCTAACAGGGGGTCCCCTGTTCTCACAACCGGATCAATAGTCATGACATATATTAACATTTTTTATTTAGTACCTGTCTGGTTGTTGTAGCACCTATTACATACCACCAGTAGTTTTAGCTTCTGTTACTACTAGTTGGTTAGCAAATTGAGGCACATACCAGCCTCTGCTATTATTAGCTGTGTAGTGGATGGTACCTACATATTCATGATGATTTAGTCAGTAGTATACTATTTTATCTTAGTTAATTTCATCAGTAGAAAATTGATTTGCTCTTGTTAGATCGGTCAATGGAAGACTGATTTACGTTTGTCGATTTGGGTAGTCGTGGATTGATATATCTTAGTTGCTTGTGGAGGATTACTTGTGGGTTATTTGTGCTTAGTTAGGTATCTAGAGCACATTTGTGTACATGGCTTGTACTGACGTGGAAAGGACTGAAATAACCATATATCATTGTCGGCTCGACTAGTTTTAGAGGATCGATGTATCCTATTTCATGAAGACTTTGACCATGGACTTATGTACCTGGTTGGATAACTTAGAAGGTGCATTGGGATAGGTGACCCCTGCTGATGTAAGAAAGTGTAGAGCTAATTACTTAACACTTATGAGATACAACCATTACTAGTGTATAACTTGGAGAGTACATTAGGATTTATGAAGATAAAATTTTCCCCATTAGATATAGTCTCGGTAGTGTACGACATTGACTTGCAATGTTATACCATGGAGTGTATATCTTTCTTAGCCTCTACTAGTTCCTTTGAACCTAGAGCAGGGTTGTTACTGGATGATTAGGCCGCTTGATTTTGGATTGTCTATGATTGATGTACTCCTGCTTGATACATATGCTTGATTTTTGTTTAGGTATACCCTTAACCCATGAGTGTTGGTAGCATAGGGTTGGTCTCTTTGATTGAGCTAGTATGTTGATTATGCATGTCTACGTTATGTGTATACATGATTTGTATGTGTTGTAGGAGTTCTATGATAGATAGTTCATTTGCAGGTAGTGTGAGTATTTACATCCAGTTATGGTTATTGTAGGTTTCTAGCGGGTTATACCTAAGTGGCTAGTTGTACGTGTCTGATTTGATTATTGAAAGTATTTTATTGATTTAATCTGTGTCGTGGTATGTGCACATGTGTTTGAGTTTCTTATTGATTAAATCAGTATTGTGATATGTACATATGTGTTTGGTGTGGTATCTGAGGTATTTTGTTGATTATGTTTGATTTGTGAGTGCACCTGGGTTTAGTATGCTTTATTGGAAGTATATGTTGATTATACTCTTGGCATAGGTGTATATATGTCATGTGAGTGTTGTTTGAGGTGTATTGTCGATTATACCTACGATGGTTTATGCACACGGGTTCGGTATATAATGTTGGAGGTATCACACTGATTTTTACCTGTGTTATGAGTATGCTTGGTGTGTACTAATTGGAGGATTATGTTGATCATACCTATGTTGTGTGTGCACGTGTGCCAGGTGTATTGTTGGTAGCGTTATGTGTTAGTTAGAGCCCTAGAGCCAATCATTTGATGATTGTATGGACTCATGTATATCATATTCTTGTATATTAATAAAGGCATTTGTTTGGTTATTATACTTATTTATATTAGTGCCAAATAGACTAAGTATAATAGCGTCCTTGAGTAGAAGGTTCATACCTATATCAATCGATTAGTTGAATCGATAGTGAGATGATATAGGGAACACTACTCTAAATCATTCCTAGTCGAGTATTAGCATTCAGGGACAATGTTAATACAATAAGACTAGCATGTAGGTCAGCTCGATGACTTGATCTCACAAGTCATGGATATAGAGATATCAAGCTGACACATGGGTATGCATCAGAGAATGTATATTGAATGACCCGCCATGAGAAAGTATCATGGATCGTTATATGAGTGTCATATACTTTCTCATGTGGCTATTAGTATGACTATTAGTCCTTAGACCTGAAGTCACCATGGATCCCTACATAAGGAGTTATGTACTTTAGTTTCGTCAAACGTCACCCGTGGGTGGACTATAAAGGCGATTACTGGGTATGTAACGAATTATGCAGAGGGATGTGAGTGATGTAGATGGGATCTATCCCTCTCATATGACGAGAGCGACATCGCTATTCTTGATAGAGTGAGACCACTAAGCGCATGGCCATGCCCAAATGAGTCAACATTAGATGTTGAGCTCATTTGATCGAGTGAGTCTACTTGGAGTTCAAGATTTAGATTGATTAGAGGATGACATGGTCTATGCCTCACATTGATCAATCTAGATGTCTAGGATAGAAGGACAATGTCACATATTGTGAGGAGTCACAATTAGTAGTCACAAGGTGATGTCGGATCTCGACATTCTTGTAACTTAGGTAGTAATGATGTGTTGCTAAATACCGCTCATTACTTATGCTCCTAAATGGGTTTAGGGCATTGCCAACGTTACAAGAACCTATAGGGTCACACACTTAGGACAATTAAATGGAGATTAGGTTCATATGATGAACCAAGAGGATTAGATTCATTTGATGAATCAAATTGGATTAAGAGTAATCCTAATTGGGCTAACTTGAGTTCGACTCAAGTTGATTCATGTATTTAATGAGTCTAATTTAGATTATGACTTATTAAATCAATTTAATTTAATGAATTAGATTCATTATATTAAGTTGGCTCGAATCAAATGGTTGGATTAGATCAACCATGGTAGAGATTGAGTCAAGTTGGACTTGACTAGAGAAGGAAGACCAAAGGTCAATTTTGACTTGACCTTTTTGCCACCTCATTGGTGAGTTGGCATTAGGTGGACCAATGATGATGTTCCACATCATCATGGTGTGCCACCTCATGGAAGTTACAAAGCCATTTTCTTATTAACTTCACATTAATTGCATTTAATGGGGAGTTACTCTTGATGAGAAGTGGCCGGCCACTTTTGAATTGGAATTGATTTTTCATTCATTTTCATTCAAGTGTGGTGAATCTTCCTCCTTCTTCCTCTCAAGCTCTCCCTCTCCCTCTCCTCCTTGCTTGGCCGAATCTCACCAAGGTGCTAGCACACCTTTGTGTGAGGTTTTTCTCCACCTACGTGTCCGTGTGGATACTTCTAGAGGACCGACGCTTGACGGTCTAGAGATCCGGCAACTCCTTGGACGAGCGGGATAAGCGAAAGGCACGCTTCGAAGGTATAACCCTTATCTAGTGTAGATCTAAAGGTTTTACAAACTCGTACAAGAAAAGGTTTTTCGAAAAGTTTTGTTTACGAATCTTTGCACGGATCTACGGCTTTGGGTGACTCGGGGTTTCCGCGACGCGAAAAAGCGGTTTTTACGGCCCGAAGAACCCAACATTATGATGATTCTACTTATATGCAGTGTCTACACTATGTCATTATGGTATTTCTTTGTCAACTAATTCTTTTATTAGTGGGGGACCCACTACGATGTTGATAGAGTTGATGATGAGTTTGATTTGCTTACTGGATTGTGATACCCTGGGTTGCTCATAGTGATATGTGATAGAGTGATTTCGTGCAGACACTAGTTGGATAGTTAGATGTCTTGCACATATTATGGACTGTTTATGGTGGAGCGTTCCTCCCATATATTTTGGGTTGTTTGTGGTGGAGCGTTGCTCCCACATATTTTGGATTGCTTGTGGTGGAGCGTTGCTCCCACATGTTATGGATTGTCTGTAGTGGAGCGTTGCTCCTATATATTTTGGATGGTTGTGGTGGAGCGCTGCTCCCACATAGGTTGCCTTATTGGTGGTAGAGCGTTGCTCCCACATATGTAATATTTCTTGTGATGGAGCGTTGCTCTCACACTAGATGATCTATTCTTTGGTGATTTGTAGTTAGTGATCAGATTTCAGACTTGTTATCGGGGATCTCTGGTTGAGAATGTTTGTTGTACAGACATTATGAGTTTTTGATAATGCCATTTGGGCTTACCGATGCTTCAGCGGTATTTATGGATCCGATGAACCGCATCTTTATGAAGTATCTAGATCAGTTCGTTGTCATTTTCATCGACATACTGATCTACTCGCGTTCCAAGGAGGAACAGGCACAACATCTTCGCATAGTCTTGGAGATTCTTCGAAGACATTAGCTATACGCGAAGTTCAGCAAGTGTGCCTTCTGGCTATCATCAGTCGGTTTTCTGGGTCATGTGGTCTCTAGCCGAGGTATTTCAGTAGACCCTCAGAAGATCGAGACTGTCACCAGTTGGGAGCAGCCGAAATCAGTGTAGGAGATCCGCAGTTCTTGGGGCTGGCAGGATATTACAGACATTTCGTTGAGAGTTTCTTCAGTCTAGCTATGCCACTGACACGCTTGACCGGGAAAGGCGTGAAGTTCACATGGTCCGAGGACTACGAGACCAGCTTCCAAGAGCTGAAGCGGAGATTAGTGTCGACTCCGATTTTGGTTTTACCTTCTGGAGAGGATGACTTCGTACTTTACACTGACGCATCTCTTCAGGGTTTGGGCGTTGTTCCGATGTAGCTCGACAGAGTAGTCTCCTATGTTTCTCGTCAGTTGAAGGAGCATGAGAAGAACTACCCTGTACATGATCTGGAGCTAGTCGCCATCATCTTTGCCTTGAAGATTTGGTGACATCATTTGTACGACATTACCTTTGAGATTCTTACGGATCATAAGAGTCTCAAATATCTGTTCACTCAGAAGGAACTCAATCTCCGACAGAGGAGATGGATAGAGTTCCTGAAGGATTATGATTGTACGATTAGCTAACACCCGGGGAAAGCTAATGTGGTTACCGATGCACTCAGCAGGAAGTCCAAAGGGACTTTGGCTTGCCACTGAGTTTCAGTGACAAACTTGGTTCAGGGTTTCTTCGAGTTAGGCCTTCAAGAGCAGGGACGAATAGAGCAGGGTATTCTTGTTACCATGGTTGCTCAGTCGTCAATCAGAACGAGGATCCGAGAGGCCCAGGCTGGTGATCAGCATTTGTAATTTATAAGCAGCCAGATAGCTTCCGGGCAGCAGACCGAGTTCACACGAGACGAGGAGGGTATTATATACTTCCGTGGCAGATTATGCGTACCTCAGTCTCATCCGGTCTTACAGGAGCTACTTCAGGAGGCTTATCGCTCTCAATTTACGATCCACCCAGGCGGGACCCGCATGTAACGAGATTTGAGGCGTTCCTACTGGTGGAACGGTATAAAGAAAGACATCGCAGAATTTGTAGCGAGATGTCTGGTCTGTTAGTAGGTGAAGGCTGAGCACCAGAGACCTGCCAGATTACTTCAGCAGATTCCTATTCCTAAGTGGAAATGGGAACATAGTACCATACACTTTGTGGTGAGTTTGCCGAGGACACGACGAGGCCACGACGCGATTTGAGGTAATCGTTGATCGATTAACCAAATCGGCGAACTTCTTGGAGATCCGGAAGTCTGATTCCCTGGATCGATTGGCAGATCTGTATTGTCGGGAGATCATCATATTACATGGTGTCCCTTTGACTATGATTTCGGATAGAGACCCCCAGTTCACGTCTCATTTCTGGCAGAGTCTGCAGCAGGCCTTGGGCACTCAGCTCCGTTTCAGTACAGCTTTCCATCCGCAGACAGATGGACAGTCAGAGCGGACAATTCAGACTCTAGAGGACTTGCTGAGGTCATGTGTATTGGATTTTGAGACAGTTGGGAGGACCATTTGCCATTGGTAGTGTTGGTTGCTACTCGGAAAACCTAATGGTTCCACTGTATAAAAATTTTGTACAAAGGTCTGAACCTTTCCTAGCTACCATGTGTCATTTTAAATTAAACTTGGATCGCCTGCGGAACTTAACACGTTTGATTCAAAGTTTAATCTATTTGTTCTTTTAGGTTTAGACTTGGATCTCCTGCGGAACTTAACACGTTCGATCCAAATCACCTAGATTATTAATTCCATTAAATATTAATTTCCAAAATTGGCTTCCAGGACTGCATGGCGAGGCACATGACCTTCTTGGATATAGGAACAACCACCACCGCCTAGACAAAGCCTTTTAAGGAAAGCTAATATTTAATTTCCTTAAATAACTTTAGGTCAACCGAAAAGAACAATCAAATCACAAGGAAAATAAAAACAAAAGAACACAACATCGAAAATAAATTCGAAATACTAGAATCGCATGCCTCTTGTATTTGGTATTTTTACATGAAGATAGAACTAGTATGATGCGGAAATTAAATACTAGTATACCTTTTCTTTTGCAAGCAAAACCCTCTAGGTCTTCTACCGTATTCCTCTTCTAACCTCGGATGTTGTGTGGGCAACGATCTTCCGAGATGAGAAACCACCAAAGCACCTTCTTCTCCTCCTTGCAAGGTTCGACCACAACAAGAGCTTCTCCAAGGATGAAGAGAAAACACCACCAATGCTCCAAGGGATACAAGCTTTCTCTCATTCTTCTCCAAGCTAGAATCCGGCCACCACTTGATCTCCAAGAAGATGTGAGGTTCGGCCACAAGGATGGAGAGAAGAGAAAAGAGAAGGGCCGGCCACACCAAGGAAGAAAAGAGGGAGAAAAATAATAGAGGTTGTTCACCATGAAGGCACCTCTACCCCCGCTTTTATAATATTTGGTCTTGACAAATAAGGAAATTTAAATAAAAACTTCCTTAATTCTTTTGCCATGAAAAAGGAAATTTATTTAATTAAAAATAATTTTCTCTTCTCCAATTTATTTGGCCGGCCACTCTTCTCCCCAAATCAAGGATAGTTTTAATTAAAACAAGAATTAAAACTTTCTAATTTGTTTCCGGAAATTTATAAAAATTTCTCCAATAATTTTTATCCCTTCATGATTGGTTAATAAAAAGGAAATTTTATAAATTAAAATATTTCTTTTAAACATGTGGATAAAAAGAAAGTTATCTCTAAAAATTAAAATCTCTTTTAATCTACAAATAAGGAAAGATATCAAATCTTTTCTTAATCTTTTGTAGAAACTTATAAAAGAGAATATTTAATTTTTTAAACTCTCTTTTAAATCATGAACATGGTTAAAAAGGAAAGTTTTCTTAAAATTTAAAATCCACCTTTTAATCAACAAATAAGGAAAGATTTCAAATTTTAAACTCTCTTTTAAACATGTAGATGATTTACAAATAAGGAAAGTTTTTTACCAAAAATTAAAATCATCCTTTTAATCTATAAATAAGGAAAGAGATTAATCTCTTCTCTTAATCTTTTGTAGAAAGCTATAAAAGGAAATTTTTAATTTTTAAACTCTCTTTTAAAACCATGATATCCACATAAGAAATAATTTTAATAAAAATCCTTTTTAATATTCTAGTGGTCGGCCACCTAAGCTTGGGACCCAAGCTTTGGCTGGCCACCAACTTGGCTCATCCACTTGGTCTTGGTCAGCCCTAGATTGGGTTCCAAGCTAGCTTGGCCGGCCCCATTGGATGGGTAAGAAGGTGGGTATGTGGTGAGTATAAATCTCTATATACAAGAGGCTACGATAGGGACCGAGAGGAGGAATTGGTTTTGGTCTCCCGATAAAATTAAGCATCCTGTGTTCACCCCGAACACACAACTTAATTTTATCAATAATAATTCATTCCACTAGAGAACTATTATTGAACTACCGCACAAATCCCAAATTACATTTTGAGCTCCTTCTTATCATGAGTGTGTTAGTCTCCCTGTGTTTAAGATGTCGAATGCCCACTAATTAAGTGAGTTACTGACAACTCATTTAATTAATATCTTAGTCCAAGAGTAGTACCACTCAACCTTATCGTCATGTCGGACTAAATCCACCTGCAGGGTTTAACATGACAATCCTTATGAGCTCCTCTTGGGGACATTCTCAACCTAGATTACTAGGACACAGTTTCCTTCTATAATCAACAACACACACTATAAGTGATATCATTTCCCAACTTATCGGGCTTATTGATTTATCGAACTAAATCTCACCCATTGATAAATTAAAGAAATAAATATCAAATATATGTGCTTGTTATTATATTAGGATTAAGAGCACACACTTCCATAATAACTGAGGTCTTTGTTCCTTTATAAAGTCAGTATAAAAGAAACGACCTCTAATGGTCCTACTCAATACACTCTAAGTGTACTAGTGTAATAAACTAATACCTAATTACACTGTGACCTTCCAATGGTTTGTTCCTTTCTATCTTGGTCGTGAGCTACTGTTTATAATTTATAAGGTACTGATAACATGATCCTCTGTGTGTGACACCACACACCATGTTATCTACAATATAAATTAATTGAACAACTTCATTTATCATAAATGTAGACATTGACCAATGTGATTCTTATTTCTAAATAAATGTTTATACCAAAAGCTAGGCTTTTAGTATACATCCTAACAATCTCCCACTTATACTAAAAACTAAGCTGCCATATCTGCTGCTATACATCTGAATCCCAACCCTTCAACATGCCCATCAAAAGCTCTTTCCTTAAGGGCCTTAGTGAAAAGATCTATAGGTCATTATCTGATACAATCTAGGCAGCAACAACTTCTCCTCATTTATACGATTTCTCGTATTGGGTGGTATTTGAGCTCTATTATGTTTACTTGCCTTATAGACTCATGGTTTCTTCGAGTTTGCTACTGCACCACTATTATTACAATTGTAATAATCTTTGGACAAACCAGAAATCATATCTAAGTCTATCTTGAGGTTATCAAGTCATTCAGCTTTTATGACTACCTCAGAGGTTTGCCATATACTCAGCTTTTATGGTGGAGTCCAGAAAAACACCTATGCTTATCATTCTTCCATAGTTATGACTTTACCTCCTAAAGTAAACACAAAACCCCGAGGTTGACTTATTATTGTCCCTATTCGACTGGAAGTCAAAATCCGTGCAACCCACAGAGACCAAATTAACTGCCTTGTAAGCTAGCATATAATCTCTAGTGCCTCTAAGGTACTTCAATATATGTTTTACTGTAGTCCAATGTCCTTGTCCAGGGTTACTTTGATATCTGCCAACTATGCCCTTGGCAAAACAGATTTCTGATCTCGTGCATAGCAAACATTAGGCTTCCGATAGCCGAAGCATAAAGAATTGCCTTCATTTCCTCTATCTCCTTTGATGTCTACAGAGACATTTCTTTAGATAAAGTTACTCCATGCTAAAAAGGTAAGAAACCTTTCTTGGAGTTTTGCATGCTTAAAACGAGCAAGGATTTTTTCGATATATGAAGCTTGGGATAAGTAAAATATTCTTTTCTTGCGATCCCTTATTACTTTGATCCCAAGAATATATACATTCTCCCAAGTTCTTCGAATTGTTTGGATAACCATACCCTTACTTCTAACAACATTTTGATATTGTTTCCAACTACCAAAAATGTTATCTACGTATAGTACAAGAAATACCACCACGTTTCCATCACACTTTTTGTATACACAAGACTTATCCGATTACTAAATAAATTCATAGGTCTGGATTACTTTGATAAATCGGATGTTCCAAGACCTTGAAGTTTTGCCTCAGTCTATAGACTGATTGAGCTTGCACATAAGATGCCCTTTGCCCTTTGCAATGAACCCTTCTGGTTGCTTTATATGGATGCTTTCTTCAAGACTTCCATTAAGGAATGCTGTCTTGACATCTACTTGCCAAATAGATAAAAGAATCCGGATAGACTTAAGCATGACTACCAGTGAAAAAGTTTCCTTTTCCATCAAGCCTTGCTTTGAAAGTTTCCACCTTGTCTATCCATCTTTTCCTATTGTAGACCTATTTTCATCCAATGGCTTTTACACCATCTGGTGGTTTTACAAGCTTCCAGATTTTATTAGAATACATATATTCTAATTCTATATTCATTGCTCTTTGCCAAGATGCTGCATCTTTATCTTGGAATGCTTTATCATATGTCAAGGATCAGGCTCATATTCATTTGGGATCAAGTCCAAAAACTCTCCCAAAACATGAATCTTTTAGGTTTGCTTGACAACCCTCCCACTATGATGAGCCACTGTCTGTAATCGTGTATCATTTATGATACGTGTTGCAGTTTTTAGTGATATTTCATCTTGTACAATTGGTACTAGATTTGACATGTCCTTTATAATTTCTTTAAGAACAAATTTACTTATGGGCTTGTGGTTTATTACATAGTCCTTTTCTAAAAATCGGTCATTGATGCTAACAATGACCTTCTGATTTTTAAGACTATAAACCTACTTTTGTTTCTCTAGGATAACCCACAAACAAGTGAATTCCTGTCCAACTTTATCAGTGTCTCTCATGTGCTAGACCTCCCAAATCCGAATATGCTTCAGACTAGACTTACGCCCAATCTGTAATTCTATGGGAGTAGAGAGTTCTGACTTAGAAGGTACTATGTTCACTTCTGTTTCCAGTGTATATCCTTAAAACAAATTTAGTAATTTTCTGAATAACTCATCATCGATCTAATTATTCCATAAGAGCCTATACCTTCTTTCTACTACACCATTCTGTTAGGGTGTACAAGGTGCAGTTAGTTGGGATTGAATCCCTACTTCTGATAAGTGACTCCTAAATTCTCCTAAGAGGTACTTGCTACTACGATCTTACCGTAGTGTCTTGATACTTTTACTTTGACATTTCTCCACATCAGCCTCGTACTCTTTGAACTAATCAAAGCACTTAGACTTGCGGCACATTAAGTAAATGTATCCGTATCTCAAATAGTTGTCTATAAAATAGATGAAATATTTGAAACAACCTCTTGCCTGGATAGTCAAAGGTCTTCACAAATCAGAATGAACCTATTCCTATATCTTTGGCTCCAAACCCCTTAGACTTAAAAGCTTCTTGGTTATTTTTCCTTCCAAGTAAGACTTGCAGGTTGGAAAATTTTCCTCTACCAATGAACCCAAGAGTTCATCGATTATTATCCTTTGAATCCTACTCAAGTTAATATAACCTAGCCTTAGATGCCAAAAATATGTTTGGTTCATTTTGAAGGTTCTTTCTCTTATAGTTAGAAGATGTGTTACTAATTTCCATTTGTTGCATCGTGGGAGTTATTGGATTTATAAATTACCAACCAACGTACCAGAACAGATAACTTCCCTCTTTTTCTTGATAACAACTTTGTTATTAAAAGAAGTAGAATATCAAGTTCTTTGAATAGTTTAGAAACTTAAAACTAGTTCTTTCTAAACTTGGTACGTAAAGACAATTACTCAAAAATCCATGTTTTATTCTTATCAAAAGATAAACATCTCCCACTGCAACAGCTGCCACTTTTACAGCAGTGCCCATGTGGACGGTGTTTTTATTTTCATTTAGTTGTCGGGTTTCCTGGAACCCTGCAATGAATTACGGACATGATTAATGACATCTGTATCCACACTCCAGGTTCTGGTAGATAACACCACTAAACATGTTTCAACTAATGAATTAAATACACCTATATTGTTCTTAGTTCTAAGAAGACAGTCAACCTTAATGTCCAAGTCATATTTCCAATCATTACAATTAGGACTACTAAGTCTTTTCTATAGTATAACAACTAGGGGATTGACAAACATTTTAAATCCTAAAAATCATAAAAATATTTGGTCAAGATCAATTCTTTAAAATCCCCATGAATTTTGTATGCTACGATAGTGTGGACGTATACAAAATCAAAGAGGAGATTTTATCCATTAATTTTATTATCTCGTCAACTTTACTTTATGACGAATAATTAATAGTTGATCTGTCTTTGATCAAATATTTGATCAAAACTTTTTGAATTTAAAATAACATTGATTCCTCAAACAATATTATTTAAATTCATCAACACCTCAAACACCGTAAATTTTGCATGCCACGATAGTGTGGACGTATACAAAATTTAAACATTTGTAAGAGGAGGGTTTTACCCATTAATTATCTTGTCAATATATCTTTATGACAAAATAAAATTACCTCAAACACCGTTGAATTTTGTATGTCACGATAGTGTGGACGTATACAAAATCAAATATTTGTAAGAGGAGTTTTTAATTTTATTATCTTGTCAACCTATTTATTTGACAAATTAATAGTTGGTTTTCTTTGGCCACACAAATAATAGCAGTGACTCCGATGGGGAGGATACTATTAGACGTGCCTAAGTGTATACCATTACTTGACACTAAGTCCATTAATAAGATTGTGCCCCTTCCGATGGGGAAGATCACACGCTCTTAATTAACTTCCTATAGTCATCCAAAATGGAAGTTTAAGCTAGTGATCCGCAAACAAGCTCATCCGATATGGAGGAAGGCACTCAGATTCAACGCGCAAGCTTGTTGCATCACTTATAAACCAGTAATGGAGACCGTGGAATTTATTTAAAAAATAAATCCCTCTCCCACTTAGTTATTTAAAGTGAGGAATTTTGACTATGCTAGCCTACTTAGCATGCATACTAACAAGCACACACAACACAGCATAAAAAGCAATAAATAAAAAAAACTAATTTTTAACTATTATGGCTTTTATCTATTGCTGTCCTCCGTGTGTCGCCAACCCTAGCTGCTGCCATCTTTGGCCACCGCCACCGGGTCTAGTTGTCGCATCCATCTTGCTCTTTGTTCCGCTGTGCCTCTGGTCCTCAAAAGGTTCCACGCCTTGCAAGATTCGATCCGCGACATAAATAGAATTTTATATTTTTCGATCCTATATTCCTCGAAGGAATGTACATGTATCTAGATCGAAAATAAAATCCTAATAAAACTAAATACAGCTCCTGCTGTATTTTATAATACAATCATGCACACACATAAATGCCCTTGACATGTCCAAGGGTTCAATCACACACATAAAAACTATAAACCGTAATAGTTGGATCCTGCATCCACAAAGTTAGCACATCCTACTATTAACCTACCTAAATTATGTATGACATGTGCATAATTAAACTAATACCAAATACACAGAGGCAAAACCCTAGCTCTGATACCAATTGTTGGTTGCTACTCGGAAAACCTAATGGTTCCACTGTACAAAAATTTTGTACAAATGTCTGAACCTTTCCTAGCTACCATGTGTCCTTTTAAATTAAACTTGGATCGCCTGCGAAACTTAACACTTTTGATCCAAAGTTTAATCTATTTGTTCTTTTAGGTTTAGACTTGGATCTCCTGCGGAACTTAACACGTTCGATCCAAATCACCTAGATTATTAATTCCATTAAATATTAATTTTCAAAATTAGCTTCCAGGACTGCATGGCGAGGCACATGACCTTCTTGGATATGAGAACAACCACCACCGCCTAGACAAAGCCTTTTAAGGAAAGCTAATATTTAATTTCCTTAAATAACTTTAGGTCAACCGAAAAAAACAATCAAATCACAAGGAAAATAAAAATAAAAGAACACAACATCGAAAATAAATTCGAAATACTAGAATCGCAAGCCTCTTGTATTTGGCATTTTTACATGAAGATAGAACTAGTATGATGCGGAAATTAAATACTAGTATACCTTTTCTTTTGCAAGCAAAAACCTCTAGGTCTTCTACCGTATTCCTCTTCTAACCTCGGACGTTGTGTGGGCAACGATCTTCCGAGATGAGAAACCACCAAAGCACCTTCTTCTCCTCCTTGCAAGGTTCAGCCACAACAAGAGCTTCTCCAAGGATGAAGAGAAAACACCACCAATGCTCCAAGGGATACAAGCTTTCTCTCATTCTTCTCCAAGCTAGAATCCGGCCACCACTTGATCTCCAAGAAGATGTGAGGTTCGGCCACAAGGATGGAGAGAAGAGAAAAGAGAAGGGCCGGCCACACCAAGGAAGAAAAGAGGGAGAAAAATAATAGAGGTTGTTCACCATGAAGGCACCTCTACCCCCTCTTTTATAATATTTGGTCTTGGCAAATAAGGAAATTTAAATAAAAACTTCCTTAATTCTTTTGCCATGAAAAAGGAAATTTATTTAATTAAAAATAATTTTCTCTTCTCCAATTTATTTGGCCGGCCACTCTTCTCCCCAAATCAAGGAAAGTTTTAATTAAAACAAGAATTAAAACTTCCTAATTTGTTTCCGAAAATTTATAAAAATTTCTCCAATAATTTTTATCCCTTCATGATTGGTTAATAAAAAAGAAATTTTATAAATTAAAATATTTCTTTTAAACATGTGGATAAAAAGAAAGTTATCTCTAAAAATTAAAATCTCTTTTAATCTACAAATAAGAAAAGATATCAAATCTTTTCTTAATCTTTTGTAGAAACTTATAAAAGAGAATATTTAATTTTTTAAACTCTCTTTTAAATCATGAACATGGTTAAAAAGGAAAGTTTTCTTAAAATTTAAAATCCACCTTTTAATCAACAAATAAGAAAAGATTTCAAATTTTAAACTCTCTTTTAAACATGTAGATGATTTACAAATAAGGAAAGTTTTTACCAAAAATTAAAACCATCCTTTTAATCTACAAATAAGGAAAGAGATTAATCTCTTCTCTTAATCTTTTGTAGAAAACTATAAAAGGAAATTTTTAATTTTTAAACTCTCTTTTAAAACAATGATATCCATATAAGAAATAATTTTAATAAAAATCCTTTTTAATATTCTTGTGGCCGACCACCTAAGCTTGGGACCCAAGCTTTGGCCGGCCACCAACTTAGCTCATCCACTTGGTCTTGGCCGGCCCTAGCTTGGGTTCCAAGCTAGCTTGGTCGGCCCCATTGGATGGGTAAGAAGGTGGGTATATGGTGGGTATAAATCTTTATATACAAGAGGCTACGATAGGGACCGAGAGGAGGAATTGGTTTTGGTCTCCCGATAAAATTAAGCATCCCGTGTTCGCCCCGAACACACAACTTAATTTTATCAATAATAATTCATTCCACTGGAGAACTATTATTGAACTACCGCACCAATCCCAAATTACATTTTGGGCTCCTTCTTATTATGAGTGTGTTAGTCTCCCTGTGTTTAAGATGTCGAATGTCCACTAATTAAGTGAGTTACTGACAACTCATTTAATTAATATCTTAGTCCAAGAGTAGTACCACTCAACCTTATCATCATGTCGGACTAAATCCACCTGCAGGGTTTAACATGACAATCCTTATGAGCTCCTCTTGGGGACATTCTCAACCTAGATTACTAGGACACAGTTTCCTTCTATAATCAACAACACACACTATAAGTGATATCATTTCTCAACTTATCAGGCTTATTGATTTATCGAACTAAATCTCACCCATTGATAAATTAAAGAAATAAATATCAAATATATGTGCTTGTTATTATATTAGGATTAAGAGCACACACTTCCATAATAATTGAGGTCTTTGTTCCTTTATAAAGTCAGTATAAAAGAAACGACCTCTAATGGTCCTACTCAATAAACTCTAAGTGTACTAGTGTAATTATATAGTTAAGATAAACTAACACCTAATTACACTGCGACCTTCCAATGGTTTGTTCCTTTCCATCTTGGTCGTGAGCTACTGTTTATAATTTATAAGGTACTGATAACATGATCCTCTGTGTGTGACACCACACACCATGTTATCTACAACAACAACAACAACAACCAAGCATTTTTCCACTAGGTGGGGTCAGCTGTATGAATCCTTTTACGCCATTGAGCTCTATCTCCTATTATATCATCATCTATATTTAAATAAATTTTATCTTGTTTTATTGTTGCTAACCAAGTCTTTTTTGGTCTTCCTCTTCCTCGTTTTATATGCATGTTTATCATAGTTTCACATCGTCAATTGGAGCATTTAAGTACATGTCCGTACCATCTTAAACGTGTCTCTCTGAGTTTTCCATCAATAGATGCAACTCCTACTCTCTCTAATGCTCTCATTTCTTATTTTGTCCATCCTCGTATGTCTACAAATCGATCTTAACATCCTCATCTCTGCAACTCTATCTTTTGCTCATGTACTCAAATCATAGCTCAACATTCAACTTCATATAACATAGCAGGTCTAACCTTCGTTTCCCTTTTAAGTTTAAGAGGTACTTTACGGTCACATAAAACACTCGACGCTTCCCTCCATTTTACCCATCCTGCTTGTATTCTATGTAAGACATCTCTCAATCCCTCCATCATTTTGTAAAATGATCCTAAATATTAAATTTCTGGTTCAGCAACTCGTCCTCTCCTATCTTAACAATTGTTTCATTACTTCTAATATTGCTAAACTTAAATTCCATATATTCCGTCTTTAATCTACTAAGCTTAAAACCTTTCCCTTCTAGTGTTTCCCTCCAAGATTCTAGCTTAGCATTTACTCCTTCACGTGTCTCATCTACCAAAATAATATCATCTGCAAACAACATGCACCACGGTACTGTGTCTTAAATGCACCATGTTATCTACAATATAAATTAATTGAACAACTTCATTTATCATAAATGTAGACATTTGACCAATGTGATTCTTATTTCTAGATAAATGTTTATACCAAAAGCTAGGTTTTTAGTATACATCCTAACAGGTAGAGTTCGCCTACAACAACATCTTTCATTCGGCTATCCAGATGACACCGTTTGAAGCGTTGTATGGTAGGCATTGTCGGATACCCACCCTCTAGGATGAGGTTGGGAAGGCCCTGCTGTTGGGACCCTATAGAGCTCAGCATGAGGCAAAGTTGGTCCGTACTATCAGACGGAGGATGTTAAAGGCGCAGGACCGCACGAAGAGTTATGCTGATCGGAGACGGAGACCCCTGGAGTTCTCTATTGGCGACCATATTTTCTGCGAGTTTCACCCACGAAAGGGGTGAAGAGATTTGGCCTCAGAGGTAAGCTAGCTCCGCGGTACGTTGGCCCTTTCCAGATCCTAGAGAGGATTGGAGCAGTAGCTTATCGTCTGACACTACCACCGCCCTTGGCAGGCGTCTACGACGTGTTTCATGTATCTATGCTGAGGAGATACATAGCAGACCCAGTTCACGTGTTGTCTGATATACCAGTTTCCCTTCAGCCTGACACCATCTACGAGGAGGTTTCGGTACGGATTTTGGACCGGAAAGAACGTCAGATTCGGAACAAGATTATCCGACTGGTTAAAGTCGGATGGCAGCATCATACGGACGAGGAGGCTACTTGGGAGCTCAAGGATATGATTCAAGCTCGATACCCCCATCTTTTCACTTACGGTATGTAAGTTATGGTTCCGTTCAGCATTTATACTGTTTAGCATTTGCTAGTACTTGCTGATGGTAGATAATGAAATTTGGGGACCAAATTTTTATTAGTGGAGGAGAATGTAAAATATTGAAAATGGGTGAAGCACCATAAGGGAATTTTCTGAAATTTTTAAAAAAATTTCGGAGCTCGTATGGATAAGTTTACGGGGATAAAAATGGAGCCCCGGGAAAGCCTATTTAGGCTATCCTATTTTAACGAGGAAAAGTTGAATTTTCTTTTCTATTTTCTTTTTCTTTTCTTCTTTTCCTCTCCCGTTCCATAACCGTTCCCCCCTCTTTTCTTCTCCCCTCACTCGTGCCGTGCCCATTTCTCCTCCCGATTCCCCTTTGCCTCTTCCTCTTGGCCTCTTCCCTAGCGTCGGCGCCGCCGCTTCTCTTCTCCTCTGCGCTCCATTGTCGATATATTGTCGTCGGCCCGAGCACCACTCGGGAGTCGCCTTCCAGAACAACATCGGTGTGGCGCTGTCTTCCCCGTGCCCTAACGCCGGTGTAGATCCAGCAACTCTTCTTAAGCATGCCTTAACGTGGAATCCTTCTCCCTAGTCTCACCTCTTGTGCCCTAGTTCCAAACCCCCGTCGGCTCCTCTTCTCCCGATCGCCTTCAGCCGTCCTACTCTCGGATCGCCGCCCCTTGCGCCAGCGAATTCGGCCGGAAGAGGGAATACCGAGCCCTCTACTAATCTTCCTGCCCTAGCACTGTCTACGATTCCTTGATCTCTTCTCTGGCTGACGGTGAGGAGCATAAGGTCGCCCTAGCAGCGATTTTGGAGGTAAGTATCATACCTAGCTGTGGGTTTTGGACTTGATCTTGGTGGAGTGGTGTTGATTTGGGGGTTTTGTGTCTGAAGGTAGAAGATTTGCTAGATTCCAACCACCCCATCACTGTTCGCTGGAGTTTCCTTCGCCAGATAGTTCATCACCTCCGACCAATGGAGAGAAAGAGGTAAGATGAATAGGTTGTTTATGGAATTAGGTTGTTTTGTTAATTCTGGATTTGCTTTTCTTGATTCTGGTCAGTGAATTATCTAGCAAGGAGGTTGGGCTCGGTGGAGGGTCTTGGTTCCGACAGCTATTCCATCTGGTAGCCCATCTTGTTGACAGTATCAACACTCCCTGCTGTGGATCAACAATCACAGTTGTGAATTGAGGTAAGAAGTAGAGAAATTGTTTCATTTCTTATAGCGTACACAGATTTGGAGCTAGGAAAGGTTAAGGATAATGCTAGTTGAGGATTTGATTTAGCTAATTAATTTATATGTAATTAGCTAAATCTGTATATATGTTATTACAGGACTTTGATTCGAGACGGTGTCTCGATGAGGGATTTATTTTGGACACGATCCTCTTATCGGAGGAGGGTACCTTGACTTATCTTTGATAATGTCATGTTGATATGTTTAGTAGGATATAGCCTTTAGTAATAATTATGTTCGTTCTTGTTTCGATATGTCACTATCGGATACCTGTTACATGTTTGTTTGCTCACCTGTTATATATTTTATGTTAGTACCCACATGATTATATATATGCTTATATGGTAGTCACATACCATGCCTCATTATACTCAGGACCTAAGTTTTTATACCCTACCTGACCCGTGTACCTTAGGTCTTCAGATTTGACCATCGAGACTACGGTACTTATTTTATATATATGGATATTGTTATGCTGATCAGGTTATTTCCATGCTTAGTGTCATGCATCATTTTCCATGATTGCATGCTGCGCGGTAGTCTGCTCCATTATTGTCGAGCACATCGCCAGTTACATGTATCCGCACACACCACCACTCATGGGTTAGTGGTATATCAGACAGGTGTGTGACAGTTCTGCTGTTTGGCTCCGTTGGTCTGGTGACTCAGCGTGGTAGCCGGCAGACAGTTCTGCTCTGTTTGGCTCCGCTGGTTTAGTGTAGAAGCGTGGTAGTCAGTAGGCGGTTGGACTTTGTTTGGCTCCGTTGGTCCACTCATGGGTAGTGTGACGCAGCGTGGTAGCCGGCAGAGATTCCTCCCCGTCATCGTGTACCGGGAGATAAGAGCATTGAGCTCCCCCATTTATGATTTGGGATAGGAAGATAGGTGTACTCCGACAGTATCCCGTCCACTTGGTCACTCATCGGGGGCAGTGACGTCAGAGTGCACGGTTGTCACAACCCTACCCACTCGGTCTCACCATTATGTGTGAGATGGCTGACTAGCGTCAGGGGTGACCATGTCATTGGCATCATATGCATTGATGCATATACTGATTGTATTTGTTGCACTTATATGCTACATTTAGATGGATGCATATGTTTGACATGCATACATGATTTATGATACTTTCGGTTTGACGAACTGACTATTCCTATAGGAGGCCCTGGTGAGTACAGTTCTCTTCAGCCTTTTCTATTGTGCATTTCCAGCTTTTGTCCAGGAGACTGTACTTCATAGTTATTACTGTCTGTTATATCTTACTATACATGTCAACTGGTATCTGCTGAGTTGTTGAACTCACCCCCATGGACACTATCTTTTTCAAGTACCAGGTTGTTTATGTAGTCGCTTGGAGTATCCTGCCTGCCGGTCCCCATGTCACATTAGAAGACTAGTCTCCGCATTTTGTTTATTTTTATCTTGGTATATGATATGTGTGTATTTGGCTTTGTGTTCCGGTTTTGTTTCCGGAGTGTTGTGTTGTTGTGTGGTGTAAGCCTAGCCGGCTAGCAGTCTTGTATTTTGGTTTGTATTTGGTTTTCTATTGTATTCCGCTGTGTTTGGTTTGGTACAGCCGTGTGGGCTATTACATCTACATATAACTGCGTGGTTGTGTTTTTATTGTATCAGCCGAGTAGGCTGCATATAAACTGCGTGGTTGTGTGTATGTTCCAGCCTCCTATGGCTGATGTATACTGTGTCTGTAGAAATGTTTTAGATTGTCACCTGTACAGGGGAGGTGCTACCGAAATTTCTTCGAACAAGGACTTTCCCGGGACGTGACACCTGAGCTTGCATTGTCACGCCCCAGGTAGTCCTTGTCCGAAGAAATTTCGGCAGCATCTCCCCTATACGGGTGGCAATATGAATCTCAGTATGCATATATCTATACCTCGGCCACACTCGGCCGGAACAATACACACAAATAGTAAACAATCCACGTAGTTATATTCAACATTTCTACACAGATATAATATGAACAATCCACGCAGTTGTATAAAGAAAAGATGATATAGAAATCAACGAAGATATACGTACACATCCTACTCCACTACAACGAAGAAACAAAATCCACGAAGTAATGAAATATTCGCAGCGGAAAACAAAGTAACAAACCCGAATGTTCGATATAAAGTCCCCAATACAAACCCACATCACAAGTATACGTATAAAAGCGAATACAGAAAACGATATCTAGAAATCCTCGCGACAAAGGGGCTAGCGACTGGAATATCTCCCAACGGCCTCAACCTGAAAAATAGTAACAACGGGGTGAGTTCAAAGAACTCAGCAGGTAATCCAATAGATATGTACAGCAACATATAACCACCAGTAACATCCTATGGTACAGTACACTAAACCATAGAGCCTACAGTACAGTCTCCTAACAGTACAACTTATGGTACGGTCTCCTAACAGTATAACAGATATGCATAGCTGAAATAAACTGTAATAACTAGCAAAAGGCATAAAGTACAGTCTATAGCAAGAATAATAAGAAAATGCATAACTGAAATAAACTGTGCTCACCTGCGAGGCTTGGGCAACTGACTGTCAACATACAGAGATAAAAATAGTCAGAGCAAAAGCATGTATCCTGTATGCATGTCAATCATATGCAATCACCAAAATGCATCAATCATAACGAATGTAATCCGTGCATATGATGCAATATGACATGGTCACCCCTGTCAACCAGTCAGCCATCTCACACACAATGGTGAGACCGAGTGGGTAGGGTTGTGACACCGTGCACTCTGCCATCACTGCCCCTGAAGAGTGACCGAGTGGACGGGATGCTGTCGGAGTACACCTATTCTCCTACCTCAAACATAGTGAGAGAGCGCAATGCTCTCAACTCCCGGTACGCGATGACGGGGAGGGATCCCGGCTGCAACCCCGCTGTATCGTGCTACCCATGAGCACCCCAGCGGTGCACCACCGAGCAACCTGCCATACACACCCCGAGTGCTGTGCCACTACCCATGCAGTGGTCACGCTGTGTGCAGGCCCTTATGTAGCCGGCCAACGAGCTCAACAATAATGGAGTCGTCAATCACCCAGCATGCAATCATGCAATATGGTGCGTGCGGCTACAGTATGTCATACCTGAACATATCCTCCTCCGTAGGTGCCAAAAAGGTAAAACGCATATATAACAGAGATATAAGCAACATAAATCCAACAACATATAACAAGTACCTACAGCAACTAGTCCAGTGGAAAGTAACACTAAATGTACCTATCCATCTCCATAAACATATATACACATGGCAAAAGATAAACGCATCCAGTTCTAAGGTAAAGCAAGTAACAGAAGAAGCATGTGATAGGTATCAACTAAGCTAAGACCAGGTAAGAGATAAATATACCATCTACCACTAGTAATTATATATAAACTATACATATCATAAGACAGTATCAAAAGATAAGTCAAAGGGTACCCGCCTCAAATAGAAGGTACAATCCAGTCCTAATCCAATGTCAACTTCGAGACGCCCGTCTCGAATCAGAATCCTGCGTCAACAAACACATGTACATTTTATTTAGCTAAATTCAAATGAAATAGCTAAATAAAATTCCTAAAACTAAATTAGGGCAAAACCCTAATCAACTTCAATCACAACCTACCTAATTAATCTAACGGTCAATTATGGTTAGTTACCTAATCCCTAATCACCAATTAGATTAGAAATCTAAACTTAGATTAAATCCAATAGTTGACTAGGGTTAATTGCCTTAACCCTAATCATTCTATTAATTTAATCTAAGTAAATAAATCTGATTACAATTAGCCACTAATTACAACCTCTAGTCAACCCTACATATGATCATGAAATCACAATTATACTATGATCTACTGCCAAGATCAAATACCTACACATAACAACTAAATCATATCTAGTACAACAAGTATCAACTACCTCTACACGTACCTCAATTCAACCATTGGAATACAAGGTAATCTGCTGGAAAGGAGTCTGCTGGTAGGTGTGCAACAAACAAAACAAACCTCCCTGGAATTAATCAGATCAAAAAGAGATCAGATCTCAACACAAACCTATCACCAACTAAGTCCAAGAAACAATCTACTCATCTTACCTCCTCCTCTTCAATCCCGTACTCTAATCAATAGCAAGGCAGAGGAGATCCAAGATCCAATCAAGGGAAAAACCTAGCACGAGTCTGATCTGATTCCTTCCCCTAATCCAAACAACACCTCCTTGATACCAACCTCTCCAAATCTGAGACCTAATTCCACCGCCAAGAAGATGAGGATCAGTAAACAGAGAAGAAAACCGAAGCTCTAAAATCCACAGCTAGGTTTAATAGCTTACCTTCGAAATCACCGCTAGGGCACGGCGAATTCTTGTCGACGAACAGAGAAGAGAATCGGACAAGAAAATCGTGAAGAAGAGGGCTGGTACCTCACCCACACAGTCGGTACTGGACCAATCCGACGCTGGTAGCCCTAATTTCTCTTCACGCCGGCAATCGGATGGCACAAATCCGAACTAGGGCATCACTCCAAGCTTCGGTGGACGATGGTGGAAGGAGACGCGATCCGGCCGCATAATCCACCGAGCAGAGACCCCTTGGCCGAAGACAACCTGGACTTCCTCGGCACTGTCGAGATCTAGCAACGATCTCCTCAAGATCGGCGGCGAAGGAGGGAGAAACCGAGAGAGATCGGACCGAGAGGGAATAGAGAAGAAGAAGAAGGTCGGAAGGAGAGAATCGGGGAGATCGGGGAAGGTTCGGCGATTTTAGGTTGGGGAAAATTTAAAAGAAAAGGAATATAAATAATAAACATTTTCTCACTTAAACGGGTATCCTAAACAGGCTTTATCCGTGCCCGCCGATCGATCCCCTCAAAATCCTCCATACGAGCTCCGAAAAATTCTCAGAAAATTTCTAAAAATTCCAGAAAAATTTTATAAGGCTATTTCTGAAATAACCCTATTTACTTAAATTTTCCGAGATCTCACATGCATAGCATCGCATAGGGCCAGCTCTGGCTGCTCGTTCATCAAGTATGACAAGCTCCGCCTTGCAAAGAAGGTCTAGAAGGAACTGCCATCATTGCCACTAGCTGGATTACAAGGAAAAAGGGGAAACTGACATCATTTTTGCTTAAAACCAACACATCACATGGCTACAAACGTCACAAAGTTTCTATTGGTTTAGAAACCATGCACAAAATAGACTACCATGCAATTGGTAAAACCCCATTTGTGTGAAGGAGAAAACTGAATTCAATTTCAATTGCAGGGAGAAGGCTAGTTTCGACTTGAAAAATGGAAATTATGTGTGGATTCTTCTTTTTATCCACCAATGGTTTTTTCGAGGCTTATTTTAGCAGTATATTGGTGATTGTCATGCAAGGCATATTTTTTACCTGCATCCTTAGTGTTGGTTAGTCCTAGGAAAACGTATCGGTACCACTGTACAAAAAATTTTTTGTACAAGTGTTGAACATTTCCTTAAATAACCTATTGTGTTCTTTAGAAGTTAAATTAGGAATCGCAGACGGAACTTAATATCATTGATTCCAAATTTAACTTATCTGTTCTTAATGGTTTAGATTTGAATCGCAAGCGGAACTTAACACTATTGATTCAAATCTACCTAAGTTATTAATTCCATAAATATTAATTTCCAAAATTGGCTTCCAGGACTGCATGGCGAGACACATGACCTTCTTGGATATGGGAGCAACCACCACCACCTAGGCAAAGCCTTTTAAGGAAAGCAAATATTTATTTCCTTAAATAACTTTAGGTTAACCAAAAAGAACAATCGAATCACAAATTCGAAAAAGAAGAAAACACAAAATCGAAAAATAAATTTGATAAACTAGATCTAATTGCCTCTTGTATTTAGAATTCTTACAATGAAAATAAGTAGTATGACGCGGAAGAAAATTACTAGTCATACTTTCTCTTTGTAAGCTAATGACATCGAGATCTTCTGTCATATTCCTCGCCTCGCCTTGGACATCGTGTGGGCTACGATCCTCCAAGATGAACACCACCCAAAAGAGTCCTTTCTCTTCCTCTAAGATTCGGCCACCACCACCACTAAGGAGAAGAGAGCAAAGGGAAAGGAAGAAGGGAGAGGGCCGGCCACCAAAAGACCTCCAAGCAATAGAATAAGAGTTGTGTCTCATGAAGCCCCCTCACCCCTTCTTTTATATTACTTGCCCAAGGCAAATAAGGAAAAACTTTTTACAAAAATAAAATCATCCAAGAGTTTTTCCTTTTTCCTTTTTATTTTTCCTTTTCTTTCCTCTTGATTGAATCAATCACCAATCAATGGTTGTGATCAATCCTATTTGGTTTAGGATTAAGCTTGGCCGGCCCCTTGCTTGGGCACCAAGCAAGGTGGCCGGCCACCATATTTAGGAAAGGAATAATAAATTTTTTTATAAAATTTTACAAGAGAAAAAACTCTTATAAAATTTTACAAGCTCTCATTCCTAGAGTTAAAAAAGGAAAGTTTTTAAAAATTAAAACCATGTTTTAAAATTTAAAAACTCTCTTATAAAATTTCCTTTTTTAATATGATGATAGAAAATTTTAATTTAAAAACTTATCTCCCTTTTTTTTCTTAAACCATGAGGATGGTTAAAAAAGGAAAGTTTTAAAACTTTTAAAACTCTCTATTAAAACATGTGGCCAAATTCAAATAAGGAAAGTTTTTAAAATTAAAATGTCTCTTTTAAAACTTATAGTTTTCTACAAAGAGAAGATTTTAAAAATTCAAAAACAACCCTCCTTGTTTGAATATTGTGGCCGGCCCCTTCATGCTTGGTCACCAAGCAAAGGGTCGGCCCCTATAGGAGAGGATGTGGCAGGCCCTTGTTTGGTCACCAAGCATTGGACCAGCCCACTTCTTGGACACCAAGAAGAGCCTTACATTTGGATGGACTTGAGGCTATAATGAGACTACAACAGGGACCTTGAGGAGAAATTGGTTTTGGCCTTCTGATGAGCTTGAGTATCCCGTGTTCGCCTCGAACACACAACTCAAGTTCATCGATAATAACTCATTCCACTAGAGAGTTATTACCGCACTATCGCACCAATCTCAAATTACATTATGGGCTCCTTCTTATCATGAGTGTGTTAGTCTCCCTGTGTTTAAGATTACGAATGTCCACTAATTAAGTAAGTTACTGACAACTCTCTTAATTAATATCTAGCTCCAAGAGTAGTACCACTCAACTTTATTGTCATGTCGGACTAGGTCCACCTGCAGGGTTTAACATGACAATCCTTATGAGCTCCTCTTGGGGATATTCTCAACCTAGATAACTAGGACACAGATTCCTTCTATAATCAACAACACGCACTATAAGTAATATCATTTCCCAACTTATCGGGCATATTGATTTATCGAGCTAAACCTCACTCTTTGATAAGTCAAAGAAATAAATATTAAATACATGTGCTTGTTATTATATTAGGATTAAGAGCACACACTTCCATAATAACTAAGGTCTAGTTCTTTTACTAAGTCAGTACAAAAAGAACATACCTAAATGATCCTATTCAATACATTTAAAGTGTATCAGTGTAATTTATTAGTCAAGATAAACTAATACTTAATTACACTACGACTATACTGATAATTTGTTCCTTTCTATCTTAGTTGCGAGCAACTATTTATAATTTATATAGAACCGACAACATGATCTTCTGAGTGTGACACCACACTCCATGTTGTCTACTATATAAATTAATTGAACAATTACATTTAATAAATAAATACAGATATTGACCAATGTGATTCTTTTATTTTAACAAATAAATGTTTACAAAAGCTAGGCTTTTAGTATACACTCCAATACTTAGAATGTCAAAGACTTAGAAATATGGTTTGTATAATCATGATGCTACGCAGGATCGATTTTGGATCAAGATCAGATCGGTCAGGATTGGATCGTAGAAACGTATGATCCTATAAAATTTTTCTAATAATTAGAAGGGGTGAATACAGACATTAAAAAATAAAAAGTATGATGTGAAACAATACCAAATCTAGCAACATTTGTTTGTTAATAGATCAATTCTCTCGCCTAAATGGTAGTAACATTTGTTTCAATTTGATGGTACAAATTACTTGTATTAGGTAAATCTAGCAAAGGTAATGCTCAAAATCATGTAACTATATGTATCATCTGCGTCAGGTTTATATCTTGCAGGAGAAATTGGAAGCGAAGGATTTGGAGCTGAGAAAGTTGAAGGAATGACTTTCTGAGAAAGAAGAAGAAACTGAGTACAAAATACAGACGACAATGTTAGATTTTGAAGGATGTTTTAAGGCAATCGTCTTATGATTTTTTACTATTTATTTGATAAATATAAATTTACTATTTGAGCATGTTTGATTGTCTTAAACTTATTTACTGAATCTCGCAATACAATTCATAACATGAGAGAATTTGTGATTGGATCACAACTTGTGATTATTTCTATATGTGCAATTATGAGCATATTGAAATTTCCCTAATCGTCGAATTGATACATTCGGATATCATCAATTTTGTAAGACTAGCACAAGTTATACTACTTGGTTCGGCTAAGTAATTGTTTTCTCACAAGCTGGAGACATTGGGATGTCAAGAGTTAAATATGGATGCTAGTTATGGTAACTAGTTCATTGTGTTGGAATGTATACTAAAAGCCTAGCTTTTTTAAACATTTATTTTTGAAATAAAAGAATCGCATTGGTCAATATCTACATTTATTTGTTAAATGTAATTGTTCAATTAATTTATATAGTAGATAACATGGTGTGTGGTGTCACACTCAGAAGATCATGTTGTTGGTTCTTTATAAATTATAAACAGTTGCTCGCGACTAAAATGGAAAGGAACAAACCATTAGAATAGTCGTAGCGTAATTAAGTATTAGTTTATCTTGACTAATAAATTACACTGGTACACTCTAAGTATATTGAGTAGGATCATTTTAGGTAAGTTCTTTTTGTACTGACTAAATAAAAGAACTAGACCTTAGTTATTATGGAAGTATGTGCTCTTAATCCTAATATAAAAACAAGCACATATATTTAGTATTTATTTCTTTAACTTATCAAAGGGTGAGATTTATCTCGATAAATCAATAGGCCCGATAAGTTGGGAAATGATATTACTTATAGTGTGTGTTGTTGTTTATAGAAGGAATCTGTGTCCTAGTTATCTAGGTTGAGAATGTCCCCAAGAGGAGCTCATAAGGATTGCCATGTTAAACCCTGCAGGTGGACTTAGTCCGACATGATAATGAAGTTGAGTGGTACTACTCTTGGAGCTAGATATTAATTAAGTGAGTTGTCAGTAAACTTACTTAATTAGTGGGCATTCGTTATCTTAAACACAGGGAGACTAACACACTCATAATAAGAAAGAGTCCATAATGTAATTTGAGATTGGTGCGGTAGTGCGCTAATAACTCTCTAGTGGAATGAGTGATTATCGATGAACTTGAGTTGTGTGTTCGGGGCGAACACGGGATACTCAAGCTCATCGGAAGGCCAAAGCTAATTTCTCCTCAGATCTAGGTCTCTGTCGTAACCTCATTAAAGCCTCAAGTCCATCCAAAGAATGACCCATCTTGGTGTCCAAGAAGGGAGCCGGTCCATTGCTTGGTGATCAAGCAATGGCCGGCCACATCTCCTCTTAAAGGGCCGACCCTTTGCTTGGTGCCCAAGTATGTAGGGGCCGACCACAATAATTCAAATAAGGAGGGGTGTTTTGAATTTTTAAAATCTTCTCTTTGTAGAAAACTACAAGTTTTAAAAGAGAGATTTTAAATTTAAAAACTTTCCTTATTTGAATTAGACCACATGTTTTAAAAGAAAGTTTAAAAGATTTTAAAACTTTCCTTTTTTAACCATCCTCATGGTTTAAGGAAAAAAGGAAGAGAAGTTTTAAAATTTAAATTTTCTATCACCATGTTAAAAAAGGAAATTCTATAAGAGAAGTTTTAAATTTTAAAACATGGTTTTAATTTTTAAAACTTTCCTTTTTTAACTCCTACTTTAGGAAATTAGAAGAGAGCTTGTAAAATTTTATAAGGGATTATAAAATTTTATAAAAAATATTTTTTCTTTCTTGATGAGGTGGCCGGCCACCTTGCTTGGTGCCCAAGCAAGGGGCCGGCCAAAATAAATAATTATAAATCATCATCCAATTGATATTTGGTGATTGATTCAATCAAGAGGAAAGAAAAGGAAAAATTAAAAGGGAAAAGGAAAACCATGAGGAAGATTTTAACTTTTGTAAAAAATATTTCCTTATTTGCCTTGGGCAACTAATATAAAAGAAGGGGTGAGGAGGCCTCATGTGAGATCAATTCTTATTCTCTTGGTGGAGTCTCTCTTGGTGGCCGGCCCTCTCTCTCCCCTCTTCTTTTCCCTTTGCTCTCTTCTCCTTGGTGGTGGTGGTGGCCGGATTTTAGAGGAAGAGGAAGAAAGCTTTTGGGTGGTGTTCATCTTGGAGGATCATCGCCCACACAACATCCAAGGTGAGGCGAGGAATACGACAGAAGATCTCGAGGTCATTAGCATACAAAGAGAAGGTATAATTAGTAATTGTTTTCCGCATCATGTTAGTTATTTCTCTTTGTAAGAATTCCAAACACAAGAGGCATTAGATCTAGTTTTTCGAATTTATTTTTTGAGTTTGTGTTTTCTTTGTTTTTGAATTTGTGATTCGATTGTTCTTTTTGGTTTAACCTAGAGTTATTTAAGGAAATTAAATATTAGCTTTCCTTAAAAGGATTTGTCTAGGCGGTGGTGGTTGCTCCCATATCCAAGAATGTCATGTGCCTCGCCATGCAGTCCTGGAAGTCAATTTTTGAAATTAATAGTTAATGGAATTAATAACATAAGTGGATTTGGATCAATAGTGTTAAGTTCCGCTTGCGATCCAAATCTAAACCATTAAGAACAGATAAGTTAAATTTGGAATCAATGATGTTAAGTTCCGTCTGTGATTCCTAATTTAACTTCTAAAGAACACAATAGGTTATTTAAGGAAAGGTTCGACACTTGTACAAAATTTTTGTACAGTGGAACCGGTACGATTTTCCTAGGACTAACCAACACATTGGAGTGACTAACTTCATATGGTTCTCTACATATATATAGATATGTCTATGAAAGTTCTTACTGTAGTACGAGTGCAAGTTTCCTTCAACTTGAGGTATACAAGTCATCTTGATAATGCAGACTTATACTTTGACATCTTAAACAAGCATCTCATCGAGGTGTTGACCCAGGATGATTGGGTATAAGTTGAAGTGCCCAAAGGTGTTTGGATAGCCCACAGAGGATTCACTACTCCTTGCGAGAAGACGTATACCCTATGGTTACTCGTTAGGATTATTACTCAAAGTCTTTGGCCAAAGCATCACATGTTAAGATTATGTGACTCTTGTACACGTGTACGAGTAATTTGAATTCACAGAACGAGAAAGTATTACTTGGGCTAAGAGTAATGTAGTCAATCTAGTGGGGACAAACATATAGATCATGTTCTGAACTAAGTAGGTATAAGACGAGTGAAAGGAACGAAACACAACTCACTGTAGCTGCTGAAGGGTTTATAATTAGTTCTAATATTGATCCTGTCCGAGAGTCGAGATGGTGGATGCTGGGGATGTGGTGCTCCTGTTGACCGTGCGTAGACTTCGAGTGACGTGGACCTGCAACTACAAAATGTCAGTGTTGAGCTAGGGAGGGGTTTCCCGGTGTTGGCCCTCCGACGCTCAAGTCAGGTCACCAGCGGTAGGAAAACATAGCAAAAGAGCGGAGTAATAGAGGCAGCGTAACAGTAGTTACAGTAGAACTTACTTACCTCCGATGAAGCTTAGACCTCTTATATAGGGCTCCGGAGGCGCACGTGCATGCTTCTCAATGCATGCATGCTTCTCAAAACTTTCCCTGAAAAGACATGCCAGGAAAGTATCCCTGACACCATTCCTCAATGATCCAAGCATATCTCTAACAGGACAATGGAAGCTTCCGTCGTACAATCCTCTGCCTAACCATGCCGCCAACCATGTCGTCTGTCGGTGGCACGAGTCCCCAAAAGGATATCAGCAGATTCTCCCTTTGTCCGCTACTGGGTCGAGCGGGAGAGTCGCTCGTCCCTCCTTTGTCCATTACTGGGCCGAGCGGGAGAGCCGCTCGACCCTCCTTTGTCCGTGCTGGTGTCGTTCTGTCCTTGGGCCGAGCAGGATGGCCGCTCGGTTGTGCTTTCACTCAGCTTGTCTCGGACCTGATGTGAGTCTGAGCGAGTCATCCTCTCGGCGCATGCTTCGCCGATACTTCTTTGGTTCTTTGAGCGTCGGAAGCTCGGTGGGTGGTCGAGCTATGATAGCGTCGGATCAGCTATTCCTTCGTCCAACCGGCCGAGTGGGTTTCCCGGTCAGACAATGATATGATGGCGTTGACCGCCTTGACTTTGACCTCCAGCCTGGCCATAACCCTCTACGGGGCGGGCCTCGCCTCACCACCAGATCACGTGTCTTTCCCTCAAGTCTAGTCAAAGGAGGCTGTAAATCCAACTGAATGGACAATTGAGTCTAGAGATCAGCTAGCCGATCGGCCGTAATATTGGTTAGACTCCGATCGTCCTGTCTACGAGTGTCGGTCGGCTAGAGGGATGATCCTTGGGGCCGATCGGTGCTTCACGTGTTTGCACTTGGAATTTCTCCTGCGGTTTCCTTAGACGAGAGAGGTCAACGTTGACGTCACCCAAATCTCCTCAAAATTCATGTAAATCACTCCCATTAAAGCCAAGCACGCGCCCACGCCTGATAACGACCCCCATTAAATGTCGCCCTATGGGAGTGTGCCATGTGTCGCCATCGCAGTCGCCACATATCCAAGGTGACAACCGCTGATGTGACGTTTGGCAGTTTGAATTCGACAACTGGATTTGTGCTCCGATTCCCGTGACCTAGATCTGATGGCTCCAGTCGTCTGAGCCCAACCTTTATAAAGCCGCAGCGCTACCTCCGTTCTCACTTTGCATCTTCTTCTCCGATAGCTACCAGCGGTTTCCTCTGCAACCAACGCTCCGGGGATCGTTTGCTCTCCTCTGCGGTGACCTTTTCCTTCTCATAAGCTTTTCTGAACCTTTCTGTCTTCCCTTTCTTGCATTTTTTCGGTGTTCGCTTTATTTTCTGCCCTCCTTTCTCCCCATTGAACCTGTTTTCTTGTTTTCCGGCAATGGCAAGCTCTTCCCGGCCGTCCAACCCCGCTCCTGGGCTCTGGTACCATACCATGGAGACCCAATTTTTGAACTTCCTCCTGACCATGTAATTATTCTGGCCTCTCCTTCTGATCAGCCAAACGATCCGTCGATCGGCACTATCTACCTATTCAGAGATCAATTTGTGGCTTATCTCCACTTCCCAATCCATTCTTTCATAATCGAAGTCTGCAATTACTTTCGTGTCCCCCTTCCATAGCTCGTCGCTAAATCTTTTTGCTTGCTGTGCACTGTTGTCGTGCTATTCCGGATGCACGGCATCCCGCTGACCCCTTAAGTCTTCCATTACTTCTACTATACCAAGCAATCTGAGCTGGGAGCCTATTTTTTTTCAGTTCCGAGTCGGCTTAGTGTTGTTCCGAGCCGGCTTAGTGTTCTTCGACAAAATGCCAACTTCGAATAAACATTGGAAGGATTATTTTTTCTTTATACGACTCCTCGAACGACCGAGCTTCCGCACCCAATGGCAGGTCGGGCTTCCCCCTCAACCCGACTTGAAGAAGTACAAGAGCCAACCAGCTTACCTCCATGCTGCATCCATGCTCACCGGACAGAAGTATGATATACACAAATTGATGCTGGAGGGTGTCATGTATATCTTTGGGCTGAGTCTGATCCGAACGAGGCTCCTAAACGGCTTAGGTATGGAATTTCTCGCCCTTTTCCCTAGAATCTAATTGATTTCTTTTTTTTTTCTTTTGCAGCTGAAATCATGTTGAGAGCCCGTGCAGCTTGTCTGACAAAGCTGAAGGACACCAAGATCGAGGCGGCCACAGCAAAGGAAATGGCGAGCCTCGGCCTGACGTCGATCGGCTCCCACGAAGGCACGCTCGTCGAGAGCAAGGGGACGCCCACCACTGGCACGGGTACTGCTAGCCAGACGCCTAGTGGAGTGGCTGGTGAGTAGCTCCCTCTTGAAACCACAACCTACCACTCGGACTGAAAGATTCGAGTCTTCTAGGGATGGTGAACGGCTAGCTTCGTGCAAAAGGCATCGGACGACCCCACCCTCCCGCTCTGCTACCTCTGTTGTGCGAGTGCCTGCAGTCGCCCCCAAAACAGTGGAGGCTACTTCTTCTGATCGGACTCCCTCCTTGGCCGAGCTACCACCAGAGTTGATCCCCGCTCAACCGATCGCGTGTCTGCCCCCAACTCAGTGGAGGATCCTGCAGTCCGACATTTTTCCTTCTTCGACCGCCCAAGCGTCCAGACCAACGACTTCTTCTCAATCAATGTCGAGCGACCGCCGATCCGTGACGGCGATCCTACATCTTCCGACGGAGGATTACCTCGCTCAGAGCGACCAACCGTAGACTACCAAGCATAAGGTACTCATCCGTGGGTTGCTCATCGGCGTCTAGGAGGAGGCTAGGGTGCGCGCGGCGACCATGCCCCCTGGGGTGCTCGCCAACAGCCATCTATAAATGTCCACCGGGGTATGTATTACACAAATTCACTGGTTACCTCCGATCGGCATTGACATTTTTTCGTTTGCCTGCAGTACTGGGTGGAGAGCGTGGTCATGTGCCAACGCCTTGCCTTTGTGGAGGACGTGCTGAAAAAGCTCAAGATCTCTGGTGGAGCATCCCTCTCCCAAGGGCCCTCGATCGCCGAGCTGCAAGCCGACTTGGCGAAGACTAATAAACTTCTGGAGGCTGAGCGGAAGAAATTCGCTGATCAGGCAATCATGTTGGGCCGGCTCGAGGCACGGGTGACCACTTATGATAAGAAGATCGAGCTGGCTACAACAAGGAAGAACCGAGTCATAGTCGAGCTGGAGTTGAAGAACCAGGAGGCTCGGAGTCTGGCCCAGAAGCTCAAGGAGGCGGAGGACTTTCTGGTTGCTGAGCGGGACGACCGCTCGACTAAAGTGGCTTCTCTTCGGGGGAAGCTGAAGACCCTTGAAGACTCTCTTGAGGCCTACTATGCTGCTTTCAAGAGCTATCAGGAGGCCGAGCCGAGCATATTTACGGTGATGAAACATGAGTACCTCCGCTCGGTCGCATTTACTGACAAAATCATCCATCAGGTCGTCCGGGTTTTTGAGCTGGCTATTGATGGGGCGCTCGACCAACTTAAGGCGAAAGGTCATCTTCCCGACGCCCTAACGGATGGTGTTATCAATCGCAACCATCTGAATGATTTAATGTCCGACGATGTTTTTGACTATCTGGAGTGAGGAGGGATCTTGAAAAAAATTTCTTGCTAAGTCTGCATGTATGCCCACCGATCGGCGGTGCCCCCCTTTTGCTAAATGAATATTTGCCGATCGGCATGATTCTCCTTTTGCAATTTTTTCTTTTTCCTTTGTAATTTTTTCTTTCTTGTATGATTACTCGACCTCCCGATCGGCGATAACCGTTAGCCCGTTCTTGTCTATTTCGCCTGTGGCGTGTTTAGCCACATAGTCCCGAATGGACAACTTCTATGAGGGCTTGGGCTCTAAGAATTATACCTCTTGGGTTTAACGTTGCCGCTCGATGATTTGATGAAAACTGAGGTTTAACGTCGCCACTCGACGATTTGATGAAGACTAGGGTTTAAGGTCACCGCTTGACCGTTGATGGAGACTCGCATTTAACATCGCCGCTCGACGGTTTGGTGAAGACGTTGGTTTAAGGTCGCCGCTTGACCGCTGATGGAGACTGGGATTAACGTCGTCGCTCGACGATTTGGTGAAGATGTGGGTTTAAGGTCATCGCTCGATCGTCGGTAGAGACTAGGGTTTAAGGTCGCCGCTCGACTATTGATGGAGACTAGGGTTTAACGTCGTCGCTCGACGATTTGGTGAAGACTCGCGTTTAACATCACCGCTCGACGATTTGGTGCAGACTCGCGTTTAACGTCGCCGCTCGACGATTTAGTGAAGACTCACGTTTAATGTCGCCACTTGACGATTTGGTGTGCTTTTCAGCACAAAGTTGGGAAATTCTTCCCTGCATTTAAGGAACATAGGGATACAAAGATAATAAACTATTACATCGTGCACCTCTCACCCTGCTCGGTAGGGTTGAAGGTGGTTCGCGCTCCACGGCCGCTCCAATCGCCGCCCATCTTCATCCTCCAAGTAGTAGGCATTTAAGCGGAGCTTCTCAACAACCTTGAAGGGTCCGACCCACGGGGCTTTTAGCTTGGAGACGTCACCGACCGACCGAACTTTCTTCCAGACAAGATCGCCGACCTGGAACGACCTCGGGATCACCCTCCGGTTGTAGCTCTATCTCATCCTCTGTCGATACGCCATCAGCCGAACGACAGCTTTGGCGCGTGCTTCGTCCACCAAGTCCAGCTCCAAAAGCCTTCACTCGGCGTTGTCCTCACTACAATGTTGTATTCGATCGGATTCTACTCCGACCTCGACGAGGATGACCGCTTCGCCGCCATACACTAGGTGGAAAGGCGTTGCTCCCGTCCTCTCCTTGGGAGTCATGCAGATCGCCCATAGCACGCTGGGAAGTTCATCGACCCAGCTTCCTCCGACATGGTCGAGCCGAGCGCGTAGGATTCGTAAAATCTCCCGATTGGTTACTTCGACCTGCTCGTTGCTCTGAGGGTACGCCATAGAGGTGAAGGCCTATTGGATGTCATACCCTTCGCACCACTCCCTAAGTTTCTGTCCGGCAAACTGTCTTCCGTTATCTGAGATGAGCCGATGTGGGATGCCGAGCCGACAAACGATGTGCTGCTAGATGAACTTTGTGTCCATATGCTCCGTAATCCTGGCTAACGGCTCCGCTTCTACCCACTTGGAAAAGTAATCCACCCCTACAAGTAGGAACTTCCGCTGACCCGTTGCCATGGGGAATGGTCCAACAATGTCCATACCCCACTGGTCGAACGGACAGGAGACTTGGACGCCTTCATCTCCTCGGTCGGTCAGTGCGAGAGAATATGGTATTTCTGGCAGGACAGGCAGGTAATCACCATCGGGGTGGTGTCCTCCTGCAGGGTTGGCCAGAAATATCCGGCCAACAGAATCTTCCTTGCCAATGATCGGTCGCTCGGATGTCCTCCGCAGGTTCCTTGATGCATCTCCTGCAGTATGTAGTCGGCGTCCTCCGATCCAACGCATTTAAGTAGAGCCCTGAGAAGGCCTTCTTGTAGAGTTGATCCCCGATCGGTGTGAATCGACCAACCCTTTTCCTCAACAAGCGGGCCTCCTCCCGATCGAACGGTGTAGCTCTCGATCGCAGGAACTCCGTCAACGTCGTCCTCCGGTCGTTCCGGAAGGTAAGTCCTTCTATTCGATCAATGTGAGCTACTAGAGATACCTGCTCGATCGGCTGTGAAATGACGATTGACGATAATGAGCTGGCCAGTTTGGCCAACTCATCTGCAGCCTGGTTCTCCGAACGGGGGATTTTTTGTATGATGACCTCCCAGAAATTGGCCTTCAGCTTCTCGAAGGCTTCAGCGTAGAGCTTGAGATGAGCGTTACTTATCTCGAATGCCCTGGTTAGCTGTTGGGCGGCCAATTGTGAGTCCGAATGGATAAGGACTTTGATGGCTCCAACGTGTCGGGCGACTTACAGGCTGGCTATCAACACTTCATACTCGACTTCATTATTGGTCGCCCTATAGTCTAGCCGAACGGATAGTTGCATCTGCTCCTCTTGAGGGGAGATGAGCAGTAATCCACTCCCACTCCCCTGCTGAGTGGATGAATGTTAACCTCCGCAAGTGTACGGATATGTCGTAAGTAATAATAAAAGATATCGAATGCACAGGGACTGGAATAAGCACTAAAGATGTCTCAAAGCGAGTTAGCTAAACAACCAATCAATTGATTTACAAAATCTAAGTGTAACTATGAAAGGTAAACAAAGAAATAAAATAATAGGAAACAAGAATAAGGGCAATGATAAAGGTATGTTCTAGGAGTTTTGGTTTCTTTGTAATGTTATTCAATGTAATGATCTACCAAATCTTATTTCTCAATTGACCACCATTTGTAGAAGGTTGTCGGTTCTCTCTTGCAATAGACAACCGGCATAGGACTAGAATATATCTAATGTGATCAATTAGGAATGAACCCTATGTTGTCCTTACACGGGATTGTCTGTCACGTGCATCCCTCGGAAAATCAACATAGAAATCCACTACTTCTCAACCTCATCAAGATATAAGGATTAATGCATACAATCTATCCTACCCTTTTGAAATACCTAATTTCCCCTTCAAGATTACCCCTCAAACGTCCCTACACGGGCATGTTCCTGTCATGAAGATCCCTCGAAAAATTGAATGAGGAATTACCTCTACAAGATCCACAATATATTCAAACATTCAATCAAGCATGGTAATTAAGCCCTAATCACAACAATCCACACAAAAAAGAATAGATACAAACAGGGTAAAATCATAGAAATAGGAATGTTGGCAAATCCACAAGAGTTTACATCAAATCTCCATTACAAATACTCCCTCCATCCTAGAACATTAGATCTAATCCATGGAACAAGGAAAGAATCCCAAAGAATAAGAAAAGACAAACATCTTGATCCCCAAATCCAAGAAAGAAGGGGAAGAAAAGCTTATCTACGATGAAGAGCCGTCTTCGGATCAAATCTTCGCTCCCCGGAGTCGAAACGTTGAAGATCCGTCCTTAGAATTGCTGGAATTCCCTCCAAGAAGGTGGAGGAACACCCAAATCTTGAATTTCCCTCAAAAGGGAGAAGATCCCCTTTGAAATGAAGAAGAAACCTTTATATAGAGGGGAGAAATCGTGCGCCACACAACCCCAGGACCTGGCCGTGTGTGGGACACGACCTGGCCCACTCCCCTCTCTGTCTGTCTTACACGGCTGTGTGTGGTACACGGTCGTGGCTTGCTTTTGCCAATGCTCCCCTTGCACGGCCGTGTAGATCTACACGGCCTGCACTGCCTCTGCCTCTGGAAACCTGGCACGGTCGTGTGGTGTACACAGCCAGGGCCCTCTTGCTCACTGGAAATCTCACATGGTCGTGTGGTGTACATGGCCAGGGCCCTCTTGCTCACTGGAAATCTCACATGGGCGTGTGGTGTACACAGCCAGGGCCTTCCTGGTCTCTGGAAATCTCACATGGTCATGTGGTGTACATGACCAGGGCTCCATCTAGCTTCAAATCTTTACACGGTCGTGTGAGGTTCACACGGTCGTGGCAACTTCCATCTCTGCTGCATCCACACGGCTAAGGAACTCCACACGGCCTGGGCAGCCCCCCATAGCAGGGTCGTGTGAGGTACAAGAATGGTGCCTTCCTCCTTTACTTCGCTTGCGGATTTAGCCTAAAGCACGAAACCTTCATCAATTTCGACTCCTGTGTACAGAAAATGCACAAAAGCAGATCTCCGAACAAAAAGAGTAAATATGCTAAAAGGAAAGCTGGAAGTATAAAAATACGTAGACAAAGCATGTGCAAAGTATGTGAGTGTGCATCAAAACATGCTAAACAAGTGTATACAATCTACGCACATCAATGAACCATCTATATATATCTTCCAAATGGCCTTAGGTTCAGGATTTTGTACCTCCGTAACGAAATCAGCCAAGGACTGCGCTTTGATGGCCGTTCGGGGGCTGGTATTGAATGTCAAACTCGCTAAGCTCCATCGTCCATTTGATTAGACGTCTAGATGCTTCTAGATTTAGCACTACTCTCCCCAAGGGACTGTTGGTCATCACGATGATGAATTGGCTCAGGAAGTACGGCAAAGCCTCCGAGCAGCTAGTACCATACCATAAGCCAGCTTCTCGAGACCGGTATAGTGATATTCAGCATCTTTCAATATGTGGCTTAGGAAATACACTGGCTGCTATTGGATGCTACTCGGAATACCGTTCTAGTTCCCCTGTATAAAAATTTGTACAAGCACAGAACTTTCCTAACAACCCATGTATTTTTTAGAAGTTAAACTTGGATTGCAAACAAAACTTAACATTATTAATCCAAGTTCAACTTATCTATTCTTAGAAGTTAGACTTGGATTGCAAACGAAACTTAACATTATTAATCCAAGTTCAACTTATCTGTTCTTAGAAGTTAGACTTGGATTGCAAACGAAACTTAACATTATTAATCCAAGTTTAACCCATGTTACAAAGTTAATTAAATATTTATTTCAAGGATTGACTTCTAGGTTAAACATGGCGAGGCACTAGGCCTTCTTGGTTATGAGATCATACATCACTTCCTAGACAAAGCCTTTCAAAGAAATTTAATATTTAATCTCCTTATAGTAACCCTAGGTTTAACCACTAATTACAATCAAATCACAAGATCGAAACACAAAAATGAAACACTAAGTCGAAACACAAAATCGATTGCCTCTTATGTTGGTATTTCAGGATCCATACAAAGAAAACTAATTAATACGAAGTGGAAACAATTCATTTGTTATACCTTCCTTGTATGCTAAAGACCTCTTGATCCTCTATTGTATTCCTCTCCTTCTCTTGGACGTTGTGTGGGCGATAATCTACCAAGATGAAATCCACCCGAACCACTTCTTCTTTGCCTACAAGCTTCAGCCACCAAGAGATGCCAAAATAGGAAATTTTCCTTCTCTTCTTCTTCCCCTCCAAACAACCGGCCACCAAGTGCTCCTTCTTTTCTTTCAAGTTTCGGCCACCAAGAAGAGATGGGTGCTGACCTTAGAAAGAAGGAAAGGGAGAGAAGAAACAAGGTGCCGCCGACCTTAAAGGAAGAAAACAAAAGGAAGAGGTATGGGCCGACCACAAGGAAGAGAGAAGGAGGCAAAGCTTAGGTTAATCTCAATGAGGCACCCTCTCCCTCTCTTTTATAATCCTTGGTGAATGCAAAAAAGGAAAGTTTAAAATAAAACTTCCTTTTAATTCCAATGGTCGGCCATAACAAGGGCATCAAAGAAGGAAATTTTAATAACAATTAAAATATCTCTCTTTTAAATTTCCTATTGTGATGGCTACAAAAGGAAAGTTTTAAAAATTAATCTCTCTTTTAAACATTGTAGATTATTACAAAAAAAGAAAAGATTAAAATTAAAACTTCTCTTTTAAATCATGGTTACTAAAAAGAAAAGTTTTAACAAAATTAAAATCTCTCTACAAGGAAAGATTTAAAAACCTTAAAACTCCCTTTAAAAACCATGACTACAAAAAGGAAAATTTTAAAAATTAAAATATCTCTTTTAAATCTCTTGATGGATGTCTATAAAAGGAAAGATTAAAATCTCTCTTTTAAATCCATTAGAGGATGTCTATAAAAGGAAAGATTTTAACAAAAATAAAAACTCCTTTTATTTCCTTTTGTGACCGATCTAAAAAAGGAAAGTTTTATAATTAAAATCTCTCTTTTAAATTCTTTTTGTGGATGGCTATAAAGGAAAGATTTTAAACAAAATAAAACTTCCTTTTATTCTTTATTTGGCCGACCCCATCTTGGATACTAAGATGTGCTTGGGGCCGGCCACATCTTGGGCTCCAAATAATGCTTAGTCGGCCCCTTGCAAGAAAGGCTTGGCAAACCCATTACTTGGGTAAGAAGTGTGCTTGGGTGGATACAAGACTTTATATCAGAGGCTATAACAGAGACCGAGAGGAGAAATTAGTTTTGGCCTCCTGATGAGCTTGAGCTTCCTGTGTTCGCCCCGAACACCCAACTCAAGTTCATCAATAATAACTCATACCACTAAACAGTTATTATTAAACTACTGCACCAATCTCATATTACATTATGGGCTCCTTCTTATCATAAGTGCATTAATCTCCCTGTGTTTAAGATATTGAATGTCCATTAATTAAATGAGTTATTGACAACTCACTTAATTAATATCCAGCTCCAAGAGTAGTACCGCTCAACTTCATTATCATGCCGGACTAAGTCCACCTGCAGGGTTTATATGATAATCCTTATGAGTTCCTCAAGGGGGCATCATCAACCTAGATTACTAGGACACGGTTTCCTTCTATAATCAACAACACACCATATAAATAATATTATTTCCCAACTTATTGGGCCTATTGATTTAACGAAATAAATCTCACTCATTGATAAATTAAAGAAATAAATACTAAGTATATGTGTTTGTTATTATATCGGGATTAAGAGTACGCACATCCATAATAACAGAGGTTCTGTTCTTTTATGTAGTCAGTATAAAAAGAAACAACCTCAAATGGTTCTGCTCAATTCACTCATAGTGTACTAGTGTAATTTTACAGTCAAGATAAACTAATACCAAATTACACTACGACCGTTCCAATGGTTTGCCCCTATCCATCTTGGTTGTGAGCTACTATTTATAATTTATAAGGAACTGATAGCATGATCTTGCACTAGGGGGGCCGCTAAGGTAGCGGATCTACCTTTTATAATATAAATTAAAATAAATGTAGACATTTGACCAATGTGATTCTTATTTCAAAATAAATGTTCATACAAAAAACTAGGCTTTTAGTATACATCCTAACAATCTCCCACTTATACTAAAAGACTATGCTGCTATAAATGCTACCATACATTTGATTCCTATCCTCTCAACATGCCCATCAAAAGCTCTTGTCGGAAGGGCTTTAGTGAAAGGATCTGCCATGTTATCTTCTGATGCAATCTTGGCGACAACAACCTCTCCTCATTTTATGATGTTTCGTATTAGGTGGTACTTGCGCTCAATGTGTTTACTTGCCTTATGGGCTCGTGGTTCCTTTGAGTTTGCTACTGCACCACTATTATCACAATAAATTGTGATAATTTTGGGCAAACCAGGAATCACATCTAAGTCCATCAAGAAGTTCCTGAGTCATACAGCTTCTTTGGCTGTCTCAGAGGCTGCCACATACTCAGTTCTATGGTGGAGTCCGAAACGTATTTCTGCTTAACACTCCTCCATGCTATGGCTACACCTCCCAAAGTAAACACATACCCCGAGGTCGACTTACCATTGTTCCTATCTGATTGGAAGTCAGAATCCGTGTAACCTACAGGGAGCAAATCATCTGCCTGGTAAACTAGCAGATAATCTCTAGTTCTTCTCAGGTACTTCAATATATGTTTTACCATAGTCCAATGTCCTTGTCCTGGATTACTTTGATATCTTCTAATCATGCCCATGATAAAATAGATATCCGGTCTCCTACATAGCATCACATACATTAGACTTCCTACAGCCGAAGCATAAGGAACTGCCTTCATCTCCTCTATCTCCTTTGATATCTTAGGAGACATCTCTTTAGATAAAGGTACTCCGTGCCGAAAAGGCAAGAATCCTTTCTTGGAGTTTTGCATGCTAAAACGAGCTAGGATAGTATCGATGTATGAAGCTTGGGATAAGCACAACATCCTTTTCTTGTGATCTCTTATCACTTTGATCCCAAGAATATGTCCACATTTTCCCAAGTCCTTCATATCGAACTGCTTGGACAACCATACCCTTACGTTTGACAACACTTTAACATTATTGCCAATTAGCAAAATGTCATCTACGTATAGTACAAGAAATACTACCATATTTCCGTCACTCTTCTTGTATACACAAAACTCATTCGGACACTGAATAAATCTATAAGACTGGATTACTTCATTAAACCGGATGTTCCAAGATCTCGAAGCTTACATTAAGCTTACAAACTAGATGCTCTTTACCCTTTGCAATGAACCCCTCTGGTTGTTTTATATGGATGTTTTCTTCAAGAGTTTCATTAAGGAAAGATGTCTTGACATCCATTTTCCAAATCTCATAATCCATATAAGCAGCAATAGATAAAAGAATCAGATAGACTTAAGCATGGCTACCGGCGAAAAGGTTTCCTCATAATCGATTCCCTCTATCTGAGTATACCCTTTTGCAACAAGCCTTACTTTGAAGGTTTCCACCTTCTCGTCTGTCCCTCTTTTTCTTTTGTAGACTCATTTACATCCAATGACTTTTACACCATTTGGTGGTTCTACTAGCTCCCAGACTTGATTAGAATACATAGACTCTATTTCAGAATTCATTGCACTTTGTCAAGATGTTGCATCTTTATCTTGGAGTGCTTCATCATATATCCAGGGATCATATTCATGTTCACCAGGGATCAAGTCCGATGACTCTCCCAAAAACATGAATATTTCAGGTTGCCTAACATCCCTCCCACTACGATGAGGCACTGCCTGTAATTGTGCATCATTTGTGACACGTGTTGTAGTTTCTTGTGGTATCTCATCTTGCACCGTTGGTACTAAATTAGACGTATCTTCTCTTATTTCCTCGAGAACAATTTTACTCATGGTCTTGTGGTTCATTACATAGTCCTCTTCTAAAAATCAGGAATTGGTGCTAACAATGACCTTCTGATCTTTAGGACTATAAAACAAACCACCTTTCGTTCTCTTAGGATATCCTATAAGCAGACGAACTTTTGTACATGATTCCAACTTATCAGCGTCTCCCTTCAGCACATGTGCTAGACTACCCCAAATCCGAATATGTTTTAGACTAGGCTTACGCCCATTCCACAATTCTATGGGAGTAGAGGGTACTGACTTAGAAAGTACCAAGTTCAGAATGTACACTGCCATTTTCAGAGCATATCCCTAAAACGAATTTGGTAATTCTGAATAACTTATCATCGATCTAGCCATCTCCATAAGAGCCCTATTTCTTCATTCTGTCACACTATTCTGTTGGGGTGTACCAGGTGCAGACAGTTGGGATTGAATCTCGGCCTCTGATAAGTAACTCCTAAACTCTCCTAAGAGGTACTCGCCACCATGATCAGACCGTAGTGTCTTGATACTTTTACCATGAAGTTTCTCCACATCAACCTTATACTCAAAGCACTCAGACTTGTGGCGCATCAAATAAATGTACCCATATCTCGAATAATTATCTATAAAAGAGACAAAATATTCGAAATCACCTCTTGCCTGGATAGCTATAGGACAACATAAATCAGAATGAACCAATTCCAACACATCTTTGGCTCTATGTCCCTTGGCCTTAAAAGGTCTCTTGGTCATTTTTCCTTCCAAGCAAGATTCGCAGGTTGGAAAGTTTTCCACTACCAATGAACCCAAAGGTCCATCGGCTATTAGCCGTTGAATCCTACTCAAGTTAATATGACCAAGCCTTAGATGCCAAAGATATGTTTGGTTCATTTCCAAAGGTTCCTTTCTCTTATTAGAATTAGAAGATGTGTTATTAATTTTCATTTATTGCATTGTGGGAGTTATTAGTTTTAGAGTAGACAAATTGTCAACCAACGTACCCGAATAGATAACTACCCTATTTTTCTTGACAACTACTTTGTTATCAAAAGAAACGGAATATCCATCCAAAAAGGTTTAGAAACTGAAATCAAGTTCTTTCTAAAACTTGGTACGTAAAGATAATTTCTCAAAATCAATGTTTTATTCCTATCAAAAGATAAATAAACATCTCCCACTGCAACAGCCGCCACTTTTGTAGCATTGCCCATGTAGACGGTAATCTTCCCTTCATATAGTCGTTGGGTTTCCTGGAACCCCTGTAATAAATTACAGACATGATCAGTGGCTCCCGTATCTACACACCATGTACTGGTAGATAACACGATAACATCGCTAAACATGTTTCAACAACTAATGAATAGGATATTCCCTTATTGTTCTCCTTTCTACGAGGATAGTTCACTTTCATCAAATGAACCATCATCTTGAGGACACAATCCCTCACAGGTGTCCCCTCAATCATGGTGGTCATTAATAAGTTTCTCATGGCCTCCTGTCTGACAACCTGATTCTGGTATCCGAAGAGTTCTTTGAGATTACTCATCATGTCATAGGCAGTAGGTATGACCTGATGCTGATGTTGCAACACATTTGACATAGAAATCAAAATGTAACACCACACCATCTCATCTGCCTTGACCCATTTTCTATGACACTCAATCTCCTCTTCACTAGAATCACTATTAGGCACGTTAGGGCAGACCTCAAAAAGTACAAACTTATAGCCTTCAACAGTTAGGTCAATGTCCAGGTTCCATTTCCAATCAATGTAATTGAGACCAGTAAGTTTCTTCTCTTTCAGAATAATAGCAAGAGGATTGAAAGCCTATTTGAAATCCTAAGAATCACAAAAATAAGTTTTGGTCAAAACTTAAGAATTTAAAATAATATTGATTCCTCAAACAATATCATTTAAATTCACCAACACCTCAAAATACCGTGAATTTTGTATGACATGATAGTGTGGACGTATACAAATTCGAACATTTGTAAGAGAAGGTTTTACCCATTATTTATTGTCTTGTCAACCTAACTTTATGACAAATAAAATTAATAGTTGGTTTTCTTCGATCACACAAATAATAGTAGTGACTCCGATGGGGATGATAATATTAAATGCACCTAAGTGTATACCATTACTTGATACTTAGTCCATTAATTAGGATTGCGCCCCTTCAGATGGAGAAGATCACACAAACCTAAGTAATTTCTTATAATCATTCATAAAGGAAGTTTGATCTAGTGACTCACAAACAAACTCATCCGATTTGGAGGAAGACACTTAAAGCCAACGCCCAAGTTTGTTTGCATCACTTACAAACCAGTAATGGAGACCATGGAATTTAATTAATTCCTCTCCCACTTAGTTATTTAAAATGAGAAATTTTAACATGCACACAAACACACATGCATACAAGCACACAAACACAACATAAAAGGCAATAAATATGAACAATAATTTTCCAACTATTATGACCTTATCCATACCTGTCCTTTGTGTGCCGCCAACCCTAGCCGCTGCCAACGGGTCATATCGTCACGTCTATCATGCTTCCTTTTCCGCTGCGCCTATGGTCCTCAAATAGCACCACGCCTCGCAAGGATACGATCCGTGACAAAAAAAAATTACATTTATCAATCCTATATTCCACGAAGGAATGTACATGTAATCTAAATCGAACAAAATACAAAATCCTAAAACTAATACATCTCCTGTTGTATTTAATAATTATAATCATGCACACACATAAAATGCCCTCGACATGTCTAAGGGTCCAATCACACACAAAACACAATAGGGCCATAATAGTTGGATCTAGGATGCCTGCAACCACAGAGTTAATCTATTGCACATCCTACTATTATCCTGCCTAAATGTATGTATGAAAAGTGCATAATTTAACTGAAAACCAAACACACAGAGGTAGAATCCTAGCTCTGATACTAATTATTGGTGCTACTCAGAATACTATTCTGGTTCTCCTGTATAAAAATTTGTACAAGCACAGAACTTTCCTAACAACCCATGTGTTCTTTAGAAGTTAAACTTGGATTGCAAACGAAACTTAACATTATTAATCCAAGTTCAATTTATCTATTCTTAGAAGTTAGACTTGGATTGCAAATGAAACTTAACATTATTAATCCAATTTCAACCCATGTTACAAAGTTGATTAAATATTTATTTCAAGGATTGGCTTCCAAGTTAAACATGGCGAGGCACTAGGCCGTCTTGGTTATGGGATCATCCACCACTTCCTAGACAAAGTCTTTCAAAGAAATTCAATATTTAATCTCCTTATAGTAACCTTAGGTTTAACCACTAAGAATAATCGAATCACAAGATCGAAACACAAAAACGAAACACTAAGTCGAAACACAAAATCTATTGCCTCTTGTGTTGGTATTTCAGGATCTATACAAAGAAAACTAATTAATACGAAGCGGAAACAATTAATTAGTTATACCTTCCTTGTATGCTAAAGACCTCTTGATCTTCTATTGTATTCCTCTCCTTCTCTTGGACGTCGTGTGAGCGACGATCTACCAAGATGAAATCCACCCGAACCACTTCTTCTTTGCTTACAAGCTTCGGCCACCAAGAGATGCCAAAATAGAAAATTTTCCTTCTCTTCTTCTTCCCCTACAAACAACCGACCACCAAGTGCTCCTTCTTTTCTTTCAAGTTTCGGCCACTAAGAAGAGATGGGTGTCGGCCTTAGAAAGAAGAAAGGGAGAGAAGAAACAAGGTGCCGCTAGCCTTAAAGGAAGAAAACAAAAGGAAGAGGTATGGGTCGGCCACAAGGAAGAGAGGAGGAGGCAAGGCTGAGGTGGATACAAGGCTTTATATCAAAGGCTACAATAGGGACCGAGAGGATGAATTGGTTTTGACCTCCTGATGAGCTTGAGCTTCCTGTGTTCACCCTGAACACCCAACTCAAGTTCATCAATAATAACTCATACCTCTAAAGAGTTATTATTGAACTACTGTACCAATCTCATATTACATTATGAGCTCCTTCTTATCATGAGTGCATTAATCTCCCTATGTTTAAGATATCGAATATCCATTAATTAAATGAGTTACTGACAACTCACTTAATTAATATCTAGTTCCAAGAGTGGTACCACTCAACTTCATTATCATGTCGGGCTAAGTCCACCTGCAGGGTTTACATGATAATCCTTATGAGCTCCTCAAGGGGACATCATCAACCTACATTATTAGGATACAGTTTCCTTCTATAATCAACAACACACCATATAAATAATATTATTTCTCAACTTATCGAGCCTATTGATTTAACGAAATAAATCTCACCCATTGATAAATTAAAGAAATAAATACTAAGTATATGTGCTTGTTATTATATCAGAATTAAGAGTACGCACATTCATAATAACAGAGGTTTTGTTCTTTATGCAGTCAGTATAAAAAGAAACAACCTCAAATGGTCTTGCTCAATACACTCATAGTGTACTAGTGTAATTTTATAATCAAGATAAACTAATACCAAATTCCACTACGACCGTTCCAATGGTTTGTCTCTATCCATCTTGGTCGTGAGCTACTATTTATAATTTATAAGGAACTGATAACATGATCTTCTGTGTGACACCACACACCATGTTATCTATAATATAAATTAAATGGACAACTACATTTAACATAAATGCAGACATTTGGCCAATGTGATTTTTATTTCAAAATAAATGTTCATACAAAAAGCTAGACTTTTAGTATACATCCTAACAGCTGCTCCTCGCCGCTCTGCCTAACTAGCGCCGAGCAGACCGCATGCTCGATGGAGGATAAATCAATTCTAAGTGGCTTACCGACAGTTTGCTTAGCCAGTACAGGCAATAAATTGAGATACTCCTTATGTTCTTCGAACGCCCGGTCGCACTCCTTGTCCCATTGAAATTTGGTGGCTCGGCATAATATATTAAAGAACCGTAAGCTCCGGTCAGATGACTTGGAGATGAACTGAGACAATGTTGTTATCCAACCGGTGAGATGTTGGGCTTCCTTTAGATTTCTGGGAGGCGGCATGTCCTATAGTGCATTTACTTTGCTGGGGTTGACCTCGATGCCCCGCTCTGTGATAATGTAGCCCAGGAATCGCCCACTCTTTACGCCGAACAGACACTTGTTTGGATTTAGCTTCATCCCATATGCCTTGAGTGTCTGGCAGGTCTCCATGATATCTCCATAGATCAGCCACTCAGAGGGATTTAATTAGTATGTCGTCGACGTATACCTCTATATTGCGGCCGATTTGCCTTCAGAAAACTTATTCGTCAGCCTTTGATAAGTAGCCCCGACGTTCTTCAGTCCAAACGACATGATGTTATAATAGTATATCCCATCGAAAGTGATGAAGCTGACCTTTTCTTGATCCTCCCGGGCGAGCGACACTTGGTGATATCCTTGATATGCGTCCAACATGCATATCAGCTCGCCCCTGGTAGTAGAGTCCACCATCTGATCGATCTGAGGTAGCGGGTAGAAGTCTTTCGGGCAGGCCTTGTTGAGGTCGCGAAAGTCGATGCAGATCCACCACTTGTTGCCCGGCTTGGAGACCAGCACAACATTTGTGAGCCAGCTTAGGAATTGAACCTCCCGAATGTGACCGACCTCCAGTAGCTTCTAAATCTCCACCCGGATGATCAGATTTTGTTCAGTGCTGAAGTCTCTCTTTCTTTGCTTCACTAGCCGAGCGCCCAATCGGACATGGAGTTCATGTTGAGCGACGCTCGGCGAGATCCTAGGAAGCTCATGCATCGACCACGCTAACACGTCGTGGTTTTGCTGGAGACAAGCGATCAATTCCGCCTTCTGCTTGGCTTCCAAATCGGGCGCTATGAAGGTCGTCGCCCCGCTCGGCTGGGATGGATCTGCACTTCATCCTTTTCTTCGTAGACTAGAGTAGGAGGCTTTTCAGTGATGGCGCTTATCTCTAGTCGGGGAGCTTTCCGAGCGGACTTAGCTTCAGTTTTGACCATCTCGACATAACAGCGACGAGCAGCCAACTGGTCCCCTTTGACTTCTCCGACCCGGTCTTCTACTAGGAACTTGATCTTATGGCAGTAGGTTGAGACTACTACTCGGAACTCATTGAGGGTCGGTCGGCCCAGGATGACGTTGTAGGCTGAGGGGGCGTCAACCACTATGAAGCTTGTGGTGTTGGTGCCGGAAGCATCCAACGATCAAACTCGTGTTTTGATAATGGCAAAGGATTCAAAGTTAAGTTGGTTTGTGATCTAACAATTTGAATGAGCTTGCAAGAAAGTCCTAAGTGTGTTTAGGCAAAAGTCCTAGCTGCGGTTAGGTAGGTGAAAAACCCTAGGGGGTGGTAACCCTATGCGGAAAGTTTTGGCTGGTCGAGGGCTTCAGGAAAAAGTCCTAGGGGGTGGCAACCCTTGGTGGAAAGTTCTGGTGTCGCGAACCAGGTGGAAGACTGAACGGGTCGGGGAGCGGGCGTCCAACAGAAAGTCGGGAAGCATCGAGCGTTGAGCAAAAGTCTAGTCGATCTGGAGGATCGCACTGGCAACAGGTAACTATCCTGAGAGGAGTAGGTGAGGACGCGTTCCCCGCAGAGGGAACAGTAGGTGTCAGGTCGACCTAGGGTTTCCGGTTGGAAATCTGAAGTCAGCCCATGATAGTCCGGAGATTATCGATATTTTATTCTCTATGACTATTATGTGTTAACTTTGTTTTGCAGGGTATGTGTTTGGGACTAACACATTTTGCAGGAACAAAGGAGCAATTTTTCACCTCGGATGAACAGTACCCGAGGCGCCACCATGGAGCTTGGAGGCGCCTCAGGTACAAGGTGGAGGCTGTCTGCGAGAAGGAGCTGGAGGCGCCTTCATGGGGACTGAAGGCGCCTTGGACCGCGGCTTGGAGGCGGCTTGGAGCGGCGTTGAAGGCGCTTTCAGGTGGATAACGAGCAGCGGTCAAAGCCTGATCGACAGTGGCTGAATCGGGATAAAATCTTGGGTTGGAGGTGCCTTGGAGCTTAATGGAGGTGCCTTGAACACCCTTTATAAGGATGTCTTGAGGCAGCAATAAAGACATCTTCTTCCAAGCAATCTTTCTGCATCCAGCTGCTAACGAGACAGTCCGACAAAGCTACAACTCGACGCCGACGACCTGGAGCTTCAGATTTAGTATTTTAGTTGTCGGTATAAAATTTATTTACAGCTTTTTCTGTACTTAGCTTGTAATAACTTTACGAGATATAGTTGCTGCCCACCAGAAGCGATCAACGATCGCGGGCCTTGGAGTAGGAGTCGCCACAGGCTCCGAACCAAGTAACTAACCTGTGTTAGCGTGTGTTTGTGTTTAATTTCCGCTGCGTTTTACTCGATACGTTTTAATCGAACGAAATAGCCACGAGCGCTATTCACCCCCCCCTCTAGCGCTTCTCGATCCAACAATTGGTATCAGAGCAGGGTTGCTCTGAATTGGTACAACTACCGTTCGAGCATTTTTTTCATCGCTTTGTCGTTCGTTTACGCCTTTCATTTTTTCCCTCCAAAATTAATTTCGAAAAATTCACTATCATCTTTTCACCATTGGTCCATATTAGCGAAATATCACATTTTCAAAAATTTGTGGTAATATTTTTTTATATTATTTTAATAATATTTTTTTATTATTTTATTATTTTTTTCTCGAAATTCCTGAATTACTATTTTTTTTCTCCCACACTACTAATCCAAGACCTAGTCTTGGAACATATTTTTTTGTTTTATTTGTGTGCAAGACTTTCAATGGCTTTCCAAGAAGGCTTTAGCACGGTTCGCCCGCCACTCTTTTCCGGCAAGGATTTTGGCTATTGGAAGAACCGGATGGAATACCACCTCAAGACGCAAGTTGAGATGTGGATCATTATCCAGACTGGACTCGAGCTTCCACGTGATAACACTGGAGAACTCGTCTCATGCTTCAACTGGGACGCTAGTATAATGAAACAAGTTGAAGCCGATGCCAAAGCAACTTGCATGCTACAATGTGGCCTAACCAATGAGGAGCTAAACCGCGTCGGCCCCTTCTCAGGTGCAAAAGAATTGTGGCAAAAATTGATCGAGTTACACGAAGGTATTTCTGATATGAATGTAAGTAAGTGCAATTTAATAGATGATTCATTAAAATTAAATGAGCAGACTGATACTACTTCGGCCGAGGAAGGTGTTACGTTATTTGCAGGAATAAGCAAGACGAAGAAAGCACTGAAGGCAACATGGTCTGAGTCATCGAACGAGTCCGAGTCCGACGAAGAAGAACCGACGAGCTTTCTCGCTCTACCAGTACTAGCAACTGTGGCGAAAACTGAGTCCGAGTACGAGTCAGAAACCGAGAGCGAATTCGAGACCGAATCCGAGCGAAGCCACGAATCCGTATCCGTTTCCGAAGGACGAAATCTCACTGTAAGCTCGTTAATTTCTAAAGTAGATAATTCAGAAGATTTAATTTCTTATTTGTTAAAAAAGTTGGCTAAATCCAACGTCCGGGTCAAGTCACTCCAAAAGGAGGTAACAACCCTTAAGGAAGCTGTTGGTTGCTACTCGGAAAACCTATAGGTTCCACTGTACAAAAATTTTGTACAAAGGTCTGAACCTTTTCCTAGCTACCATGTGTTCTTTTAAATTAAATTTTGGATCGCCTGCGGAACTTAACACGTTTGATCCAAAACTTAATCTATTTGTTCTTTTAGGTTTTGACTTGGATCTCCTGCGGAACTTAACACGTTCGACCCAAGTCTCCTTAAGTTATTAATTCCATTAAATATTAATTTCCATAAAAGGTTCCCAGTACTGACGTGGCGAGGCACATGGCCTTCTTGGATATGGGAGCAACCACCACCGACTAGACAAAACCTTTAATAGAAAGCTAATATTTAATTTCCTAAAATAACTTTAGGTTAACCAAAGAGAACTATCAAATCACAAGGAAAAGAAAGAAACAAAAGAACACAACTTCGAAAAAAACATATTCAAAATTCTAGAACGTAAGCCTCTTGTATTTGGTATTATTTCCATAAATAACTAGCATGATGCGGAAATAAAATTTACTAGTTATACCTTGTAGAAAAACCTCTTGATCTTCTACCGTATTCCTCTTCTAACCTCGGACGTTGTGTGGGCAACGATCTTCCGAGATGAGAAACCACCAAGCACCTTCTTCTTCTCCTAGCTAGGTTCGGCCAATCACAAAGAAGCTTCACCAAGGACGAAGAACAAAACACCAACCAAACTCCAAGGGATACAAGCTTTCTCTCCTTCTTCTTCTTCTTCTCCAAGTAGTATCCGGCCACCACAAGAACTCCAAGCAAGAGATAAGTTTCGGCCACCACAAAAGAGGAAGAAAGGTAGAGGATGGCCGGCCACCACACCAAGGAAAAGAGGGAGGAAAAATAATAGAGGTTGTTCACATGAAGGCACCCTCACCTCTTCTTTTATATTCCTTGGCCTAGGCAAATTAGGAAATTTAATTACAAAATTTCCTTAATTCTTTTGCCATGTAAAGAAAAATTATTTTAATTAAAACAATTTTCTTCTTTTAAACACAATGGCCGGCCACTTTAAAAAACAAAACAAGGAGAGTTTTAATTAATTAAAACTTCCTAATTTGTCTCTAGAAATTTTATAAAAAATTTCTCCAATAATTTTTATCCCTTCTATGATTGGTTTATAAAAAGAAATTTCTATAATTTTAATTTTTCAACATGTGAATAATTTATAAAGAAGAGAAATAAAATATCCTTTCTAATCTACAAATAAGGAAAGAGATTTAATCTCTTTCTTTAATCTTTTGTAGAGACTTATAAAAGAGATATTTTAATTTTAATCTCTTCAATAAATTATATCTTTCACATAAGAAAATTTTAAAATTAAAATTCTTTTAAATTAAATAGGGCCGGCCACCTAAGCTTGGGTTCAGCTAGGGCCGCCACCCATGAACCAATGGTTTGGCCGGCCCTAGCTTGATCCTCAAGCTAGCTTGGCCGGCCCCTACATCATGGGTATGAAGGTGGGTATAGGTGGGTATAGTACTCTATAAATAAGAGGCTACGATAGGGACCGAGAGGAGGAATTGGTTTTGGTCTCCCGATAAAATTAAGCATCCCGTGTTCGCCCCGAACACACAACTTAATTTTATCAATAATAATTCATTCCACTAGAGAACTATTATTGAACTACCGCACCAATCCCAAATTACATTTTTGGGCTCCTTCTTATTATGAGCGTGTTAGTCTCCCTGTGTTTAAGATATCGAATGTCCACTAATTAAGTGAGTTACTGACAACTCATTTAATTAATATCTAAGTCCAAGAGTAGTACCACTCATCCTTATTATCATGTCGGACTAAGTTCACCTGCAGAGTTTAACATGACAATCTTTATGAGCTCCTCTTGAGGACATTATCAACCTAGTATCTCTAGGACACAGTTTCCTTCTATAATCAACAACACACACTATAAGTGATATCATTTCCCAACTTATCGGGCTTATTGATTTATCGAACTAAATCTCACCCATTGATAAATTAAAGAAATAAATATCAAATATATGTGCTTGTTTTTATATTAGGATTAAGAGTACACACTTCCATAATAACCGAGGTCTTTGTTTCTTTATAAAGCCAGTATAAAAGAAACGACCTCAAATGGTCCTACTCAATACACTCTAAGTGTACTAGTGTAATTATATAGTTAAGATAAACTAATACCTAATTACACTACGACCTTCCAATGGTTTGTTCCTTTCCATTATGGTCGTGAGTTACTGTTTATAATTTATAAGGTACTGATAACATGATCCTCTGTGTGTGACACCACACACCATGTTATCTACAATATAAATTAATTGAACAATTACATTTATCATAAATGTAGATATTTGACCAATGTGATTCTTATTTCTAGATAAATGTTTATACCAAAAGCTAGGCTTTTAGTATACACTCTAACAATCTCCCACTTATACTAAAAGACTAAGTCGCCATATCTGCCGCCAAACATCTGATTCCCAACCCTTCAACATGTCCATCAAAAGCTCTCGCCTTAAGGACCTTAGTGAAAAGATCTATAGGTCATCATCTGATGGATTCTAGGCAGCAACAACTTCTCCTCGTTTATACGATTTCTCGTATTAGGTGGTACTTGCGCTCTATTGTGTTTACTTGCCTTTATAGACTTATGGTTTCTTCGAGTTTGCTATTGCACCAATATTATTACAATAAATTGTAATAATCTTTGGACAAACCGTAAATCATATCTAAGTCTATCTTGAGGTTATTGAGTCATTCAACTTTTATGGCTACCTCGGAGGCTTGCCATATACTAAACTTCTATGGTGGAGTCCAGAAAAACACCTATGCTTATCACTCTTCCATAGTTATGACTTTACCTCTAAAGTAAACACAAAACCCCGAGGTTGACTTATTATTGTCCCTATCCGATTGGAAGTCAAAATCCATGCAACCCACAAGGACCAAATTAACTGCCTTGTAAGCTAGCATATATTCTCTAGTGCCTCTAAGGTACTTCAATATATGCTTTACTACAATCCACTGTCCTTGTCTAGGGTTATTTTGATATCTGCTAACTATGCCCTTGGCAAAACAGATTTCTGATCTCGTGCATAGCATACATTAGGCTTCTGACAGTCGAAGCATAAAGAACTGCCTTTATTTCCTTTATCTCCTTTGATGTCTACAGAGACATATCTTTAGATAAAGTTACTCCATCCTGAAAAGTTATGAAACCTTTCTTGGAGTTTTGCATGCTTAAAACGAGCAAGGATTTTTCTGATATATGAAGCTTGGGATAAGTAAAATATTCTTTTCTTGCGATCACTTATTACTTTGATCTCAAGAATATATACATTTTCCCAAGTCCTTTATATCGAATTATTTGGACAACTATACCCCTACTTCTGACAATATTTTGATATTGTTTCCAACTACCAAAATTGTTATCTACGTATAGTACAAGAAATACCACCACGTTTCCATCACATCTTTTGTATACACAAAACTTTATCCGTTTACTCAATAAATCCATAGGTGTGGATTACTTTGATAAACTGGATGTTCCAAGACCTTGAAGCTTTGTATCAGTCCATAGACTGATTGAGCTTGCACACAAGATGCTCTTAGCACTTTGTAATGAACCCTTCTGGTTGCTTTATATGGATGCTTTCTTCAAGACTTCCATTAAGGAATGCTGTCTTGACATCCACTTGCCAAATAGATAAAAGAATCCGGATAGACTTAAGCATGACTACCAGTGAAAAAAGTTTCCTTTTTCATCAAGCCTTGCTTTGAAGGTTTCAACCTTCCTGTCTATCCCTCTTTTCCTATTACAGACCTTTTACACCCAAAGGCTTTTACACCACTTGGTGGTTCTATAAGCTTCCAGATTTTATTAGAATACATATATTCTAATTCTATTATTCATTACTCTTTGCCAAGATGCTGCATATTTATCTTGGAGTGCTTCGTCATATGTCCGGAGATCAGGTTTATGTCCTTCAGGGATCGAGTCCAAAAACTCTCCCAAAACATGAACCTATTTAGGTTGCCTAACAACCCTCCCACTATGACAAGACACTTTATGCAATTGTGTATCATTTGTGATACGTGTTGCAGTTTTCTTGTGGTATCTCATCTTGTACAGTTGGTACTAGGTTAGACATGTCCTTTATTATTTCCTTAAGAACAAATTTACTTATGAGCACGTGGTTCATTATATAGTCCTTTTTTAAAAATCAGTCATTGATGCTAACAATGACTTTCTGATTTTTAAGACTATAAACCTACTTTTGTTTATCTATGATAACTTACAAACAAGTGAACTCCTATCCAACTTATCATTGTCTCTCTTTAACATATGTGCTGGATTACCCGAATCCGAATATGCTTCAAAATAGGTTTTCACCTATTCAGCAATTCTATATGAGTAGAGAGTTCTAACTTGGAAGGTACTATGTTCACTTTCGTTTTCAGAGTTTATCCTTAAAACAAATTTGGTAATTTTCTGAATAACTCATCATCTATCTAATTATTCCATAAGAGTCCTTTACCTTCTTTCTACTACACCATTCTGTTGGGGTGTACCAGATGCAGTTAGTTGGGATTAAAATCCAACTGATAAGTGACTCCTAAAATCTCTCAAGAGGTACTTGCCACTACGATCTTCCATAGTGACTTTTTACTTTAACATTTCTCCGCATCAACCTCGTATTCTTTGAACTAATCAAAGTACTTAGTCTTGCGGTACATTAAGTAAATTTATTTGTATCTTGAATAGTTGTCTATTAAATAGACAAAATATTCAATACTACCTCTTGTCTGGATAGTCATAGGATCACACAAATCAGAATGAACCGTTTTCAACATATCTTTGACTCCATACCCCTTGGACTTAAAAGCTTCTTGGTTATTTTCCTTCCAAGTAAGACTCGTAGGTTGGAAAGATTTCCACTACCAATGAACCCAAAAGTTCATCAGCTACCAATGAATCCTACTCAAGTATAACCTAGCTTTAGATGCCAAAGATATAATTGGTTCATTTCCGAAGGTTGCTTTCTCTTAAAATTAGAAGATGTGTTACTAATTTCCATTTGTTGCATCATGGAAGTTTATTGGATTATAAATTGTCAACCATCATACCAGAATAGATAACTTTCCTATTTTTCTTGATAACAGCTTTGTTATCAAAATAGACATAATATCTATAATAGTTTAGAAACTGAAATCAGGTTCTTTCTAAACTTGGTACGTAAAAACAATTACTTAAAATCCATATTTTATTCTTATCAAAGGATAAACATCTCCCACTGCAACAGTTACCACTTTTACAGTAGTGCCCATGTGGATGGTGATTTACCTTTCATTTAGTTGTCGGGTTTCCTGGAACCCTGCAATGAATTGCAGACATGATTAATGGCATCTTGTATCTACACTCCAGGTTCTGGTAGATAACACCACTAGACATGTTTCAACTAATGAATTAAATACACCTAAATTGTTCTTAGTTCTAAGAAGACAGTCTACCTTAATGTCCAAGTCCTATTTCCAATCATTGCAATTGGGACTACTAAGTCTTTTTCTATAGTATGACTACTAGGGATTGACAAACATCCTAAGAATCACAAAAACATTTGGTCAAGATCAACTCCTTAAAATCTCCATGAATTTTGTGTATACAAAATCAAAGAGGAGATTTTATTCATTAATTTTATTATCTCGTCAACTTTACTTTATGACGAATAAAATTAATAGTTGATCTGTCTTTGATCAAATATTTGGTCAAAACTCTTTGAATTTAAAATAACATTGATTCCTCAAACAATATTATTTAAATTTACCAACACCGCAAACAGTGAATTTTGCATGCCACGTTAGTGTGGACGTATACAAATTCAACATTTGTAAAAGGAGGGTTTTACCCATTAACTATCTTGTCAACGTATCTTTATGACAAATAAAATTATCTCAAACACGGTTAATTTTGTATGCCACGTTAGTGTGGACGTATACAAAATCAATCATTTGTAAGAGGGGTTTTAACCCTTTAATTTTATTATCTTGTCAACCTAGTTTTATGACAAATTAATAGTTGGTTTCATTTGGTCACACAAATAATAGCAGTGACTCCGATGGGGAGGATACTATTAGATGTGTCTAAGTGTATACCATTACTTGACACTAAGTCCATTAATAAGATTATGCCCCTTCCGTTGGGGAAGATCACACGCTCTTAATTAACTTCCTATAGTCATCCAAAAATGGAAGTCTGTTCTAGTGATCCACAAACAAGCTCATCCGTTATGGAGGAAGGCACTCAGAGCCAATGCGCAAGCTTGTTTGCATCACTTACAAACCAGTAATGGAGACCATGGGATTTACTTAAAAATCCCTCTCCCACTTAGTTATTTATAAATGAGGAATTTTAACTATGCTAGCCTACTAAATATGTAAACCAACATGCACACACAGCACAATATAAAAGCAATAAATAGAAAATCTAATTTTCAACTATTATGGCTTTTATCTCTAGTTGTCCTCCGTGTGTTGTCATCCCAAGCTGCTGCCATATTTGGCCACTGCCACCGGGTCTAGCTGTCGCATCCATCTTGCTCCTAGTTCCGCTGCGCCTCTGGTCCTTAGAAGGTTCCACGCTTTGCAAGATTCGATCCGCGACATAAATAGAATTTTACATTTTGATCCTATATTCCATAAAAGGAATGTACATGTATCTAGATCAAAAAAAAAATCCTAATAAAACTAAATACAGCTCCTGCTGTATTTTATAATACAATCATGCACACACAATAAAATGCCCTTGACATGTCCAAGGGTCCAATCACACACATAATAACTATAAGTCATAATAGTTGGATCCTGCATCCACAAAGTTAGCACATCCTACTATTAACCTGCCTAAATTATGTATGACATGTGCATAATTAAACTAATACCAAATACACAGAGGCAAAACCCTAGCTCTGATACCAATTGTTGGTTGCTACTCGGAAAACCTAATGGTTCCACTGTACAAAAATTTTGTACAAAGGTCTGAACCTTTTCCTAGCTACCATGTGTTCTTTTAAATTAAACTTGGATCGCCTGCGGAACTTAACACGTTTGATCCAAAACTTAATCTATTTGTTCTTTTAGGTTTTGACTTGGATCTCCTGCGGAACTTAACACGTTCGACCCAAGTCTCCTTAAGTTATTAATTCCATTAAATATTAATTTCCATAAAAGGTTCCCAGTACTGACGTGGCGAGGCACATGGCCTTCTTGGATATGGGAGCAACCACCACCGACTAGACAAAACCTTTAATAGAAAGCTAATATTTAATTTCCTAAAATAACTTTAGGTTAACCAAAGAGAACAATCAAATCACAAGGAAAAGAAAGAAACAAAAGAACACAACTTCGAAAAAACATATTCGAAATTCTAGAACGTAAGCCTCTTGTATTTGGTATTATTTCCATAAATAACTAGCATGATGCGGAAATAAAATTTACTAGTTATACCTTGTAGAAAAACCTCTTGATCTTCTACCGTATTCCTCTTCTAACCTCGGACGTTGTGTGGGCAACGATCTTCCGAGATGAGAAACCACCAAGCACCTTCTTCTTCTCCTAGCTAGGTTCGGCCAATCACAAAGAAGCTTCACCAAGGACGAAGAACAAAACACCAACCAAACTCCAAGGGATACAAGCTTTCTCTCCTTCTTCTTCTTCTTCTCCAAGTAGTATCCGGCCACCACAAGAACTCCAAGCAAGAGATAAGTTTCGGCCACCACAAAAGTGGAAGAAAGGTAGAGGATGGCCGGCCACCACACCAAGGAAAAGAGGGAGGAAAAATAATAGAGGTTGTTCACATGAAGGCACCCTCACCTCTTCTTTTATATTCCTTGGCCTAGGCAAATTAGGAAATTTAATTACAAAATTTCCTTAATTCTTTTGCCATGTAAAGAAAAATTATTTTAATTAAAACAATTTTCTTCTTTTAAACACAATGGCCGGCCACTTAAAAAACAAAACAAGGAGAGTTTTAATTAATTAAAACTTCCTAATTTGTCTCGAAATTTATAAAAAATTTCTCCAATAATTTTATCCCTTTATGATTGGTTTATAAAAAGAAATTTCTATAATTTTAATTTTTCAACATGTGAATAATTTATAAAGAAGAGAAATAAAATATCCTTTCTAATCTACAAATAAGGAAAGAGATTTAATCTCTTTCTTTAATCTTTTGTAGAGACTTATAAAAGAGATATTTTAATTTTTAATCTCTTCAATAAATTATATCTTTCACATAAGAAAATTTTAAAATTAAAATTCTTTTTAAATTAAATAGGCCGGCCACCTAAGCTTGGGTTTAAGCTAGGGTCGGCCACCCATGAACCAATGGTTTGGCCGACCCTAGCTTGGCCGGCCTCTATAACATGGGTATGAAGGTGGGTATAGGTGGGTATAGTACTCTATAAATAAGAGGCTACGATAGGGACCGAGAGGAGGAATTGGTTTTGGTCTCCCGATAAAATTAAGCATCCCGTGTTCGCCCAACACACAACTTAATTTTATCAATAATAATTCATTCCACTAGAGAACTATTATTGAACTACCGCACCAATCTCAAATTACATTTTGGGCTCCTTCTTATTATGAGCGTGTTAGTCTCCCTATGTTTAAGATATCGAATGTCCACTAATTAAGTGAGTTACTGACAACTCATTTAATTAATATCTAAGTCCAAGAGTAGTACCACTCATCCTTATCATCATGTCGGACTAAGTCCACCTGCAGGGTTTAACATGACAATCTTTATGAGCTCCTCTTGAGGACATTATCAACCTAGTATCTCTAGGACACAGTTTCCTTCTATAATCAACAACACACACTATAAGTGATATCATTTCCCAACTTATCGGGCTTATTGATTTATCGAACTAAATCTCACCCATTGATAAATTAAAGAAATAAATATCAAATATATGTGCTTGTTTTTATATTAGGATTAAGAGTACACACTTCCATAATAACCGAGGTCTTTGTTTCTTTATAAAGCCAGTATAAAAGAAACGACCTCAAATGGTCCTACTCAATACACTCTAAGTGTACTAGTGTAATTATATAGTTAAGATAAACTAATACCTAATTACACTACGACCTTCCAATGGTTTGTTCCTTTCCATTATGGTCGTGAGTTACTGTTTATAATTTATAAGGTACTGATAACATGATCCTCTGTGTGTGACACCACACACCATGTTATCTACAATATAAATTAATTGAACAACTACATTTATCATAAATGTAGATATTTGACCAATGTGATTCTTATTTCTAGATAAATGTTTATACCAAAAGCTAGGCTTTTAGTATACACTCTAACAGAAGCGACTGACTCGAGTTCTTTAACTGTGTCAGTTCAAATTGAAAGTTCGACTCAAGTCCAACAACTTGAGGAAGAAAATTATAATTTGAAAACTCAAATTAAAGAACTCAAGGACACGTTGGAACGGTTCAACTTGGGTTCCAAAAATCTGGATCTAATTCTTGGAAAACAGCGAGTCGTTTACAATAAATCCGGACTTGGATTTAAGGCCAAACACAAATACAAATCCTATTTGTCTCTAGTAAATCGGTCAAATAGAAAAGTAGTCCAAGCATGGGTCCCCAAGTCAAACCTGATTAATCAAGTCAGACTTGGACACTATTGGGTCCCCAAGGATCAAGTCTACTACCTTGATAGACCATATCGAGGCTATGATCCAGGGGGAGCCAATAGAAAATCTATCTTAATTAATAAATAAATTGATTGATGATTGTTTATTTACTTTCCTTGTAATAAGCATGTTTAGACTAGGATAGTTTAAGGACCTAGGCGTAATTTACATTTGTTAGTTAAACCTAGGGGTTTCAAAAAGAAAATTAAATATATATTTTCTTTGAGCGGCTCTGTCTAGGAAGTGGTGGATGCTCCCGGACCCAAGAAGGCCGAGTGTCTTGCCACAACCTGGGAGCCAATCTTTGAAATACATATTTAATTGACTAATTCGAAGATCTAATTTTAACTCAAATGTAAATTAATCCTTAGAAATAACCTAAATTAAAGATAATCATCTCACAAAATTACTTAAGATTACCTGATTGATAACTTAGAATCGGGTGAGATGGATATAGGTTGAACTTAGTCAAAATCAATTAAACCTAATAATTTTAATTAATTCAAAAAAGTTAATAATGTCAAATTATTTAAAAATCATTTTAAAAATTATTTAAAAAACCTTTTTAAAATTATTTGAAAAATTATTTTAAAATCTTGTAAAAATTATTTGAAAATTTATTTAAAACTCATTTTAAAAATTATTTGAAAATTTATTTAAAAATCTTGTAAAAATTATTTGAAAAATTATTTAAAAATTATTTAAAAATCTTGTAAAAATTGAAAATTATTTAAAAATCATTTTAAAATTATTTGAAAAATTATTTAAAAATCATTTTAAAAATTATTTGAAAAATTATTTAAAACTCATTTTAAAAATTATTTGAAAAATTATTTAAAACTCATTTTAAAAATTATTTGAACAATTATTTAAAAATTATTTGAAAAATTATTTAAAACTGATTTTAAAAATTATTTTAAAATAATTTTAAAAATTATTTGAAAAATTATTTAAAACTCATTTTAAAAATTATTATAAAAATTATTTAAAATTCTTGTAAAAATTATTTGAAAAATTATTTAAAACTCATTGTAAAAATTATTTGAAAAATATTTAAAACTCATTTTAAAAAATCTTGTAAAAATTATTTGAAAAATTATTTAAAACTCATTTTAAAAATTATTTGAAAAATTATTTAAAAATCATTTTAAAAATTATTTGAAAATTATTTAAAAATAATTTTAAAAATTATTTAAAAATCTTGTGAAAATTATTTGAAAAAATATTTAAAAATCATTTTAAAAATTATTTATAATATTATTTAAAAAGCATTTTAAAAATTATCTGAAAAATTATTTTAAAATCATTTTAAAAATTATTTGAATATTTTTAAAAAATCTTGTAGCAATTATTTGAAAAATTATTTAAAAATTATTTTAAAAATTATTTTAAAAATTATTTGAAAAATTATTTAAAAATCATTTGAAAAATTATTGAAAAATCATTTTAAAAAAATTATTTGAAATCATGATCGCACTTAATATCTTAATTAATTTTAAAATTATGATCGCACTTAATATCTTCACACTTAATCAATCTCAAAATCTTCCTTTTTAAAATCATATTTGGTTTCCCTAATCTTAATCAGTTTTAAAATTATAATTTCAACTCAATTAATTTTTAAATCTTCAAAATATTAAATGTTTACTTATTTGGAATTCTAACTTATATTTTCAATATTTTTTTAAATAAAGTTAACTTCATCTCACATTCACTCATAAGCTGAACATGCTTGATAACCTAGAATGGGTGCGATAAAAAAAAAAGGAAAATAATTACTTTTAAACACATGCTTGAACTATAGGCATTAATTTAGGGGGAGTGAAAAATTTTTTCCCAAGAATATATTTAAAAAAAAATATTGTTTTTGACTTATCTTTAAAATAAAAATTATTTTTGATTTGACTTCAAAATTAAAATCTATTTTTGACTTGTCTCCAAAAATACAAATTATCTGTGACCTGGCTTTAAAATTTAAACTTTTCTAAATGGCTAAATGTTTTCAAAGCTAAGTACTTAAGCTAGGCTCTGATGTATATCCTTTTAAGTTAAGAACTTAAACTAAAACTTTTCAAATTTAGCTTAAGTTTAGTTAAGTATTTTTTCGAAGAATTTTTAAAAATTTAGCTAAGTGTTTCTCAAAGTAATTATTTTCAAATGCTAAGTTTTGCTAAGTTTTTGTTGAAAACACTAAGTATTTTGTCAAAAAGCTTTTCAAATTAAGCTAAGTATTTTTCAAAAAGCTTTTCAAATTTAACTAAGTGCTTTGATATCACAAAATTTGCTAAGTTATTTTTCAAAGTTGAAATAATTTATGACAAATACTTTTTCACTTAGCTAAAAGTCTTACAAGAACATTTCTTCTAAAAAACTAAGTATTTTTTAAGGCATGACTAAACATTTTTTTTCAAAATCTTTTCAAACATACCTAGTACTACGATTTTTCTTTTTACTCTCCTTGTATTTTGATATATAGCAAAGGGGGAGAGTAACATAAAATTCAAAAGTAAGATTCAAAAGTAAGCTCTAATTAAGGGGGAGCCTTACATTTTAAAGTTTTAGCTTAAACTTTGTTTGTGTCTAAAATTGTTTACTTATGTTTGCTTACACTAAAACTTTAAAAATTGTTACTTATGCATCTGTTTACTTATGCCTATTTTTACTTGACTTTGAATTTGAGTTACCATAATTAAAAAGGAGGAGATTGTTGGTGTCGGAAGCATCCAACGATCAAACTCATGTTTTGATAATGGCAAAGGATTCAAAGTTAAGTTGGTTTGTGATCTAACAGTTTGAATGAGCTTGCAGGAAAGTCCTAAGTGTGCTTAGGCAAAAGTCCTAGCTGCGGTTAGGCAGGTGGAAAATCCTAGGGGATGGTAACCCTAGGTCATAGGGGGTGGTAACCCTATGCGGAAAGTCTTGGTGGGTCGAGGGCTTCAGGAAAAAGTCCTAGGGGGTGGTAACCCTAGGTGGAAAGTCCTGGTGTCGCGAACCAGGTGGAAGATTGGACGGGTCGGGGAGCGGGCGTCCAGCAGAAAGTCCGGAAGCATCGAGCGCTGAGCAAAAGTCCAGTCGATCTGGAGGATCGCACTAGTAATAGGTAACTCTCCTGAGAGAAGTAGGTGAGGACGCGTTCCCCGAAGAGGGAACAGTAGGCGTCGGGTCTGTTAGAATGTATACTAAAAGCCTAGCTTTTGGTATAAAACATTTATCTAGAAATAAGAATCACATTGGTCAAATGTCTACATTTGTGATAAATGTAGTTGTTCAATTAATTTATATTATAGATAACATGGTGTGTGGTGTCACACACAGAAGATCATGTTATCAGTACCTTATAAATTATAAACAGTAGCTCACGACCATGATAGAAAGGAACAAACCATTGGAAGGTCGTAGTGTAATTAGGTGTTAGTTTATCTTAACTATATAATTACACTAGTATACTAAGAGTGTATTGAGTAGGACCATTAGAGATCGTTTCTTTTATACTGACTTTATAAAGGAACAAAGACCTCAGTTATTATGGAAGTGTGTGCTCTTAATCCTAATATAATAACAAGCACATATATTTGATATTTATTTCTTTAATTTATCAATGGGTGAGATTTAGTTCGATGAATCAATAAGCCCGATAAGTTGAGAAATGATATCACTTATAGTGTGTGTTGTTGATTATAGAAGGAAACTGTGTCCTAGTAATCTAGGTTGAGAATGTCCCCAAGAGGAGCTCATAAGGATTGTCATGTTAAACCCTGCAGGTGGACTTAAGTCCGACATGATGATGAAGTTGAGTGGTACTACTCTTGGAGCTAGATATTAATTAAGTAAGTTGTCAGTGACTTACTTAATTAGTGGACATTTGTTATCTTAAACACAGGGAGACTAACACACTCATGATAAGAAGGAGCTCAAAATGTAATTTGGGATTGGTGCGGTAGTTCAATAATATTTCTTTAGTGGAATGAATTATTATTGATAAAATTAAGTTGTGTGTTCGGGGCTAGCACGGGATGCTTAATTTTATCGGGAGACCAAAACCAATTCCTCCTCTCGGTCCCTATCGTAGCCTCTAGTATATAGAGATTTATACCCACCACATACCCACCTTCTTACCCATCCAATGGGGCCGGGCAAGCTAGCTTGGAACCCAAGCTAGGGCCGGCCAAGACCAAGTGGATGAGCTATGTAGGTGGCCGGCCAAAGCTTGGGTCCCAAGCTTAGGTGGCCGGCCACTAGAATATTAAAAAGGATTTTTATTAAAATTATTTCTTATGTGGATATCATGTTTTTAAAAGAGAGTTTAAAATTTAAATATTCTCTTTTATAAGTTTCTACAAGAGATTAAGAAAAGATTTGATATCTTTCCTTATTTGTAGATTAAAAGAGATTTTAATTTTTAGAGATAACTTTCTTTTTATCCACATGTTTAAAAGAAAGATTTTAATTTATAAAATTTCCTTTTTATTAACCAATCATGAAGGGATGAAAATTATTGGAGAAATTTTTTATAAATTTCTAGAGACAAATTAGGAAGTTTTAATTAATTAAAACTCTCCTTGTTTGTAGCTTTAATATGGCCGACCATATGAATTGATGAGAATAAAATTATTTTTAATTAAATAAATTTTCTTTTTCAATGGCAAAAGAATTAAGGAAGTTTTTATTAAATTTTTCTTATTTGCCAAGACCAAGAATTATAAAAGAGGGGGTAGAGGAGGCTTTATTGAGAAGAACTCTATTCTATTTTTCCTCTCTTTTCTCCTTGGGTGTGGCCGGCCCTTTCTTTCCTCTCCTCTCCTTTGTGTGGCCGAAACCTTCTCATGGTGGAGATAGCTTTGGTGGCCGGATCTAAGAAGGAGAAGAAGGAGAGAAAAGAAGCCTCTTTTCTAGCATCCCTTGGAGCATGGTGGTGGTGGCCGAACCTCTTCATCCTAGGAGAAGTTTTGATGGCCGAAACATGCAAGGAAGAAGAAGGTGATTGGTGGTTTCTCATCTCGGAAGAACGTTGCCCACACAACGTCCGAGGTTAGAAGAGGAATACGGTAGAAGATCAAGAGGTCTTTCTAGAAGGTATAACTAGTAATTTTTCCTTTCCGCATCATGCTAGTTATTTTTGGAAATAATACTAAATACAATAGGCATACGATTCTAGAGTTTCGAATTTGTTTTCGATATAGTGTTCTTTTGTTTTTCTTTTCCTTGTGATTTGATTGTTCTTTTCGGTTAACCTAAAGTTATTTTAGGAAATTAAATATTAGCTTTCCACAAAAGGTTTTGTCTAGTCGGTGGTGGTTGCTCCCATATCCAAGAAGGTCATGTGCCTCGCCACGTCAGTACTAGGAACCAATTATGGAAATTAATATTTAATGGAATTAATAACTTAAGGTGACTTGGGTCAAACGTGTTAAGTTCCGCAGGAGATCCAAGTCAAAACCTAAAAGAACAAATAGATTAAGTTTTGGATCAAACGTGTTAAGTTCCGCAGGCGATCCAAAATTTAATTTAAAAGAACACATGGTAGCTAGGAAAAGGTTCAGACCTTTGTACAAAATTTTTGTACAGTGGAACCTCTAGGTTTTCCGAGTAGCAACCAACAATTGGTATCAGAGCTAGGGTTTTGCCTCTGTGTATTTGGTATTAGTTTAATTATGCACATGTCATACATAATTTAGGCAGGTTAATAGTAGGATGTGCTAACTTTGTGGATGCAGGATCCAACTATTATGGCTTATAGTTATTATGTGTGTGATTGGACCCTTGGACATGTCAAGGGCATTTTATTATGTGTGCATGATTGTATTATAAAATACAGCAGGAGCTGTATTTAGTTTTATTAGGATTTTATTTTTGATCTAGTTACATGTATATTCCTTTTATGGAATATAGGATCTATGGATGTAAATTTTATTTTATGTTCGATCTAGTTTACATGTACATTCCTTCGAGGGATATAGGATCAAAATGTAAAATTCTATTTATGTCGCGGATCGAATCTTGCAAAGCGTGGAACCTTCTAAGGACCAGAGGCGCAGTGGAACTAGGAGCAAGATGGATGCGACAGCTAGACCCGGTGGCAGTGGCCAAATATGGCAGCAGCTTGGGATGACAACACACGGAGGACAACAAGAGATAAAAGCCATAATAGTTAAAAATTAGATTTTCTATTTATTGCTTTTATATTGTGCTGTGTGTGCATGTTAGTTTACATATTTAGTAGGCTAGCATAGTTAAAATTCCTCATTTATAAATAACTAAGTGGGAGAGGAATTTTTAAGTAAATCCCGTGGTCTCCATTACTGGTTTGTAAGTGATGCAAACAAGCTTGCGCATTGGCTCTGAGTGCCTTCCTCCATAACGGATGAGCTTGTTTGTGGATCACTAGAACAGACTTCCATTTTTGGATGACTATAGGAAGTTAATTAAGAGCGTGTGATCTTCCCCAACGAAAGGGGCATAATCTTATTAATGGACTTAGTGTCAAGTAATGGTATACACTTAGACACATCTAATAGTATCCTCCCCATCGGAGTCACTGCTATTATTTGTGTGACCAAATGATACCAACTATTAATTTTATTTGTCAAAAAGTTAGGTTGACAAGATAATAAAATTAATGGGTTAAAACCCTCCTTTTACAAATGTTGAATTTGTATACGTCCACACTAACGTGACATGCAAAATTCACGGTGTTTGAGGTGTTGGTGAATTTAAATAATATTGTTTGAGGAATCAATATTTTTAAAAATTCAAAAGTTTTTGCCAAATATTTGATCAAAGACAGATCAACTATTAATTTTATTCGTCATAAAGTAAAGTTGACGAGATAATAAAATTAATGAATAAAATCTCCTCTTCGATTTTGTATACGTCCACACTATCGTGGCATACAAAATTCATGGGGATTTTTAAGGAGTTGATCTTGACCAAGTATTTTTGTGATTCTTAGGATTTAAAATGTTTGTCAATCCCCTAGTAGTCATACTATAAGAAAGACTTAGTAATCCCAATTGTAATGATTGGAAATAGGACTTGGACATTAAGGTAAACTGTCTTCTTAGAACTAAGAACAATATAGGTGTATTTAATTCATTAGTTGAAACATGTTTAGTGGTGTTATCTACCAGAACCTGGAGTGTAGATACAGATGCCATTAATCATGTCCGCAATTCATTGCAGGGTTCCAGGAAACCCGACAACTAAATGAAAATTAAAACACCGTCCACATGGGCACTACTGTAAAAATGGTAGCTGTTGCAGTGGGAGATGTTTATCTTTTGATAAGAATAAAACATGGATTTTTGAGTAATTGTCTTTACGCACCAAGTTTAGAAAGAACTAGTTTTCAGTTTCTAAACTATTCAAAGAACTTGATATTCTGCCTCTTTTAATAACAAAGTTGTTATTAAGAAAAAGAGGGAAGTTATCTGTTCTGGTACGTTGGTTGGCAATTTATAAATCCAATAACTCTCACGATGCAACAAATGGAAATTAGTAACACATCTTCTAACTTTAAGAGAAAGTAACCTTCGAAAATGAACCAATTATATCTTTGGCTTCTAAGGCTAGGTTATATTAACTTAAGTAGGATTCATTGGTAGCTGATGAACTTTTGGGTTCATTAGTAGTGGAAATCTTTCCAACCTACGAGTCTTACTTGGAAGGAAAAATAACCAAGAAGCTTTTAAGTCTAAGGGGTATGGAGTCAAAGATATATTGGAATTGGTTCATTCTGATTTGTGTGATCCTATGAGCATCCAGGCAAGAGGTTATTTCAAATATTTCATCTATTTTATAGACAACTATTTGAGATACGGATATATTTACTTGATGTGCCGCAAGTCTAAGTGCTTTGATTAGTTCAAAGAGTACGAGGCTGATGTGGAGAAACGACAAAGTAAAAGTATTAAGACACTACGGTAAGATCGTAGTGACAAGTACCTCTTGGGAGAATTTAGGAGTCATTTATCAGAAGTAGGGATTCAATCCAAACTAACTGCACCTGGTACACTCCAACAGAATGGTGTAGGAAAAGGAAGGTATAGGACTCTTATGGAAATAAGTAGATTGATGAGTTATTAAGAATATTATCAAAATCATTTTAAGGATATACTCTGGAAACGGGAGTGAATATAGTACCTTCTAAAGTCAGAACTCTCTACTCATATAGAATTGCTGAATAGGCGTAAGCCTATTTCGAAGCATATTCGGATTCGGGTAGTCCAGCACATATGCAGAAGAGAGACAATGATAAGTTGGACAGGAATTCACTTGTTTGTGGGTTATCCTAGTAAAATGAAAGTAGGTTTATAGTCTTAAAAATCAGAAGGTCATTGTTAGCATCAATGAACGATTTTTAGAAGAGGACTATGTAATAAACCATGTGCCCATAAGAAAATTTATTCTTAAGGAAATAATAAAAGGCATGTCTAATCTAGTACCAACTGTACAAGAGAAAACCGCAACACGTATCACAAATGATACACAATTGCGAAAGTTCCTTGTCGTAGTGGGAGGGTTGTTAGGCAACCTAAAAGATTCATATTATGGGAGAGTTTTGGACTCGATCCTGGAGGACATGAACGATCTCCGGACATATGAAACACTCCAAGATAAAGATGCAACATCTTGGCAAAGAGTAATGAATAACAGAATTAGAATATATGTATTCTAATAAAATCTGGAAGCTTGTAGAATGACCAAATGGTGTAAAAGCCTTTGGGTGTAAAAAGGTCTATAATAGGAAAAGAGGGATAGAAAGGAAGGTAGTAACTTTCAAAACAAGGCTTGATGAAAAAGGAAACTTTTTCACTGGTAGCCATGCTTAAGTCTATCCGGATTCTTTTATCTATTTGGCAAGTGGATGTCAAGACAACATTCCTTAATGAAAGTCTTGATGAAAGCATCCATATAAAGCAACCAGAAGGGTTCATTACAAAGGGCTAAGAGCATCTTGTGTGCAAGCTCAATCAGTCTATGGACTGAGGCAAAGCTTCAAGGTCTTGGAACATCCGGTTTATCAAAGTAATCCAGACCTATGGATTTATTGAGTAAACGGATAAGTCTTGTGTATACAAAAGGTGTGATGGAAACGTGGTGGTATTTCTTGTACTATACGAAGATAACATTTTTTGTAGTTGGAAACAATATCAAAATGTTGTCAGAAGTAAGGGTATGGTTGTCCAAATAATTCGATATAAAGGACTTGGGAGAATGTATATATTTTTGAGATCAAAGTAATAAGGGATCGAAAGAAAAAATATATTTTACTTATCCCAAGCTTGATACATCGGAAAATCCTTACTCGTTTTAAGCATGCAAAACTCCTCGAAAGGTTTCTTACCTTTTAAGCATGGAGTTTCTTTATCTAAAGAGATGTCTCCGATGATATCAAAGGAGATTGAGGACATGTAGGCAGTTCTTTATGCTTCGGCAGTTAGACAACCTAATGTATGCTATGCACGAGATCAGAAATTTGTTTTGTCAAGGGCATAGTTAGCAGATATCAAAGTAACCCTAGACAAGGACATTGGACTGCAGTAAAGCATATATTAAAGTACCTTAGAGGTGCTAGAGATTATATGCTAGCTTACAAGGCAGTTAATTTGGTCCCTGTGAATTACACGGATTTTGACTTCCAATCGGATAGGGACAATAATAAGTCGACCTCAGGGTTTTGTGTTTACTTTAGGAGGAAAAGTCATAACTATGGAAGAGTGATAAGCATAGGTGTTTTTCTGGACTCCACCATAGAAGCTGAGTATATGACAAGCCTCTGAGGTAACCATAAAAGCTGAATGACTTAATTACCTCAAGATAGACTTAGATATGATTTCTAGTTTGTCCAAAGATTATTACAATTTATTGTAATAATAATGGTGCAGTAACAAACTCGAAGAAACCATGAGTCTATAAGGCAAGTAAACACAATAGAGCGCAAGTACTACCCAATACGAGAAATTGTATAACGAGGAGAAGTTGTTGCCGCCTAGATTGCATCAGATGATAACCTAAGGTCCTTAAGGCAAGAGCTTTTTGAAAGGCATGGGAATCAGATGTATGGCAGCAGATATGACAGCTTAGTCTTTTAGTATAAGTGGGAGATTGTTAGAATGTATATTAAAAGCCTAGCTTTTGGTATAAAACATTTATCTAGAAATAAGAATCACATTGGTCAAATGTTTACATTTGTGATAAATGTAGTTGTTCAATTAATTTATATTGTAGATAACATGGTGTGTGGTGTCACACATAGAAGATCATGTTATCAGTACCTTATAAATTATAAACAGTAGCTCACGACCATGATGGAAAGGAACAAACCATTGGAAGGTCGTAGTGTAATTAGATGTTAGCTTATCTTAACTATATAATTACACTAGTACACTAAGAGTGTATTGAGTAGGACCATTAGAGGTCGTTTCTTTTATACTGACTTTATAAAGGAACAAAGACTTCAGTTATTATGGAAGTGTGTGCTTTTAATCCTAATATAATAACAAGTACATATATTTGATATTTATTTCTTTAATTTATCAATGGGTGAGATTTAGTTCGATGAATCAATAAGCCCGATAAGTTGGGAAATGATATCACTTATAGTGTGTGTTGTTGATTATAGAAGGAAACTGTGTCCTAGTAATCTAGGTTGAGAATGTCCCCAAGAGGAGCTCATAAGGATTGTCATGTTAAACCCTGCAGGTGGACTTAAGTCCGACATAATGATGAAGTTGAGTGGTACTACTCTTGGAGCTAGATATTAATTAAGTAAGTTGTCAGTGACTTACTTAATTAGTGGACATTTGTTATCTTAAACACAGGGAGACTAACACACTCATGATAAGAAGGAGCTCAAAATGTAATTTGGGATTGGTGCGGTAGTTCAATAATAGTTCTCTAGTGGAATGAATTATTATTGATAAAATTAAGTTGTGTGTTCGGGGCGAGCACGGGATGCTTAATTTTATCGGGAGACCAAAACCAATTCCTCCTCTCGGTCCCTATCGTAGCCTCTAGTATATAGAGATTTATACCCACCGCATACCCACCTTCTTACCCATCCAATGGGGTCGGCCAAGCTAGCTTGGAACCCAAGCTAGGGCCGTCCAAGACCAAGTGGATGAGCCATGTAGGTGGCCGGCCAAAGCTTGGGTCCCAAGCTTAGGTGGCCGGCCACTAGAATATTAAAAAGGATTTTTATTAAAATTATTTCTTATGTGGATATCATGTTTTTAAAAGAGAGTTTAAAAATTAAATATTCTCTTTTATAAGTTTCTACAAGAGATTAAGAAAAGATTTGATATCTTTCCTTATTTGTAGATTAAAAGAGATTTTAATTTTTAGAGATAACTTTCTTTTTATCCACATGTTTAAAAGAAAGATTTTAATTTATAAAATTTCCTTTTTATTAACCAATCATGAAGGGATGAAAATTATTGGAGAAATTTTTTATAAATTTCTAGAGACAAATTAGGAAGTTTTAATTAATTAAAACTCTCCTTGTTTGTAGCTTTAATATGACCGGCCATATGAATTGATGAGAATAAAATTATTTTTAATTAAATAAATTTTCTTTTTCAATGGCAAAAGAATTAACGAAGTTTTTATTAAATTTTCCTTATTTGCCAAGACCAAGGATTATAAAAGAGGGGGTAGAGGAGGCTTTATTGAGAAGAACTCTATTCTATTTTTCCTCTCTTTTCTCCTTGGGTGTGGCCGGCCCTTTCTTTCCTCTCCTCTCCTTTGTGTGGACGAAACCTTCTCATGGTGGAGATAGCTTTGGTGGCCGGATCTAAGAAGGAGAAGAAGGAGAGAAAAGAAGCCTCTTTTCTAGCATCCCTTGGAGCATGGTGGTGGTGGCCGAACCTCTTCATCCTAGGAGAAGTTTTGATGGCCGAAACATGCAAGGAAGAAGAAGGTGATTGGTGGTTTCTCATCTCGGAAGAACGTTGCCCACACAACGTCCGAGGTTAGAAGAGGAATACGGTAGAAGATCAAGAGGTCTTTCTAGAAGGTATAACTAGTAATTTTTCCTTTCCGCATCATGCTAGTTATTTTTGGAAATAATACTAAATACAATAGGCATACGATTCTAGAGTTTCGAATTTGTTTTCGATATAGTGTTCTTTTGTTTTTCTTTTCCTTGTGATTTGATTGTTCTTTTCGGTTAACCTAAAGTTATTTTAGGAAATTAAATATTAGCTTTCCACAAAAGGTTTGTCTAGTCGGTGGTGGTTGCTCCCATATCCAAGAAGGTCATGTACCTCGCCATGTCAGTACTGGGAACCAATTATGGAAATTAATATTTAATGGAATTAATAACTTAAGGTGACTTGGGTCAAACGTGTTAAGTTCCGCAGGAGATCCAAGTCAAAACCTAAAAGAACAAATAGATTAAGTTTTGGATCAAACGTGTTAAGTTCCGCAGGCGATCCAAAATTTAATCTAAAAGAACACATGGTAGCTAGGAAAAGGTTCAGACCTTTGTACAAAATTTTTGTACAGTGGAACCTCTAGGTTTTCCGAGTAGCAACCAACAGGGTCGACCTAGGGTTTCCGGTTGAAAATCCAAAGTCAGACCCATGATAGTCCGGAGACTATCGATATTTTATTCACTATGACTATTATGTGCTAACTTTGTTTTGCAGGGTATGTGTTTGGGACTAACACATTTTGTAGAAACAAAGGAGCAATTTTTCACCTCGGATGAACAGTACCCGAGGCGCCTCCATGGAGCTTGGAGGTGCCTCAGGTACAAGGTGGAGGTTGTCTGCGAGAAGGAGCTGGAGGCGCCTTCATGGGGACTGAAGGTGCCTTGGACCGAAGCTTGGAGGCGCATTGGAGCAATGTTGAAGGCGCCTTCAGGTGGATAACGAGCAGCGGTCAAAGCCTGATCGACAGCGGCTGAATCGGGATAAAATATTGGGTTGGAGGCACCTTGGAGCTTAATTGAGGCGCCTTGAACACCCTTTATAAGGATGTCTCGAGACAGTAGTAAAGACATCTTCTTCTAAGCAATCTTTTTGCATCCAGCTGCTAACGAGACAGTCTGACAAAGCTACAACTCAACGCCGACGACCTGGAGCTTCAGATTTAGTATTTTAGTCATTGGTATAAAATTTATTTACATCTTTTTCTGTACTTAGCTTGTAATAACTTTGCGAGATATAGTTGCTGTCCACCGGAAGTGATCAACGATCGCGAGCCTTGGAGTAGGAGTCGCCACAGGCTCCGAACCAAGTAACCAACCGTGTTAGCATGTGTTTGTGTTTAATTTCTGCTGCGTTTTACTCGATACGTTTTAATCGAATGAAATAGCCACGAGCGCTATTCACCCCCCCCCCCTCTAGCGCTTCTCGATCCAACATGTGGTTCTGGTCTTCCTGAGTGGCTCCTCTCCAAGCGATATGACCAGCTTTGTTTGGTCGATCGACAAGATCTCATTGCCAGTGAACCCATACAGTGGGGTCGTCATCGGCAACATCTCGGCTCGATCGATTTGGAGCTGATCAAAAGCCTTCTTGAAAATTATATTCACCAAGCTGCCGCTGTTAACAAAGACTCAGTGAATGGTGTAGTTTGCAATTACCGCTCGGAAGAAGAGGGCGTCATCGTGAAGGACTTCTACTCCCTCAAGGTCTCGGGGTTCGAAGGTGATTTCGGGCCCGCTTGCCTTCTCTTGGCTGCAGCCGACCGCGTGAATCTCCAGCCACCGAGCGTATGACTTTTTGGCTCGGTTAAAGTCATCATTGGTTGGTCTGCCAACGATTATGTTGATTTCTCCCCGAGCGGCATTGCTTCTGTTCTCCTCCTCCCGGGTGGATGGTCTGCTCTGCTCATGCGAGGCTTGGGAATGATCAGCGTTGTCCCTATGCTGATGATGGTGTTGCCGCTCGGGTGATCTTCTGACGTCTTCCCGCCGCCCAGCGGGTTGGTGCCCATGTTATCGGTCGGGAGAGGGAGATCGGCGTCGATAGCTTGTTGGTGTCGGTCGAGGCGACTGGTGTTAACCCGCAACAGTCGCGGGTGTTGTGCGAAGTTGATTGATAAAAAGAACAGAACATGGGTGTTCATACCTTTCCTTTTGATTTTGGCCGCGCGGAGGCCACATGCTGTACGGCGTGCGTCCTTGTCTCCTGGTGTTGTCGAACTCCTTCAGCTCTGGGCCCTCTTGGCAGCTGCTCGGTGGTTTGCGCTCGGTTGGCGCCGGGGGTTCGACTGATGCCTCCTTCCTTCTCGCCGCTTGAGCTTCTTCCACGTTGATGTACTCGTTGGCCTTCTCGAGCATGTGGTTGTAGTCCCGAGGCGGCTTCCTGATAAGTGAGTGGAAGAAATCTCCTTCGACGAGCCCCTGGGTGAAGACATTCATCATGGTCTCAGATGAGACCGAATGGATATCCATGGCCACCTGGTTAAAGCGCTGAATGTACGCTCTGAGGGATTCCATAGGCCCTTGCTTCATTGAAAATAGACTGACGCTCGTCTTCTGGTAGCGTCTGCTGCTCGTAAAATGGTGCAGGAAGGCTGCTCAAAAATCTTTGAAGCTCCAGATGGATTCGTCCGGCAACCTTCAGAACCAGCGTTGTACCGAGCCGGATAGAGTGGTAAAGAAGACTCGACACTTCACTCGATCTGTATACTGATGAAGGGTAGCAGCATTATCGAACTTACCAAGGTGGTCGTCCGGGTCGGTCGACCCATTGTATTCTCCGATCACCAAGGGAGCGTAGTGCCTTGGCAGAGGATCTTATAGAATTTCCTCAGAGAACTGCCTATTAATCCACTCGGGCGAAGCGTTGCCTCGGGGCGCCTTACCCTTTCGCGCGTCCCGAACGGATGCTTCGTTTGATGAAGACCCCCTACTCTTGATTCACCTGCGCGATCTCTGAGAGCGTTTGGAATAAAGCCCAGTGGAATGGTATCGGGGCGGGCGGTGCCTCTCCTTGCGTACCGGTCGACCCTCTGTTTTATCCCCAAATGGAGAGTTGTTCTGGCCGGTCTTCATGTGTCGCTTGGCCTCCTGATGCTGATGTTGATTGTTGCGTCAGTCGATCGGCTAGTGCCCTTTGCTGCTGCTGCTCGACTATCTTTGCCGCTTGCGCCTGTATGAGCGCATCGAACTCCTCTTGAGTGAGCGTCACAGTGTGCAGTCGTCCAGCTTCTTCCATCTTCTCAGCTTGAATGCAGGTGTGTTCCCACAGACGACGCCAAATTTGATCCTGCCCGAGAGTCGAGGCGGTGGATGTTGGGGATGTCGCGCTCCTGTTGACTGTGCATAAACTTCGAGTGACGTGGACCTGCAACCACAAAATGTCAGTGCCGAGCCAGGGAGGGGTTCCCCGGTGTTGGCCCTTCGACGCTCAAGTCAGGTCACCGGCGATAGGAAAGCGCAGCAAAAGAGCGGAGTAATAGAGAAAGCGTAACAGTAGCTACAGTAGAACTTACCTCCGATGAAGCTTGGACCTCCTTATATAGGACTCCGGGGCGCGCGCGTGCATGCTTCTCAATACGTGCACGCTTCTCAAAGCTTTCCCTGAAAAGGCATGCCAGGAAAGTGTCCCTGACACCATTCCTCAATGACCCGAGCATATCTCTAACAGGATAGTGGAAGCTTCCGTCGTACGATCCTCTGCCTGACCATGCCGCCAACCATGCCATCTGTTGGTGGCACGAGTCCCCAAAAGGATATCGACAGATTCTCCCTTTGTCCGCTACTGGGTCGAGCGGGAGAGTCGCTCGACCCTCCTTTGTCCGTTACTGGGCCGAGCGGGAGAGGCGCTCGACCCTCCTTTGTCTGTGCTGGTGTCGTTCTGTCATTGGGCCGAGCGAGATGGCCGCTCGGCCGTGCTTTCGCTCGTCTAGTCTCAGGACCTTATGTGAGTCTGAGCAAGCCATCCGCTCGACACATGCTTCGCTGATACTTCTTTGGTTCTCTGAGCATCGGAAGCTCGGTGCGTGGACGAGCTATGATAGCGTCGGATCAGCTATTCCTTCGTCCGACTAGCCGAGTGGGTTTCCCGGTCGGACAATGCTATGATGGCGTTGACCGCCTTGACTTTGACCTCCAATCTGGCCATGACCCTCTGCAGGGCGGCCCCGCCTCACCACCGGATCAAATATCAACTATGATTTTTCGGTTAATTGGGGGGCATGATGTACTACTAGATGTCACTCATGATCATTCTATAATTAAATAGTTAATTATAGACAACCAAGATAAACCGAGAACCTATTGGATCACACGCACTAACATGTCTCTAAAAGATGTAAAACAAGTTAAAAAATAGAATTCTTAGATCAAGACATAAATATTTTGTTAGACCATACATAAGACAAATATGGGAATATTTGTCGTGATGGAAATACGGATGAGTCGCATCTCTTATGGAAGAGTTAGACCATATTTGATTTAATCATGAATTAGTCATAAACCAACTTGGTTTAGTTGTGAACTAAACTAAAGGGTTAATGAGCTAATTTTTTATTAAGGGATAATGAGTTAGATTTGGTCTTTATAATTCAACTCATTAACGAGGGCTATATATTGATATGGTTAAGAGAGAAATATATATAATTTTTATTATTTGGTTGATTGGGTTTTTAGAAACCTAATCCTCCTCTCACTCTCCACTCTCTTTGCCACCAGTCATACAACAACAAGGAGAATTCTTCTCCTTGTTGTCGTGACCACCACAAAGGAGAAAAACTCTTTCTTGTGTGCTTTCTTCTTCTTCCTCTTGATCCCTCTTCTTCACTCGTGGCTAGTAACTTTCGAAGGAGATGCTTGTACTCTAGGAGTTATCTTGAGGAGCTCGTCGTGAATACGAATAGAAGCGAGATTCGATAACATCGTTACGGTTGATGTCCTTCTCGTTACAGGTCATTCGTAAGATATATCTAGCGTAAATTTATTTTCTGTAAAATTTTAATTGTACGATCATATTTGACATGTTGTATCCTTGTATGCATATAGTGTGTGATGTAATAATTAGAAAATATTATTATTTTATTTTCTGTTACATATGTTTACGAAATGTATTCTAGTACATACCCGCATCGGACATATCCCAACAGATAACTGCGACGGCAATACTGACATTATCATTTGTCAATGCTGAAACTAACAAAGAAGTAGCCACCGAAATTAATTCTCCTGAAATCGAGGTGTAAGATTTCAAGCGCAAGTGTTCCCTTCGTATACGAGAATATAATGTTTCAGATGACTAGCCAAACAGCAGCTAATATGCCCCCGAAGCGTGATCTTCTTGAGGGCAGTTGATCTATTAATGGCCTTCTAGTGCAATTTTTATGTCTCAGCTGCAGTTAAAAGTGCTCTGACAAAGGTCTTCTGCTCAAAGGAACAAATGCTCCAGGTGTTTAACTAATGTTCTGGTGGAGCTTGCATCTAGCGGCCGCGGCGAGCAGAGTGACACGGGAGTACAGGCGTGGATGCGGTGCGGCCGTCGCTCGTCGCCTCATGGGTGATGGAGGGGAAGTAAAAGTTTTAAGTGTTTAACTATTAAAAACTTAATATCTATTAAGTAAAAAAAATACTTAATAATATTTCAGGTTGGAGGTTGGGCTGGGTCTATGGGACAAAAAAGAGGCACAACTAAAAAGGAGCCAAAATATTGCCTAATTAAAAAACACTGGACAGAATCACAGAATCGTAGGATCGGTACGATTCTATTGATTCTATATGATTCTAATGATCCCGCTACGATTGTGCCACAAAAAATAATCTCAAATGAATCCTGGATCCATTTTAGATTTCCGGATTGTAGAATCGTCCGTAATTTTGTAAACCATGCTGAGAAGTGCTAACGTTCACACGTGACAATTTTTCAACATTTATTAAAAGGCAAATTTCATTTATGCTTACTACCACGTTTGTGCTTTTAGCGTACATAATTAATACTAACAGCAAATGAATTATATATATATATATATATATATATATATTCAGTTAATTTTTTAAAATCTCTAGCAAATTGTGAACTCGAAACATATTAGTTTACTTTTCCATTTCTGTTGCTTAATGTTAGCAAGACCTGGTTCTAGGAAGTATTAAGGCTGATGTAGTCCGTGCAAATCACAAAGGCTCAGCATCCGTTGTTTGGTGGCCTTAACTAGCCCAGTGGGCTCCTTCTCATACATAGGAACATAGTTTGTAGAATCGCGATCCTACGCAGGATCGATTTAGGGTCAGGATCGGATCGGTCAGGATCGGATCGTAGAATCGTACGATCCTATCAAAAACCCTTAAAATTTTATCATACATGATTAATAATTAGAAAAAATACCAAAAAAACTCATTTACATATAAATAAATAACTAATTTTGTATATATATGCAATTATTTACACTCAACACATCAAATTACATTACTACATGTACAAATTTAAATTAACTTGTAATTCAACTATCATTCTCGCATAGTAATAATATTTATATTTTCATATCATAAAATGAAATAATATAAAATATCTATTAACACAATAATAATAACACATACAATGTCAAAAATATTTCCTTGATTTATAAGATAATTCAATTTAAATGCCAACAAAGCATCTAACATATATAACAGAAGCTATTGAATCCTTTGATTCAAATATGAATGTCGGAAATAATCTTCTAAAGACTGGTTGATGCCACACAATACTAGACAATAGACATCCAAAAACTTATTATTTTGAGACAAATAAATGACAGAATATTATTGATAAAAAACTAACTCAAAAATAATTAAACATATATTTAAATAATTTAAAACTCTAATAAGATGAAAAAAAGATAATGGTTAAGGATAAACTTTGAAATTTATTAAAGATCTCTGAACGAGCTTTAATTTGATATATTATAGGCCCCGTGGTTCAATCCGAGTCAAAAGTTATGACCTCTCAAAGCTTCCACCGATCCTACTCCGATTCTGCTCCGATCCTGCTCCGATTCTACCGATTCTGCTCCGATCCTACCGATCCTACCGATCCTGCTGCGATCCTGCTGCAAAAACGATTCTGCACGATCCTGGATCGATTTTGGGTTTCCGGATCGTAGGATCGTACGATCCTACAATCCGGATCGCGATTTTGCAAACTATGCATAGGAACACAAGTGTGGAATGACCGGCAATTGATTAAAACAAGCGATTAATATCAGGATGCTAAGGAGTAAGGTGTTTTCTAGGAAAATGACTTTTAGTTATTCTTTATTTTTCTAGAAAATGATATCTTTTATTTTAGAAGACAGATATGGAAAATATAAATCAAACATCATTTTTTTTTAAAATGTATTTTTCAGAAAATGAAAATGTAAAATGTGCAAACCCAAACATACCCTAAGTTTTTAGGATTTTCTTGCATGTTAGGATATTGGAGTGTTGATGATATAATTCAAATACTTTATTAATGATAATATGTGGTATATAATACCATTACAAAGTGAAAAATAGGAAAATATATAAAATAGAAAAATATATAAAATACTAGAAAATAAATACGTATTTCCTAATAATAATTATTCTCTAATAATTAAGAAACAACTAAGTATTTTTTAATAATAATTATTTTTTAATATGGAAATGCAACATTTCCTAGCAAGCAAACGGAAGCTATCATATCAATTATGACAAATGTTTTGAATCATAATTTGGAGAATATGAGTCCGTTTGGTTGACATAGGGGTGTAATCGAGCCGAGTCGAACTGAACTCTTGAATGTTTAACTTTGACACATTTATAATCGAGCCGAATACGAACTTTATTTAATGAATATATTCATGGCTCACGAACTTATTCAATCTTGTATCGACCTTAAACGAACTTAATAAATATAAATTATAAATTTAAGTATTTATTAAAAATTAAATTATATATTTAGAGAAACCTCTCCTAAGCATCTCATGATCAGGGTTGTGTCAGATTTCCTCATGTCATAGACCTCCTTTTGACTTATTTAATTGGAAGAAATGCTGGATTTAGGTCTATTCTTGGCTGGAAATTTTCATTGAACTTAATCATTGAAGTAATCATTAGGTGAGTGTTCCTTCCTCACAAATTCTATTGTATAGTAGTGGTAATGTTGCTGGCAGGGCTGGCTCAAGGCATAGGTCATTAAGGCCTATGCCTAGGGCTCCTATTATATTAGGGCTCACAAATTTTACATATATATATCTATATAAATCAAATATGAATATTAATTTAAAAACATATGAGTTTCAATAATAAATATTTAAAATTTTAGTCGAGATTTATTTTCATCAGAAATTTTAATTTTTATTAGCTAAACTATATTTGGTCGAAAAAATTTAAAATTTTTATAGATTAAATCAGGATCGTTTTTATTTTTTTACTCATGTTAAATTTAATTGATAATTTTAATTTTTTACTATTAAAATTAGATTTGATTGGTAATTTTTTTATTATTTTTTTATTAAAATTTAATTAGTAATTTTAAATTTTTTACTGTTAGAATTTTAATTTATTAATCAAAATTAAATTTTGTTAATAAATTAAAAATATTTATTGATTATACTTAATTAATATTTTTTTTATAAAAAACTTTTCAATGTTAAAAACATATTTAATATTGTATATTATTTCTTTCTTAAATTTTAATTTTCTTTCATTTTTTTAATAATTCACCATCAATATTTTCTAGCTAAATATTTTTGACTAAATAAATTTTATTAATAATTTATCAAAGGTAAAATTGATAAAAAGACAGTTTATAAGTAGTGACTATATTTAGTACTCAAACATATTTCTTCTAAGTCACACAATAATTTTACTGCTATGTCAAGACTTTCCTTCCTCGAAGTTAAAAATGATTGATATTTTTTAAAAATATATATATAATTAAAATGTATATTAATGGTATTACAATAATTTATTACTTGTTTCTAAATTAGTTAATATAAAATATTTTTTATTTTTTAGGTTTGACATAAGATAAAGTTATTGCTACATGACCTAGTTGGCTACTACTTACTTCCGTATAAATAATCATTGGCAATATATGAAATTGCCCTTTTAAATTTTACTAATAAAATTAAATGTCGCCCCAGGGACATAGTTGAGTTGACTAATACGGAATAGATATTGTTACAATAGGCAATGCGTCGAATCTCGGCAAAGCTAAGAAAACTGCTCTCCTCGTAGTGACCAATTACAACTTCCTGATTTATCTCCTTACAGATAGTCGTAGGGTCGGTCATGTTAGGCTGTTAGGGTGACAAATTCCACATTTTGCTATAACTAATAAAATTAAATATTTTTAATAATATTTATTTAAAAAAATATTAAATTTTTTTCCCACCTAGGGCCTCAAGAATAGTTGAGACGACCTGATTGTTGGATTGATTTTATTTTAGGGGAGATAGATCAGAATTTGCTCTCGTGACCTTAAAACGTACGTGGATCCTTTTGAATCCTAGTATTCATTTTGTGTTTATAGATCTGTTTATGATATTTTTGTGTAAACTATTGTGCTAAGTGATTGATTTGAACTAATTACAATTTGTGGTATAGCTTCAATTGGCCCAAGCGATCTACATAGACGAAATATCTATATTGTTTCATGGATTGAATGAAAAGGGTAAACATTTTATTTTATTTCAGTAGAATTTTATTTTGGATTGTTGTATCTGATGTAGAATAGGAAAATAAATTAACTATTTCGATCATAGAAGAGGTCTCATGTAGGAATGAGGTTTATGTCCTTAATTTGTAGATTTTTGTGTCATTAATGTTATTAAATATTTATCTCAAGTTTTATAAATTATTTTCATATTGTGGGTAGATACAAGTTCGGGTGGGTGGAGTACGTTGATGTGCTGATACTCAAACCGTTTGGCTATACATAGAAGTGCAAAAATATTTAAATAAATTAAAATATTGGAATTAAATTATTGACATTCTTTTCATATTCATATACGAGTTTCATATAGAGATTAACATGGAAAGGGTTGTCTTAAAATAAAATAAAATGGATATTCTAATTTTTCTCTTTTGTTAATTAGTTCTTGTTATTAGATTTGCTTTCTCTTTTATGCTACTTGTTGACTGGGATAGCAATATCTATATCTTTATATTATATACCTTATACCTAGAGATCACATAATTTTACATAGTAAATTACCATAAATGATATTTGATCCTGTCCGAATACTGAATCAACGGACGCTGGACAAGTGGCGCTCTCCGGGTTGCTGATGTAGATCTCCGGCTAGTCTCACGAAACTCCGGCGAACCTGCGCAGAAGTCGGGCCGGGAAGGGGTTCCCGGCGGCGACCCTCCGACGCTCAAGTCAGGTAAGCAAGTGGTGGAAAAAGTAGCTCCAAAGCTTGTAGAACGCGTAACTCCGGCGAAGTCTGCAGCCCTTTATCTGGCAACACATCATCTGTCGGTTCGGCATCCCTCGCCGATTGGTTTCCGACAACAGGCGGCAGTTCACAGGGAAGATGCTAGAGGATTGGTGCAAAAGCTACGGCATCGAGCAACACTTCACGTCCGTGGCTTATCCCCAGAGCAATGGTCGAGCCGAAGTAGCCAATCGGGAAATTCTTCGCATTCTACGCACTCGGCTCGATCATTTGGGAGGGAGTTGGGTAGATGAAGTGTCGGGCGTCTTATGGGTCATCCGAACGGCTCCAAAAGAAGGGACGGGCGCCACACCTTTCCACCTGGTGTATGGCGGCGAAGCGGTCATTCCTGTTGAAGTTGGAGTCGAATCCGCTCAGATCCAAAGCTATGATGAGGACAACACCGAACGGAGGAACATGGAGCTGGATCTGATCGAAGAAGAAAGGCGCCCTGTAGCTCCAAAGTGGGGTATCTAGAGTTTGTTTGGGTAACTTTTGGTTTCTTATTATCACATTGTCGCCGAGAATGGTACCTTTTTGTTAGTTAAGATTATACCCCTCAAGCAATATAGAATTATATTAGATGGTCTCTGAACAATTGGAGACACTAATAAGAAAATATTAATTTTAAGAAAGAAGGTACTTTTAGCCTGAGGGCCCATTCGGAGATGATTTTAATTCTTTTTTTTTTATGTATAATTGTTCATCACATCAGTCTTAAATTCCTAAATCAACTTCTGATATCAGCCTGGGACTTCTTTTTTTTTTTGTTTTTTTGTTAAAAAATATTAACCTGAGTAGATTATAATATTTTTTTTAGTAATTCCCCTTCTCGGAAAGATTAAACTTAATTCATATTCCTTATGAACTTGATTATAGCATGAAATTAGTTATCTCATCATATTTCAATATTATTGCAAGACAATAATTATAAATTTGTTGTGTTTCCTTGCAATGTGGATATATGAATACGAATCTTATATTTTGTTATGAATATTTATTTTGTTGCAATGTGAATATTTTTCTATTGTTATCGGTTTAATATTTACATATAAATTATACATTATGACTTGTTTTATGGTTAAAAACTTATTTTATATTGATTAGTACACTTATTATTTAGATATGTAGGAAATCGATAGTCAAACTTATTTTTCCACTTAGACTGCCTTAATAATTATGGAAAATATGTCAAGAAAGCCCAGCGGTCAATTTAAGAAAATAGTAACTAATACATTCTATTTAGAGAATTAGAGAAGTCTCTTCCGTATTGTTGATTTGGAGGGAAGGAAAAAGTCAAAAGCGTCTTATTTAAATGGCATTTTCCATACAGTAATTTATCAAAAAGGCATAGCTTATATATTATATTTATCAAAAAATAATGTAGGGTAATTTTATTTATATAAAAGATTCAGATAAAAAAAATTCAATTTCTATTTTATCCCTCTGGCAACCTGCCAATCTTCTCTTTTTAATCATCATTTTTCAAGCATCCAAGATACAAATTGAATTGAAAATTATTTTATAGTTCAGATACACGTCCTATCACCGTCTCTCTCCCTCCATCCCTCTATCTGGTCTTATAAACACGAAACGATCATGAATCTCCTTCGCTTGTCATTCCTTCTCGTGCTGGTTATGATGGGATTGCAAAAGACCAGTTAGGGTTTAGGGATATTACCGTAAGAGTTTCAAGAGGAGTCCAAAGGACAACAACAGTTAAGAACGTCAGCGTTGAAGGACAAACTTCTAGCAAGAGTGAAATTAGTAGAAGCATACAGTTAAAGATTTAGCGATGTATGTATAGATTTATTACTATAAAATAGGGTAGTGATGTAAAAAAATTATAGTTTGGTTGCAAAGGGTGATGACAAAAATCGTGTTTATGGTTTCGTTGGATGTGTGGGGAATAAATATTCAACAACACCTGCAATATGATGTACTCCAATACTTAATCGATTTGTAAGGTGCTCCACTATAATGCTAGATTTCAGCTAGACCTTGCTCATACATGTTAGGTTAATATGGTAGGTATCAAGATGTTGGGCTTAATATGCGATCATATCAAGCCCACTTTCTGCCTTGATCAAAAGTTTTGTTTGATACCATCAATGTGTTTTGACCAAAAATCACTTATGGACCTAAACTTGTTTGATTACACCCATTTAACATGTTGTTAGTTTCTGTGGTTGTAAGGAGTTAAATTATGCTAATCATTTTTTATTTAGGCCTCTCATTCTCTAAATGGTGGTCCTATTTTACGAGAATTTTCTACTTCAATATGGGCCTGATATTTGATGATATTAGGTCCACGTTGGGTCTGATATGGGATCATATCAGGTCCAACGTAATCTTTGGTTAAAACTTTACTTTTACATCATATAGATCTTTTCCTCGCTCAACCTTTCCTAGTGGTTGGAATTATGCAAAATTACAAAATCTAGGCTCATATCAGTCGGATTGTATCACAACCACTAATAAGATGAAAATCTAATATGTACACCATATACTTGGTCTTTGATAAATATGTATGTACAACAACACTTGATTATGTAGTTACAAATTTACTAAATTAGTTTATAATTTATTTATTAGGGACAATTATATAACTAAAGAAATTCCCTATAGGATATGGAATATGCTTGATACAAATTCTTGCATTGTACATGGAGTTAATGTAGGAGAATTATCCAGAACAAATATTCCACCGCCTTCAGAGTATAGTGGTGTGCCTAACACAAATAGAAATACAAGCAGTAATTTCACATTTGATTTAAATGAAGAAGCAAATATTCAAGAAGATGAGGTTCTGAATCCTTGTACAACACTTGGTGATTACTTTGAGCCCACTTGGAGTGAGGAGGTAGGACATTATACCTGAATTGGAGAGGAATTACAATGTAATACAGATGTACAAGAATTCTTAGCTGATGATATCCATATTGAACAAGATGAAATTTCTCGAGAGCAGTATAGTGACTTAGAGGAGGAGTTCCCAATAGCTGATGATCCATATATTCTAAATTCTCGATTGCTCCAAAGACCAATTGAAGAGGCAATAGATGAGCATGAATTTTGTGTTGGACAGATTTTTTCGTCTCGATAAGAGTTCAAGAATACACTTGTGAAACATGTCATGGTTAAACATATGAGATATAATCCTGTTGACACTCAGAAAAATAAAGTAAAAGTCGTCTGCTTCAATCAACCATGTACATGGAGAGTAGTTGGTCGGGGCGATGTAGAGTTCATTATTATGAAATATGTAAAGGAACACCAATGTGGCACCATTAGGGAAAGTGTTGATCATCAAGCATGCACTTCATCCTTTGTAACATCTTTTGTTGAAGAGCAATTTGTTGCTAATGAACAGTATAAACCAAGTATAATTATATCTGATATAAAAGCTAGGTTTAGAGTGACCTTATCATACAGAAAAGCATACATAGCTCGGGAGAAAGTGATGAAGAAGGTTATTAGAGATTATGATCAAACTTATAGAGATCTTCCCCTATATCTACGTGACTTAATAGTCAAGGATCCTGAAACCTATGTAGCACTACACAGGAATGATGATAATCAGTTCCAGCGCTGTTTCTGGGCTTTTGGAGCTTGTGGAAGAGTATTCAGATCTTATCTTCGCAAATTGATTGGAATTGATGTCACACATCTAAGAGGGAAGTATCCGAGTGTGTTGTTGATGGCTACAACAATTTATGCTAATGACAATGTCCTCCTAGTAGCCTTTGGAATCGCTGAAGTTGAATGTGGATCTGCATAGGAGTGGTTTTTGGATCATACGAAGATATTCTTTGCTGTTGATGCATAGTTAATAAGCATAGTATCATATAGACATCGCGACATTATATCAGTAGTTAGGAAAGTCTACTTTATCACCCATCATGCTTTTTGTAGCCACCACATGTCTTGCAATATGGTAACTGATCCTATCCGAGAGTCGAGACGGTGGATGTTGGGACGTGGTGCTCCCGTTGACTGTGCGTAAACTCCGAATGACATAGACCTGCAACCACAAAACCTCAGTGCCGAGCCAGAGAGGAGTTCCCTGGCGTTGACCCTCCGACGCTCAAGTCAGTCACTGACGGTGGATGCAGGAGAGCAAAAATGAAGAACGAGAGCAGCAGAGTAATAGTAGCTACAGTAGAAATCACATGCCTCCGATGAAGCTTGGGGCTCCTTATATAGGACGACCAAGAGCGTATGCATGCTTCTCGTGACATACACATTTCTCAAAGCCTTTTCAACAAGGACTTTTCACTATTACAACAGCAAGAAAAAATAAAATCTCAAGATGCACATCCAGCCTCCTTATTATCCGAGCTAGAGAGCATAAAAGCTAACCGAGACAGTATCCAAATTGAGCGAGACACCCTCAAAGTTGAGCAGGATGCTGCCCAAGCTGAACTGCGATCCTATAAGGCAGGGGAAAACCGGCCGCTATGAAGCCGCACGGAGAACCTACATAAAATCTCCTGAATTCAGCGACATATTCGCTACTTGCATCGTGAGGACTTTCGAAGATGCAGCTGACAGGGTTATTTAACAACTACGAGAGGATAGTTACCTATCGTCTAAATCCCCTCAGCCTTCTATAGACCTCTGACGCCTCCATAGGGCGCTCCCCAAAGACATTTTAGATAAATTTGATTAACTATGTAGTATTCTAGTATCCTCTAATTATTGTAACCAAACATAAATAGAATATCCAATGGGATTTGAACCAATGACGAAATGATACCTGATGTCCTGTGAAGCATCTTGAATCTTCATAACCACCAATTTTACTTCCTTCCTGTATTTATGATGTGCCTTCCTAGGAAATATTTCTTAGTAAAAGTGCTACATTGACCAAAGCAGTTAAACAGTTGATACATTTTGCATCTCTAATAATAGAAACCCTGACAAGTTTTTGAGACTATATAATAAATCAGGTGGCAATATAACGTTGAATGCAATTAGGCCAGACATTTGATAATAAGATCTCGGACTAAATAATAAGCTAGGCCAAGGCATATTAGCCAACCTGGAATATAATATTGAGCAAAATTAAGCCAGATGCTTAATAAGAAATCTCATACGCAATGCCTACTTGAATATAATTAGACCAGTGATTAAGATGACCAAAGTAGATCCGGTCACTGGGGGACTAGAAAATTTGTAAGCGTGAGAGCACACTTATTCATATATTCGATCTTCTAGTTTGATTATATTTTTTAAGAGTTTATAGTCGCCACTCGATTGAATAATATAGTCCCGATCATGTTGAAGTCCTGTACATATAGAAGTTTAAAGTCACTGCTCGACTGAATAATACAGTCCCGCTCGCACGGAAGTCCTGTACATATGGAAGTTTAAAGTCACTGATCGACTGAGTAATATCGTCCCGCTCGCGTGGAAGTCCTGTACATATAGAAGTTTAAAGTCACTGCTCGACTGAGTAATATAGTCCCGCTCATGCGAAAGTCCTATACATATAGAAGTTTAAAGTTGCTGCTCAATTAAGCAATACAACCCTGCTCGCACGGAGTCCTGTATATATAGAAGTTTAAAGTCGTTGCTCGACTGAATATGTGTTTTGCAGGCATGAGCCCACGCTTACTTATAACTCGGCTTGTGGCTCGAGAATTTGGTGTTATTGTTTCAAGGTGTAACTATTATTGTTTTAATTGTTCTTGAAGTTTTAAAAGTAAATTTGTGATTATGTGGACATGAATTGAGTGTCTTTCAGCATAAAAGGTGCGTACAGTCTTTAGTCTCTAATACCAATTATTCAAATTACAGGTGTTGTGATTTTTATTTCGATAGTTGTTGGTGGATTGTGAACAGTTGTTATGATTTTTATTTAGGTGGTTGTCGGTGGATTGGGAATAATAATCATGAAAGATTTTATATATATATATATAATATTTTTTAAAAAAAAAATACATCACTAGGTATTCAACCATCATAGGATGATCGATTCAATTCCATAGAAATTATTCATCAGTTATCAGGATAAATCCAAAAATACTTATAGCGGGCAGTAGTCTAGCAGCTCAACATCTCAGGTTTGTCATTTCCACTAAAGGAAATGTCATGCAGTTGGTCGTAGTTGATAATTGAATCATGAAGATTTGGGAGACTTCATGAGTGTCTTACTGTTGCATCATAGATTGGGGCAAAGACAAGATTCAATTGATGCCCCATATCAATTTGCAATTATTAAAGTGCTTAATATGTACTTGTCCCTAAGGGTCCTCACTTGGTTAGAGGGTGACATATTTACTCTAATGAGACAAAGAATCAAGTTTTGATGGATGCATGTCCTTGGAAAAAAAATCCGCATCACCCCTTAGCCATTTGGTGGTCAACTATAAGTTAACTCCTTGATTTATCTCTATTAACATAACCTAGGGATAGGTTGTGAGGGGCACTTGGAATGAGCATAATCAAGGGCGTAGTCAAGATTCAAATCTATCTGGGGCTAATCGTCGTAAAAAATTTACAATAATATTTTTTAAACTAAAAATCCAAAACTTAAAAATTCATAAACATCATCATCCAATGTTATCACAACTAATTTCTAAGTATTCAAAATAATTTTAAAGTTATTGAATTTTATCTCAAAATCGGACAATTTTAAAATCTACAATAATAAATCAATCAATAAATAATATTAGTATGATATATGAGTCCAAAATGGAACTAAATAGGTAAAATTCTAACTCGAGAAAGCCGCGAATCAAACATATACAATGAATCATGATTATTTTTCAATATCAATAAATAATTATTTATCAATTCTTACCCAATTTGATTGTTGTACCTACGACAATCTTTTTTAATGAGAATACTGAAAGATTCAAAAATAAGGAAAATATGATTCCCTTGGTTTGGCAATATGATTCCGCTTGGTTTAGCAAAGGTGAGAGTTATCGGATCTCACCTTTGGTGCTCCAATAGTGGGTGACAGGCGGAATTACCAATGCTTGCTGGGAGGAACAAAAACAAACAACATTATTTGTTGTTGTTTGTTGGAACAAGGAAGAAGAAAGGAAACAGAAAGGTACTAGGATAGAAGAAGGACGGAAATAGAACCTTTCTCCTCTTTGTTGATGGCCTCAGTTAGCTTTGACGGGCTCCGACGACGACCGTAACTAGCTCCGACGGTTGCTACTATTGAGAAGACTATAACTAGGGTCTAGGCTGCTATTGTTGAGAAGAGGAGAGGGAAAAGATGTAATTTAGTAGCGGGATAAGAAAGAGCCGGGAAGAAGAAGAAGAAGAAGAGAAGGGTGGTGTGTCAAGTGAAGCTGTTGGCGAGTGGAAGAAGAAGAAGAAGAAGAAGAAGAGAAGGGTGTTGTGTCAAGTGAAGCTGTTGGCGAGTGGAAGGTGAAGCTGTTGGCGAGTGGAAGAAGAAGAAGAAGAAGAAGAAGAAGAGAAGGGTGTTGTGTCAAGTGAAGCTGTTGGCGAGTGGAAGAAGAAGAAGAAGAAGAAGAGAGCTAGGTACACGGAGAAAAAAAAGAAAGTTTTCATAAAAAATACTCTAATTTAATTTAAATTGATCAAATTGATTTAACGTTCGTTTAGTTCATTCAAAACTTAGCCAAATTAATTCCAATTTAACGTACTCTTTATCTCCGTGCCTATTTGTTGAATTTAATTCGTATCCAATCCAATTTAAATTCACACCCTCATTCCATGTCCAACAATTTGATATATCTATATTTTATTATTTATTTTTAATTGAGGATTTTATTATTTTTAATGGAGTTAAAATTTAACGAAATCAAAAACTAATATTATTTTTTTTGAAAAAGTATGTGGGGCTGGCGGCCACCCTAGCTAAGGGTGGCTCGGGCATAATCATTTTTTCTCATAATGAAATGAAATGTAGGTTTGTTGGGTGCAAATAAACTGTACATATCTCGAGTTTATTTCTAAGCGGACTCATAAGGTATTTAATTTGTATTCATAATTATCGAATCTGAATTGAGCTTGAACATATTCGATAAATTTTTCGAATTGAATTCAAATCTATGATATTTTATTTGATTATTCATAAGTCGCTCGTGAGCCGAATTTGAACCGAAGTCGAATCGGACTTGATTATTTCTATACTATTTTAATTTAAATAATTTCTGAATAATTTGGCTTGAACTATAATTAAATTTTGTTGGAATCAAAGTAAAAAATAATTTGAACTCGAATTCAAATTTTTATTTCGAATAGGGTTCAAACCAAAATTATTTATATTTTGAGATTCTAAATCAAATTTAAATAGCACATATATTTTTTTTAATATTTTTATACTATTCTATATTTTTATACTATTCTATTCGTTTGCCCTTTCAAATGATTGCGAATTGAAAATAACAGATGAGACACGTGAGGCGGTGATGATAAGGGGAGGTTCACGTGACATGATCATGGAATTGTGATGGGCCGGGTAATATGGAGTCAGTGGGCCACTCCAACCCAGGTGATGTCAATACGAGTTTTTTTTAGTATATTTTAGCTAAAACATAACTAAATATTTAAAATATATAATAATACACTTAAAATTAACATCTGGGACAATAAGAGGTGATCATACTCCTCTCCTATACCCTCACTGCTCATTTTTATGTTATACGAAGAAAGATAATTATAGGGTCAGTTTGTCGGACAGAGATCCTCTAGTCCAAGATTTTTAGATCATTCTTGATCTCTTGTTCATTCATTCGTTGGATGAATTAAATCCTACCTGTTTAATAAATAGGGTCCAGTTCATCCAACCAATGAATGAACAGAACCTCTTTTGATCCAGAATTTTTTGGATCAGAAGATCTGACCTCCAGCTTGTCTGACCTAATTCTAGGTATGAAAGTAGATTTTTCTTAATCGATAGAAATCCGTCGGGATCTTATTATAATAAAATAGTCATCCTCTAATAATGATCACCCCATGTGAACACTTAAAATTAATATATGGATCATAATGTTTACGCTCGAGAAGAAGGCATGTGACTGAAACGGGGGCAGTCGGTGATCTCCGGAGTGCTGCCAACTCTGGCGAACGTCATCCTTGGGCGAAACGGATAAGTTAGACAGTTTCAAATGACGATTTTGTCCCAGAAGTAGTGGATGAAATTGATAATTGCTATTGAATTTGAATATAATAAAATAGAATGAATAAAATTTCTATTAAATTAATAAAGAATATATATATATATATATATATATATAACTTTAATTCAAAAGATATATAATTTTTTATTATAATATAATGATGGGGGCACATTATTAATACTAATGCTAAAAAAATGACGTTGAAATATTATTTGCTAAATTAAAATTCTATTATTTGGCCTCCAATAATAAGGTAATAAATGATGAACACAAATAGGTATATATTTTTATTTAATAACATAAAGATAAAAATAAAAACATAATTAGCATTTTCGATACAAGTTTATTTACACAATGCATGCATTTCTAATAAATCAATAAAATTATTACGTTTCCACAAAACTATGAAAAATTGTGATAAAATAAATCTATATTAAATACAACATGATAAAGCAAATATAATTTTAACAATTTATAAAAAAAACGTATCTCAGAAAGATAATTGACAAATTTGTATAAAATAATTTTTTCTAAATTGTAAAATATTTGTTGAAGTTAAATGGTGCACAATTATATATTAAACTAACAACAATAAAAAAAACACCAATTTTATTTAGCCAAGTCTAATTTCATTTCATAGTGTTAACTTATTTAATAAGATAATTAAGTTAAATTAAACTTAGTTTTAAATGAATTAAATCATTGAAATAATTATTTAATCTTGATTTTGTATTCTTTTTAGGAGCTTCAACTTGATTCGATGTTCTCAAACTCTTAATTTAATTTAATTATTTAAATTTTTTATAATTTTAAATTTATTTGATTGATTATTAAGATTGTTTGCTTATTTTATTTTATTTTATTGAATATTATTATCGAACGATTTACCATCTCAATTTATAAATATCAGCAAGTTAAACATATATGTTTTATTGAATATTATTAGTGAACAATTTACCGTCTCTATTCATAAATACCAGCAAGTTAAAGATATGTGTTCCAAGTTATTCACTATTTTAACTAGTTATTTAAATGTATTCATTTAAATGACTTTATATGTATTAAATAAATATAAATAAACTCCTACCAAATTGAATAACGTTCATTTACCTTGCTAGCTGACAATGTTCTAAATGGCATTTGATGGGAAGCTAAAGACGTGTGTTATGATTAAAAAGCATCCGAGAGGGAATCAGATTTTCGACTTGGACAAGGAACGAGTACAGGGAGTTTTTTATAGTGGTGTTAACCTTCGAGTGATATGTTAACGCTGGAAGTACTAATTAATTAAATTTATATTTTGGTATTTGGTAAGATTTAAAGTTAAACTGTATTATTATTCTAAACAGTTAAATTAATTATGTAAAAAAAATTCTAAATAATCTTAGGCAACGTGAAAATCCTAGTTGTGGTTAGAAAAAAAATCCTAGTGAACATTAGGTAGGTGGAAAGTCTTAGTTGTGGTTAGGTAACGAAATCCTGGTCCGGAGGATTGGGCAAAGTTTTGGAAGGTCGAGGATGTCGGGCAAAAATCCTAGAATCGAGTACACTAGGTGAAAGTCTTGGAAATCGCAGACGTCAGGCAGGAAATCATTGGGTCGAGGACACTAGGTGAAAGTCCTAAAGTCTCGGGTGTTGAGCAAAAGTCCAAACGGTCTGAAGGGCCGGTTTGACAAAAGGTAAATTCTCCTGAGAGAAATAGGCGAGGACACATTCCACGTAGAGGAAACAGTAGGCGTTGGTCCGATCTAGAGTTTCAGTGCAACTCAAAGTTAGGACCGGACAGTCTGGAGACTGTCAAAATGTTACCTTGCTTTACATATTATTGTTTGTTTCTAACTCTGTGGTGCAAGTGATTGAGATTGCAAGATAACTGGAAAACATATCTTCGGGCACTCGGAGATGCTTCGAGCGCCCGAGTCAGGGTTCGAGGGAGCATTGGGCAAGCACCCGACGGTCCAAGCACCCGGACCAGCAAAACTTATCTTCACTCTGCGTTGGAGCACGACGATTGGCTTACTCACGTTAGCGGTCCAGCTGGCGTCCGGAGGGGTCTGAGCGCCTAGACATTGATAAACTTCTCAGATGAAGTTTTGACGAGAACTCGCCATGTCAACACAATCCAAGCGCCTGGGAGGGGATCCAGGTGCTCGGATGGGGCTATAAAAAGAGGGTTCGACTAGTATCTTCAACACATCAATTCAAAGAAGTTTCTTTCTGGTGCGCTACTCAAAAACGATACTCCGGCTCACAACTTCTGATCTTTAAAGTTGTCGATATAATTTTGCTTATGGTTTTTAAATCAATGTAGTCCTTATATTCAATTCTTGTCACCTTATTAGAACTACTAGTTGATTGTCCATTGAAAGCACTTAACGAGGGCGGGCCATGGAATAGGAGTCATCACATGCTCTAAACCAAGTAAAACAAATTTGTTAGCGATTGTTTGTTTTCCTTTACTATTTTGTAGTGCATTCTAATCGATCATGTTTTTCGAAAAATGTGAAAAGTCACGAGTACTTTTCACCCCCCTCTCCCCCCATCTAGCGCAACAATCCTACAATTGGTATCAGAGCTGGAACGCTCTGAATTGGTATAACTATCATTCGAACAATCTTTTTCGTTGCTTTTTTGTCCATTTTTTGGTAAGCCAAGGTGCTCTGAATTGGCAATCATTTTCAAATTTTCGTCATAAGTCAGAATGAGTCTAATAATCTCTCCTGACAAATTTATCGATTCTTCCCATTTTCTCGAAATTAGTGCAACACTACTCGAGCTGCTTTTTTTATCTTTTGTACTCCCGCACTACTAATCTAAGACCAAGTCTTGGAACATTCGTCATTTCTTTTATTGTGTGCGAGATTTTCTTTTAATGGCCCATCAAGAAAGCTATAGTACTGTCCGACCGCCTCTTTTCTCCAACGATAATTTCGAGTACTGGAAAGACCAGATGGAGCACCAACTGAAGACTCAGGTGGAGATGTGAGTCATGATCCAAACTGGATTCATACTCCCTACCAAAGATGGTGTACCCATCACCTACGACAAGTGGGATGCACAAACAAGGAGAAAAATCGAGGTAGCTGCAAAAGTGACATATACTCTCCTATGCGGACTAACAAACGAAGAACTTGATTGAGTTGGAAAGTTCAACAACGATAAGGAGCTTTGGAAAAAATTGATCAGGTTTCATGAGATTTCGTCAGAGCTAGAAGACCAAGTCGAACCTGAGTTTGAATTTGAGTATTACTCCCAAAGTCAACCTCTGAACCAGATTCAGAAGAATCAGATCAGACGATTTCATAGCACTAATGGCTAAGGAGCAGATAGCTGAATCTAAGTCCAAATTTGAGACGGTAATAGCCCAGGGGAGAACCTTATCATAGATCTAAAAGGTAAATAGTAAATTCAAATTTTAAATTTCACATAATTTGTTTTAAGTGTAGGAAAAGAGAGCACCACAGAAATCAATGCCCTCCTCATCGAATGACACAACCGGAGGTGAAGGAGAAATTGATGCCAAGAGTCCAGAAAGGGAAGAATTACATTAAACGCTTCAAGTGCAAATAGATGGGTCACTACAAAAGTCAATGCCTAGAAAGAAGACCCCCAGAATCCAGAGGGAGAAATCAAGGTTAGTAAATTTTTATTACATGAAAATCTAAGGGTACGTTTGGTTTGCGTATTTTTCATTTTCATTTTCTGAAAAATATACATTTTCTAAAAAGACTTTTAAACATTCTCTATTTTTTTTCAGAAAAAGCTATCTATTTTTTTTTAGAAAACAGATATAAAAAATGCAAACCAAACACTATTTTTTGGAAATATGTATTTTTCATAAAATAAAATTGAAAAATACGCAAACCAAACGCAACCTAATTTTTGCAATTCATGTCAGTAACTTAGCTAATCATTGTTGCTCGAGTTTAGATTTCTCTCAAATTAAATATGCATGCTAATAATAATGTAATCAGTAAAGTTGATTCAAATTTGGATAAGAATAACTCAAAATTATTTAATGGAAATAAGAATTTTTTTAAAAAAAAATTAGAAAAATAAAATAATCTTTTAAAGATAAATTGATAACTTAGATAAGATTATTAATAATTTAACCAAATCACAAAAATCTAGACTTAGTTATAAATCTAAGATAAAACTTAAACTTTTCGAACTAAGTTATAATCAAGTATCTTTTAATTATGTAACCATTCAATAAAAATAAATAACAAATCTAAATCAAATTTAAACTCAAAACAAATATTTAATAATTTAGGGAGGTGTCAAATCAGTTGGAATCCCAAAACATGATCTATTCGTTTGGGTTATAAAGACTTAGTCTTGATCGACATTTGATTAGTTAGACTAAGGATTTTCAGAAAGAAAGTAATATGTTTAATTTCCTTAAAAGGTTTTGTCTAGAAATAATTGTTGCACCAATATCTAAGAAGGTCTCGTACCTCGCCACAACTTGGAAGACGATTATCGAAATAAATATTTAACCGACTAATAGTTAAATATTAGTATAACTCAAATGAAAATCAATTCATAAATTTCAACTCAAATTGAAGATAAAATTAATAATCATCTCACAAAACCTATAAGATTCACTGTTTGAAATTTTTAAAAATGGTGTGATGAATTTAGGTTAAAAATGAGAATTACTTAAATCAAACCAGATCGAACTTAAATTAAACCAAATCAAACTTAGATCAAATCTGATCAAATTCAAATCAAATATGATCAAACTTAAATCAAAACAGATCAAACTTAAATTAAATCTGATGAAACTCAAATCAAATCAAATCAAATCAAACTTAAATCAAACCAGATCAAACATAAATCAAATCTAATCAAATCTGATAAAATTCAAATCAAACCAGATCAAACTCAAATTATTAAGTGTGACGAAAAAAAAACACCCATGTCCACTCACCCATGTGCACATGCCCTCCCCCACACCCCCTTTTTCCTTTTCCCTTTTCTTTTCCTCACCGATGCCTCAAAACCCTTCTCATCTTCTCCTTTCCCTTCTCTAGCGGCGACGAATTACGGATTTCTCCCTCATTCTTCTTCTCCAAGCTTGCAACCCCCTTCTCTTCTGCTTTTCTCTTCTCCAACGGCCACAAGCAACAAGTTTCTTCTTCCTTGCTGCTGTCCTGCTTCTCGGCAGCATCGTCGGAGCTCCTCGGAGTGTGCCGGAGCTCGCCGGACCACTAGGAAAGGGGGGAAAACAAAGCCCTAGTTGCTCTCTCCTTTTTCCCTCCAACAGCAGCACCTTGCTGCCTTTTGTCTTCTCCAACAGCAGCCCTAGCTGCTGTCCTTTTCTTGGCAGCACCGCCAGAGTTCGCTGGAGCTCGCCGGAGCTAGCTGAGGCGGCCAACGACGAAGAGAAAATAACCCTAGTTGTTGTCCTCATTTCCAGCAGCCACATTAGAAGGTTTACTTTATGCCTTGTATTAATCAACGTGTAGTTAGGAGGGTTATCTAGATTAGAACAGCGGTTTCATTTAGGAATGTGAAGTGGTACGAGATAGTGAGATCAAAAATAATGATCTAATGGTTTCGAGTCGTAGATCATGTTTAGATTTAGTATCATGAGTTTATTATCATTTTAATTATTTAAGTTATTAAAATTTGTAGATACGAGCTCGAGTGGAGCGCGGTGACTTGCCGACACCCGCAGATTTTGCTGTATATAAAGTGGGTACATTTCTCTTTGACTCATATAATTATCCTTGTGCATGAATAAAGTAATAATGAAATTATATATATTTATATAATTATTTTAAAAAGGGAATTAAAATGATACTTAAAATAATGAAATGGGTATTCAATAATTAAATCATTGGAGGGTAAATAATTGATATTATTTCTTGTTCACATGTGGGTTCATACTGGGATTTATATGGGAAGAGTTGTTTTAAAAAAATTAAAGAAATATTCTGAAGTACTCTTCTATTGATACCTTGTCTTTTTGACTTGCTTGGCCTTTCATACTCCATGTTTTGATACTCTATCTGTTGATACTTGTAGCTTTTTATCTGTGGATCCTATAATAATAAATTAACAGACTTGATATAAAAACTGTTAACTTGATTGACCATTTGTTATGAAAAGAGAGTAATTTTGATAAATGGATAAAATGGAATCCTCAAAGTGAAATAATAAAGATGGTAATAAAGAATTAAAAAGTGAAGACTATGAGCCTAGCTTTATACCAGAGCTCTATATTAGAGTACTGTACCGCCCACATATTATTGTGGTAGCGTGGCGGCCACGGTCCAGAGTACCTGACCGTACACCCGAGGCGTGTTGGCGTGATGTAGCCCTCGGTCAGTGTTTATTATGTCTTCCACCGGTGAGGGCTGATAGCCCGTACGTCAGATGACGTATGCGACAGTTTTATACTCTGAGGAGGCATTTAGCCTATCCATATGATATTACACTCTGATGATATTGGCTCCGATGATTCACTTTTTAGTTGATTTATCAGATTTAGACTATGGATATACATGTCGATATTACCATGATAACTTGTATACCGATTGATTGAATAATAAGATTAAAGAATTGATTTTACTAATGATGACAAGTGATGATAAGGTGAAGATCCTAAACTCTAATATAAAAATCTTACCTGGTTATAGATAATGAGAAAATGATTATACATATATATGTATAAATGTAGAACTTTAAGAATAACCTAAAGTTGTAACAAAAGATTATGATTTACTCTACTTCTTTGACTTCTTCAATAAGATTAAATTCACGCACACCTTTCTTGAGTATCCACTTAGCCATTTGGCTAACTTTCTACATTCCTTGGTCTCCAGTTTTGCAGACACAGGGATCCTTTTGATATTATAGTTGATTTTAGACTTTCATAGAGTTGCTCAGAGATCTCGACATGCTGATTACCTGGTTTGTTTTACTTTTGTTTTCGTTGTATTTATATTTTGTAATTTTATTTCAGATGTCGTTTATTTGTATAGTTTGGTGGTCTACGAAACTATGACATATATATAAATTTGATATATTTCGTGGTTATGTTGTTTCTATTTTATGTATGTTCCAGCCGTGTGGGCTGATGAATATGTTGTTTATGTTTATGTTTTGTGATGTATGTATGTATGCTTCATATTGTCACCGGTACAGGGGAGATGCTGTCGGATTTTCGTCTGGCAGAGATTCCTCTGGGGCGTGACAATTTTATTGGTATCAGAGCCCGATTTTTCGTTTTCTGTTCGTGGGTTTTGGCTTTATTTCGAGATTTTTATTTTCGGTTTATGTAGTTCTCGAGCAAAGGAATTTTTATACAAGTCGAGTTGTATCTCTGAGCTATAGGATTTAATGGTCATTCTTCGTTTTAATTATCTTGATTATAATTGATTATTGAAAATTTCATTTGATTTTATAGGAAATGACACGAGCCCGTGGTCGCGGTTGGGGCAGTAGCCGTGCTCGTAGTCGCAGTCGTGGTTGCGATAGTGGTAGTGGTCGCGATAGTGGTAGTGGTCGCGGTCGTGGTCGTGCATGTCGGCGTGCCACTACTACTGATCATGGTTTGGATGAGGCTCCTATCTCCCCATCTGAGTTGATACCGGGAGCTCAGGTTGGTCCCAGTATCGGAGTCAGTGGTCAGACTGAAGGACAACCTCATCTTGTTGCAGCTCATGTAGTCGTACCAACCATTCCTACAGCATCCCTTATTTATGGAAAAGGCACGTATTCCTTTGCTTGCTAGTTCAGCAAAGGATCGTTTTACGTTGTTCCATGGAGGCATCGATCCTTGGGTGGTGCGCACATGGTTGGAGGATATTGAAGGCACTTTTGGGTACATGTCCTGTTCAGACACAGAGAAGGTAGAGCTAGCCGCTTATCATTTTCGAGGGCAAGCATCCACATGGTGGAAGATGCAAAAGACAGTCTTTGGGGATCAGATTATCTCTTGGTAGTCTTTTCGAGAGGCGTTCGAGAGACAGTATTTTCCTGTAGCATTTTGTATTGCTCAACGCCAGGAGTTCATGAGTCTCAAGCAGGGTGATCGAAGCGTGCTAGACTATAGTACAGAATTTAGCAGACTTGCTGAGTTTTGCCCACATATGGTAGCTCAAGACTCAGATCGTATGTTTCATTTTACACAGGGACTGGCAGCATATATTCAGATCAGGATGTCTGGATTTCTTGTTACCACTTATCGGGAGGCACTTGATCGGGCCATATTTATTGAGATGACTCAGCAGCAAGTCTCCCAAGAAAGAGAAGTCAGTCGACAGACCTCGCAGAGCTCACACACTAGACAGCAGAGTCGAGGTCGTCGATCTCGTGGCCAGGATACGACTAGAGAGTCTTCACGGCCACAAAAGGTGGGCAAAGTATCACAGGGATCTAGTCGCCCAGTTCCATCACAGCGGGGCCAGATATCGGTGAAGTGTTTTCAATGTGGTGCACCAAATCACCTAGCCTCAGAATGTCCACTGGATAAGAGTATATGCTTCTACTATAAACTACCAGGACATATGCAGAAAGATTGCACTTTGAAGGCACAACATCAAGCAGGAGGATCATAGTCTCAGCAGGCTCGACCTACCTCACGACCTCCACAGTCTCGGCAGCAGAAAGGCCCGCAGAGATCTCAGCAGTCTTAGCAACGAAATCCCCCACCTACACAGTCTGCTCACCAGCCATAACTCTATCATTTGTAGTCCTAGGTGGAGAGTGAGTATCACTCAGTACCTCCACTTCAGCAATATCTGCCAGCTCCCTCTCAGCAGTATTTGGTAGCTCCACCCCAGCAGTACTTGCTACCTCCACCCCAGCAGTATCAACCACCATTATCTTATCAGCCTTCGATCCAGTCATACCAGCCTTCGCAGGATCAGGGTCAGCCCTCTTCTTCTATCCAGAGGGGTCAGCCATCAGGTCTTGAGCCGGGACATGTTTATGCTTTGACTCGTGAGGAGGCACAGCGAGCTGGAGGATCTGTTATCTGAGGTATTATTTCTGTTTATAGTATTCCTGCGGATATATTGATAGATACGGGTAGCTCGCATTCCTTTATTTCTCCTGAGTTTATATGTAAGATTAGGAGGGTCCCAACTCTTCGACCTTATGGATTATCAGTATTGAGACCATCAGGTGGAGTATTGATGTCAGATCAAGAAGTCAAGAGTTGTCCTTTAAATTTCGATAGCCATACCCTTACCGTGGATCTCCAGGTGCTAGAGATGACTGAATTCGATATTATTTTGGGTATGGATTGGCTGTCAGAGCATCATGCCACCGTCGATTGTCGAGCCAAAGTGGTGACTTTTCAACCCTTAGATCAATCATCATGGGAATTTATTGGGATCAATGATCGAGGGGTATCTATTATCTCAGCTCTCCAGGCTCAGCAGTTATTGGCTCGGGGATGCAAGGGATATCTCTTGTCTTTAGTGAGTTCCAATGTGGACAGTTCTGTCCAGCTTTCTGATGTCCACATAATACGTGAATATCCCAACGTATTTCCTGAAGAACTTCCTGGCTTGCCACCTCGGCAACAGGTAGAGTTTGCCATTGAGTTGCTTCCTAGCACAACTTCAATATCGAAAGCTCCATATCGGATGGCACCAAGAGAACTGGAGGAACTAAAGATCCAGCTTCAGGAGTTGCTAGACAAGAGTTTTATCCGTCCTAGTGTTTCTCCTTGGGGTGCTCCAGTGCTCTTTGTTAATAAAAAAGATGGATCTTTGAGGCTCTGTATTGATTATAGGCAGTTAAACTCTGTAACTATCAAGAACAAGTATCCTCTACCTAGAATAGATGATTTGTTTGATCAACTTAAAGGTACCTGTGTGTACTCAAGAATTGATTTAAGATCAGGCTATCACCAGTTACGAGTTAGAGATACAGATATTCAGAAGACTGCCTTCCGTACTCTGTATGGACATTATGAGTTTTTGGTAATGTCGTTTGGGCTTACCAATGCTCCTGCAGCGTTTATGGATCTAATGAACCGGGTATTCTTAGAATATTTAGACCGGTTTGTTATTGTCTTTATTGATGACATTCTGGTATATTCGCGATCAGAAGAGGAGCACGAACAACATCTCAGAATAGTTCTAGAAACTTTACGGAAGGAACGCTTATATGCTAAGTTCAGTAAATGTGTTTTTTGGCTTATTTCCGTGGAATTTCTAGGGCATGTAATCTCTAGCAAAGGGATTTCAGTAGATCCCCAGAAGATTGAAGCAGTTGACCAATGGGAACAACCAAAGTCAGTGCAAGAGATTCGTAGCTTTCTCGGATTAGCTAGGTACTACCGTAGATTTGTTGAAGGATTTTCTAGTATTGCTGCACCTTTGACTCGGTTGACTAGAAAAGGAGTCAAGTTTATTTGGTCTGAGGCTTGTGAAGCAAGCTTCCAAGAGCTCAAGCAGAGATTGGTGAGTGCTCCAGTATTAGTTATTCCCTCTGGAGATGATGGATTCATTCTTTACACGGATGCATCTATTCAAGGATTAGGGACAGTTTTGATGCAGTATGATAGAGTAGTAGCTTATGCTTCTCGTCAGCTAAAAGATCATGAGAAGAATTATCCTGTACATGATTTAGAATTAGCAGCCATCATTTTTGCCCTTAAAATTTGGAGACATTATCTCTACGGTATTACCTTTGAGATATTCACCGATCACAAGAGTTTGAAATATCTTTTCACTTAGAAAGAGTTAAACCTTCGACAGAGAAGGTGGATGGAGTTTCTGAAAGACTATGACTGTACTATCAACTACCATCCTAGAAAAGCTAATGTAGTCGCAGATGCATTGAGCAGGAAGTCTAGAGGAGTATTGACAACTCACAGGGTGGCAATTATAGATATAGTCAGACAATTTTCAGAGTTAGATTTATCTGAAGTAGGGCAAACACAGAGTGGTATACTGGTCTCCTTGATCGCACAGTCCCCATTGGTGGAGCGGATTAAGGAAAGTCAAATGGAAGACCAGTATCTCAGATCTATAGCTAGTGAGTTGGAGTTAGGCCCCAAGCCAGAATTCACACGTGATATGGATGGATCTCTTCGGTTCCAAAGCAGATTATGTGTCCCAGAGGTACATCCTGTTAAGGAGGATCTCCTTCGAGAAGCCCACCGATCGAGATTTGTAGTTCATCCTGGTGGTACACGGATGTATCGAGACTTGAAGCGATCATATTGGTGGAAAGGTATGAAAAGAGATATTGCAGACTTTGTAGCTCGGTGTCTAGTTTGCCAGCAAATTAAGGCAGAACACCAGAGACCGACCGGGTTACTTCAGAGGATTGCAGTGCCGAAATGGAAGTGGGAGCATGTCACTATGGATTTTGTCACGAGGTTACCAAGGACCCAGAGGAGACATGATTCGATCTGGGTGATTGTCGATCGGTTAACTAAATCAGCACATTTCTTACCGATTCGTAAGACAGAATCTCTAGATCGTCTAGCAGAGTTATATTGCAGAGAGATTATTAAACTCCATGGTATTCCCCTCAGTATTATTTCTGATAGAGATCCACGCTTTACTTCGAGATTTTGGCAAAGTTTTCAAAAGGCGTTGGGTACCGAGCTGCGTTTTAGCACCGCTTTTCATCCTCAGACTGATGGACAGTCGGAGCGCACTATCTAGACTCTAGAGGATCTGTTGCGTGCTTGTGTGATGGATTTTGGGGGTAGTTGGGAGGACCATCTACATTTGGTAGAATTTGCTTATAATAACAGTTACCACTCTGATATTCAAATGACACTGTTTGAGGCACTCTATGACAGAGCATGTAGATCTCCTATCTTATGGGACGAGGTCGGTGAACGTCAACTTTTGGGCCCTCAGAGTGTTCAGCATGATGCTGAGCTAGTACGAACTATTAGACAGAGACTGTCAACTGCTCAGAGTCGCCGAAAGAGTTATACAGATAAAAGACGAAGAATGTTAGAATTCACAGTAGGTGATCACATATTTCTTCATGCTTCACCCATAAAAGGAGTTAAGAGATTTGGGTTAAAAGGGAAGTTAACACCTAGATTTATCGAACCTTTCCAGATTTTTGAGCGGATTGGTGCTGTTGCATATCGACTTGCGTTACCCCCGGCATTAGCTGGAGTACATAATGTCTTTCATGTTTCTATGTTGCGGAAGTATGTTCCGGATCCGACACATGTCTTGAAGGATCTTGTAGTTCCCCTACAGTCTGATGTGACATGCGAAGAATTCCCTGTTCGTATACTGGATCGCAAGGAACATCGGTTGCGGAACAAATGCCTCCGTCTCGTAAAGGTTGGGTGGCAACACCACTCTGATCAAGAAGCAACTTGGGAGCGTGAGGAGGATATGCGTATCAGATATCCTCATTTATTTACCTTAGGTATCAATGCGTCTCAATTACTTAAATTTGGGGACCAAATTTCTTTTAGTGGGGGAGAATGTTAAGTGTGAGGAAAAAAAAAACACCCATGCTCACTCACTCACGTGCACATGCCCTCCCCCACACCCCCTTTTTCCTTTTCCCTTTTCTTTTCCTCACCGATGCCTCAAAACCCTTCTCATCTTCTCCTTTCCCTTCTCTAGCGGCGATGAACTGCGGATTTCTCCCCCATTCTTCTTCTCCAAGCTTGCAACCCCCTTCTCTTCTGCTTTTCTCTTCTCCAACGGCCACAAGCAACAAGTTTCTTCTTCCTTGCTGTTGTCCTGCTTCTCGGCAGCATCGTCGAAGCTCCTCGGAGTGTGCCGGAGCTCGCCGGACCACTAGGAAAGGGGGGAAAACAAAGCCCTAGTTGCTCTCTCCTTTTTCCCTCCAACAGCAGCACCTTGCTGTCTTTTGTCTTCTCCAACAGCAGCCCTAGTTGCTGTCCTTTTCTTGGCAGCACCGCCAGAGTTCGTCGGAGCACGCCGGAGCTAGCTGAGGCGGCCAACGACGAAGAGAAAATAACCCTAGTTGCTGTCCTCATTTCCAGCAGCCACATTAGAAGGTTTACTTTATGCCTTGTATTAATCAATGTGTAGTTAGGAGGGTTATCTAGATTAGAACAGCGGTTTCATTTAGGAATGCGAAGTGGTACGAGATAGTGAGATCAAAAATAATGATCTAATGGTTTCGAGTCGTAGATCATGTTCAGATTTAGTATCATGAGTTTATTATCATTTTAATTATTTGAGTTATTAAATTTTGTAGATACGAGCTCGAGTGGAGCACGGTGACCTGCCGACACTCGCAAATTTTGCTGTATATAAAGTGGGTACATTTCTCTTTGACTCATATAATTATCCTTGTGCATGAATAAAGTAATAATGAAATTATATATATTTATATAATTATTTTTAAAAAGGAATTAAAATGATACTTAAAATAATGAAATGGGTATTCAATAATTAAATCATTGGAGGGTAAATAATTGATATTATTTCTTGTTCACATGTGGGTTCATACTGGGATTTATATGGGAAGGGTTGTTTTAAAAAAATTAAAGAAATATTCTGAAGTACTCTTCTGTTGATACCTTGTCTTTTGACTTGTTTGACCTTTCATACTCCATGTTTTGATACTCTATCTGTTGATACTTGTAGCTTTTTATCTGTGGATCCTATAATGATAAATTAACAGACTTGATATAAAAAATGTTAACTTGATTGACCATTTGTTATGAAAAGAGAGTAATTTTGATAAATGGATAAAATGGAATCCTCAAAGTGAAATAATAAAGATGGTAATAAAGAATTAAAAAGTGAAGACTATGAGCCTAGCTTTATATCAGAGTTCTATATTAGAGTACTGGACCGCCCACATATTATTGTGGTAGCGTGGCGGCCGCGGTCCAGAGTACCTGACCGTACACCCGAGGCGTGTTGGCGTGATGTAGCCATCGGTCAGTGTTTATTATGTCTTCCACCGATGAGGGCTGATAGCCCGTACGTCAGATGACGTATGCGACAGTTTTATACTCTGAGGAGGCATTTAGTCTATTCATATGATATTACACTCTGATGATATTGGCTCCGATGATTCACTTTTTAGTTGATTTATCAGATTTAGACTATGGATATATATGTCGATATTATCATGATAATTTGTATACCGATTGATTGAATAATAAGATTGAAGAATTGATTTTACTAATGATGACAAGTGATGATAAGGTGAAGATCCTAAACTCTAATATAAAAATCTTACCTGGTTATAGATAATGAGAAAATGATTATACATATATATGTATAAATGTAGAACTTTAAGAATAACCTAAAGTTGTAACAAAAGATTGTGATTTACTCTACTTCTTTGACTTCTTCAATAAGATTAAATTCATGCACATCTTTCTTGAGTATCCACTTAGCCATTTGGCTAACTTTCTACATTCCTTGGTCTCCAGTTTTGCAGACACAGGGATCCTTTTGATATTATAATTGATTTTGGACTTTCATAGAGTTGCTCAGAGATCTCGACGTGCTGATTACCTGGTTTGTTTTACTTTTGTTTTTGTTGTATTTATATTTTGTAAGTTTATTTCAGATGTCGTTTATTTGTATAGTTTGGTGGTCTACGAAACTATGACATATATATAAATTTGATACATTTCGTGATTATATTGTTTCTATTTTATGTATGTTCCAGCCGTGTGGGCTAATGAATATGTTGTTTATGTTTATGTTTTGTGATGTATGTATGTATGCTTCATATTGTCACCGGTACAGGGGAGATACTGTCGGATTTTCGTCTGGCAGAGACTCCTCTGGGGCGTGACACAAATTAAATCAGATCAAACTCAAATTAAACTTAGATCAAACTCAAATGAAACTCAGATCAAACTCAAACCAAACCTAATCAAACTCTAATCAAACTCAAATCAAACCAAATCAAATTCAAATAAATTGATCAAATTCAAATCAACTTTAATATAATTCAAACTTAACAATTCTTCAACATTCAAACATTTCCACAAATTCAGAGATAATATTCTTAAAGTTACAATCAACTTTAAAATTAAGATTAACTTAACATCATCTCCCACAAACTCATAAGTTTAATATATTTGATAACCTAAAAATGGTGAGATGGAAATCAAAAAAATAAATAATTATTTTAAATATGTTTTTAAACTTTTTTTTTTCTTAGTTGGACTCTAGGATCATAGTAATTGCTTATATTCTCATTGAAATTAAGATAATTACTTAAATGATTACTTTAAAATTATTTTATTTTTTTTTAGAGAGGAAGTAAAAGGAGTTAAGTATTTTCAAAAGGATAAAGTAAGTATTTTCAATAAAGTTATGTATCTTTTCAAAAGCATAACTAAAACTAAGTACCTTTTAAAGAAGTTTTCTTAAAGTTAAGTAAAAAAATGTAACGATCCGGTTCTTTGGCCTTTTGAGCGGCCCTTGTGGCGGCCCAATTGACGGTCCTTATGTCGTCGACTCATTTGGCGACCTCTCATGTCGTCGACCGACGACCTTTGGCCGTGCCGTTACTCATTAGGACTTTCCACCCCTGGCCAGTAGATTTTTGCCTCCCCCAGGATTCGAACTCTAGACTTCCAGGCTTAAGTACTAGAGTTTATGAATCCTGGTAACCAAGTGAGATGCCGCTCACTTGGCTACCAGGATTCATAAACTCTACTACTTAGCCTGGAGGTATAGAGTTCGAATCCTGGGGAAGGCAAAAATCCACTGCCATGGGTGGAAAGTCCTAGTGAGTAACGGCCCGGCCAGGTCGTCAGTCGACGGCCGACGACATAAGGGCCGCCCAAGAGGCCAAAGGGCCGGGTCGTTACAATAAAAAGACGCCTTTTTATTGTAACGACCCGGCCCTTTGGCCTCTTGGGCGGCCCTTATGTCGTCGGCCCAAAGGGTCGGGTCGTTACAATAAAAATGTGTCTTTTTATTGTAACAACCCAGCCCTTTGGCCTCTTGGACGGCCCTTGTGGCCTCTTGGACGACCCTTGTGGCGGCTCAACTGGCGGCCCTTATGTCGTCGGCCCATTTGGCGACTAGGACTTTCCACCCCTGACCAGTAGATTTTTACCTCCCCAGGATTCGAACTCTAGACCTCCAGGCTTAAGTACTAGAGTTAATGAATCCTGGTAACCAAGTGAAATCATCTCACTTGGTTACCAGGATTCATAAACTCTAGTACTTAAGCCTGGAGGTCTAGAGTTCGAATCCTGGGGGAGGTAAAAATCCACTGGCCAAGGGTGGAAAGTCCTAGTGAATAACGACACGACCAAAGGTCATCGGTCGACGACATGAGAGGTCGCCAAATGGGCCGACAATATAAGGGCCGCCCAAGAGGCCAAAAGGCCGGGTCGTTACAAAAAAAGTCTTTTCAAAATTAAGTATTTAGAAATTTTCTTAAAGCTAAGTAAAAAAAAAGTCTTTTTCAAAACTATGTATTTAACTAAGTATTTTCTTTTAAAAAAAACATTTTAAAGCTAAGTATTTTTTTAAAAGAAATTTAAGTGATCATTTCATTGGAGTAAAAGTTAACAACTTTACAAGTCATTTTTTTTGGAAATAAATTAAAAGTTCATTTTTAAAAATTTAAGTACTATTTTTATAAATTAATAATTTTTCTCTTTACTAAGTATTTTTTTTATATAGGTTAAAGGAGGAGAAAATATGTTAAAAGTAAAATTAAAAATTTTAATTGAGAAGGAGTAGCATTCAAGAGAGAGTGAGTAATATTTTTTTTTATTGTTTGCCTTGAAAAATGTTTACTTGTTATCTGTTCTACAAATCTTACTTTATTTTGACTGGTTTTGACTTAACTTTGAATTAAGTTGTCATAAATAAAAAAGAGGAGAGATTGTTGGTTCTGAAAGCACTGACTAATCGAACTTATGTTTTGATATTTGACAAAGATTCAAAGCTAAGTTATGTTTTGTTCTAACATTCGGGCGCCCAGGTCAGGGCCTTCAAGGGAGCACCGAGCAGGTACCCGGACAATCCATGCGACCGAAGTTGATCTAGGCGTCCGAATCTACAAAACTTATCTTCTGGGTAGTCCAGACGCTCGGAGTTTTCTCACCTGCGCTACTCAAAAAATACTTCTATAGCCATTGGTAAATTGGAGATGGTAAGAAGAAAGAGATAAAGAAGAATATAAAGCATCTATATATTTAAGTTCGTACTTTGTGCTCCATAGTGCTACAGATGATTATTGTTTTGCATGTACACAAGTTACAAAAATTAACGTTATCTCGATTCTTCTACATATATGTTGTAACATGCTAGCGAGTGTTGAATATTGGCATGGTTGTGTTGAGTTTTGGTAATTTATCAAAATATTACCCTTCAACTTTGCCATCCGACATAATAATATGAGATTTCAAATTTTGGAATTGAGCGTGCAAGATGGATACTATTCAAAATTGATTGATGGACTAATTGGATCAAGTATGCAGTCATGGAAAGCTCAACCTCAAAGAAATGCTATCAAACTTCGACGGTGGACTTAAAGACCCAAAGATACAATGTTATGTTTTATTTATGTCATGAAGGTTGTATGGAATGTAAATGTTGTATCTAATAGTATAGTTACTTAGAGAACATTGTATAAAGTCATGCGACGCTTGGCATTGGTTTTGAGTCATGTCTTAGATACTCTACACACATTTAGATAGGAAGATCTAGATTGGTGATTTGGGCTGATGAAGTAGCATAGAAAAATTTAAGAGCTCTTAAGTTGTTTGAAGGGCTGATTTAGGATTTGGGTTGACTGTCCAGCTGTGGAGGGTTGATAAAAGTAAAAAACAAAAAAACAAAATTCTAAAAACACACCGACTGTGAAAGTTGGTCGACTAATAGTGGAGATTTGCTCAATCAATTTTCAAGGGGTCTCTAGATTTTTGAATATTTTATCTCCCGTAGTTACTATTTGTTGTTGATCAAGTTTTTTGGCGGAACAAAATAGTTCAGCTATGGTATGAAACTCTCCTTTTGAGACTTTATTTTTTAAATGTTCTTTTGGGAGGGCTTTGCTCATAGAATCATCTTCCATTAGTGTCCTTTCATCTATGTTGACCAAGATCCCTCTCCAAAGGGTTCTTTGTGATCAAGGCTTCAATCGCACATAGAACCCTCATGTTGGTAACTCCTCTCCTCACCTAGTCCATCTATATTTCTCTATAGTGAGATTGGTATCTTTGTTTCTTTTTGCGCTTATTTTAAATCTTTCAAAAGAGATTATAATCCTCTACGGTTGATCTAGAGGTATCATTATATTCAAGCAATCTAGGTTTTAGATTTGCTAAACTTGTAAGAGAACTTTTGCTCAGTCCTTTTTAGTAATTTTTTCTTTAGAAGTATGTCGCACTGACACAAAATGGGCCACGCAGTAGGAGTTACTTCCAAGTCACATTAAAAATTTTATTATGTGTTTTTACTTGCTTTCCACCGCATATTTCACACATCAACTGCATATCGCACATAAACACTCGAATCTAATGTTTATTTTGAGTTGCTAATTGTCAAAAATTTCCATTGTCTATTCACCCCCATTCAGGCCTTTACTATCCAAATAATTCATTAAATAATTGAATTAGAATTTTAGAGAAACAAGATAAAATAAAACATTATTTAAATTCATCTTCACGCATGCTAAAGCGTACCAAGGTCTGTTGAGGGTCATCATGAAAAGATACTCATGGACATCAATTGTTGTATAGGATAGATTGCCCTTGCAATACTGAACAATACTTTTTGGCCATGTTAGTGTCATGAGATTTCGGACCATGGTCTAAATAGTTGAACTTGAATCTACTTGGAATTTTGGTTCTACTTGCGACTATAATGCATAATGGCTTGAATGACAATAATTACAATTTACACGTATCCTTTTTCGAACAGTTTACATTTTTATACAATAGCTATCACATTGTGAGATCACAAATCACAGGAAATTTAACTTGGAACATCAGTAGTAGTTGTTGGTCACGTATGTGATTATGTATTTCTTTTATTCTTGTTAACAGTCCACGCAGCCAGTCGTTACTCCCTAGTATAGCCTATAATAAAAAAAACTATTTTTTATGTGCAAACTGTTGCATAACATTTAAATTTCATATTGCGTGATCAGTGTTTAGAAGCGGAGCCTTGGCACAACTAAAATTATTGCTTTGTGACCAACCTATTACAAAAAGCAAGATAAGGTTGCATACAATGGATCCTTTCCCGGGATCCCGCATAACGGGAGCTTTATGTACCAGGCTGTCCTTTTATTACATTATCAGTGTCAAAATTTGTAAAGCTGGGTTTGATTGTTGACTATATTGCAGCACCTAGATTTAAAACCAGTCGCAACATTAAGACCTGGAGAAATAACCGCATATTACAAGATTGCTAGTAAGCTTCATATTTTTCTAGTCTTATCATACAATATTATTTGCTCTAATTCTGGAACATGGAAAATTTTCAGGGCACTACAAATAGGCTTTGGATGAATTATTCGTCAGCCACAAGTTCAACTGAGTCATCATATTAGAAGGTTTCATCTACTTAATATTTATTGTTTCAAACATTTTTGTTCTCATTATTTTTTGTTTCTTCATTTTTAGAAGGTTTTTGCTCATTAAACAGATGACATGGAGATTGCTCCAGATTTTTTTGACTATTTTGAAGCAACATCTACTCTACTTGACAAGTATGTTCCTTCTTGATTTGCTAATTCTGTTCTTACTTTTCATTAACTTCCAGATATTTGCAACATACTGATTTGTTTGATTTGAAGGACCATAATGGCTGTTTCCTCATGGAATGACAATGGACGAGCAGTTTGTCCGTGATCCTCATGAGTCCCCTTTTCCTTTAAATTTGATACTGAGTCACTTTACAAGATGCCTTCTTGACTTTGTCTAGCAAGAGGGAGGTGTTGAAAGGTTAATTTTTAAAAATTATTGTTTATTATTATAGTTCATACTTCAAAGGAGCTCTCTACCCATCAATTTTTTTTCCTGGTCTTGGGTGGATGTTAACAAAATCTACAAGTTTTGTAGACTCTTTTCCGCATCCAAGGTTAATTAGATTAGAAAATTACTTCCACATTCATGTACTAGCATGCAAATAGTCACTTACCCAAAAAAACCGAATTAATCAAGGCTGTTAGTGTCAAATCAATACATTCAAACACAAACGACCACCAAACTTGATGGTCAGTATCATGCATTTCTTTAAAGTCATCATATGGCAACGATTACAACCAAAGTATCCACCCTCCTTTCTTGTTACAAGTGGCACTTGTGTTACCTCCTCATGCTTTCTCGCTCATAATTCAAATTGTTGGTGTTCCTAACCATTTTTGTATCAAAGCAACTAAGGAAGTTATGAGCGAAGCCATCATCCAATGATTAGAAGACCCCATGAGAAAATGAGGATCAAACGTGTAATCTAGTCGCAAGGACGAAGTCACTGGTCGAACTCAACCACTGCTTAGTCCTAGTCCTACTGATTCACAAATTTGAAGCATCTTTCAGCTCTTTCAAATCATCAAATGGAGATCATTAAAACCAAAGCATTCCCATCTTTTCTTGTTACAAGTGGCTCTTATGTTTATTTCCCTTCTTGAAAACCACTTGTTCAACTAAAAAATAATGTTCTTTCATTCTGCTATCCTCTACTGCACCACACAGAAGAAGAATCTACATTTTCTGGCCCCTACTCCCTACTTTGTGAATTATTCAAAGGGAAAAGAAGAGAGTGGAGGTAAAAAAAACCCAAAAGCTTATTTGATCAAAACACAACACCTTAAAAGTTCTTTCACAGTCTCACCCTTACAAAACGATGCATCAAACCCAAGCCCTTTCCACTATCCTGAGACATTGTGGGTATTAAAAGAGAAGAAACAAAGCAAGTTTTAGAAGTCATCGTGCCCCCTTGATTTCCCCTAATTCCACGTGCCATATGAATAAGCAAGTAGGAATAGAATAGAAATGAAAACCATCCCATCAAACAGATTTAATTCAAACCAATTTCTTTTCATAGGGGTCTCTCAGGCCCTTTTATTACAACATAGAAAACAAAACAGGTAGATAAATGACAAGGGGAAGAAAGATAAATGGAGCTGAAGAAGGAATTAAAAAATAACTTCTGTCTTCCATGGTACTCTAATCTTCATAGCCTCTTTCTGTCTTGTTACACATATATACGCAATTGTAGTAGTACAGATATACTGAAGCTTCTGTACGTTTAGATTTTTTTTTTAATTTAGGTGCAATATTCTTCTCTTTTTTTCAGCTTTGTGTTTCTTTTTCTAATTTTAAATATGGTTCATTTTCGGAAATGGTAGAATCTCATTTCCAACTTTTGACCAGTTTGATTGTTTTTGTGTTATTAGACCAGCCAATAAGATCCATTTTCAAAAATAACAATCAAACTAAGTTTAATAACTTGTTTGACCACATATTGCATCCATGGTAATGCAATCTGACTCTCTACCCCTCTCTCTCTCTCACTTTGTCACTACACACTAGGAAGGTTTAGACAAAGACGTGAGTCTTGGGTTGATCATACTTAAACAGTAGATAATTGAGGACGTGCAGTATATGCTAAGATATCTGACCAGCCGTATTAACTATTGTTCAAACTTCTGGTTTATGGCTCATGCAAATTCTAAGCACAAAACAAATAGTGTAGCATTATCAAATTCACTGCACATAAATTAATAGAAACTCCTCTTAGATGATAACAAACAAAAAAATTAATGAAAAACATACTTTTAAGATCTTGAAGTAGGGTCTTCAGTTGAGCAGATTCTTCATCTTTATATATGTTTGTTTCTGATACATCAGGAAGACATTAAATTAAAGACGAAAACTCTCTCAAAATTGTTTTTGTGATATCAACTAAAACTGTATAGCAACTCATAATTATATGGTAATCCATGCATTTCTTATGGTTTAACCAAACAAAAAATTCATAGCATGATGACATTATAAAAGCAGTATATGCTGAAAGTGCTGCCACACTCATCATGTAGTTGCACAAGGTGTATGCAGTGACATCCTAAAATTTTTGAAAGTACAAATGACAATATAGACCAAAATGGTCCTTGCATAATCAAAGTACAGAGAATAAAAATCTAAATGAAAGTAAAGGTGCATGTTTCCATCTAGAGTATAGTATATTTCAAGTTAATACACTATCGTCTTTTATGTGCTCTCATTGGTACCATCAAAGCAAATTGAATTGAAATAAAGAGAAATCTATTTAATTTGAAGCTCAATTTACACCTTCTAATGCTATAATTTTCCCTTGTTGTGTGCTTATCTGATCAATCAACAAACGCATTTGACTTGTTCTCCGATTTTCAGATTCCACTTGTATACAATTGAAGCATGATCCATATCATGGGACAAGCAAAAAAATATTTTATATTGAAAGCAACTAAGTGTCAGTGACGCAACCATAAAAATCTAAGCCGCTGAGATTATCAATTGGACATCGTAAAAATATCTCGAGGCCAAATCATTGGTTTAAGTAAAAAACGTCTGGGAATGGTATAAACTGGTGTCTATGACATATTAACTACAGCCAAAAAATATATAACACCATATAGAAGACATAAAATACCAAATAAAATGGGACTACGATGTAAATAACAGAGATAATAAAGCATTTAATTACAACTGAAGTATCAATATGTAGGACAGTGTATCTTACAACAGCATCCAAGCGCTCTGCATACTCAGACTGTGCAGTGAAAAGACGCACCTAAAGTCATTAAGTGTGAATAAATTAAATCAGGAAATATTTACAGTTCTCTGTCGAAGCATACTTGGTTATTGGCTTGTAAAATGTAAAAGCTTTCATAAGAAACAATAATATAATAGCATGAATGAAAATACAATAGCATGAGAATGAATTTTCCATTGCAGAAAAAAAAATCATCGAGAAGAGATACACAATAACATTTATTTTCAAGGCGGACAGGAGGAAGAGGAAAGGAAAAATAATAGACACTTTCTTCCTTACAATTTCCACGAAGTAAACAAGATGAGTGGATGAATGAATAAAATAAATTTCTTTTCTTTTCCACTCACCTAAACTACTCCCTTTCTCTACTAAGTCATTCCTTTAAAAGAAAAAAAAAACCAGTGAAGGTGTGTATATGATCAGATGATGCAGTCAATTCTAGCAAAAGTTTCAGTGACAATATTAGAAGAAAAAAAGCAAGACTTATTTTCATTCTCCTAAAACCTCATACTATTATTAATCACTTTCTGCTCAAATGCCACGCTTCTATTCTTTCCACATATATTTAGTGGATGTTTAATCTGTCTACTTAATTTCAACGACCCCAATGCATAGGTTTCCAGAGATGTAACAGTGACGAAACTATTTATCATCCAGTGAGCTGGTTATTCAAAAAATTCAACCCTCAGAAAGACATTTTATCACCCTAAACTCTAAAAAAATATCATTGTTTGACGAATCCAAAATTCAAAAATTCCGTTTGCAGAAAACAAAAATATTTATCCAGACTAACACAGTCAAAAGAGCAACAGAAGCAATCAGATCAGCACGACCAAGTACCGGGAAGGAGTAGATTCAGCAAACCTGGATGTAGATAAAGGCCACGATTGCTATGGCAGAAGGATTCGGATGTCGCAGAAATGTCTTGGGAGCTGCAATCCCACGGGAAGTTTGCCAGCCTGCGATTCCCATGCTTGGATCGGCGGCAGGTCTTCGATCTCGCGAGACTGTTTTCCTGCTCGGCTTCACCGAAGAAAAAGAATCGATCGTCAAAGTCGACGAGGGTATTCGTGGCGCAAACTGAACCCGGCCCGATTAAATTATGAATAGGTTATTATTTTAATAATTTTTAAAAAAGAAGATACTCTTTTTTGGACAATATAAATAAATAAATAAAATACTCTTTTAATTTTTTGCCAAATGAAAATCTTTTTCCCTCTAAATTAATATTTCTTGAGAGGTTCATTCCATCTTCCCACTCTTATTCTCTTTTAAAACACTAAAAAAAAAGTATAGTTGAGTTGAAACGTCTTTAAATTTACTATTGAATAGGTAATTTTTTTTTTACACCTTAAAATATTCATATATCTTGAAAGAAAAGTTCTCAAAACTCATGCATCATTTTCAAAATTTATCAAAGTGTCTCATTAAGTTCTCAAAATGAGAAGCTACTAGTAGATGCCAAACACATATCATAAAGGTGCACAATGTATTCCCTTAAAAGAGAACAAAACAACCAACTAATGCAAAAAGTATGAAGTAGAATGTTTTGGATTATACTATCATTATTTTCTCACTGGTCAAAGCCGACTATTTCCTTTGTCTTGACACCTGCAACAATCAATATTATGAGTTTAAGACTTAGCATGTTCAAACTATGACATACAATAATTAATCCAAATAACCATGTATTCTAAAAGTAGACATATTTTAAATAATTCTAAACTTAACCTCTTGCATTGCATAGACATAAACATGGTTTTATCATTATGTCTAGTCTCGTAACGATTTGCATGGCATAAATATAAATACTTTGTTAAGCAACATATATTCAATCATATGCACTAAAAAAAATCATGCTAACCTCAAACTTAAACTCAAACATTCCTATAACATAAACATAAACATAAACATAGATTTTCATATTAAACATATGTTGAATAGTTTTAACCTTAACTACTCGCATAAACATAAACATGATTTTTCCATAAAAAGAAACATATGTTAAATAATTCTAACCTTAACTATTTGCATAACATAAACAACTGTAGTTTCATAAACCTCCAAACTACCTTAAATTAACATTCAATTTTTAATCTTCGTTATCTTTTATTTTTTATTTTTACTTTTAAGTTTCATAAATTACATGAATTTAGATCATCAAGTGCCCCTCTTCTTTCATTCCAAAGTAAACAATATTATTTGAGCATATCTTGGCTAATAAATTATCTGACATAAGATAATAAAATATTATTTCTACATCTCATAATGTGGGGTGTCCTACATGAAGTTTGAACGTTATGTAACATAACAAGGTGAAGACATAAGTAACAAGTTCAACTTACCAGTTTAATTTGAGCATATCTTAACTATCGGCTTCCAAATATTTCTCTAATCTAGAGAGAATTGACTCTATGCTCTTAGATTCGTTCTGTTGTTTGAATTCATTTTACAGTCCAAGGTTACAATTGGTAAATCTAAAGAACAATTTTTCCCATCTTGATTCAATTTTTTCAGACAACCAAATATTGATATTTTAGGTTTTCTACAGTTAAATATCATTGACATTCTGGTGACATTGAAAGGAAGTTCGCATATTGATAGATTATAGTGAACAATAATTCTAGGAGTACCTGATTCCGCGTTGTAGAGAATTGATGATTGGTTCATGAGCTTTGACTAACCAAGAAATGAAGGTTATGCCTACAATTTAACACCGGGATGATATACAATCCTGGAAACATTAGAATCGCATACCCACGAATAAGTTTATTGAACCTGGTTTTAGTTGTCAACCGCGTTAGACTTGACTGATGTTTGCTAGATGAAAAATTAATGAAGCATTTGGGTGGGTAATGTTGCTCATTTACCCATTCCTTACTAAAAAACTAGATGAGAAGCAGAAGGAAATTTGATTGGGATAGACGAACTAGATGAAATCCGGTATAGTTAGCTCCGAATGGATGTGAGGATGAGGTCACTAGGAACAAAGCCTATTCTCTAAGAACACATTTGGGAAGTTACCATGGACAAATCAAATCATATAACCTCATGAGATGCGATTAAGTTGATATCGATTTAAATCGAAATGCATCGACCAAGCCTAGATCTGGAACTAAAGAACAAGATATATACCTAGTCGGAGGCGTGATCGCCAGGGTAGTGGTCGCCAGATGCGACTTCCTCGGAGGCGTCGCCGTCGGAGAAGTCGCCGTCGCCCCCAGCTGCATTGTCATCAGCACGCCTCTGATTTTCGCGACGTTGGATCAGCTTATCGGCCACGGTCTTCATCAACGTCACCATGACGGTGCTGAGGAAGAGGTGAAAATTAGGATCCACCGAGAGTCTGTAGTAACCGATCACAACCTTGGTCTTAAGGAACATGAACCTATCCTTCACACCTCTAAACAAGTCTTTGAAAGGAGGAGGCATGATGATGAAGATGAAACCGCAACTCTGTTCTTCGAGGCAGCTCTAAGTATATAAGGGAGGTTTTGGTTCGGAGTGTTCAGAGTATCTCCAATACTTTTAAAGAAGTTTTTTTGTGGCCCCACTCAAACGAAGAAAGCGAATAAGAGCATCCCAATGCCAACGTGGCAAACGGAAGGGGAGCTCGTTTTCCTCAAGGAGCAGCCGCTTATTCAAATTGTTTTTTATTACAACGATTTTTAAAAATTTTGTTTTAAAAAATATGTTATTTTTTTACTGAAAAATTCTTATTATATATAATTTTTTTTTACTGAAAAAAAAACATGCTGTTTTTTAATTTTTGATTTATTGGTATATTGGTTGAGGTTGCTTAGGCGATAAAATATAGATTTTTGAATAAATTTTTGATGCATTAAAATCTAAAATTTATGAACTTTTAGCATTTAATCTTAAATTTATAATTACAAAATATTTTTAAGGTGTTTTAAAATTATTTATTTGTTTATCGCTGAGCCGATTCAATTTGATATGTGGGTCATAACGAATTTAATTCGTCAAATCTGCTGTTTGGTATTATACTGACTAGGCAAATTTCTTTTCTCCCCTGACACCGCACACTTCCCCTCCCTCCTCTCTCTCTCCCATTCAAATGACGATTCTATCCCTCTTTTTTATTTTTTTTAATATTTTAAATTTTTATTCAGCTTTAATTTTTAAATTAATTTTTTTTATTATTTTTCATTAATACATATATATATATATATTAATTTTATTTAATTTTTATTTAGTTTACTTTTTAATTAATTTTATTTATTATTTTTCATTGATACTTATATATTCTTTTTATTTTTTTTATTTTTATTTAGTTTTATTTTTTAATTAATTTTGTTTATTATTTTTTCATTAATACTTATATATTTTTAAATTTTATTTAATTTTTATTTAGTTTTATTTTTTTAATTAATTTTGTTTATTATTTTTCCATTAATACTTATATATATTTTTTATTTTTATTTAGTTTTATTTTTTAATTAATTTTGTTTATTATTTTTTTTTATTTTATTTAATTTTTATTTAGTTTTGTTTATTATTTTTCATTAATACTTATATATATATTTTAATTTTATTAAATTTTTATTTAGTTTATTTTTTAATTAATTTTATTTATTATTTTTCATTAATACTTATATATATATATTTTAATTTTTTAATTTTTATTTAGTTTTATTTTTAAATTAATTTTGTTTATTATTTTTCCATTAATACTTATATATTTTTTTATTTTATTTATTTTTTATTTAGTTTTATTTCTTTAATCAATTTTGTTTATTATTTTTATCAAAAAAAAATTATTTTTTTATTTTATATATTTTTTAACATATGTAGAGTCTCTCCATTCCTTTAAATTACCTTCCTAATTCGACACTTAAATTATCCCCACTCAACTTTTACCACATATCAGAACCTTCTCTCCCTTTAAATTAATCATCCTCCAACTATTGACACTTGTCAAAACACTTATTCCCTTTAAATTACCCTCTTCAACGCTTGACATATGTCAGAACCTCCCCTCCCTTTAAATTACCCCCCTTATAACTAGACCCGACCCCGGGCCGGGTCTGGCCCGGACCCGGCCCGGGCCCGTAACCGGGGGTCGGCTCCGGTTCAGCTGCTATAAAACCAGTGAACCACTGGTTAACTGACGGTTCAGCCCGTTGGTTTAGCCATAATTTTTTTTTAACGGCTTGAACCACCGGTTACCGACGGTTCATAGCCGTTGGGGGGTTTTTAGGTATTTTTTCAACGGTTAGGATCATTTGACCGTTTTTTTGATCAATGGCTATGATTTAGTGTCCGTTACTATCAAAACTCTATAAATAGAGAGCTTATTTCATCATTTTTCACACACATCTTCTCTACTCTTAATCTCATTTTCGTATTCTCTAATCTCTACACGCTTTCGTTTTCAATTACAATGGAAGGAGACCGCGGAGGTGCATCATCTCGAGCTCGGAAGGGAAAGCAAATAATGAATCCGCGGGAGGAGGACCCCAACATTCAATCCACCGATGATGAGATCGAGCATCTTCCGAATCCGACACCCGAAACACAAGGAAGTACCGATGCAATTACTTCTAAGGTTCGGGAACTTCCTCCTCTAAAGTCTTCTATTTGCACTAAACATTTTGAGAAGGTCACTCTTAGGAGAAATGCGTGCAAAATGTAAGCACTGCAATGCTTCCTACAAATTCCAAGCCGGCGGCGGCTATGGGTCGTTGAAACGACATGTAGAAACGAAGCACCCGACGGAATATGGACTCGACCGTTCTCAAACACAATTATCAAGATTTTCTTCAACTAGCGGTAGTACCGATTTCGGTTTATTTTTATATTCGGATAATAAATTAAGAGAATCATTAGCTAAATTTGTTTCCGTAGAACATCTTTCTTTTAGTTTTGGATCTAAATGCACATTTGAAGATTTTTGTAAAGAATCTCTTAATCCATGTGCTAAACGTGTTCCTAGGACTACACTTACTCGTACAATTAAAAAATTAGTAAAACAAGGAAAAAAGAATTTAATTGATGAATTTAGTAAATTAGATAATAAAGTTTCTTTATGTTCCGATATTTGGAGTGATCATTGGCAAACACATTCGTATATGGGTGTGACTTGCCATTGGATCGATAACTCTTGGAATCTCCAAAAAAGATTATTAGCTTATAGAGTTTTTGATGAATCACATAATGCTCATAATATCGTACAATTATTATGTTTAATTTTAGAAGAATATGGTTTAACTCATAAAATATTTTCAATATCATTAGATAATGCTAGTTTCAATACCGCTTGTATAGATGATCTAAAATTTGTTTGTCAACCTATTATTGGAGGTTTATTTTTTCATATTCGTTGTGTATGCCATGTTTTGAATTTATGTGTGCAAGATTGTTTAAAAATTTTAGAAAATTATATTAAACTAATTAGAATTGCAATTTTTTATTTATGGTCTCATCAATCTATAATGAAACAATAGGGTAGGTTTTGTAAAATTAATGGAATGAGACCTAAAAAAATTTCACGTGATGTACCAATACGTTGGAATTCAACATACCAATTATTACAAGATTCATTTCAATATAAAGAATTATTATGTTCATTTTTTGCACAAAACACTAATACTAATATATATTTATTTTCACAACAATGGAATATTTGTAGTAGTATTTGTGAAATTTTAAAAGTATTTAATGATGCAACCGAACAACTTTCCGGTGTTTATTATCCCACTGCTCAATTAGTTTTAGAAAATTTTTCTAATATAGTATTAGTTTTAAATGAACATATTAATAATGAATCTTTATCTCCTTGCATCTTAGCTATGAAAACTAAATGGGAAAAATATTTTTATTTAATTCCTGAAATTTATTTAATTGCATTTGCTTTAGATCCTAGATTTAAATTAGAAGTTTTACAAAAAATGTTAACTTTATATTATGATGCTTTAATTCCAATTAAAGATTCTTCTTCCCCTGATCCAGCTAATATTATATATAATGTTAGAATTTATTTATATGATATTTATAATCAATATTATGCAAAATATGGAACACAAATTAATATTTCTGAAATTCAACAAACTACTAGTAGTAATTTAAAACTTACAAAAGCACAACTCTTATTAAAAGAACGGACAAAACGTCCACGAGGGATCCTCAAGTTTCCACAGGAACTTGAGAATTATTTTACGACTTCTTTTGATTTTAATGAAGCAGATAGCGAAAACTTCGATATCTTAAAGTGGTGGTCACTGAAGGCTCAAAGCTTTTCCGTTCTCTCCGTGATCGCAAAAGAAATTTTAGCTTGTTGTTGCTATATAGCAGACGTTCAGTGTCTGCAACAACATATTAGATGAACGACGATCAACTTTGTCTCGACTCATTGGAAGCCCAAGCATTACTGGACGATTGGACCAGAGCGGAGAAAAGAATCCAAGGAATGCAACTTTCAGATGACGAAGTTGAAGATTTTGATACTGAAGGAACAAATACGACAGGAACAGGAAATGGAAGTGAATGAAAATGTAAAAGGATAAAAATGTAAAAGAACTACGTGGGCTTTGATTCCCCTAAAGGGATACGTAGGCAACTTAAATAAGTGCAAGCCCTTTTTTTAATAAATTTTAATTTCTAATTTTTAATGTTTAATGTTTAATTTTTAATTTTTAATTTTTATTAACATATTAATCTTGAACCGTGACGAACCGTGACGAACCGTGAACCGAACCGTGAACCGAACCGTGAACCGGCGGTTCTGAACCGTGAACCGTAACCGTCTTGGGCGGTTAAGGTTAAGGGTCGACCTGCCTGGAACCGTCGAACCGGCGGTTCCGAACCGTCGAACCGGCGGTTCCGAACCGTGGTCAGGTCTACTTATAACCCTTGACTAGGTCAAAATCTCTCATCACTTTAAATTACCCCCCTTCAAATCCTTGACACATGTCAAAATCTTTCATCACTTTAAATTACCCCCTTTCAAACCCTTAACACATGTCAAAATCTCTCATCCATTTAAATTACCCCACTTTCAACTCTTGACACATGTCAGAACTTTTCACTCTCTTTAAATTACCCATCCTCCAATCCTTGACATATGTCAACACACCCCTCTCCCTTTAAATTATCCCCTCCAACCCTTGACACATGTCATAACCTCTCCTCCCTTTAAATTACCCACTCTTCAACTTTGACTCATATCAAAACCTCCCCTCCCCTTAAATTACACACCTTCAACTCTTGACACATGTCAAAACCTCCCCTCCCTTAAATTACCCACCCTTCAACTCTTGACACATGTCAAAACCTCTCCCTTTAAATCCTCCTCTTACACTTCATTTTTAGTCACTCTTCACTCACACCTCCCTCTACTGATATCTCCCTCTCAGCCTCTCATTCTCTCTTTCTGAAATATAGTTATCTTCTTAGCCATTATTTTTTGTAATTCAAAGAAGGAAACTATAGATGACTATTTGGGTTTATTTTTAGATAGTTAGTCAATTGAGAATGATATTCCTAGTGGAGAGAGTATCTCCAATAATAATCGTGATTAGACAGTCGAATTTACCATAGATCAGGTTAGTTATTCTCATTATTTTATGCATATTCATTATTTATTTTATAAGTAGAGAAATTATATTAAGATTGGATAATGTCATACTTATACATCTTTGTTATATTTTTTTATATAGATATTTAAAAGTAGAGAAAATATGATAAATTGGGTAAAGACAATTGGTCTCAAGAATGATATTGTAGTGGTTATTAAAAATTCTACTAATTTAAAAGGTGGCAAGCTACCAAAGTGCCATATTATGTGTAAAAGAGATGGAAAGTATAAACCGTCACGATATCTAGTTGATGGACAATCCTTAAAAAGAAATGCTGGGACTAAAAAATATGAATGCCAATTTGAGCTACAAGGTTTACCAATACCTTCAGATGGTGTGATGTGGGGTTTAAGAGTTGTTTGTGGTTTTCATAATCATCAATTAGCAGAATATATTGATGGCCATGAGTACACGAGTAGCTTAAAACCAAAAGAGAAGGAATTTGTGCCTGACATAGCCAACAACACCACACCTCGTGAAATTCTTAGTATTTTTAAGGAAAGAGACCCGTCAAACACTACGGGGATCAAAAGTATTTACAATGTCATTTTCACAAATAAATTCGCTAAACGGGACGGCTTAAATTTTATTCAATATGTCTTGGACCAATTAATCAAGAAAGAATACCTTCATAATTATCGTGCAAATCCAGACACCAATGAAATCACAGATATTCTTTGGGTTCATCTAAAAAGTCTAGAGCTGTCTGTCAACTTTTCATTTGTGTTGATCATTGATGTCACATACAAGACCAATGAATATCAGATACCACTATTAGAGGTTGTGGGTATTACATTCACAATGTGAACTTACTCACTTATGTTCGCATATCTTAGTAATGAGAGGACAGAGCAACTGATATGGACATTAGGTACCTTGAAGAAGTGGATGATTGAAAAGAAGGCATCGTTGTCATTGGTGTTTGTTTCAGATCGGGATTTAGTACTTATTGATGCCATTGAAACATGTTTTCTTAATGCACGTCACATCCTTTGTATTTGGCACATAAACCAATGTGTAATGAAGAAATGCGCCCCTATGCTGGGTCTGGAGTGGCAACATTTTTATACATCATAGCACTCACTCATTAATTCATTGACACAATGGTCTTACTAGCAGAAGTGGGATGTTATGCGCGAGGAGTATCAACGATTCGATGGTGTTTTAAATTACCTTTGGGATACATAGTTACACTCTTACAAAGAGCGGTTTGTTTCAGCATGAGTTGATACATGTATGCACCTCGGGAGCAATTCAAATCAAAGGTATAGTTACTTTATAGCTTTATTATTTACATTTTATTCATTATTATACTATTTCAATTCTTTTCAATATTAAAACACAATACATTTTTTTTATTACAAGGCATCGTCTGCACATGCGAGACTGAAGTTATATTTGGAAGATACTATGTCATCCCTATAGACATCTTTTGAAAAAATACATAAGATGTTGAGAATTCAGTTTGGGGATATTAAAAAGGCGTTCGAGAGATCTCTCAACATTCCATGCCATTAACATTTACATGATAATATTTTCAGTCAAATAAGGTGTCGAATTTCATTAGAGGCAATAGAGTTGATTTCTGGTCAGCTAAAATGCGTTGAGGAAGCATCTCACCAGCTAGTCGGCAAATGCAATTGTTCTATCAAAATTGTATACGGATTGTCATGCGAGCATGATCTTGCATATTACCATTACTTTTCCATTCCAATTCTGCTTCAGAGTATCCATGCTCATTGGAGGAGATTGTCGATGCACGTACATCAGTTTAATGATGAGGGAGCACAACCTAACAGGACATCCCACGTTATTGAGATATTAGATAAGATGGATCCACATACGCGAGAGCATATGATAGACAAGTTTTTCGATATGATAGATCCATCTCAAAGTACAGTTCGAGCTCCTTCATACAACACAGAACATAGAGGTCGACCTATGGGTATAGATGAGCAAAGTGGACGTCGCATACCTTCTTTTGCAGATGCATCCACTTCAGGATCTAGGGTCTCTCAATCGACTGTAACATCTCGAAGGAGAGGAATATTAGGATGTATACTAAAAACTTAGCTTTTTGTAAATATTTATTTTGAAATAAGAATCACAAATGGTCAAATGTCTGTATTTATGTTAAATATAGTTGTCCATTTAATTTATATTGTAGATAACATGGTGTGTGGTGTCACACAAAAGATCATGTTATCAGTTTCTTATAAATTATAAATAGTAGCTCACGACTAAGATGGAAAGGGACAAACCATTGGAATGGTCGTAGTATAATTTGGTATTAGTTTATCTTGACTATAAAATTACACTAGTACACTATGTGTGTATTGAGTAGGACCATTTGAGATAGTTTCTTTTTATACTTACTGCATAAAAGAACAAACCTTTGTTATTATGGATGTGTGTACTCTTAATCCTGATATAATAACAAACACATATACTTAGTATTTATTTCTTTAATTTATCAATGAGTGAGATTTAGTTCGTTAAATCAAGAGGCCCGATAAGTTGGGAAATAATATTATTTATATGGTGTGTTGTTGATTATAGAAGGAAATTGTGTCCTAGTAATCTAGGTTGATGATGTACCCAAGAGGAGCTCATAAGGATTGTCATGTAAATCCTGCAGGTGGACTTAGTCCAACATGACAATGAGGTTGAGTGGTACTACTCTTGAAACTAGATATTAATTAAGTGAGTTGTCAGTAACTCATTTAATTAATGAACATTCGATATCTTAAACACAGGGAGATTAATACACTCATGATAAGAAGGAGCCCATAATGTAATATGGGATTGGTGCGGTAGTTCAATAATAACTCTTTAGTGGTATGAGTTGTTATTGATGAACTTGAGTTGGGTGTTCGGGGCGAACACGAGAAGCTCAAGTTCATCGGGAGACCAAAATCAATTCCTCCTCTCGGTCCCTATTGTAGCCTCTTATATGAAGCCTTATATCCACCCAAAGCCTAGCTTCTTAAAGCCTAAGACTAGGGCAGACCAAGCCTTGCTTGGTGCCCAAGCAAGGGGCCGACCAAGACCTCTTAGAGCCCAAGTAGTAGGGTCGGCCAAGCCATGCTTGGTAACCAAGCATGGGGTGGGCCTTAATAAAAGAGAAAAAGGGATTTTATTTAAAATAAAATTTTGAATAAAATCTTTCCTTATTTGATGTCATCTACATGGTTTTAAAAGAGAGTTTTAAAATTTAAAATATTTCCTTTTATAGATTTTCTATAAAGGATTAAAAAGAGAGATTTGAAATCTTTCCTTATTTGTAGTTATCTATGTTGTGAAAAGAAAGATTTTAATTTTGGATAAAACTTTCCTTTTTTGTAACCATGAATTAAAAGAGAAGTTTTATTTTAAAATCTTTTCTTTTATAGATATCCATAAAATATTTAAAAGAGAGAGATTTTAATTTATAAAACATATCTTTTATAGCTATCCACAAAAGAGATTTTTAAAGAGAAGATTTTAATTTTTGATTGAAATCTTTCCTTGATTGAAGCTTGATGGGGTGACCGGCCATGACATGGATAAAAGGAAGATTTAATTTTTGTTATTAAACTTTCCTTTTTTAGCCATGTTAAAGAAATAAAAGGAAGTTTTATTTTTGTTATAAAACTTTCTTTTTTTGGATTCACTAAGGATTATAAAAGAGAGGTAGAGGGTGCCTTCATGAGACACACAACCTATTCTCTTGTTCCTCTTCTCTCTTCCTTGGTGGCCGATCCTCCTTATTCTCTTTTTCCTCTCTTTTGTGGTCGCGACACTTGAAGAAGTCCCTTCATCTCGGTGGTCGGTGTTGGGACCGAAAAGTAGCTAGGGGGGTGAATAGCTCGTCGCGTGCTAGATGCTCGTCGTTACTTGTTTCTTCGAAGATGTGCAGCGGAAAATACAGAAACAAATCACACAACGCTAACATGGTTGGTTTACTTGGTATCCACCTCACAAGAGGTGACTAGCAACGACGAGAGAAGATTGAATTTCATAGGAAATGGGTAAAAGCAGATGAGATGGCGCGGTGTTACATTTTGGCTTCAATGTCAAATGTATTGCAACATCAGCATCAAGATTTACCAACAGCCTATGATATTATGAACAATCTTAAGGAACTCTTTGGTCATCAGGATAGGGCTTCTAGGCAAGAAGCCATGAGAAAGATAATGACTGCCACCATGCAAGAGGGTACTCCTGTAAGGGATCATATCCTAAAGATGATGGCTTATCTGAACGAGATACAAATCCTTGGAGGAGAAATTGATGGGGAAACCCAGATCGATATGATCCTCCAAACGCTACCTAGAAGTTTTGAGCAGTTCCGCCTGAACTATAATATGAATAAAAGGATTTATTTATTAGGGGAACTACTGACAGAACTTCAAGCAGCAGAAGGATTATTTCGTCACAATTCTCAAATTCACTATGCTGAAAATGGTTCTACTTCTAAACCGAGAGGAAAGAAGAAGAAGAAACAAGCTGGCTCAACAAAGAAAGTGAATAAATCTCAGAGTACAAGATTTAAAGCTGGAGTGAAGAAGCCGAAGGGCAAGTGCTTCATCTGCAAGCAGGCAGGAAATTGGAAGCCGGACTGTCCTCGTAGGAACCAAAACAAAGATATATCTCATGCTCTAGTTGTTGAAACATGTTTAGCGATGTTATCTACCAGCACCTAGTGTGTAGATACGGGAGCCACTGATCATGTCTGCAATTCCTTGCAGGGGTTCCAGGAAACCCGACGACTATCTGAAGGGGAGATTATCGTCTACATGGGTAATGCTACTAAGGTGGCAGCTGTTGCAGTGGGAGACGTCTACTTATCTTTTAGTAGAAATAGAAATTTGGTTTTAAGAAATTGTCTTTATGTACCCAGTTTTAGAAAGAATTTAATTTCAGTTTCTAAACTGTTTTTAGATGGATATTCAATTTCTTTCAGTAACGATGTAGTTATTAAAAGAAATAAAGTGATTATCTGTTCTGGTGCATTAGTTGGCAATTTGTATACTTTAAATCCAATTTCTTCCACAAAGCAAAACATGGAAATTTATAACTCATCTTCTAATTCTAATAAGAGAAAAGAACCTTCGGAAATGAACCAAGCATATCTTTGGCATCTAAGGCTTGGTCATATTAACTTAAGTAGGATTCAGAGGCTTATAGCCGATGGACTTTTGAGTTCATTAGAGTTGGAAAATTTTCCAACTTGTGAATCTTGCTTAGAAGGTAAAATGACCAAGAGGCCGTTCAAGGCCAAGGGGTATAGAGCCAAAGAAGTGTTAGAATTGGTTCACTCTGATTTGTGTGGTCCTATGTCTGTCCAAGCAAAAGGAGGTTTTGAATATTTTGTCTCTTTCATAGACGATTATTCAAGATACGGATACATTTACCTAATGCGCCGTAAGTCCGAGTGCTTTGATAAGTTCAAAGAATACAAGGCTGATGTGGAGAAACGATTAGGTAAAAGTATCAAGACACTACGATCTGATCGTGGTGGCGAATACCTCTTAGGAGAGTTTAGGAATTACTTATCAGAGGCTGGGATTCAATCCCAATTGTCTGCACCTGGAACACCCCAACAGAATGGTGTAGCAGAACGAAGGAATAGGACTCTTATGGAGATGGTTAGATCGATGATGAGTTATTCAGAATTACCAAATTCGTTTTGGGGATATGCTCTGGAAACAGCAGTATACGTTCTGAACTTAGTACCTTCTAAATCAGTTTCTTCTACTCCTATAGAATTGTGGAATGGGTGAAAACCCAGTCTAAGACATATTCGGATTTGGGGTAGTCCAGCACATGTGCTGAAACCAGATACTGATAAGTTAGAATCTTGTACAGAAGTTCGCGTGTTTGTAGGATATCCCAAAGGAACAAAAGGTGGTTTATTTTATAGTCCTAAAGATCAGAAGGTCATTGTTAGCACTAATGCCCAGTTTTTAGAAGAAGACTATATAATGGATCACAAGCCCAGTAGCAAAGTTGTTTTAGAAGAACTTAGAGAGGACACGTCTACTTTAGTACCAACAATACAAAATGAAGTACCACAAGAGACTGCAACACGTGTCACACATGATACACAACCACAGACAGTGCCTCGTCGTAGTGGGAGGGTTGTAAGGCAGCCTGAGAGATTCATGTTTTTGGGAGAGTCTTCGGACTTGATCCCGGGTAAACATGAACCTGATCCTCGAACATATGACGAAGCACTCCAAGATATAGATGCAGTATCTTGGCAAAAGGCAATGAATTCTGAAATAGAGTCTATGTACTCTAATAAGGTCTGGGAGCTTGTAGAACCACCTGATGGTGTAAAAGCCGTTGGATGCAAGTGGATCTACAAAAGGAAAAGAGGGACAGACGGGAAGGTAGAAACCTTCAAAGCTAGGCTTGTTGCGAAAGGGTACACTCAGAAAGAGGGAATCGATTATGAGGAAACCTTTTCACCGGTAGCCATGCTTAAGTCTATCCGGATACTCTTATCCATTTCTGCTCATATGGATTATGAGATTTGGCAAATGGATGTCAAGACAGCTTTCCTTAATGGAAGTCTTGAAGAGAACATCCATATGAAGCAACCAGAAGGGTTCATTGAAAAAGGCAAAGAGCATCTAGTGTGCAAGCTCAATCGGTCCATTTATGGACTGAAGCAAGCTTCAAGGTCTTGGAACATCCGGTTTAATGAAGTAATCCAGTCATATGGATTTATTCAAAGTCCGGATGAGTCTTGTGTATATAAGAAGTGTAACGGAAACGTGGTGGTATTTCTTGTACTATACGTAGATGATATTTTGTTAATTGGCAACAATGTCAAGGTATTATCAGACGTAAGGGTATGGTTGTCCAAACAATTTGATATGAAGGACTTAGTAGATTGTGCACACATTCTTGGGATCAAAGTTATAAGGGATCGTAAGAAAAGAATGTTGTGTCTGTCCCAAGCTTCATATATAGATACAATCCTTGCTCGTTTAAGTATGCAGGATTCCAAGAAAGGTTTCTTACCTTTTAGACATGGAGTAGCTCTATCTAAAGAGATGTCTCCAAAGACGTCGAAAGAGATAGAGGACAGGAAAGCAGTTCCTTATGCTTCGGCTATAGGAAGCCTAATGTATGCAATGCTATGTACGAGACCTGATATCTGTTTTGCCGTGGGCATGGTTAGCAGATATCAGAGTAACCCTGGACAAGGATATTGGACTGTGGTAAAGCATATATTAAAGTACCTTAGAAGGACTAGAGATTATATGCTAGTTTACCAAGCAGACGATCTGCTCCCTGTGGGTTACACGGATTCAGATTTCCAATCAGATAGGGATAACAATAAGTCTACATCAGGCTATGTGTTTACTTTAGGAGGTGGAGCCATTTCATGGAGGAGTGTTAAGCAGAAATGCGTTTCGGACTCAACCATGGAAGCTGAGTATGTAGCAGCCTCTGAGGCAGCTAAAGAAGCAGTATGGCTCAGGAACTTTCTAATGGACTTAGATGTGATTCCTGGTTTGCCCAAAATCATCATAATTTATTGTGATAATAGCGGTGCAGTTGCAAACTCGAAGGAACCACGAGCTCATAAGGCAAGTAAACATATAGAGCGCAAGTACCACCTGATACGAGATATCGTGAAGCGAGGAGAAGTTGTCATCGCCAAGATTGCATCAGCGGATAACCTGGCAGATCCTTTCACTAAGGCCCTTCCGGCGAAAGCTTTCGATCGGCATGTGGAGGGAATGAGAATCAGATGTATGGTAGAAGATATGGCAGCTTAGTCATTAGTATAAGTGGGAGATTGTTGGAGTGTATACTGAAAGCCTAAGCTTTTGTAAACATTTGTTTTGAATAAAGAATCACATTTGGTCAAATTATCTACATTTGTTTGTAGTTGTTCAATTAATTTATATTGTAGATAACATAGTATGTGGTGTCACATACAGAAGATGATGTTATCAGTACCTTATAAATTATAAACAGTGTCTCACGACCAAAATGGAAAGGAACAAACCATTAGAAGGTCGTAGTGTAATTAAGTATCAGTTTATCTTGATTGTATAATTACACTAGTACACTCAGAGTGTATTGAGTAGGACCAATTGAGGTCGTTTCTTTTATACTGACTTTATAAAGAAACAAAGACCTCAGTTATTATGGAAGTGTGTGCTCTTAATTCTAATGTAATAACAAGCACATATATTTGATATTTATTTCTTTAATTTATCAATGGGTGAGATTTAGTTCGTTGAATCAATAAACCCGATAAGTTGGGAAATGGTATCACTTATAGTGTGTGTTGTTGATTATAGAAGGAAACTGTGTCCTAGAGATACTAGGTTGATAATGTCCTCAAGAGGAGCTCATAAAGATTGTCATGTTAAACCCTGCAGGTGGACTTAGTCCGACATGATAATAAGGTTGAGTGGTACTACTCTTGGACTTAGATATTAATTAAATGAGTTGTCAGTAACTCACTTAATTAGTGGACATTCGATATCTTAAACACAGGGAGACTAACACACTCATAATAAGAAGGAGCCCAAAAATGTAATTTGGGATTGGTGCGGTAGTTCAATGATAGTTCTCTAGTGGAATGAATTATCATTGATAAAATTAAGTTGTGTGTTCGAGGTGAACACGGGATGCTTAATTTTATCGGGAGACCAAAACCAATTCCTCCTCTCGGTCCCTATCGTAGCATCTTATTTGTAGAGTTCTATACCCACCTATACCCACCTTCTATACCCACCCAATAGGGGCCGGCCAAGCTAGCTTGGGAAAAGTGTGGGTGGCCGGCCCTAGCTTGAACCCAAGCTAGTGGGGCCGGCCAAAATAAATTAAAAAGAATTTTAATTTTAATTTTTATTATGTGGAAGAAATAATTTATTAAAGAGAATTAAAATTAAATTATCTCTCTTGTAAAATTTACAAAAGATTAAAGGAAGAGATTAGATCTCTTTCCTTATTTGTAGATTGGTGAGATATTTTATTTTCTCTTTAAAAATTATTCACATGTTGATAAAATTAAAATTATAGAAATTTCTTTTATTAACCATGTAGAGATTTTTAAAGAGAAATTTTAATTTTTTAAAATTTCCGGAAACAAATTAGGAAGTTTTAATTGTTGATTGAAACTTGTCCAATTTGTTCTCCAATGATGTGGCCGGCCAATGTAGATTTAATTGGGAAATTTTATTTTATTTTTCTCAATTAAATCATGTCAAGGAAATTAAGGAAATTTTATTGTAATTAAATTTCCTAATATGCCTAGGCCAAAGAATATAAAAGAAGGGGTGAGGGTGCCTTCATGAGACACAACCTCTATTATTTTCTCCCCCTCTTTTGTTCCTTGGTGTGGCCGGCCATCATCTCCTTCTCTTTCTCTTGTGGTGGCCGAATCTCCCTCTTCTATTGGAGTTATTGTGGTGGCCGGATACTACTCGGAGAAGAAGAAGAAGAAGGAGAGAAAGCTAGTATCTCTTGGAGCTTTGTTAGTGTTTTGATTTTCTTCCTTGGTGAAGCTTTTCCTTTGTGGCCGAACCTAGCAAGGAGGAGAAGGTGGTTGGTGGTTTCTCATCTCGGAAGATCGTTGCCCACACAACGTTCGAGGTTAGAAGAGGGATACGGTAGAAGATCAAGAGGTTTTTCTACAAGGTATAACTAGTAATTTTTCTTTCCGCATCATACTAGTTATTTATGGAAATAATACCAAATACAAGAGGCTTACGTTCTAGAATTTTGAATATGTTTTTCGATGTTGTGTTCTTTTGTTTTTTCTTTTCCTTGTGATTTGATTGTTCTCTTCGGTTAACCTAAAGTTATTTTAGGAAATTAAATATTAGATTTCTATAAAAGGTTTTGTCTAGTCGGTGGTGGTTGCTCCCATATCCAAGAAGGCCATGTGCCTCGCCACGTCAGTACTGGGAACCAATTATGGAAATTAATATTTAATGGAATTAATAACTTAAGGAGACTTGGGTCGAACGTGTTAAGTTCCGCAGGAGATCCAAGTCAAAACCTAAAAGAACAAATAGATTAAGTTTTGGATCAAACGTGTTAAGTTTCGCAGGCGATCCAAAATTTAATTTAAAAGAACACATGGTAGCTAGGAAAAGGTTCAGACCTTTGTACAAAATTTTTGTACAGTGGAACCTATAGGTTTTCCGAGTAGCAACCAACACATACCTAGCATCTGGTCACTCCTTTGACCTGCTAGGTCTTCCCACCAAGTGTCCGGTCAATCCCTTTGGCCCACTTGGACTTTTCTCTTCGTGCCAAGTATCCGGTCACTCCCTTGACCTACTTGGACTTCCCAACACCAAATATCCGATTATCCTTGATCCATCTGAATTTTCCCTTGCCTGGCTTCACTCACCAGGACTTCCATTCTGCCTAGCTTCACTCACTAGGACTTTCACCTGGCTTCACTCACCAGGTTTTCCTTCTGCCTAGCTTCACTCACTAGGACTTTCCATCTACCTAGCTTCACTCACTAGGACTTTCACCTGGCTTCACTCACCAGGATTTCCTTCTTCCTAGCTTCACTCACTAGGACTTTCCATCTGCCTAGCTTCACTCACTAGGACTTTCCAGTCAGGTATCCGGTCACTTTTGACCTACTTGACTCTTCTTCATTCATACTGATCAGTCCCTGATCAGAATCTCTCCATATGAACAACTGCACCTGCATTGTCCATGTGTCTACATGTATTGTCAAACATCGAAACTATGACCAAGACTCAAGCTTGGTCAACTCAGTCAACCTTGACCTAAGGGATATTGCACCAACAGTCGGTTGCTTAGTGGAGAAGAATAAGAGAAGGAGGCTCTCTTGTCTAGCATCCCTTGGAGGTGGAAGGTGGCCGAAACTTGGAAGCATAAGAAGAAGGCTCGGGTGGCTTTGCATCTTGGAAGATCGTCGCCCACACGACGTCCAAGAGGTGAAGAGGAATACAATAGAAGATCAAGAGGTTGTTAAGCTACAAAGAAAGGTATAACTAGTTATTTGTTTCCGCATCATAACTAGTTCATGTTCTTTGTATTAATCTTGAAATACCATACACAAGATGCTATCGTTTTTAGGAATCGATTTTATGTTTCAATTTTGTGTTTATTTTAGAGTTTCGATCTTGTGATTCGATTGTTCTTAGTAGTTAAACCTAAGGTTACTATAAGGAGGTTAAATATTGAATTTCTTTGAAAGGCTTTGTCCAGAAAATGGTGGATGATCTCATATCCAAGAAGGCATAGTATCTCACCAAGTTTAACCTGGAAGCCAATTTTAGAAATAAATATTTAATCAACTTTGTAACATGAGTCGAACTTGGATCAATAATGTTAAATTTCGTTTGCGATCCAAGTCTAACTTCTAAGAACAGATAAGTTGAACATGGAATTAATAATGTTAAGTTTCGTTTGCAATTCCAAGTTTAACTTCTAAAGAACACATGGGTAGCTAGGAAAAGTTCTATGCTTGTACAAATTTTTGTACAGGAGAACTAAGACGGTATTCCGAGTAACAACCAACAAGGAAGACATGGAAGGGGGTCAAAGGTTTGTAATACTCAAATGACCCATGATCATGTTGGGTTTTTCGGGCCGCAAAAATCGCTTTTTGCGTTGCGGAAACCCCGAATCCCATGCCACCGGATCCGTGTGAAGTTATAAAACAAAATTTTCTACGTGTACGAATTTCTCTAACCTAGATCTACACTAGATCTACAAATAAAAAGAGATTACCCTTGATGCGAAACCCTTCGCAAATCCCGCTCGTCCAAGGTTGCCGGATCTCAAGGTTGTCAAGTGTACAACCCTCTATGTGTATCCACACGAATAAATCGATGGAGAGAACCTCTAAAGATGTGCTAGCAACCTTAGAGTATCAGCAATGGTGGAGGAAAGGGAGAGAAGAAAGGTAGAGAGGAAGAAGAAGGAGGTTACCAAAACCAAATGAAACTCACACTTGTGAATTAAGTGGTCGGCCACCTTTTGAGGCTTATAAACCTCCATAGGATTTCAAGAGTTACAACTCTTGATCTCCCTCATGAGATGGCACACACATGTACTAGCCTTGATGATGTGGCACATCATCATTAGTCCACTTAATGTCAACTCACAAATGAGGTGGCAATGGTCAAGTCAAACTTGACCTTTCATCTTCCTCTCAAGTCAAGTCAAACTTGATCACTTCTCTCCCATGGTTGATCAAATCTAACCATTGGTTCAAGTCAATTTTAATTTAATGAATCTCTATTCATTGAATTAAATTGGCTCAATGAGTCTAAGTCCAAATTAGACTCATTTAACACATGAACCAAATTGAGTCCAACTCAATTAGCTTATTTTGGATTACTCTTAATCCAATTTGGTTCATCACATGAACCTAATCCTCTTGGTTCATCATATGAACCTAATCTCCATCTAATTATCCTTTGTATGTGACCCTATAGGTTCTTGTAACGTTGGCAATGCTCCTAAACCCATTTAGAAGCATAAGTAATGAGCGGTATCTAGCAACACATCATTACTACCCAAGTTACAAGAATGTTGAGATCCAACATCACCTTGTGACTACTAATTGTGACCCCTCACAATATATGACAAGTGTCCTTCTATCCTTAACATCTAGATTGATCAATATTAGGCATAGACCGTGTCATCCTCTAATCGATCTAAATCTTGAATCTCAAGTAGACTCACTCAATCAAATGAGCTCAACATCTCATATTGACTTATTTGGGCATGGTCATGCACTTAGTGGTCTCACTCTATCAAGAATAATGATGTCACTCCCGCCATATAGGAGGGATAGATCCCATCTACACCACTCACATCCCTCCGCATAATTCGTTACATACCCAGTAATCTCCTTTATAGTCCACCCAGTTACGGGTGACGTTTAACGAATCCAAAGTATGTAACTCCTTATGTAGGAAACCATGGTGACTTCAGGTCCAAGGACTAATAGTCATACTAATAGCCACATGAGAAAGTATATGACACTCATATAATGATCCATGATACTTTCTCATGGCGGGTCATTCAGTATACATTCTTCAATGCATACCCATGTGTCAACTTGATATCTCCATATCCATGACTTGTGAGATCAAGTCATCGAGTTGGCCTACATGCTAGTCTCGTCGTATTAACATTGTCCCTGAATGTTAATACTTGACTAGGAATAATTAAGAGTAGTGTTCCCTATATCATCTCACTATCGATTCAACCAATCGATTGATATAGGTAAGAACCTTCTACTCAAGGACGCTATTATACTTAGTTATTTGACACCAATACAAGTAAGCATAATAATCATAAACAAATGCCTTTATATATATAAGAATATGAAACAACGAGTTCATACAACAATCATCAAATGATTGGCTTTAGGGCTTTAACTAACAGATCACTCTCCGGTTCCACCCATCCATGATACTTATATTGAGAAATTACCTGTGCCTCTGCAGCGATATATTTCTCACACTATTGATGTTCAACCTGATGGTCATTGTGGATTTAGGGCAATAGCTGCACTAATTGGGTATGATGAAGAAGATTGGTTTCAAGTACGATTCGAGATTATAGAAGAGATTCAACAAAATAAGGATCTATATGATCAACTTTATCTAGATCAAAATTTGGTAACCAATCTATTATTATCATTGAATTGGTTCGAGTCGTGGGCACCAGAAATGTATTGGATGGACTCTATGCCTTTGGGAATTGTCATCGCATCAAGGTACAATTTTGTACTACATACATTTGGTGAGAATGTTGGGAGTTATTTTACTCACTTGTCATTAAGAACGCCTCTAGTTCCAAACCAAGAGCATCGAGAAATAGCTATTGCTCATGTTGGCAATCACTTCGTACAAGTTTTCTCACATCCTCATTACCCTGTACCACCCATTCCAACATGGTGGTAGCAACATTCATCGTATGAAGCTAAAGGATGGGTCATTCGTTATAGTACGTGTGTTCATTGGTGGTATGAAATAATAGGTACACCACCACCAAACACGTCGGGAGTAGAATTTGGAGGCAATATTGATTCAAATTTCTACTTTATATTTATCCATATTTTTTGTATTATTGCATGTACCCTTCATTTGAAAAAAAATATTTGTTCCTAAGCTATGAATGTGTTCACTATTAATTGTTAGTATTTTTGTTAGTTTTAAATATATAATTTTTATTTTGATCCATATTTTTATACTTTTTAAAAATTTTACAAATAATAACTCATGAAATTTATAATTAAAAATTAACAAAAGATTATAAACATATAAAAAAATTAGTAAAAAAATAAAATTGATAAAAAACTACTTAAAAAATAAAATCAATAAACAAACAAAACTTAAAAAAAATAATAAATTGAAAAAATACCAGCATTACGAAAAAATAATAAATAAAATTAATTAAAAAATAAAACTAAATAAAATGTATATAAAATAAAAAAATAAAAGATTGATAAAAAAAATAAATAAAATTGATTTTAAATAAACCTAAATAAAAATTAAATAAAATTGGAAATAAATAGAGAGCTGTTTTAAAAAATAATAAATTGAATTAATTAAAAATATACCAGTATGAAAACTATTTTTAAATAAAATTAATTAAAAAAATAAAACTAAATGAAAATAATAAAATTTAAAAAAAAAAAAAAAGGATAGAAAGGTCATTTGGAACGGAGAGAGAGAAAGAGGGGAGTGGAAGCGATGGTGTTTTCAACTTGTCAACGAGGCCGGATCCTCTGGACCTTAAAATGCAATCCAGAAGATAGACCACTTCATTCATAGATGAAAACTCATGGACCCTACCTATTACACAGGTAGATAAGATTCATGGGATCCCACCTATTATCAACCCATAGTCGAGTGGACCAGGGGTTGTGGACCAATCGTCGATGACTCTCTCGCCGCTGCCTCTGCTTCTTCTCCAAGACATCTTCGATCATGACTTCCCACCGCTTTGATCGCTTCTGTTGGTTGCTACTCGGAAAACCTATAGGTTCCACTGTATAAAAATTTTGTACAAAGGTCTGAACCTTTTCCTAGCTACCATGTGTTCTTTTTAAATTAAATTTTGGATCGCCTGCGGAACTTAACACGTTTGATCCAAAACTTAATATATTTGTTCTTTTAGGTTTTGACTTGGATCTCCTGCGGAACTTAACACGTTCGACCCAAGTCTCCTTAAGTTATTAATTCCATTAAATATTAATTTCCATAAAAGGTTCCCAGTACTGACGTGGCGAGGCACATGGCCTTCTTGGATATGAGAGCAACCACCACCGACTAGACAAAACCTTTAATAGAAAGCTAATATTTAATTTCCTAAAATAACTTTAGGTTAACCAAAGAGAACAATCAAATCACAAGGAAAAGAAAGAAACAAAAGAACACAACTTCGAAAAAACATATTCGAAATTCTAGAACGTAAGCCTCTTATATTTGGTATTATTTCCATAAATAACTAGCATGATGCGGAAATAAAATTTACTAGTTATACCTTGTAGAAAAACCTCTTGATCTTCTACCGTATTCCTCTTCTAACCTCGGACGTTGTGTGGGCAACGATCTTCCGAGACGAGAAACCACCAATCACCTTCTTCTCCTCCTAGCTAGGTTCGGCCAACAAAAAGGAAGCTTCACCAAGGAAGAAAAACAAAATACTAACCAAGCTCCAAGAGATGCTAGCTTTCTCTCCTTCTTCTTCTTCTTCTCCGAGTAGTATCCGGCCACCACAAGAGCTCCAATAGAAGGGTAGGGTTCGGCCACCACAAGAGGAAGAGAGGGAGAGGTTGGCCGGCCACACCAAGGAACAAAAGAGGGAGAGGAATAATAGATGTTGTATCTTGTGAAGGCACCCTCACCCCTTCTTTTATATTCCTTGGCCTAGGCAAATTAGGAAATTTAATTACAATAAATTTTCTTAATTTCCTTGATATGATTTAATTGAGAGAAATAAAATAAAATTTCCCCAATTAATTTCAAGTGGCCGGCCACATCATTGGAAAACAAAAGAGGACAAGTTTTAATCAACAATTAAAACTTCCTAATTTGTTTCCGGAAATTTTAAAAAATAAAATTTCTCTTTAAAATCTCTTCATGGTTGATAAAAGGAAATTTCTATAATTTTAATTTTATCAACATGTGAATAATTTTTAAAGAAAAAATAAAACATCTCTCCAATCTACAAATAAGGAAAGAGATCTAATCTCTTTCTTTAATCTTTTGTAGATCTTTTACAAGAGAGATATTTTAATTTTAATTCTCTTTAAAATATATCTTCCACATAATAATAAAAATTAAAATTAAATTTCTTTTTAATTTTATTTGGCCGGCCCTACTAGCTTGGGTTCAAGCTAGGGCCGGCCACCCAATTTTATACCTAGGCCGGCCCTAGCTTGTTCCCAAGCTAGCTTGGCCGGCCCCCATTGGGTGGGTATAGAACTCTACAAATAAGAGGCTACGATAGGGACCGAGAGGAGGAATTGGTTTTGGTCTCCTGATAAAATTAAGCATCCCGTGTTCGCCCCGAACACACAACTTAATTTTATCAATGATAATTCATTCCACTAGAGAACTATCATTGAACTACCGCACCAATCCCAAATTACATTTTTGGGCTCCTTCTTATTATGAGTGTGTTAGTCTCCCTGTGTTTAAGATATCGAATGTCCACTAATTAAGTGAGTTACTGACAACTCATTTAATTAATGTCTAAGTCCAAGAGTAGTACCACTCAACCTTATTGTCATGTCGGACTAAGTCCACCTGCAGGGTTTAACATGACAATCCTTATGAGCTCCTCTTGGGGACATTATCAACCTAGTATCTCTAGGACACAGTTTCCTTCTATAATCAACAACACACACTATAAGTGATATCATTTCCCAATTTATCGGGTTTATTGATTCATCGAACTAAATCTCACCCATTGATAAATTAAAGAAATAAATATCAAATATATGTGCTTGTTATTATATTAGGATTAAGAGCACACACTTCCATAATAACCGAGGTCTATGTTCCTTTATAAAGTCAGTATAAAAGAAACGACCTCAAATGGTCCTACTCAATACACTCTGAGTGTACTAGTGTAATTATATAGTCAAGATAAACTAATACCTAATTACACTACGACCTTCTAATGGTTTGTTCCTTTCCATTCTGGTCGTGAGCTACTGTTTATAATTTATAAGGTACTGATAACATTATCTTCTGTATGTAACACCACATACTATGTTATCTACAATATAAATTAAATGAACAACTACAAACAAATGTAGATAATTAGACCAAATGTGATTCTTTATTCATAATGAATGTTTACAAAGCTTAGGCTTTCAGTATACACTCCAACAGCTTCCTCATCCCTCGACGTCAGATTTCTTCGACCTCATTCTCGACGCTGATCAGCGCGGGAGAAAATCCTAGACAGGCGCGTGAGAGATGGCGATGCCCTCGTGCATGTTTTTCCTTTTCTGCGGTTTGCGATACTATTTCTTTTCTTTTTTTTTTTTGTAAGGTAATGGTTAAATTACACTAAGCGAATCTAGGGGTGTAATCGAGCCGAGCTGAGCTGAACTCTTGAATATTTAAGCTTGACTCGTTTATAATCGAGCCAAGCTCGAGCTTTACTGAACGAATATATTCATGGCTCACGAGCTTATTCGAACTTTTATCAAGCCTAAACAAGTTTAATAAATATAAATTAAAAATTAAAATATTCATTAAAAACTAAATTATATATTTAGAGAAAATTATATTATTCTTATTACAATTTATAATTTTATTCTAATAAATAAATTTAATATATTTGTCTATAATTTTTATAAGTAGAGTGTAAAATCTATAAATTTAATATCAAAATTATTAATTTTTTTATTAAAAGTTGATTCATGAACTTAACGAACGTGTTCACAAGCTAACGAGCCGAATATTACGAAGCTTGAGCTTGGTTTGTTTATCTTAACGAGCCTCATTAAACGAGCTCAAACGAGCTTTTATCGAATCGAATTTCGAATAGCTCATGAGCGGCTTAGTTCATTTACACCCTTAAACGAATCTAGACATTGATTAGGGCTTAGGAAATGTGTGTCTTTTTGAGTTCCGGCTAAGCCAGGATTGTGGGAGTGCCTTTTTATTCGTACAGGAGTGATAAATTCGTTCTTACTTTGTTCGTTGCAAGGTGGATTCTGGATTTTCCTATCTAGTTCATATGAAGGCTTTAAGGTTAATTTTATCTTGGTGGATTAGGAATTCTCAATTAATATTCTATCTATGTTGAAACTTTTCACTATGTTCTGATAGTGTTTTTTATTACTTTATTTCTAGAAGTATTTGAGTTTTATCTAGCATCTTTTAGAAATTTTGGATCTATTGGCATGCACTTCTCCGCCGACATCTAGTTACGATCTAGGTCAAGCTTAATGAGAAATTTGGAATTAATCCCTTGATTTTATAAATGTCTCAACCATTAATTTTACCCCACTGATGATTTTTTTACCTCAAAGATATTTGAAAAATTTTATTCACCTTTATAAAATCAATAATCTCAATATATTGAGTAAATTTAATATTTGAGGGTATCCATATGATCAAGGGATTTATAAAAAATCCATTGAAACTGGTTTCATTTCATTCCAAGCTCTCTAAATACCTCAATCAATTTTGAAAAGTTTATTTTTTTAAAAAAAATAATATTTACATTCTTCGAAAAGTATTTTGTGTAATGTGGTTGATAGTGATTTGTTATTTCTATTCTTGGACATAGTTGGGTTCATTGAGTAAGGTTTTATATCCATGTTTTCTCTCAGTTACGTTTAAGCTTTATCGAATTCTTGCCTTACCCCTAAACAAGTCATAAGACAAGCTGTAGTATTGTAAAAAACGATAAGATGACTTTAGAATTTATGACTGTGTGACCTTATTGTATGACTAGTTAGATAGCAAAGTTGCGTTAGTTAGTCCTTGATTTCAAAGCAATGGTCTCCACCAGGATTTTTTTCATTGTTCTTGAACATAGATGGGTTTATTAAGCAAGGTTTTTATTTCACTTAATTTAAAGTTTTATTGAATTCCTGCCTTGCCCCTAATCAGGTTATAAGTCAAAATGCAATTTTCTGTACAGTGAATGTAACTTTAGGATTTATAGTTATAACCTATTGGATGACTAGCTGGATAGTAAGGTATGTAGCTGGATAGAAAGGTTGGTTATGTTAATCCTTGACTTCACAGCAAGGGTTTTGACCAAAAATTTTGTCTCAGGATATGATTCCCTTTGATGTAGCTTCTGGCTGAAAATTGTTTCCAAATCTAATGCCTTCAGTCTAGTTATTATTATAATTTAAAGGTTCTTATTTCATTAAATTGTTTCATAATTCTCGATTTCATTTTGTCTAAATTTCCAATCAACTTTATGATGTCAGATGAAATTTGATGTCCATGGTTGGAGTTTTGGATTTTGACTGGTATTTTTTTTTTATACTAAATTTAGGTTAACTTATGTAGCTATTGAATACCACGCTGAAGAATGTTTAGGGTTTCTCTTTGATTTTGACTCCGTGCGACCTTGTTTTTTTTTCATCTTTTTGAAGAGAAACCTTCCATTCAAGTAAAATAATATTACTATGTTAAACAAATAAAAGAAAAAAAAATTGAGTGAAGTGAAAACTTACCACATGTAAGCAACCAGACAATTAGCATATATTGACTTCAACTCATAAAAAGGTGGGATGTCTTCAATGTTCACAAGTAGTTCGTACTCATTGTCAAAGAAATCATGCTAAAAAACAATTGATATATTTTTTTCCGGACTGTCCAAAATACACTTAGAGTAATAGTACAATAAATATAATGACCGTGGGACATTTGATGGCAAGACATGATTACTTCTTGCCATGACACTTTTCTTCCTTTGAGGCTTCTACAAATTGCAAATATAAACATGTTAGTGGAAAATTCTATCTCTTATGTTCAGCATCTTAGTGGAAAGTTCTATCTCAAAGTACGGATTACATGTGTGTGCTAGCTCTTATATATCTTGTAATTACTAAATTTTATCCAACAAATACGTACAACCTTGAATCAAAATCTAAGAAGGTTTGGTTGGAAAAATCTAGTTAAACAACTATGCCAAGCAAATGAGAAAAAAAATCAAAAAAACATACACTGAACAAATTAGAAGTTGAAAATTTGTGGTTGCTGAAATGAATCCACAAATAATCCCAATGAAGATTTAATAATGTTTGGACTGTGTGGTGCTCGAATGAGTAGGAAATTTACCTCATTTTTCATCACTACCCAACGTACAGGCCAAGCAACATGGGTCCCTATAGCGTCACCAATAGTATCACATTCATTTGGAATGGGAAAGGGCAACCTTGCTGAATTCTCCACAACCTCATCAATCGAGACGCACATGAAATTCATGGGTAACGGGACACCATGAAGTAATTTTCCATCCCCATTGACATGAACAACTGTACCATAGGCCACAACGTTGGACTTCGATTCCAGTGACAGTGCAACTGGCATACCCTAGAAGATAATCAATCATGTCATAAATTGATGCACTCATTATTGCAATAATATTAAGTATCCATAATTAAATACATATATACCTGCAAAAACTCAATCTTGCTTAAAACTTGCATGTCATCATCCACAACTGGGATACTCTTCTCTGGTTTGATCTTATCCTCACTCGTGGTAGGCAACTTCGCCGAGCAACTACCTTTCTCCTCAAACTCAAAGTCGCATGCACCCTTTTTAAACATTTCTTCAAGTTTCTGTAAGTGTGCATCTTGTTCTACTATGCGTGCACTTTGTTCTGAGATTAGCTTCTTTGCTCTAACAACTCCTTTTGATGACTATTCCAGATTCTGCCAACATTAAAATAGAGAGTTGGAGTGATATGACCTCCAATACCCCTCACACGCCCAACATGTTCTTCAGAATCTAGTGCATTTGTGAGAATATCTTTCCTAGCCCCTTCAAACTGCAGCTTTCCCTCCCTTTTTTGTTGTAAGTAATCATCCTGGCATGCCCAAACAAACAAAATAGTTACTAACAACAAAATTAATCAATAAAAATAGTTATTCTTTCATGTATTGCATACAATTTTTTTGCTGTCATTTTGAGATCATCGCCTTCAAATTCACCCTCCTTATTGGCCTGGCCTCTCTTCCAAATAATAGCTTGATTTATCTCATCATCATCACATAATTAGATGCCTACAAAAAATATGAATCATGCCCTGTTCCTACAAAATCAGATTCAATAATAAACCACCAGCTTCAACATACTTACAATTTCGTCAGCGAAACGTGCATATCCTTTACGGGGCAGCCGATGAGGTTATACGTTCTGCCTTCTTCTATTCTTTTGATCATCACTTACTCTCTAGTTAAAAATTAAAATCAATTAAGTTCACTATCGAGATTCAAAATATATATATATGCGAACTTTAATACAAATTCTCTGTGTTGTAGAGAAAAAATAGCAATATATGGAAGGTTCAAGGAAACAAATAGTTAGAGAACCTGACTATTAGAATTACACAAGGAAACAAGTAATGTTATCTGTTAGAAGTATTGTTATAACAATTATCTCTTCAATTAAGAAACAAAGCAAATGGAAGAGAGACAACTAACTGAGCAATTTTCAGAAACATATTGCTTGTTTCTTCTTTACCTTGTTTTTTTTGTTTTTGTTTTTCTCTCTCTCTTTCAAATGACACAGAAAGGGGGTAATAAGTGTCTAGTTCAGAAATATTTTGTTTTTTTATTTTTCTCTCTCTCTTTCGAATGGCACGAACAGTTATAAAATAACTGAAAGAATTCACACACGAATGTGGAAGAAAATGCATGTCAAAATGATCACAGAAGGAAATTTTGAGAAAGAATTATCTGCAAGAATGAGGAAGTGTGACTTTATGTTATAACAAAATTAAATATTTCAGAAAGGAGTAAAAGTATGAACCCTAGCATCGAGTAGATTTGCTTAAGATAAAAATCCCCTAGTATGGATTTTTCAGAAGGTGGAGAACTGAAAATTTTTAAACTGACAGCGAACAAATTAATCACACTATGTTAAATAAAGATCCTATTGTAGAACATTAGTTAAGGACCATTATGACTATCTTCTAAAAATTAAAATCAAATTTTGAATCTTATCCTGAAGTCTGCAGACATACGAGTTATTACAAAGGAACTCCAATTATCTTGTGAAATACCATAGCCAATCGGTGGATCTTTCAACTCATCAGGTTTATCTAGCTTGCTGAAAATAAACTTTTGAGTGAGAAAAGTTTTATATTGACGTCATTTATTATTTGCTGAATTTAAACATCCTTTTCTCCAACTTGGGTTAATATTGTACGCCAGCTGTAAAAACACATAAAAAAATTAACAAACACGTTAAATATAGCATAACCATTCGAGAGCTAATTTAAGTTCTCAAAGCATTCTAACTTACATTCACTGATTCCCATATTAACTCTTTAGCATCATTTGGCACCTGTTTCCATGATTTGTAACTTTTTGAGATCTTTTCTCGAGCAAGAACGTCAATGTAGCTTTGCATTTCACTCGCAAATTCTCTAACTAGCTGTCCAATTTTGTTGAAGCTAACATGCTTTTTAATTCCTTGAACCTTTAGCCTAACAAGTCTATCCATACGTGTATGCCCCTCGATGTTCTTATTGACCTCGTTTCTGTGGATTCCATTGCTGTTTGACCCTCGCAACTATTGTTAGTGGCAGAATTTGAAGTACTTTCTTTAGCCTTCTCAATCCTCAGTAATCTCTTTGCATGAGATGCCATAGTGTCCACAAGAAATGATGAGAACCCTAAATTCTAGAATATTGTCAAGCTCCTCGATGCCCCATTTCCTGCAAAAGGTAGCAGCCTGTTAGGCATTTGAATTACAAAGAAAATAAAGCGAGAATCAAGACAAACGACAGTTATATTACAATAAGAAAAATATGATAACAAAATATATCAGTAAATAAAATTTACATACCAGTTAAACAATAGATTATATTTAATTATTGTCAATTCATGTTCCATCATAGTCTTCACGAACGCATGATGGTTCATTTTCATCTATGATGTCAACGTCCATTGATTTCATTAATATAAACTCTCTTGTAGAACTTTGATAGTGGATTGTAGCATTTTCCAACTCATCACCATCTATATATTCCATGTAATCCCTAGTAGGAGTGGCAAGTACAACATGCCATGCAGGATCTTGAGGATCTTCAAAGTAAAATATCTGCTTTACTTGACTCCCCAAGATAAAAAAGTTAGATATAAATCCAATTTTGTTGAGGTTTACCAACGTGAAACCAAGTTCATCAACTTTAATACCACTATTATTCTCAACCCAATTACATTTAAACATCAGAACTTGAAAATTGTGATAATCGAGTTCCCAAATTTCTTGAATAACTCCATAGAAAGTCATGTCCGACACAATTGGATTTTTGTCCTTTGCACTAGCAACTTACATTGTCTTTGCAACTAAGTTTACTCCGGAGTTTTGAACAGCTTGCGTATAATCGCGCTCTTTTATATGATAAGTTACTCCATCAATCAAATAACTAGAGTACTTCATCACTTGATTGTTAAGTCCGCGCGTTATCCACTTCAATCTTTTTGATATTTGATAGGTGGAATTGCCAACTGCTCTCACACAATCACGTAACCAGCCAATAAATGTACGGTTATGCTCATCTTGTAGCTACTTTTTGGACTTGGCTTTATGAGGAAAGCTTGAGTTCAAAAATTCCATGTGCTCCCTAATGAAATGATTATGAATAAGTTAACTAATAGAATACTAATAAGTTAATTAGTAGAACGTAAGAACACTATAATCATTATATCAAAAAAGATGGGGAAAAATATTTTTCAAGCAAACACAACACTGTCACAATCTCTCTTTGCAAATCATTCAACTTTGAGACATCTATCACTTTATTACATAACATGTTGAAGAAGCCACAAAACCGAGTGATAGTATCTCTAACATGTTTAGGCAAGATACCATGGATGGCGACTGGAAGCAATTGTCGCATCAAAGTGTGATAGTCGTGTGACTTAAGGCCAATAAGTTTCAAGTCTTTCATCGACACCAGATTTTTAACATTGAATGAATATCCTATGGGGACCTTTATTACAAACAAAGAATTACAAAGTTTTCTTTTTTCACCCTTACTTAGTGTATAACAAGCCGCTGGCAAAAAGATTCTCTTCTCCCACATCTTCGGTGCCAAATCAATCCTCAATTTCATCTCCACAAGGTCTAGTCTTGCAGCTACTCCATCCTTTGATTTTCAAGGAATGTCAAGCAAAGTACTAATCAAACTTTCACACACATTTTTTCAGTGTGCATCACATCAAGAACATGTCGAACATGCAGATGTTTCTAATAATCAAGTTCAAAGAATATAGATTTCTTTTTCCAACATGATACAGCTTCGCCTTGCTTTAAATGAAACTTCCCATTCGCTTTTCCCGAATGATAGTTAATTCTTTCAACTCGATCCAAAATTTCATGCCCAGTTAATGGTTTTGGTGCAGGGTTAAGCTCTGGGTTCCCATTAAATGCTTTTTTTTTCCTTCGATAAGGATGATTTGTAGGAAGAAATCTTCTATGGCTTGTATAACTCATTTTTCTACTATGCTTCAACCTTGTCGAATATGTTTCTTCACCACGAATAGGACATGCGCAATATACTTTCACAACATAACCTGACATGTTCCCATATGCAGGAAAATCATTGATTGTTCATAGTAAGATAGCCCTAAGCAATACATTTTCTTCTCGACGTGCATCATATGCATCAACACCTATATCCTATAATCTTTTCAAGTCATCGATCAGAGGTGCTAAGTAAACGTCAATATCATTTCCCGGTTGTTTGGGACCTGAAATCAACAAAGTGAGCATCATAAATTTCCTCTTCATACATAACCATGGAGTAAGGTTGTAAGTGATCATCACAACTGGCCAACAACTATATGTAGAACTCATCAAACTATGAGGATTAATCTCGTTTGCTAATAAGACCAATCTAAGATTTCTGGGTTTAGCAGCAAAATCTGGCCACTTGTGATCCACTACTTTCCAAGCGGGTGCATCAGCCGGATGACGCAAGTATCCGTCAAGTACTCTCTTATCAGCATGCCAAAACTCCTTACATATCTCCTTGTTCCGAAACAATCTTTGAAATCTTGGAATAGGTGGGAAGTACCAAAAGACCTTTGCAAGAACTCTATTTATCATAGCTTTTTTACCCAACTTCCACCTTGACGTCCCACAAATAGGACAATTAGTCAAATTCTCCTATTCCTTTTGGTATAAGATACAATCATTAGGGCAAGCATGAATTTTTCACATAATTCATCCCTAAAGCACATAAGCTTTTCTTTGCATCATACAATGATGAAGGTAATTCATTATCATCAGGAAGCATTTCTCCAAACAAACTTAGTAAATCTGTGAAACTTTTATCACTCCAACTATATTTTGCCTTCAAGTTATACAATTTCATAAGTACAGATAACTTTGTAAATTTGGTACACCCCAGATATAAAGGTTTATCGACATCTTCAAGTAGCTTATGAAATTGGTTTGGATTCTCTGCATAACTATCAAATGCAGCACGTACCATATCAATAGGTTCCTCGGCAAAAGATTTATGTTCATCTTTCATTGAGTTATTGATCGTAGATCTTTCACCATGCCAAATCCATTTATGGTATGTTAAATCTATACTATTACAACACAAATGTGCCCTTATAATGTCAACATTTCTCTTCTGTAGATTACCACATCTTGAACATGGGCAAGGTATTTCATTCGGATCGGTAGCGTTTTGCAATGCAAATTGCAAGAAAGACTCTACCCCAACCTCATATTCATGTGATAACATATTCTTTAACATCCAATCTTTGTCCATTTTTTTTAACTATCAGTCCGAAATATATATATATATATATATACAGGATTGATATGCTGCGGGACAAAGCCGTGCGGATCGCTGCGGACTGCCTTCCTGATCGGTCTGTAGACCGATCAGGGAACCGATCATTTTCTGATCGGTCTACAGATCGATCAGGAGGTTCCCTGATCGGTCCAAAGACCGATCAGGAAGGCAGTCCGCAGCGGTCCGCACGGCTTTGTCCCGCAGCATATCACTTTTGTATATATATATATATAATAAAAAAAGAATAAGGGATAAAAAAAATAATTGTCGTGCGTGGAAACTAACAATTCACCCCTTTGAGACCGAGTTAGGTTACTGGGGAAATGAATGTTACGTTTCTCTTGATTCTGAGTAGTATCTTTTGAGACCTTGTGTGATTTAAGAAAAACGAACCAAGTGTCTGGCAGGTAAGTGCTTATCACCAGGAACATTAGGAACTCAATTGTATGACAACTTAACTAGGATAGAGAATTAAAAATTGAAAAGTTTGAGCTACTTACTGCACCGAGCACAAAGGACTTATGCTTAGGTCATACTTAGGTTACTCCACAGTCATGCTTATCAATGAAACTAGTTGATAGAGTTAGGCGAATGCACTAGGGATTATGAAACACTACAGGATTTCATGAACATAGTTTGTAGCGTTTTGCTTAAGGACAAGCAAAGATTCAAGTCTGGGGGTGTGATGTGCGCAAATATTATGATAATTTATGCATGTTTTAGCGCATATTCATTTGCTTTATGCACATATATTTTTCGCATGATCGCCTCTTTTATCCTGTACTAATCATATATATTATTTTGTTCAGATATCTGCTCTTTGTTTGATTTTTGTGTTGACAGGGATGACTTTCAGAGCTTAAACAGGGATTATCGATGCACCGGAACAAGCCAGACAACACGGTCGTGCAACCCTGCACGGCCGTGTGGCCAAACAGGAGAGAAACAATGCACGATCATGCAACCCTGCACGGTCGTGCGGCCAAAACTGAGGCAGATCAGCACACGGGCGTGTAATCCTGCACGGCCGTGCCACCCCATAACAGAGACAAAACTTTGCACGGTCGTGCAACCCTGCACGACCGTGTCCCAAGAGCTCGATCCCAGAGACCACATGGTTGTGCTAGTTGGCACGGCCGTGCAGCGCATCCAGAGTTAAAAAAGGGCACAACCGTGCCAGTTGGCACGGTCGCGCCGCCGTGGCCGAACCCTAAGCTATATAAAGGTTTTAAACCCTTTTTCTTGGGGGAGATCGAAAGAGGAGCGAGCCGTCATTTGGAGGATCATCTTGGTGTCATTCTACGCTGTCTCGGATCTCCGTCCAACGACTTTTCATCACCATATCTACTCCGGAAGCAGAAGATCATACCCGAAGGCCACTCGTCGTCATTGATAAGCATACTTCTTCTTTCCCTCTCGTGTTTGAGAATTGTATGCTTGTATACATTATGTCTTCGGATATCTCTCTAGCATCCATGGAGTAGATTCACTGTTCTAGGACCAGGGAGTAGTTGTGGATCGGTTTGATGTAGACTCGTATTTATATTTATGCTCTTTGGATGTTTTCACTGCTTTGTTTCAATTGCTTATTAATTGATTGTGTAGAAATCTACTAACCTCATAGAGGAAATATCTCTAGATCGTACACCCAAGGGACCCTAGTGACAGGGGTAACTCGTTCACGGACATCTAGGATACTTCCTTGAAAGGAGAGGCAACTTCTCCTCAAGGAAGCGAGAGACCAAGCTTAGTTCTTTATCTCTATTCTCAAATACACCAATTAGAGTTATGATCTTATGATTTACCAAGGCGCCCTAGTGACAGGGGTAAACTGTAACAGGACTTCTTAGGAACTTTCTCTATTTGATAGTTAAGAATAGTTATTTTAGCTTTCGGTGAATGCACGTTGAAGGACGAGGAGTGTAAGATAAAGCGTGACTCATCAATACCACCACAACGAAATTAAAGTCCTAGAACTTCTCATAACTAAGATCTCTTTTCACTAGCTCTCGTTTCTCCTTCCCGATCTCCGTACTTATATTAACTACAAACATTGGTAGTCTAGCTAACCCTAAGTGAATCTTTGCTAATGCTTATAATCAATCCCTGTGGGATCGATATTTTTATTACTAACGACGAATCCATGCACTTGCGGATACGTAACACTCGACGATTTGGTGATGACCGGGGTTTAAGGTCGCCGCTTGACCATTGATGGAGACTCGCGTTTAAGGTCGCCGCTCGATTGTAGCTCGCTTCATCCTCTGCCGGTATGCCATCAGCTGGACGGCGGCTTTAGCGCGTGCTTCGTCCACCAAGTCTAGCTCCAAGAGCCTCCACTCGGTGTTGTCTTCGTTGTAATGTTGTATTCGATCGGATTCAACTCCGACTTCGATGGGGACGACCGCTTCACCGCCATACACCAGGTGGAAAGGAGTTGCTCCTGTACACTCCTTGGGAGTTGTGCGGATCGCCCATAGCACGTTGGGGAGTTCATCTACCTAGCTTCCTCCGACATGGTCGAGCCAAGCGCATAGGATCAGCAAGATCTCCCGATTGGCGACTTCGGCCTGCCCATTGCTCTGAGGATATGTTATGGAGGTGAAAGTCTGTTGGATGTCGTACCCTTCGCACCATTCCTTGAGTTTCTGACCGGCGAACTGTCTTCCATTGTCCGAGACGAGCCGACGTAAGATGTTGAACCGGCAGATGATATGCTACCAGATGAATTTCATGACCATCTGCTCGATAATTCTGGCCATCTGCTCGGTAACTCTGGTCAGCAAGAACTTTCACTGACCCGTCGCCACAGGAAACGACCCTACAATGTCCATGCCCTACCCCCACTGGTCGAACGGACAAGAGACTGTGGACGTCTTCATCTCCTCGGTCGGTCGGTGCGAGAGGCTATGCTTTTGGCAGGACAAACATGTAGCCACCATCCGAGCGGCATTCTCCTGGAGGGTCGACCAGAAGTATTCGGCCAGGAGAATCTTCCTTGCCAATGAGCGGTCGCCCGGGTGTTCTCTGCAGGATCCTTGATGTACCTCTTGCAGTATGTAGTCGGCGTCCTCCGATCCGACGCATTTAAGTAAAAGCCTGGAGAAGGCCTTCTTATAGAGTTGATCCCCGATTAGGGTGAATCGGCCAGTCCTTTTCCTCAATAAGCGAGCCTCCTCCTGATCAACTAGTGTAACTCCCGACCGCAAGAATTCTATCAGGCACGTCCTCCAATCATTCAGGAAGGTAAGTCCCTCCATCCGGTCGATATGGGCTACTAGGGATACCTGCTTGATCAGCTGTGAGATGACGATCGACGATAACGAGCTGGCTGGTTTGGCCAACTCATCTATAGCCTGGTTCTCCGACCGGGGGATCTTTTGTATGATGACTTCCTAGAAATTGGCCTTCAGCTTTTCGAAGGCTTCGACATAGAGCTTGAGACGAGTGTTACTTATCTCGAACGTCCTGGTCAACTGCTGGGCGGCTAATTGCGAGTCCGAATGGATGAGGACTTTGATGGCTTTGACTTGCCGAGCAGCTTGTAGGTCGGCTATCAGTGCCTCGTACTCGGCTTCATTATTTGTTGCCCTGTAGTCTAGCCGAACGGACAATTGCATCCGCTCTTCTTGAGGGAGATGAGTAATATGCCGACCCCACTCTCCTGCCGAGTAGACGAACCATCTACATATATCTTCCAAATGGATTTGGGCTTAGGATTTTGTACCTCAGTGACGAAATCCGCTAAGGATTGCGCTTTGATGGCCGTTCGAGGCTGGTATTAGATGTCGAACTCGCTAACCTCCATCGTCTATTTAATTAGTTGTCCAGATGCTTCTGGATTTAGAAGTACTCTCCTAAGGGACTGTTGGTCATCACGATGATGGAGTGGCCGAGGAAGTACGGATGAAGCCTCCGAGCGACGAGTACCAAAGCATAAGCTAGCTTCTCGAGACCGGTATAGCGAGATTTAGCGTCTTTCAATATATGACTTAGGAAGTATATCGGCTGTTCCTCGCCGTTCTGCCTAACTAGTGTCAAGTCGACCGCATGCTCGGTTGAGGACAAATAAATTCTAAGTGGCTCGCTGACAGTTGGCGTAGCTAGTATGGGCAACGAATTGAGGTATTCCTTAAGTTCTTCAAACGGCTGATCGCACTCCTCGTCCCATTGAAATTTGGTGGCTCGGCGTAATATCTTGAAGAACGGTAAGCTCCGGTCAGATGACTTGGAGATGAATCGAGACAGTGCTATTATCCGACCGGTGAGACGCTGGGCTTCCTTCAGATTTCTAGAAGGCGGCATATCCTGTAGCGCCTTTACTTTGTTGTGGTTTGCCTCGATGCCCCGCTCGATGACGATGTAGCCCAGGAATCGCCCGCTTCTTCTTGCGAACAGATACTTGTTTGGATTCAGCTTGATTTCTGTATGTCCTGAGTGTCTGGCAGGTCTCCTTGATATCTGCATATAGGTCAGCAGCTCGGAGGGATTTGATTAGTATGTCATCGACGTATACCTCCATGTTTCGGTCGATCTGCCATCGAAACACTTTGTTCATCAACCTCTGATAAGTGGCTCCAGCGTTCTTCAGTCCGAACGACATAACGTTATAGCAGTACGTCCCGTCGGTCGTGATGAAGCTAACCTTCTCCTGATCTTCTCGAGCGAGCAACACTTGGTGGTATCCCTGAAACTCGTCCATCATGCATATCAGCTCGCATCCAGTAGTGGAGTCTACCATCTGATCGATCTGAGGTAGCGGGTAGAAGTCCTTCTGGTATGCTTTGTTGAGGTCACAAAAATCGATGCAGACTCGCCACTTGATGCCCGGCTTAGAGACCAGCACGACATTTGCAAGTCAGCTCGGGAATTGAACCTCCCAAATATGGCCGACCTCTAACAGCTTCTCAATTTCCGCCCGGATGATCATATTTTGTTCGGCGCTGAAGTCTCTTTTTTTCTGCTTCACCGACCGAGCGTTTGGTCAGACATGAAGTTCGTATTGTACGACGCTCAGCGAGATCCTGGGAAGCTCGTGCGTTGACCACATGAATTCATCATGGTTTTGCTGGAGACAGGCGATCAGTTCCGCCTTTTGCCCGGCTTCCCGATCGGACGCTATGAAAGTCGTTGCCTTCGCTCGGCCAGGATGGATCTGGACTTCCTCCTTTTCTTCGTAGACTAGAGTAGGCGGTTTTTCAGTGATGGGGCTTACCTCTAGCTGAGGAGTTTTATGAGCAGACCTAGCCTCGGTCTTGACCATCTCCACATAGCATCGCCGAGCGGCCAACTGGTCCCCCTTGACTTCCCCGACCCGGTCGTCTACCGCGAATTTAATCTTTTGGCTGTAGGTTGAGGCTGCTGCCCGGAACTCGTTCAGGGCCGGCGGGCCCAGGATGACGTTATAGGCTGAGGGGTCGTCTATCACAATAAAGTTTGTGGCCTTGGTCCTCCGAAGCGGCTCCTCTCTGAGCGATATGGCCAGTTTGGTTTGGCCGATCGACAAAACCTCATTGCTAATAAACCCGTACAGTGGGGTTGTCATTGGCAGCAGCTCGCCTCGGTCAATTTAAAGCTGGTCGAAAGCCTTCTTGAATAGTATATTCACAGAACTGTCTGTATCAACGAAGATTCGATGAATAGTATAATTTACGATTATCACTTGGATGATGAGGGTGGCATCGTGAGGGACTTCTACTCCCTCGAGGTCCCGGGGTCCGAAGCTGAATTTCGGGCCCGCTCGCCTTCTCCTGCTGCACCCTACCGCATGAATCTCCAATCGTCGCGCGTACGACTTCCTGGCCCGGTTGGAATCACTGCTGGTTTGTCCGCCGGCGATGATGTTTATCTCCCCCCGAGCAGCATTGCTCCTGTTTTCCTCTTCCCTAGAGGATGGCCTGCTCCACTCGTGCGAGGCTCGGGGATGATCAGCGTTTTCCCTATGCTGATGATGGTGTTGCCGCTTGGGTGATCTTCTGATGTTTTCCCGCCGCTCGGCGGGTTGGTGCCCATGTCGCTGTTAGGATGTATACTAAAAGCCTAGCTTTTGGTATAAACATTTATCTAGAAATAAGAATTACATTGGTCAAATGTCTATATTTATGATAAATGTAGTTGTTCAATTAATTTATATTGTAGATAACATGGTGTGTGGTGTCACACACAGAGGATCATGTTATCAGTACCTTATAAATTATAAACAGTAGCTCACGACCAAGATGGAAAGGAACAAACCATTGGAAGGTCGTAGTGTAATTAGGTATTAGTTTATCTTAACTATATAATTATACTAGTACACTTAGAGTGTATTGAGTAGGACCATTAGAGGTCGTTTCTTTTATACTGACTTTATAAAGGAACAAAGACCTCAGTTATTATGGAAGTGTGTGCTCTTAATCCTAATATAATAACAAGCACATATATTTGATATTTATTTCTTTAATTTATCAATGGGTGAGATTTAGTTCGATAAATCAATAAGCCCGATAAGTTAGGAAATGATATCACTTATAGTGTGTGTTGTTGATTATAGAAGGAAACTGTGTCCTAGTAATCTAGGTTGAGAATGTCCCTAAGAGGAACTCATAAGGATTGTCATGTTAAACCCTGCAGGTGGACTTAGTCCGACATGACGATAAGGTTGAGTGGTACTACTCTTGGACTAAGATATTAATTAAATGAGTTGTCAGTAACTCACTTAATTAGTGGACATTCGACATCTTAAACACAGGGAGACTAACACACTCATAATAAGAAGGAGCCAAAAAATGTAATTTGGGATTGGTGCGGTAGTTCAATAATAGTTCTCTAGTGGAATGAATTATTATTGATAAAATTAAGTTGTGTGTTCGGGGCGAACACGGGATGCTTAATTTTATCGGGAGACTAAAACCAATTCCTCCTCTCGGTCCCTATCGTAGCCTCTTAATTATAAAGTACTATACCCACCTATACCCACCTTCTTACCCTTCCTATAGGGGTCCGCAAAGCTAGCTTGGAGACCAAGCTAGGGCCGGCCATGGTTTGGTTCATGGGTGAATTCATGTGGCCGGCCCTAACTTGAACTCAAGCTTAGGTGGCCGGCCCTATTAAAATAAAAAAGAATTTTAATTTTAAAATTTTTTCTTATGTGGATAACATGATTTAAAAGAGAGTTTAAAAATTTAAATAATTCCTTTTGTAATATTCTACAAAAGATTAAGAGAAGAGCTAAATCTCTTTCCTTATTTGTAGATTAAAAGGTTGATTTTAATAAAAACTTTCCTTTTAATCATGTTCATGATTTAAAAGAAAGTTTAAAAATTAAAAATTATCTTTTATTAGTTTCTACAAAATATTAAGAAAAGATTTAATATCTTTCCTTATTTATAGATTGAAAGGAGATTTTAATTTTTAGATATAACTTTCATTTTTGGAAATTATCCACATGTTTAAGAGAAAGTTTTTAATTTATAAAATTTCCTTTTTATTAACCAATCATGAAGGGATAAAATTTATTGGAGAAATTTTTATAAATTTCCGGAAACAAATTAGGAAGTTTTAATTCTTGTTTTAATTAAAACTCTCCTTATTTTGGGGAAAGAGGTGGTCGACCATTGTAATTGAAAAAACAAAATTGTTTTAATTAAAATAATTTTTCTTTTTCATGGCAAAAGAATTAAGGAAATTTTTATTTAAATTTCCTTATTTGCCAAAACCAAAGATTATAAAAGAGGGGGTAGAGGTGCATTCATGGTAAACGACTCTATTCTTTTTCTTCCTCTCTTTTCTTCCTAGGTGTGGCCGACCCCTAGAGGTTCCCCTTCCCCTTCTCTCTTCTCCTTCTTGTGGCTGAGACTTCATCACCTCTTGGAGACATAGAAGTGGCCGGATCTAGCTTGGAGAAAAAGAGAGAAAGGAGGCTTGTTTCTTGCATCCCTTGGAGCTTGGTTGGTGGAAAAAGTTCTTCATCCTTTGGAAGTTTTTGCTTGGCCGAAACTTGAAGGAAGGAAGAAGAAGGTGCCTTGGTGGTTCTCATCTCGGAAGATCATTGCCCACACAATGTCCGAGGTTAGAAGAGGAATACGGTAGAAGATCAAGAGGTCATTAAAAGTTCACAAAGAAAGGTATGACTAGTAATTGTTTTCTGCATCATACTAGTTTTATTTCTTTGTAAATATACCAAATACAAGAGGCATGTGATTCTAGGTTTCGAATTAGTTTTCGATGTTGTTTTTTTTTTGTTTTCTTTTCAAACTTGTGCTTCGATTGTTCTTTTTGGTTAACCTAGAGTTATTTAAGGAAATTAAATATTAACTTTCCTTAAGAGGCTTTGTCTAGGTGGTGGTGGTTGCTCCCATATCCAAGAAGGTCATGTGCCTCGCCATGCAGTCCTGGAAGTCAAATTTGGAAATTAATATTTAATCAATTTTGTGACCTAGGTGATTTGGATCGAACGTGTTAAGTTCCGCAGGAGATCCAAGTCTAAATCTAAAAGAACAAATAAATTAAACTTAGGATCAAACGTGTTAAGTTCCGCAGGCGATTCAAGTTTAATTTAAAAGAACACATGGTAGCTAGGAAAAGGTTCAGATCTTTGTACAAAATTTTTGTACAGTGGAACCGATAGGTTTTCCGAGTAGCAACCAACAGTCGCCGGTTGGGAGAGGGAGATCAAAGCCGATAACCTCTTGGCACCAGTCGGGTGACTGGTGTCAACCCGCGACAGTCGTGGGTGTTGTGCGATGCCGATTGGTGGAAAGAACATAACATAGCCGTCCATACCTTTCCTTTTGATTTTGGCCGCACGGAGACCACATGCTGTATGGTGTGCGCCCTCGTCTCTTGGTGCGGTCACACTCCTTCAGCTCTGGGCCCCCTTGGCAGCTGGTGGTTGCTCGGCAGTCGGGGCTCGCTTGGCGTCGAGGGTTCAACTGACGTTTCTTTCCTTCTTGCCGCCTGAGCCTCCTTCATATTTATGTACTCGGTAGCCTTCTTGAGCATGTGGTCATAATCCCGGGGCGTATTTTTGATGAGCGACCGGAAGAAGTCTCATTCGACGAGCCCCTGAGTGAATGCATTCATCATGGTCTCAGATGAGACCGAAGGGATATCCATGGCTACCTGGTTAAAGCGTTGGATGTACGATCGGAGAGCTTCTCTTGGCCCTTACTTCATAGAAAATAGATTAACGCTTGTCTTTTGGTAGCATCTGCTTCTTACGAAGTGATGTAGGAAGGCCGTTTGGAAGTCCTTGAAGTTTCGGATCGATCCGTCTGGTAGCCTTCTGAACTAGCATTGTGCCGAGCCGGAAAGTGTGGTGAGGAAGACTCGGCACTTCATGTCATCTGTATACTGATAAAGAGTAGTGACGTTGTCGAACTTACCTAAATGGTCGTCCGGATCAGTCGGCCCATTGTACTCTTCGATCGCCAAAGGAGCATAGTGTCTTGGCAGAGGGTCTTGCAGAATTTCTTCAGAGAACTGCCTATTGATCTGATCGGGCGAGGCGTTGCATTGGGGCGCCTTGCCCTTCCACGCGTCCCGAATGGGCGCTTCATCTAATGAAGACCCTCGCTCTTGATTCGCTTGCACGATCTCTGAGGGCGTTTGAAATAGGGCCCGATAGAAGGGTATCGACGCGGGCGGAGCCTCCCCATGCGTACCGGTCGGCAATCTATTCTGTCCCCATATGGAATATTGCTCCGGTAGATCTTCATGGGTTGCTCGACCCCCTACTGCTGAAGTCGCTTGCTGTGCCTGTCGATCGACCAGCGTTTTCTGCTACTGCTGCTCGGCTATCTTTGTCGCCCGGGCTTGTATGAGCACGTCGAGCTCCTCTTGGGTGAGCGTCACAGTGTGTAGTCGTCCAGTTTCTTCCATCTTCTCTGCTCGGATGCAGGTGCGTTCCCACATACGGCGCCAAATTTGATCCTGTTTGAAAATCGAGGCGGTGGATGCTGGGGATGTGACACTCCTGTTGACTGTGCGTAGACTCCGTATGATGTGATCCTGCAACCATAAAACGTCAGTGCCGAACCAGGGAGGGGTCCCTGGCGTTGGCCCTCCGACGCTCAAGTCAGTCATCGGCGATGTGGAAGCAGGGAAGCAAAGTAGCGAACGCAGCAGAATAACAGTAGCTATAGTAGAAATCGCATACCTCCGTCGAAGCTTAAGACCCTTTATATAGAGCTTCCGGGAGTGCACGTGTACGCTTCTCGAGGCATGCACACTCCTCAAATCTTTCCCTGAAAAGACATGTCAGGAAAGCGTCCCTGACACCATACCTTAACGGTCTGAGCATATCTCTAACAAAACAGTGGAAGTTTCGGTCGTACGATCCTCTGTCTGACTATGCCGCTAGTCATGCCATTTGTCGGTGGCACGGATTCCCAAGAGGATATCTCCATATCCTCCCTTTATCTGCTATTAGGCCAAGCGGAAGGGCCGCTCAGCCATCCTATATCCACGCAGTTGCCGTAATGTCTTTGGGGCGAGCGGGATTGCCGCTCGGCCAACCTTCCACTGTCCGAGCTCCGTTGTGATGCCGAGCGGGGTGCCATGCTTGAATATCGTCCGCTCGGTCGTGTCTCCACATTGTTGGTTCCGAGACCGGATGTAGGTCTGAGTGGGCTATCCGCTCGGCGTATGCTATGCCGATACTTTGGTTCTCTGAGCATCAGAAGCTCGGTGTGCGACCGAGCTATGACGGATGCTCCTTATTCCAATGGGGCAAGTGGGTTGTCCACTCAAATGATGGCCTAAGGTTGTTGATCGTCTTGACTTTGATCCCATAATGACCTTCGATGGGGTGGACCCGTCTTATCACCGAATCAAAAATATTTATAGGAATGTGAACGTTTACTAATTTATTTTTCGGTGAAAAATTTTTATGTGGCTGGATCAATTTTTTTTAATTCAGATTTATGAGTAGGTGTAAAGTAATATATTTTGTTTGATTTAGTATGATTTCAATAGAATTTTCAACAAAACATCACGTATTTGAGCAAAGATTATATTAAAAATATAATATATTACATTATAAATTATTCAGAATAAATATCAATAAAAGTATTATTTTATATAAAATATATAAAATCTCCCAAGAACACGCGCTCTAATATAATAGTTTTATATATATATATATATATATATATATATATATATATATATATATATATATATATATATAATTTAGACAAATCTATCATCGCTTTAATAAATTCAAAATAATACCAATAAAAATATATATTTTAATAGAATTATCAAATGGGCCGACCTACCAAAAATTCATCCTCTAATGACTCATGACGAGCCGAGTTGGGAAATCCTTAATTCAACTTAATCTGAAGTGGGTTGCGGATTAGACGAGCCACTCACAAACCTACTAAAAAAAGTAAAAAAATAATAAAAAAAAAATAAATTTGGCTTATGGATTAGACGGGTCACCCACGAACTAATTAAGTTTCCACTTTAATTTTAAATTTTCAAAAAAAAAAATCATCTGAACCTATGGGCCAATTCAAGCCGACAACAGGCCGATTTGCTTGGCCTTGCAACCCGCAAATTTATTTTTAAATAAGTTAATAATATTTCAAGCCAACTAATTTTAATTATTTGATGGGATCGGTCAATCCGACACATCCAATTTAAATTGTCAATCAAACTTAATTAAGATGGAACCATAAATCTATTCTAAAATTAAGATAATTTATATATTGAAAAAGATTTATTTTATAGATCGATTTGATTTGCAAGTAACCAATCAAAATTAAACTAAAATTCTGTCCTCACATTTGGCGGAAAATCTTGATAAAAATTCTAGATGCCTGACTTTTTTTTTTCAATGGCAGAAGCGTCAGTTTGCCTCTATTTGCTTGAGCAAGCTATTGCTAATTTGGGCGTATATTTTATAATATATGTGAAGCACAAGCTCATTTCAGAGTATAAATCTATAAATAGCCTGGAGAAACTATAATCCAATTTCAGAGGAAGAGAATTAGTAACAAGAGGGAGATGATAATGGCTTCTGCAAGTGTGGCCGTGGCTAGCAACAGATTGAAAATTTCTTCAACAGATTGTGTATACTCCATGGCAGAGAGACAAGACTTCATACTCAGAGTTCAAGCATTCAGCATTTCTGAAACCTTCTCCTCTCTGAGAAGACAGAAAAGGGTAAGTAATTAAGCCCTCTCAATTATAGGTTGGCTCTGAAAATTTTTCTTCCTTTTGTTTGGGTTGGTCAGTTTGGATGGATTGGGCGGATCTAAGTTGGGTGGTGCAAGTAGGTTTGGCTAGTCGAGTTGATCGATTGGGCTACTAGGGATTGAGTGAGCTAGACGAGTTTTAATGGCAATTTTAATGATGTTTGGGTTGCATTTATTCCCTACATTACTGCTGGAGATCCTGATCTTTCAACAACAGCAAAGGCTTTGAAGATGCTGAGCTGCTGTGGGGCTGATATAATTGAGCTGGGGTTGCCATGCAATGCCCCTGTGTTGGATGGACCTGTCATTCAGGTTCTTAGTTAATCCTTTCTCAAATAGATCATTGATTCTGGAAACTTTTTTATCGACTAAATGCTTTGATTTGTGGAGGCTTCCCACAAGAGAGCTCTGGCTAGCAAGACAAATCTAAAGGCAGTCATCTCCATGCTGAAGGAGGTAATGCAGACTAGTGTTTCAGGAAATTCAGGAAGCCATCTCATTTCGCAAAGCTTTTAAGCTAGAAATCTTCTGCAGGTCGTCCCACAGATCTCTTGCCCAGTTGTGATGTTCTCCTATTATAATCTGATTTCAAGCTCCAGAAGCCAGTGGTTCCTGTCTGCACTAGAAGATGCTGGTGCACAAGGTGATGCAAAGGCCATGATCATTTATACACTCCTTAAATTTGAAGCTTTGTGTTATACAGAAAAAGAAAATTGTACGTTGTCCTACAGGGCTTATTGTGCCAGACCTTCCCTTTGAAGATGGTGCAACTTTAAGGAGAGAAGCTGCTGAGAAAAATATCGATATGGTAGGTTCTCATCTCAAATGCCCTCAAGCTCATGCATCTGATTGATTGAAGTCTAATTAAATGTGTAAAAGGTTCTGCTAACTACACCTGCCACTCCAAAGAAGAAAATGAAGGCTATTGTTGATGCTTCTGAAGGATTTGTGTACCTTGTGAGCATTCATACAAAGCTGATCGGTCGATCAATAAGATACTGATTGAATTGATGGAGCAACATTCATAACCAAGTTTTCTTCCTCTCTGGCCTCACAGGTAAGCTCTGCTGGGGTAACTGGCGCCCGCGATATTGTGAACACTAAGGTACAGTTTCTCCTCAAGGAAGTTAAAGAGGTGAGTCTCCGATCGATCATCGAAAAGAATAATGCCTTCTGCTAATTAGTAATTTTGTAGAATATATGCTACATGAAGTTGTAACCTTTTTCACAGACATCTCGGAAACCTGTTGCAGTGGGGTTTGGAGTATCAAAACCACAGCACGTCAAGCAGGTCACAGTGACTCTAATGAATTGCACTTGATGAACTCATCCATTGTATTTGTAGGACACCAATCAACTCTGCTCTGCAGATTTCATCATGGGGAGCTGATGGCGTGATTGTCGGTAGCGCCATCGTCAAACTGTTAGGCGAAGCAAACTCCAGAGAAGAAGGATTGAGGCATGTGAAGTCCTTTGTGGCATGCTTAACTGCTGCACTTCCTTTAGGGAAGAATGAAAACTAAAGATACTTGATGGTATTTATTGACAAGTATTTTTAAGGTATATGTAAATATTAAATTTGGGGCTTAGGAGAATGCTATGAAATGGATAGATTCTAAAATGAATTCTTTGTGAAAACCGACATACCAATAATAAAATTTATAAAATATTTAGTTTCATTATTTCCCTCGAGGGAAAATTTTGATAGATACTTTTTAGACATTTAATGAATATTTCAATTAAGCTATTTGAGTGATATGACAAATAAATAAAATAAAAAAGACTTGATTAATAAAGATAAAATGAGATAATATTAATTAAAAATAAATAATAATATAGGAGATCTTAGGATAATCATGTACCCCCCACTTAATATAATAGAATAGAGATTTATTGTTCGTTGCATTTGAGTTCTAAAATAAAATACAAAATAGTTAAGTGAAAAAAATTTTAAACGTGCATTTACGATTATTTAAAATTCTGATATATTTTTTCATATAATATATTTTAACATCTAATTAAATTATAATATTTTTAATGTGTAATATTAAAATTTATGACTTATTTAAATTTTAATATATAAGTTTGTTCTTCTTCTTCCCTACTTTTATTTATTCTACTTGCGCTCTCTCTCCTCGTACGTTACGCTGCGAGCCGTCGAAGCATTCAGAGCTCCCTGTTCCAAATTCTAGGGTTTCTTCGCCAACACTTTTCTCATCTTCGCTGTGTTTTCCGTCGTCGTCTCCATCCATGGGGTGAGCCAGGATCTTATCTTCTTGACTCCTATCAACTCGCCTTCAATTTCTCCTCATTCGGTTTGTTTCTCGTCTCGTTGAGGTTTAAATGATTCATGATTCAGCGATTTCGTCAAATAGAAGCAAGTACGTTCCTCTGGTACCGCATATTTTTTTTCCCGATGATTTCAGTTATCGATCAAAGTGATTTCACTCCGTAGTAAATTTGTTTTTTCCTAGACCTTCGTGTCTACGTCGAGGCATTCTGTGATTGTTAGTGTTACAGATTTTGACCAAGATTATTTTTGGTTATATTATGTGGATTTTTGATTATACAGTCGCCAGCCCGAAGTTCTGTGGGCACAGCGCTCGGATAAGATCTATTTGACTGTTTCTCTGCCCGATGCAAGAGATGTTTTGGTGCAGAGTCAGCCCCAGGGAGTGTTTCAGTTCTCGGCTGTTGGGGCTCAAGGTGAGCTCTTTGACTTCAACCTCGAGTTGTATGACACCACAGTTCCTGAGGTAAGATTCCTTAGTTTCTTTCTTTATAAATGGAAAAGGTGTGTACATTTCCTTGTTGCTAACTAATATTTAGTGAATTTGGCTCCTTTTCTGAAGGACTGATCTATTTGACTAAAATTATTGTTAATCCAGAACTAATGTTTCTTTACGCTCGAAGTACCTCGCTGATCAACCTGATATGTGTAATGAAGGTTTTTCTTACTTATGTTATCCACGATTCATGTGTGTGAGAAAAATGACTGCGTTGGACATGAGACAATCAAAAACATATTTAGGCACCAGGCGTCTTTGACAGAACATAAAAGAGTGGGGCATGGAAGATATATATTTTGGTATTATGCTTAACTTTACAATGATTTTTTCTGTGGCTTGTAGCTCACCTGGAGTAACTGTGAATTCATATGCTCTTTTTGTTGATCTTAAACATAGGGATGAATGTTTTTGGTGTTATATACTTGTATTGACTATGGCAAAATTTCCACGAGTTAGACACCAACTTACTTTTAGTGTCAAAGATTTTGATGCATGGAGGTATCAGATTAAGATATCATTTTGTGGAGTTCATTTGTTTCTCTCTCTCTCTCTCTTTTTAATTGTTTCAGGCTAGTAAAACAAAAATTGGGATGAGGAACATAATATGTTCAATCAAGAAAGAGAAAAAGGCATGGTGGAAGCGGCTGCTGAAGTCAGAGGAAAAACCTGCTCCTTATATTAAAGTTGATTGGAATAAATGGTGTGATGAAGATGAGCAGTCTGACATTTGTAAGTATGCATCTAGAGTAAAAGTATGCTTTGCATTAACCTTCAATTGTTTTATTCCATGAAAAATGTCAAAATGAGTAAACAAACTGTATGTTAGACCTCTTTCATGTCTAGCTTCATGTGTTCATGGTTTTAACACTTAATATCTTAGAACAATGACTAATTGTGAATCTGACATCTGTCAGTAATTCACTAACTTTCATATGATTTTGACATTTAAGTATTCACTTTATTTTCATTAAATCAATCTTGTGGTTTATCTCTGCATAAACTTTTTAGTTAATGCATAAAGTTGGAAAAATGTGTACTTATTTCTGTTTTGCAATTAATTAGCTGGCTTTACCGAATTGCATTCTTCATTAGAGTTTGAGATTTCTGTTGATTACAACATTATCATGTTTATGCTTCTAGAAACAACATGATCGTAGATTAGACTTTAGAAACTTTGTATTTTGTGCTTAATAGATCTTGTTCCACTGGAAAAGGGTTGTTGTTACAGCTACTTTTCAGTAAGGGTTTAGGTGTTAAAAGATTTGAAAAAAGGGGTATGGAATGAATGGAAACCTTTGATGGTGCAAAGTGTAAATTGGAATATTTAAGCCGAAAACAAAAGTTTTGAAAATGGAATTGATAATTTTAAAACAACCTAGGTTAAACTTTGCAAAAGGAAATTTTTAGCATGAGGTGAAATGCGGATATTGCATCCGCGGGCTTTAACTAAGTTTCTATAATGATATCATTTGTAGTATCTCTTTGTTGAATAATTGATTATAGATATTTCATATGTATTCAAACTATTCATCTTATTCTTTGTTTTTATTATGGAAATTATATTTCCTATATTATTTCAAATCATACTTAAGTTTCTAAAATGTTTCTCCATAATAATGTTCTAAAAATCGGCTTAGGTGACCGCCTCCAAGTGCTAGGCGTCGCACCGAAAACATGCTAGTCAACCATCATAGCGCCTAGGTGGGATTAGGCGGCCCTAGGTGCCGACTAATTTAGGCGCCGTAGAAATAATGTATAGGTTTTCATGTTTTTTTTAGTTTGGGCTTTTAAATTTAAAATTCAATTAACAAAAAAATCGAAATCTAACCTTTTATTTTGTGTTGGGCTTAAGTTTTTTAAGCCCTAAACTTTGGTCCAATAAGAAAATCAATTTGTTGGCTTGCCTTAGTGGTTAGAACCAAACTTCATTTTCATCGTATTGAAATCAAATCAGAGTGCTCACATTTTGGAGAAATCACAGAGTTAAAAGGAGACAGAAATTGATTTGAAGAAAAAATTATTGTTTGATCCAAGGTTTAAAAGTTCAATCCGTGCCGAGATTTCGGTCCTGGACCGGAACTATACGGTTTTGGTATCGTGTCGTGTCGATATAATTTCGATATTTTTTGAATATAAAATATATTAATTAAAAAAATTAACATAAATATTTTAAAAATAAACAAAATAAACAATCTAAAAAATAATCTTTAAAAAAAGGAAAAGATATGAAAATAGATAAATAAATAAATAAATAAAAAATTTATTATAATTTTTAAATTAAAATAAATGAAATATAAAATTAATTAGATAATTTTATTAGGGTTTAATAAAACCTCTTTAGATTATTTCCATTATAGTTGGGAGTTAATTAAAAAAATCCGAAATCTGATACCACTTGCGAAATCATGCGACTTGGGGTTGTCGTGGGGTTGTGTGACCCTCAGCCATGGTCGCGAGGCTCGCGTGACTTCTTCGGCACGACCGTGGTGGTCGTGCAATCCCTTTGCAGCGGTCGCAGGGTCACGCGACGTATCCGCAGCGGCAGCAGAAGGGTTATGCGGCCCCTCCGCCGCTATTGCGGGTTCGAGCAACCTCTTCGTTGTGGCCACGGGGTTGCGCAACATGTCGTAGCTGTCGTGGGTTTGGTGCCCGGGTCGTGTCGGTCGCCGGGCGGAACGAGATGTTTCGCCCATTTCAACTGTTTCAGCATGACACTTTAAACCATGGTTTGATCTTTTCTCAGCTAGGCAACTTGGAAGGGATTGAATTAAAGGTTAGCTAAAGTCTTATCCTTTAGAAACGTCATTTCATCATACACTCGTAATATTCATTAAAGTTGAATGGTAATTTGTTTTAATTTTGATACTTGCAAATTGAAAAAAAAAATTGTTTTAACTTTGATTTCTCCACTCGATTTCTACATGAGTTTGCCATTTCTATTTTTTTTTCTTAATGAAAAGAAAATATGTTTCTGCATAAGCATCTTGTTCTGATATTTTGTTTGGCTGATAATATTGAAGCTTGAGACAAAAATAAATTTCAAAGTGATTTATGAATTCAATTAGAGTTGGAGCAGTGGTCTTTTACTTGATAAATATCGAAGGTTTAATAACATTGTGAGAAAAATGGTGGATAAGATGAATCATCCGATTAAATCACATAGTTTCTAAAGTTGCAAATTTTATTCTTAAATCTCGTTTTGGGTTATTACAATTAACTATTGAAGTGATTAACAATAGGTAACAATGTCAAGTAATCCATCTTTGATGACATTCATCACTTAGCCCGAATTTGAGATGCTTTGGAGAAAGTCAAATCTCATCGGATGGGAGTTTAGGATTTTGAATGATCCTAAGAACCTCGACAAAGTTAAAGGCAAATTATGTGGGAAAATAATGTCGGATGGAGTTTATAGGATCAATGAGCACATTGGAAATATACATGAAAATGTATCTGGTTGTCAAAAAAAAAACATCTTAAGAAGATTGCAATAAGTGCAAACAGGTTATTTTAGATGGAAGAAACCGAAAGAAGAACAAAAGAATGGAAGAAGAGAGTGGTAGAGCAAGAGGTGAATATTCCTCTAGATGAAGAAGGTAATGAAATTGAAAGGGATAGATGGATTTAAAAAACCTCTTCCACTTGGCCCCATGGATAGATATGCATTGATGATTTCTCCATAAATTGTAGGTTCAAGTGGGAATAAAATACTTCACCAAAAAAATATAAATGAGGCTCTTTTCAAAGAAAGAACTTAACAAGTTCAATAGTATATTGGGAGATAGGTTTATGAAAATGGGATCCCATTCAATGTTGTTGATAATGATAGCTTCAAGCAACTAATGGAGACAGTGAGTCAATTTGGACCAAGATTCAAGCATCCAACTCAATATCAACTTAGGAGCTACTTTTGAAAGTTGAAGTTGAAAGAACAAAATAACTGCTGAAGAAACATGAAGAAGAATGGGCAAAGAATGGGTGCACAAATGCATGGAGTGATAGAAAAAGAAACAACATACTAAATTTGTGTGTTAATTGCAAGGAGGATACTACATTTTTACCATCTAAGTAGTAGACGAGACACATATAGCTGAACTTATTTTTGAGTATGTTGACAAATGTGTTGAACAAGTAGGAGATCAGAATATTGTGTAGATTGTAACAGACAATGCCACCAACAATATGATTGCAACTAAATTGATGAGAGAAAAGCGGATTGAGATCTTTGGGAGTTCTTGTGCAACTCATATTGTTAATCTTATACTTGAAAGTATTGGCAAACTTCCACGATATAAAAAGTTTATTGAGCAAGTCAAGTCTTTTACCATTTTCATTTATGCTCACCGAAAGACTTTGTCATTGATGAGAAGTTTCACAAAGAAGAGAGACATAGGTCGGCCACATTGCACAATTTGATTAAAAAAAATCTAGTTTAAGGGTCATGTTTACAAGTGATATGTGGAAGAAATGTAAATGGTTAAAAATAAAGGGAAATTGACTTACTGTGATGAGCATGAGTTGTTATAATGATATGACATTTTGTTTGAAAATACTTGCTCCTTTGGTAAGAGTTCTTCGATTGGTAGATGGAGATAAAAAGCTATCCATGGGATTTCTATATGGGGAGTTTCTTCAAGCTATAGAAGATATCAAGGTGGCTCTAAACAACGTGAAATCAAATTATCAGCTTGTCATAGTGATTATTGAGTCAAATATAAAGGATAGACTTGATACATCATTACATACCACTACCTTTTTTTTGTTGAAATCTCTATTTTTGAGGAGGCCGTGATGAGGATTTTTGAATGCATGGAAATTTTGCATGCCGATAAGTTTGATCTACAAGATATAATTATTAATAAGGAATATGCAAAATATAAAGACAAGACTGAGTTATTTGGGAAAATATTGGCCACAAAAGAATGTGAAAAAAATGATGATACATCTGATCCATGTGCATGGTGGAGTACCTACGGTGCTCACACACCCAACTTGCTAAGAGTAGCTTTGAGAATACTTTCGTTAACTATAAGTTTATTTGGGTGTGAAAGAAATTGAAGTACATTTGAAGGAGTAAGCTTAAACTTTAAGTCTTTAATTAAAGTAAAATACTAATTTTTAAAGTTTATATTCATGTTACTAACTATAATATTTACTCTTTTTTTTAAGATTCATACTACAAAAAGAAATAGGTTGGATATCAACAGCTTGAACAATCTAGTATTTATCCAATTTAATACTAGATTGTTGAACAAACAAAAAAGAGAGAAAGAAAGGAATATCGATGCTTCTTGCAAAAGATGTTTCAAATGCGCAAGGTTGGATTGTGGATGGTGGGGAAGATACTGAAGTTAGGATCACTTGTCAAATGGTTGATGAAGCAATTGGATGAAAATCTACAACGAAGAAGCTCTAGAGTGTGAGAACTTCACGAGGATGATTTTGCATCTGAAGAAGAAGAAGAGGATCACAATGATGATATTGAGTTTGTATCTGATGATGAACAAGTTATTGAAAATTATAGAGAAGAAGAAGTAGAATAAATTTGTGATATTTTATTAGTTGTGTAATTTTGAACTCATTTTAAATTTGATGTTACTGTGTTGGAGTTATAGAATGTGATTTATTATGTAATTTATGTTGATATCTTGAAATCCATCTAGTAGCACCTAGTCCCTGCCTAGGCGGCCTAGGCACTAGCACCTAGCGAATTTTAGAATTTTGCTCCATAATTTTAATTTCAAGTTATCATTCTCTTCAATAAGCATAACACGTCTCCAAATAATATGTACCACGGATATTTAATAGATAAGTATAATTGATATTAATATCTCTAGAATACTCAAACTGTCTTTTGTTGGGTTATGTGAATCATAAATTATCCAGCTGGTTAATTAATTTGAAGGCTAAGTGATGTGAATTATATAATATTTATTATGCTCTTACAGTGAAATTCTTCTCCTTGGCTCCTAACCTGTAAACTGATCATTAGCATCTAGATGTAGATGACTTTATCAGATGAATCTAATATGCCATTGATCTTGATCTCTTAGAAGAGTGTCAAGGTCTTCTTTTTTTGATACATCAAGTCTGATTTCCATCTCTTTACAGCTGATTCGTTTGCATCTGACGATGAAAACAATGGGGTGAGTCACTCTTTTGTACACTTAAATTATTTCCAAATGGATTGCAGTGTATATAACTTCTTATTCTTGCTGTCATTGCCCAGGGCGTGGATGACGATGACACTGACGATGATGGGTTGCTCTGTAAGAATCTCCAGAGTTTTTTCCCTTTTAATTTTATGTTTCTCTCCCTGCAAAGAATGTCCAATTTGAAAGAACAATTATGGAACTACTTTTCCACATTAAGTTTGTCAAATTTTTATTCTATTTGAGATATCTTGGTTGAGTAACACATTTAAAGTGGGAGACTGGAGTTACCTTTTTTCTGTGGCTTGTTGGGTCGCCCATTACTAATTTCAACCTTTTTTTCATTTACATTATTACAGTTTGATCTAGTTAATGATTATTTATCTGTACTTCTAGGGAACAGGGGGGTAAGGATTCATGAGACCATAAAATAGTAGTCGATTGATTTTATATAGTTTGAGCTGAGGCATACGAACTCTGAATGGTTACGGAAAGTTCAATTTGTAGATGCAAACAATCAGGTTTCTGTTAGTTGCTTAGCTACAAGTTCCACTTTGGAACTTGGTTCAGGACTCTGTTGGTGTATCATTTAGACATTTATGCATCAGTTATCTAATGATTCTTGTTTTTCTCTTCTGCTTACTGGATCATAGTCACAAGCATTAGCAAATGGCTTTTAATTGGTCTGAGTGCGTTCTTTCTACCTCAGCTTGAGATGGTGAACCATGTTTGTCTGGTTGCAGATCTACCTGATCTAGAGAAGGCCAGAGGAAAATGACAGGGACACTGATGGATTGATGACGGAACTTGTTTATGCAATGAGGACATTATGCCTAAGATTTGCTCACCCACTAGCCACAGGCTGCAGTAGAATGGATTTCGTATGCTTTTGTCTACGTGTAATTGTTGAATTCAAATGTTATTGTATCTTTGCATGAGAACTTACGAAAATTTATCTTAATCCTGAGTGTTGGTAGACTTTTTCTGTAGATAAGGGAAACCAAGCTTCTTGTTGGTTTGGCTACGTGCAGAACATAGTTTACTATCTTTTGGCAGCGCAAATCTGTTTGGGTAAAGCTTAATCAATACGTAACTTCACTTTGCAATATTCTCAATCAATATGGAATGGTTTTACATATACTGTCAACTTTAAATTTGTGCACTGGCTTGCTCCACTTGGATGATGGGGAATTTTTAAAGTTTTCAGCAGGGTGCTCCGCCATGTTGACTGGTGACCTGGAAAGACAAGCAACTCTACATTGAAGATCAAGATAGAAATCAGTTCAAATGCTAGGCATGTTTAGCTTGGTTTTAATTCATCCATTTCTTATTAATTTTACTGCATTACATATATGCAAACTGAGGTGTTCTTCACTGTAGACATCAACCAAGTCTAGTTGTCTCCTTATTTGTACCTCAAATACAATCCAATTCCAAGACACACTAAACCGGCGACAACCACATTCACCAACAGTGTCTTCTTAGCTGGAGGGAGCCCCATGAAAAGGCTGTCGATACTGTACTTTGCTGTCGTCACGGTGCCTTTGCCGTTGGAACTGGGAAAACTTGAGCTCTCGTGTAGCTCCTGTTTCTTTTCCAGGCTAGATGTATCCTCTGTTTTAAGTGCAGGACTCATCCGCTGTCCCTGTTTCACATCACTCTTTGATCTGCCTTCTTCTGGTTTAAGAGATGGACTGATCTGCTGGCCCTGTTTCACATCACTCTTTGATCTGCCTTCAGTTTTAAGTGCAGGACTCATCCTGTAGTCCTGTTTCATGTCACTATTTGATCTGCCTTCTTCAGATTTACCCTTGTCTTGCAACTTCTCTTGCTTTTTCTCCTGAATACCAGTTGCCTTCGGCTGTTCCTTACGACCAATTTCTTCTTTGGCTTCAGACTGCTTCTTCCTTCGTAGCTCTTCCTCTTCAGGTACTGCTTTCTGACTCTTACCATTTCTTTCCTGTGCCTTCTCCCCTTGCTGAGTTGTAGTTCTCTCCATCGGCGACGATGGTGGTTTGTGCATTATGGGCGTTGGCACCAGAGGAAGAGTGACCACATCTTGAGCAATGGAGAACCTAACTTGCAGTGTTTCGTTCTCAAACTTTGCCCGGGTTTGTGCCACCTTGCAGTGCTCTGGCAATGGATATTGCTTTGTGAACTTGCTCCGACGTTGACCGTCTAGCGGCCGTTCGCCGCTTATGTTAATGTAACCGTTGTTAGATATTTGTACCTTGATATGTTCCCTCTTGAATCCTATGATATCCATCAAAGCATGCTAGTATGTCAGCTTCTTAATTATACCAAGTGGATGAAGGAAAGCATAATTGTAGGGGGTTTACCTGGGAGATAAATGAGAAGTGTTCTGAAGGCTTCTTCATGAACCCATTCCGAAGATGGCTCAAAATTCTCGGAAGCTTGAAGAGCGGATGGGGTTGTTGACATGGTGAATCTAATGGTTTCCTGTGTGAGCTTGAATAAACTGTCGGTAGATAGAGACGGGAGATATGGTCGCCTCTTATATATAGGTACCACCGGATAGTGGTTGTTTGGCTTCCAGGGCGATGCTTTGTTAATATTCCCTCTTCTGAAGGTTACGGGGCCTCCGGTTGCCTCGCATGGGCAAGAAGTCATCTCTTCTTTGGATTGCACTCTTTGGTTGGGAACGCACAACAGAATTCTTAAACTCATGGTTAGGTTTCCTTCATGTTCGATTTTTGTAACTGAGAGGTATTCATTTCTTTTTCCTATTAGATTTATAGTTATAGGTCCAATTTATCTTTAATTAATTCCTCTAATGCTATGATTTAGCTGCTTAGTTGGTTAGAGCAACTGGGTCGCTTATAAGCGATGATAGAGCTGGAAATGAGTCAAATTGAATCAAATTTTATAGTGTAATTTGATAAGATAATCAAGTTATACCAAACCTAAAATGAATCAAGCCGTTAAAATAATTATTTAAATTTGATTTAATTTTATTTTTATGAACTTTTGTTTGATTTAAATTTAATTTGAGCTTAGTTCATTTTAGATGTTATTTAATTCTAAATTGATTGATTGATGATTATTTAAAAGTTTTATAATATAAATTTTTTGGATTGATTATTAATTTTAATAATATAAATTTATTTATTGATTTTGAAAGTTTTTTTATTTATTTAAAATATTGATAAAAATTGATTGATGAATTTACGAATATTATTTCTTAATGTTATTTATGAAGATGTTCTTAAATTTTTTCGTAAGTCAAATGTTAAATTAATCATGAACGTTAAGTTTATTTAAATCTAACTGGTGAGGTAGATTTAATGGGATGGACCCAGCCTGTCTCACCGGTTAGGATTGGTTGGTTCGAGTTAAGTGGTTGATTAGTTGAGTAAGTAAAACTATCGTAGAAATTTTAATAATATTGAAAACGAGAATCATTTTAATTAAATTGGAACCATTTATAACAGATAAAAAAAAAATACAAAGTAGAAGAAAACGAAGAACAAGTGTGGGATCAATCAAAGAAGCAGCCAAGGTGCCCCCACGGGCGGGATCAACCGGTTATGATATGGTATTCTTACAACATAGATCGGGAGGTCGAAGGTCTGCGGCAGCAATTGCGATAACATCAATATCTGTCCGTGCTAAACACCTTCGACCGCCATGTCATCGTCGGGCCCGTATTCACCGTGATTTACTCCCTCTCATACTCGTGGGGCAGGGGTGAGGGGGCCGCTGGGCGACGGGACCCGCCTTTTTACAACAAAGAAGCAGCCAAGGTTAAAAAAGAGTAGCAGAGAGAGAGAAGAGTGAGAAGCTCAAGATTTTCCTATTATTCGCGGCGAGAGTCAGCACGACGGCGAGGATTGCGACGAGGATGACGATGGCGAGGATCACGGCGGCGATGCAAGCCCAATTGCGGGTGCTCCTCCTCTGCTGCTGGGCGGCGCCGAGCTCCTCCGCGCCATGGCGGACAAAGGAGTTGGCGCGGCCGACGTTTGCCTCGATGTCGTCCATCTGCAGACCCTGGGCCCCTACCGACACCGCCATGTCTACGAATAGCCGCTGCAGCTCCACCAGGTTGCGCTCCAGCTCCTCCGCGGCGCCGCGCCGCTCCTGGATCTCCGCCACCACGTCGGCCTCCAGTCCCTGTCCGCGTCCCTCCTCGATGGCCTGCTGCAGAAGCCGTTCGCCCTCGCCTGCTGCCACCAGCTCCTCCACCGTCGCCTCGTCCGCCGCCTCCCCCGTCAAGGTGAAGTACCGCCGCGCCAGGATCTCCCGGTACTCGACGGAGACCGCGCGGCGGAGCTCCGCGAAAGCTGCCACGGAAGCGCGCAGCTTGTGCCGGAGGCCGGCGACGACGGTGGCGCGGGAACGGTCGGCGGAGCCGCCGGTGGCATCGGTGCGCTCTAACGATTGGAGGCGGAGCTTGATGAGGCTGGCTTTTTTGAGGGCGATGGTGGTGTCGGCGTCCATGCGGAGGCGGAGGGCGCGCACCGCCGAGGCATCCAGCAGGGCCTTGCCGGCTTCGTTGGACTCGCGCAGGCGCTGGTGGAGCCGCTCCACCTCCCGTAGCTCCTCCTCGATGGCGTCAGCGTCCTGCAAGATCTGATCGAGGTTGGATCCGTCCATCTCGTCGTCGATCGTACAGCCGGCTCAGCCGCCCCTCTGCTCCACAGGGATCCAGCAGCTCAAATTTTTGGGAGTTGAGAGGGAAAAAAAAGGAAAATTTTAATTATGCGAGAGCCAATTAATTAATTGGACCTACAGCCTGTGGTGGCTATTTTACAGCTGTTATTTTATACATTTCCTATCCCAATTTATTAATTAGAATAAAAATTTCTGTCTACCCATTTTTATTTTATTTATATATTTTTAAAATGCCTTTTATATTTGAGCAGAGATTTATCAAATAACATTCTTTTTCTGTTAAAAAAATATATAAGTTGAAAGATTATCTTTAATTTCATATTATTATTATTATGTTATGAATGGTCCCCAAAATGATATAGAATAAAGGGTTAAGATGAGGTGATAATAAAAATTAAAAAAAAAATGTGTAGATTCGCTATATTGACGGCTCTTTTAGTACCGGTCTTATGGAAATGGAGGGAAGTACATGTAGATATACATGCGTCAGATACATGGTGGGATAAAGCTCAGGTCGTCAGTTTCTGATAATCGACTCCTGACCATTACGTTAGAGATGTCATGCGGCCACCAGTTATGCTATGCCCTCGGGGGTGATAAGGTGACAATTAAAAAAAGGTAGATCCGCTACCTTAGCGGCCCCCCTAGTGCCGGCCCCACGGATATGGAGGGAGGTTCATGCAGGTACACAGGCCATAGGCGCATGGCGGGGTAAACCCCAGGTCGTCAGTTCCTGAGAATCGACCCCTGGCCATTACGCCAGAGATACCATGCGCTCACCGTCTGTGCTACGCCCTGGGGGCAATAAGGTGACAATTAAAGTTAAGATGAGGAGTGGTTCGAGTTAGAATACACATGACTAAACGAACCACCTCTAAGGTAAACTTCTAGTCTACTCCCGATTGGTCCCAGTGTTAATCGGACATCTAGGGCTTAGCGTCTCAGTTCTCATTTTCTTATATGCATGACTCCTAGTCTGCTCCCGGTCAATTCTAGTGTTGATCAAACGCCCAAGGCTCAGCTCCCAAGTTCTCATTTCTCATAGGCATTACCCCAAGTTTACTCACGGCCAGTTCTAGTGCCGGTTGAACATCTAGGGCTCAGCCCCTCAGTTCTCATTTCTCATGGGCATGACTCCCAGTTTACTCACAGCAGGTCCAAATGCCGATCGGACACCCAGGGCTCAGCTCCTCAGTTCTCATTTCTCATGGGCATGACTCTTAGTCTACTCTCGATCAGTCCCAGTGTCGATCGGACACCTAGGTCTTAGCTCTCTAATTCTCATTTCTCATGGGCATGACTCCCAGTCTACTCTCGGTCAGTACCAGTGCCGGTCAGATACCTAAGGCTTAGTTCCCAATTCTCATTTCTCATAAGCATGTCTCCGAGTTTATTCTTGGTCGGTCCCAGTGCCGGTCGGACACCCAGGGTTCAGCACCCCAATTCTCATTTCTCATGGGCATTGCTTCAAGTCCACTTCCGGTCGGCCTCCTCGTCGGTCGAACCATTGCCAGGGAACAACCTTGTCAGAGAATTACAATCGTCTATTAGAGAATAACGGTTACTTGTCAGGGAATATTTCGATACTCTGCTATATGTATGCCACAGAACCTTCCTCTACTTAATGGAAGTCCGTCATACATCCTCCGTTACCCGATATACCTCAACACAAGACATTTTCTGATATCTTATTATGACGACTATTATGGGAAAGTAGTATAAAAAGAGGTTAGCTTCGTTAGCCAGGTATGTGCTTGCACACACTCATATACTGCAGTACTACTATTCATCTACTTCTTGTTGGGGCAATTTCCCTAGGTCAAGGTTGACCAATTTGACTAATCTTGAGTTGAGTCAAGCTTGAGTCAGGATTTCAGTTTTGATCTTTGACAATATAAGGAGTTTGACAATATAAGGAGATTGCTGGAGCAATCGTCCGGTTATGGAAATGGTCAAAGGGTTGACCAGGTTGATAAGAAGACAAGTCAAGTAAGTCAGGGATGATAGGAGACTTGACTAGGTAAGTCCTAACTGGAGGTTAGGCGTCTGGAAGTCCTAACTGGAGGTTAGGTAGTGGTAAAGTCCTAGTGAGGAGCTAGGCAGTGGAAAGTCCTGGTGAGGAGCTAGGCAGTGGAAAGTCCTGGTGAGGAGCCAGGCAACGGGAGAGTCCTAGTGAGGATCTAGGTAGGAAAAAGTCCTGGTGAAGAGCCAAGCAATTGGAAAGTTCAAGTGTAATCTTGGCAAAGGAGAAAGTCCTGGTGAGGAGCCAGACAATTAGAAAGTCCAAGTGTAATCTTGGCAAAGGAGAAAGTCCTGGTGAGGAGCCAGCAATTGGAAAGTCCAAGTGTCATCTTGGCAAAGGAGAAAGTCCTGGTGAGGAGCCAGCAATTGGAAAGTCCAAGTGTCATCTTGGCAAAGGAGAAAGTCCTGATGAGGAGCCAGACAATTGGAAAGTCCAAGTGTGATCTTGGCAAAGGTTGTAAGTCCAAGCATGTGGTCTTGGCAAGGTAAGTCCTAGTGTGACTTGGCAAAGAGAACTCGACAACTAGGATGAGGCTGAAGGAAGCTCTTGAAGGCAAGGCGTGAAGGATAGGGAGATATCCGAGGGACGCAAGGCTGATGGAGGAGGCTAGAAGGCTAGTTCGAGGTTGGTCGAATGTGGCCAAATACTAGGCATGGAGACCCAACAGGTCACGGTTGACTGGGAGTTGGGTTAGAGACTTTCGACTTGAGTTTGAGTCAAGTTCAGGCTAGTTAATCGATCAAGCGATCGATTGAACCAGGGTCCAATCGATCAATGGATCGATTGGAGTGTGCTGCGAAGAAAGGAATGACCCAATCGATTGGTCGATCGATTGGGACCATAATTCGCGAGCACAGAGGCTTTCCCAATCGATCGAGAGATCGATTGGGAGCTGCCGATCGATCAACCAATCGATTGGGCAGGGAAGTTCTCGCGTGATCGCGAGAACACAGAAAGCGTCTGAATCTATCCACCGATTGATTCAGACTGCCCCAATCGATCGTCCGATCGATTGGGATTCAACCGTTGGGCAGGATGCAGGTGATGGACGGCTGCGATGGAGCGGTGCTGAAGTGACAATCGATTGGGGATGGATTGGATCGATTGAGAGCATTGTTTAAAGCCTTAGCGGAGCATTTTCTCCGTAGATCATTGCGATCTTTTCCTACGAGCTCACAACGAATTTTCAGCGATCTTCTCCGAGCTTCTCCGCCAGTTCTTGAAGGCTCTTGGGGTGCATCCCCAAACTTCAAGAGGCAACAACAATCAACAAGTAAGCAAGAAGAAGGGTGTATTTCAGTTATATTTTTGTATCTTCTTCTTGTGTGAGTGTTGTAGTGTTGTGTGCGTTTATACGAGGCTTCTCCGCCTCCGGCTGCGACCGAGAAGGAGTTGTTTACTAGTAGAGAGTGATCGAGTGTGTGGATCCTTGGATTAGTCACCTCTTCTTGAGGTGGATACCAAGTAAATCCGAGTGTTAGCGTTGTGGTTGTTTTTGTCTTTTTATTCCGCTGCATATCATCAAGACGTAACCGACGAACGCACGACGAGCCGCTATTCACCCCCCCTCTAGCGGGCACAAAGGTCCCTACAATTGGTATCAGAGCGAGGTCGCTCTTCTACGGATTAACCGCCAAGAGAGCAAGAAACTAGAGGAAGAAGAAGATGGAGTCCGAAGGACCGCTCGGATGGGATATCCGGATTCCACCTCCATATGACAAAGAGGACTTCAATTTTTAGAGGAATCGATTGAAGACTTGGTTCCAAATGGATTGGAACCAATGGATGGTCTTGGAGGACTCATTTGAAGCTCCAACGGATAAGAAGGGTAAACGCCTCCGACCTCGACATTGGACCGAGGAATAAAAGGAACAAGCGGAGGCCGATAAGGAGGTAACGAAAATTTTGTTAAATTTATTACCATCTAATATCCTTTTGAGTGTAGGTGAATACACTAGTGCATGTGATCTTTGGAAAAAGATCATTTCCTATCATGAGAACCCTACATAAATCCAAGGAGTGGAGGAGCCCAAGGAGAAAGGCTTATTGGTCCAAGAAGAGAAGGACCAATCAAATGTTGACACAAGGTCAACATTCGAGGAGGAAAAGGAAGAGGAGGAGAAGGAAGAAGATGAGAGATCCTCTACATCTTCAAGAGTGTGAGAGGTGGAAGCATCCACATCCTCAAGAGTTGAAGAGGTGGAAGCACCCACACTCTCAAGAGGAGAAGAAGATGATGATGCAACCTCCACAATGCAAGCTACATCAAATGGAGAATCAAGCATCATCCCTACAAGCAAAGGTATAGGAACTTTAATTGAAAATAATAAAAATTATATCATTTGCTTTGAGTGTAGGGAGCATGGGCACTACAACAGTAAGTGTCCCAAATTGGCCAAGAAGAAGGGTCAAGTAGTACACAAGGGCGAGGAGAAGCCCAAGGAGATTGGTCCCACGGAACGCAAGAGTAAGGAGCACATTATATGCTTCTCATGCAATCAAAATGGGCATTACCGGAATCAATGCCCTAAAGGGAAGAAGCCAATCAAAGTTAGAGGAGGAAGCACAAGTCTAGGGGGAGCTTTTTGTTGGTTGCTACTCGGGAAGCCTAACGGTTCCACTGTACAAAAATTTTGCACAAAGGTCTGAACCTTTTCCTAGCTACCATGTGTTCTTTTAAATTAAACTTGGATCGCCTGCGGAACTTAACACGTTTGATCCTAAGTTTAACTTATTTGTTCTTTTAGGTTTAGACTTGGATCTCCTGCGGAACTTAACACGTTTGATCCAAATCACCTAGGTTACGAAGACAATTAAATATCTATTTCTAAAATTGGCTTCCAGTACTGACGTGACGAGGCACATGACCTTCTTGGATATGGGAACAACCACCACCGACTAGACAAAGCCTTTTAAGGAAAGCTAATATTTAATTTCCTTAAATAACTCTAGGTCAATCAAAAAGAGCAATCGAAGCACAAGTTCGAAAAGAAAACAAAAGAACACAACATCGAAAACTAATTCAAAATACTAGAATTGCATGCCTTTTGTATTTGGTATTTTTACAAAGAAATAAAACTAGCATGATGCGGAAAAATATTACTAGTTATACCTTTCTTTTGAAGACAAAAACCTCTTGATCTTCTACCATATTCCTCTTCTAACCTCGGACATTGTGTGGGCAACGATCTTCCGAGATGAGAACTACCTTTCCACCTTCCTTCTTTCTTCTAGATTTCGGCCACAATAAATTTCTTCAAGGATGAAGAATTTCGGCCACCACCAATGCTCCAAGGGATGCTAGAGCCGAGGCTTGCTTTCTCTCCTTCTTCTCCTTCCTTGATCCGGCCACAAACAAGAGCTCCACCAAGAAGATGGGTTTCGGCCAACAAGAGGAGAGGAGAGAAATAGGGTCGGCCACCAAAACCAAGGAAGAGAGGGAGGAAAAGAATAAAGGTTGTTCACCCATGAAGGCTCCTCCACCTCCTCTTTTGTAATCCTTGGTCTTGGCAAATAAGGAAATTTTAATAAAAACTTCCTTAATTCTTTTGCCATGAAAAGGAAAAATTTATTTAATTAAAAATAATTTTTCTTCTCATTATTATAATGGCCGGCCAAACCAAATCTCCAAGCAAATAAAAATTTTAAACACAAATTAAAACTTCGTTATTTGCTTCCGGAAATTTTATAAAAATTTCTCAAATAATTTGTATCCCTTCATGATTGGTTAAAAGGAAATTTTATAAATTAAATCTTTCTTTAAACATGTGGATAATTTCTGGAAAGTTATCTCTAAAAATTAAAATCTCCTTTCAATCTACAAATAAGGAAAGATATCAAATCTTTTCTTAATCTTTTGTAGAAACTAATAAAAGAGAATTATTAATTTTTAAACTTTTAAATCATGAACATGGTTAAAAGGAAAGTTTTTACCAAAATTAAAATCAACATTTTTAATCTACAAATAAGGAAAGAGATGTAGAATCTTATAAAAGGAAAGATTTACATTTTTAAACTCTCTTTTAAATCATGTTATCCACATAAGAAAATTTTAAAAAATAAAAATCCTTTTATTTTAATTTGGGCCGGCCACGCCAAGCTTGAACCCAAGCTAGGGCCGGCCACCTTGAAGCACCCATGAACCAAACTTTGGCCGGCCCCTATGGGATGGGTAAGAAGGTGAGTATAGGTGGGTATAGTACTTTATAATTAAGAGACTACGATAGGGACCGAGAGGAGGAATTGGTTTTGGTCTTCCGATAAAATTAAGCATCCCGTGTTCACCCCGAACACACAACTTAATTTTATCAATAATAATTCATTCCACTAGAGAACTACTATTGAACTACCGCACCAATCCCAAATTATATTTTGGGCTCCTTCTTATTATGAGTGTGTTAGTCTCCCTGTGTTTAAGATGTCGAATGTCCACTAATTAAGTGAGTTACTGACAACTCATTTAATTAATATCTTATTCCAAGAGTAGTACCACTTAACCTTATCGTCCTGTCGGACTAAGTCCACCTGCAGGGTTTAACATGACAATCCTTATGAGCTCCTCTTGGGGACATTCTCAACCAAGATTACTAGGACACAGTTTCCTTCTATAATCAACAATACACACTATAAGTGATATCATTTCCCAACTTATCAGGCTTATTGATTTATCGAACTAAATCTCACCCATTGATAAATTAAAGAAATAAATATCAAATATATGTGCTTGTTATTATATTAGGATTAAGAGTACACACTTCCATAATAACTGAGGTCTTTGTTCCTTTATAAAGTCAGTATAAAAGAAACGACCTCTAATGGTCCTATTCAATACACTCTAAGTGTACTAGTGCAATTATATAGTTAAGATAAACTAATACCTAATTACACTACGACCTTCCAATGGTTTGTTTCTTTCCATTTTGGTCGTGAGTTACTGTTTATAATTTATAAGATACTGATAACATGATCCTCTGTGTGTGACACCACACACCATGTTATCTACAATATAAATTAATTGAACAACTACATTTATCATAAATGTAGACATTTCACCAATGTGATTCTTATTTCTAGATAAATGTTTATACCAAAAGCTAGACTTTTAGTATACATCCTAACACTTTTAAAAGCAAACCCAAGGTAAACTTTAATAGTGCAATTCCTCTTAGTCATGACAAAATGCATATTAGAAATAATTCCTATCATTTTAATGCTAATTATCATGAAAGTAGGAAACATTATGACACTAAGGGAAAATACATTCCTCCTCATGCTAGAACTACCACACCTAAGGTTAGGAAGGTAGACAACAATTTAGGCAATAACTCTAGGATTATAGATATATGGCTAGATATAGAAATGCTCATAGGGGTCAAGAAAAATCCAAATCTATGGATTTAATGACCGAAAACCAAGTCTTGAGGTCAAGACTTGATAACTTAGAAAGGACCCTAGCAAGAATGGAAAATATTCTTAAGGGTCAAAATGAGCAAAACTTAGGAAAAGCTAGACAAGAGTCATCCAATGGCTATAGAGGTTTGGGATACAAACCTAAAGCTAAGAAGGATGTGACTATCTTTCATAGGGTTCCATATAGCTATGAGACCAACCTTAGGTGTAGAGGTCAAGCCAAAGATACTAGGGAAGGAATCCCTAAAAGTACTTTTGGCAAGACCAATGTGACTAAGACTTCTAAGAAATCTAACAAAGTCACAAAGAAGGTCACAAGGGAGACTATCCCTAAAGTTGATCTAGTAAAGGTGACTAAGGCTCCAAAAAGGCCAAACAAAGTCACAAAGAAGATTACAAGGGAAGTTATTCCTAGAAGTGACCTAGTATAAGTGACCAAGGCTTCTAAGAAGCCTAGAAAGGTCCTTAGGAAGGTATCTAAGGAAGTCATCTCTAGTGAATACCTAGAGCATCCAAGGAGCACCAATAGGTTTTGGGTTCCTAGGAGCATATTCTCTACACCCTAGATGGGTTTAGAGAGTGTCAACTCAAATTGGAAGGGTAGTTAACCCAACTTTATTAAAGTTGACACTTGAGAGCATTTTAAAGGTTATTGTTAACCTTTGAAAATGAAAAGAATTATGGAGTTACTCTTTGAAAGAGTTGTTGGTTAGTCCTAGGAAAATCATACCGGCTCCACTGTACAAAAATTTTTGTACAAGTGTCGAACCTTTCCTTAAATAACCTATTGTTCTTTAGAAGTTAAATTAGGAATCACAGACGGAACTTAACATCATTGATTCCAAATTTAACTTATATGTTCTTAATGGTTTATATTTGAATTGCAAGCGGAACTTAACACTATTGATTCAAATCCACCTATGTTATTAATTTCATTAAATATTAATTTCCAAAATTAGCTTCCAGGACTACATGGCGAGGCACATGACCTTCTTAGATATGAGAGCAACCACCATCGCCTAGACAAAGCCTTTTAAGGAAAGCTAATATTTAATTACCTTAAATAACTCTAGGTTAACCAAAAAGATCAATCGAATCACAAATTCGAAAACAAAGAAAACACAAATTCGAAAAAATAATTCGAAATACTAGATCTAATTGCCTCTTGCGTTTGGAATTCTTACAAAAGAAATACAACTAGTATGATGCGGAAATTAATTACTAATTATACCTTCCTTTGTAAACTTTAATGGCCTCTTGATCTTCTACCGTATTCCTCTTCTAACCTCAGATGTTGTGTAGGCAACGATCTACCGAGATGAGAACCACCCAAGCCCTTCTTCTTCCTTCCTAGTTTCGGCCACCAAAAGCTCCTCCAAGGATGAAGATATTCGGCCACCACCAAGCTCCAAGGGATGCTAGAAATATTGCCTCCTTTTCTCTCATTCTTCTCCAAGCAAGATCTGGCCACCACAAGGACTCCAAGGATGAGATGAGGTTCGGCCACATGATGGAGAGAAGATAAAAGAGAAGAGGATGATGGCCGGCCACACCAAGGAAGAGAGGGGAGGAAAAGAATAGAGTCATATGCCATGAAGACACCTCTACTCCCTCTTTTATATTCCTTGGTCTTGACAAATAAGGAAATTTTAATAAAAACTTCCTTAATTCCTTTGCCATGAATAAGAAAAATTATTTTAATTAAAAACAATTTTCTTTTCTCAATATAATGGTCGTCCACTTTTTTCCACAAAACAAGGAGAGTTTAATTCACACAAGAATTAAAACTTCCTAATTTGTTTCCGAAAATTTATAAAAAATTTCTCTAATAATTTTTCCCTTCATGGTGGATTATAAAAATAAAATTTTATAAATTAAAATCTTTCTTTTAAACATGTGGATAAAAAGAAAGTTATCTCTAAAAAATTAAAATATCTTTCAATCTACAAATAAGGAAAGATATCAAATCTTTTCTTAATCTTTTGTAGAAACTTATAAAAGAGAATATTTAATTTTTAAACTCTCTTTTAAATCATGAACATGGTTAAAAAGGAAAGTTTTCTTAAAATTAAAATCCACCTTTTAATCTACAAATAAGGAAAGATTTCAAATCTTTTCTTAATCTTTTGTAGAAAGCTATAAAAGGAAAGATTTAAATTTTAAACTCTCTTTTAAAACCATGGAATCCACATAAGAAAAAATTTATAAATAAAATCATTTTTAATATGATGTGGCCGGCCACATCATGCTTGAACTCCAAGCATTGGCCGGCCACCAACTTGGCTCAACCTTTGGGTCTTGGCCGGCCCTAGCTTGGGTTCCAAGCTAGCTTGGCCGACCACCAAAGAGTGGGTAAGAAGGTGGGTATGTGGTGGGTATAAATCTCTATATACAAGAGGCTACGATAGGGACCGAGAGGAGGAATTGGTTTTAGTCTCCCGATGAAATTAAGCTTTCCGTGTTCGCCCCGAACACACAACTTAATTTCATCAATAATAATTCATTCCACTAAAGAACTATTATTGAACTACCGTACCAATCCCAAATTACATTTTGGGCTCCTTCTTATTATGAGTGTGTTAGTCTCCCTGTGTTTAAGATGTCAAATGACCATTAATTAAATAAGTTACTGACAACTCACTTAATTAATATCTTAGTCCAAGAGTAGTACCACTCAACCTTATCGTCATGTCGGACTAAGTCCACCTGCAGGGTTTAACATGACAATCCTTATGAGCTCCTCTTGGGGTCATTCTCAACCTAGCTTAATAGGACACAGTTTCCTTCTATAATCAGCAACACATACTATAAGTAATATTATTTCCCAACTTATCGGGCTTATTGATTTATCGAACTAAATCTCACCCATTGATAAATTAAAGAAATAAATATCAAATATATGTGCTTGTTATTATATTAGGATTAAGAGCACACACTTCCATAATAACTGAGATCTTTGTTCCTTTATAAAGACAGTATAAAAAGAAACGACCTCTAATGGTCCTACTCAATACACTCTAAGCGTACTAGTGTAATTATATAGTTAAGATAACCTAATACCTAATTACACTACGACCTTCCAATGGTTTGTTCCTTTCCATCTTGGTCGTGAGCTACTGTTTATAATTTATAAGGTGCTGATAACATGATCCTCTGTGTGTGACACCACACACCATGTTATCTACAATATAAATTAATTGAACAACTACATTTATCATAAATGTAGACATTTGACCAATGTGATTCTTATTTCTAGATAAATGTTCATACCAAAAACTAGGCTTTTAGTATATATCCTAACAAGAGTAATATATGTGCCAAAATTTGAAGAGTTGAACTTAATCTAAATTGACACACTTAAGAAAAGTATAAGAAAAATCAAGTTAGAATTTTGATACTTTCTTAAGGAATTAAGAGAAAACCCAGGCTTTAATCAAATGAGATTAAGCCTTGAAGGGCAAAAAGGTGCCAAGTGTTGAGGAATTGAAATTAATCTAAAATTGGTACACCTAAGGAAACTATAAGAAATACCAAGTTGGGATTTTGGTATCTTCTTAGTGTTTTAAGGGAAATCTAAGTGTTAATCTAAAGTGTTACTCTTGGAAAGAGTAAAATGTGTCAAAATTTGAGGAGTTGAATCAAATTTAACTTGGCGCAATTGAGAAAACATAAGAAATACCAAATTGGGGTTTGGTGTTTTCTTAGGGTAATTAAAAGAAAATCTAAGTCATAATGTAAGATGTTTATTCTTGGGAAGAGTAAAAGGTGTCAAACTTTGAGGATTTGGACTTAATTTAAATTGACACATTTAGAAAAGGATAAAAATGCCAAGTTGGGGGTTTTGACATTTTCTTAGAAGATTAAAGGCGAATCTAAGCCTTAATTTAATTTCATTTTCTCCTTGAAAGAGTAAAATGTATCATACTTTGAGGAATTTGTTTAATTTAAAATGACACAAATGCAAAAAGAAATACCAAGTTGGAAATTTGGTATTTTATTGAGGGGTTAAGGGAAAATTTAAACCTTAATCAAATTAATTACTCTTTGGAAGAGTAAGTTGTGCCGAATCTTGAGGAATCACATCAAAGGTAAGTTGGCACACTTGGAGAAAGGATAAGAAATGTTTAGTTGAGATATTAGTATGTTCTTAAGGGATTAAGAGCAAAATTAAGTCTCAATCTAAATGTTTGATCCTTAAAGAGAGTAATATGTGCCAAACAAATATTTGAGAATTGAATTCTTAATTTCAATTGGCACAAATAAAAAGGGGGTAAAAGAAATATCAAGTTGGGTTTTGGCATTCTTTCAAGAGATAAGCAATCTAGACTTAATTTTAAGGTTTTAGCTAAGGTTTAAGCATACTTAAATAGATTATCTAGGTGTATTTTGTTTATGCTAAAATGCCATGATTGATTGCCTATCCTATGTTATGACATCATGCGTTGCATTCATGATTATTATGAAAAATATAAAAATATCATGTCATGTCATACATACATCATGTAGTTATAGAAAATTTTCTTTTGAAAGACTACTTAGTTTAGGGCAAAACCAAATATATATCTCACAAAGAACCATAAGGTGACTTATATGTGTTTTGGTACACATTAGATACAAGTGAGATGTTAGGATGGTGAACAAAACTCAATATGTTAATTTAGTGCATCTTGTTGAGTTTTAGGTTCATCAAAACACATAATTATGTGTCTTCCAATTATTGGGAAAGCTAATGTACAAGTCATGTGCATTGAGCCCAAAAAACATGGTTGGATATTGGTTTTGAAAATCATTTTAAAATGCTTTTTGAAAACCTTAGTGAAGACTATCTTTTGATAGTAATCATCATTGGAAAGTATGACATAAACTAGGAGAAAACATTGAAGTTTTCAAGACTTTTCAAGTTTGTGTCAATCTTTGAAAATAGGTAGTATTTTCATAGAAAATTATTTTCCCTTGATAAAGTATATTCTAAATAATGTCTACATGAAGTTTCATGATTTTTAGAGTTGTGTAAAATTTTTGGGGAGTTTCTAAATTTCGCTGAAATTGAATTTCAGGAAATCAGAAACCAAATCGATCAGTCGATCGATTGGGCTGGTTTCGATGAATCAGTCGATCGATTGGGAAGCCAATTCCCGCGAACAGAAGGGTAGTGAATCGATCAGCCGATCGATTGACCTAGTCTGGATCGATCAGTCGATCGATTCAGAGGGAATTTCTGCGAGCAGTAACTTGAGGAATCGATCAATGGATCGATTGAAGTGATTTCAATTGATTGAGTCCCAACTTCAATCGATTGAGAAGTCTGATTTTGGCCTGAAAAGTCTGATTTCAGCATTTCAAGTCACTTCGAGTCCCGTTAACCACTCCAAACCCCTTGGAATATATTTGTATACATTTAGGGGGAGTTTTTCATGATGAAAACAAATATGGATTGGTTAAGAGAAACCAAAGTGAAGTTTAGGATAAGGTTTAGTTTCAATTCTGAATTTTGAAACCTTAAAACTTCAAGTTTTAGTTTTCAAGGGTCATTAACCATTCATAACCCTTTGGAATATATTTGCATACACTTAGGGGGAGTTTTTATGATGAAAACAAGCATGATTTGGTTAATGTCGACTTAGGTGAAGTTTAGCTTGAGGTTTAGTTTCATTATTGAATTTTGAACCTTAAAACTTCAAGTTTTGGTTTTCCTAATTATTTAGGAACCCTAAGTCATTGTTGGTATGATGATAGAAGTTTGACCGTGTTTTTAAGGGGAGTTACTCTTTGAAAACATAAAAATCTTTTCAAAGACCTTGGAAGGGGGTTAAACCTTCCTGATGAATTAATACTCAGGGTCGAGTATTGGGGAGCAATGGAAGATTGATTATCTTCATTGCTAGGATGATAAATGCTCTCGGATGAGCATTGTGGAGTAGGTTACTACTCAAGGGGGAGCATTGAATTAATGAAGAGGATCAGACCTTCATTGGTAAAGTGAAAAATGAGATTTTCACTTGGATGAGTATTGAGAAGAAGATTACTGCCCAAAGGGGAGTATTGCATACAATGAATGAGATTTTCATTGGGAAGTTAATGCATGCTCTGGGATGAGCATTTTGAAGTGAAATAGAGCTCAAGGGGGAGCTTTGGCGGTAATGAAGAGTATGAGATCTTCATTATGGGGTTGTTAACAACATATGAGGTTGTAAACAACGAAGAGTTAACTCTTATGGAGAAGAGTTTATTTTCTGGTTTGATGTGTGACAAAGGGGGAGAATTGAAGGTTAAGTTAGACCTTCATCCCAAGCAGGGGGAGTTTGTCCTCTAGGAAAGGGAGAGAATGAAGGAAACCTTCATTCATGCCTTGTCAGGAAAAGATTAAGGCTATGAGATTTAGCCTAACTAAGAGGTATTGTCAAACATCAAAAAGGGGGAGATTGTTGGGGCAATTTCCCTAGATCAAAGTTGACCAGTTTGACTAAGCTTGAGTTGAGTCAAGCTCGAGTCAGGATTTGAGTTTTGATGTTTGACAATATAAGGAGATTGCTGGAGCAATCGTCCGGTTATGGAGATGGTCAAAGGGTTGACCAAGTTGATAAGAAGACAAGTCAAGTAGGTCAGGGATAACAGGAGACTTAACTGGGTAAGTCCTAACTCGAGGTTAGGCGTCTGGAAGTCCTAACTGGAGGTTAGGTAGTGGTAAAGTCCTAGTGAGGAGCTAGGCAGTGGAAAGTCCTGGTGAGGAGCCAGGCAACGGGAGATTCCTAGTGAGGAGCTAGGCAGGAGAAAGTCCTGGTGAGAAGCCAGGCAATTGGAAAGTCCAAGTGTGATCTTGGCAAAGGAGAAAGTCCTGGTGAGGAGCCAGGCAATTGGAAAGTCCAAGTGTGATCTTGGCAAAGGAGAAAGTCTTGATGAGGAGCCAGATAATTGGAAAGTCCAAGTGTGATCTTGGCAAAGGTTGTAAGTCCAAGCATGTGGTCTTGGCAAGGTAAGTCCTAGTGTGACTTGGCAAGGAGAACTCGACAACTAGGATGAGGCCGAAGGAAGCTCTTGAAGGCAAGACGTGAAGGATAGGGAGATATCCGAGGGACGCAAGGCTGATGGAGGAGGCTAGAAGGCTAGTTCGAGGTTGGTCGAATGTGGCCAAATACTAGGCATGGAGACCCAACAGGTCACGGTTGACTGGGAGTTGGGTTAGAGACTTTGGACTTGAGTTTGAGTCAAGTTCAGGCTGGTCAATTGATCGGGCGATCGAATGAACCAGGGTCCAATCGATCAATGGATCGATTAGAGTGTGCTGCGAAGAAAGGAATGACCCAATCGATTGGTCGATCGATTGGGATCATAATTCGCAAGCACATAGGCTTTCCCAATCGATCGGGCGATCGATTGGGAGCTGCCAATCGATCAGCCGATTGATTGGGCAGGGAAGTTCTCACGCGATCGTAAGAACACAGAAAGCATCTGAATCGATCCACCGATTGATTTAGACTGTCCCAATCGATCGTCCGATCGATTGAGATTCGATCGTTGGGCAGGACGCAGGTGATGGACGGTTGCGATGGAGCGGTGCTGACGTGGCAGTCGATTGGAGATGAATTGGATCGATTGGGAGCACTGTTTAAAGCATTGGCGGAACATTTTCTTCATAGATCTTTGCGATCTTTTCCTGCGAGCTCACAGCAATTTTTCAGCGATCTTCTTCGAGTTTCTCCGCCAGTTCTTGAAGGCTCTTGGGGTGCATCCCCAAGGTTCAAGATGCAACAACAATCAATAAGTAAGCAAGAAGAAGGGTGTATTTCAGTTGTATTTTTGTATCTTCTTCTTGTGCGAGTGTTGTAGTGTTGTGTGTGTTTGTACGAGGCTTCTCCGCCTCCGGCTGCGACCGAGAAGGAGTTGTTTACTAGTGGAGAGTGCTCGAGTGTGTGGATCCTTGGATTAGTCACCTATTCTTGAGGTGGATACCAAGTAAATCCGAGTGTTAACGTTGTGATTGTTTTTGTCTTTGTATTCCGCTGCACATCATCAAGACGCAACTGACGAACGCGCGACGAACCGCTATTCACCCCTCCCTCTAGCGGGCATAAAGGTCCCTACACTTCCTACACTTTTTGGCTCTGTCCCGGTTCTGACTTGAGTGTTAGAGGTCTTGCGCCAGGACCCTTTTCTTTGATTTTGGCCCTAACGCTCCTGTGCGATCTATTTATGGTGTGCGCAGACTATTGGCGTTCATCTTCCACCGTCTTCCCTTGCTCCACTTGAAGGCCAAAAGTCTACGACGTATCTTTAGGTCCCAGACCCTAGTCTTCTCGTCGTTAACTCTTTTGCCCTTGTCACTGGTCTTCCCATCCGACTCAGCTTCCGGATGACATCAATTATAATCAACTAACTATAAAAAATTAATTATTTTATTTTAATTATTATTACTATCTAAAATATTATTATATTAAAATTCTTTATTAACTTAGCTAAAATTATTAAATTTTATTAAATTATTTTAAAATTCTTATGGAAGTTACCAAATAGTCACGGTAAAAGTTTAAATTAAAAAAGTAAATCCTAAATCAATATTATTATATCAAAATATTTTTTTTATCAATTTAATTTAAATTAATTAAAAGTACTTAAAAATCATTAAGTAAGTTAATTGTTACCAGCAATAAGCTTAAATACCATAATAATATTATATTAATTATTATAACAATTATAATTAATATAATAAGATTATGTTAACAGCTAATTACAACAGCATATATTTTAAAAAAAATGAAATGTCCTTTTCCATTTTTTTTAAGGGGCGTTCTTTATATGTTCAATATTCTCTTTTGTTAATTTGCAATGGAAATATTATAAGATTGTTTGGATTAACAATCTCTAACCTTTTTGTTGTGTGACACGTCGTCCGAACCAATGCGCACTGCCCTGTCCATCTTGTCCTCTCTCCGCGATCACGGCCCATGAGTCCCATTTCCTCTCCGACCATGTTTGCAAGGAACCCTCTCCTCTTCCTCTTCCTCTTCCTCTTCCCATCCCTCTCTTTGATCTCCAAAGCGACCCATGATGAAGAATCGACGAGGCGGACCATGGAGGACTTCTCCGGGTACCCGACTGCCGCTCACCCTTCCGTGCTTTCCCTCTCACCATCCTCCCTCTCTGTCGACGAGGCGGGATTGCTGAGGCAGGTAAACTCACTGTGCAAGTCGATATCATAGAGTTCAGGAAACTAGGCAGGTGAGCTCACTTTAGATAGCAGATCGTGGCCATTGGTAGGGACAACCTTTTTGCTGGTACATGTTTCAAGTGGCGAATTAACTATTTACTTTAGGGTAATAGTATCTTCTGAACGGCGAGAAAGTCACCCATCATTGGATGATCAGATACCAAGAATTACCTTTGTGCTCTTACTAGGCGAGTTTTTATAGCTAGTAGGATGGCCCTTGACAGGCAAAATAGAAATTGGAAAAAGTTTCCCTTTCCCTTCCTTGTTTGACATATGTATAGTGTTTCATTTATCTTCCTTCTGTCTCACCGGCGTTTTCATTTTGTTTGTTTTCGCTGGAGTTATGTTTTCCCTTGTATTTTCTTTTCTGTTCTTCCATTTAGTATACTTTTGAACAAGTGAGATTACTCCATCCAAACTGAGGGTTAAAGAAGAGTACAGATTAACTGGATTCAATCAAATATGCCAAGCTTAATGTAAAAAAAAACAAAAAAGGAAGAGGGAAAGAGTTGGAATAGAACAGATATTCTCCCAAGGTAGATCTTTCCCGTTGTGTGGGATAGCTGTACCTCTGTGATACCACTGAGGAAGTTCTTTCTCCTGTGATCGTGATCAAGACGAAGGAATAAACACCTTTTAGCATTATGGCCCACACTTAAGCAACATAAAAAGTTAAGCAAAACTTTAAAAATTTTATAAATTATAAACAGATTACTCTGCCTCACATTGAAAAATAATCTCTTTCTTTCTTCCCTTCATATGTTGTTAGATCAGTGCTTCCCATTTCAGCCAAATTTCAAATTGAAACACCTGGGAATGTTGGAGCATGATACTCATTTTCTTGGCATTCTGCAATACTGCAGATAGATGAGCTGGCAGCCTTTTCAGATACTCCTGCACCATCGGTGACTCGCATTCTGTACAGTGAGAAGGATGTTCTGGCCAGAAGGTATTTCTGGAACTAGCAATTGCATGGTGTTTTGAAATTGGTAGCCTTGTAAATTGTAAAGTGAACTCATTGATGGTATATGAGGTCCTTGTGTGATACTGTTTATATACTGCTTAAAAAAACAACTGCTTCAAAAATACATCAGACAAAAATACTATATAGTTACACTACGGTAAGTTGATTCTGCTTTATGGGCTTTTGTGAAGATCATGCCAGAGTTTTGCAAGTAAATTCATGTCGGAAATGATGTAACATAGTTTTTGGAAGAAAGTTAGATTCTTGCTCCTCTCTCTAGCACTTCTATCTGACCTAATAGAGTTGTTGACTTAATTATTTGAGATATATTATTGATCTGAAGCAAACTTATGTACCTTAATTAATGGTGGTTAGTATAGAGTTGTGTCTTTCAAGGAAGAAAGGAGAAAGGAGAAAGAAAAACCATGTAAGTTACACCATACCAGAAAGATGACTGAACTGTTTGCCTTGTGACAGACCCTCATAAGATATCCTAATATTTTTGGTACGATGTTTCTCTGAAGCTGTAGGATAATGTTCTATAAGAAAATGAACTTGACTATGTCCTTTGGGTCATCTGGTTCTTTGTATGCTCTCGGGGGTGCATTTATGATTTGACATCCTTTCTTATTCTTACAGGTTTCATTGGCTAAGGCATACTTTTGTGTCTTCTTATTTTTAATGTCCACATGTACATTACTTAAAAAGATCCCAGTCCCACATCCACAGTCTTTACTCTCAAGCATTCAACACCAATGAAGTTATGGAATTCCAATTATGTTGTGTGAGAGCTCATTGGAAATGAGAATTTTAATTAAGATAATGCCATGTAAGACAGTTTCAGGACAAGAACATTTAAAAATTAACTTGTTGCCTCTATATTTTCCATATGTTAATTTTTGGTGCTACACCAATCAGCCGGAGGAGGATTTGCATAAGTTACACCTCTTTTGCAGGTGATGTCTTTCCTACTTGCTATACCTTCTTAAACATCTTTTTGCAAACATTTTTGAACTTTGACCAACATATTGGATCTTAGATCCATAGCATTGCTTTTAGTTCCTTAAAAAAAAATCTTGCAATATATTTAAAAATTGAGAGCCATGAGCGATGGATGTTGTTTAATGTATTGGAAAAATCAAATTCCTTTCCTCTTTTATCTTCTGGAAATCCTTATCTTGGTTTTCACATAACAATTACTCCTACGATAGCCTATTGCTCCCATGCTTGTAAGAATGCTTCTTCTTTTAATGCTGATCGTCTTCAAATGAATGTTTCTTCTTTTAATGCTGATTGTCTTTGCAAATCACTCTTGATTTTGTGGTTCAGCTACATAAAAAGCCTGATGAAAGAAGCTGGCCTATCTGTCCGTGAAGATCATGTGGGAAACATATTTGGCAGATGGTATGTTGATAAACTTCCTTTAACTAACATATTTGTGCACAAGGTTTTGGACTTATAAGTTTAAGTATTCATTTCTGTGAAGTCAAGTTTCTATTCTTTGATTCGCCCATTTTGGATGGAGAAACTTTTACAATTTCATATTTCCATCAGCTTGCTAATTGTGTAGTATCTGTCAATGACCTAATTTTCCTTACTGTAGGTGATATTTCAAAGAATTGAATTTTTCTTTCTGAATATTTTGGACAATTGATACTGCTTGTGAAGAATCAATTTTGTAATATGAACTAATTTTCTAAAGCATTGGTCTGTGGAGGTTTTCAAAGTATCGTGTTACTCCCTATCTCTATGTTTTTAGTGCAACTTTGCTTCTCCATAGCCTGTACTCTTCTTTTTTTTCTTGTTTTATTCTTTCCTCTCATACGCGCTCTCTTCATTTTATCTTTCTCCGGCCATGTTGTGGTATTACCTTGTAAATGCTAAAACAGTTGTGGTTTAGTAATTTCTCATGTGTTTTTGTGCTCTTAAAAAGGGTATCTGTAAGAAATTTAAACTAATAACTGTTTAATCTATAATGAAATGTAGATTAGATGTTGTAGTCAAATTCTGTTGAGTATCATTTTTTTTTGCTAGTCATCAATCCAATTATCCTTGAAGTAATGATGCACTGAAACATTAATTGACTTTGTATATGTGCATGTAACATTTTGTAGTAACATAGACACCAAGTGGTCAAATAGTTTGGATAAGTGAATCAGGGAACATATGATTTGGTTATGTAGTCAACTTAACTAATCAATTTTAAATTTTCTTGAGTTTATTTAACCATATAGTTAGCTTGTACTAAGGACTATTTGGTTGATATGTCGTGGCTTTTAATCAATGAAATTTGTAAGAAACGTCCTAATTTTTGTTACTAAAATATATATGGACAACTACGTTATTTACTCTTCTAATTATCTGCCTAGACTTCTTGTTTTCAGGGCCTAGAAAACATTTTCCAGAAGTGGCGCATGCGGTCTAGTCAAAAATAGTTTAATGTTCTAGCAACACCACCAACAACAACCAAGGTTTAGCCCATTAGGTGGGGTCGGTTATATGAATCATTTTACGCCATTGAGCTCTATCTCCTACTTTATCATCATCTATACTTAAATAAATTTTATCTTATTTTATTGTTACTAACCAAGTCTTTTTTGATCTTCCTCTTCCTCGTTTGATATGTGTGTTTGTCATAGTTTCATATCGCCTAACTGGCCATTTTACGCCATTGAGCTCTATCTCCTACTTTATTATCATCTATACTTAAATAAATTTTATCTTATTTTATTGTTACTAACCAAGTCTTTTTTGATCTTCCTCTTCCTCGTTTGATATGCGTGTTTGTCATAGTTTCACATCGCCTAACTGGAGCATTTATTGATCGTCTAAGTACATGCTCGTACAATCTCAAACATGTCTCCCGGAGTTTTCCCTCAATAGATGTAATTCCAACTTTCTTTCTAATGCTCTCATTTCTTATTTTGCCCATCCTCGTATGTCTACACATTCACCTTAACATCCTCATCTCTGTAACTCTCATCTTCTGCTCATGTATTCGAGTCATAACCCAACATTTAACTCCATATAATATAGCAGGTCTAACTGCGGTTTTATAAAACTTTCCTTTAAGTTTTAGAGGTACTTCGACGCTCCCCTCCATTTCAACCATCTTGCTTGTATTCTATGTAAGACATCTCTTTCAATCCCTCTATCGTTTTATAAAAATGATCCTAAATATTTAAAGCTCTCATTTCCGGACAATTCGTCCTCTCCTATCTTAACAATTGTCTCATTACTTATAATATTGCTAAACTTAAATTCCATATATTCTGTTTTTAATCTACTAAGCCTAAAACCTTTTCCTTTTAGTGTTTCCCGCTAAGATTCTAGTTTAGCATTTACTTCTTCACGTATTTCATTTACCAAAATAATATCATCTGCAAGCATCATGTACCACGGTATTGTCTTGAATGTGCGTAGTGAGTTCATCCATAATTAGTGTAAAAAGATAGGAACTTAGAGCTGATCCTTGATGTAACCCTATCTTTATTGGGAATGCTTCAATTACTCCACATGAAGTCTTTACTCTGGTTATTACATCCTCATACGTATCCTTAATTAGTTCAATATATGTTACGCTAACACCTCTCTTTTCTAGAATTCTCCATATAATTTCTCTTGACACTCTATCATAAACTTTTTTCTAAGTTAATAAATCGCATGTGTAGATCTTGTTTTTATTTCGATATTTTTCAATTAACTGTCTAAGAAGATGTATAACTTCTATTATCGACCTTCCAGGCATGAACCTAAATTGATTTGCGGTTACTTTGGTCTCCTTCCTTAATTTTTAATATTACCTTTTCCCAAAGTTTCATGGGATGACTAATTAATTTAATACAACTATAGTTTGCATAATTTTGTACGTCTCCTTGTTCTTATATAAGGGAACTAGAGTACTTATCCCCCATTGATCAGACATTTTTTTCGTTTTCAATATCATGCTAAATAATTTTATAAGTCATTCAATGCCTTGTTTCCTAAGCACTTTCATACCTTTATCGGAATATCATTTGCTCCAACGGCATCCCATTTAAAGTTTATTCTACTTCTAAAGTTTGAATTCTACGATAAAAATTAAAATTTCTATACTCATTTGACCTACTTAAATTACCTAAGTTAAGTTAGTCACCTAAACCTTTATTAAAATGTTGATGAAAATACCTCTTCCACCGCTCTTTTATTTCTCCATCGTTTAATAATATTCTATTACATTCATCTTTAATATATTTTATTTGGATAAGATCTCTTATTTTCCTTTCTCTCACTTTTGCTATTCTATAAATGTCTCTTTCTCCTTCTTTTATATCCAATTTTTGATATAATCGTTCAAAAGTTTCATTTTTTGCTTCATTCACTATTTTTTTAGCTTCTTTCTTGGCTATTGTATATTTTTTTAATTTTTCCTTGTTCTTACAAATATATAATTTTTTATAAGCTATTCGTTTTTCCTTCACTTTCTCTTGTACTTTCTCATTCTACTACCAATATTCCTTAGTGCATATCCCTTTGACTCACCGAGTATACTCTTAGCTACTATTTAACTTTGATACCATCTTATCCTATGTTATATTAGAGTTATCATATATTTCACCTAATGCTTGTACTTCTACTTGTTAGTCTAGGGAGCACCAAACGATCAAACCTGTGTTTTGATAAGGGCAAAAGGTTTAAAGTTAAGTTGTCTTGTTGTCTAACAAGTGCGACTGAGCTTGCAGGAAAGTCCTAAATTATCTTAGGCAAAAGTCTTAGTAGATTCTAGGCAGGTGGAAAGTCCTAACTGCAGTTAGACATCAAAGTCATGGTTCGGGGTACTGGGCAAAGCCTTGGTGGGTTGAGGACGTTGGGTGAAATCTTTGTGTCGAGGACACTAAGTGAAAATCCTAGGGGTCGTGGACACTAGGTGGAAGAATGGACTGGTAGGGATCGGACGTTCAATATGAAGTCCTAATGTCTCAGACGTTGAGCAAAAGTCCAGACGGTTTGGAGGACTGATCTAACAAAAGGTAAACTCTTCTGAAAGGAGTAGGTGATGACACGTTCCTCGTAGGCGTCGGTTCGACTTAGGGTTTTTGGGAAATTCGAAAGTCAGAACCGGACAGTTCGAAGATTGTTAAATAGTTCTATTAATTATATTTTATCGTACTAACTTTGTGTTGCAGGATATGTTTGATATTTTGGATTAATATATCTTGCAGGGAGTGAAAAGCACACAAAAGGCTCGGATGAACAGTGTCCAAGGCACCTTTGAAGCGTCTGAAGGCGCCTTGGAGATTGGATAGAAGGCGCCTTCCATGAGCTTGAAGGTGCCTTCAAAGGGATAAACTTCGCAAAAAGTGGAAGTTATCTAGACCGAAGCTGAGGAGATAAGTTTCACACCTTCCATGGGGTTGAAGGCGCTTTTAGCAGTCCATAAAAGGCTAGTTCGAGCAAATGCAAGAACACAACTCATCTTCACGATCTTTCTCCTGCGCGTTGCTCCAAAGACGATCTGACGAAGCTGTAACGTTGCTCTGACAACTAAAAACTCTACTTTCAGAATTCCATGTTGTCGATATAATTTTAAATTACTGTAATTAAGTTCTACACTTGTAATTCTCTATTTGTAAAGATTTTCTGAAACTATAGTAATTGCCTAACAAAAACGATCAACGATCGCAAGCCTTGGAGTAGGAGTCGTCACGTGCTCTGAACTAAGTAAATCTTTGGTGTCCTTGTTCTTTGTCTTGCTTTTTATTTCTGCTACGTTATTCTGTGTTTTCTAAAAAATTGAAAAAACCACGAGTGCTATTCACCCCCTCTAGCACGTCTCGATCCCACACTACCTTCTCCTTAAATATATTTTTCTTCTCATCCTTTAACTTCCACCACTTAATTCTAGGAGTCGTCTATATTTTCTTTCTATTAATACTATGTTCTAACCTATATTGGGTAGTTAAACTTTCTCCAGGGATAATTTTGTAATCTTTATAAATTTTTCTATTCTTCTTTCTAACCATAAGAAAGTCAATTTGCGATTTATTATTCCCACTTTTGAACGTGACTAAGTGTTCTTCTTTTTTCTTAAAAAACGTATTAGCTAATAAAGTCATATATTATTGTAAAATCTAATATAATTTTCCCTTTCTCATTTCTTGTTCTAAACCCATAACTCTCATGTACCTTCTCATATTTCTCTTTTTTCACTCCGACATGTCCATTTAGATCACCTCCTATTAAAATTATTTCATTTGGTAGAATATTTTGTAATATTTCAAGTCGTTCCAAAAACTTGATTTGGTTGCTTCATCTAATTCTACTTGCGGTGCATATATGCTAATTATGTGCATAGTTTCTTTCGCCACTATTATCTTAAGAGTTATAATTCTATCTCCTTTTTTAACTACTTCTACAACTTTATCTTTTAACGAACTATCTATAATAATATCCACTCCATTTCTTGTTTTACTCTTTCCAATGTACCATAACTTATAACCAGAGTTCTCTATCATCTTTGACTTCTCGCCTACCCATTTTGTCTCTTGTACACACAAAATACTAACTCTTCTCCTAATCATCGTATCTACTACCTCCATTGATTTACCAATGAGAGTTCCTATGTTTCATGTTCCAATTATTAGTTTTACTATCATATTTGTTCTTATCCAACCTATGGTGTGGGAACTTTTGCCTATTTAACACTACACCCAAGTTCTCATGGAAATGTAGCGGTCCTTGCTGATACGTTACAGTTGGACCGTATAACGTGAACTTTTATATATTTAGTACTACATCCAAGTTCTGGAGATGTAGCGGTCCTTGCCGAGATGTTATTGTCGGACCCTACAACGCGTTCCTTCCGGGGAATAACCTAGCATTAGCACAATAGTTTAATAGATCTATTCATTGTATATTGCTATAATTTTAACGCGGGTGGCAACCTAAGCAACCCTCCTCCTTCGTCATGGGTGGAGTTCTTAATGTCCTAGCAAAGCTGTTTAAATTTTAAAACTCTTTTCTCTAATGACTTGCATGTTTATTGCTTTAATTTAGGGACATACATTGAGTTCACGTTATTTTGGGATGAAAAATCATGGAAACAGGTTGATTTTGGTCATTGATAGGATAGTTATTTATTGCTAGACTACAGGGGGTTAATAGCAGGTTCACCCAAATTGAAATTCCTTGCACAAACACAAACAAATCGTTGTTAATTGCGTGTGTACTGATGTATTGTTTGTGTCAAGAATATGTAGTGGAAATATAATAGTATACAAAATCGTACAATGCCTAACATTACATGTCCCCTTATGTAGCCTCCCATGGTCCATGTCTTTAATGTTCTCGATGCTTCTCGCCTTATATTTCACCTTGCTAGAGGTCTTCAATTCCTCTAATGCACCAAGCTCCATGAGCTTTCTCTTTGCTATCCCTCACCTCTTTACCTTCAAATTCACTTTGTTACAGGCCACCCTAGAGTTCACATTATCATATCTTTCGTCCCTCGGATGCACTAGGCTTTTCAAACTCGCTCCATGTCATCCTTCACTTGGCCTCCAAGTTCACCTCATTATGGGCCATTCCTGCTCCTTGTCTTAGATTCACCTTTATAGGCCTCCAATCTCTCTCTCAGATTCACCAAGCTCCTAGAGGTCGCTCAGTGCCATTCTTTGCCTTGCCTCCTAGTTCACGCCATTACGAATTTCTAAGTCATTAAACATAAACGATCTCACAATCACATCAAACCGGCTCTACCCCATCGACTCAACACGCTTCGAGAGCTTAATGTGCACTTTGCCATTTCCTTGCACACTTGATGCACATATCAAAAATACATAATAAATTTAACTTAAATCCAATGCCAAATATATCAAAATAACCTACTCCCACGTGGGATCATCATTGCACCAACAGTTTGTACTACATGAACTTAGTAGTTTTGATGATGATCTTGTTCCTCTTCTAATCTCCTTCATAACATCCTTTTCATTTTGGTATATATATAATTCGAATAATGCTAGTTTACTTGTTTTCTTTGTTTTTTATTTACATTTGTTTCCCTCCCCGTCTTGTATCTATGTTTAACATGTAGGATTTGCAATCATAATATATTTAAGTTTGCTGTATCTACAATTTGTATCTGGTCCCAAAAGCAAGGCTAGATCACACATAAGACTTTTAAGGCTCTGAAATCATTCAATTAACTATCCAAGCTAACAAGCAAATTCCAAATTCATATGTGCCAGATATTTGTTTGGGCTGACTTGTGTGATATGGTTGACAATTAGATATCAGATTGTATATTAATTCTGGCATACCTTGAGAAAACTTCCTTTTGCAGTTTAATGACTGTTCCTAACTAGTTCAAGGATTAAAAATGCTGGTAGATGTATATTCATGCTTGATCTTCAATCTAAAACCTGAATGTAAATTGTTTACTGATCATGACCAACGATCCAATTTCACAGGAATGGCTCTGATTCAGGTGTTGGAGCAGTTGCTACTGGTTCTCACATAGATGCAATTCCATATTCTGGAAAATATGATGGGGTAGTTGGTGTATTGGGTGCACTAGAGGCAATACGAATCTTGAAAAGGTGCAAAAATGCCAGGCTGTAGTGTTCTAGAATGCTCGTTTCTGTGCTTACTCTGCTTTGATGATTTTGTTTGCAGAATTGGCTTCCAACCGAGGAAATCTCTGGAGGTTATCATGTTTACTTCTGAGGAACCCACACGGTTTGGAATCAGCTGCTTAGGAAGGTCTATATTAGTATACTTCATCTTTATTGGAGTTAGAAATAGCATCTAGATTCCTCTGAGTGCGTGACATAGCTATTCTTCTTTTCCTTCTTTGACCTGCATGCATATGTTGAGCTACGAATTTGAGCATGCTGAACCTTAGTAGCTTCATCTCATATTTTTCTTTCAAATTTGCAGCCGCTTATTGGCAGGGATCCATCCACTTGCAAATGCACTTAATAAGGCAGTTGATAGCCAAAATATTCCCTTCTTTGATGCTGCAAGAGGTGCTGGCTATGATGTACGCCAAGAAGATTTACCAAATGTGTTTTTGACAAAAACTAGCTATTCTTCTTTTGTGGAATTGCATATTGAGCAAGGGCCAATTCTGGAGGAAGAAGGTTGTGCACTTGACAAGTTTGCTTACACATGATCTGATGAGGTCAGTTAAATGATTTCTCAATGTTGCAGGTGTTTCCATTGGCATTGTTACTGCAATTGCTGCCCCTGCAAGCATTAAAGTAGACTTTGAAGGAAATGGAGGTCATGCTGGAGCCGTCCTAATGCCTGCAAGGTTTGTCTAATGCAGATACTCGAATTGCTTTTACTCGTGGTATAAATTTGATAATTCTGTTGTGTGATACCAGTTGACAATATGATATTTCTTGTACTTAAATCTAGTTACTAATTTGTCAAAGAATTTCATCCATGACTAACTGATAAAGAGGAACTAAGCCAAGCATTAAAATATTTTGATACAGGTTTAATACTTTTACCATATGGCGTAACCTAAATCAGGGAAGACAATACATTTTCTCAATTTTTCTGGGAAGACTATACATTTTGCCAAATTCATCATGATATGCCTTTTGTTATTCAGTCATAACCATGCCTATATTGTGTCCTTAAGTAGTTCATTTATTAATCTCTTCACTTTAGGACTTCATCTGCTGCAGAAAGCATTTTGTTTCTCCCACTTCATCCAGTTGGATGCTATGTTTTCCCAGTGGCAACATTTAGCTGGTAATAACTATAACAACAATATGTTATAACTAACTTCCTTTATTGAGTGATAATGTATAATAAAGCATTTTATTTAACTTTGAGTTGTTATGGATGCATGCCGCTGGAATTTGTGACTTTTAGCCAGTCATCATAATCCATAGTCATGGGACTGTCTTGCTTCTTTTTCTCATATTGTCTTATCACTAGAGTTGAGCATTAAATATTTTATGATATGCATGCCTTGATTTCTTGGGAATGCATTGATGGCATCCATATTTTAGGAGGGATGATTGTTCCATGTTATCTTCTCCTTTCATACTTTTCACTGTCAGGATTTAGTGAAGCCTTGTACTCTAGTTTGATTTTAATCTGCGTGGTTGTCTCCTTATTTTGTGTTCATTCACAAATATAAACTGTCTTTGCACATAAGTTACCTTCAATTTGGTTTTGCCTTTTTTTCCTTTACGTCCTCAATTCCCTTTTCCAATCTTACAAAGCTGTATCTGTTATTTCATTACTTTTCAATGAAAACCCATTTTATCTTCTACTATATGGAAAGCTCTTATGATTTTGATCCTTGACGAGGTGTCCCCGTACCATCTTGGATGTAACAATTTCTCGTTTAGAGCAGGAGTGATGAAGTAAAACCCCTCTCAATAGTTGTTGTGCGGATTTGCAACTCCGACCTCTAGCAAAAAAGTCCTCTGGATCTAATTTGTTTACCACTAGACCAAAGGACTTTTGCTTATATGGGGAACTCTTTGTTGATAAGATCCAGCATATGTTGATTAATTTCTTGCTAAAAATGGACATATGTTATTTTTGGATGAAAAATATTTTATGTTGTTTCCCTAATTTTTTTTTTATTATTTCAAACTTTAATTATATGGTTACAATAACTATAATTGCAATTATTTAACAGAAATGATGCAGGATTGGCAGCAGCAGAGTTGGCGCTGGCTGTTGAAAAACATGTGCTTGAATCTGGATCCATTGATACTGTTGGTACCGTAGGTATAAGCCTTTGGCCTTATTCATTTACCATTCCTCCCGTGTTTATCATCATCATGTTATCTGATATATGACGTTCTGACATCACAAACTTTGAATTTCTTCTAGGAATTCTGGAGGTTCATCCAGGAGCTATCAATAGCATTCCAAGTAAATCACATTTGGAGATTGGTATGCCACTCTTGTGAGATGCTTGGAAAGATTACTTATAAAATAGAATCTTTGAAAACTTGTTAATTTCTAGGGCTAGCATGATATCACTAGGTTACCATACACTGATTTTTTTTTTTTTTAGATTAGCTTTCAATTCACTATTATTGTATTGCACTAGAAATTTACTGGAACTGGCAACAACCAGATACCTTCATGAACTGATGCCGGCTCACTAGGCTTTTTAATTGCTTAAAATGCTTTGCTAGAAAACAGCTGATTATTTGTTGGAACTTGACCTAGTTTTCTGTTGAATTTTTTAAAATAAGCATTGTTTTCTAGAAGGTTTTCAAACACAGAAATGAAGAACAGGAAAGCTCCTGGAACTCACAAAGAACTTTAGGTCCACATTTAAATTTGGAGTGAGATCGAGATATTTAAATATAGATTCATGCATAAAGTTATGCTTTGCTAAAAGGTGGACTTAGTGGAGATATGTATTTCGCTCATGACAAATTTGGGTCATACTCATATGTGCTTTAAACTGGTTCAATTTCGATTGTTCAAGCTATCCAATGATTTGGGATAAACTTGAAAATGTGCAGCCCAAGAAACACAACCAAAGGGTGTGGACTAGTCTATATAAGAACTCAAGTGAATTGGTCAAACTCACGTCGAATTTAAGTAATTTCCCTTTTCCATTTAAAGCAGTAAACTTCTCCCTCAGTGCATACAAAGCTTCTACCACTGGATTTGCGCACTTCAGTGATTGAATTCCAGCAACTTGTTTCCAAGTTGGGTGGACTGTGGGTTCTTCCTCAGTAGTGCAAGTTACAGAGGAGAAGACGATCTTATAAATTTTTGGGATCCTGGTAGACACCATTGATGGTGACAAATTAATCTTTAAGGAAAGAGATTACATGTGAAACCAACAAGTAATCATTTTAATCCAGCGGCCATAAATAATTTCTACGACAATCTTGAGGATTAATTTTTTGCTCTGCGGAGATGGTTCTTTTGACAATTAAGGATATAGGAGAGGTCATCCAATTGGAGATGTTTGACAGCTCAAATTTTAAATGGTGACAATAAATAAGGCACCTCCTTGCTATTAAAGGTGGTCTAAGTCCTTAACATTCTAAAGTCTGGCAAGGGAGAAACATTGGTGTCGGCTCAATCATGAAGCAACTTGGAGATCGATGACTCAATGTGTTGTGGTCATGTCCTCAATTCAATGTCAGACCACGGGGACCTACTAGGCGTCATGTGAAGGAGAAGAAACTTTGGAATGCCCTGGAAGGAAAAAGAGTTTCATATTCGAGGACTCCACAAATAAAAGTCCCTTATGTTTGCATGCTATTTCATTTTTGAAACTTGAAGTACAAAATTTCAGTTTCATTTTCCCAGAATGACAGAAGGCTATTGTACCATCTGATTTGTATTTGCTACATTCTTATCTTCTTACCATTGTGTGTTTGTAGGACATTCAAACACACAGTAGTTAGTGAAAAATAGTTAAGAAGTCATTAACTCACAAAAAGGTAAGCCTATAATTATAACCCCATTTTACTAGTAAATCCTACCTTCTTTTGGCAATGCTATGTTTAAGCTGTCAATTGAAGATAGGATTACAAGTAAAATAGGTGAGAAATCAGTTCATGGAATTATTTACAGTTGAGACTACGTATGATGAGCATGTCTAGCTTTGTTACGTCCTTTAAAACTAATTTCTCAACATTCTTACAGACACACGAGACATCGACATGGAGAGAAGGAACATTGTGATTGAGAAAATTCAACAATCTGCTATTAGGATTGCAAAGGAGCGTGGAGTTGAATTGTCACAGTTCGAAATTGTTAATCAAGATCCACCTGCTCTTTGTGATGGATCGATAATCAGTGCAATGAAAGCTGCATCGCAACATTTGAACCTGAGTCATAGGTTGATGATCAGTAGAGCTTACCATGACTCACTCTTCATGGCCAGGTACATGTATTTTCTCTTATTCTGTTGCTTTAGAGTATTACACATGGCATATGCTAACAGTTTCCTACTATAATAAATGCAGAGTATCTCCAATGGGCATGATATTCATTCCTTGCTACAAAGGTTCGCTCTATTAAACACAGCTTGTTCTTTGATATCTATTGTTCCCTATTGCAATGGAAAAGATGATTCCTAGTATGATCGTGAAGTCGATGTAATAACAGCTCAAAAGTTGCCTTTATTCCTCTCTACCCCTTCTACTCCTATTAAACCAGTTTAAATCGGTTAACTAAAGGGGGAAAAAATATATAAAATTGCTTGTTTCTTTCCCTTCTCGTGATCATCTTCTTCTTTAAAATTGTTGATCGTCTGGATTTTCCTCTGCTATTGTGTTGATGCCTAACCGCAAATGAACTTATTTTCAACTTTGTTCTTGGATTAATGCATCATTGGATCTTTGATTTGGATCTAATCCTCCTTGATGCTGGCATTGCAGGTTACAGCCATAAGCCTGAAGAGTATGCATCAATTGAGGACATTGCAAATGGAGTAAAAGTACTAGCTCTCACTCTAGCCAAGCTATCCCTGGACTGATACTCTTATCACAGCCATTTGGATCAAAGAACTTGTACACTTAACAAGCGTCTGTTGGGACCATTGATTTTGAAATAAGCCAGCATTTGTCATGCTGAAGCCTTTATATCATAATTCTATCATGTTCAAAGAACAATCTACAAATTGTAATGATTTGTATGGTATTTTAGCGTAATTACTACCTCATTAACTGTGAAATTCAACTTAAATATGTAGATTTAAATCAAGTGCAAGTCAAGTAAGATGAGTTGGTTTGCTCTTATGTTAATTTCTTTTGCCCAATTAGGAAAATAGGATCATAGATAAAACAAGTATTCTATGAGTAGGGAGTTATATTAAAGCAAGAAGCAATCTATAAGATCAAACTTCGGTTGTTTGTTGCCTTTGGTAAAGTATTTAGAGGAATAAACAAGAGAGAATCAAGTTCGAATCCTAATAAGGATGTCTAGTGGTGGCGTTTGGTTCTAGGGATGTAAACGAGTCAAACCAAGTCGAACAGTATTATGCTCGAGTTCGGCTCGTTTAAGTTATATTCGGACTTGAGCTCGAATCGAACTTTTATTACAAGGGTCGAGCTCGGCTCGTTATTAACTTGATTTTCATAGTTAACGAGCCTAATTCCTTAAGCGAGCTCGGGCTCATTTTAGAACTTATTTTTTTGACTCGTTTTAGAGTACGTTTTTTTTGCTCGATTTAATGTTCGTTTTAAGGCTCGTGAGCCTACAAACGAACATGTTTGCGAGCTCACGAGCCGAATATCCTTAAGCTCGAGCTCGGCTCGATAAAACTGTCGAACTCAAACTCGAGCTCGAGCTCGGCTCAATAAGATAAACGAACGAACTCGAACGAGCTTTTTATCAAACCGAGCTCCGAATAACTCGCAAACCGTTTGGTTCATTTACATCCCTATTTGGTTCTCTCCTAAGAATCAGAATGAGAATAAGTATCATAGTATTGTAGAATGAGTATGAGTTTGAGTATCATTCTTAAAAATAATGTTTGGTTAGTTGAATATTTTCAATCAGAATAAACCTAAATTTCCTTTTTTACCCTTAGAGGAAAATAAGAGAAAAAATTAGATGGAAGAGAAAGTTGAATGTGAGAGAAACATATGATGAGAGAGAAAGTGTGATGGGGAAAATAAAGAGAGAATGTGTGATGAAAGAAAATGAGGAGAGAGAGCCTAATAGGAGAGATTGAGAAGAGAAAAAGTATGATGAGAGAGAAAGTGTGATGAGAAAAAAATGAAGAGAGAGAAAGTGTGATGAGAGAAAATGAGAGATTGAGGAGAAAAAGTATGATGAGAGAAAAAGTGTGATGGGAAAAATGAAGAGAGTGAAAGTGTGATGAGAGAAAATGAGGAGAGAGAGTGTGATGGAAGAGAATGAAGAGAGAGAAGTGTAATGAGAGAAAATATGGAGAGAGAGTATGGTAAGAGAGATTGAGAAGAGAGAAAATATGATGAGAGGGAAAGTATGATGAAAAAATGAGGAAAGAATGAAGAGAGAGAAAATAATGAGAGAGAGTGTGTGATGAGAGAGAATACAGAGAGAAACTGATAGAGAATGTGCGACGAGTGAGAATAAGGAGAGAGAAAATATGTTGAGAGAAAAAGTGTGATGATAGAATGAGAAGAAAGAAATTATAATGAGAGAAACAAGGAGAGAGATAGAGTGAAATGAAAGAAAAATTGAACAAATATATTAAGGATATTTTCGTCCAAAACTTAATTCTCATTCCCATTCTATCAAAACCCAAGGGAAGGGTGAGTTTCATCTATACCCAAGTTTTTGGATTTCATTCTAAAATCTTGATTCTATTCCCATCAACCAAAAATAAAATTTGGGAATAAATCAATTCCTTCATTCCCAGACCTCTAAACCAAACGTCATCTTTTGTTTTGTTTGGAATATTTGTTTTAAAAAAATATTTAATAGTTAATAAAAATATAAATGTTTTTTAAATTTTTTATAAAAAAAGTGAAAAAATGATATTTTTCAATACATAATTTGGCTATTTTAATTTTTTTTTTTTTTTATCCGTCGATGTTTTTTCGGTAAATTAGAGAAAAATCTCCAATCATAATATTAACTTTGCATGCAATCCCCATGTCCAAAAAACTTTGTTTCCACTCCCTGCATGCAAAGTGTTACTAGTTTAAACTCCCTCATGCAAATATTGATACCTAAATTGCCCCTCAAATTTTTTAGGTACAAAAATTCCAAAATTGAGAACAAAAAGTCCAAAAATGAGTATAATTCTTCTTAAAGTCAGTACTTTATATTAAAAATCGAGTATATTTTATATCAAAATTGCCCGTCTTATTTTTTAGGTATAAAAAGTCTAAAAATAAGTATAATTCATGTTAAATTCAGTACTTTACACTATAATCTAGTACTCTATACTAGGATCGAGTATATTTTCTATCGAAATTAACCCTCATATTTTTTGGTACAAATAGTCTAAAAATAAATATAATTCTTATTAAATTCAGTACATTAAATTAAAATCGAGTATATTTTGAGGTGAAAAAATAATCGTACTCAATTTGATAGAAAATATACTAGATTCTAAGTTAATATACTCAATTTAAGAAGATTTATACTGATTTTTAGACTTTTTGTACCTAAAAATATCATGGGCAATTAGGTAAAGATGTTTGACTGAGGAGTGAAAATAAAGATTTTCATGGATGGGAACTGCATGTAAAGATTTGTTTGCCAATAGGGATGCAAAATTACCCATGTTTTTTTTCCCATCATATCGTTCTCGACGGTAGCTTTCGAAGTTCGGTTCCACCGATTTCTCACTCCTCAATCCAATCTTCTTCCTTCCAAAGGCTTGCGAATGTACTCAGCTGGTTTCTTGAGCTCCTCTCTGGTTTTCCAACCGATTAGACCTTTCAAACCCTTCCTCCTACGATGCCCTACCCTAGCGCGGCCAAGCATACCGCTCTGCTTGGCGGAACCGGAACCGCCAAGGAGGAGCAGCGGAAGTGGCAGTGGCAGTGGCAGAGGGAGAGCGAATCCCCCTATGGACAGAGGCGCAGGGGCACCTGGGGGGAGAGGTGCGAGAAGGCACTCGTATCGGACCTCGAGGAGGTCCTCCATCAAGAAGAGCCTCGCGCAGGAGCAAGTCGTGTTCACGACGCCCGTGGCGGAGGATCCCGTTGTGGCCATCATCGGCGGCGGGGTCTCGGGGCTCGTCTGCGCCTTGACGCTTGAGGAGAGAGGGATTAGATCGACGGTCTTCGATACGGTTTGCTACTATCCATCGTCGATGCCACTAGTGCTGCTTTCCTCTCATTGGGAGGAAGGTGATTCTTTGCTTGCTCTTGTATGCAGATAAATGATTTGCTTGAATGAGTAACCACAATAATATAGTGGCAAATGGAGATATTTTGGGCTCGGTCTCTCTTATTGATTTAGTTTACAATCTACTAACAATTGCTTTCATGCATGTAAGTGAAATCTAGAATATAAGGATTTAGAACATCCCTTATGCTGGTGTTAGCCATAAATGGTTTCTTCTTTTAAGAAAAAAACATGTGATTCTACCTGAAGTTGCATGTTTTCCTTAATATTGATAACCTTATTTAAACCTGTAATGCCATCTCTTCATACAGAAATGATTACATTTGTATTAACCTGAAAAGGTTTACTTTTAGCCCACATTTAACTTTTTTTTTTTTTCTTTCTAAATGTGCTAGAATGCCAAAAGAGAGCATTGATGCATGACTTTCAAGAACTATTGTTGATTTGACAATTAACTACTAGAATAGAGTTGTAGTAATTATTTCAGATGCACCAATTTGTGACTGCTGAATAAATATCAAATATTTTCCACGTGAGTTCTTGAAATCTGTAGTCGTGTGGATCCCATACCATTTGAACCTGTCTTTGATTTTCGTTGGGAAGAATAGTTTGCTCAAGCATGACGATATGTGAAGGACGATATGTGAAGGTGTGTACTAATTGTTTTGCATTGTTTCACACCATCTTCTCAGACAAATTTGATTCTAAACGAATGTGGATACTTTTCTTATGCTTAATCTTTGTGTACTTAAACTTTAAGTTAAAATTTTCAAACCCAGGTACAAGGCTGAAAATTTGTCTTCTTCTCTAAGCATCAATTGGACATTTAATGATCTGGCCTTATTTTCAAAACAATTATCTCTGAGTGATTGAAACATTGACAGATTAAAATTGAAAGTTGCAGCTTTATGAAGTATTCATTTAGCACAATTCTATTTGCTAATAGGATTTAGCTAATCATGATGGTGACTTTGTGAACCATTCTCATTATACTTTCTAAAGCATATATACAAAATTTGATAGTCATGTTTTGACCCAGATGTGTCTGGAATGCCCCTAATAACCAATGATTGAAAAATGTTTTTTCTTGTGTAGTTTTGTAAAAACTTGACGAGTTGATCTGCCTATACATATACATTTGCTTTTACTCTAAATATTGCTTTGACATGAACAGATAGTGGATTTGTTTTTGTCTTTTTAAGAACTTTTTCATGGCTTAACAGAAAATTTAGTAAGCAAAATTTTTGTTTTACACGTTTCAGAATTTGGTTAGTTAGTTTGGTTACGATAAATTGAATAAAATTTTGCATTTCTTTTTGTACTATCGATGTGACATGGGCATTAAAGATGTATACGAATCAATTTTCTTTTTATGAGGGCTAAAAATTTTGTTATCCTGATTCTGTATTGTAGGTGGATCTCTAAAGATATGAAAGATTTTCCGTTATGCCATATATGACTTATTGGATACAGCTTTCCACAAGATTCTGTATGTTACTTTAAATTGAGTATGGAATCATGGTTACTCACTTTAAATTGAGTATCCATTTCTCTCCTGTTCTTGCTAGAACTAGAAACCCTATATTTGGTCAAGTTGTTAGTTTTCTAAACTAGTGTATATGTAAAAAAGTACTTTGAATCATGGAATGACATGTCGTTCTGTGCTGCTTGGCACGGATGGTTTTTACCGTTCCGCTGGGCTGGTGAAATCGGCACCAGAGGCGTCCTTATCTTGACATGTCGCAGGTGGTGCCGGAGAAGTCACAGGATTACTCTGGCTGTGCCGGAAGCATCGGGACGCCTCCAGCGGCGCCAAATGCATCGTGGGACGCCTCGCGGTGTTTTTTTTTCTGAGAAAATTAAATTTTCTATTTAATTAATTTAGACAATTCCTAAGGTATGTGTGATATTTCGAACAGACTTTTATAAACCCTAATTAAATTATTTTAATAAAATATCTAAAAAATATATTTACAATTAAAATAAATTTAATAAATTTTATTAATTACTATTTTGAAAATTTAATAATTCTGATTTATATTCTAATATTTTTTTATTATTTTATATTACTTTAAATTTCATTTAAATTTTTTAATTTTTTTTTTAAAAATAAAAAAGAAAATTTTTAAAAAAATTCTAAAGTTTTTTAAAAAAAACCTAATAAATTAGATTTATATTCTGATATTTTTTATATATTTTATTATTTAAAATATATATTATTTAATTAATAATTAATTAAATGAATAAATAGTTAATTTATATAATTATTATATATCTTTGTATTAATTTATATACATATTATTATAAATAGATCAATTTTAATTTTAGTTATTGATAAATCAATTTTATTTAAAAAACTATATTTAATTATTTTTTTAACAATATTAAATTATTCAATAATTGAGAACTTATACAAAATCAATATACAATTTATTTTTATATACACTATAAACATATTTGTCTTATAATTATTATATATAAATAAAAAAAATACCGAAACCGTATCGACACAGCACGGTACGATACCGAAACTGTATCGTTTCGGTCTAAGATCGAAACCTTGACACGGGTCGAAATTTTAAACCTTGCTTTAGATAATTGCTATTTGACTCAAACTTGTTCTAAAAAATAATGCATTTTAAATTATTTGTTGACATAAACAAAGGATATGCATTTAAACAATAATCTCCTAGGATCGTCTTTGTTCCCAGTGGCAATCCACATACCTTGAAATGACTATCCTATGTTTATGTCTATGTTCTTTGTAGGGGGTGCATGGGTTAGGTGGAAGGATGGCAACAAGGATTATCAGTCCCAAGCCATTGGTTTTTGATCATGCAGCTCAATTCTTTACTGTAAGTGATTCTAGATTCCGGAAACTAGTTGATGGTTGGTTGGAGAAAGGTTTGATTCAGGAATGGAAAGGACTGTTAGTAGAACTTGAAGCTGGTGGACATTGTGTTCCTGTACCCTATACAACTAAAAGATATGTAGGAACTAATGGAATGCGTCCACTGATGGATTCAATCATATGTCAGGTTAGAGTTAGATTCTTTCCATTTACTTTGAATTACTACTTGTTTGTAGAAACATCATTATTTATTGGTTTGGGTTAGAAATATTGCTCTTTTTTTTTACACTGATTTTTTTTAGAAAAAGGAAATTAAAAGTCGTATGTTTTTGTTTTCCTCATATGAAGAATCTGCAGTGCCAGTGCTGTTAGTTCAATACCAGTAGTCTTCTTAGGGAACCTTGTATTAAGTGTTTAAGGAGCATATGCTATATAATTTTATACACAGCAATACAGTACTACTATGTGTAGCCAACATAAGTTTATCATTTATTTTTCTTTGGCTAGGTTGGTATACCTTCGAGCTCTTTGCTCTTGCTAAGTAGCATTTCAACTCCAACTGCAGAGTAAATTGGTCAATATTGTGAGGCCTTGTTGGGTAAGCAAGCTAGAGCCATTTAATGGAACGTGGCGATTGACTGAGAGAGATGAATACCATGGCCAGTTTGATGCAATTGTAATTGCACATAATGGTAATTATATTCCTTATCTTGATGAACATGTTTTATGTATGGGCACCCTTGTTCAGACAATTTGATGATTCTTATAGCAGTTTCTCCTACCTATTTCTTCCTTGATGAAGAATTTGATTACTTCCTAAAAGAACTGAATTGTCATGGTACACATCCATTTGCATGTTCACTATCTTCCTTCCAAAAGCTGAGATCAACTAGAGGCTTGGAAAGAATGCTCCAAGAATACACAGACGTTTGTGCCATAAGTTTAGTCTTGTTCAAACATTAATTCAATTAGCAAATGATCATTTATATACTTTCTTAATGATTAGCGTCCTATCTATTTCTTCTGTATCCCTGATTGTTCCAAGACTTATATGTTTTTTGTAAGCTTCCATGCTCTAACAACCAACACTACTCGTGATTCTCTGGAAAAAGAAGCTGATCTCTCTCTTTCTCTCTCTCTCCCTGTAAGTTTTCTGTCTTTGATCTTTTTTTTAAAATTATCTTCAATGTCCTTCTGCAACAGGAAAATGTGCAAATCGTTTGCTTTCATCATCAGGCTTACCTTTGCTTACTAAACAGATGAAGGTTTCTGCTGAACTTCTTAGAACATGTGTTCTGAAGTTGTCACAATGATAATTTATTTTTGAAATTGCTGTTCCCTTGTGCCTATTTTGATGTTTGCAGACTCTAGAACTAAGTTCCATTTGGGCTCTTCTTGCTGCATTTGATGATCCTCTTCCAATCCCAACAATTGGGGCTTTTGGATCTTTTGATGGAGCTTTTGTAAAAGGTGTTAATTCCCTTTCATGGATGGGCAACAACACCAGCAAGCTCTTCCCACTAGAAAGTGGCAAGCCTCATTGTTGGACCTTTTTCAGCACTGCTGCCTATGGGAAGCAAAATAAAGTTCCACAGGTTGTTTAGTTATGGATAATGATCCTTCTTTTTCCCTTTATGTAATCAGTCTTTCATGCTATTGTATCTTGCAAAATTCCTGATAGGCCTATTGCTTTATGTAATCAATATGGCATACTCTTTATTTTTTCACAGTTCATCGTGTTGCTAGTTTACTCAATGTAAGCTTATCTGAATATACATGCAGGAAAACATACCTAATGCAACAGCAGAGAGAGTGGCAAATGAGATGCTTGAAGGTGTAGAATCAGCCCTTGGATTATCTAAAGGATCACTCGAGAAGCCCTTTTACACTAGAGTTCAATTATGGTTTGCATTATCTTTACCAGTGTTGCTCCAATTTTACGAAATAAATGGATGGTGACTATATATTTGCTTTCAATCTAATAGGGGTGCAGCCCTTCCAACAAATACTCCTGCAGTTGCTTGTATCTTCGACCCTAGAGGGCGTGCAGGAATTTGTGGTGACTGGCTACTCGGTTCAAGTGTGGAAGCTGCAGCCTTAAGTGGAATGGCTCTTGCTCATCATGTCAGTATGATCTCTATTCATTGTTTGTTAATTCAATATTGCTTATGATAATTTTGGTTGGAGTGGTAGGTCGTTCTTATATAATGTTCATGAGCCCAGTACAACTTTGTTGAATAGTTAAATAATCTAGACTTGCAAAGATATATAAATTTCAGCTGTACGTCAACTATAGAAATGACAGTATGCTATTGTTGGCATATAATGTCACATTAACGAACTATATAATCTCGCAGATGGCTGATTATTTCAAAACTGGAGGAACACGGTCGGATGAATTTGCTATCGGATTGAACAGTACATTTCAGGCAATTGCGGGACATGATATCGGTCAGTTTCCTGGTCTTGAATCTGAAAAACAAGTTAAACCACAGGCATGTACAGCCTTGTAGAGTTCCAATAGACAACCATTCGTAACAAGAAGCTCCAGAACATGATTTCTAATCCCACTGAAATTTTCTTAGGAAATGTTTGTCCTTGTTATGTTTGAATTGTTTGATTTCTAGGCTACATTTCAGAGACTACATTGTTTGATTTTGCTTAGGGTTAGTTTTGGTTTCTTTTCTTTTTTTTTTTTATAAAAAATTAAGATGTTTGTTATTGAATCTACCACAACTTTTTATTTGGGCATCCAATTTGTTACTACTTAAGTGCTCTACAGTGGTTAAATGCTGCATTTCAGCTCTGACAATGAAACGAAATCATTTCAAACACGCAACAGGAATGGACCATAAATAACGCACCTAAGAAACAAAGGAAATAGTCTAGTAAAAAAACAAAAAACTAGAGGAAAAAAAATCTCTATTTACTACAAACAAGAGAATTAATAATAGAATGAAACCTACAAAATTGAAGTTATCATTGTCAATGGCTCATCCAGTACCTGTGCAGTCCTTACTGCTTGAGCGCAGTCATTACTTGAGAACCATTAGGAAAACAGATGTACAAAAAGATCCATAACAACTCAAGAAGAGGTGAAAACTGTGTTCATTGTGTTTTGCAGATGACTTAAAATGGCAGATCCAGGAAAACGATGCTCATTATCAGCTGTATCCAAATCCTTCCTTTTCAAGGTCGAACTTCTTTGCCGCTGAAAAGGTATAGCAGAATATATTTCTATCAAAAAGAATTTTTGTTGCTGAAACAGTTAAAAGGGAACGTTGAATCAGTATCAATATGCAGTAAATCTCTGACCAAAATGATTTAGGTGAAAGAGATTCAAAATGCAATCTAGAACTGAAAGATAATTCAGTGAAACCCCTAAAAAATTCAGAAACTCCAACTGGATCTACATCATTATCCGGGTGAAAAAGTTAAGAGCACCATTGAAAAACTCACCTCTTGAATGGGCTTCAACAATCACAAGACGCATTGTCGCATTGTTTGGTGGCAACTGCAGAAGAAGAGGGATCAGTTGATGGTTCAGTGGATTCCTGGCGCAAACAACTATATCAGCAAGGTGAGTTTTCTCTTTCAGTTTCTCAGTCAACTCTGGTACGCTCGTCCCATTAAAAGTGAAGGCAGGCCATTCCACACTGTCGTCCACATTTCCCTCGTCATCCGCGACGGCATAAAAGATGCTCCGGTCTTCAACCTTGTGCAGATAGCCAGAAGGTGAAGGAGATGACTGTACGAGCGAAGAAAAATCATTTCATGCGTTGAGAGATTCAAATGCGAACAAATGATTTTCAACTATGGTGCAATGCCACTGTACAAAGCTCCCAGCCCCGCACAAACTAGAACAGTTAATATGAAAGAACAGTTGAGCAAATTTGTTGGAACCAAAACTGAAAAAAACATGAACAAAATACTTGGATTCTAAATATATAAAACTAAATGCCGGATAGTTAATTGTTAGATCAAGCATAGCCTTTTAATAGTTCAAGAAATCTAGCATAAATTTTAAATTTTAATAAATCTGTGCATATTTTTGTTTTTTGTTTTTTTTAATTTTATAACAAATTTAGCATATACTTTCAATTTAACATTAAAATAAAGCATTTATCCCACATATCAGAACATGCAAAGTCTATGATTTCAAAGATTAAGCTCATCAATTAAACATAATTCTGAAGTAAGTAGAAATCTCATTTTTGATCAGTAAAAAAGATAAGAACATAACATGAATACTCTGTATTCAAATCGGCATCCAAATAAATGCCATCTTTTTCCAGTCTTTTGCTTAATCTGTATGTTCATTTAGCCGAAGTGAAAGATTATGATAATTCACATAAATGGGAAAGAGAAATTGAAAAGGAAAATGCTTTTGGTCATGGAAATAACACCATTATTCAAATGACATAGCGGAGATCATTTTAGCGAAGCTAGATCACAAATCGTGCTGATTGCGGAAGAATCCAACAATTTGATAGAAGGAAAAGTAAAAGAAAAAAGAGGGCGCTCCACATCGATCGATATTCAAAATCGAAATCGAAATTTATCTCATTTCGAACAACGGATTCGGAAATATCATGACAATCGCAATAAAAAGTAGTGCTTCACAAACCTACCTCGGCGTCGGACGATGTCGGGGACGCGGTTTCCGTCGGAAGGGGCTCAGCGATCTCTAGGCTCCACAGAATCCAGTCATGGTGAAGATGGGGGACGTCGTGAGTGACAGAGTTGCGCCAGGGCCGGGGGCCGCGATTGCCTCGGAGGTAGCTACCGTAGCGGTTCTTGAGCTTGATCTGGGCGCCGTCGCGGGAGGGTTCCCACTCGAGGGAGGAGTCCAGGTGGGGTGGAAGTGTTAGGCGGACCTTCTTTCCGTTGACGCCAAAGAGATGGGACTCGTCGGTGGCGGTGAGGTAGCGGCCGCACAGGGAGCTTCGTAGGCGGATGCCGTGAGGGGCGTCGTCGACAAGCTCGACCGCCCACAGGGAGGAGAGGCCAGAGCTATCGCGTTTCTGGGAGACGTGCTCCCCATCATCCTCTGCCGCAAGGTACTTCTCCTGGTAGCTCCGAAGCCGCACCGTCTTCGCCCGGGCGAACGAGTCCATGGGGAATCGCATCCAAGCGGAAGAATGTGAGGAGGCAATGCCGATCGCAAACAGCTCAACTCCGACCATGGCGATCGATCGGACGATCCATTCTCGATGGAGAAGGGATGGTACAAGCGTTCGATCGGACGATCCATCGTCGAGGTAGGGAAGGAAAAGGGAACGGAACAAGTGTTCGTTCGGAATGCAGCCAATCGAGTGAACCGAAATTTGGGAAAGTTATATTTTACCCCATATATTAACTAATGACCCCTATTAGTTTACTACGCTGCACTTATTAGAATTGTTAGAGGCTTTTCTGCTAATAATGCAGGGGGTAAAATGAAAATAACATTTCCAATTGACCAATAGAAATGCAGCATTTTTGGCATTGTATCTGATCAATAGAAAGAGAGAATTTCCTACTCGGTGTCTGACCAAGATTGTAGATCCGAAAGCCAGATCCCTGGCGGTCGATGATAAGAGTAGAAGGGTGAGTCCCTAGCCGAGGTTTCAGAAGAAGGGGAGGGAATGGCGTTGAATGTGGAGGAAGAAGTGGTGCGGCTCAAGGAAGAGATACAACGACTTGGTCAGCCACAGGACGATGGCTCCTACAAGGTAATTTTTTTTTTTTTTTTTTTTCCTCTCGTCGAATTTCGATTCTGATTAGTTGGAATTAATTTGTCGTTGGGCGTCTTCCTTGCCGATTGTCTGTGTCTCTAAAATCTCATGGATCTGGGATTTGCTTCCGTGCTTGTTAATTGGGCGAAAAGACGAGCAATTTCCATGTAGATTCATTGGACTTTTCTGCACCGTAGCTATTATGAAGATATGATTTTTGATATCAAGTTTTTTTTTTTTTTTTTTTTTGCATTCAATGCTAGATAAATTTTGGGGGGTTTCTGCCTTTCTGGGCTACACTCGGTGATATGGAAGTTGAATAGTTGGGATTGATGATACGGAATAAACACGTTTGTCATTGGTGCTGGCCAAGAGGAATACTCGGTCTGTCTAGTAGGGAAGAGAAGTAAAACTTAAGAGAAGCCTGGAATATCAGGGTCATTGTTATCATCACCGATCTGGTATGCTGTGTCATTGTTCAAATCTTCTGTTTGTGAATTGCAGAAAAAGTTTTTTTTTTGTATGTTGAATGGAAGAATGAGTCTTTTTGAGGGGAAAACTGGATTGGAACGTTTTTTGGGAGAAACAAGTGTGATGATAAGATTGTTTTTGGATATTGGCGAAAGGCCTGGACAGGGACAAGATGCAAATGATTTTTGGTCTTTTTCAAAAGGGTTTGGGCTATTTAGGGTTACAAATAAATCAAATGTTTGTGAGCAAGCAGTTTTTTGTTTCTAATTTGATTGGGGTTAGAATTTCGTCAAGGTAATGTAGGTCAAATTGCTTTGATAAAGCTAGGAATGCCAAATGGCTGAGGTAAGACAAGCAATATGCTGGGTGCACCCACAAACTTTGATGGACATAGAGCGGTAAGATCAATGTGTTCTTATGCTCTAGCAAAGTGTTGATCAAAATGACGATCCAAGTAATTCATTTCAACTCAAAAAGAAATTTGTTAAACAAATCAGATTGGCCTTTATTTACAGATTCAATATAGTACCCTTATTCATCTAAAATGATCTAGTTTCAACTTTTAAACAAATTAAAAGGAAAAAATAAAAATTGTGACAATTAATGGTAATATAGGCATGTAAAATAGAAAAGGTAAAAGTAAGTGTGTGATTTTAGATAAATGAAACTAGGTGCTTCTGTTGGGAATTCCCTAACCTTAGGTTTGCTAGTAAGGAAATTTGCCTATATATTTTTGGAAAAGAATGATGGGAGAGGGTATGCATTTTTGATAATTGAAAACAGTGGATAGAGGACGGTAGGAAGAGAGCAACAACAACAAGAGCCAAATCTTATCCCACTAGGTTGGAGTCAGCTATATGGATCCTTCTACGCCATTGGGCTTTATCCCTTACTATATTATCATTTTTATTTAAATAAATTTTATCTTATTTTAGTATTATTAATCATTTTTTTTGGTTTTCCTCGTTTAATATGGACATTTGTCATAATTTCACATCACCTAACTTGAACATTTATTGTTCGTTTAAGTACATGTCTGTATTATCTTAAACGTCTCCTGAAGTTTTCCCTCAATAGATGCAACCCCGACTCTCTCTAATATTTTCATTTCTTATCCTATCTATTTTTGTGTATCTGCACATTCATCTTAACATTTCATCTCTACAAATCTCATCTTTTGTTCACGTGCTCGCGTCATAGCTCAATATTCAGCTCAATATAATATAATAGGTCTAACCGTTGTTTTGTAAAATTTTTCTTCAAGTCCTTAGAGGTACTTTATAATCACAAAGAATACATGACACTCTCATTCATTTTAACCATCCCGTTTGTATTCTATATACATCTCTCTCAATCTCTCTATCCTTTTGTAAAAATGATCTTACATATTTAAAATTTTCATAATTCGTGATCTCCTATCTTAACAATTGTCTTATTACGTCTAATATTCTAAACTTAAATTTCATATATTGTCTTTACTCTATTAAATTTAAAACTTTTTCACTTCTAGTGTTTTCCGCCAAGATAGAACGGTAGGAAGAGAGAAACAAAAAAAAAAATTTCTTGCAGAGGAAGAGTGATTATCTGTGAAGGAAAGAGGCCATGCAAGTATGCAACAATAGAGGGATAAAAAGAAAGGAATAACGCTTACACAAAGGGGTCTACGGGTCTCCTTTCAAGTCATCGAATTCAAAACAAAGCATAGATCAATCTGGACCGCTAATCGATCAATGCTTCATATGAATTTGCATTTAATTATCTTGATCCGATGGCTTGAAAGAGGGCTGTCATTGAAATTCTTTATTATTCTGTCCTCCATCTAAGTCTTGTTTCATGATTTAAACATCCCCGGAGCTATAATGTCGTGGTAGGATATTCAGGTTGTCATCCAGATATTCGTGGTTCGATCCCTAGTTATAGCATATTTGCAGGATTTTTTTCTCCAAATGGGGCGCACAATCAAAAGATGTTGGACTTCTAGACTACGCATCGTGCGTGTTTCCTGATTTACCCTAGTGGTTAATGGAAAAATTCCATAGGGTCAGATCGATCACCCTGGACTAATCAATGAGATTAACTAAATTTATAATTTTTTTCATTACTTAAATGTATAATTACCATTTTAAATTTTTATCCTCAAAATATGTGAAATTGGTTGAGTACATTAATTTGATGGTAATTAGATTTGGTGATTCCTAATAATAATTGTCATTTTCATTTTCTAATTAATACAATATTAATGATGCAGAATTGACCTGCATCTAAAGTTATTGATTCTGATTTAATTAGTGTTTTTTAAGGCCAAATTGCCCTAAATTCCTGCATGCAAACTCAACTTCCTCCTCTCACTCCCCGCATGTAAATTTTTTTTCACTTCAACTCCCTTTCAATTCCCTAATGCACACTGATTTATCTAATTACCCTCTCTGTTTTATGGTAAGTCTAAAATGAGGTATAATTCCTCTTAAATTCAACACATTTAAACTATAATTTAGTATATTTTTTATTAAATTGAGTACGACTCTTTTTCCACCTGACCAATTGATTAGGAGTCCGAATCGATTGGGTTAGGCCAATCGATTCAACCTAAGTTAATCGATTGGTACGAACTCCCAATCAATTGGTCAGGTGGGAAAAAAAAATCGTGCCCAATTGGATAGAAAATATGTTTGATTCTAGTTAAATGATACTGAATTTAGGAGGACTACACTTAATTTTGGACTTTTTGTACCTATAAAAAATAATGAGGACTTCTGTTTTCTCACGACAAATCGATAGATTGCCGATTGATTCCTAATCTATCGGAGCTACCCAATTAATAGAAAATATATTATATTCTAGTTAAATGATGCTGAATTTAGGAGAAATTATACCTCATTTGAGATTTTTTTAACTAAAAAATGAGGACAATTAGGTAAATCTGTGTGCATTAAGGAGTTGAAATAAAGAAAAATTTGCATGTAGAGTGTGAATAAAAATTTTCTGATGTAGAGACTAAGGAGTGGCTAAGGAGGAAGTTGAGTTTGCTATTAGGGATTGTAGGGTAATTTATTGATTTTTTTTTTAATTTAAGCATTATAGAATTCAATTAAAATTATTTTAAAATATTCAAAATTCCCTCTATCTATGAAGTGTATATTGTTTTAATCAATTAAGGACATTTAGACCAATATAAACGCTACAAATAAAATAGTCATCATAGCAAGAATCGATTTTTATGTCAATGATTTAAGTTATAAGTTTTTACATATTTTAAAGTGAATTTCATCAATACTTAGGATGACAACGCAATATTTAATTCATCATTTGCCACAGTTAGATTCTTAATTGGCACTTATATATGGCTATTGAGCATTGCTTTTATATATATATATATATATATAGAAACTTGATTTTGTTTTTCAGAAGGTCCCTGATCTCTTTAAGAATGAGATAGCGAAGGAAATAGAGTAACCTTGCCATAAACAGTTCTATGTAGAACATTCAGAATTGTCATAAAGAGCTTCTCTGCAATCATTCTATGGAGTTAGATGAAATATAAAGTGCGTCAAAGTCTCATTTATGTTTATAATTATGTCGACGGTTATGCCTGAAATAGTTGTGGCTACATCGAACTCCCAATGATATTTCGTATGAAGTTTTTGTTTTTGTTTTTGTTTCAATCCTTCTTTCCCTTCAATCAAAAGATTGACCTCCTCTTGAATGTTGCAGGTAAAGTTTGGGGTCCTGTTCAATGATGATAGATGTGCTAACCTATTCGAAGCGCTGGTCGGAACTCTTCGTGCTGCAAAGAAGAGAAAGGTCGTCAAATACGACGGCGAGCTTCTGCTTCAGGGTGTTCATGACAATGTGGAGATCATACTTCTGCCACCGACCGACACTGCTGCATGAGCTAGATCACCTTAACTCGAACTATGATTTTTATTTTCTCTCATTCGATGTTCGCACGCTGAGTATGAATTGTTTCCTTGTTCCAATCACAACTTCTGCACTCATCGTTTGATGTGGTTACTCAGCTATGAGAATTTGAACTTGCATGATTCTTGCTTCATTAAGTATTGCGACCTCAATAGTCAATGGGTGTCGTGGAATTTTTAAAACAAAAGGGTCCTGAGTATAAAGTTCCGAAACCGACGCAAGCATTTTTTTTTTTAATTTACCCATCAACGTTCCAGAATTTTACCACTCAGGGTATCTATCGCGTTCGTTTGGCTTCGTCTCGCTCGTTAGCCGTTTAGATCGGCCTCTGTTTCTCTGATCTCGCCGCGGCCACGGTCCAGTGTTAGGGAGGCTTCGTGCGATCAGGAGATGGGCCAGCAGTCGCTCATCTACAGCTTCGTTTCGCGGGGGACGGTGATCGTGGCCGAGTACACGGAGTTTACGGGAAACTTTAACAGCATCGCTGCCCAGTGCCTTCAGAAGCTCCCCGCCACCAGCAATAAATTCACCTACAACTGCGACGGTCACACCTTCAACTACCTCGTCGAGGATGGATACAGTGAGTGCCCTCGAATCCTTTCCTGATTGTTGACGTAAGGGTTTTCTCTGATTCGATGGAATCTCGATGCATTTTCGATATTTTTGGTGATGAGGGAGTTTGACTGAGCTTTGTTGTTTGTAGTATTCGGTGCGGTGAATTTAGGGTTTCTAGATGTCGAGGTTTCCGTCGTTGTGTTGCGTTGGTGGATCATAGTATAGTTCGAAGGTAATAAGTTGAAACTTGTCGCGGTTAGGTATTTGCGTATTTTTAAAATGAAGAATTTTAGTGAACTGATGCTTCTGATCAATTTCGATTAACTTTTGAGTGAAAAATGCTATTTTATCAAGGATGAACTAATTTTAGTGAAACTAGTGTTTGGTCCGTAAGCTGATTCTTCATCCCAAGATCTGATAACTTGACTGCCAGTTAGGACAGACCAGTATTTTGTTTTATTCATTGTAAAACATTACAATTCTTTTTGAGACCAGGGCAACAGAGCATTGAAAGATCTGGGAAAGACCTCATCTATGTTATGCTCTCATTAATGAATTAAAAATGTATGTTTAATAATTGTCTTTCAGAAACCTTTCTTAATTCTGTTATTGCTTTAGCTTTTAAGTTCTAATTTTCTTTTATGAAATGTCCTTATATTAACCTTGAAAATTCATGATATAAAGGTATTTTTGATGCTTGGATCTTTGCTCACGTTTGGAACTAATACCAGAGCTTTTTGATCAAGGAATCTTATCATATGAAAGTAGAGATTCCTTGCTTTTCCTTTCTCCAAATTTAAGTTAGTTAGACTATTATACTTCATGTAGGTTTTATATCTTGCTGTTGCCTTGCCTGTAATTATGAACCTTCTATGATGTTGATAGGATCTGAGAGATGCTTTGTCATCTTGGCTTTGGTCCTGCCATTTTATCTTTGATACTTTAGGTGATAGTCTAATTTAAAACTAAAGAAAGTTCAGATATGCTTTAGGTGAAGTATGGTTTTTCATCCTGTTGGTAACCAAGTCTCAGTGGTAATTTTTTTTTGTTTTGTGTTCACCTTTAGTGTTTCATGTTTGTGAAAACATACATTGGTTTAAACATTAATATTTTTGATATGATGCCTCTACTAGACACCTTATTTCCAAAATTCTATAATACCTAGTAATATTAATATTTGAATTTCTTGATAACTACCAAGTTTGAAATTTAGGTTTCTATACTAATTTCTGTTTCTACCTTACTGAAGGTTGGCATCGGTTAAACTATGTCAATCTTGTTTTAGCTCAGCTTCAAGTTTTTTTAATCTCATCTCACTTGGCCTATTTATCTACAAACACAATTTGAAAAGGTATATTATTACTTAATCTGATACATATATATAGCTTCATGCTTCTATTATATATTTATAAATAATTATTCTTATATCTAAGCCTAGTCGCAATGCATTTTTAATTAATCAATGTTTGGGATTCAGCCTAAATTTGATTGGGTTGGGTTTAATGGCTTGAAGTGGGTTCAAATCGATTTAAGTTGAGCTTCATTGGTGGAATCACGATTTTATTGATTATGGTTGCTTTTGTGCTTGAATTTTGGGTTTAATCTAGGAACCTAGTTTGGGTTGAATCATTTTAATTGAACTGGGTTAAATCATGTATAAATTAATTTTTTATAATTTGATCTAGGTAAAATCGGGGGAGGGAGAGGGTATTGGTATACTTGTGTGTGTGTGTGTGTGTGAGAGAGAGAGAGAGAGAGAGAGACTAATGAGGCACGATGACATCTGGAACAAGTAAAAGATTATGAGAAAAAGATTAAGAGAGAAGCGGAGGACAAAGAATGCTTGATAGCTCACTCATCCTCTTTGGCTTTGCTTTTGGGCTTCAATTGGGCTCAATATTGGATCCTAGTTTTGTTTGAATCATCTTTTAATTGAATTAGGTTTAACTGTGAACAAATTATTTTTCTATAATTTGGACGGGAAGAATGCTGTTGATCAAGGTTAAATGACGGTGAGGTACTGTTCTCCTTTTCTTCCTTCAGATCTATGTGAGGTTGAGCAATCAACTAGAGGGAGACTATTGAGGAACAATGGGTTGAACGAACCAAAGGAATATGAGTGGAAGAGCAACACATAGGGGAAAAGGAAGGTGAATGCATGGTTACCCCATTCATCCTTTTTCGCTGCCATCAAAATTTATCTTTCTCGATATGGGCCAAAACAAAGGCTTATATTATCCATTATGTGCATGTAAAATTGGCATTTGCCAATCTTGTTTTTGATTTTGCTTTCGAATGGAACAATTCTTTTTGTTTGTGTTGACTGACAGTGATAAGATTTGCAATCTAGACTAAGGCAAAAACAAGTAATGCTTGCTCATGCAGACCTGATCTTTATTTTGGTCCACAAATGGAGTGAGACTCTTAACGTGTGCCACTTACACTGAATGATATTTTCGAGTTCATCCATGATCATAACATGCAAAGGTGTGGTTTGCTTATGTTGATTGACATGGATTGAGATTTACAACTTTGTTCTTAGCATGCCTAACATGGAAAGCCTTGTTACTAGTCAATTTAAATTAAATATGACTTCCTTTAAGAAGTTTGGAATTGTTGTTAAGTTCTATTTGTATGTTGTGGCTCTTTGATCTTGTGCATTCAAGACTTCAGACTTCTGTCCTAGTTATGAAGTCATGGTATATGTTATGGGGAATGCCATCCTACATCACTTTGGAAACAATGACATGTTTTTAGCTGTGGTTTTAATCAATTTTTAGGATTAGAGTATCTGCTCATCCTTTTTAGGTTACAGTATTATGGTGTTTTATAGATCAAAATATCTAAAAAATGTTTTAATTGAAATAAACTTCAATTTTTTTTCTCTAAAACTGATATTTGAAATATCAATGTGTTTCTTTTATTGGTAAATAGATACAGTTCCATCTTGTACTAGGTTAAAAACAGTACAATCTTGGAATGTTTGAAATGCATTGCACACAGCTTTGGTTTTTGAAAGAAAAAATTTTGGATTTGAAGGGCACAAGTTATTTTAGCTCTTATAAAGAAATGGTATGATGCTCCTTAAACAGCATGGATACTTTAGGCATAGTGAAAGGATCCCCAATTTTCATTTTAATGTTTGAAACATGCACACTGTTTTGCATGAGAAATGACATTCACCTTAGCAATACCAAATGTTTTAGTAGGGTTCTTCTGCACATGGTATTTTGGAGGGCAATTTGTGGGCTTGGATAATTGAATTTTTACAAATATGAATGATAGTGTGCATTTTCTGGCATTTATTTTGAAAGTTGTGGTGACCTTTACAATTTTTTGTCGATTCTTATGATACACCATTATCTGATTGATTCTTCTACTTCATTCTGAAGTAAATTTTTGCCTGCTACAATTTACTATCACTGACTAGCAGTTTTCCTAGAGATGCCCTTGTATATCCTTGTGGACTATTTTTTGAATTTTGAGTTGATATTTTCTTGTTTAGTTCAGTGTCTAACTAGAAAATGTGAATACTGCAGCATATTGTGTAGTCGCTGTTGAATCTCTAGGTAGGCAAGTTCCCATTGCTTTTCTGGAGAGGGTGAAGGACGACTTCAGCAAAAGATATGGGGGAGGAAAAGCTACAACTGCTCCAGCAAATAGCCTCAGCCGTGAGTTTGGGTACTTAACTGGCTAACTGATTGTCATTCTCATGATATCTAAGGAGAAGGCAAGTCATACTCAAACATCTGCTAACATATCAGGGCCAAGCTTAAAGAGCACATGCAATACTGTGTGGACCACCCCGAAGAGATCAACAAGCTCTCGAAGGTGAAAGCTCAGGTTTCAGAAGTCAAAGGAGTAATGATGGAAAATATCGAGAAGGTGCTTACTTGCTTTGTCTTCTTCAATTCATGCTCAGGATTATCTTTCACATACGCTGATATTTTTGGTGCTGTTTTTGTTCGTTTTTCATGATTCAGGTTCTTGACCGTGGTGAGAAAATTGAGTTGCTTGTTGATAAAACCGAAAGCCTTCGGTCCCAGGTGAGCAAACTATAGTCTGCAAGACATCTATCCTTCCATGTCTTTTATGAATTTATGTAGTTGCACTTTATCTTTGTTGAAGTGTTAACATCCTCTGCTGGATTTTCTGCTGCTTGATACTGCAGGCGCAGGATTTTCGACAGCAAGGTACGACAATGAGGAGGAAGATGTGGCTACAAAACATGAAGATTAAACTGATGGTTCTGGGCATTGTCATCGCACTGATTCTTATCATATTTTTGTCCATTTGTCGTGGCTTCAAGTGCTTATGAGGATTGATACGGAGTGCCGCAACAATTTCTTCCCTCGTATAAGTTGTTGTCAAACATGGTGATACTACTTGGTCTCTTTGTATAGCTTAGTGCTGCAGAAACACCTGTCGATTGTGGTTTCAGATTCCTATCACGAGCAATACTTTTCTATATGTTATTTTCTTCGTTGATTTGCTATCAGCTTAGCATCTTCCAAAGAATTGGCATTATCGTGGGCGACGAACGCAGGGTTTATTTTCCAAATATGAATAGTCATATTTACTACTTTGTGTTGATACTTTTTTGTCATTGTCATATACCAAGTTATCTAATTCCACCAGTCCATAATTAGATGATCATGTACAGTAGCTTGAGGTTTTGTGTGTATGCTTAAGGTCCAAATGCTTTTTTGTTTCAATGGATTTAATATGAAGTTTTAAAGATGCTGAAATGTTCAATGCATCATGCGTTTAAATCGTCCAATAACTCATTTCCATTATATTTGTCATTAAAAAATAACTTAAACTAACATAAATACATGTTATAAGCATTCCAGGACCAAAAATAAGTTTGAAATGAGAGATGTCCTTCCCAATGAGTAGTATGTCATCTACATACAATATGAGGAAGATAACTATATCGCCTACAACCTTCTTGTAGACACAAGGTTCATCTTCGTTTTTGATGAAATCAAACTGTTTGATTGCATCATCGAATCGAAGATTCCAGCTCCGAGAAGCTTGCTTTAGTCCATAAATGGACCTATGCAACTTGCATACTCTACTAGTATGTTGTGGATCTACAAAACCCTCAGGTTGTGTCATGTACACATCCTCGAGCAAGTTTCTATTCAGAAACGCGGTTTTGACATCTATCTGCCATATCTCATAGTCATGGTAGGCTGCAATAGCAAGCATGATCCGAATGGATTTAAACATCGCTACTAGAGAAAAGGTCTCATCATAGTCAATACCATGAATCTGCTTGAAACCTTTAGCTATCAAGCGACCCTTATAAATAAGTCCATCCATGTCAGTCTTTCTCTTAAAGACCCACTTGCACCCTATGGGTTTTACCCCTTCAGGTGGATCAACCAAAGTCCAAACTTGATTGGTGTACATGGATTCCATTTCAGATCTCATGGCCTCTAGCCATTTCTTGAAATCTGGTCTCATCACAGCTTCCTGATAGGTGGTAGGCTCATCCTCTATGAGCATAACGTCATCATGGTCAGACAAGAGAAATGAATATCTCTCAGGCTGACGACGTACCCTATCAGACCTGCGAAGAGGTATGTCTACTTGAACCGGTTGTTGTTCCTCAACTCCTTGTGGAACAACATCATCCACAACACTTTGTGGTTCCAGTTCAAGTTCCATCGAGGCATCAGTGCTATTGTTCGCATCTTGAACTTCTTCAAGATCGAACGCGCTCCCACTAGTCTTTCTAGAAACAAAGTCCCTTTCTAGAAAGACGCCAGTCTTTGCCACAACTACCTTGTGTTGACTGGGAATGTAGAAGTAATATCCCTTAGTTTCCTTGGGATATCCGATGAAATAGCACTTGTCGGATTTGTGTCCTAATTTGTCTGAGACTTGACGTCGTACGTAAGCCTCACAACCCCAAATCCTCATGAAAGACACCTGGGCATCTCTCCCAGTCCATATCCTATATGATGTCTTTATCACGGCCTTGGATGGAACTCGGTTGAGAATGAAAGCTACCGTGTCTAGAGCATATCCCCATAGATATGTCGGAAGATCTCTGTGACTTATCATAGATCGTACTATATCTAATAAGGTATGATTCCTCCTTTCGGATACACCATTCCACTGTGGTGTTCCAGGAGGAGTGAGTTGAGATAAAATCTCACACTCAGCTAAGTAGTCACGAAACTCATGGCTTAAGTATTCACCACCTCGATCTGATCAAAGTACCTTAATACTCTTGCCAAGCTGGTTCTGTACTTCATTCTTAAATTCTTTGAACTTTTCAAAGGATTCAGATTTATGTGTCATCAAATATCTACTGAAGTCATCAGTAAATGTGATGAAGTACCTATAACCGCCTCTAGCAGCAACATTGAAAGGGTCACATACATCACTATGTATGAGTCCTAACAAATCAGTTGCTCTCTCGCTGTGCCCACTAAAGGGAGTCTTGGCCATCTTGCCTCGTAGGCATGACTCGCATATCTCATATGATTCAAAATCAAATGAGTCCAACAAACCATCCTTATGGAGTTGGGATAAGCGCTTGTCATTTATATGACCTAAGCGACAGTGCCAAAGTTAGGTTTGGTTCATGTCATTAGACTTGAACCTCTTGGTATTTACGTTATAGATAGGGCTTTCAAGGTCTAGAATATAGAGTCCGTTTATCAGAGGTGCACTACAATAGAAGATATCGTTTAAGTAGACGGAACAACATTTGTTCTTTATAATAAACGAGAAACCTTTCTTGTCCAAACAAGAAACTGATATAATGTTCTTAGTTAATGCAGGCACATAACAACAATCGACTAACTCTAGTACAAGCCCAGAGGGCAGAGATAAACAGTAAGTCCCTACAGCAACAGCAGCAACCCGTGCTCCATTGCCTACTCGTAGGTCCACCTCGCCCTTTGTCAATGCCCTGCTATTTCTCAGCGCCTGCACATCAGTACAAATGTGAGAAGCACATCCAGTATCTAATACCCATGATGTAGAAATAGATAGATTGACTTCTATAACATATATACCTGAAGTGGAAGTCGATTGTAGGATCGAAAAGAATTTAGATATCTCCACAATGACATGATATTGTCCACTTTGGGCCTAAGCCCTCATGGTTTTGCTCTTGGGCTCTACCCAAAAGGCCTCATGTCAATAGAGATATCTTTCTCTTATAAACCCATGATCTTTTCCATGTGTTTTCAATATGGGACTATGTTTGCAACCTTACAACCCCAACAATCCCCCCCTCAAACAAAGGACCATGGGCTTCCCACGTTCGATCCTCGATCCACCAGGTCTTCCTGCCCCTCGGTCTACCCGACCTACTAGGACTTCCTGCCCCTCGGTCTACCTGACCTACTAGGACTTCCTTGCCTAGCCGCAACTAGGACTTCCTGCCTGATGTCTGGTCCTCTTGATCCGAACATAGGAGCCCCCACTTTCTTTGTTCGAGGTCAATATTGTACTCACATGGTTCAATCAGACCATAGCTCTTGTGCACAGTCGGCGGTTAAACCTTCTGGCAGTCCGGGCTCTGATACCAATTGTAGATTTTTCGGGCCGCGAAAACCGCTTTTTCACGTCGCGGAAACCCCGAAACCCCCTAACAGTGGTATCAGAGCCACGTGCGAAGCTTGTACGGATTTAGTTTTTGTTTTTATGACAAAAATTCAGTTCTGTGATATTCTGTAATTTTATGATTTTTAGAGTTTTTATGGGTATTTTTCTCGTAGAAGCGAAGCACAAGTGTTTCGGCACTTGTAGACTTCGACTACCGAGAAGAATTTTCCAAAACGGCAAAGTTTCGCCCCAAAATTCTGTTAGGTTTTTCGGGCCGCGAAAATCGCTTTTTCGCGTCACGGAAACCCCGAAACCCCCTAGCCATTGGATCCGTGCGAAGAAAACTTTCGAAAATACAAGTACGAGTTTCAAAAGTTTTCTTCGCACGGATCCAATGGCTAGGGGGTTTCGGGGTTTCCGCGACATATCATCAAATTTGAACTTTTATCTATACCTGACTTATTATGTAATAAGCTGTATGTCAACACCTTGCTTCTTGCAAAAGACAAATCTCTAATGAACATTCTGCAGTGACCATGAAAACCTTGTTGAAACAAAATGGTGTAGTAAATAATACACTACAAGAAAATTGAGATTTTTCAACCGGAATGGAAATTCCATTCCACCACATTCGTAATTCGTTTATCAACCAAGGAAGAACCCACAAAGTTTTGTTTACTTGAGTCATAAATAAGTAGAATGGGAAGCCGACCTCGATGTCAACTTGCAGCAAAAAAGGAGATATTATTGGAGTACAAAGAGACTTCGTGAAGCTTTATTATTATTGCAAAAGGCCTTTCTCTTCCAAGTAGTCGACAATGTGTCCGGCCATGGAAAGAGGAGAAGGGCAGATTCCATTTTCTTGTTTGATCTCTATCTGGAAATAGAAAAAATGGTGTGGAATACTTCAACAAGAGGCCTGAAACAAGGATACATAAATCTACGGGCACCCATTTACAATTCCAGGCCACGATGAGGTGGAATAATCGACAATGAATTGCAATTTGTATCAAGCTGCTACAATAAGCATATTGCTATCCACTACTAGTTATTTTTAGAGACTTAATATATACATGAATTGTATTCAGTCATCAAGCCGTGTTTATCCAATTATTTGGAGGTCAATTAAGCAATGCATATTGTTGCATATATTCATGAGCAAGGAATACAGCTATCAGATACCAAACAGTATGCAAGTAATTAATGTATGGTTCTTGAGCAATGGTGTGAGCTTGATGGACAGTATATTTATGTCTATGGAAATTGAATATGTTTATATCAAGTAACAGAAACAATAAGCATCTTATGGCTAGATTGCATTTCTGTTAAGAGTACAATCTAGGTATGACAAATAGCAATTGACTGTTCTTGAGTTTATAACAAAGAAGAACAATCATATATAAATCTATACAACAATTTGTGTATATACATTTGTATCTGCAGACGAATATTTAACATATAAGCTATGAATATCTAGTCAAGCAAATCGTGAGCCACATATTTAAGTCTGAAAAAAGAATATTTGATGTGCCTCTATCTTCTAAGCCATTCAAATTAATTTAACCCAATGGTTCTGTATGCAAAGATGGGGCATGCAAATACACCACATAAGAGATCACTCATTAATTCTAAATCCTACAAGCAGATCCATCACAATTTCTCAAATGACTTAGACCATCCAATGTAATTGAGCCCACAGGGTTCCAAATGTGCCAAGATTATAGTTCCTGAAACCTACAAACACATGCATCATAATGTCCCTTTGGTAGCTGAAGTGATCTTTCCTAGGTCGTGAGTTATGTTTGCAGTAAAAGTTTAAATGGTTTCTCTCTAAGAAGGTGAGCAGGTACCTAGAATATTGGCCATCGGTCCTACTACCAATCAGTGTTTTAAATCGCGTAGCGTTGGTTCATAGCGTTTTTGTCTTGTCATCGCGTAGCGTAAATAACGAAGCACATAGCGCAAGCTTTTCGTGCACGTCAATGTTTAAATTTAAAAAAAAACAAAATATACTTATATAAGTAAAATAAAAATAGCATAACCTAAAATTAATCATAATAATTTATTACATGTCAAAATATCTCATAACAACAATTTAAAAAGTCTTATAATTAAAACAACATGACCTAGAAATAATCAGTATCATGTAACTCTATATCACTATCATCATCAATAGTGTCTGATCCTGTCTGAGCGCTGAGTCGATGGATACTGGGGACGTGGCACTCTCCGCTGTCTTCGACTGGTGATATGGATTTCCGGCGAACCTGCAAAGAAGCCGAGCCGGGAGGGGTTTCCCGGCGACGACCCTCCGACGCTCAAGTCAGGCAGTGAAGAAGACGAAGAACAAGGCAACGCTACTATGGCTACAGTGATGAGACTCGCATACCTCCGTCGAAGTCTGGGGGTCCTTATATAGAATTCCGGGAAGGCGCGGGCACGCTTCTCGATGCGTGCACGCTTCCCCAAACATACTTCAGTAGGGTTGTGTCAGAAAAGCATGTCTGACGTCATTCCGCAATCGCCCGAGCATATCCCGGATGTGACGGTGGAAACTTCCACCGTACGATACTCTGTCCGCTCCGACCGCCGACCATGCTGTTTGTCGGCGGCAGGTGTCTCGAGGATGAAGTTACCAGCTGTCCTTTTTGTCTCCTTGCGCTCTTACCTGTTCCCGGGCCGAGCGGACAGTCGCTCGGCGCTTATGGCCTCCGGGAATGCGCATACCTCGGCCCCGGCGGGGAAGCCCTGCTCATGTGCTCGGATGGAATTGCGCCTTATTGTCCTGTGGCTTGGCCGAGCGGCTTATCCGCCCGACCCATAGACTCTTTTACCTTGAGCATCGGAAATCCGACCCCTGGTCGGGCTGTCTTTCGTCCGGTCCGGGAGACCCCTTGCCGGATGTCCGGTCGGCCGGATGCTCGGTCGGCCCGCCACTCCGCTCGGCACGGCCTCTGTCCGCTCGCCACGACCTTGGGGTTGACCCTCTTGACCATTGACCTCCACGTGTCGTTGACCTCCTGCCAACGAGGATCCCCCGTCCTTACCACCGGATTACATGCCTCCCCCTCAAGTCTAGTCGAAGGAGGCGTTGAGTCCGACTGACTGAACTATGAGTTTGGCCGAGCGACAGCCATCCTGCCACTCCCGAAAGTGTACCTCCGCTCGACCACTATGGAGTCGAATAGCGCCGGTCGGCTAACTGCCGAGGGCTGTCCAACTGGCTTGTGATGATGTCCGCGGGATCTTCTCGGAACGCGTGCAAATCTACGCCATTATGGTTGAGCACGCGGGTTCTGCCTCGTGATGGGGCTCATTAAATGCCCTCCTCTGACTGAGTGCCACGTGGCGCTGTTGACGTCATCGTACGACCGCCGCCTTATGCCCGATGCGACGTTCACCGGTTTGAAATGGACGGTTGGATGCGAGCCTCGGGTTATGTGACCTGCATCCGACGGCTGGGGCGGGTCGAGCCCATCCTTATAAAGCTCTCGTCGCCTTCTTCCGCCGCATTTTCGCCTTCGCGTGCTCAGCAGCTTTCCCTGCGCTCCTTGCTCCGGTGACCTCGTCCTTCGGCACTCCAGCGACCCTTTGCCCTGTTCTTTCGATCCTCATCTTTTTTGTAAGGTTGTTTGCCTTTCTCTCTTCGGTTCTATGTTTTCTTTGCGTTCTTTAACGCGTTCTCGTCTTTTGGTTACTGTTCCGTTCATCTCCCTCAAGCCCTTGTGTTTTCTCCCGATTTCTGCCTCCTCCACTGTTCCGGCGATGGCTAGCTCTTTCTAGCCCGCGGACCTTGCTCTCGGCCCATGGTATACTACCATGGAGTCGCGGTTCAATCGGCGTGATGCCGAGAGCCTGATTAACGCTTTTGACATCCCTTCCGATTTCGAATTGATTTTACCTTCGCCTTCCGCTCGGCCGCACAAACCACCGCGCGACGCTTTTTGTCTTTTCCGTGACCAATTCACAACCGGTCTACGGTTTCCTCTCCACCCCTTCATCGTTGAAGTTTACGACTTCTTTGGCATTCCGCTCGCCCAGTTAGTTCCCAACACTTTTCGCCTTCTGTGCGGAGTTGTGGTATTATTTAAGATACACAACATTCCCCTCCGCCCGGAAGTCTTCTATTATTTCTAGTATCCCAAGCAGTCCGAGCCGGACACTTATTTGTTTCAGGCTCGGCCTGGTTTGGTCTTTTTTGATAAACTGTCTTCTTCCAACAAACATTGGAAAGAGAACTTCTTCTTTCTTCGTATTCCCGGGCGGCTCCCTTTCCGCACTAAATGACAGGTCGGACCGCCCACCTCCCCTGAGCTGAAGAAGTATAAAACCCGACCGGACTACCTTCAAGCAGCGAATATGCTAGCCGGTCTGAAGCTCGACATCAACAAGCTCCTACCTGAAGGAGTGATGTATATATTCGGTTTGAGTCCGAGCCGGACCCCCCTCCTGAGCAGCTTCGGTAAGAAATTTACTTGTGCATTTGCCTTGAGTTCTAACTGATTTTCTTCTCTTTTCCTTACAGCGAACATCGTAATGGAGTCTGTGCTGCTCGGGATCTTGAAGAGAAAAGCGGCCGCGCTCGAGGCGGCAGCGGCCAAGGAAATGAAGCAGTTGGGCATTGCTCCGGTCGGCTCTCACGAGGGTGAGAGCGAGGCGAACGCAGGGGAGTCGGCCGCTCGAGCTTCACCTGAGGAAGCGACTGGTAGTGCAACTTCCAGCAAGGGCCCTTCTGTTTGGGAGGATGACTCTGAGCCGGACGACGAACTCCCCCTCAACCAGAAGAGACGGCGAGTTGAGATGTCGCTTTGTTCGGCGACCTCCGCAGTGCAAGCGTCCGAGCGGATGGGCACCTCATCTCCCCGGGCAAAGCGCCATCGGTCGAGGCGCTCTCCTCCGACCGGACCCCCTCCCAACTGGATCCTCCTGCGGATCCCATCGAAGCGGTGTCGGTCAGCTCTCTTCCCCCTGTACCCCGCCGAGTCCGCCGCTCGGGCATTCTGTCCTCGATGTCCAGCCCGGCTTCCGATCCCTCGGCGTTCGCTCACACGACTCCGGGCCGGCGCCGCACTATTAAGGCCACCCTGCACCTCCCCACTGAGGCGTTTAAGGCCGAGTCCGATCAGCCGACGGCTCCTGAACACATGATCACCATCAAGGGGCCCCTTGCTGAGATGTGGGCTGACGCCCGAGCCCGTGTCACCATGATACCGCTCGACAAACTGGCCAACAGTCACATGCAGCAGTCCACAGGGGTAAGCCTCAGTTATGCTCCTTTATATAGTCTTCCCAGTCGGCATTTTAACACTTCTACGTACATCAGAGATGGGTGGAAGAGATCGATGTCTCCAACCGCTTGGCCATGGTGGAGGAGGAACTGAAGAGACTAAAGAGTCCGGGCGGCCCGTCTTCTTCTCAAGGCCCTTCATACGCTGAGCTGCAGAAGGAGCTCGTAAAGACCAAGAACTTGCTGGAGGTCGAGCGGAAGAAGACGGCCGACCAAGCCTACATGCTGGCCCAATACGAGAAGCAGGTCAAGACCTTTGATTGGAAGATGAGCTTGGCCACCGATCGGAAGAACCAGGCCATCGCCGACCTAGACAAAAAGAATGTTGAAGCGAGGGCTCTGGAGTAGCGGGTGAAGGAGCTTGCGGATCTGCTGGACCGCGAGAAGAAGGGTCGTTCGGTCGAGGCGGCGACTCTCAGGGACGATTTGAAGGCTCTGCAGGAAGCTCTCGACGCTTCCCGCGCCGCCTTCAAGGAGTACCAGGAGACGGAGCCAGGCCGTGTCGCCACCTTGAGGCAGACGTACATTCGCTCGGCGGAATTTGTTGAGAAGGTCTGCGACCGGATGGTTATTACCTTCGAGTTGGCCATCACCGCCACGGCGGACTATCTGAAGTCCAAGGGTCAGCTCCCCGAGTCCGTGGTCATCCCTGCTACGGAGCATGCGGCGCTTCTCACCACCATTCCGAAGCATGTTTTCAATTATCTAGAATGAAGTGTTTTCTGTAATCCTTCAGATCGGCGAACTTATGAATGTAATTTTGGAATGCCAATTTTTGCTCTTCCGTGAAGTGTTTCTTGTAACTACACCGCTCGACCTTCATTCTGCACGGAACTCCTGTTAGTTTTTCGTTAGAAGAGCTTTTCTCAATTGCGCCGCTCGGTCAAAACGACCTTCATTTTGCATGGAACTTCTGTTAGCTTTTCGTTAGTCGGCGCTGGTAAGCGCACGCCATTGTTTTCTCCCTGTCCTTAGGATCAAGGCTGGTTGATCATCGGCCCTAGATGCTGGGCCTCAGTCTATCTGCACGACACTGTCCCGTCCGGGGGGTTTATAGTCGCCGGTTCGACTCTAGAGTTTAACGTCGCCGCTCGACGGTCTTCCGATTGGGGGGTTTATAGTCGCTGGTTCGACTCTAAAGTTTAACGTCGCCGCTCGACGGTCTACGAGCCGGGGGGTTTATAGTCGCGGGTTCGACTTTAGAGTTTAACGTCGCCGCTCGACGGTCTTCGAGCCGGGGGGTTTATAGTCGCTGGTTCGACTTTAGAGTTTAACATCGCCGCTCGACGGTCTTCGAGCCGGGGGGTTTATAGTCGCCGGTTCGACTCTAGAGTTTAATGTCGCCGTTCGACGGTCTTCTGGTTAGGGGGTTTATAGTCGCTGGTCCGACTCTAGAGTTTAACGTCGCCGCTCGACAATCTTCAGGCCGGCGGGTTTATAGTCGCCGATTCGACTCTAGAGTTTAACGTCGCTACTCGACGGTCTTCAGGCCGGGGGGTTTATAGTCGCTGGTCCGACTCTAGAGTTTAACGTCGCCGCTCGACGGTCTTCTGGCCGGGGGGTTTATAGTCGCCGGTCCGACTCTAGAGTCTTCGTTATCGAGCCATGACTCGGATAATATACGCCCGACCGATCGGCTTGGGGTCTTCGTCATCGAGCCGATGGCTCGGATAATATACTCCCGGCTGATCGGCTCGGGGTCTTCATCATCGAGCCGATGACTCGGATAATATACGCCCGGCCGACCGGCACGGGGTTTTAGTCATCGATCCGACTCGGATAATCGTTCGCCGACCGGTTCGGGTCTTCAACAATTCCACCGTCAACTCAGATAATATACGCCTGGCTGATCGGCACGGGGTCTTCGACATCGAGCCGATGGCTCGGATAATATACGCCCGGCCGATCGGCACGGGGTCTTCGACATCGAGTCGGTGGCTCGGATAATATACGTCAGGCAGATCAGCACGGGGTCTTCGGCATCGAGCCGGTGGCTCGGATAATATACGTCAGGCAGATCAGCACGGGGTCTTCGGCATCGAGCCGGTGGCTCGGCTAATATACACCTGGCCGATCGGCTCGGGGTCTTCGGCATCGAGCCGGTGGCTCGGCTAATATACACCCGACCGATCGACACGGGGGCCTTTGGCATCGAGCCGGTGGCTCGGATATGATGGAAACCCGGCCGATCGGCACGGGAGTCCTTGCTCGAGAAACTATGATAAATTCTATGATCGAAAGAAAATACAGCTAAAAAACTAACCTGCCGACCAGCAGAGGATCTGATTCAATTTCTCGACTCCCGAATACCCGTGGAGTGAGGATACGATATACTCGTCGAAACCCCTCAAAGTCATGAGGATGGCGGAACTTTTTGAAGCTCGTGATGGATCCGTCCGGTAACCTCCGGAACCATTGTTGTGCCGATCCAGAAAGGGTGGTGAGGAACACCCGACACTTCACACCATCTGTATATTGATGCAATGTGGCTGTGTTGTCAAACTTACCCAGATGGTCGTCTGGGTCGGTGGTCCCGTTGTATTCCCCGATCGCCGGGGGCGCGTAATGCCTTGGTAGTGGGTCGCGTAGGATGGCCTCGGGAGAATTGTCTATTGATCCGCTCGGGGGACGAGTCTGTCCGTGGCGCCTTGCCCTTCCTTGCGTCGCGAAGGGGCGCCTCATCAGACGAAGAGCCCCGGTCGAGGTTGGGCGACCGAGGGCGTTTGAATAAAGCCCCGGAACCAGATCGGGCGGGCTCCCACCGAGTGCCGGCCGCCTTTGTTCCGCCCCATATCGAGCTACTCCCGGCCGTCTGTGCCGCCCGATCATTGATACCGACGCTGTTGCGCTATCCGATCGGCTCGAGCCTTTTGCCGCTCGACTATCTTGGCGCGCGCTGACGAGCGCCTAGTTCTTCGGAGAGAGTGTCACCATGAGTTGACGTCGCTTCTTCCATCGCCTACGCCGGATTCGTGAACGCCCACGCATTTGACACCACCTGATCCCGCCCGAGCCGAGTCGATGGACACCGGGACGTGGCACTCACTGCCTTCGATCGGTGATGTGGATCTCCCGAACTCGCAGAAGCCGAGCCGGAGGGATTTCCCGACGACCCTCCGACGCCAAGTCGGCGGTGAAGAAGAAGAAGAGCAAGGCAACGCTCTCGGCTATAGTGATGAGAATCGCATACCTCCGTCGGGGGTCCTTATATAGGACCCCGGGAGGCGCGGGCACGCTTCTCTACGCTTCTCGATGCGCGCACGCTTCCCCAAACATACCTCGATGTGCGTAGAAGCATGTCTGACGCCATTCCGCAATCGTCCGAGCATATCCGGATGCGACGGTGGAAACTTCCATCGACGATACATTCGCTCCCACCACGCTATTATTTGCAGCAGTGTCTCGAGGACGGTTACCACCGTCCTTTTGTCTCCTGCGTTCTTACTGTTCCCGGCCGAAGCGGACCACGCTCGGCCTCCGGGAATGCGCATACCTCGGCCCCGGCAGGTAAGCCCTGCTCATGTGCTCGGATGAAATTGCGCCTTATTGTCTAATGGCTCAGCCGAGCGGCTTATCCGCCCGGCCCATAAACTCTTTTACCTTGAGCATCGGAAACCCGACCCCTGGTCGGGCTGTCTTTCGTCCGGTCCGGGAGACCCCTGGCCGGATGTCCGGTCGGCCGGATGCTCGGTCGACCCGCCACTCCGCTCAGCACGACCTCTGTCCGCTCGACACGACCTTGGGGTTGACCATCTTGACCATTGACCTTCACGTGTCGTTGAACTCCCACCAACGAGGGTCCCCCGTCCTTACCACCGGATCAGTGTCTATGGTTGGAAATTTTCCACTATCAAAAGTTGTTAGAATTATTCCACCATAATTTTCAGCATCAAGATGATTATCTTCCACATCAACAAGACTCAACCTTGCTTATTTATCTTTGCTTCCACCTATTATATAAGAGATATGACATTTAAGAATCAATTATAGGTGAAGTAGATATAAGTAAATAATTTGCATATGCTTAGTGCTTACTTGAATTTTCAACAACTCTTCTTTTTTGAATTTGTAGGAGGAACTTCAACTATATCCTCAAAATTTTCGACTCGCTTATTTGAGTCGAAAAGATTTTCAAAGGTAGCCGACGACACACTCACAATAGGATCACTTTCAAATAATTCATCATCTTTAAGCAATTTAGTAGTTACGGGGAGGACTGGACCTTCTTTCTCAATTATCCATTCATTATCCGAATTAATTTCATCAACTACAATGGGATCAATCTTGTCTCTCCTCATAATGCTTCTCTCCCTAAGCTTGAAGTTATATTTCACAAACACCAACGCATTCAACTTTGCATGTTCAAGCCTATTTCTCTTTTTTGTATGAATTTTAATATTACAAAGAAGAAAACATATATAAAAAATTAAACAATGATATGAAAATTATAAAACAATTAAAATTCAAGTAGAGTTAGAAACTTAGAATACTCAATCGATTTAAAAGTGTTCCAATTTCTTTCACATCCCGAAGCACTACAAGTGAAACCAAACACTCGAATTGCAAATGTAGTAAGCTCGGGTGTTTTACTTCCAAAACGTTCCCACCACGAGACTAATAAGTAATAACATAAAAAAAATTACAAGAATGTATATAATTTTAAAATACGAATGCTAGTATAATTTTACAAGAAGAAAATTTTACCCAAAGTTCGCAACATTCTTGTTCGTTTTGCTATTGGAGTTCCAAATTCTCCTTCAGCTTTGTTATATAAGTTCAATTAGATGTCCGCTTTAAGACGATCATCAGAAGACAACATCCTATCCATGCATGTATACAATCCATCTCTAACTTCATCATAATCAGAAAATATTTCTTCAAAACGCAATTGCGGGTTCAAATAGTACTCGATCGCGTGCAGAGGATGATGAAGTTGTCGAGTCCATTGTGAATCAATTTTTTTTCCAAATGGGTTTGTATTTTCTATCAACTCTCCCACAATTAAACTTTATTGTCTCTTTTGCCTTATCCATAAGTTCATAAATATATCTCATGGCCGATCACTCCTCCAAATCAACTTCCCTTAACACACTTACAAGAGGAACAACACTCTTAACACAAAATGCAACATGTGGCCAAAAGTTGGGATCATTAACAACAATTCTCTTCACGACCTTCCCCTGAGTTGATTGAGATAGTGGTGAACTAACCCAATCTTCGGAAGCAAACATTTGTTCTCTTTTAACCTTATACATACTCTGAAGAGTGAGAAATGAAGTAGCAAAGCGAGTAACAGCCGGACGGAGAATTTCTTTACCGTTTGTATACTTTCTCATCAAAGAAAGTATAGTCCCATGACCATAAAGAAACTTCACAACTATCTTAGCATGCTCAATTGTGTCAGAAAAAATCTTCAACTTTGCAATATCCTCCAACATTAGATCAATGCAATGTGCCGCACAAGGTGCCCACCAAATTCTGTGTCTAGTCTCCATAATTTTTTTCCCTGCCTTAATGCAATTCGAAGCATTATCCGTGACAATTTGAGTCACATTTTCCTCTCCCACCTCATCAACAACATCATCAAGATATTTAAAGATCAATTCCCCATTTTTAATAGAAGCTAATGCATCAATAGATTTCAAAAAGAAAGTGTCAGCGCAACTATTTACCAAAAAATTGATCAAACTTCTATTCTTTCCATCCGTCCAACTATCGGACATAATAGTGCATCCATATTTTTTCCATGCCTTTTTATGCTCCTCATATATTAGGTTGATGTCATCAACCTCAGCTTTAAGTATCCAAGTTCTTAACTCATGCATTGAAGGATGTTTGAACCCTCTTCCATATTCCGCAATACCCTCAACCATAGGCAACTAATAAGGAACATTCACAACATTAAACGGAAGTCGTAGTAAATAAAATGACCAACTCTACGCTTCACATCAACCAGCAAATCTTTTTTGTATGCCAAATTTAGGGTTGTTTGTCTAGGTTCGGAACTAACAAACCCATGAAGAGTACCTTTACCTTTTGATTCACCACTACCAGAACATCCAATTGAATTTCCCCCTATACTTCCAACTTTTGATGATTGTGTACTTATACTCTGGGGACCCTCACCAATCTCTCGTAACAATTCGGTTTGTTTGCTTTTAGATGCTCCAATTTTGTCAAGTGATTCTCTAATTTCTTTCTTAATATCATCCGGAACACTAACACAATGTGCAACCCCTTTATGAGTTTGAGCTAAATGTTTCTTCAAGTGAGTAATCCCTCCATTTGATATATGATGACAAAATTTTGCACCGAACAGATTCCCCCCCCCCCCCCCTCCCCCCTCATTTTGATAACAATACTTCCAACCAATATCTTTTTTATCTTTTTTTGACAAATTTGTAGACATTGCAAATTCTAACTAGACAATCAAAATGCTAGAAAAACAAAAGAAAAAATCAGAACAAATAATTAATTAATTAGAAACAAATAAGTAAAAAAATGAGAATCAATCCAGGGCATCTGGATCGATCATTGGATCGATCCAGAGTGATCGATCCAGGGTCTGGATCGATCGATTCGATCCAATGATCAATCCAGATGCCTTGGATCGATCGAGTGATCGATCTAGATCCTCATGCCCGACTTTTGGAAATCGCGAAATCGCTTTTGTTCCTTCAAGAAACAAAAAACGAAAAGGAAAAACTAAACGAAGAAAATGAAAGGAAGGAGAAAGCTGACCTCTATCGCTGTCCCTCGCCGCCGCTCACAGGCTACCGCTCGCCGCTCACAAGTCACCGTTCGCCGCTCACAAGTCACTGCTCGCCGCTCGCCCGTCGCTAGTCGCCTGTCGTCTCTGCCCTACCTTCTCGACAATCACGATTCCACTCGCCTTTGCCTCCTCACCTTTGCCCTAGCTATTTTGTAAGCAATTATAGCACCCGCTATGTGCGCTATCGACGCTTTTGTCCTGAATAGCGTGGGCTATTCGGGACAATCGCTAATCAGCGAGCGCTCTGCAGCGTTCGTTAATCGTAGCATGCTATTCGCCGCTCTTGAAAACCCCGCTACCAATAATCTAAATCAAATTGACAAGTTTCATTTCAAATTTGCTCCCATTGTAACACAGAATATGTTAACTTTAAGAAAAGTAGGCATTGTGACATTATATCCTACAAGAATAATTGAACATACAATTTAGACATTTATGATTTCCAATTAACAATTTCCTTACCATGAGTAAATTCTGGGCATAACTAGGGTACTCTAATAAATATGAAATTGATAATAATCCAAAAGAAACATCTAGAATTCTTCTCAATATATTTTTAGATCATATTTGACGACTTTAAGATATTACAGACCTTAATAATATCACACAATTCAAGACTGAAATGGATCCACAATTACTATATCTATGGCATAATTCAAACCATTTGGTTTGATGATTGGTTCTCAAATAGCACAATGAATATAGTATTCAAAAATAAAAAATGTATCTGATTTCAGTACAGAATCAAGCTTGCTTTCTTCACGAAGGGACCCTTAACATGGAAGCTGGATGAACAACCAAGAACTTCTTGGATAATGCAGAATTCATCAGAATCAACAAAATCTCAAGTAATATTAGGGGTTTTTTTATCTTAACCATAAAAATACATTATAATCCTTTAAAAATACAAATAGATTGTATATGTTAATATATGCAACTAAATAACTAGCATGTCAATGTTGAATCTCCATTTTAAAGCTGCATGAACTGTCTAAGCAAAATATAGTGGGCAATGCCAAGTGGGTAATATTTATAAATGATTGCATGTGTACCTCACAATTCAGAGGTGGCTCATATGGATCATCTATCCCAGTAAAACCTGCATGAAAATCCAACTTTTGTAAGTAACTATTATGCAGAAAAATAAACTCATAGTCGCACACACTGTCCAATTTCCTATCCCTATCTGAAATGCAAATATATGGTGTGAAATATTTAACAATTTTGATCATTTTCAATCATGGAATCTAGTTAAAATATATAGACAATGTATTCCGCGATTTATGTAATAAGTTAAGCTCTGATATTGGAATTCTCCAGTACAACATAATTCAATGGAGATTAACCTTTAGGATAAAGGATAACAAAAATTGTTACCATCTGGCTACACAAAATTTTCACAAAATAAGGATGCCATTATTAAATGGTCAAGGTTTTCAACAGATTCTCATTAATAGTCCAGAAGAATCATTAATTCATTAAGGGATTTCTTCATGATGTATATATTTATAAGTGATACTTAAGTGTTTATAGACAATCAGTCTTGCATGTTCTCATCCCTAAGAATGACGACAACTGTTAGATAGTAGTTATCATAAGCTACTTGCATGGATTTATTTTTCCATTCATAGATTTTACATTAAGGTAAAAAAAAAAAAAAAAAAACTAAGTTCCAACATGGACATTAATTATTCATTAACTACAGCTATTTACTGTGGGAATTGCATGCTGAATAACTAAGACACTTGCAAATATGCTGGGTAAGTGAAAAAAAGAACTTTTGAAAAGCACAGGGCTAACTTAATTTATGCTAAGAATTGTCAAGTAGAATATCCTTTTATGCAGTATATAATAATCAATTAAACAAGCATCATTTAGATGTTATCTCGGATAATCTTGAATCACTCTATAACCTGCAGAAATAAAAGCATACCCTTTATCTTTCCTGCTCGAGCAAGTTTGTAAAGGCCTTTTGTGTCCCTTGCTTCGCACAACTCCAAAGGCATATTCATAAATACCTATAAGATATTCGCTATAAATCATAAAATAACTGAAAATAAGTTCAGTGTCTAGTGGAAAAAAAATTATACAGAGAAGTGCTGACTTCAATGAATCTAGAGTCAGGAACAATTGCACGGCAGAAATCTCTGTCTTTCCTATATGGAGATATCAAGCTGGCAATACAGACTAAACCTGAATCAGCAAAGAGCTTTGCCACTTCACCTGCATATATAGGCATTCCAATTATCATAAACAAAATTTCGGCTCTCTGCCTTTAATAGGCTCCAACTAATACAAATTTCCCTCAAAAATAGCCATTACTAAAGGGCAACTTACCAACCCTACGTATATTCTCAGTGCGATCTTTTGCTGAAAAGCCAAGATCTTTGTTCAACCCATGCCTAAGGTTGTCACCATCAAGTACATATGTAAGGTTTCCTTTGGAATGCAGTTCTCGACTCAACGTGCATGCTAGAGTACTTTTTCCTGGATAAATTGGAAGTATTAAACTTAAACAGGAAACACTATGCTTTTTCAAAGAAGATGGAACCTCATTCAAGGTTTCCCATGGCCAAGAAACCAATTAAATGAAACCAATGTTGTCACAAAAAACCATCTGACTGTTGCCACTTTGTAATGTCATAAGCAAGGTATAGTGTAGAACTAAAGTTGGATGAAATGAGGTTGTCCTGTAGAGGCAGACAAATTGGCCTAGATATATGGATGGTCATGGAACATAATCATTAACATTGTAAATATTTTCACAAACAAGTTAGAGTCAAATTTTCATTATTTTTGATAGGGAAAAGGAACAATTTCTGATGCATTAAGCAATAGATTGCACCAAGCTGTTGGAGATCACAAATATACAACTTCAAGGTAAAACCATTATTAGATAAGATTACAATCACAAGAACAAAACTGGCATCCTTATTTCTTCTTAACTTAAAGAACCTTTTGGAATCTACATTTTAGATGAGGCAACAGCAACAAGAGACAAACGTTCAAGTACTCACAGTACTCAAATGCCAATGTTATGTTCCACAGTTGAAAATCTCTAATTGCTCAAGTAACATTTTTAATATGAATAAAATGCAATGCTTACATGAACATTTTATAGCAGTTCTACATTTTAGATGAGGCAACAGCAACAGAGACAAATATTCAAATAATCGCATTACTCTAACATCAAAGTTATGTTCCACATTGAAAAGCTCTAACAGCTCGTCTGACTTTTTTTTAATATGAACAAAATACAATTTTTTCTTTATCTAGTGGCAAAACAACAGCCCAATAGATGAGATCTTTTAGTAAACTTTTGCAATTCCATTTCAAAATCAAAATAATGGATGCCATTGTCAAAATTAACTAGTTTCAGACACATGCAAAAGTAGAAAAATAGCAACCACACTATTTTTGAAATGTTAAAAATCAAATAAAAGAAGTTAGAAAAAAAAGGTTCCTATAAGGTCTGAAATAAATCCCACCTTTATCAGTTAATTGGATGGCCTTATCTTTTTCTTTCTCCCCCAAAAGAAGAGACTTAGCATGCATAGACCAATATTAGATGCTGAGGTTTTTCATGTTTTTATCACATCACTAAGTTCTTAACTGCTTTTAACACATTACTGACTTTGTTAACTGCAAGAGAAAGAGAAGTATATCAGCAGACTAAGAGAAAAGGAAACCAGACGGATAAGGCATTCCAGCACACATCCATCCCTAAGTGAAACCGAATGGGTTTTCCAGTTATTCATAATATTATTACATGTTTGTGATTTGAACATGGAACTCTTTAAAAAGAAGCAAATTGTAGATCACTAAGTTAAAATTTATGTTGATATTTTCCTTTTCAAACAAAAGTTCAGTTGACATATCAAAAGTCTACTAAAACTTATCTATGCATGATATCGGTCCATCATTAGAATCAAGAAAATCATGATGGATAGCTGTTTAAGAAGTAAGAAGATCAGCCTCTTCAGTTGGAAAAATGGTGCATAATATGCAATAGGCGGACTTAGTTCTTACTCCGTAAGTAGAAGTAAATTGATATTTCAAAATGACAACCAGTGTAGCCATAGCGTCACTCAAGGAACAAATTTTTAATGAATTTCTTGAGCAAGATCATTTTTTTTTCATTGTCAATTTAAAATACAAAAAACGAGCATTCACATTTAGACCTGAAGGTTGTAAAAATACACATCCTGCCCTAATACTACAATATCAAACATAACTAAGAACTAAATCGAACAAGAAAAAAAAATATTGAATCCCTAAATCAAAATTACAAAAAACGACTTTAAGATTAGATCGTTACTCAATCAAGAACTTCTGTTTTTTTGTTTTTAAATTTCCACGAAGCAAAAGAGATAGTTGCAGATAAAAATTAAAACACCCACTGGATGTACGAATAAAAATATAGGGATAAAGCCAAACCTGAGCCGCTAAGCCCAGTGATCCAAACGACGCAACCCTTCTGCTTAAGCAGCTTCTCCCGATCGACCTTCCCGACCTGGCATTCTTGCCAGAAGATGTTCGTCGACTTCCCGATTACAGACATTGAACTAAAATGACCCCGAGATAGGTTGAGATGAACTTAAAAATCAGAAGAAGAAAATTTACAACTACAAAGGGGAAAATTTTTCCCAAGAATACCAAGCGCCAACGTCCCGAAGCCGACGGAAAAGGAAAAACTTGCAGCGATCAGGGATCACAAAACCTGGAGCAGAGATTGCGACAACGCCCTGGAAAAGCAATCGAGATCGATTCGAGGGTGCAACACAGCAAACGAACAGCTGCGAGCGAAAGAGGGAGAGCTAAGAGCGAGAAAACAAATCCGACGCTCCGACAGTCGGATTTCGCTTTATTTATTTATTTATTTATTTATGACTCCCTGTCCACGGAGAATCCTTGACCTTGGACCCTGCGCTCAGCGCGCGTGCAGGGCACGTGATCTTTGTGTGTGGGCCGAAGGCTATATTACATGCAGCCTTATAGACCAAGTTTGACATGTGGCGCATTCTGATATCCTCCTCGTATCGCAAAAGTCGTGCGTTCCTAAGGGACGTTTGCACGGTTAGGTTCTGTTTACCAGGGGAGCGGGGAGAATGGAAGGGAGAGGAGAGGGATGCCAGTTTACTTTGTTGGCGGAGGGTATAAATGAATCGAGTCAGTTCATCAATTTTTTGAGCCGGTTTAATAAATATTTAATTCGTATTTGAAATTATCGAATTCGAATCGAACTCAAATATATTTAATTTTTTTTTTCAGTCGAACTCGAGTCTAAATTATTTAATTTGATAATTCGAGAATTACTTGCTAACTTTAATATTTTATTGATATAATATAATTATATATTAAATAAATAAATTTTAAATATTTTGAGTACTTATTTTTAGTAATAATTTGAATAGCTCACGAACATGTTCGACTCTGAGCAAAAATTTTAAATTTTTTAAGATTCGAATCGAGCTCGGACTCGAATATAATTAATTCGAGCCTTAGATTTTTCTTCACAAATTATTTATACCCCTAGAGTTGACCAAGGAAAAAAAAAATGAAGAACTTATCTCCCCCAACGCTGCACTCACTACCCCGGGACTATGGTGTAACAAAAAGACATTAAATTATCACCAACACACTCACGGTTTGATCTGAGCTACGATATATTTATAAAAAATTTTCCTTCAAATAGAATGTATAATCATAAAATGCTGGACTTTTAGATCGTCCGTCGCGAAAATTTCATTTATCTTGATAGCCGATGAAAAACTTCTACATAGGAACAGAACTAATTATCCAAGGATCGGTGTTACCTTGTTCGACATTTTTTTTCATTACAAAAAAAAAAAAAACAAGAGAGTGACTTCTGAAGTGAGCAAAGATGCCAAACGATAAATGAGCCGCAGAGAGCAGGTGTCGTATTTGATCTACACAATCAGAAGACAATTAGCTTAAGCAAGAGTGAGTTTTGAAGTATCAAATTATCCCTATTCACATTATCGCATACTCGTACACAGCATAGATACACTATGGGACGTGTAAAGAAAAACAATTCCTCAACTCGGGACACTAATATCTTGGGTACCAGAACATGCCCTTGATGCCTTCGGGATCAGCTTCAAATCCTAAATTTTTGTAGAAATCTACCACTGCAATTAACACTTATACATGTTAATAAAAACCGAGAAAGTGCATAGTAGGGCTATCAAGAGAAGAGATGCTAAAAAGTGGTCATACATGTAATCTATAGTTAAACATCAAATAGCAATTTTTTCTAGTGTTGCTCTCTAAATATATCAGATACTTTGCATGGATTTTTAAATGAATCATAATGATTCATCTGTGTAGTCACAAAATTAGTCATATACAAGACAACAAAGCTTTTGAAGATCTTTGCAAATTAATGGCAAATTATACGATGATAAGTGAAAACTTTTAGTCACTTTGTGTTAATAATGAAATGCAAGTATTTGTAAAAAAAAAAGTCTAAACGAATACCAAATTGAGTTGGTAATTGATGTAGATGACTTTGGTAAGTTAGCTTTTGCCACATTAGCGACTTAACAACGAACAAATAAAAGTGGTGGCAGATTTGACAAGTTTCAAATGTTGGAATATTTGTTTATTTCTCCTTGACTAAATATGTGGTAGTGTACAAAACAATACTTCTTACCATTTGCTTTAACCAAAAAAAAAAAAAGGAAAATACTTTAAAAAAAATTTACCCATGTCCTCTACATTAGTTCCGGTTAATTTCAACCTAAACTACACTTTTCCATCTAGCAGAGCTCAAATTCATACTTTAAAATTTTAAAATTATTTTTTTCTTTTCAGATATATTTTTCATATTCTTAGCAAATAAAATTTAAAAATTTAAGATTTCCTCCATCTTTCCTTACCACCAACTCCGAGAAAAAGGTCAAATGAAAACATCTACTTCTTTACTTTCATTTCCTTCTAGAAAACTCAAAGTAGGAAAATATTGTCTAATCTTTTTCCTTTAGTTTTCTTCCCTGCTCTCTTTATTTTCCTAGTTGTTTCCTTCCCTCAAAATTCCAGGAAAAATATAAATAGAAATGAAATTATTTAATTGCCAACATTGTAATAGTTTGAGACAATTGTTACACTGCCTTATCTTAGTTTTCAAGATTGTGTTGCTTTGTCATTCGACCATAGCAAATTTATTGGTCTATTCTCCTAAACTATACAAGATCTTAAACTCATGTGTCATCCAAATTGATGATAACCAAATATGAATCCTGTGTTTTGAGATTACTAATAATTTTATATCTATCCTTGGAAAACAGGAAACATGCTTATCCAATTTTGTTTAAACCAAATTTCTAATAACTGGGTTTTTTTTTTCTTTTTCCTATAGAGATAGTGAATGGAACAAATTATTTTTGGTGCTACTGTAATTTTGAAAATCCAAAATGTTGCTTTACTCACAATTTATAGATGTACAGGGGAAAAAAAGATAGTGGCTATAGAAATAATACCTTTATTATCTGCAAATAACGTTATATTGCCGATATCTCTTTGCAACAAGGTGCGGATTAGTTGCTCAACAAGTGCTTTGCCTAGCCCACGACCCTGAAAAGTATCAAAGCATACAAGCTTCACGAATCCCAGATAAAGACATCCATAGAAAATATTATGAATGTATCATGAACAGAAGCTTCTGTAAAGATCACACATTTTTTTTCTGTAAGCATCCATGTAATACCTAAAAAAACATTGGAACAGTTTGTATATTTCTCTAGTGGAGAGGCTTTTTTACAATGTTGTTCATTAAATTCTCTCCCCTTCCCCTCACGTTCTTCTTTCCCTGCCTGAGCTCTCTCAGACGCACACTGTGTCACCTCTTGAGCAATCAGATTGATTCAATCCTCATTGACATTCTCACACTAGCCTTTGCCCAAGTATCACAGAGGAGGAATCAACCAAACTCATCCACGACCAGATCTCACAGAATCTCTATTGCATGCAACAGCATGGAATCAACCAGCTGCTGAAGATTCAGTCAGTAGTCGACTCTTCTTTCCCTTTCCATATCTTCCCAATCGGCAGAAACCATACTATTTTCCCATCTTTCTTGTGCGACAACTGCAACCAATCAATGCTGGTAGCATTCGATCAGTTTGATTCCTTGCACTCAAGCAGCTGCGTCCCCGTTTGATGTGGTCAGATTGGCGGCTACTCCATTCTGGTGTGCAGCACACCCATTCACTCTCAAGATCGTTGGTAATCCTCATTCCTCAAGCATTGCATTTCCTTCTTTCTTATGACATTGAGATAGCTTAAACTTGTTTGACAATGGTTTGTTGCAGCATTCGCGTGAACAACAAGCTCTTCGCATAATCAGATTTGTGAAATTTCCCTTGGTGTGTATGTGACAGTAAGGCTTTAGTTAATCTCCTTTCTTGAATTTCATCAAGGTCGATTTCAAGTGAGGTCGGATCCTTTCCCTTCGTGTTAGGGCCTTCCTCCAATAATAATAGGGTTTACACCATGGTAGTAGGGAAACAATTAACTTCATTTAAATTGCTTAGTTGTGCTATTTTAGAATGAGAGTCTAACTAAATTCTTCCATTTGGCCTCTGAGAGGGCTCGGTAATGGCTTGTAAGTGTGTCGACTTTGTCCAATGAGATTTGGAACCTTTAGTGACCTATTAGGGCAAGGTTCAGCCGTTCAGCACGTATCACTGCTGTCCAAATTCAGACAGCAAGGTATCAAGGTCTTAACTTTGCTCCTAATTTCCCAGTAGGGGGCCCCAAGGAACCTTCAAACTTGTCTGTGTTGTGGTAGGGGGAGAGACTAGGGTAATGAGTTGAAAAGTTTACGACTAAATTTTAAAGCTTGTAATAAGTCTTTATGACTACTTATTGTTGTTGTACCAATTGAGACAACAGCATATCAAGGTAATAGTTAAAGTGTTAAATCATCCTTATGGTTTTCATTCAGGCACCATAATGACCAGCTATATATTCTAGCAACTGTACACTATAAAATGAGAAACTGGATCCTTAATATAACTAAGGGATGGCCAGCTTAGCTTATACCCAAAGCTATAGTCAAGGGTGGACTTTGGAAGAAATCCTAAGTAATTGGACAAAGATCTTTGACATTTTTACTCTTAAATTGATTGTGTTGTTTCTTGGGCTTTGATTTTTATGCTATCTTTTGTATATGTCATACTTAACCCATCTTATGCTTAAATTTTCATCTCATAGCTATGGTATGCTGAAATGTTCATATGTTATGTTTAAATTTTCATGTCATATGTTATGTTATGCTTAAATTTTTATGCCACATGCTATACTATGCATGCATGTGCTTAAGTTCCATGTCTTTAGAAGTTGCTTAATTACATCACATATCATTATTAGCTTAATAATTATTGTGCTTGTGCACAATATGCTTATAAGGACTTCGGCTAGCGAGACGGCTTGCAACCGTGAGCATTATATTGCTATTAATCACATTTCATCGATTATTGATGTGTGTGGTTGTATTAGAGCGATTGTATCTATGTTGAGCATGCACAGTTTACCACTCTGGCTCTTTAGAGTGCAAGGGGAATAAGCCACAGGTCCACTATGAGCAAGCTATAAAAGATACAAAGTTAAATAAGAGTTAATGAAATGTGATAATGGTACCTCATGCTTTCTATATACATTCATGATTTGCTACTTACATTTATTTTGCTAATCATATTGTTATATACTACTACATCTTCCTGCTAGCTATTTCCTTAAATGACATCTTATGACTAACTCTGGTTACCAAAGGTGAGTGCTTAGAGAGTCAAATTGGGATATTAGCATTGCTTTGAGACAAACAGACAAATGGAGTTTATTGTTTTTAATTGACTTTTTTATTTTTCACTTTCTCTATACTTTTTTTCCATAGTAGTCAAATTGTCTATTTAACTTCTTTTTTAATTGTCAATATGCTTTAAATTAATTTTAATCGAAATATAATTGTTTGGATGTTTGATTATTTTATTTTGGTTAATGCTCATATTAGTGTTAGCATCAAGTTGAGTCATGTGAGTACACTTTATAATGTCATGTCACATAGATCAACATCCGGAACACGTAAGGTATTCATCCATGCGCTCCCAAGGAAGACAACGAGCAGTAACTAGAAGCTGGTGATCACTTAGGGACTTGGCCTGTAGGGGCTGAGTGTTATTAGAGGTCTTGACCACAGATATCTCAGTTGTAAAGATCTCGGCCACAGAGATCTCGGTCGTAAAGATCTCGGCCATGAGGATCTCGGCTACAAAGGTCTTGGCTACCTTGAATGGGTCAATGGGTAGATGGCCCGTTGCTCGTCCTAGACATATCTTGGAGGCCAGTTTCATTTCTGTGCAAACCAAGCCCAATCAAGGTTCAATACCATGTCCCCGAGGAAATCATATCCTGGTCCCGTCAGGAGTGGGGATACAAGTTCCTCATCAGATAGATTTAGACCTTTTCCCCATGATAGACATGACATCAGCACCTGCCGGAGCAGGGACAGAATCCTCCCTCTATAGTCGAGGAAAGACTTTAAATATCCCTCGGATTCGACACTTGTGTATGTTACACACTGTTCTTTCGAATTGAGATTGCCACGTTTTCTTGGAAGCATCAAGTATCATTTGAGTTGTGAAAATCAAAAGTTCTATTTACATTCGCATAAAAAATCAGTTTTTTATTACAAGAATTAATGAGATATATACAAATGAATCTCACCTGGTAGGATGGATCAACAAGGACATCCCATATTGTGGCATTGAATGCATGATCAGAGGTGGCACGGGCCATGCCAATAAGTTTCTTCTCATCATTTTCCTCTGTCAAATAACTTTGACGAGTATGGTAAGAAAATTGAAATTTGGTTTAATAAATCACAACAAACTCATATTTAAAAGGAGAAGAGAAACATGTCAGCTAGTTATAAAGAAACATGTACAAGGAGCCAGAAATATTTAAGTACCTAAACCTGGAGCCCGACATATTGAATGAAGTGTAGCCACCAGATAACTATTTTTCAAAGATGCTGCTATTTTTGTTAGTGGTCTGCGAGGCCATCCTACCTGAATGAAACAAATATGCTTCAAATTATTTAGCAGCCTATTCAATTCACATCAAGTTTGCTATCTGCTACAAGATAGTACAACCAAACTAGCTAATTTTAATGGCTTGGTACAATTTGTGTCATCCCACCAAAGGGTCCTGTTACCTCTCGTTTTAAAATTTCAACTACAAAGTTTAAAGAGAAAAGACAGTTATATTTGTCTCTGTTAATAAGATATAAAGTGCTTTCCAATTCTTAACAGCATCTTCATGAAGACATGTTTGTCCCAACTATTTGAGAAAAGTATATTTGCAGCATAAAAAAATGTAGTTAAATCAAAAAGTTAAAAGGCAAAGTTGAGAAGATATGTACGAAATCAAAACATCAGATATCATAGAAGAACACAGTACATTAAAAGGGAAATAAAGTAAAGATTCTTCCCATGCAAAAGGTACCTTATCACACAAAGCTTGTACATCGTATGCATCCACATCTCCTGCTGAAGAAAACATGATCTGTTCAAGTGTTCCATCCGATTGAGTGCTTTCTAGAAGAATTATCTCTTGTGCCAAGGTATCTTCCTCTTCTATAAAGTTTGATGCTGGCTCAACAACTTGCGTGGTGTTATTGTTCAAGAAGCTATAGTATCAAAGAATAGTTAGTCGGAGCTACAATGAATGTGGAGAAAGCATAAATTAGCATGCAAGGGTAATGTAAATTTAACAACAAACACAAAAAAATTGATGTATCCTCCAAACTTTTCATCTTCATATCAACAAACTGTGTCTATTATGCAGAAAAATAATCAAATTGAAAAACAATTAAATGCTGAGTTTTAAATTCCAATATGAGTTGTTTCACAATAATTCAAATTGTTTGGTAATTAGTCTATTTTAATTTCTCATTTTTTTATTTAGAGCAATTAATATGGCTAATTACATTTTCCAAGTTGCTTATTTCCCATTAGAGTTGAATCTATAAATGTCATAGTCGCTAATGTAATCTTGGTTTTCAATCAATAAGAATTATCCACTTTCATCCTTTGTGTAAGATCTCTTCTATGTAACACATAGTTTGATTCCAGTGCTACATAAATTAGTATCGGAGTCAAAACCAAGTTCAGGTCTACACTAGGTATCATCAATAAGAATCTTCATTAAGGTTAACGTAGAAGTCATGGTTCCCATTAGTCTTTAGTTTTCAATTAATAAGAATTTTCCACTTGAAATTCTCTGCATTAGATTTTCTTAGCGTCAATCTTGGTTGCATTTTGGTAATGTCAGTTTGTCTCAAGTCTCAACTATTTGGGGTTGAGTACATGGATGTCTGTAACCTCAATCGAGCTTTACATAAGGCTACTAGTTATATTCATGTCAATAAACTATTTGTTATTACTAGACTAGATTTTCTTTGATCTGTCAAACACCTATTACATTTTCCTTTCTAATTCATTCAACTTGTCTATCTACATAATATATTAGTTAATTAAAAACATGTACATACCATCTTAAGTAATAATAATAAAAAAGAGCAGCCGACTGTACAAAACTCCCGCCAATTCGGGGTCCCGGGAAAGGGTCTATTGTACGCAGCCTTACCTTGCTTTGCAAGAGACTATTTCCAAATCTCAAGTAATAATAACAGGACATATTCTATATAGTTATCCTTGATTGCTACCGAATATTTTTTTTATTTCATCTTTCCTAGTAGACTTATAAATCCGTCTTGGCATGCAAACTTCCAAGATAAAACTTAACAAATAGTCGATCCTACCAGAAACAAGTCAAACTGGGAGAAAAAACTTAAACACTAAGCTACTGATCAATGTATCCTGGACAGGTATGGTCCATCATACAGTTTAAAGGCGCTTAGGATAAGAAGACATAAAAAAGGAACTATAAAATGAAGCATTTTGAGATTGACATTTCCAAATTGATTTGGACAATTTTCATTTGAATTGGCAAAAACAATACACCCATTTTAATTACCTACGATTAAATATCTTACCTGGGTGAAATATGACAGTTATTGGGAGAAATCATCCAAATCCAGAGATATAATTGGTTTCAAGTAAGATTTTCTTTCACATGACCACAAATCTTATAGACTCAATAGAGTTTTCTCTCTAATGCATGATCAAGTCAGGATCTTGTGTCAATCTTTTTTTTTTTTTTTAAATCATAAAAACAAAGATCACAAATTTAAGAATTAAAATAGGTTACTTGACTTGAAATAAATATACATCAAATTCAAGTTGAGCCAATTAATTAGTGTTTTTTTTTGCATACCCTAGCAATGCCTAATGGTGTAAATTGGTTAGGTTGGGTATTAAACAACTTTCTTTCAGATAATTTTGTTCAAGTTTTGGTCATTTAATTTTAAAAATTCAATGAACTTGTTTTGTGAGTGTGTGTTGATTCAGAGGGCTAATTTTCATGTCAGATTAACTCATTCAAGTTTGTTTGTCCCTCTTGAATGTCTTGTTGTATGCATGTTGGGGTACCTTAAAAATCCTTCCAGTTGCAGATATATATATATAAGTTTCAGTAAGCAATCAACTAGGCAGTTTGAATTCAAAATCCCTCATTCAACTAAACTTTTATATTAATATTAATTTAAAATTCTATAACTTAAAATTATGATGTGGTTTGAAAATATTGAAAATCAATTCATTCAACCTCATTACTTTTGAATACCAGCAAAACAACCGGAAAGTCAGAAACTTAATAGTTCAAAACAAAATTCCTTATCAGGAAGTACTTCCTAACGTGAGATATCACACACTTATTTTTTCCCAGATATCTAGCTTAAGGAAAAATAAAACCAACAAGAAGATGAGTAAAAATAATAAATTTAGTACAATGGTAAAATTTAGGAAGCATCAGAGACCAGCAACTTTTGAGAATTATCAAGTGCAGGCGTCAAATAAATAGTAAAGGCATAGAACTAAGTGAGAGATACATGCTAATTTATGATTGTAAAGCTAAAGTACATTTTCAGTTACCCAGATTTAATGGAATCCCAAAAGCTAGCCCTCAAAGGTAGAACCTTCCCACTTCTTTTTGCTGCAAAATACATAGGAGAATTAATGGTATCAGTAGTTCAAGTGCACAAACAGAGATGCTAATAATACTTTTCATCTTAGCAGGTTATCAAGGATATGAGATTTAAAAAAGGGAAAATAACAGCACCGAATGGTTCACCCACCCATAGAGCAATTATTGATGGCTTCAATTCCTATAGAACAAATATCCTGATCACTTTTACTGTTTGAGCTTGCTCTAGCAATTGATAGTGTTTCCCCTCTTCCTCTAACCAACTGAACTTCCACACTTATGAAGTGCTTCTTTCTCATTCTTTCTCTTGAGTTCTCCGTGTGTGTTTTTATTTCGTGTCAAGAAAAAAAAATCTGCTTCCAAATTGTCTTTGACCCACTGAGATCAAAAAGATGCTAATGTATCTTAACTTGTTCGCAGTTACTCTGCACCTAGTGACAGGTTTACCTTGTATTCTCACCAAAGACATGATTTTTCTTTTCCCTTCCAGAACTTTTGTCTTCTTGTTTGTTATGCATAGTGTATTTGTTTTCATCTAATTAAGCTATAGTTATAGAACTATGCCCCCCCAAAAAAAAAATCATCCAAAAACGCACGCAGATACAAACAAAAGAGTGTATTCCTACGATACTGCTCAAGATCTCGAGCATGTGTCGATTACTGAAGAATCGACTTGAGTGGCTGAAATCTCCCCGGAATTCATCGGAGTCGAGTCATAATTTAAAAGCGCCGGTATATTTTGTCAAAATGTGTCGATTTTTCGCCAAGACCTCGCCCGATCCAACTATTTATTGAGACCTAGAACTGTCTCTAGATGTAGTAAGGAGGGAGAGATGAACCGGGGCGGAGAGGCGAGGTTGCTGCGACCTGCAAGGATCGCCGTCGACGGGCTTCACTGACTGTGCTCCACTGCGTAAGGGAGACTGGGCGACCTGCCGGAGCTGGCCCCAGCGCCGAGCATCCCTCGGTGAGAATCCGCCGAGCAGGCGTCGCCGCCGTCGTCATCGTGCAGCGGAAGCAGGAACAAGCGGTGCGGATTCGGATAATCCCAATTGGCATCACAAGGTGACGTAATAAATTATTAGTTTATCACCAATTTCCTCTAACAAAATTATTTTTCATTGTAAATTCACTTTTGAAATAAATAAAATCAAAATAATAATAATAATAATTTATATGAGTCTTCTCTTTCAATGCAAATGTATAGAAACCTTAAATGAATGAAAAAAAAACTTTCATCTTGCTCTTCAAAACCATTACATTTCACAAATTTACTCATTATTATGTGTAGTTAAACCATTTTGGATGCAAATAACTTAGTTGATGTTCAACTTGATCAAAATTTATTTATATTTATGTAATATATATAATTAATTAAATAAATAAATAAATTTAAATAATCCATTAAACTAAATGAATATAGATTATGAATTATTTGTGAACAATATTTATGAATAGAATTTATGAATTATGTTTATTGATAAAACTTTTATTAATATGGTAAATAAATAAACAAGTTCATTAACCAACTAAGCAAACTTAAAAAAATATAAAAAATTTAAACAACCAAACAAATTTGAATTCAAAACTAAATAATATCTAAATGTACCAAACTAAAACAAAGTATGAATTAAACTTAAACTCTTAACAAATAAACCAAGTCAAACTTAAGGTCCGACTTGAGTTAGTTCAATTATCTTATTTAATTAGCTTGAACAATATAAAATTTAGCTCGAATTGACTTGTTTATAACTTTATTTTCTTGTGTTAATATTACTATGAATACCTAGATGCATTCCTCTAAGATCCAACTTTACCACTTAATGGGATCACAGGTGTCTCTAATGACAATTCTCAATGGGAGTTTTAAGATATGTTTATGCCCCCAGGGCATAACGTAGATGGTGGGTGCATGGTATCTTTAGTGTAATGGTCAGGGGTCGATTTTCAGGAACTGACGACCTGAGATTTTCCCCGCCATGTGTCTATGACCTGTGTACCTGCATGAACCTCCCTCCATATCCATGGGACCGACACTAGAGGGACTGCTAAAGTAGCGAATCTACCTTTTAAGATATGTTTACCATTGCATCATAATCCGTAATAAAGAGGTCGCTTTTCAAAATTTAGTTTGTTTATAAATTTTAATCGAAATTATTATCGGACCTTTTTGGAATTAACATTTGAGAGTAAAAATGACTCCTATATTAACATAAATTAGTGATTTAAAAGATTTTAAAGAGTACTTATTTGTGAAATTTGATTACTAATATGAATGATAGATAATAAATATACATAAATAAATAATAAGTCACCAAGAGACTAAACGATTTTAATGGAGACAAAATGCTAAATACAGTTTAACCTTAGATTTAATTTTTGCCTATAAAAGATTTGGATGTAAGCACCTCGTTTCCAAAAAAACAAGAAAGAACAAAACTAAACGGTAACAATCTGTTAGATTTGTTTTCCTTTTCTAACTATATCTTAAATCTTTGCTACCATCCACTAAACATTTAAAAAAAAAACCAACAAATAAAAGGAAAATATATACATATATATTAAAATTAAACTGCCTGATGAATCACGAGCCGAATTAACAATAATAATAATAATATGACGACCGACAGAGTTATTAACTGTCATGAATTAAAGCATTTTTTCTGCAAGCACAAGAACAGAAGACATTATATTCAACATTTTTTTAAAGAAAATATTATTAAAAACTACTTTTTTACAGAGAAACTATTGCAGACAAAGCTCATCATCCTCTGATACATAAGTTATTCTATTCGCAGATCATCACTGCTTCAATCTGGAAGAAGGAGAATGAGATGATTCCACAAGGATAGACCACAAGATCTGCACATCCTCGCACTGACAGGACTTCACGTCCTCGTACAGGATAGAAATCCCCTTCGTCTCTGCTAGTTTAGCACCAGAAATTAACAAAGCGATGAGAACATGAAGACACAGTACTGCGATTAAAAATTAACCAAAAATAATCAATCCTTACTCTTCCTGCTGCGAGCAGAACGCAAGGTGAGCCAAAGCTTCCTGAGAGGAGAGAAGAGGGAGCCAAACCAGGCCATGAGGAGTACTGGATTCTACTGATGTATCCAATGATGCTCCATGGCTGCTAGCTTCTCGAGGAGGTGGAGGAGTTAAGTAATTAATATTCCTGAGTTTGCTTTAGGCAGGAGGTGAAGTCTCTGTCATTATTTCTCCTGCCAAAAGGAATTTGATGGATGAACTTTATTTAATTCATTTATTAAGTTTTTATACCATCGATCACGATGAAGGAAGGATCAATGAAGAACAGTGTTTGGTGCCGTGTCACTGTCCACCTCACACGCTTCTCTCACAAGCTGCTCCTGATCTGCCACAGTCCAACTTGGCCATCAGCAGGACTTTGCTTGCTTTCTGAAGTACATGATTTAATTGCCATGCACGAGAAGCTGTTGTGCCACTTATCTACTAGCAAGAAATTAGGAAGATCATACTGAAAAGGATACTCCAACCACATGCCGTTCCTTACTGATGAGAGAAGAAAGGTTCCTTGCAGATGATTTAAAGCAGCGGTAGAACTACCGACATCCTGCAAAAGTTATATTCCAACTCAAAGATTTGATGAAGATAACGAGAGCAGATTCTTCTATATGGGATCTGATATGAGCATTACAGCATGTGTTAACTAGCTACTCTAGTTTGAAATGTTACGAATGGCAAGAAACATATTTTCATTGGTTGAAGCTTCAGATATGCTTGGTATGATAAAAACCACAACCTTGCTCAGTGAAAATAAACCTCGGCATAAATCTACTTGGTTATTGACTACATGAAGAAACACTTTTAGTTTGCATTTTAAGCTCGAGAATAAGCACCTTTGCTTCACGACCACAAGAAGCATAAACTTATAATTGATAAACCAGCAAGGACTTTCTCGGCTACACTTACCGGTTTCATTGCAGAAAACCACATTCAACAAGGAATTACAGTCCAATGAAATTTCCAGTGAGATTGTAGCCTTATGATGAATTGACTCAAGGATGCTGATTTCAGAATATAAAAGGAAGAGTTATTGTTGAAGCTAAACTCCCTTTCAATCCTCCTATACCCCTATGATACTTGGGCTCTTCGTCTACCCTTTCTATGCCTGTGTTGGACACCCGACGCTCAGGACATTTGACACTCCCAGTGGACACTTTTTTTTAATAATGTTAAAAAAAAGTTAGAAATAGTCATGTCAAACAATCGGATTGATAACTATTTTGAATACTTGTACTTGAATCTGACTAGCATAGCTTATACAACGTGGCAAAAACAATTTCACGCTAGGTTTATCAAGACAACTACTAGAATGTGTTGACAGTTGATTACTGAAAGCAATATATTTGGAGTCAATGATGAGAAGTGTCTATAGCTTTTAACTGCCTAATATACTATCTTTCACTCGGATTTGCACAAAAAATAAGGAAACTAAAAGAATAAGGATCAAAACAAGTACACTTATACAGGTAGTCATTTATTGACTCCATAATGAAAGTGTATGGGTTTATCTTAGTACCTCGAAATCAACAAATGCAACAGGAATACTCTTGTTCTGCATCTTCAATGTTAAGAAACCTGGGCATCTACACATAGTAGCAAGATTGCTTTTGGAATTGCCCCTAGGCAAAGCCGAGTTGGTCATCACATGGTAGATTTATAGAAATGAGCAAGGGTCAATTCTCGGCGAAACAGAGATAAAATACTCTCCCATGTGGTGACTTGCTCGGTTTCTGATTTACCTATCTACAGATGACTATGGGGCCGGCCGTGTGGAGGCGCCCGAAGTCAGCATATGACCTTTTGCAGAAAGATTGTTTTTGGAATTAGCAAATAGAATCATGAGTTAAAGAGTAGACAAATTTAGCATTGAGTTGTAAAACCTTGAAAAACTTGAGACAACTAACTTCTGCAGTGAAATCATGCATCATAAGTGTTGAATAATGGCATTCCAGGTGCACCAATGGAAAGATGGAGGAATCCTTCAGCATGTTAAGTCTGCATGAGTACTAAAAGGACAGTACAAAGATAAATATCAGTTAGAAATCACTAGTAATAGAATTCAAGTGTGCAAGCATCTAAAATGATATTTGGCCCATGGATGATGTCAGAATTTTGTTTAAACCAAACTTCTTCATGTTCTGAAATTACATTGTAAATATGATAAGTAACAAAGAAATTCATGGAAGTTTACAACAGATTAACACAAAATACCAACTTTCCTTAAGACGAAACATTCTTGTTTAAAGGAGAGTCATTTGATTGGTTCATCTCGCAGCCAAATGCCACCACAAGGATAACCGGAAACTCTGAAGCAAACTGATGATATACAATTTACATTAATTTGAAAAAACTAGGACTACAAGGTCTTTGTTTAAGCTTCTAACCTTAATCTACAAAAACAAACAAAAAAAACCATAACCTCCTTCAGTGATCATATAAACCAGATTACAACACAATTAAAAGGAGAAAAGGCATTTTTGTGATGCCATCAACAGTAAAAATTCATCCTAATTGCCTTCAGGCTTTCCAAAATTAAATTGATTTAAACCCCTATTTATGCCAAGAAAGGTGCAAGGCTTAAGTTTTGTCTAACAAGTAAAGAGAAACTAGAGTATATAATATGACAATTGAGATGAAAGTAAAGAACCAAAACTCACCAAATTATTGTGCTCTGAATCATAAGCCAATTGTTTGTTGCTGCAGTTAAAGGAACAAGATAGTTGTCAGTCATGCCTGAAAATATCAATTGAACTACAATCATTTTAAGATGCTCAATACTTGCTCATCATTTCCATAGCCTAGGTGCAGCTATGTATTATTACCAATGTGCTTCGCAAGTTTCAATAAGCAAAATTAAGCATAAAAACTGTGTGCAAAACCTTTGTGTGGAGGGATAACCACTGTAAGAAGAATAAATCATTCAAAGCATGTGAGCGTTGCTTCCAGCACCTGCTAGTGTGAAGATTGTGACGTGTAAATGTGAGCTTTTGAGGAATGTGTACCCATGTGAGGAATTATTGCAGCTATATCTAGAATTACACTAAAATATTTAAACCAATATCACAGACATTAGTGCCTGCAAAAAGAATATCCATAAGCAAGTCAGTTACAAAAGCCACAACTTCAAGTAGGGTATGTCTCAGTTACATTATCAAGTAGCATTATGCATACTACAAAATGCAGACAAACCGCGATGGTGAACCAAATAACTATCTTTAACTGCTAGCAAAGAATGGCTTCTATTACTGGAATCTCGAATATCTCTTGACTATGCAGCAGAATGCAGACCCTCTAACTCCTCTATCAGAAGAATATATGTTTTCATCTACTCAACAAAAACACAAGTTAAGGTTCTGGAAACTATTAGATATATTAGGTGGCATATATGTTAGACAAAAAGAAAATGAATGAAGAAATGCACCTGTTCTTGGGCATTTGGACCTAGAATTTGATTTCGCAAGATCATGTGAATACTCAATTCTCTCTCAATGTCAAACACCAATCCCTGTAAATCATCTTTTAACATTATGATAAATAACGAAAGTATTAAACATGGAAAGCAAATTGAGTTTACACTTTCGAGTTTTGAAATGATGTGAATAAGAAATTAGTGCACCGGGTGAATGTGTATATCATGCGGGGTTACCAAAATAGAGAAAATCAATTAAGAGAGGTAAAATACTATTGCATTTTAACAAGGTCACAGCAATCAATAAATAAAATACACCAATTAACTATATCAACCACATATACCTCTTACTTCTAACACACTCTCTTGATGTTTAACTTTCTACATGAAAATATGTCAGACAAATAGAAAATAAATTGATAAGGCACTTGACAAAGATGATGCAGATCCAATACTGGTGAAACGATTGAGAAGAGTAACGATGAAACAACTTAGCCTTTCTTAAAAAGAGTTGATAATGAGCTTAATTTAGCACTCTGTCCTCACAATTTAGGAAGTATGAGAATGCCAAGAAAAAAATTGTTAGTGAAACAAGATAGATTATGATTCTAATATCTATCCTTGTGATGAAAAGTTAATGTTGGGAGAGGGATCAAGTGACATATAATATTAGCCTAGAGGTGTGGAGAAGATATTGGAGAGGAGAATATGTATTGTTTTGATATCTATAAAGAAAAAAGGAGACAATACTAGAAGAGAAATGGTGCTAATTATCTTTTGAGATTGCAATAAACAAAGAATGATTAAAAAGGGCAGCTTAGTGCACGAAGCTCCCGCCATGCGGGGTCTCGGGGAAGGATTCATTGTACGCAGTCTTACCTTGCTTTTTGCAAGAGGCTATTTCTAGGATTCGAACTTGTGACCTTTTAGGTCATAAAACAATAACTTTACTGTTGCACCAAGGCTCCCCGTCACAAAGAATGATTAAAATAGGCAGAAATCAAAGCACTGCCCCATTTTTCTTGAATAATCAAAGGGGCATCCCTAATGTAAATGATATGCATAGTCACATATAAATGTTCCAGAAACAGCAGCATGACAGGCAATAGTAATACATATATGCAAAAGGAAATACATATGCTTATATTCAACAATTATACTCAATGACGAAACCTAATAATATTGACAAATAAGTAGATTATACTGGAGCAAAATCTAGAACATTCAGCCATTTAAAAGTTAAGTAATAATATATAAGAATCGTATGAAGTCTAAACCATTAAAATTAAGGATCATTAAACACATTTTACACAATATTCCAATGGCAAAATTGATTAACACTGTCAAGAAAATCAATTGAAACAAAGTGGCTGAAAGCATTCCAAGAGTAGTAAACTTAACTCAATTAGCATATAGAACATAAATCTTATAATGTATATATGAGTTGATATATAATAGGCCCATTTTCTCAAACAAGTATTAATAAACAAATTATACTTAATTGTTGAGTTTTGAGAAGAAACACAATTCTTGTGATACCGACTCAATAGGGCTATAAAAAAATCATTGAGAAATCCATTGGAAGGAAAGCATATCGTTTTGTACATTTAGGGAGTGCATTGCAGCAAGTGCTGATTGTTGATCAGTAAAGACAGAAAATACATAAGCCTGTGACATAAAAAAGGAGAAAACAAATTAGTCAGGATAAACAATCACCAGCAAAGGGATTGAAGCTGCAATATAAAAAATTAACAAAAGGGTGCTTCGACTGTAACCATTCTATCTAAGAACCACACTTGCTTTGCTTCTATTGCTAATCCTTTTATAACCCTAATAAACACTAGTGTAAGCTACCGAACCAAATATTCCATGCAAGGATCTTAATAATTTCCTCTTTGAATATTTACAATCTACAGGCAATGAAATAATATTGATAACTTATCATTCTGATGTATGATTTACCATGGTTCCCATAAAAGTTTCAAATCCATCCTAGGCCAACTTGGGATAAATGCATTACATTAGGAAGCTAAGTTTCCACGGTACTGACACTCCAGTATGGATACATGTAGTCAGAAATGCCTCAGGTTGAATTACAAAGTCAAACAACATAACATAAAAATCTTATGTTTCAAGAAATTAATTTCACAATCAACATGAATCCACTGGAAAAGATTACATAGTTTTGAGTTCATTACACAAATTAAAGCCTAAGTTCATTCTTTCTGCTTCTTGCGCTAACACTAAAAAAAGCGACGTCAGCGTTTCCGATCGAATTGAATATGCTGAAACAAGAAGGTTTACATCAGAGAAACATTGTAATTTAGATCCCAGGCAAAGAACTCTGTTCCCAGATTCTCGGAAAAGGAATAAAATCAAATTTTTACCATGGAATTGTGAAAATTTTCAGTGCGAAAATCTAACTCCAACTTGAAACCTTAAACTCAGAGGTCAAGGTCCAAAACCTAACAATATGAATAGGGAAGACCAAGAGAAGAGCAATGACGAATAGGCGCACCTGAGAGGACTGTCCAGAGCTCTTGAGTTGTGCCGACTAGTACCCAGGGAACTCCCGGAAGAGGTTATATACTTCACGAACCTTCACGTCGCCAGGGAGCCCTGCTACGAAGAGGGTCCGGACCTCGTCGAACGAAGGCAGCTCTCCAGACGCTGCGTAGGCGGCTCCATATGGGGGAGTTCGGTGAAGTGCGTACGGTGGGGAGTGATGGGACTGGCGCAGCGGAGGTAGCGGCGTGCGGCTGTACGGGAGTGGAGGAGCTCTGTGAGACGGCGGAGAAGCCTGAACCGGAGGCAGAGAGTAGTACGGGTGGCGGGAGGAGGTCGGAGGAGAGTGGTAGTATCCGGTGGAGGTTGGTGGGTGGTAGTAACCGGCCGGCGTGGCGTTCATGGACAGCGCAAGCGGTAACCAGGCGGAGGGGTCTCTGGTGACCATTTCTTAAACGGGCCGTATTTATAGCAAGCTCAGGCTGGGCTGGAATAATACCACATTTACCACATCATTTATCTCAATTATTTGCATTATACATATTCAATCAAATGATAGTGCTCATCTATTTCTATTCAACACAGTATTTATTTATTAAATTATTAAATGGATTAAAAATTAAATTTAAATTTAAATTTAGGTATTAAAAAATATATTCTAAATGTATTCAATTAAAATTTTATTTTATATAGCCCGTAAGAAAGAAGGGGAGGAGAGAAATAGACCCCGAGAGCATTTTACAAAAGAGAGAATTTAAGCGGGCCAAAAATAATAACAATAAAAACACTTGGACGAGAATAAAAAAAAGAACAAAAGAATCGGTCAAAAAATCTGATACCGTACGATTTGCGATCCAGTGCAAGCATGATTCGAGTTAAAATTAATCGTGGATCGAATCCCAAGTCTTCGTTGCCTAACGCGGTCCCCGTCCACCCCCGTCCCCCAAATTTCCCCTTTCTCGTTCGGCTTCCGCTCGATCGGATTCGATTGCAGCGAATTGAAGAGGGCGGAGAGGCAATTGATCGGAGAAAGGGGGGAGAGCCACCGGCCGGAGATGGAGGAGGTGAAGCTATGGCGCGACAAGCGGGAACGCGACATGTACGACAGCTTCGCGGACCTGTACGCCATCATCAAGACCACCGAGAAGCTGGAGAAGGCCTACGTCCGCGACCTCGTCCCCTCCGCCGAGTACGAGGCTGAGTGCCTCAAGCTCATCGCCCAGTTCCGCACCCTCCACTCCGCCCTCCGCGGCGCCGTGCCTTCCCTCGACCGCTTTGCGGACGCCTACCGCCTCGATGCCCCGGCCGCCATCAACCGCCTCTTCGTCTCCGGCGTTCCCGCCACCGTCGAGCACCGTGCCGCCGCCGCCTCCTCGGGAAACCTCTCCGCCTCCACTGCTGCCGTCGCGGAATGCGTCCAGCACTTCATCACCGCCATGGACTCCGTCAAACTCAACATGGTCGCCGTTGACCAGGTTCACCCCCTTCTCTCCGATCTGTCCACCTCCCTTGCCAAGCTTGGCAACGGCCTACTCCCCCCGGACTTCGAGGGCCGTACTAAGGTCCGCGACTGGCTCGCGCAACTCGCGAAGATGGGTGCCGCCGAAGAGCTCACCGAGCAACAGGCCCGCCAACTCAACTTTGACCTTGAGTCCTCTTATAGCGCCTTCATGGCTGCCCTCCCCAATGCTGGATCTTGATTATCATCTGCTGATTTCTCCTCCTCCAAGGTTTTCCTCAAGTATCTTCCTTTTCTTCTTCCTATGAGCATCTTAGCAAATATAGACATTATTGATTCTGAGCATGAAGTATAGTTGTGCAGATATATACCTTTTTTTTCATTTATCATTAATGGTTCCAATCTATTGGTGTGCCGTGTGCATGAACTAAAATTGCAAACTTGTGTGAGAGTTCTCTTCAATCTCCTAAGCCATTCATCCATAGTCACTACATGATATGGCTGATCTCATGGAATTGCTGCTGCAACCTTATCACTCTTCATGTCTTTCTATTGCGCTACATGGAACCAGGAAATGAAATTTTGCTAGGATATAACAATTGAAACATAGAATTTTAGTTCAAAGTTCAAACAATGTGTAAAACATGATGGCATTTGCAATTCAGTGTTGGCATGTGGTCTTGGAGTGTAGTAGGTTTTGATTGGACTTTGGCATCTCAGATAATCATGCAAAAAGGATTGAACTATTAAAGGATGCACATGATGAGAAAAATGCATATAGTTATATACATGTCGATTCTATGTTCCTTGAAACTTGCTTCTGATCTTTCCACTTAGGACTACAAATAGATTTTAGTTTTTCTTTTTATCTGAATATGCCTAATGATTTAGACAGGCATCTCCTGTATTTGATCTTGGGCAAGCCTGAATATGTGCTAATGCTCAAATGAAGTTTTTTTTATTATCAAAATGAAATTTTTAGTGGTTTCCCTGGTTAAGGTAGTTTGCCTCTCTCATAAAACAACAGGGAAGAGTGCATCAGAAACTTTCCTTTCTCATGCCCTTCTTTGCTCAAGACCGAGAAACCAAGTTAGGAATGATGTGAGTTAGAAGTCTCTGATAATAGTTAGGGATTTAAAACTATGGTTTTCTAAGATTATTTTGTGGTGATGTGCATCTCATTGAGTAAACTGTGAGCATGAACAATTTGGATTCACATTGCCCATGTTTAAGGTCATCTAGGCCTAAGAAAATAGAGATACAAAAATCTACTGTATGGAGGTTTTCCTTCTGTGAGTTGATTAGGAATTGGTTATATTAATGCTATTTACGAACTGGCCACTTCCATAGTCGAATTAGAAGCTGGTCAGCTGTGAAAAAGGCTGATGATTTATCCATTTGCTTAAACAAATCAAGTTTAGGATAATCAGAGAACAGAGTGGTGGGTTCTCTAACCTTTTTTTTATTAATCTATATAAGTCATAATTGAGAAGAATTTGTTAGATTTTTTAGATCCTTACGGGGTATGGAGCTTCTCTGGTAAGTTAAACGAATTAACCGATCAAAATTTAAAATTCAGTTTGGTTAATTCATAATTTTTTTTTAAATATCAATTAGTTTGGTTTAGTCGGTTCTGTTTTAGTTTTAAAAATCCGAAATAAATTAAACTGATTAAACTGAATCAGAATGTGAGTTTAAAAATTAAAATTCCTAATTCTCAATCTCATTCGTCTCGGCGTCGTCGGCCTCCTCTTGTGACTTTTGCTCTTGCCTCTCCTCCCGATGCTCTCGCCTCCTCTCCTCTTCTTGCTATTGCCGCTGGTGAGACTGTTGCTGCCCGATGCTCTCGCCTCCTCTCCTCTTCTCGCTCTTGCCGCTGATGAGACTGTTGCTAGCAACCCTTTGAGTCCCCTTGTCCTCATTTAGATTATCGCTAGTAGTCCTTTGAGTCCCCTCGTCCTCACGCAAGCTACAGCCAATGAGCCTGTTGCTAGCAACCCTTTGAGTCCCCTTGTCCTCATTTAGATTATCGCTAGTAGTCTTTTGAGTCCCCTCGTCCTGACGCAAGCTACAGCCAATGATCGACCGATAACACCACAATTTCTCCGTCACCATTGTCTATGTGAAAGATTGCTATCTGAACCTTGGAAGACGAGCTTGTGCAGTTATGACATTCTCTTTATGCCTCTTCTATCTTTCATTCTTCATGTGATGCACCATTGACAACAGGATTCTTACGGACTCGAAAGTTTTGAAGATGAGAATACATCTCCGTTCTATTTGTTCTTGAATGGCCTTACCAATCCGAAACTCCAAGTCATTATAATTTATAGCATGACAGAAGGAATGCCGGCTCGATTTGTAGGGTTTTAGAATGGATTACCAAGGAATGCAGCTGAAGGAGTACAGTGTGAATGATGGCCTTTTGCAAGCAGGAGATATCGATTTTTTTTTATTTAGAAGTTCGGTTCATTGATGTTTTTTTTCAGTTTGGTTTCTTCATTTTTTTTTTAAATTTGATCAGCTCATTTAGTTAATTTTTTTTTTATTTATTCCATTTCAGTTTATTCAGTTTGATTGGTTGGATTTTAATTGAATGCTGACGCCCAGCAATATGGATTCTCATTCTTATTCTCTCTTGTCAATCCAAAGTTCTTTGCGAACTGTACTGACTTTGGTAATCCACTATACAGTGTAGGATTGTGTATGATTGACTAGAGCGGGTCAATATACGGTCTTAAATTCTGTCACCGACATACTTAAAATGTTAACCGACATGAAAGATAGGTTTGGAATTTTGCTCTTACTCAAGGGTCTACGACGCGTTAAATGTGTAATTGTTGCAAATCCATCCCTTAAAATGAGGCAATCGAATAAGCCTATATACGTTGAGGTTTGCAATAGGATAATGCCTTGACACTAATCTAGCTTAACCCTAATAGCTATTTTCTCAATAAACAAACTGAGGATTAGTCGAATCTGAAAAGCAGGATACTTGGATCACCGAAAATAAAAAGACTAGGTAAATTACCAAGAGCTTAAAATGTTAAAGCCTTCAACCTTGGTCTCAAAGATACAACGAAGTAAGTCTCAAAGAAACATATGATTTGAAGTACAAAAAATGCATTATAATAAAAGTTCAACTATGATCAGATACAGACACACCACATTGTTCTTAGCTAATCAGGGAAGAACACGCGCCCAATGCTGTAGTTTTAATCCGATTATTGAGTCGCTTCAGTCTTCTGCGGCTTCACTGCATCCGCGTTCATCAAAATGGAGTTGGAAGAATCCGTCATGTAAGAGTTCAACATCGATGAGTCCGTGAGCGACGAGGTGTGGGTGAAGCTCGCCGCCACCAGCTCCACCGGCGGCGCGAAGTAGATCGGCACTGGCATCTTCGGCGGAAGCTCCGGCAACGGAGTCTCGAAGTTGAGCGTGTTGATGGCTTGCCTGATCGACGGCCGGATGTTGCAGTCCGGATGAGCGCACCAGAGTCCCACCACCATCAGGCACTCCATCTGCCTCGCGTCGAACTTCCCCTGCAGTTTCGGGTCGGCCGCCTCCAGAACCGCCGCCCTTCCGTACAGCTCCCAGACCCACTCCACCAGCCTCACCTTCCCCTTCTCCTCCGCCGGCTCCATCGGCCTCCTTCCGCACGCGATCTCCAGCGCCACCACGCCGAAGCTGTACACGTCGGTCTCTTTGCTGGCCTTGCCGGTGGTGACGCACTCCGGCGCCAGGTAGCCCATGGTGCCGGCCAACACCGTGGTCTGCGAGTGGCTGTCGTGGTCGACGAGCCTGGCGAGACCGAAGTCCCCGAGCTTGGCGTTGAAGGCCGAATCCAGCATGACATTGCTGGGCTTGATGTCGCGGTGCACCACGCACCGCTCCCACTCCTCGTGGAGATAAAGCAGAGCGGAGGCCAGGCCCAGCGCCACCTTGTGCCTTACCGGCCACTCCATCGTCTTCCTCTCAGAGTAGAGATAAGAATCGAGGCTTCCGTTGGGCATGAACTCGTAAACCAGCAGGAATTCTCGACGATCGTGGCACCAGCCCACCAGCTGCACCAGGTTCCGATGCCTCAACTGGCTGATGATCTTGACCTCGGAGACGTACTCCTTTCTCCCCTGCTTCGATCCCCGCGAGATCTTCTTAATGGCGACGTCCAGCTTTAAATCCTTGAGGTAGCCTTTGTACACCGACCCGAATCCTCCCTCTCCCAGTTTGCCTTCCTTGGAGAAGTTCCTCGTCGCGCCGGCGAGCTCCTCGTACGGGTACCTTTTCGGCCCCCTTTCAGCTCTCTCGAATTCGTCGTCGATGATCTCGTCGTTCTCTATCTCGTCCACTTCCTTCCCCTTGGAGCTCATGGCCTTCTTCCGGAAGAAGATGAACCAAATCAGACCCGACGCGGCCGTCAAGACCACCGCCCCGGTCACCAGCCCGACCTCGAGTGCGACTTGGCATGATCTGTTTGACTTAACGCGTAAGCTCGAGTCGAAGGACCACGACAGCAAGCTGTGCGCCTCCGTCAAGTTGCCCGTCGACGCCGAGAAGCCGACCTCCACCAGCTCCGGCAGCTCGTTTCTGAGATCGACGATGAAGTTAAGACTGGAGTCGCCGGCGCGGAAGGCTCTGTTCGATTCGTAAGTGAAGAAGACGCTCAAGTTGTGGGTGGTGGAGTTGTAGCTCACCCACGCATGCGCCTTCCGCCCGTCCTTGAGGCTGCCGTTACACTCTAGCACGGCTTTCGAGACGATGGAGTTGACGTCGATGCCGATGTGGTCGCCGGAGGGATCCCACGCGTTCCGGAAGGTGTCGAACTCCACGGCGACCGCCTTCACCCCGCCCCCGCCGAGCGAGCTGTTGCCGAAGACGCCGAGGAAGGCGCCGCGGGAGTAGACCGGGATGGTGGAGGGGTGCGTCGCGAGGAAGAACGCGAGGCCGTCGCCGTGCTGCGCCGCCGGCGAGCGGTCGAAGGCGTTGATGACGAAGGAGAATCGGGTGGTGAAGTCGGCCAGTGCCCGCGTCTTGGCGTCCCACAGCCGGAGCGGCTCCAGGTGCACCGCTCGTCCCACGCTGTAAAGCATCGGGTAGCTGGTGAGGTTGATCTCGGCGCCCTGCAGCGACGCGTCGCCCTGGAACTCCAAGCTCGACAAGCTGTTCTTGCTGAAGCCGGAGAAGTCGAAGGAGAGCGACGTCGCCGCCGAGATCAGAGTCAAAAACCAGAGAACAAAGTAATTTCCACTCATAATCGATGGTCCCAAGCCAAAAACAAGCGATTTCTGGTGCGCTCGAACAAGATTAGATAGAGCTAAGAAAAGAGAAGCAGCAGCTATAAAGGCACGATTAAAGATCTAGGAAATCTTAACGCTATTATGCTGTAAGATTCTTCCATGACTAGTTCACACTCATTGATGCCCCTCTTTTGGCGATGCTTCATAGTGGCTTTCTTTTTCATTGTTGCTCTAAAGATTATTCTTTGTCAGCATCCAAAAGGGAAAACAAAAGAGGCGAAGTGAGTGAAAGCGCGTCGATGCGCCTTGACAGCCGCACGTTCTAACTAATTATTTAATTTAGCATCGAAATCGTTCCCGCCATGAGTCCTTTCCATGCAGTCGCATGAATCGGTTGATGATTCAAATAGAAACAGACTAATATCTTGTAATAATTCATGATTAAGAAATTGAAAGGCTCGCGTGGTTAGTGATGCGGTGATAAAAAGAGATCCGTTCGACGTGGGTTAAATATTAAGGTGAAGGTCAAAATTAAGATGGTCAACAGTAGGGTGTCAAAAGACTCACATACAGTGCCCGAGCGGAGATCGCTACAACAGTCGGTCTAGACAATCAGTGACCAATCGGCAAGAGACTTGTCCAAGCAGGTTAACCGTCTAGCTTGGAATAAGATGGTAAGACAGCTAGACGCTCAGTGCGGAACGACAGGACGTTGAGCAGACCGAAGAGCTTATCCGATCGAGAGGGACAAGCTACTACGTCCAGTCACTGCAATGAAGAGCAGCTGAGACCGACAGTGCGGAGGAGTCCTGGCGAACGGCTACCTCGCTCGATCAAGCAGTATGACCATTGTTATATCTCTCGATATTCTTTTAGGAGATAGTGCTACTAACACTAGGCATAGTTAATAGATGGATCGTACGGCGAAAGCTTATACTCTCTTGTCAGAGATATGCATATCATGTTAAGATATGGTGTCAAAGACACTTTCTTGATAGGTCCTTTCATAGGACACATTGGAGAATGTGTCCACACCTCAAGGAGCATGTATGTCGCCTACCAGGGTTCTATATAAACAAGGTCCAAGCACCGGCGGAGGTACGCGTTATTCACTATTTGTGCTAGTGTTATTGTTGCTTCACTTTCTTCTACAGTTCCAGTGACTGACTTGAGCGTCGGAGGGCCAACGTCGAGAACCCCTTTCCTAGCTCGGCACTGACATTACTTGTTTTGCAGAGCGGAGCGAACGGAGCGCAGTCTATAGCCAATCAGCGCAGCAGCCACATCTCCAGCTTTCTACCTTCCCGTTTTCGGATAGAATTATTTTGGCGTCGTCTATAGGAACGTAGCCTACATCCGAGACGAGAAGATGGAGAACGCTAGACGACTCACCACGGTGACGTTGGCAAAGGAGGAGCTCGATATGCTTATACAAGTCCGAGTGGTAAGGATAGTGGAGTAACAACAACAACAAGCGCTAGCCGAGCGCATGAGCCCACGGCATCAGCGACAAGGCATCAAGCAGGATATGGAGACCGAGTGGAGCATGCATCCGCTCGGGGACAGAACAAGAAGTCGATCGACAAGTATGGTGAGGCAACCAATGCGTCGATCCCCTTTCATCGAGCACTATTTCGGACTACATCAGAGGAACAGGGCCAAGTAGACAAGAACCAGGGATCTTCCTCGGATGGCATACCCGTTCGGGGCGCACGAAAGGGGAAGGCACCAAGGGACGATGTTTCGCTTGAGCGAATCAATCAACAATTCTCACAGGGGATTCTGGATGACCCTCTACCCAGACACTGCACCCCGCTAGCGATCGGAGAATACAACGGAACTACCGATCCGGATAACCACTTAACCAAGTTTGACAACGAGGTCACACTTCATCAGTACACCGACGAGGTGAAGTGTCGGGTCTTCCTCACCACCCTCTCCGGATCAACACAACGTTGGTTCAAGAGATTACTGAACGGATCAATCCACAGCTTCAAGGATTTCCAAGCGGCGTTTTTACACCACTTTGCCAGTAGTCGCCGCTGCCATAAGACAAGCGTCAAACTGTTCTCCTTAAAGTAAGGGCCCAGGGAAGCACTGAAGGCCTACATCCAACACTTTAACCAGGTGGCCATGGATATTCCATTGGTCTCCTCAGAGGTATTGGTGAACGCCTTTGCCCAAGGTCTCATCGAAGGGGAGTTCTTCCGGTCACTCATCCGGAAGCTTTTGAGGGACTTCGACCATCTGCTCAGGAGGGCAACGGAATATATAAACGTGAAAGAAGCCCAAGTAGCCAGAAGAAATGAGGCGCCTGTCGAGCCCACTGCAGCGCCCGAGCGGCAACCATCGAGTAGTCATCAACCACCCAAGGGACCTCGATCGGGGAGAGCATAGCCACACCACGAACCCAGGATGCATGCCGTGCAACATGTGGCAGTCGATCGCCCAAAGGCTACAAAAGGCAAGGCATGGACGCCACTATTCTGCTCCTTCTATCAGTCGGCGATGCACAACACACGCGACTGCTATGATCTGACTCCAATTGCAAGCCGACCAGCTGCTCGAGGATATTGTCATCGGTCACCACACCCGATCGACATCATAGACGTCGATTAACCAGTCGGAGGGAGGAAACAAGAGGGGCGTCCGAGCGCCACCATCATCAGCCCCAGTAGAGTAACAACACGAGTCCCGCCCGAGCTTCTGCTGAGCGGAGTAGACCCTCGGCTCGGGAGGAAGAAAATAGGAGTAACACCGCTCGGGGAAAAATTCAAATGATTGATGGTGGGTTGATTGGCGGTGATTCCCGAGAAGGAAATTGCACGCTCGGCGACTAGAGATCCACGCTGTAGGGGGCAATAAGGAGAAGGCCGAAGGACCTAAAATAAGCTTCGACCTGTTGGTTGCTACTCGGAAAACCTAGAGGTTCCACTGTACAAAAATTTTGTACAAAGGTCTGAACCTTTTCCTAGCTTCCATGTGTTCTTTTAAATTAAATTTTGGATCGCCTGCGGAACTTAATACGTTTGATCCAAAACTTAATCTATTTGTTCTTTTAGGTTTTGACTTGGATCTCCTGCGGAACTTAACACGTTCGACCCAAGTCACCTTAAGTTATTAATTCCATTAAATATTAATTTCCATAATTGGTTCCCAGTACTGACGTGGCGAGGCACATGACCTTCTTGGATATGGGAGCAACCACCACCGACTAGACAAAACCTTTTATAGAAAGCTAATATTTAATTTCCTAAAATAACTTTAGGTTAACTGAAAAGAACAATCAAATCACAAGGAAAAGAAAAATAAAAGAACACTATATCGAAAACAAATTCGAAACTCTAGAATCATATGCCTCTTGTATTTGGTATTATTTCCAAAAATAACTAGTATGATGCGGAAAGAAAAATTACTAGTTATACCTTTTAGAAAAACCTCTTGATCTTCTACCGTATTCCTCTTCTAACCTCGGACGTTGTGTAGGCAACGATCTTCCGAGATGAGAACCACCAAGCACCTTCTTCTTCCTTACAAGTTTCGGCCATCAAAACTTCTCCTAGGATGAAGAGGTTCGGCCACCACCACCATGCTCCAAGGGATTTATAAATTGTCAACCAACGTACCAGAACAGATAACTTCCCTCTTTTTCTTAATAACAATTTTGTTATTAAAAGAGGCAGAATATCAAGTTCTTTGAATAGTTTAGAAACTGAAAACTAGTTCTTTCTAAACTTGGTGCGTAAAGACAATTACTAAAAAATCCATGTTTTATTCTTATCAAAAGATAAACATCTCCCACTGCAACAGCTACCATTTTTACAGTAGTGCCCATGTGGACGGTGTTTTAATTTTCATTTAGTTGCCGGATTTCCTGGAACCCTGCAATGAATTGCGGATATGATTGATGGCATCTGTATCTACACTCCAGGTTCTGGTAGATAACACCACTAAACATGTTTCAACTAATGAATTAAATACACCTATATTGTTCTTAGTTCTAAGAAAACAGTCTACCTTAATGTCCAAGTCCTATTTCCAATCATTACAATTGAGACTACTAAGTCTTTTCTATAGTATAACAACTAGGGGATTGACAAACATTTTAAATCCTAAGAATCACAAAAATATTTGGTCAAGATCAATTCTTTAAAATCCCCATGAATTTTGTATGCCACGATAGTGTGGACGTATACAAAATCAAAGAGGAGATTTTATCCATTAATTTTATTATCTCGTCAACTTTACTTTATGACGAATAAAATTAATAGTTGATCTGTCTTTGATTAAATATTTGGTCAAAACTTTTTGAATTTAAAATAAAATATTGATTCCTAAAACAATATTATTTAAATTCACCAACACCTCAAACACCGTGAATTTTGCATGCCACGTTAGTGTGGACGTATACAAATTCAACATTTGTAAAAGGAGGGTTTTACCCATTAACTATCTTGTCAACGTATCTTTATGACAAATAAAATTATCTCAAACACCGTTAATTTTGTATGCCACGTTAGTGTGGACGTATACAGAATCAATCATTTGTAAGAGGGGTTTTAACCCTTTAATTTTATTATCTTGTCAACCTAGTTTTATGACAAATTAATAGTTGGTTTCATTTGGTCACACAAATAATAGCAGTGACTCCGATGGGGAGGATACTATTAGATGTGTATAAGTGTATACCATTACTTGACACTAAGTCCATTAATAAGATTATGCCCCTTCCGTTGGGGAAGATCACACGCCTTTAACTTCGTCATCCAAAGTGTAAGAAGATGCTGATGTGATCCACAAACAATCACAAGAGGGAGAGCAAAACTTGTTTGCATCACTTACAAACCAGTAATGGAGACCATGGGATTTATTTAAAAATCTCTCTCCCACTTAGTTATTTATAAACGAGGAATTTTAACTATGCTAGCCTACTAGTCATGTATACTAACATGCACACACAGCACAATATAAAAGCAATAAATAGAAAATCTAATTTTCAACTATTATGGCTTTTATCTCTAGTTGTCCTCCATGTGTTGTCATCCCAAGCTGCTACCATATTTGGCCACCGCCACCGGGTCTAGTTGTCGCATCCATCTTGCTCCTAGTTCCGCTGCGCCTCTGGTCCTTAGAAGGTTCCACGCTTTGCAAGATTTGATCCGCGACATAAATAGAATTTTACATTTTGATCCTATATTCCTCGAAGGAATGTACATGTAAACTAGATTGAACATAAAATAAAATTTACATCCATCGATCCTATATTCCATAAAAGGAATGTATATGTAACTAGATCAAAAATAAAATCCTAATAAAACTAAATACAGCTCCTGCTGTATTTTATAATACAATCATGCACACACAATAAAATGCCCTTGACATGTCCAAGGGTCCAATCACACACATAATAGTTGGATCCTGCATCCACAAAGTTAGCACATCCTACTATTAACCTGCCTAAATTATGTATGACATGTGCATAATTAAACTAATACCAAATACACAGAGGCAAAACCCTAGCTCTGATACCAATTGTTGGTTGCTACTCGGAAAACCTAGAGGTTCCACTGTACAAAAATTTTGTACAAAGGTCTGAACCTTTTCCTAGCTTCCATGTGTTCTTTTAAATTAAATTTTGGATCGCCTGCGGAACTTAACACGTTTGATCCAAAACTTAATCTATTTGTTCTTTTAGGTTTTGACTTGGATCTCCTGCGGAACTTAACATGTTCGACCCAAGTCACCTTAAGTTATTAATTCCATTAAATATTAATTTCCATAATTGGTTCCCAGTACTGACGTGGCGAGGCACATGGCCTTCTTGGATATGAGAGCAACCACCACCGACTAGACAAAACCTTTTATAGAAAGCTAATATTTAATTTCCTAAAATAACTTTAGGTTAACTGAAAAGAACAATCAAATCACAAGGAAAAGAAAAATAAAAGAACACTATATCGAAAACAAATTCGAAACTCTAGAATCATATGTCTCTTGTATTTGGTATTATTTCCAAAAATAACTAGTATGATGCGGAAAGAAAAATTACTAGTTATATCTTTTAGAAAAACCTCTTGATCTTCTACCGTATTCCTCTTCTAACCTCGGACGTTGTGTGGGCAACGATCTTCCGAGATGAGAACCACCAAGCACCTTCTTCTTCCTTACAAGTTTCGGCCATCAAAACTTCTCCTAGGATGAAGAGGTTCGGCCACCACCACCATGCTCCAAGGGATGCTAGAAAAGAGACTTCTTTTCTCTCCTTCTTCTCCTTCTTAGATCCGGCCACCAAAGCTATCTCCACCATGAGAAGGTTTCCGCCACACAAAGGAGAGGAGAGGAAAGAAAGGGCCGGCCACACCCAAGGAGAAAAGAGAGGAAAAATAGAATAGAGTTGTTCCCTTAAAGGCACCTCTACCCCCTCTTTTATAATCCTTAGTCTCGGCAAATAAGGAAATTTAATTAAAAAATTTCCTTAATTCTTTTGCCATGTAAAGAAAAATTATTTTAATTAAAATAATTTTTCTTCTTTTAAAAACAATGGCCGGCCACTTTAAAAAATAAAACAAGGAGAGTTTTAAAAAATAAAACAAGGGCTTCTCCAATAATTTTTATCCCTTTTATGATTGGTTTATAAAAAGAAATTTCTATAATTTTAATTTTTCAACATGTGAATAATTTATAAAGAAGAGAAATAAAATATCCTTTCCAATCTACAAATAAGGAAAGAGATTTAATCTCTTTCTTTAATCTTTTGTAGAGACTTATAAAAGAGATAATTTAATTTTTAATCTCTTCAATAAATTATATCTTTCACATAAGAAAATTTTAAAATTAAAATTCTTTTTAAATTAAATAGGGCCGGCCACCTAAGCTTGGGTTCAAGCTAGGGCCGGCCACCCATGAACCAATGGTTTGGCCGGCCCTAGCTTGATCCACAAGCTAGCTTGGCCGACCCCTATAACATGGGTATGAAGGTGGGTATAGGTGGGTATAGTACTCTATAAATAAGAGGCTACGATAGGGACCGAGAGGAGGAATTGGTTTTGGTCTCCCGATAAAATTAAGCATCCCGTGTTCGCCCCGAACACACAACTTAATTTTATCAATAATAATTCATTCCACTAGAGAACTATTATTGAACTATCGCACCAATCCCAAATTACATTTTGGGCTCCTTCTTATTATGAGTATGTTAGTCTCCCTGTGTTTAAGATATCAAATGCCCACTAATTAAGTAAGTCACTGACAACTCACTTAATTAATATCTAGCTCCAAGAGTAGTACCACTCAACTTCATCATCATGTCGGACTAAGTCCACCTGCAGGGTTTAACATGATAATCCTTATGAGTTCCTCTTGGGGGCATTCTCAACCTAGATTACTAGGACACAGTTTCCTTCTATAATCAACAACACACACTATAAGTGATATCATTTCCCAACTTATCGGGTTTATTGATTTATCGAACTAAATCTCACCCATTGATAAATTAAAGAAATAAATATCAAATATATGTGCTTGTTATTATATTAGGATTAAGAGCACACACTTCCATAATAACTGAGGTCTTTGTTCCTTCATAAAGTCAGTATAAAAGGAACGACCTCAAATGGTCCTACTCAATACACTCTAAGTGTACTAGTGTAATTATATAGTTAAGATAAACTAATACCTAATTACACTACGACCTTTCAATGGTTTGTTCCTTTCCATTATGGTCGTGAGTTACTGTTTATAATTTATAAGGTACTGATAACATGATCCTCTGTGTGTGACACCACACACCATGTTATCTACAATATAAATTAATTGAACAACTACATTTATCATAAATGTAGACATTTGACCAATGTGATTCTTATTTCTAGATAAATGTTTATACCAAAAGCTAGCCTTTTAGTATACACTCTAACACGACCCCCGAGACTTAGAGGGAGTAGAGATCCCTCACGATGATGCCCTGATTATCCAAGTAATGATCGCTAATTATACTATTCACCGAACCTGTGTTGATATAGGAAGTTCGGTGAATATTATATTCAAGAAAGCGTTCAACCAACTGTAAATCGACTGGAGTGAGTTACAGTCAATGACGACTCCACTCTACGACTTCACAGGCACTGAAGTGTTGTCGATCGACTAGGGACGGCTGACCATTTCTCTCATAGAGGAGCCGCTCAGGAGGACCAGGACCATGAACTTCATTGTGGTGGACGCACCATCCGCCTACAATGTCATACTGGGCCGACTAACCCTCAACGAGTTCCGAGAGGTGGTGTCCACCTTCTACTAGAAGATTAAGTTTTCGATGGACAACAAGGTGAGCAAAGTCAAAGGCGACTAGTTGGCTACTCGACAATGCTACATCGAAATGGTCAAGTCCGAAGTAAGGGCCACTCGGAAGAACCCGCACTTGGAGGTGAATGCTATCAAGGAGGAACCTCCCGCACTAGTCTAAAGGAGAAGGAGGAGATCTAGATCCACCTCAGCCGGTCGGAGGCAAGGTGCGTGAATAATGTTAGGGTCGATTTATAGCTACAGGGGGGAGGTGAATAGCTCGTCGTGTGTCGTTTGCTTGCTTCGTGATGATGATATGCAGTGGAAAACACTCAAGCAACGTTAACGCTAGGATTTACTTGGTATCCACCTCAAGAAGAGGTGGCTAATCCAAGGATCTGGCCCTCACTCACTCATCCACTATGTTACGGTAACTTACGGAGGTGGAGAAGCCTTGTACAATGCTCACAATACAGCAAGAAGAAAAAGGGAAACAAATACAAGTAAAATCTTACAAGATTTACAACATACAACTGAAACCCTAGCTTCTTCTTCTTGTGTGGAATGCCTCTTGATCTTGGAAGTGCAGCAATACTTTGCTTCAAGAAGCTTTAAGAAACTAGCGTGAACCTGTGAGAGTGATTGCAAGAAGTAGAGAGGAAGAGATATATAATCATTGCAAGGAAGACGACTTTAAACCCGACGCTTCCTTTGCAACGGTCACAACTCAATCAATTGACCAGTCGATTGGGGAAGCTTGAATCAATCGAATGATCGATTCAGAGCGCCTCTGTGCTCTCTGGAATAAGACCTGAATCGATTGATCGATCGATTCAACGTTTATCGTAACTCGCGTGATTTCTTGCCCCCAATCGATCGACCGATCGATTGGGAGAGCTTCTATGGTCGCGATTTCGCTTCTCAACCTTGACCTGCTGGGACTTCTTCGCCAAGTGTCCGATCAACCCTTTGACCCACTTGGACTTTTCTTCTCATGCCAAGTGTCTGGTCAACCTTGACCCATTTAGACTTATCGCCTCATGCCAAGTGTCTAATCCTCCATGACCCACTTAGACATCCACCAGATATCTGGTCACCCTTGACCCATCTAGATTTCCTCGTGCCAAGTATCCGGTCAATCTTTTGACCTACTTGGGCTTCCCAACACTAGGTGTCTAGTCAACCTTGACCACCTGGATTTCCAGGTGTCTGACTTTACTCACCAGGTCTTTTTATCTACCTAGCTTCATTCACCAGGACTTTCCATTTGCCTGGATTCACTCACCTGGACTTTTCATCTAGCTTCACTCACTAGAATTTTCACCCGGCTTCACTCACCAGGATTTTTTCACTGTCCGGCTTCACTCATCGGGACTTTCACCTACCTAGCTTCACTCACTAGGTCTTTCACCTGGTTTCACTCACCATAATTTCCCAACTACCTAGATTCACTCACTAGGTCTTTCACCTGGCTTCACTCACCAGGATTTTTCCAACTATCTGGCTTTACTCACCAGGACTTGTCTTTGCCTAACCTCCAGTTAGGGTCTTCCCAGTTAAGTATTCGGTCAACCCTTTGACCTACTTGACTCTTCTTCACATCTAACTGGTCAGTCCTGACCAGAGGAGAATTGTATCAATAATCTTCCCAATCAAACGATTGCATCTGCAATCTTCATGTATTGTCAAACATTGAAACCCAAACATCAAGACTCAAGCTTGAGCCAACTCAATCTTACTCAACTAGGTGAACTTTGACCTAGGGATATTGAACCAACAAATAAATCTAGACGTACTTGTATAAGTGTATGTCTTATGGAAGCAGGAAGAGAATGAATAAAAATCTCAAGTGTTCCAGACTCTTGTGCCAATCGACCAAATTAAAAGTCGAGCGACGACTATAAGCCCTTGTCTACGCAAATCAACAGTCGAGCGACGACTATAAACCCTTGTCTACGCCAATCAATAGTCGAGTGACGACTTTAAACCCCCCCCGTCTTCGTCAACGGTCGAGTGCCGACTTTAAACCCTTATCTTCGTCAACAGTCAAGCTATGACTTTAAATCCCGATCTTCGTCAACAATCAAGTGACGACTTTAAACCCCTGTCTTCGTCTACAATCGAGTGGCGACTTTAAATCCCGATCTTCGTCAATAGTCGAGCGACAATTTTAAACCCCTATCTTCGTCAACAGTCGAGCGACGACTTTAAACTCCTATCTTCGTCAACAGTCGAGCAGCGACTTTAAATCCCGATCTTCATTAACAGTCGAGCGGCGACTTTAAACCCCGATCTTCGTCAACAGTCGAGTGGCGACTTTAAACCTCAGTCTTCGTCAACAGTCGAGCGGAGACTTTAAACCTCAGTCTTCGTCAACAGTCGAGCGACGACTTTAAATCCCAGTCTTCGTTAATAGTCGAGCTACGACTTTAAACCCCGATCTTCGTCAACAGTCGAGTGACAACTTTAAACCCAAGTCTGCATCTTCAACAGCCGAGCGGTGGCAATAAACCCAAGTCTATAACGAATAATAGTCGATCGATGGCTCTAAAACCAAGTCTACGACAAATGAAGAGGATCAACGAATATATAAGCCAAGAATAAGGTTGTCCAGAAAACGTGCTGCTCCAAGAAGCAACAATTTTCACTAAAATATTCGATAACATTGAAGTGATCGCTCGGACATCCCAGCAACTGGTTACATCAACGATCGGGACGACATGGAACCACACTTAGAAAGTTTTTGTAACATGGTAAGTGGTTCGTAGTCCTACTCGAGCCGAGCGACGAAGAATGCATGAATAAGTGTGACAACCAACAAAGCAAAGAGACGTCGAACGACAATGCATGATGAAATACATAATCAAATAAACAAAGATACGTAGAACGAGTGATCAAGCATTAAAACTTAGAAAATTTTTACAAGTTAGCAAAGGGCAGTACAAAAGGAGGCGAGCTTCGCAGGGGGCGGTTCACTAAAGGTAGTCCAACACATCATCGGGCAGCGACTCGGTCAGCTTGTCCCAACTGATGACCTTGTTGGTCAATGCGGTCGGGATATAGCCACCGCCCTTTAATTGGTCGAGCATCCCATCAATGGCGAGGTTAAAGAGGCGGAGCACCCGATTAGTGAGACGGTTGTTGAAAGGGTCAGAGAGGAGGTAGTCTCGCTTCAGAATCTCGAACCGGCTTGACTCGGCGCCTTGATGAACTTCCAATGCCATTCGGGAAGCCTCCAGCTCTGCCTTCAAAGTAGCCAGCTTGGCATCCTTGGTGGCGATTTGTGCTTGTGTCGCTGCTTGCTCAGCTGATCGCCTCTCCCGCTCGGCTTCAGAGTTGTCTCTGCTTCCTTCAAATTTTGAGTCAGGATCTGAGCCTCTTTGTTCTTGATATCTATGCCCTCAATGGCTCAAAGCTTCTTGATATTGGTTAAAAGGATCTTCACCTCAAAATAGCTAGCCTGATTATTGAGTCTTGCCAGTTCTGAAGCCTGCTTGGTGCTCCTGCCCCTCTCTGCCTCTAGTAGCTCGGCACTCTTTTGCAAATCGGCCTTTAGTTGGGCTGCCTCGCTAGTCAGCTACTCCAAGCGTGCCTTAGAAGCCGCTGACTAGCCACTTGGAGCATACAGCTACTGGACTTCATGTTCCAAAAAGGCAAGCCTCTAGCACATGACCAGACTCTCAACCCAGTACTGCAGCAATTGGAAAATAGAAAGGGTCGAGCAGATAAAAAGAAGTAAGTACAAAGGCAACATACATACCCCAGTGGACATCTAGGTATGGTTGTTCGCGAGCTCCCCGGGAGAGATGACCGTCGCACGGGCTCGGACATCGGCTCATATTTGTACGAGCGGCCCTTGGATCCGTATTTGGTGCTTGGGGGTGTGGGATTCAATGTTGTCCGGACTGCGCCACTCCTCGGTCAGCAAATGCATAATTGTCGTTATTTGTCTCTTGACGCTCAGACCAGAGGATTTCGAGGTAGCTCTGCTAGTAGACTGGGGCATTGAGGTCGGTTGGATGTGGGACACTTGGGCCGCCGACAAGAATTGGGGTTGCATGAAGGCGACCGGTGGTGCATAAATTGTCCCTAGCAGTAGCCTGGACAATGACGGTATCCAGTCAGATGACAGTGAGATGTGGAGTGTTGCGGCTCCTTGCTCGAGAAGAACAGGCGTGGATGTCTTGCCCCACTCGGAGGATGGTCATGAACCGGCTTGGGTTGGAGTCTGTAGAGCGGAAGTGGCAGAGCAGGAGGACACTTGCGCGCGGCGCCTCTTGTGTCATTGCTAGGGTTCGCTGGAAGTGGTCGACTCAGAAGCCATCACGATCGACAGCATCGAGGGTTGTTTGAGAGGTCATTACATCACTAGCCGCAGTTTGACTTCTTCCACCCTCGCTAGCCGGCACTTGCATTCCTTCGGTGTTGCCGAGTAGATCCTGGTGGGAGCCGACCGTCTATAGGCCTCGACTCTCCGGTTCGACCACTACTTCGGCGTTGATCTCGGCGTCTGCAAGCCTGCTCTTGCTGGCCAGACGTGCCCTCAACATGATATGGGCTGCAAAAAAGAAGGCAAAATTAGTTAGATTCAAAGATAAAGAAAGGGCATACCTAGGCTGGATGGAAGCCACGATCAGGCTCAAGCTGAACACGTAAAGGATGCCCTCCAACAGCAATTGGTGAATACGATACTTCTAACCGGCTAAACAGGAAACTGCTTGGAGAAAGTTCGATCGACTTTTGTACTTCTCGAGCGATGGAGGATTCATCACTTCCATCTGTCAACTGGTCGGGAATTCTGGCCGCTCAGGAAAACGAAGAAAGAAGTAGTGTTCCCTCCAATGCTCATTAGAGGACGACATTTTATCAAAAAAGATCGAACCCACTCGGGCAGGCCCAGACACAGCAGTCTAAAGGAGTTCGGCAATAGCTGATTAAGGGAAATATGAAAGTATTTACAAACAGCAAAAAAAAAAGGGATGAACGGTGGTGAATTGATCTTTAAAAAAAAACACAAAAAACTCGCTGGTGGTTCGTGTGACCGGTCGTAAGTAGATAAAATGACAACTTGGTAATTAGAGGGAAAATGGTTGACGGATTTCATATTTTCAATGTTCTCCGCATCGAACCTGGACTCGGTGGACGGGGACGGGGGGTTGCGAAGAACTTGTCATCGAAATATAAGGATTCAAGAAGGAGCAACAAACAGATTCAGATGAGGAAAGAGCGAAAACACTTATAGAAAATGATCGCTGGAGAAGAAGAAGAGATGAAGTGTTGCAGAGAAGAGCCGAAGGCGAAAGCGTAAGGAATGAAGACGACGACAACACGAAGTAAGGTTTAAACCTCGCGGTCGATCGCCCTGAGTCGTCCGATCCAGGGTTTGAAGAATTAGGAGAAGATCCGACTGTAGAATTTGAAAAGACGTCTGTCACATCACTAGCGGATATCCGCTTATCAAGTTAAACGTGCGGAGGCAAAAGTGGGGCATGTGACATTCAGGTATCGAAAGACATTAATGAGGCTTATTTCAAAGGTATGGTCATCTGCTCGGCCATAATGATCAGAGATTTGCACAATTTTCAAAAAATTTGGATGACATTAATGAAAGGGTGCTCATTCGAGAGAGCATAGGGAAAGGAGAAATTTCGCTAAGTGTTGTCACCCATGATCGACATAGAGAGTGGGTTATCACACAGCCGAGCGACCGATTCACCATCTGCTTTGGAAGGTATGATCTGAACGGTAGCTACAAACTCAAACAAGCGAAAGGAAGCCGAACGAAGAAGACATGTGATCTGATCAGAAACTCAGGAGCATAGATGATCAGATCGAGCATAGAAGCCATCGAGGACGCTACTTGTCTAGTCAGTCGGACATGCAGCCTCATTCGACTAGACTTGAGGGGGAGTTTGTGATGTGGCGATAAAGGGGGTCCGACGCGGGCTAAATGCCGAGGTAGAGGTCAAAGTCAAGTCGGTCAATGCCAGGGTGTCAAAAGGCTCGCCTACATTGTCTGAGCGAAGGTCGACTACAATGACTGGTCAGGACAATCATTATCCTATCCCGGCCGAGCGGGGTACCATTGTTATATATATCTCTCGATATCCTTTTGAGAGATAATGTCATTGACACGAAGCATGGTCAACAGGCAGATTGTACGACAGAATCTTCTACTGTCTTGTCAGAGATATGCATGCCCCTGTTAAGGTAGTGTCAGAGACACTTTCCTGACAGGTCTTTTCATAGGACACAATGGAGAATGTGTCCATGTCTCGAGAAACGTGCACATCCCCCACCAGGACTTTATATAAAGGGGGTCCAAGCACCAACGGAGATACGCGTTATTTACTGTTTGCACTAGTGCTACTGTTACTCTACTTTCTTCTACAGTTCCGATGACTGACTTGAGCTCGGAGGGTCAACGTCGAGGACCCCTTTCCTACCTCCGCATTGACGTTTCTTGTTTTGTAGAGCGAAGCGCGGTCTACAATTAGTAAGCGCATCAACCACCTTCTCGTTTCCGGACAGGATCAGTTAGGATACATGTATCAGACCATATATAGGATGTATGTTGTTCGGTAGTTAGTACTCGGGTATAAGAGAGTTTGGGATTCTGGGGAAGGACAGTCTTATACACTAAAGTTCAAAATCAGATCAATTGTATGTAATTTTGTCTTGTATTTTATAAAGAAAAATGATATGTGTAAGTAAAGAATCTCAAAAAAATACTCGTATAAAATGACGGAGCTTATAAAAAATAAAATGATGGACGATGAATTTATATGTCTATCCTTAAACATTTATGCGTAAGTAAATTTTGTCTTGTATTTTTCTTTGTTCATATTATTGCTTTTTTATAAAAGTCTGTTTTCACGATTCCAACCTAACTATGGCAGTAATATGTGTATATTAATTTATGTTATTTATACCTCTTAAACATATGCATCCATCTAAAAATACATAGGACCATCCACTTTGCCCTCGTAAGACCAAGTGTAGATGCGTCATTCAGTAAAAAAAAGGTTTGGTGGAGAGACTCTTTCAAGTGTGAATGATCAATTCTATACATTCAACATCTTTAACATGAAGAGGAAAAGGTAAGGTATAATCAACAATAGGAAAAAGGTGAGCCGGTCCCAATATCATTATTGTCATTTTGAATTTTGGTAGTATAAATTTTTTCCGAACCTACAAATATATCAAATGCATATTTAGAGAATAAATAGAGATTGCTGATGAAACTTTGAAATAATCAGCAAACAAATAATAATCTACAGTTTGAGTTGAAATAATAATCCTTCCACTGCAGACGAACAGTTGGCTAACAGTGCTAATGGCACCCAATAAAGAAAAAGTAGAAAAGCAAGAACATAATCCACTAAAATGGACAATCTTTCTTATGGTTGACGTCGTTGACTTGGGACAGTTTTAAATAATCATCCATCAGCACGCTAAAATCCAGTTAAATGTGATTAGAATTCATCCAAACTAAAGCGGCTTTTGCGACAGGTAGCACCACACTTTATTCTTCCTTCCATTTTCTAAAACACAAAGCATTTGATTCCTTTATATTGAACCTAAAAGCATCATCATCGATCAACCTTTTCTCTCCTTCACACCTAAATTAGACAAATTGCAGTTTGGGCACATCATCATTGTTCTTCATGTGTGACGTGTATGATCGTACTGAAAATCTGTCAATTTGTTCAGAGATGGTAGGTGATATTGCTCTTACAGTGAAGACAAATGGATGTTCCAGCAGAATTGGATCGACAAAAACACAAATAAGACGTAAAAATTAGATTAAAGAAGAAGATACTTCTCAAATCCTTCATGAGGTAGGCGGCACCATCTGCAATGGCGATTTCCCAGGAATTTTGAAACGTTTGGCTGCTGCTCTCAGCACTCTCTTCCAGCAAACTGAATTCCAGAATGGGCATACAAGTTTAGGGGAAGGAATCTGAGTGAAGTCCAGGTTCTTCCCGTTAGCACTCTGCTTCTTCTTCTTGTTAGAAAACTTTGCCTTCACTTTCCGGATGGTCATCGGAGATCCGTATAAGAGTTTCTTGCGGACCTGGCTGCGGAGGAGGGAAGCAGGGGCATGGCGTCCGCGGGGGAGCAGGGGAGACCAAATGCCACTCTGGGAGTAGTCGAAGCCCAAGGCAGCGTTGTCTGGGAACTTGCCGAGGAGCTCGAGCGACATGGACGGCTCCAAGTACTCCACCGTGATCACCCGCTCCTTCACCATGTCTCTCAGAAGAAGCAGAGAAGTTGGGGCACGGAAGCAGCTATAGCGCTGGAGGTGGCGGTGGCACCGCGACGAAGTAGAGCAAGGAGATGAGGGAATGAGTTAAGAGGGGGTAGTGACCGTTGGTCGTGGGAATATGGATGGAACAATTCGACCGTTGGGGCTTCAAACGTCTTCACATATCACGTGGAAAAGGGGATGCTAATAGGTTAAATCTTAGTAAAAAAAATACTAAATTAACGAAGTTTTTTTTCAAAAAAAAAATACTACTACTATCATCCAAATTCACACTCTAAAAAGTTTATTAAATGCAATTCGCTTATTACTAAATTAAACAATTGTCTATACATTTATGTTATAAAATTATATGGAAACAATTGACGTAGCGGGACCGATATAAGACGGTAAATTGTTTACATAATAAAAATTAATCTTTTCTAGTCTTTCAACTTGGATTAATAGCATAATTATAAAAAAAATTAAACAATTAAAAATAAAAGAGAATAAAAATTTATTTAGTGATAACCTATTTGGTTGTTAATACAAGGTAAATGAAAGTGTTTGAGCAATCTAGGTACCATAAGTTTTAATATTTGAATAAAGTTTAAGTTAGATTTATTGTTATATTTTGATATGCATTGTTACTGTGTAGGATATAAGTACAATAAGGAAAGTTCAAGTGAGATCTTGGCAAAGGAGAAAAGTCCAAGAGGAGTCTTGGCGGTGTAAGTCCAAGTATGTAGTCTTAGCAACGTAAGTCCAAGTGTGACTTGACAAATGTTGAAGTTCCGAAGGTGCGACCTCTTGACAAAGGAAGACCTGACAACAATGACAAAGCCAAAGGAAGCTCTTAAAGGCAAGGCGTAAAAGATGAGGAAGCATCCGAAAGATGCAAAGCAGATGGAGGAGGCTAGATCTAGGTTGGTCGAGCAAGGACGAGTGCTAAGTGAATGCATTCGGAGGTTAAAATCCTACATTTAGGGTTTTACTGTAGCAATTACTACAGCAATACTGTAGCAGTTATTGTAACAGTCAACTGATATTTTCATTTGTCGACTGGTAGCGAACAGAATGCCTCTGTTCGCTCAACCTATGTGGAGCAGTTGATCGATACTTCCATCAGTCGACTTGTATCGAGCCGTTGACCTATAACGGTCGAATTCCACTTAGGACCAGTCGACTGGTGGAGGAAAAATAGCTTGGTGTTTTCCTCTCAAGCTCTATTTAATAGAGCTCGGGGTGCTTGGGCAAAATTGATGAAATAGAGATGGTTAACCCCTATTAGTAGTCTTCCAAGTGCCCTAGCATTCCAAGCGTGCTTGTGCGAGTTGTGGTGAGCTTTCTCCACTCACAAGGAGCTACGTGAGCTAGTCGGAGGTTTTCCGAGGAGTCATCCACCGACAGATCGGGATCGTCCACTTTACTGATAGCCATGGAGTAGGGGCTTTATCTACGAACCACGTTAAATCAATATGTCATTGACTTTGTCTATCTATTTGTTAGGTTGTTTTGTATTCCGCTGCATACTAACAATTATAGGAAGCAATGTTTTGAGTGAGACGCTATTCACCCTCCTCCCCCCCCGGACGTCAAGGTCCCAACAGAAAGTACTCAAAAAGTCTCCTTCATTGAAGGCAGAGAAGCCTCTTACACTCTTTCAATGCTTAGAAATAAGCTAGGAAATGATTACAAGAGTTGTTGAATATTTCTAGCTTCAGAAGACTTTTTATAACCCCTAAAAAATTCTATCTGTAGATGGAAGGCGCCTTCAAAAGGGTTCAAGGCGCCTTCAAGTGGATAAAATTTTACAAATGGTTACTTTAGGATGATATTGTTCACTGAAGGCACCTTCAAGCCTTTAAAGGCGTCTTCGGACTGTTCATGGAAGGCGCTTGTTGGAACCCCAAGTTTGTTTTGATGTAATTGACAAGTAAGTTAGGTTCTGTGGTATTTTAACATTGTGTCTAAGTGTGCAGGAGCATAGGAGCACAGAGAGTCGAGCAAAAGACGCAACTAGCAAGAAGGACGGCATGGGAGAGAGCCGACGGGTTCGGTGCGTCTGAGGTACGAGGTGTTGCGGAAGAGTACGCGAGCGGACGAGAAGGAAGCACGCGACGTTTCCGAGGGAAGAGAAGCCGGAGCGGAAGGTTGCTCGAGAAGGCCGAAATTGGGTTCGGGTGAGCCTTATTTCGGTTGGCTAAAATCACCCAAGTGAGCGGAGTCGGAGTGGAAGATCCGGACCGAGGCGAGCAACGCCTAAGCAGAGTGTTGGATCGTGGTGGTCAACTAGAAGGGGGGGTTGAATAGCCTGAAAATAAAAAGCAAACCCTTCTCGACTTCTTAAACTAACACTTGCATAAAAATAAACAGAAAGTAATAAACAGAAAAGAAGAGGCACAAGATGTTTACTTGGTTACAACCGGAGAGGTTGTTAATCCAAGGAAAGAATCGCACTAGAATATCTCCTTCAGGTGGAGAAGCCTCTTACAGCAATGAAGCGCACAAATAAAGAAGCTAAACTACAGACGAAGTGCACAAGTGTTGAATGAATGAATTGCTTTAGTTGATTTGAAGCTTCTGGACCAAGGCTGTATTTATAGTCTTGGTCGAGGCGCCTAGAAGGGGTCCAGGCGCCTGGGAGGGGATAAACTTTTATCCCCTTTGCAACGGATCGCGTTTGATGCGATCCTGGTCAAATCTCAACTTCGGGCGCCCGGAATGGTTCCGAGCACCCAGACCACTAAAGTCAATAGGGTTGACTTTTGGTCCGGTCCCTCTGCTCCAGTGCTGCTCGCCTCGGTCCGGGTCTTCCGCTTCGGCTCCGCTCGCTTAGGTGATTTCGACCAACCGAAATAAGGCTCACCCGAACCCAATTTCGACCTTCTCGAGTAACCTTCCGCTCCTGCTTCTCATCCCTCGGAAACGTCGCGCGCCTCCTTCTCGTCCACCCGCGTACTCTTTCGCAGCGGCTCGTACCTCAGATGCACAGAGCTCGTCGGCTCCCTCCCGTGCCGTCCTTCTCGCTAGCTGCGTCTTTTGCTCGACTCTCTGTGCTCCTAAGCTCCTGCACACTTAGACACAAGGTTAAAAATACTACAGGACCTAACTTAACTTGTTAATCACATCAAAACAACCTTGGGGTTCCAACAATCTCCTCCTTTTTAATGTGAGCAACCCAAGTTAAGCTAGGGTAAATAGACATAAATAGAAATGACTAATATTGCAATAAAGTGTAAAAAGATAGAGAAATTTGGTCTACCTCCCCCTAGACTTATACTTTTCCTTCTCCCTCTTTGATCATATAAAAAATGGGGTTCGGAAAAAAATCTAAGGGAAAAACTTAGAAAATTTTAAAAATAGTTTTGATTTTACTTAACCATTTGCTAGAATTTTCAACAAAGTTTCTAAGTTTCTTAAAAAGGTTCTAAGTTAAAAAAAAAATCTAAGTTAGATAATTTGCAAAAGAAATAATTTTGAAAAAAGAATTTCCAACTTAAATTTTTTGAGAATTTTCTAAAAAAAACTTTAGGTAAAAAAAATCTGTGTAAAAAGAAATTTAAGTAAAAATTTCTAATTTTCAGAAGAAATTTTAACTTAAGCAAACATACTTTTGAGAATTTTTCTAAGTAAAAAATTTACGCAAGAAAATTTTTCTAAGTATAAAAATATTTTTGAAAGATTTCCAAAAAAAAATGTTTGACAAACTTTTTAAAGGATTATTAAATTTCAATCTTAATGTTTTATCAGAAAGTTAATTAAATATTTTATTTCAATATTTTGGCTTCCAGACAGTGGCGAGACACTAGGTCTTCTTGGTTATTGGAGCAACAACCACTTTCTTAGAGAAAGCCTCATAAAGAAATTTAATGTCTAATTTTCTCGCTGAAAGCTCTAAATCTAATTTATAGTTCAAGTTAAACAGAACTTTGGAATCCAATATACGTTCCAGCCTACTGGATTAATTAAAAATTTCTTAGAGACGTATTTCTTTGAAATATTTCTAATCTGTCCCTTATGATATCTAAGATACCAATTTAAGTTATTAAATTTTCTAACATTTGTAATAGATGAGCATGCACAATTTTTCAAGTTATTTACTTGTTCTTTTAAATTATCATTTTCTAATTTCTATTTTTCATTTTCTAATTTAATTCTGTCGAATTCTTCTATTGGGCAAGATTTAGCTAATATTATTTTTAAAATTTTAATTTCTTTTTCTAATTTACATCAATCCTTAGTTAATAATTTAATAAACTTAAATAGTTTATCGGGAGGAAGAGATTGTACCTGACTTACCTTGTCGATCTCGTTGTCCGTGTCTCCCCCAGAACTGCTGCTATCTTCCGACATAGCTCCCCCTTCATTGATGCTCTCGATACTCATTTCGGAAGAGCTTGACTCGCAGTCGTCGTCTTGATGACTCGTAATTAGTGCAAGTCTGGAGAAGACCTCGACTTTCGATTCGGACGACGTATCGTCCCACGTTGCCTTTAAGACCTTGCGCTTTTTGGATATGCTTCTTACCTTTGTCCTTGTCCTTATTCTTTAGCTTGGGGCAGTTGTCCTTGACGTGCCCTTCTTCGTTGCAGTGGTACCAGCGGATCACCCTTTTCTTTCTACCCTACGGATGGTTAGTTTTTCTAGAATTACATAACTTCTTAAAGTGTCTTACCATCATTACCATTTCCTCGTCGTCGAGAGAAGATTCTGACTCAGGTTCGTCTCTCGATGCTTTGAGGGCAATGTTGTGCTTAGGCTCCTTCGTACCTGCACATCTTGATTCATGCACTTCAAATCTGGAAAATAATTCTTCTAATGAGATTTTTTTCTAAGTCTTTCGAAATATAAAATGCATCTGCTAGTGATGCCCATTTTGTATTTCTAGGAAATGAATTGAGTGTGTACCTTAATGAATCTTGGTTACTTACATTTTCTTCGAGATTCGAGAGTCCGGTGATGATTTCCTTAATTCTCAGTGCAGATACGCAACTGTCTCGTCTTCCCCAAGTCACAGGCTGGTAAGCTAGTTGCAGAGTAAATCTTGTTTTGCGAGTTTAGCTTCGGTCGTTCCTTCGTGCAGCTCAAGGAACTTTTCCTATTGTTCTTTGCTGAGTCGTAGTTGCCGATCCGGTTGACTTCTTGTGGCGGGAGAACGTTCAACAGATGGAATTTTGCCTTGTCGTTTGCCACGTAGTCGGCCTGCTCCTTTTTCGTCTATCGGTACTTTTCTTTTCCTTATAGTACTGTAAAACTGAACTCCATTATTAATAATAAATCAAAGTCAGTTTTAAAAAAATACCTGCATTCACTTTTTCCAGCTAGCGAATTCTCCTTCGAACTTCGACAGGTATGCTCGGTCCGACCATCGTCTTTGCTTCGATCGGAGGTTAGTCCTCCTGAAGTGCCCAGGCCCTGATACCACTTGTTGGATTACGGCGGCCAGCTAGAAGAGGGGTTGAATAGCCTGAAAATAAAACGCAAACCCTTCTCGAATTCTTAAACTAACACTTGCATAAAAATAAACAGAAAAGAAGAGGCACAAGATGTTTACTTCGTTACAACTAGGGAGGAAAGTGTCACACTAGAATATCTCCTTCAGGCAGAGAAGCCTCTTACAGCAATGAAGCGCACAAATAAAGAAGCTAAACTACAGATGAAGCACACAAGTGTTGAATGAATGAATTACTTTAGTTGATTTGAAGCTTCTGGACCAAGGCTGTATTTATAGCCTTGGTCGGGGCACCTGGAAGGGGTTCAGGCGCCTAAGTGGGAATAAATTTTTATCCCCTTCGCAACGGATCACGTTTGATGCAATCCTGGTCAAATCTCAACTCCGAGCGTCCAGAATGGTTCCGAGCATAGTTTGCAAAATCGCGATCCAGATCGTAGGATCGTACGATCCTACGATCCTAAGACCCAAAATCGATCCAGGATCGTGCAGAATCGAGTTTTGCAGCAGGATCGCAGCAGGATCGGTAGGATCGGTAGGATCGGAACAGGATCGGTAGGATCGTAACAGGATCGGAGCAGAATCGGAGCAGGATCGGTGGAAGCTTTGAGAGGTCATAACTTTTGACTCGGATTGAACCACGGGGCCTATAATATATCAAATCAAAGCTCATTCAGAGATCTTTAATAAATTTCAAAGTTTATCCTTAACCACCCTATTTCAAACCCAAAAAATATTATTTAAATCCTTTTCGGATGCCTAGAAGATTTTATTTTTTATTATTATATTTTTTCATCTTGTTAGGGTTTTAAATTATTTAAACATATATTTAATTATTTTTGAGTTAGTTTTTTATCAATAATATTCTGTCATTTTCCCCCCAAAATGATGAATTTTTGGATGTCTATTGTCCAGTATTGTGTGACATCAACCAATCTTTAGAAGATTATTTTCGACGTTCATATTTGAATCAAAGGATCCAATAACTTTTGTTATGTACGTTAGGTGCTTTATTGGCCTTTAAATTGGATCATCTTATAAACCAAGGAAATATTTTTGACGTTGAATGTGTTATTATTATTGTGTTAATAGAAATTTTATATTCTTTCATTTTATGATATGAAAATATAAATATTATTACTATGTGAGAATAGTAGTTAAATTACTAGTTAATTTAAATTTGTACATGTAGTAATGTAATCTAAGGTGTTGAGTGTAAATGATTGCATATATATGCAAAATTAGTTATCTATTTATATGTAAATGAATTTTTTAAGTATTTTTTCTAATTATTAATCATGTATGATAAGATTTTAAGGGTTTTTGGTAGGATCGTACGATTCTACGATCCGATCCTGACCGATCCGATCCTGACCCTAAATCGATTCTACGTAGGATCGCGATTCTACAAACTATGGTTCCGAGCACCCGGACGGTCCGGGCGCTCGGAATGGTTCCGAGCACCCGGACGGTCTGGGCGCCCGGAATGGTTCCGAACGGTTCGAGCTCCCGGAATGGTTCCGGGCGCCCAACACTAAAGTCAATAGGGTTGACTTTTGGTCCGGTCCCTCTGCTCCGATGCTACTCACCTCGGTCCGGGTCTTCCGCTCCAGCTCCACTCGCTTGGGTGATTTCGACCAACCGAAATAAGGCTCACCCGAACCCAATTTCGATCTTCTCAAGCAACCTTTCGCTCCGGCTTCTCGTTCCTCGGAAATGTCGCGCGCCTCCTTCTCGTCCGCCCGCGTACTCCTTCGCAGCGCCTCGTACCACAGACACACCGAGCCCGTCAGCTTCCTCCCGTGCCGTCCTTCTCGCTAGCTGCGTCTTTTGCCTGACTCCCTGTGCTCCTAAGCTCCTGCACACTTAGACACAAGGTTAAAAACATGACAGGACTTAACTTAACTTGTTGATCACATCAAAATAACCTTGGGGTTCCAACACAGAGGGTCTGGACCAAAAGTCAACTTTGTTGACTTTAGTGGTCTGGGCGCCCGGAATTGAATCTTGATCGGATCGCGGTCAAACGTGATCCATTGCGAAGGGAATAAAATTTTATCCCCTCTCAGGCGTCTGGAACCCTTCCAAGCGTCCCGACTAAGGCTATAAATATAGCCTTGGTCTAGAAGCTTTTCAATTCATTCAGAAATTGTAACAACACTTGTGCGGTTCTATTGTTTTGTTTAGCTTTCGTCTTTCTGTGCTTACATTGCTGTAAACATTGCTTCTCCGCCTGAAGGAGAATTTAGTGCGATCATCTTCCTTGGATTAACAACCTCTCCGGTTGTAACCAAGTCAAATTTAGTGCCTCTTCTATTGTTATTTTCTGTTTATTTAATTTATGCAAGTGTTACTTTGAAAGTCCGTGAAGGGCAATTTGTTTTTATTTGTGCAGGCTATTCAACCCCCCTTCTAGTTGGCCAACAGTCCCCAACAAGTGGTATCAGAGCCAAGACGCTTCAGGAGGACTAACCGCCGATCAAAGCATCTAACAAATGGTCGGACTAAGCATATACCCACCGAAGTTCGAGGGGGAGTTTGCAAGCTAGAAAAAGTGAATGCAAGTATTTTTCAAAACGGATTTTGAGTTACTCTTAATTATGGAATTTGGTTTTGTAGTACCGGAGGGCAAAGAAAAATATCAGTGGACGAAAAAGGAGCAAGTCGACTACGTGGCAAACGACAAACAGAATTCCATCTGTTGAGCATCCTTCCGCCACAAGAAGTCAACCGGATCGGCAACTACGACTCAGCAAAGGAACTGTGGGAAAAGTTCTTGGAGCTACACGAGGGAACGTCTGAAGCCAAGCTCGCAAGACGGGATTTGCTTCGCAACCAGCTCACCAACCTGAGACTTGATGAAGATGAAATAGTTGTGCATCTGCACTTGAGAATTAAGGAGCTTATCGCCGGGCTATCGAATCTCGGAGGAAATGTAAGTAACCAAGATTCGTTAAGGTACACACTCAATTCTTTTCCTAGAAATACTAAATGGGCAACACTAGTAGATATTTTTTATATATCTAAGGACTTAGAAACTATTTCCTTAGAAGAATTCTTTTCCATATTTGAAGTGCATGAATTAAGATGTGTAGGTATGAAGGAGCCCAAGCACAACATCGTCCTCAAAGCATCGAGAGACGAACCTGAGTCAGAGTCTTCTCTCGACGACGAGGAAATGGTTATGATGGTAAGACGTTTTAAGAAACTTTGTAAATCTAGGAAAACTAACCATCCGCAAGGTAAAAAGAAAAGGACGATTCGATGCTACCACTGCAACGAAGAAGGGCACGTCAAGGACAACTGCCCCAAGCTAAGGAACAAGGACAGAGACAAAGGAAAGAAGTCTGTCCAAAAACACAAGACTCTGAAGGACGTGGGACGATTCATCATCCGAATTGAACGCCGAGGCCTTCTCCGAACTTGCATTAATGGCAAGCCATCAAAACGAGGACTACGATTCAAGCTCGTCCGAAATGAGCATCGAGAGCATCGATGAAGGGGGAGCTACGTCAGAAGAAAGCAGCAGTTCCGGGGGAGCTACGGATAACGAGATCGACAAGGTAAGTCAGGTACGATCTCTCCCACCTGATAAATTATTTAAGTTTGTTAAATTATTAACTAAGGATTGTTGTAAATTAAAAAAAGAAATTAAAATTTTAAAAGTAATTCTAGTTAAATCTTGCTCATTAGAAGAATTAGACAAAATAAAATTAGAAATGAAAATTTAAAAATACAAGTAAATAACCTGAAAAATCATACTTGTTCATCAAATACAAATTCTAGAAAATACAACAATCTAAATTGGTATTATAGATTTCACAATGGACAAATTAGGAATATTTCAAAGAAGTATGTCCCTAAAAAATTCTTAGTTAATCCAGTTGGCTGGAACCTATATTGGGTTCCAAAGTCTTGTTTAATCTAAATTTTAATTAGACTTAGCGCTTTCAACAAGAAGATTAAACAGCTAATTTCTCTATGAGACTTTGTTTAAGAAAGTGGTTATTGCTCCAATAACCAAAAAGGTCTAGTGCTTCGCCACTGCCTGAAAATCAAAATATTGAAATAAAATATTTAATTAACTTTCTGATAAAGCATTAAAATTAAAATTAGATAATGCTTTAAAAAGTTTTTAAACATTGTGAAAATTTTTCAAAAATATTTTTTAAAATTGACTAAGGTTAGAATTTTTTTTTAGAAATTTGTATTTCTTAAATTTTTCACTTGTTTTCAAAAATAAATTACTTGCAAAATTCTCTAACTTGGAATTATCTTTTACTTAAAAGAATTCTTACTTAGAATTTTTTTAATAATATCGAAATAATTTTTCAAAGTTTTACAAATTATTCCCTTGGAGTTTTCTTAGCACCCCAATTTTTTTTTATGTGATCAAAGGGGGAGAAGGAAAAATATAAGTCTAGGGGGAGGTAGACTACATTTTTCTATTTTTTTATACTTTATTGCAATAATATCTGTTTTACTTTTATGTCTATTTACCCTAGCTTAACTTGGGTTGCTCACATCAAAAAGAGGGAGATTGTTGGAATCCTAAGGTTGTTTTGATGTGATCAACAAGTTAAGTTAGGTCCTGTGGTATTTTAACCTTGTGTCTAAGTGTGCAGTTGCTTAGGAGCACAGGGAGTCAAGCAAAAGACGTAGCTAGCGAGAAGGACGACACGGGAGAGAATCAACGGGCTCGGTGCGTCTGAGATATGAGGTGTTGTGGAAGAGTACGCGGGCGGACGAGAAGGAGGTGCGTAGCGTTTCCGAGGGAATTGAGTTCACCGGAACCCAACTCCGTCTTTTTCATCGAGCAGCCTTCCTCCCCGGCTTCTCGTCCCTCGGACCGCCGTGCACGTCCTTCTTGTCTGCCGGTTTACTCTTCCGCAGCTTCTCATCCTTTGGATGCACCGAGCCCGTCGACTCCCTTCCCGTGTCATCCTTCTCACTAGTTGTGTCTTCCGCTCGACTTCTTTGTTCCTAAGCTCCTGCACACTTAAGACATAAGGATCAAACACAACAGGACATAATTGAACTTGGTTGACCACATCAAAATTACCCCGGTGTGCTTACAATATCCCTCTTTTTGATGTGCATCAACTCAAGTTCAAGTTAGGGTTAAAAATGTAATAACATGAAAGAAGATAACAAATTACTTGCAAAATAAGTAAAAATTCTAAGTCCAAAAAAAAAAAATTTCTAACTCCCCCTGAACTTGTACCTATTCTTCCCATTTGATCACATAAAAAATAGAGAAAAATACAATAAAGTGTTTAAACAAATATTTTTAGGGGTACAATACAAACATTACTAGTAGACTAATATTTTGCAGAAATGATTTTCAAACATATTCTATTTTTAATAATTAAGGTTCTATTTTAACACAAATAATATAAACATTACTTTTCTATTTTGAAAAATCTTGAAAATATTTGTCAAATCTAAACAGAATAAGTTAGAGCAGTAGAAAATTTTTCACAAAGGAATACTTTGTATTTTAAAAGAAATAAATTATTTCAGTACAAAAGCTAATTTTTAAAAATATTTTTTTAACTCTAAAAATTCTATTATTTTTCCTAGATATATAAGACACATTGATAAACGATAGAAAAATTTAAGTATGCAAAATAAATTTAAATTTTAAAATACAATTTTTGTTAATTTTATAAAAAATAACTCAATAGTAAACAAAATTTGAAAAAAAAATATTTGTAAATTAAATCATCAGATAGCATAGAAAAAATTTTCAACTTGAAATACCAACAGAAAATTTTTTAATATTTTTTTTAATTTAGACAATTTCTATCCTAATAATTAAAAAAAATAGAGTTTAATCTAAAAAAGATTTTGGAACTTAATATAGGTTTTGCCTACTGGATTTACTAAAAATTTGAGAGGTACATAATTTTTAGAAATTTTTTTAATTTATCCTTGGTGATTTCTAATTTACCAATTAATTCTACCATCTTTCTAAACTTTAATTTTTGAAAGTAGTTATAACATGCATGGTTGGTTATCTATAAATTTTTCTATTTGTTTTTTTAATTTTTTATTTTCTAATTTTAAATTATCAAACAAATTTAGGGACATGACTTTGCTAAGTTTAATTTTAACCTAGCATTATCTTTTCTTTAATTGTATTAAGTTCCTTGAAAACATTTTAAAAAAAAATAGAAAGACTGTTTGGGCGAAAGTGCACATACCTCACTTACTTCATGTTCTGATGCTCTCCCTCTGATGATCCTCCCCCTTTATCGATGTTCATCTCTAAGTCGCTTTCATCTTCTCCTTGGTGGTCTATCATTAGAGCTAGTCCGGTGTAAACTTCCATCTCGGACTCGGAGAACAATGATTCATCCCATGTAGCTTTCAAGATCTTATGCTTCGATCTTGTTGATCTTTTGCCCTTGCCCTTCTCCTTCTTTTTCAGTTTGGGACAGTCATCTTTGTTGTGCCCTTCTCCTTGTCAGTTGTAGCATCGAACCTTTTTTTTACTCCGAAAGTTCTTTTTCACCTGCGACTTATTAAATTTATTAGATTTAATAAACTTACTAAATTTTCTTACTAATAACGTTGCTTCATCTTCATTGATTAATGCTTCAGAGTTTATATTGTCCATTCTTGTCTTCAGGGCGATGTTTTGTCTGAGCTCCTTTTGATTTTCACATCTAGATTCGTGAAGTTCTAGAGTGAAAAATAAACTTTCTAATGTGGTTACCTCTAAATCTTTAGAAATATAATATAAGTCGATAATTGAGGACCATTCGGGTGTCATTGGAAAAGTATTTAATGTGTATCTTAGTGAATCTCGGTTTGTTATCTTTTCTCCGAGATTCGTGAGTCTGGTGATCAACTCCTTCAGTTTAGCGTGTAGTTGTGCTACTGATTCTCCTTCTTTTATCCAGAGGTTCGTAAGTTGGTTCCGGAGAAGAGCTTTGCTTCATATATTCCTTCGTGTGGCTCCAAGAAATTTTCCCAAAGTTCTTTTATTGATGCGTAGGTGCTGATTCTGCTGATTTCTTAAGGTGGCCATACGCTTAGAAAGTAGAATTTGGCTCGTCCATTTGCCACAAAGTCCGCTTGCTCTTTCTTTGTCCATAGATACTCTTCTTTTTGTTCATCTTTTTGATCTTTTGGAGTTTCAAAATCATATTTAATTATTAATAAAACTTCAAAGTTAGTTTTAAAAAATACCTCCATGCATTTTTTCCATAACGCAAATTCTCCCTTGAATTTCGGTGGATAGATGCTCGGTCCGGCCATCATCTCTTTGGTTCAATGGCGGTTAGTCCTTTCTGAAGCGTTCTAGCTCGGATACCACTTGTTAGGGTAGCGGGGTCAGCAAGAGAAGGTGAATTGCTTGTATAATAAAAATTAACCTTTCCCGATCTTCCAACTTGGATTAGTAGTACAATCATAACAAAAAAAATTGAACAACTAAAAATAAAAGAGGCTAAGAATTTACTTGGTTACAACCTAGGTGATTGTTAATTCAAGGCAAATGAAAGTACTCAAAAAGTCTCCTTCGTTAAAGGCAGAGAAACCTCGTACATTCTTTGAACGCTTAGAAATAAGGTAGGAAATGAAGACAGGAGTTGTTGAATATTTCCTAGCTCCAAGGGTTTTTTTATAGCTCCTGGGAAATCCTATCCGTGGGTAGAAGACGCCTTCAAAATAGTTCAAGGCGCCTTCAAGTGTATAAAGTTTTATCTACAACTCAACGACAACAAATGATTACTTTAGGCTTGTACTATTCACTGAAGGCGCATTCCAAACCTTTGAAGGCACCTTCGTACTATTCATGGAAGGCGTATTCCAAACCTTTTAAGGCGCCTTCGGTACTATTCATGGAAGGTGTCTTCCAAACCTTTGAAAGCGCCTTCGTATTATTCATGGAAGGCGCAAACTTTTGAAGGCGCCTTCGATACTATTCATAGAAGGTACCTTCTAAGCTTTTGAAGGCGCCTTCAATACTGTTCATCTGAAAATGGTTAACTTCCCCTGTTAACCATTTTTCGCTCCGCTCGCTTGGGTGATGCTCCGTCCATCTAGAATTGAGTTCACCCGAATCCAATTCTGGTCTTTTCCTCGAGCAGCCTTCCTCCCCGGCTTCTCGTCCCTCGGATCGCAGCGCATGTCCTTCTCGTCCGCTGGTGTACTTTTCCGCAACATCTCGTCCTTCGGATGCACCGAATCCTCGACTCTCTTCCTGTGTCATCCTTCTGGCTAGCTGCGTCCTCCGCTCAACTTCTTGTATTCCTAAGCTCCTGCACACTTAGACACAAGGATCAAATACAACAGGACCTAACTGAAATTGGTTGACTACATCAAAACTACCCCGGGATGCTTATAAAAATCACTTATATATGATTTAGTTTTCCAAATTTCTTTTCTTTTGGGCTTTGCGATGAGTAAGATTCCACAAGTGTGATACGTCCAACTTTAGCTTTCACAGTAGTTATCTTGGGTCAGGACCATCTAGCTCATTTCAACTCATGTTCTTCCAAATTGATGGAGATCCAACACCAAACACAATGATGATTCCTTCACTCTCCAACTGCTTGATCAATCAGTTAGAGACATGGACATTGCCCAACAATTTAAGTTTGCTTCCATTAAGATAGATATACATTTTCATTGCCTTATCCTCGATCGACAACCCATTTTCTTCTTCTTTCTTTCTTTGTAGTTAAGTTAAGAAAGAAATATAAATAGGACCTTAAATTTGACTACCGAGTTCTTGATGCTCTTTAGAAATGCTTATTCATAGAGCAAGATTCTTCATTTTTTGGATCAGTAGAAGTTCTACTGTGGGTTATCAAGATGGATTTGACCTGCTGAATTTCGAGTTGATCAAAAGGTCGAGTAGGAGACTGAATTGCCGAATTAAATAGGCCTATCGAGTCAATTGCATTTCGGATCCCCTCTGTACGAGAGAGAATCTCTCATCCATATAAATTCACAATATTCATAGTTGCAATTCAACATAAATCAGTCATGTTCCTTTACAACTCTCAAATGTAATTCATATATATGAGCTTCATCCATTTTTTTCTTTTTCAATGTTAGGTGTGAGAATGAAGTTGTTCTTAATAATAGAAATAAGACTTTTTAGCACTCAATTTTACAATTGAATTTAACAAATTAAATGTCATCCAACTGTGTTGATTGCAAGAAACCTTTGAGTGAGGAAAAGGGAGAAGCTACACACACCACACTGCTCTTCTTTATCCCCATTACGGAACATCTGCAAACAAACAAATGAATTGTACATTCGATGATCATATTTGATTGCCAGGAAGTGTACATTAAAAATTCATGCATGTGCCATATAATAAACTGCATCAGCAACCATCCTACTTATTTAGCCACCTAATTTCCTGGGTTTATGTGACATACATAAAAATATTGCACCAAATCTTTTCTTATGATGATAGTTTATTTGCTGCTTTCACTTCAGTACAAGTACCAGTGCCATAGCTATCTTGAGGACAACTGCATGCTCCCTCAACAGGAAATCATGTGCACAGTAAAATATACACTGAAATTATTTCTCCCATGCAAGGTCTTGATTAACTTGTTCTAGACTAATTAGCAAATAATCAATGCATAGTAACTGACTTTCATTCCCAGAAAATTATTGAAAGCTGAACTAAATGACATGAACATGGGTCAATATTTTTTTCGACCTAGCTAGCTTCTCGAAGAATTAACTTAGTGTTCATTTTCTATCTTTATCTTTTGACCTGATATTATTATATTCTCATGTGTTGGACAGAGAAATTAAGGGTTTGGATGAAGCACAAGAAAGTTCCAGCTGCTAGCTGGGTCTTTGAATTGGTCATGACTCATGAGTGTAAGTTAAGCTAGCTACACAATTTTCCTGGTCTTTGTTCATGCTTTTGGGAAGGAAAAAACAAACAATTCTGTTCACAAGAATAAAGATCGTCAGCTTCTTGTCCACTGGAGGGTTAGGGTTAGGGTTGGGTCAGAGGTGTATAAATCAAGGGAGGGAGCAATTGTCCTTGGAAATTAATGGGTCACCATTGTTGCAGCAAGCACAAGGTCAAGAGGGGACTCTGGTCACCTGAGGAAGATGAAAAGCTCTTTAACTACATCACCGTCCACGGCCATGCTTGCTGGAGCACTGTCCCTAGAGAAGCAGGTACGTATCTATAGCATCTCTCTCTCGATTTATCAGTCTCTCTAGATCTTTAATTTATGATCTGTTTTTTTTTTTTTAGGGTTGCAGAGATGTGGGAAGAGTTGCAGGCTGAGGTGGATGAATTACCTGAAGCCTGATCTGAAAAGAGGCTCCTTCTCAGTGGAAGAAGAGAGAGTCATCATAGATGTGCACAGGATCTTAGGCAACAGGTGCAGAACCTGAATCCCCAATTAGGGTTTCATTAATTATATATTTTCTCACTTCACGATCGCATTCAGGTGGGCTCAAATAGCGAAGCATCTCCCTGGAAGAACAGACAACGAGGTGAAGAACTTTTGGAACTCGTGCATAAAGAAGAAGCTGATCGCGCAGGGCTTGGATCCGAAGACGCACAACCTAATGCCGGCTTCGCGGCTCTCCGCCGCCGCGGCCGGAAACAACTCAGATGAGCTTTTCCAATCTTCCACTACTACGACAGTTCCCTTCACCATTAGCTCCCTTAACAGAGGCTTCGATAGGGCTAAAGGCTTCGATAAAGTGGCCATTCCACCTGCTCTGATGGCGCCGCCACAGCCTAACGTGGCCTTGCACGAGAGCACAGTGCCTGCAGCTGCATTATCCGACCTCCATTGCCAAGACAGCCATGTCTTGATGAGCTTCGCTAATGCTTCGTCTTCTTCTCCTTCCTTAGGCCCCATGAACTACGCTGCGGCGTCCTCCTCTTCTTTCATCAACGATCAAACTGGTACTTTCATGGATGACTGCGTGTGGGACGGCGGCGATATGGAGCAGCACTTCGAGTCCCTGAACCATATCGAGGTGGTGGGAGATGATGAAGTGGTGCAGAGGAAGGATGAAGTGGTGCAAGTGCAAACCTGCACACTGGGCAACGAGAAGCAGGGGTTGATGATGGAAGCCTATTGTGGTTTTGATCTTGAGATGATGGACAGCTCTTTGCTGCCTTGTGGAGACTTCTACAGTGGAGGAGGAGGAGGAGGAGGAGGATCCATGGAACAACTGCAATGGCATTGCTAGGTTGTGCAATTCCTTCACAGCTGCTTGATTTTCTTTAATTAGCTTGTCTTTAGTTAATTAATTAGTTGAGGCACAGCTACTGTGCATGCATCCACTTGATGTGGCAATTCAGGATCTGAGAACTCATGAACTGTGAATTGATAACTTTTCTAATGCTAAATTATCAGATCATGTTTCTAATGATATATATATAAATTTATAGAATAATTAAGATCATGTTTCAATGTCATTCTACTAGTGAAAGTTAATGAATTCATATACATTTAGTTTACTCTTGAATGCTTGATGTATAGTTTATGTTAGCAAGAACTTAAATTGTTAGTCTGCAAGGGATATTGAAATGCCAATTAATAATATTTAGATTTCTTTGAAGGAGATAATCCACCTTAATTTGTTTCTTCTAGATAAACCTGCATTGTGGATAAACCATTTTTTAAGCTAATTAGTGATGTGGAAATCTGTAGAATTAGATAAAAGGCAATTACTGAATATCATAGATGTGCACATTAATTGTAAGTAAGGTTGGTAATTAAACAGATTTTGTAAAGCAATTGGGCAAGAACAAATAAAAAAAATTACATAACTTGGAGTGGATTTAAACACAATGCTAAAGTTTTAGGAAACTTATTATGTGAAAAAGAGAAGATGTCTTCAATCCAAAGCCTGAAATTTGTATTTTGTTATCCCAGCAAAATTGAATGTATTCATCAATATTTATTAATTTTCATATGTAGTCCTTAAAAATTTAAATTTAGATTAAAGTAATATCATGGAAATTTTATTTCAGTTAAGTACTAATTAACAAGTTTTTTGCATTGTATTATCTTAAAAAGTTTTATTTAACAAAATTTGATACCTTTGAAAATTTTAAAATTAGTTTAACATAATTAAAAATTAAGCTACTCTTGGGTTGTCCTATGATATTCCCTAATTTCTTTCTTTCTTTTTTCTTTTTTTTTTTGAAAAAAGATATCACGTGAACAAAATTATTCTCTTAAATTTTACAAAAATCACAGCGACTAAAATCATATTGTCATACAAGCATTAATCATAATTGACCAAGTTAGTAAAACCATGACGACTAAAAACACCACTAATCTCTAAAATTATTGTTGATCCATATTTTGGTGAGTGATTCATCTTCAGGTCTCAATCTAAACCGAAGAGGAAATTGGTATCGAGACAATTGAGTCTTAGAACTTAATCATGTTTGGAGCTTGAAGTGGTTAATTAGTGTTTATATGTTTTTAATTTATAGATTTCCTCATCGATAGATTGCCCATCGGAACACCCAAGTTAGAGAATCTCAATTCTCAAACAGATAAAGCATGTCCAAGTCTCCATCTACTTTCCAATTCAACAAGACTACAAGTAAATTCATTAAAGGTTAGTTTATGATGTTTGGCTTAGAACAATCAATAATTCACATGAATTTAGGCAATGTCGAGCGAAACGAAAAACCATTTAAGCCAAATACCTAAAAGCCAGATCATTTAATATTGGTTGAGAAAAAACATTATAGAAGAAGATCCACGCTAAAGTATAACTTGAAGTAAAATGCTAGGGAATGGAGTCATGATTTGAAACATTGAAATCATGTTCAATTCAAAATTAAATAGAGAGAGAGAGAAAAAAAAAGAAAATGGATCAGCACATGATTTGGGATTTTCGATGGGGAAATATTTGTTTCCAAGTAGTTCAACTTCTACAAGTTTTACCTTGGTGGATAACGTGATTAGCTGAGTTGAATTATGTAATTAAGTACAAAGTCTTACGAGCAATGATCTTCCAAGTTAAACAAAATTGACAAAGATATCGCAAAAGGATCCTCCAAGTCTTTTAAGTTCTGAAGAAGCATGTCCAAAAGGACCTTCAGAAATGTAAAGCAAAGATGTTAATTATATAAAGTAAGGAAACAGCAGATTGATAGCAAGGTAATTAATGAGAGCACAGTTGCAGAGGCTAGTTTTTATAGCAGCTTGGAAGGTTTGCGAGCATGGGAAGATTTGATCAATGCCCCCACTATGGAAGTGGTAAGAGTATAAATATTTAAGAGGTCGGCCTCTGAGTATGTATAAATTGTACTTCGGATATATCCGGTAGATGAACTGGGGAGAAGATCGTCTAGTGATTTGTAGGCATTAATTTAGATACTCAGCAAATTAAACTTCCTGAATTGAAATTAACAAAGAAAGACAATTGGGCTGGAGTTCTACAAGTGATTAATTGGCTCTTCGCTATAAGTTTTTTGTCTCACAAACACCGGAAATAATAGAGGGGAAGTAGCAAAGACAATCAGTAGATACGATCTGAGTCACCTAAACTAATTAATACATCTTTAAACTACAATGGGGACCCCAAACTGCTGTAAAGTTTTCATAAAATTTGTATACTTAAAATCTCATTCTATACCGGATGAAATGGTCAAAATATATTATTATAGTAAATTATCTAAATTTAATATTATCTAAATTTAACATGTAAAATTGAGATAATGTCAAAACGGTAACTGTAGAAAGTAATTCTTAAAGTTAATTTTTTTTCACCACTTTTCTTTCAATTTACCATCAACATCGATCATATATTTAAACATCCAAACTATACCAAAATAATCTTATTTCAATTAAAAATTAAAATATGCATATGACTTAAGATATTAAATTTAAAAGTTATAATCTTGATAGGCCCAGGCCTACTGCTGGCCCAACACTGCTGGAACAGCCACAGCTGGTACAGCAGGTGCGACAGGCTGTGGCGAGTTGGGTGCGGGAAATCAAAGTATGTACAGAGACGACAGCATCTCCCGTAGTAAACCATACAGATAGGTTTATTTTTACCACCACATTATAAATTATAAATTCACTAAATAAATTTATTAGTTCACTATTTTAATATATATATATCCCAAAAAAATTAGTCAAAACCTGATTTTTACTTAGAACTAAATTTTTTATTTAAATAAAAAATTCAAGTCATCCAATAATAAGTTTAAAAATGGAGGTTGCCCTCCAGATGTAATATAGATGGTAAATGTATGACATTTCTAATATAATAATTAAGGTTGATTTTCAGTAACTTACTGTTGGTCCCTTGTAGCTAGTAAGAGGGAGATGAATTACCTTGCATAATAAAAAATAAATATCTTTCTCGATCTTATAATTTTATTAAAATAAATACTTGTACAAAGAATTAAGAAGTTAATTAACAAAAACAAAGAGACATAGAGGTTTACTTAGTTTGCAATCAGGAATTGTTAATCCAAGATGTTGAAAGCTCACTATAAATCTCTTTCGGGCGAAAAATCCTCTTACAACAATTAAAGTACTCAATTACAAAACTAAACAAAAGAAGAATCGTTTACCGGTGTTCTATTTAGCTACTGGGATCAGGATTGTATTTATAGCTCTGATCAAGGCATCTGGAAGGGTTCCGGATACCTAGGTGTGGATAAAACTTTATCTACGCTGTAACAAATCGCGACAGTTAGCGAAGCAATAAGGTTTATGGTTTGGGTGCCTGGACCAGGTCGAGTGCCCGGACCTAACTGAATCAGACTGTGGACAGGGCGCGAGCTCGAGGCGCCCTGGTTGCCCCGAGGGGCTCGGGCGCTAGGAACAGTCTAGTAAGTCAACGGCCTTATTGACTGCCTCCCGTTCCGGCTCCATTCGTTTCAGCTCCGTTCGCTTGGGTGATTTCGACCATCTGGAATAGGTCTCATCCGAACTCATTTTCCGACCTTCTCGAGCAACCTTCCGCTCTGGCTTTTTGTCCCTCGGAAACACCCGTGCCTCTTTCTTGTCTGTCAATATACTCTTTCGCAGCGTCTCGTCCCTCAAACGTACCGAGTCCGTCGACTTTCTCCCATGTCGTCCTTCTCGGTAGCTGTCTCTTTTGCTCAACTTTCTGTGCTCCTAAGTTCCTACACATTCAGATACAGGGCATCAAATCACAACAGGACCTAACTTGACTTGGTTGATCACATCAAAACTACTACGGAGTAGTTATAATCTCCTCCTTTTTTATGAGAGCAACCCAAGTTAAGTTAAGGTAAAATAAAAATAAATAAAAGTAAAAATGGCAAGTATAGATTTTGTATTTAAAAAATATGCAAAAATAAAAAATGCACCCTCCCCTTAGACTTAATTAACCTTTAACCCTCTCCCTTTGATCACATTAAAAATAGGGGTATACAAATGAGAATAACTTGAAATAAATTTAAAATAAAATTTAAGGGATAAAAATATAATAACTATTATCCAGAAAATCATGAACTTTAAATTTCAAAAAATCTGGATTTTTATAATTTATAAATCAATTTGGAAAAAATAATTTGAAAAATATTTTTAATTATGAAAAAATTCTGAAAATTTTTATGGCTGTAAAACGACATAATCAAAGTTGTGAACAAAAATTTCATTAAATTATGGATATGATTTAAACAATAATAATTTATCTTCTACAAAAAGTTGAATTTTTGAAAGTTTAAAAATAGTTTCCAAGCTCAAAGAATTGTGAATTTTTTTTAAAAAAATGTAATAAAGCAGGTATTTTTATAAAAAAAATATTTTTCGAAAATTAAAGGAAAACTTGAATTTTTAATATTTAAAATAGGATTCTTGTTGAAAAACTTATAGAAAAATAATACAATAAACAAAAAATTTTAAAAAATTTATTTAATCGGTAACATGATAAGAGTTCATAAAAAAATAATCAAGTTTACAAAAATTACTTTGACAATTAATTTTAAATTAAAAAATATAATTTTTGTTAAAATATTTATAAAAAATTCATCAGCAGTCAAAAAATTTCATAAAAATTTTCTTAAATAAAGAAAATGATAAGGTTTCACCAAAAAAAAAAAAAAAAAAAAATCATAAAGATAACCCTGCAAAATCGTTTTAATTTAAAAAGTATGATTTTTGTTAAAAAAAATAAGATAGTGTATAGAAAATTATGAAAATTTTCTACAGATAGAAAATTATTTCATTTTGCTTAGAAAAATTAGTATCTACTTAATTTCGAACAAAAATTAAACTAAAAATTGTTAGACAATTCTAAGCTAAAAAATGAAATCAAATTAAAAGTAAAGATGATGATTTTTCAATTTAAGCATGATTTTGCAACCAAATATAAGTTCTTATCAATTGGATTAATCAGAAATTTTTTTAGAATATATTTTGGTGATAATTTTTTGATTTAGCTTTGATGATATCGTAAGTACTAATTTAGTCCTTTAAATTTTGAATTTCAAGGAATATTCAAACATGCACAGCTATTTGTGCTTTTAATTTTTCATTTTCAATTTTTAGTTTGTCAAAATCTTTTAACCAAAAAGATGTTGCTAAGGTCCCTTTTGTTGGTACCCCAAGATGATTTTGATGTAATCAAACAAGTTAAATTAGGTTCTGTTGTGTTTAACCTTGTGTCTAAGTGTCCAGGAGCTTAGGAGCACAAGAAGTCGAGTAAAAGACGCAGCTAGCGAGAAGGATGGCACGGAAGAGAGCCGACGAGCTCAGTGCGTCTGAGGGACGAGGTGCTCCGGAAGAGTACATAGGCGGACGAGAAGGAGGCGTGCAGCGTTTACGAGGGATGAGAAGCCGGAGTGGAAGGTTGCTCGAGAATGCCGGAAGTTGGGTTCGGATGAGCCCTATTCCAAATGTTCGAAATCACCCAAGCGAGCGAAGCCAGAGCGGAAGATCCGAACTGAGACAAGCAGCACTGGAGCAAAGGGTCCGGATCGGAAAAAGTCAACCCTATTGACTTTTAGGGTTCGAGCGCCCGAAACCCATTTTTATCCATTTCGACATGGATGTTAACCGTTGCGTCGGGGATAGAATTCTATCCCACTCTAGGCGCCTGGAACGCTTCCAGTCGCCCCGACCAAGGCTATAAATACAGCCTTGGTCCAGGACCTAGAAAATAACAAGCAATTACTAAAACAACACTTGTGCACTTTCCTTTCTAGTTTAACTTCTCATTTCCTATGCTTACACTGCTGTAAAGAGATTTCTCCGCCTGAAGGAGAATTTACAACTCTATTCTTCGGATTAACAACCTCCCTAGTTGTAACCAAGTAAATCCTCTGAGCCTCTGCTTTTTTAGTTTATTTAATTATTTTATGCAAGTGTTCTTTTAAGTCCGAGAAGGGTTCGTTTGTTTTTTGTGCAGGGCTATTCAACCCCCTTTTAGCCGGCCAACAGTCCTAACACCTTTAACTCATTATTTTCTTTTAATAAATTTTTATTATCTATTTCTAATTTATAGGAATTTTTTGATAAAATTTTAATAAATTTAAATAACTGGTAAGGAGGTAGAGACTGTACTTGACTTATACCTTATCGATTTCTGATGTTCCCCTTGTAGAGCTGCTTTCTTCTGACGTTGTTACCCCTTCATCGATGCTCATCTCCGATGAACTTGCTCCGTCATCTTCTTGGTGGCTTGCCATCAATGCAAGTCCGACATAGGCAACGGCGTCCAAATCTGATGACAATGTTTCGTCTCATGTTACTTTTAAATTCTTGTGTTTCTTCTGGGTCACCCTTTGTCTTTTTCTTTGTCCTTGTCCTTGTTCTTGTTCTTCAATTTTGGGCAGTTATCTTTGACGTGCCCTTCTTCATTACAGTGGTAGCATCTTACCTTTCTTTTCCTTCTTTTACCCTGCATTTGATTAAATTTATTAGTTTTAATAAACTTTTTGAACTTTCTTACCATAAAAGTTGTTTCATCATCATCGACAGACGTTTCGGATTCAGATTCGTCCATTTTTGCCATTAAGGCAATGTTGTGCTTGAGCTCCTTCTTTAGATTTACACATCTAGTTTCATACACTTCAAGTGTAGAAAATAATTCTGTTGGGGTTGCAAGGTTGCAAACATAGTCCCATATTGGAAACACATGGGAAAGATCATGGGTTTATAAGAGAAAAAGATATCTCCATTGGCATGAGGTCTTTTGGGGAGAGCCCAAGAGCAAAGCCATGAGGGCCCAGGCCCAAAGTGGACAATATCATGCTATTGTGGAGATATCTAAATTCTTTTCGATCCTACAAGTGGTATCAGAGCGGGGTTGTTTTTAATTTGGTGCAACCACCATTTAAAACATTTTTTTTCGTGGTATTTTGTTCGGAGTTGATCAGAATTTAGCTTCATAGCTATATTCTAATTGCTTTTCACGAATCGGTGTTGCTCAAAGTTGGTCAATTCCACTTGGGCTCGTTTTTTTTTCTTTCTCTCGCACTACTAATCCAAGACTCAGTCTTGGAATAGATTTTGTTGTTTTTTTTTTCTTTTAGATCTAAAATGGCCCAACAAGAAGGATATAACACCGTTCGTCCCCCACTATTTTCCGGAGAAGACTTCGGGTATTGGAAGGGGCGAATGGAGATATATCTGAAGATCCAGTTCGATACCTGGATGATCATCAAAACAGGACTGGAACTGCCAACTGGTACCGACGGTAAGCCTACACCCTGTGAAAATTGGGAGCCAGCATTTATCAAAAAGGTGGAAGCTGACGCAAAAGCCACCTGCACCATCCAATGTGGTCTTACCAAAGAAGAGCTCAACAGAGTCGGTCCATTCTCCTCCGCAAAAGAACTATGGGAGAAACTAATCGAACTACACGAGGGCACCTCGGAAACCAAGGTAAGTAAGCGTGATTTGTTACTTAATAAATTATATAATTTGAAAATGCAGGAAGGCGAGACGGCAAGTTCTTTACACGCTCGAATTCAAGATATCTTGAATTCCCTTCATGGAATCGGGCAGAAAGTAGAAAACAGAGATATAATAAGGTATGCTCTTAACTCATTTCCTAGGAGTTCATTGTAGGCATCAATGGTAGATGCCTACAAAGTCTCTAAGGATTTGTCTTCCTTAAAATTAGACGAATTATTTAGTGAATTTGAACTCCATGAACAGACTAATGCACAGCCATCCGAGAAGGGCATTGCTTTGGTTGCAGGTACAAGTCGAATAAGGGAATCAAGAGGACGGCGAAAAGTTGAATCGGAATCAGAAGACGAACCCGATTCAGAAGATTCGGAAGATGAACTGGCCAGCGAATTTGTGAATCTTGTAAAGAAACTATACAAGAAGAAGAAGGGCTTCAACAAGAAAGATCTGAAGAAGGGAATTCAATCCAAGGAGGCTCAACAGAACTCAAAGACGAAGTTCGAAGTCACCTGCTACGGGTGCAACCAAAAGGGGCATATAAAAGCCAACTGCCCAAATCAAAAAGAAGCCAAGAAGCAAAGAAGAAGGAAAGTCCTAAAGGCAACCTGGGACGAATCCTCTTCGGAGGACAAAGACGACGAACTCGACCAAACGAGTCTACTCGCATTGATGGCCCGGGACCAGATCAGCGAATCCGAGAGCGAGTCAGAAGCCGACTCCGAGCAAAGCCACGGATCCGCATCCGTTTCCGAAGGGCCAGACTCCGCTGTAAGTATTCCTAGGCTTAATAATTTAGTCAATTATTTACTTCGCAAATTAGCCAAGTCAAATTTGAAAATTAAGTCACTTTTAAAAGAAATAACCATTCTTAAAGGAGTAACTAACTCAAAATCTTTAACTGAAGATTCAACTCAAGTACAACAACTTGAGAAAGAAAATTCAAATCTGAAAAATCAGTTGAATGATTTAAAAATCACTTTAGAAAAGTTCTCTCTGGGCTCCAAGAATTTGGATCTAATTCTTGGGACACAAAGGGCCATTTACAATAGAACTGGACTAGGATATAAAAGTAAATTTAAATCTTACTTATCCTTAATAAACAAACAAAGTAGTAAATCAGTCCAAGCATGGGTCCCCAAGTCCAAATTGATCAATCAAGTTGGACTTGGTCAATACTGGGTCCCTAAGGATCATATATACTACCTCGATAGACCATATCGAGGCCGTGATCCAGGGGGAGCTAGAAGAAAAACGATCTTGATTTAAAATTCAAAATTAAATTCGAAACCTAAAATTAAAAATCAAATTCTTAATTTAAAATTCGAAACCTAAAATTAAAAATCAAAAAAGTCAAATTCGAAATTAAATTCGAAATTATGAAAAGTAGATGGAGGATCCAAACTAGCTGGCACCTCCAATTGAACTACCCGACAGGGTAACTGAACCTAATTTACCCGAAATAGGGTAAAGCAAGAATAAATTACCCGACAGGGTAATTAAGATTAGATTAAAAACGGGATAAGTTTAACTGGAACCACAGTACTGGTGAAGTTTTTGGATGATAGTACGTTAGGGAAGCTTGGGCATCGCATGTCTAGGAAGATATGGCTTCGACCTGGTGCATTTGGCCAAGTGGAACTGACCGAAGCTACCCTTAAATGAATCCTAACTAGTTAGACCAAGGCTTAGTATTAAGCTCAATGGGTAGGACTATTTGGAAACTTCGAAGGCATGGTTACTTTAATGAGCTCCTTGTGACTCACCACAGCCCAGAAGTTTATCCAAAGAATGTTTACTTGTTGTACCCAAAGCTAAACCTGAATCTAACACAAAGTTAAACCAGACTCCTGAATTCAACAATAAATCATCTCACATCAATTATAGGATTCCCTGATTGAAAATTTAGATCGGGTGAGATGACCAAGTAATAAAATTATTTAAATCAATTTCAAAATTATTTAAAAATCTTTTCAAAATTAATTTCAAAGTTAATTTCAAAATCTTTTCAAAATTATTTAAAATCTTTTTTAAATTATTTAAAAATCATTTCAAAATTCTTAAATCTTTTCAAAACGAATTTCAAAGTTAATTTCAAAATCTTTTCAAAATAAATTTCAAAATTCTTTAATCTTTTCAAAATCAATTTCAAAAATCTTTTGAAAATTAATTTCAAAGTTAATTTCAAAATCTTTTCAAAATAAAATTAACTTTAATTCAAAATCTTTTCAAAATTATTTAAAAATCATTTCAAAATGCTTAAATCTTTTTAAAACGAATTTCAAAGTTAATTTCAAAATCTTTTCAAAATAAAATTAACTTTAATTCAAAATCTTTTAAAAATCTTTTCAAAATTATTTAAAAATATTTTCAAAATTTATTTAAAAATCTTTTCAAAATTAATTTCAAAGTTAATTTCAAAATCTTTTCAAAATTATTTAAAAATCTTTTCAAAATTATTTAAAAATCTTTTCAAAATTATTTAAAAATCTTTTCAAAATTTATTTCAAAATTTATTTCAAAGTTAATTTCAAAATCTTTTCAAAATAAAATTAACTTTAATTCAAAATCTTTTCAAAATCAATTTCAAAATTATTTAAAAATCTTTTTCAAAATCTTTTCAAAATTAATTTCAAAGTTAATTTCAAAATCTTTTCAAAATTATTTAAAAATCTTTTCAAAACGAATTTCAAAGTTAATTTCAAAATCTTTTCAAAATTATTTAAAAATCTTTTCAAAATTATTTAAAAATCTTTTCAATCTTTTCAAATTTAATTTCAAAATTACTTTAAAAACCTTTCAAAATTTCAAAATGACTTCAGTCAAACTATCTCTTTTCCATTAACAAAGAACCAACTCATTCACTTTATGTGTAGGAGTTGGATCAATGGGTGTTGGATAGTGGATGCTCCAGACATATGACTGGAGATAAATTGAAGTTTTCAAAGCTCAAACTAAAAAATTTAGGATCAGTTGCATTCAGCAACAACGGTTTACTTAAAGTAATCGGAAGAGGTAATATCGAACTCAGCTCCAATTTTGTTATAAAAAAGGCTCTGTTAGTTGAAAATTTCAATTTCAACTTACTAAGTATAAGTCAATTGTGTGATAGCAGATACTTAGTTACTTTTGACAAAGCTAGGTGTTTAGTCAAAAATATTGAAAATCCTAAAATTACACTTAAGGGACTTAGGAAAAATAATATGTACTCAATTAATCTACCCACATCCTCAATAAAGTGTTTAATAACACAGGAAGAGGAAACTGACTTGTGGCACAGAAGATTGGGTCACACCCACACTAGACTCATTTCAAGAATGAGTCATAATGGTCTAGTTAGAGGTTTGCCCAAACTAAAATTCATTGAAAACTCAATCTGTAATGCTTGTCAACAAGGTAAACAAACTAAGTCTACACACAAATCAACAAATGTAGAAAGAACCAACTTGTTACTTGAGCTCCTTCACCTTGACCTATTTGATTCACATGGAGCCAAGTCACTAAGCAAGAACCAGTATTGCTTAGTAATAATTGATGACTACTCTAAGTTTACTTGGGTAAAATTTCTAAAAACAAAAGATGAAACCTATGAAATATTTAGTAATTTTTGCAACTTAATAGAAAATGAAAAAGATACTAAAATTAAAAGAATAAGAAGTGATCACGGTGGGGAATTTGATAATCAGAAGTTCACCCAATTTTGTAAAATAAACGGATACCAACATGAATATTCATGCCCTAGAACTCCCCAACAAAATGGACTAGTAGAACGTAAAAATAGAACACTACAAGAAGCCGCTAGGACAATGTTAAACGAATATAAGTTAAGTCACCAATTTTGGGCTGAAGCAATAAATACGGCAAATCATATTCAAAACAGAATCTTAATAAACAAATATCACAACAAAACACAGTATGAACTCTACTATCATAAAATTCCCAATCTAAACTATTTAAAAGTATTTGGTTGTAAAGTTCACATTTTAAATACTAAGGATTACTTAGGAAAATTTACACTCAAATCTAACCAAGGAATATTCTTAGGATACTCCTCTACCAGTAGAGCCTTTAGAGTATATAATCAAAATACATTAAAAGTTGAAGAAACAACTAATGTAATATTTGATGAAGAAAATAACCTACCTAATATAAATGAAAATATTAATCCAAGAGATGTAGATGATGATGAAATCCAACCTAATGTTAATGAGTCTGAAGAACCAGGTTCTGACTCACAAATAAGACCAACTAGAATAAGCACCTCTCACCCACCTGACCAAATTTTGGGTGACCCAAACCTAGGAGTCAGAACTAGATCATCCTATAGAAACCTTAGTCAGATCGCTCTAATTTCTAAAATTGAACCTAAAACTATAGAAGAAGCCCTTCTTGATCCAGACTGGATCATTGCGATGCAGGAAGAATTAGCCCAATTTGAGAGAAACCAAGTCTGGGACCTTGTACCTAAACCCATAGATAAATCGATAATAGATACTAAATGGGTCTTTAGGAACAAGTTAGATGATCACGGTGAAATCGTAAGAAACAAGGCAAGGTTAGTAGCCAAAGGGTTTAGTCAAGTCGAAGGCCTAGACTATGATGAAACCTATGCTCCAGTAGCTAGACTTGAGTCCATTAGGATGTTATTAGCCTATGCAGCCAATAAAGGATTCAAATTGTACCAAATGGACGTCAAGTCAGCCTTTCTAAATGGCTTTATCAAGGAAGAAGTCTACGTAAGTCAACCTCCAGGGTTTGAAGACATAGACTACCCTAATCACGTTTTTAAATTAAAAAAGACACTATATGGACTAAAACAAGCCCCTAGAGCATGGTATGAAAGATTATCTAATCACTTAATATCCAAAGAATTTAACCAAGGACAAATCGATCCCACTTTGTTCGTAAAAACTATAGGTAAAGACATCTTTATAGCCCAAATCTATGTTGATGACATAATTTTTGGCTCAACTAACTCAAAATTTCTAAAAGAATTTATTAAGTTAATGGAAAGTGAATTTGAAATGAGCATGGTTGGAGAACTCAATTTTTTCTTAGGTTTACAAATAAAACAAACCAAAGATGGAATCTACATATATCAAACTAAATATGCTAAAGAGTTAATCAAAAAATTCAGCATGGAAAATTCTAAAATTATAAATACACCAATGACAACCAACATAAACATTGATTCTGACCCCGAAGGGAAACCTGTAGACCCAAAATACTATAGGAGTGCCATAGGTAGTCTATTGTATCTAACTACAAGTCGACCTGACATACTGTTTGCAGTAGGTATGTGTGCTAGATACCAATCATGTGCAAAAGAGTCACACCTAACATATGTTAAAAGAATACTTAGATATATTAAAGGAACTCTAAATGTAGGACTTTGGTACCCAAGAACTTGCACCTTTGACCTTTATGGCTATTCTGATTCAGACTATGCTGGGTGCAAGTTAGATAGGAAAAGTACAAGTGGAAGCTGCCAGATTCTAGGTCAGTGCCTAGTAAGTTGGTCAAGCAGAAAGCAACATTGTGTTGCTCTATCCACTACAGAAGCTGAATATATAGCTCTAGGAGAATGTGCATCTCAATTGTTATGGATGATGCATACACTAAAAGACTATCAACTAGACTATAAAAATACTAAAATCTTTATTGATAATATCAGCTCAATTAATCTGACAAAAAATCCTATACACCACTCTAGGACTAAACACATAGAGGTAAAACACCACTTTGTAAGGGATCATGTAGCTAAAGGTGAAATTGCACTCAACCATGTTGAGTCCAAATCAAACTTAGCTGACATCTTCACAAAACCATTACCTGAACTTGAGTTCAGTGGACTTAGAAGGCAAATAGGAATGTGTTGGGTAGAGTAGACATCTTACCATAACCTTTTTTTTTTAAATTCTAGGAAAAACAGTTTTCAAAACTCCAATTTTGTTAGATTTTGAGCTATCTGGAATTAGCCTAGTTTATTCCCCCTAGATATCATGTTCCTCTAGAATTAAGCCAGAGCATCTCACAAACACCTAGGTTTACCTTGATTGTGATTGACACACATAGAACGACGTGAGATGCATAGGGTATTGCCTGGACTCAAGAATGCTTATATCTATGCATCAATATGAGTCTGGGCGTTAAATATGCAATAAACATTAATCAAGTTAAGTTCTCCAGCTCTAGTCAAATCTACCTGGATCAAAATAACTTAACTTGACTAACCAAGTGAAAGCTATTGTCCTATAGACAATTAGCAAGTAACTCAAAAGTTAGACAGTTGGTAAAGAATACTCAATTTTTTAGTTAAGAATGTTCTGTTCCTTATAGCTCTGATACCTGATCAACACCAATTAACTTGACTCATGTTTGGACTTAAGGACCAACTGAATAAATTACCTAAATTAAAATTCTAGCTACTCTCTCTCGTCAACCTAAAAATTAACAAGCTTTGTATTCAAAATTAAGCTAAGTCTCTTTTCACTTAAGCTACATTTTCAAAGTTCAATCTTTTCACTTAGTCTCTTTTCACTAATCCTATTTTTTTCGAGAAAAATTGAAAATTATTTTCAACTGGTTTATTTTTTTTGATAAATGGCAAAGGGGGAGAGTAGGAAATTCAAAAGTAATTCAAAGTAAAAATTTAAAGGAAACCCTGTATTAAGGGGGAGCTTCACAAAAGTTTAAGTGTTAGCTTAAGTTAGGCGTTCATTTGAAGTTATATACTTAAGCTTGCTCACTTAAAACTTTTTCCTACTTGTGCATCTGTTTGTACTTAACTTTAAATTTGAATTGCCATAATCAAAAAGGGGGAGATTGTTGGTGCGGGAAGCATCTAACGATCGAACCTAAGTTTTGATAATGGCAGAGGATTCAAAGTTAAGGTGAGTTGTGATCTAACATGTTGAATGAGTGTCTCAGGAAAAGTCCTAACTGCGGTTAGCCAGAGGGAAAACCCTAGGGGGTGGTAACCCTAGGTCATAGGGAGTGGTAACCCTATGCGGAAAGTCTTGGCAGGTCGATGGCTTCAGGCAAAAGTCCTAGGGGGTGGTAACCCTAGGTGGAAAGTCCTAGTGTCGCGAACCAGGTGAAAGACTGGACTAGCCGGGAAGCGGATGTCCAGCAGAAAGTTCGGAAGCGTCGAGTGCTGAGCAAAAGTCCAGTCGATCTGGAGGATCGCACTGGCAACAGGTAAATCTCCTGAGTGGAGTAGGTGAGGACGCGTTCCCCGTAGAGGGAACAATAGGCGTCGGGTCGACCTAGGGTTTCCGGTAGGAAACCCGAAGTCAGACTCGGACAGTCCGGAGACTGTCTATACTTCACTTATCACATTTATTGCATTAGGTGCTAACTTTGTGTTGCAGGGTAGTGTTTGGGACTAACGTATCTTGCAGGGGCAAAGGAGCAACCTAAAGCCTCGGATGAACAGTGTCCGAGGCGCCTTCATGGAGCTTGGAGGCGCCTCGGGTGCAAGGCAAGGAGCTGGCTGCGAGAAGCTGTTCAAGGCGCCTTGGTAAACAGTGTAAGGCGCCTTGAACAGATGAAGGCGCCCTGTGAACAGTGGAAGGCGCCTTGAATCTGTGATAAGGTTCAACCAGTTCGCCCCTTATCTCCGCGGCTGACTCGGCCATTCAAGGCGCCTTGGTGAACAGTAGTGTTGGTGCAGGTTAGCACTAACGATTTAACCCAGGTTTTGATGAATGACAAATCAGGTTAAGTTAGTCTGTTGTTATCTGACACTTTGATCAAGTGTGCAGGAGAAGTCCAGACAGGTCGACGGGCTGACCGGATGTCTGGCACGAAGTCCAGCTAGGTCGACGGGCTGACCGGATAGCTGGCGAGAAGTCCAAGCGGGTCGACGGGCTGACCGGACGCTTGACGAGAAGTCCAGCTAGGTCGACGGGCTGACCGGATAGCTGGCGAGAAGCCCAGGCAGGTCGACGGGCTGACCGGACGTCTGGCAGGTAAGTGAGGTAAGTCACTGGAGGGGAGTGACTGCGAGGACGCGTTCCCAGGAAGGGAACATTAGGCGTCGATCCGGCTTAGATCCATTTCGGATATCTAAGTCGAGATCGTGACTAGATTCCGGTCTCGGAAAGACGGAATCTAAGTCATACTTTGCTTATCTATAAAACTGTGCTAACAATCTTTGCTGCAGGGTACATTTGCCTCGGACTAACCTTTTCTTGCAGGAGAAGGACTTTCTGGAGAAGAGGGGTCCGGGCGCCCGGAGGTAAGTTTTATCCCCAGGACGACGTTGACACGTGGAGCATGCTGGTTGGGAGTGTTACGTCACATTCCAGGCGCCCGGAAGGGATCCAGGCGCCCGGAGCAGCATATAAAAGAAGCCCCAGGCAGGAGCTTCAATACATCTGTGTTCTGAGAACTCTGAGTTCAATCACTCTGCTACTCTGCGCTCCAACGACGTTCACAAAGCTCCGACGACTCACTCCGTTTTCTTTTAATTCATTATTTGTCGGTATAGCTTTGTTTTTCTTTCATTAGCAATATTTGTACGTAAATTGTAATTATCCGAATTGCTAGTGAATTGCCCAACGAAAGTACTCAAGGAGTACGGGCCTTCGAGTAGGAGTCGTCACAGGCTCCGAACGAAGTAAAAATCAACCGTGTTCATCTCTTTACTTCCTTACTTTTCCGCTGCGTTTTAACTCGAGATTTTCGAATCGATATTCACCCCCCCTCTATCGAATCTAACGGTCTTACAAGTGGTATCAGAGCAGGTTTCGCTCTGATTTGGTGCAACCACCAAACAGATAGGGGGTGAATTTTTTTTTTAAAAAACTGATATTATTATCTTTTTGGAAGATTTTTTTTGCATTTAAAATCTAAATTGGTGCAACACCAACTTAGAGTTTCTGTTTCTCCCGCACTGCTAATCCAAGACGAAGTCTTGGGATATTTTTCCAGTTAATTTCGTGTGTGTAGGTTATGATGTCTCAACAAGAAGGCTTCAGCACAGTACGTCCTCCTCTATTCAACAGGGATGACTTTTCGTACTGGAAGAGGAGAATGGAGGTCTACATGAAGACAGACTACGACCAATGGATGAGCGTCACAAGGGCTTACAAAATTCCAGTAGACAACTCCGGGAACATACTAGACCCTGAAGACTCGACAAATGATGTGAAGAAAAAGGCATCAATTGAAAACAAAGCCATCAATACTCTACACTGCGGACTAACACGAGAAGAACTGAACCGGGTCGGACCGCATCAAAACGCTAAGGAGCTTTGGGATAAACTGATCGAGCTGCACGAAGGAACAAGCGACGCGAAGGTAACAAAGAGAGATTTGCTGTTAAATAGAATTTTTAATATAAAAATGCAGGAAGGAGAAACGGCAAGTCAGCTCCACGCGAGGGTCAAAGATATCCTCAACGGTCTCCACGCGATAGGCCACCAAATGGAGAACCGAGACTTAATCAGGTACGCGTTAAATGCTTTTCCGCGAAACAATTTGTGGGCATCAATCGTAGATGCCTACAAAATTTCAAAAAATTTATCTAAATTAAAATTGGACGAACTCTTTTGTGAATTAGAACTTCATGAGCAAACTAACGTCGGGGTCGAGAAAGGTGTAGCTTTATTTGCAGGTTCCTCTAAAGAAAAGAAGAACAAGCCCGAATCCGAAGAAGATTCCGATCAAGACTCTGAAGACGAAGAACACCTGGTGAACCTGGTAAGGAAAATGTTCACCAGGAAAAAGAGAAGCTTCAGCAAACAGGATCTTCAGAAGATCAGTTCGCCAGCCGACTCAAGAAATGTCACATGTTTCGGATGTAACAAAAAGGGGCACTACAAGAACGAATGCCCAAGATTGAAACTTGACAAACCAAAGTCAACAAAGAAGAAAGCCCTCAAAGCAACATGGGACGATTCCTCCTCAGACGAATCGGAAGGAGAAAAGCACCAAAGTCACCTCGCGCTGATGGCTCGCGAAGCTGAAACGGAAGACGAATCAGAGGAATCGGAAGACGGGTCCGAACCCGAATCGAGCCACGAGTCCGTACTCGTTTCCGAAGGTTCCAAAGAGGTATACCTAAACTTAAATCGTAAATTCTTTAGAATTATCTCGTGTTTGAATAAAAAATTAGTTAAATTGGAAGATAAAAATAAATCGCTTCTTGAGGAAAATCAAAACCTCAAGGAACAATTAAAAAATTCGAATCCAACTCAAGATCGAACACTTGAGGAGGAGAATTTATCATTAAAAAATGAACTTAATAAGTTAAAGGAAATGTTGGAAAAATTCACAACAAGATCTAAAAATTTAGATTTAATTCTAAATAACCAAAAGGCATGCTATAATAAAACCGGACTTGGATATAAGTCAAACTCAAACAAAACCTTTAAATCATTATTAACCCAACACAAAGCAACTAAACAAGCTTGGGTCCCGAAAGCGTGCTTAACCACGCAAGTAGGACTTAATCAATTCTATATACCTAAAGAAAAAATACATTATATAAATAAACCAAACCAAAATCCAAAATACAAACCTAAATCAAATTCAAAATCTAAACAGTTTAAGAAACAACAAAATTATCACCAAGTTAACTATAACTATAAAAAGAATCGACACAAGCCTAAAATTAAAACTTAAATTAATGGCCAATAATTCAGGGGGAGGCTCCAGATAGCTGGCACCTCCAAAACTAACTTACCCGACAGGGTAACCCAAAACTAACAAACCCGGCAGGGCAATTAGAATTAGTGACCAAGTTTAACTTGAATCATGGTATTGGTGAAATTTTTGGATGATAGTACGTTAGGGAAACTTGGGCATCGCATGTCTAGAAAGATATGGTTTCGATCTGGTGCATTTGGCCAAGTGGAACTGACCGAAGCTACCCTTAAACGAATCCTAACCAGTTAGACCAAGATTTAGTACTGAGTTCCGTGGATAGGACTATTCGGAAAACCTCGAAAGGTTGGTTACTTCTAATGATGTTCTTGTGACTCACCAAGCTTAGAAGTTTATCCGAAGAATGCTTATTTGTGGAAACCAAAGCTAAGTCTGAATCTAACACAAGTTAAACCAAAAGTCTGCAATCAAACCAATTTCATCTCACAAAATCATAGGATTCCCTGATTGATAATATAGTTCGGGTGAGATGAATAAGGCTTTAAAAATTAATTTCAAAATTTTAATTTTAACTTAAAAATTAATTTCAAAATTTTAATTTTAATTTAAAAATTAATTTCAAAATTTTAATTTTAATTTAAAAATTAATTTCAAAATTTTAATTTTAACTTAAAAATTAATTTCAAAATTTTAATTTTAATTTAAAAATTAATTTCAAAATTTTAATTTTAACTTAAAAATTAATTTCAAAATTTTAATTTTAATTTAAAAATTAATTTCAAAATTTTAATTTTAACTTAAAAATTAATTTCAAAATTTTAATTTTAACTTAAAAATTAATTTCAAAATTTTAATTTTAATTTAAAAATTAATTTCAAAATTTTAATTTTAACTTAAAAATTAATTTTAAAATTTTAATTTTAATTTTAATTTAAAAATTAATTTCAAAATTTTAATTTTTAACTTAAAAATTAATTTCAAAATTTTAATTTTAACTTAAAAATTAATTTCAAAATTTTAATTTTAATTTAAAAATTAATTTCAAAATTTTAATTTTAACTTAAAAATTAATTTCAAAATTAATTTCAAAATTTTAATTTTAACTTAAAAATTAATTTCAAAATTTTAATTTTAACTTAAAAATTAATTTCAAAATTTTAATTTTAACTTAAAAATTAATTTCAAAATTTTAATTTTAATTTAAAAATTAATTTCAAAATTTTAATTTTAACTTAAAAATTAATTTCAAAATTTTAATTTTAACTTAAAAATTAATTTCAAAATTTTAATTTTAATTTAAAAATTAATTTCAAAATTTTAATTTTAACTTAAAAATTAATTTCAACTTAAAAATTAATTTCAAAATTTTAATTTTAACTTAAAAATTAATTTCAAAATTTTAATCTTAACTTAAAAATTAATTTCAAAATTTTAATTTTAATTTTAACTTAAAAATTAACTTCAAAATTTTAAACTTAAATTAATTTCAAAATTTTAAAATTAAGATTTTTTTTAAATGATTGATTAAAAATTGATAAACTAAGACTAACATAAAAATCCTACTTGTTGTAGGAAACCAAGTGGATTTTGGACAGTGGTTGCTCCAAACATATGACTGGAGATCACACCAAGTTCACTCAATTAACCTACAAAAGCCTAGGAACAGTTGCCTTTGGAAACAACGGTAAACTCAAGGTAATTGGTATAGGTAATATTGAATTAAAAATAGATTTCATAATTACAAATGTTCTACTTGTTGAAAATTTTAAATACAATCTTCTGAGCATAAGTCAATTATGTGACACTAGGTACAAAGTAAAATTTCTATCCACAGAATGTTTGATCAAACATCTAGATAATCCAACTATAAGCCTAAAAGGCTTTAGAAAAGACAATATCTATGCCATTAACTTAACCACTTCTTCAGTCAAGTGTTATTTAACACAAAAAGAAGAAACCTGGTTATGGCATAGAAGAATGTCACACACACATTTCAGAAACATAAGTAAATTAAATGGTCTAGTTAGAGGCTTACCAAAATTACCTAACTTAGATTTAACGATATGTAATGCTTGTCAACAAGACAAACAAACAAAATCTACCCACAAACCAATTAATGAATCCCAAACCAACTCAGTCCTAGAACTTTTACACTTAGACCTATTTGACTCCCATGGAGTTAAATCAATAAATGGAAGTCTATACTGTTTAGTTATAATAGATGACTATTCTAGGTTCACTTGGGTCAAATTCTTAAAAAATAAAGATGAAACCTTTGACATTTTTACAAATTTCTGCAAACAAATTGAAAATGAAAAAGGCGTAAAAATTAAAAGAATCAGAAGTGATAATGGAGGAGAATTTAAAAATCATAATTTTGATAAATTTTGCCTTGAAAATGGCTACCATCATGAATTTTCTTGCCCTAAAACTCCCCAACAAAATGGAATTGTAGAAAGGAAAAATAGAACTTTACTTGAAGCATCTAGAACTATGCTAAACGAATACAACTTACCTAAATATTTTTGGGCAGAAGCTGTTAGTACAGCCTGCTATGTACAAAACCGAACAACACTAAATAAAAAACACAATAAAACATTTTTTGAAATATTTTACAACAAACAACCTAATATAAAACACTTTAAGGTATTTGGTTGCCCAGCCTTTATCCTAAATACTAGAGAACACTTAGGCAAATTCACTTCCAAAATATAAAATGGAATTTTTCTAGGGTACTCTCTGAATAGCAGAGGCTACAGAATTTATAATAAAGTTACCTTAAGAATTGAGGAAACCACCAATGTAAAATTCAAAGAATCCAATCAAAACCTAGAACAAGTCCAACCTCAACCGGTTGACCCTGTTCATGAACATATCAATTCTGAAGGAACAAACCAAACCCAAAATCATGAAGAAGAAGAACAACTACAAGAAAGTCAACCTTCTAGAACCATAAGAGTCAACCCAAACCATCCTACTGATCAAATAATTGGTGACCCAGACCTTAGGGTCCAAACTAGGTCATCTTTCAGAAACCTAAGTCAAATCTCGTTAATCTTAAATATTGAACCCAAAACTGTAGCTGAATCCCTACTTGACCCAGACTGGGTCATAGCTATGCAAGAAGAATTAGCTCAATTTGAGCGCAATGAAGTTTGGGACCTAGTACCTCCACCTAACGATAAGAAAATAATAGAAACCAAATGGATATTTAGAAACAAGTTAAGTGAAACTGGAGAAATTACTAGAAACAAGGCCAGGTTAGTTGCCAAAGGGTTCAGTCAAGTTGAAGGACTTGACTATGATGAAACTTATGCCCCAGTAGCTAGACTAGAGTCCATTAGAATGTTACTAAGCTATGCAGCCCATAAAGGATTCAAACTATACCAAATGGATGTCAAGTCTGCCTTTCTTAATGGATTAATAAAAGAAGAAGTTTATGTAGGTCAGCCACCTGGTTTTGAAAGCCTAGAACACCCTGATTATGTCTACAAATTAAAAAAGGCATTATATGGACTTAAACAGGCACCTAGGGCATGGTATGAAAGACTAACCTCTTACTTAATCTCTAAAGGGTTCAACCAAGGTCAAGTTGACCCAACACTATTTGTGAAATCAATAAAAGAAGATATTTTTATAGCTCAAATCTATGTAGATGATATCATCTTTGGTTCAACAAACTCAGAATTTTTAAACGAATTTACAAACCTAATGGAACACGAATTCGAAATGAGTCTGGTAGGAAAATTAACTTATTTTCTAGGGTTACAAGTCAAACAAACAAATGAAGGAAATTATATTTATCAACAAAAATATACTAAGAAGTTACTTAGAAAATTTGGAATGGAAAATACTAAAGAAATAAAAACACCTATGGCCGTAAACACAATCCTAGATGATGATCCTAATGGGAAATCTGTAGACTTAAAACATTATCGGAGCGCAATAGGTAGTCTACTTTACTTAATCGCAAGCCGACCTGACATTTTATTTGCTATGTGTGCTCGATACTAAACTCTGCTAAAGAATCTCATTTGACTCAAGTCAAAAGAATCTTTAGATACCTCAAGGGAACCACAAATGTAGGAATTTGGTATCCTAGGACCAACAACTTTGAATTAATAGGATATTCTGACTCAGATTATGCCGGATGCAAATTAGACCGCAAAAGCACAAGTGGTGGATGCCAACTACTTGGTCCATCCCTTGTCAGCTGGTTTAGTAGAAAGCAACACTGTGTTGCACTATCTACAACTGAGTCAGAATACATAGCTATAGGCGAATGTGTTGCACAGTTATTATGGATAATGCATACTCTAAAAGATTTCAACTTAAATATCACAAATGTAAAAGTATTAATTGACAATATAAGTTCAATTAACTTAACCAAGAATCCTGTGCATCATTCAAGAACCAAACATATTGAAATTAGGCACCACTTCATCAGGGATCATGTTACTAAAGGTGATATTGAACTCAAGTACATTGAGTCTAAATCAAATTTAGCTGACATTTTTACAAAACCACTCCCTGAAAGTGAATTTAACAACTTACGACGACAATTAGGGATGTGTTCAATAGACTAGGAAATTTCAAAAATACTCTCAAAAATGGTTTCATCAAATTATAGGTTAAACTTGTCTGTTTTCAAAACTTTCCATTTTTAGATTTTCAAAAACAGTTTTGGCCTTAGATTAGTTTTTGAATCCTTAGAAAGCATGTACCCATAGGATTAGTTTTGAGCATCTCACCAACACCTTAGGTTTACCTTGCTTGTGTTTGAAAAACATAGAAAGGGGTGAGATGCATAGGTCAACTGTCTGGACTTAAGATGCTTATATCAGTGCATCGGCATAAGTCTGGACGTTAAATACAACTCAGATATTAATCAGATTAAGCTCATCAGTCAAGTCAAACACTGACTGCTTATAATCAACTTAATCTGACTAACCAAGTGAAAACTGCTATTTTCTGATAGTTAGTTAGTAACTAATTGGTTAGACAGCTATGTAAATTTGAGTATCAAATTCAGGAGGATTAACTAAAGCGTTTTTTTAAATTTCTTTTGAAAATTCTACTCCAATTACTTTGAAAATCTTATATTAAAAATTCTTAGCAAATATTTTCAAAAGCTTTATCTTAGATATCAGGTTCAGGGGGAGAAATTAATTAAAAGTTTGAAAGTTTAAAAATCCCACCTAATTTTTAAAATTGATTTTCAATTAAAAATTATTACATTTAAATTTAGTCAGTATGCTTGAAAATTAAACTTTCCAAACTTAGCAAATTTATTTTGACTAAAATTTTACTTGCTTTTGAAAAATTAAAAATGTTGCTTTGTTTTGAAAATATCAAAATTGAAAACTAAATTCAACTTAGTGTTTGAAAATTAGAATTTACCTTTTGAAAAAGTAAATGTTCCTTAATATCTAATTTGAAAAACCTGATTTGAAAAATTTTACACTTTTGAAAAGTTAAACTTGATTAACTTTAAACTTATACTTTTCAACTTGACTCCCCCAAGGTAACTTGCCTATCTTTTAATTTGGGCTTAAAGATTACACTTTTATCAGTATCTTTGAATTTTGAATCAAGCGTAGATATTTTCCAAAATAAGCTGTTTCTTAAATTAACAACTTTCTACAGTAACTCCACTCTATGCTTGTTTACTCTTGCTTTTTTTTTTTTGATGAATGCCAAATGGGGAGAGTTAGGTGGTTAAGTTAGCTAAACCAGAATTGAAAATACAAACTAACTTAAAAACCCTTTAAATGCTTATTTTTTCTTGCATATGTTTTCACTAACTTAACCAGGTTGTCATTCCATCAAAAAGGGGGAGATTGTTGGTGCAGGTTAGCACTAACGATTTAACCCAGGTTTTGATGAATGACAAATCAGGTTAAGTTAGTCTGTTGTTATCTGACACTTTGATCAAGTGTGCAGGAGAAGTCCAGACAAGTCGACGGGCTGACCGGATGTCTGGCACGAAGTCCAGCTAGGTCGACGGGCTGACCGGATAGCTGGCGAGAAGTCCAAGCGGGTCGACGGGCTGACCGGACGCTTGGCGAGAAGTCCAGCTAGGTCGACGGGCTGATTGGCGAGAAGCCCAGGCGGGTCGACGGGCTGACCGGACGTCTGGCAGGTAAGTGAGGTAAGTCACTGGAGGGGAGTGACTGCGAGGACGCGTTCCCGGGAAGGGAACATTAGGCGTCGATCTGGCTTAGATCCATTTCAGATATCTAAGTCGAGATCGTGACTAGATTCCGGTCTCGGAAAGACGGAATCTAAGTCATACTTTGCTTATCTATAAAACTGTGCTAACAATCTTTGCTGCAGGGTACATTTGCCTCGGACTAACCTTTTCTTGCAGGAGAAGGACTTTCTGGAGAAGAGGGGTCCGGGCGCCCGGAGGTAAGTTTTATCCCCAGGACGACGTTGACACGTGGAGCATGCTGGTTGGGAGTGTTACGTCACATTCCAGGCGCCCGGAAGGGATCCAGGCGCCCGGAGCAGCATATAAAAGAAGCCCCAGGCAGGAGCTTCAATACATCTGTGTTCTGAGAACTCTGAGTTCAATCACTCTGCTACTCTGCGCTCCAACGACGTTCACAAAGCTCCGACGACTTACTCCGTTTTCTTTTAATTCATTATTTGTAGGTATAGCTTTGTTTTTCTTTCATTAGCAATATTTGTACGTAAATTGTAATTATCCGAATTGCTAGTGAATTGCCCAACGAAAGTACTCAAGGAGTACGGGCCTTCGAGTAGGAGTCGTCACAGGCTCCGAACGAAGTAAAAAATCAACCGTGTTCATCTCTTTACTTCCTTACTTTTCCGCTGCGTTTTAACTCGAGATTTTCGAATCGATATTCACCCCCCCTCTATCGAATCTAACGGTCTTACAAGTAGAAGGCGCCTTGAACACCCTTTATAAGGGGTTTCGACCAGCAGCTCTCTTCAACGAACTCGAAGCAATCCTTACGCTACAAGCTGCTCTAGAAATGCCCAGAAGTGCTGTTACAAGTCCCCGGCAACCCGGAGCTTCAGATTCTGCTACTTTATTGTTGTCGGTATAATTTGTTTTAGTTCTTTCAATTGTAATATCTTATTGTACATTTTACGAGCTTATAGTTGTTGCCCACGGAAAGCGATCAAGGATCGCGGGCCTTCGAGTAGGAGTCGCCTTAGGCTCCGAACGAAGTAAAATCTCTCGTGTCTCTCTGTGTGTGTTTGTTCTTTATTCCGCTGCGTGTTTTTAAACTCCGATAGTTTTCTGATTTGAAAAAGAAATAGCCACGAGCGCTATTCACCCCCCCTCTAGCGCGTCTCGATCCTACAAGTGGTATCAGAGCCCGGACTGCCAGAAGGTTTAACCGCCGACTGTGCACAAGAGCTATGGTCTGATTGAGCCATGTGAGTACAATATTGACCTCGAACAAAGAAAGTAGGGGCTCCTATGTTCGGATCAAGAGGATCAGACACCAGGCAGGAAGTCTTAGTTGCAACTAGGCAAGGAAGTCCTAGTAGGTCGGGTGGACCGAGGGGCAGGAAGACCTGGTGGGTCGAGGATCGGACGTGGGAAGCCTATGGTCCTTTGTTTGAGGGGGGGATTGTTGGGGTTGCAAGGTTGCAAACATAGTCCCATATTGGAAACACATGGGAAAGATCATGGGTTTATAAGAGAAAAAGATATCTCCATTTGCATGAGGCCTTTTGGGGAGAGCCCAAGAGCAAAGCCATGAGGGCTCAGGCCCAAAGTGGACAATATCATGCTATTGTGGAGATATCTAAATTCTTTTCGATCCTACAAATTCTTCCAATGTACTTATTTCTAGATCCTTAGAGATGTAATATGCATCTACTAAGGTTGACCATTCATGAGTCCTAGGAAAAGTGTTAAGCGCATACCTTAGTGAATCTCGGTTGGTTACCTTTTCTCCAAGATTCGTGAGATCGGTGATGAGTTCTTTGATTCTTGAGTGGAGGTGTGCGATAGTTTCGCCTTCTTCTAACCGGAGGTTGTTGATCTGGTTCTAGAGCAGGTCTTGTCTCACGAGTTTTGCCTTCAAGGTCCCTTCATGTAGTTCCAGGAATTTATCCCAGAGCTCTTTGGCTAACTCGTAGGCTCCGATCCAGTTGACCTCTTGTGGCGGTAACACACTCAGCAGATGGAATTCTGCCTTGCCGTTTTCCACGAAGTCAGCTTGCTCCATTTTTGTCCAATGATGTTTTTCTTTGTCCTTTGGTGCTATAAAACTATACTTTATTATAATTAATAATTCAAAATCTGTTTTAAAAATACCTCCATATTTTTTTTCCAGTTCGCGAACTCTCCCTCGAACTTCGATCGGTTGATGCTTAGTCCGACCATCATCTTTATGCTTCGATTGGCGGTTAGTCCTTCTGAAGCAGTTGGGCTCTGATACCACTTGATGATCCCTTACGGCCAGTAAGAGGGGGTGAATTTCCCTACACAATAAAAAATAAACACCTTTCTCGACTTTTCAAGCTAATTTAATAAAAAAAAAGACACAGAGGTTTACTTGGTTTGCAATTAGGGGATTGCTAATCCAAGACGTTGAAAGCTCACTATAAATCTCTTTCAGGCGGAGAAGTCTCTTATAGCAGTTAAAGCACTCAATTACAAAACTAAAGAGAAAAAGAATCGTTTACAAGTGTTCTGTTTAGCTATTGGAATCAAGGTTGTATTTATAGTCTTGATCGGGGTGCCTGGAAGGGTTCCGGGCGCCTGGCGTGAATAAAACTTTATCCATGTCGCAACAAATCGTGATAGTTGGCAAAGCGATAAGGTTTCTGGTCCAAGCGCCTAGACCAGGTCCGGGCGCCCGGACCGGGCTAAATCAGCCATCCGACAGGGTGTGAGCCCGGGGCACCCTGGCTACCAGAGGGGTCCGGGCGCCCAGACCAGTCTGGTAAGTCAATAGTCTAGCAAGTTAACAACCTTGTTACTCAGAAATTTTTGACAAAAGTTTTCTTAGAAATTTTTGAAGTTTTCTCAGACTTTACTTACAAATTTTTTGAAAAAGCCTATTCAAATGTTTTCAATTTCCTTAGAATTTGACTTGGAACAAATCTCTCCCTAAGTCTGAGATATACAAAGCATTTACTTTCAGTTATTTTCTACATTACTGTCTGACATTATTTGTATGCTTGTACTTCCTTTACCCTAGTTTTTTTTATGAATGCCAAAAGGAGAGGGTAAGGTTTAATGTAGAAAAATAACAAATAAATTTGATCACATAAAATAAATACAAAACAAACTAAGATCATTTGTTTGCTTTTTTACATATTGTCTCAATATTATTTTTTTCTAACTTTAACCCAAGTTGTCATTGCATTAAAAAGGAAGAGATTGTTAGTGCAATTTACACTAATAATCTAACTTAGGTTTTGATGAATGACAAGGGGTTTAAAGTTAGAGTGTTTGTAATTTAATTGCTTTACTAAGTGTGCAGGAGTTGACTCGTCTGAAGGACTTGACACCAGGCTGAAATCTAGCTAGGTCCGCGGGACCTGATAGTGGTGGGAAGTTAAGATAGATTCGCGGAGACTGATATCTAGCGGGAAGTCTGCTTGGGTCCACGGGGTCTGACAACCAGTCGAAATCCAATTAGGTCTGTGGACCTAACAATTGGTAGGAAGACTGGTGGATCAAAGGCAAGTCAAGCAACTATAAGTGGTAAGTGAAGGTAAGTAACTAAAGTAGAGATCCAGTGAAGACGCGTTCCCCGTTGAGAGAACTGTAGGCGTTAGTCTAGCTTATGTACATTTGGGAAATCTAAGTTGAAACTTTAACTAGATTTTGGTCTCGAGGAGACTTACTACTTTTATTTTACTGTGTTATGATAATTCTGCTTTGCAGGGTAAATATATTTTATATTGCTTGGACTAACCCTTTTTGCAGGGAAGAAACTACAAAAGAAAAGGGGAGTCCGGACGCCTAGAAGGGATCCGGCGCTCGGACCAGCTCGTTTGGTTGGTGTCGCTGGCACCCGGGCAGTCCGAGCGCCTAGAGTTAGTCCAAGTGCTCAGACTGAAAAACTCATCTAGAAGCTGAGGTGGAGCACGTCGACTGACCGAACCACGTGGCCCAACCGCCCAGGCACCCAGAGGGGTTCCAGGCGCCCGAAATGGCCCTATGTAAGGGCCTTCGATCAGGAGCTTAAAAAACATCAATTGTTACGACTTTTATTCTTGCGCATTGCTCCGAAAAAGCTCCTACGTTGATGTGAAGCTCCTCCGACAACTGACGATCAAGGCTTTCTTATTTTCTTTGTTGTCGGTAATATTGCTTTTAGTTCTTATACTTATAATCATTCAAACTATTAGTGGATTGTCCAACGAAAGCACTAGACGAGTGTGAGCCTTGGAGTAGGAGTCGTCGAAGGCTTCGAACCAAGTAAAACTACTTGTGTTAGCGCTTGGTTTCTCTGTTTCTTTTCCTCCTTTATTCTTCCGCCGTGTACATGTTTTTAGTCACAATTTTGAAGAACGTTATTCACTTCCCCCTCTAGCGTCTTTCCGATCCAACAGTCTTTTCCTAGGATGCTTTGTAAAACGTGCATATGCTGTGTGATGCATGCACAGACGCTACAGTGAGTGACACTATAAAAAGAGGTGTCCATCCACAGACGAAGGTATACGATATTTCACTAATCTGCTCGCTCTAGCTACTATGTCTTCTCCACTAAATCGAGAACTAACTTGAGCATCGGAAGGCCAATACCGGGAACCCCGTCCTTTGCCCGACACTAACGCTCTTGGTTTTTGTAAGACCGCGCGGAGTCTTCCTCTAGTCAACCACAGAGCCACGTACCTAGCTAACCGTCTCCCCCCATTTCGGACAGAATTACTCTATTTAGATGGGAGAATAGATTTAAACAAAAAAACAATTAAGAAAAAATTTCAAATATTTATTTGGTATGAAAGGATGGAATATTTATCCTTCGTTTGTTTATTATAGCATCTCCAATGGGGATATTTTGAGGGGATATTTCTTCAAATATCCCCCTCTCAAATATCTCCCATTGGAGGAGATATCTGTTGAGTGATTAGAAATCACTGTGCACAAGTTTGTACCCGGTGATTCCTCTTTTGTGGGGCTCACGAAAAGGTGAGCTACCATATTTTTCATTTTATTTTTTTTTAAATTTAATAATATTTTTGGACATTTTAGAAAAAAAATAAATTAAAATCGAACGTTAATCAACATTCGTTTTTTTTTTAACATTGAGTAACATTCGTTTATATATATATTTATTTATTTATTCTGATCATTATTTTAGGAATTTGTTCAACTCTCCAAATATCGACTAAAATTCTATTGAAGAAAGTTCTCGAGTTTGTCCTAATTTCTTCAATCCTCAATTTTCATTTCCCACTTAACATCCATCAAATTTTTAACTTTTTCCATACCCAGCACCATATTACCATAATTTTTGAAGTTATCCAAATTCTCTGAGTGACGACTCTCGAGTTTCGTTTTATACATATCTTCCAGAATATTGACAGAATAGTCAATATTTCATGCAAGACTCATCTCATGGAATTAATCCACTTCAATCACTGGCGATTCAATTAAATAAATCGAGAAGAGTTAGTGTTGATGCAACTGACAATGATAAAGGTACAGAAATACCTTATGCAATCCTTAATTCACAATTTCCTCCATTCTCATTTGAAATATGATCCGACGATATTATTTTCAATCAAGCACCAGAGATGGGCAACAAATCGAATGAAGATCTTAGCTAGCAAACAGTATGGACCGTAGTAGATGATAAGCTCCTTGCAGCGGCATACACAATTATGAGTGAAGATTCAATAGTTGATAATGCCTAGAAAAATGAGTCTTTTTGGAAATGGGTGGTGACAAACTACAATACCAATCGAGATAAGGAGGTTAAAAAGAGAACTACGAAGAAAACAAAATCACATTGGGCTTCGTTGAAAAAGATCATGAATAGAGATAATGGAATCTACAATAAATGCTATAATGATCAACCAAGCGGATAGAGTGACGAGGATTTGATGGTGCGAGCTTATGAAGAATACAAGAGTACTTTTAAAACTACTTTCCAATATGAACATGTGTGGAGGATCATGAAAGATAGTCTGATGTATACTCTTCAATGCTCAGAGCAACGAGCTACAAAGAAAGTAAGAACCTCATAATCATCAGGTGCACATACTGACTCTTCTAATCCTAACACAACTATTGATCTAGATGATAGAGAAGTCTAACCTCGTCCAATGGAACAGAAGACAGCAAAGAGGAAAGGGTAAAGAAAGAGTAGGCATAATTGATGAATTGAATTAGACAGTGCAATTATCAATGACACATTTGGAAAAGTATAATAACAATAAGAAAGTGGATCAACTCATCTAAGCACATTAACTCCTCGTAATGAATATACGAGGCATGATAGATGAATAACTTCAAAATCATCTAGCGATATGCTTGTTTATTTTATTAATTGTAGTTTATATTTTTTATGGTTTATTGTTATGTGTTTTATTAATTTAATATGGTTTGTACCTCTATATTTCAATTTTAAATTTATAAAATATTTGTATTAGTATGAAGTAGTATTTTTCTTAAATTTAATTTTTCTTAAAATTAAATATAAGTTAATAAAGAATTAGGGATATTTGAAAAATATGGAACCGCCACATCCCTCCTAAAACTGGTCCCAAGAATTAGAGATATTTGAGAATGGATATTTGATGGATGTGGTCTATTAATATTTGATTGATGGGATATTTGATGGATGATATCTATAAATATTTAATTGATGAGATATTTGATAAATGAGATCTATAAATATTTAATTAATGTTTGATAGATGAGATCTATAAATATTTAAATAGTAAGATATTTGAAAAGTAATGTAAAAATGAATATTTTAAATATTTGAAAGAAATACTGCTAATTACTACAATGCTTATATTTTAGCAAAAAAGTGAAAGAAATAGTACTCATCTCAGGATTAATACGAAAGAGATAAATCACGAAGTGACTAACACATGAGGGAACAATGCTCATATGAAACAATAATAGATGAATAACTTTAAAATCGGTGATAATTATCCCTCCAAATCGAGGTAAAATGAAATCTAATCACGAGCCACCGCCTGTTCTCTCCAGCCAGTGTGCCACCGTTTCCATTTTACTCCTCTTCCTCATCTCCATCGTCTCCTTACTATTTTCCCGCTGGCGTCACGTGGTTTGAGTCTCGTCGACCGGCTTCGAGGCGACCTAGAGAGTGGCTACAGCACGAGGGAGGCGGAGCAGGATACCAGAACCAGGGGGTATGCCAGTTCGGAAATCCGGGGCCAGAGGGGAGCGCGAGCCCGAGGGGGGCGTGGACAGAAGGCCAGAACAGCCTCGAGGTGGGCAAGCCCCGGCTCGGAGAGTCCCGGGCGGAGTGGGACGAATGCAACGAGAAGGTGGGAGAGGACGTTCTCGGCAAGGGGATGGAGCGAGAAGACGTTGTTGGTTGTGGCGGAAGCTGTGTGGGTAGTGACGGCACGGGCAGAGAGGCAGCGAAGGCCAGCGGCGTGAGTTTCTCTCTTTCTTTCCCTTTTCCCTCGTCCTTTTCTCTCTTCCTTCGATTTTTTTTTCCGTACAAAATCCTTTCTTTTCTGTATTAACATAAATAACAACAGTGCGTTAATCTTCTGTGATAAATAAATTGTCTTCCCTAAGAGGCTACTTTCATATAAATACATGCTTAACCAAAGCCGTTTGCAGCTGTTCTCCAGCTCCATCACTGCCATCCCAGGCCTGATGCCCACCTCCCAAGCCAACTAGCTAGCAGACGAATACAAACAAAGCTAAAAGGAGAATCAATTCTACGCTTCCATGGACTGCAATCTACGGTCACTTTTCCTCACATGGTGGGGTTCAGTTCTCTTTCCTTTCTTTTATCTTCTCAATTAGTTAAATCGATGTCTTAAAACACAAATTCCAGAGTATCAAAAGTCCCAACAAAAATATTAAGAAGAACAAAAGTGGCTTTTGCCGTTGTTGCTTTTAAAAGCAAAGCATCATCTTCTGCTGCACTGTCGGATTCTTCTGCTTCTTCTTCTTCCCTTTCTTTTTCTTCTTCCTCTTGTTCATTGGGGCGATAATGGCCAAGGAGACGCACAAGGATGAGAAAGATTTTTCGGTTGCTGTTACTTGGAAATGTGCTGATGTGAAGCTCCTCCTCGTCTCCCTCTTCTCCCTTTGCTCCCTCATCACCTTGTTTCAGCTCTTCCCTTCGACTTCTAGCTTTCTCTCGTGTTTTTCTACGGTCGATTCACGTCCACTGCAGTTTGCTGCTCTCTCTCCTCCTCCGCCTCCTCCTCCTCCTCCTCCTCGAAGTGTTCATCCTCTGAAAGCAGAGCAGCTCACGAATGATTCCGTTGTGAAGAGATCTTTCAACCCCGTCGGCTCCGCAGCGTACCTCTTCATCCAGATGGGAGCCTACCGAGGCGGCGCCAACAACTTCGTCGTCATCGGGCTCGCCTCCAAGCCGCTCCACGTCTTCGCCAAGCCACAATTCGAGTGCGAGTGGATCGCTCACGGCGGCGGCGGAGGCGAATCCGCCTCCATCTTCGCATCCGGTTACAAGATCCTCCCCGACTGGGGCTACGGCCGGGTCTACACAGTCGTCGTCGTCAACTGCACCTTCCCGAGCGCCGTCGGCCTCGAAGGCTCCGGCGGCCGCCTCGTCATCCACGTGACCACGGGCGGCGGCGGGGACCGCGAGGTCACCACCGCCGAGCGGTTCGTGGCAGTGGAAGAGGCGCCGGGGAGCGTCGACGCGTCCTCCTTCTCGCCGCCGCCCAAGTACCAGTACCTCTACTGCGGCTCTTCCCTCTACGGCAACCTCAGCCCGCAGCGCGTCAGGGAATGGCTGGCCTACCACGCGCGGTTCTTCGGCGTGGGCAAGTCTCACTTCGTCATCCACGACGCCGGCGGCGTCCACCCGGAGGTGATAGCGGTGCTGCGGCCATGGATGGAGAAGGGGATGGTGACGCTGCAGGACATCAGGGAACAGGAAAGGTTCGACGGCTACTACCACAACCAATTCCTGGTGGTGAACGATTGCCTTCACAGGTACAAGTTCATGGCCAAGTGGATCTTCTTCTTCGACATCGACGAGTTCCTCTATCTTCCTCCCAAAACGAGTATCGACTCGGTGCTTTCATCCCTCGCCGGCTACTCCCAGTTCACCATAGAGCAGATGCCCATGTCCAGCAAGCTCTGCCAATTCAGCGACTACGGCAAAACTCCAAGGTACCATTTTTTTTCTACTTCGATTGGTCGTCGTAATCGTTTCCGAAATCTTCCACCGATTCCAGTTCTCGGCGGTGAGGCAGGATGTGGGGGATGGAGAAGTTGGTGTACAGGGACGCGAAGAGGGGCGTGAGGCGAGATCGGAAGTACGCGATCCAGCCGCGGAGGGCGTTCGCCACGGGGGTGCACATGTCGCAGAACGTCGCCGGGCGGAGCACGCACCAAACGGAAGCGCGGATCAGGTACTTCCACTACCACGGCACCATTGCCGACCGCCGGGAGCCCTGCCGGGAGTTCGTCAACGCCACCGCCGTCACAACCCACGACGGCACGCAGTACGTGCTCGACGACACCCTCCGACGCGTCGCAGGCGCCGTGAAGAGGTTCGAGCAGAAGACGATCGGGTCCAGGCTGTCCCGCACGAGGCAGTGACCTTCCCCGTTCCACCATTGCCTGATTCTTTCCTCACCGCCACACACAAACTTCTTCCAGCGCAGGCCATCGGACCCGGATCTCGGCAGATTTCTGCAGCAAAAGACAGCATGAACTTTTCAAAAAAACAAAAAAAAAAAGTGATTTTTTTTCTCTCCATCGATTAGAATGCTAAATGATTGTCCATCCAATTTCTTCACGGATTTTACAATTGGGAGATTGCAGTGCTGGATCTCCGTATGTCTCTTTACCCACGTACATAATTGAAGAGCAGTGATTTGTCGCTTCTATGTATGGGCGTTCGGAAGATAAAACTAGAAAGGCGACCAAACCACATGAACGGGGACGGCCTCTTGCAACGACACTTGGGAATTCGTAAATGAATTTGATCTTTGATTGATAAAATATCCTTTATGCTCATTCAATTGTAATACAATACATAAAAAATTAATAATTTAAATACAGTTAATCTTAATTTGTCCACGCTTCGCATTGAAAGTATCATTTTATTTTTTAGAAGTCGATTTCATTGATGGCTTCCGGTGTCGATTAGACCTCGGTTTAGATGCAACAATTTGACGGTTTAGAAGGACGATTTAACAGTTTTTAAGGATTGACTTTTAATCTTAACTATCCAAGACCCCTATGATTTGAAATTACCAGTTCACGATTCTTATAGGTTCACACCGGTTCATTCAAAATTATTATATTAAAAAAATTAAAATGATAAGTTTATAAAAAAAAATTACACTTATTTAAGTTTAAGATATAGGAGAATCAAAATTCACATAATTCTCATATTTTTTTAACCTTTACTTTATAAGGTGGTGTTATTAACGAGTGATTAGCTAGATTTTTTTTTATTGTTAATGAAAATAATGAAAACTCCTTATTTATAAAATTATTAATAAATTTTGAAAAATAATGGATACGAAATTATAGGTAAACATACGTCAAATATTTTAAAAGGTTAAAAAAAATATTTACATTCCTCTTATTTTACTAAGTAATGGTCCATTCTCATGTTTGGAGATTGAATCTATGAGACTTATTACCAATTCCCCAAATCGAGCATCAAATTTTCATTTCTTGTTCTCCACTCCTATACCATTCAACCAAACACCCCTTAATTATAGTTAATTATTACTCTAGTAAAATAAATTATTGACTTACTCAAAAATTATAGTTAATTATTATATAATTAACTAATACATATAAAATATTATTTTGATTTAGTCTAATTGAATAGATACTTCACCTTCTTAAAGAAGACTAGGGTTTAATCCCCGACCACTATAATTCTTTTTAATTTATTAAAAATATTTATCTATAAATAAATTAAAAAAACAACAGTTGAACATGGTTAATTGGAGCATTGAACGGTAATTGGCTGGGGTCGGACTGGTTACGATTCAGGTCCGGGCAATCAGATCAATGGATAGTCTATTCGATAATTCAGTTACGGATCAGAGCCAAGTCTGATGTCCGGGGCAGGTCTAAGTCCGGCAGCTCCATATCCGTTTGCACTGCTGCATGGCATCTTCTGGTCATGAGCTTCTTGTGCTGTTGTGCATTAACATTTCGTCTGCTGACTTTAGTGCGCACGCTCCATTCCTTGAATGCATTTAAACCAGTTCAGTTCACCTTCTGCTCTGTGCTGATTCGGGGGGTCTGTTGCAAGCCATCGTAGCAAAACTGGTGTGAGCAAAGCTTCCTAGCTAGAGTCTCCATCTGGATTGGCCATGAGCTTCTTTACATTGTTTTCCCGTAGTAATTATTCTTTTGTTAGTGCGTTTATGTTTGTCAATTGGTTCACTTTATAGAGTTTACCTAACTTGTTCACCATTAAATAGGTAATAAAAAATTGGTTTGTTGACACTCTTCACCATTTAATTAGATGGTTAAAAATCAGTTTGTTCTTGCTTTGATGATATATTCGTAGTATTTGAATTTAAAAACTAATGTACAGTCGTATATAATTGAATTAATATGGTTCCACTCTCTTAAGTTGTCATTCAATAGGTAAATAGACTTTACTCTCATAAGAAGTAGGTGTGCTAAGTTTAGTTGTTGATGATTTATCATCTAACAGTAATATAACATCACATCTAACTTTTGTTGAAGATTTTAAGAGAGAATCTCTCAAAAAGATAAAATAACCTATAGTTGTGTCATGGCATCTAGCATAGGCATATCATTAAAATCTTTTGACTAGCTTTACAGTCTTCCTAATAGAAAAGTCTCATGATTGGTGTAAAGCAAACATAACAAATGATAGCATGGGTTAAAAAAAAATAACCATTGATATTGCATGAAATATATCTAGATATAAAGTGAGATTAGAGATTAGAGATCCTCATTAGTATGATCATACTTCACATTTATTTGAGAGGGTGTATCAGTCAATTTGTCATTTGTAAGACCAGACCAAACAATTAAGGTAGTGGACTGGTTGAAGCCTTCCACAAAAGAGCAACATGTCTTGATCATGGTAGTTTCTATCTTAGATGGTGTAAACTAAGTAAAGGAGTGTAACAGAGATGACTGACTTAATTCGATAGCCAATCAATGTAGTTCTAATTACTCTTTCATCTAGAAAGTCTTTTAGAATGCTCTCACAGAATACACTCATTAGAGCCTCTTATTTGTTTCCTATATCATGCAGAATAAGAAGGTGCAGGGCATGAGAATTCCAGGTTCATCTCTCTTTTCCAACAATAACAAATGCAGTGAAAAAGAGAGAGAGAGAGACAGAAGAAATTCAACAACCTGCAAGTCCGATGGAGTTTCACAAAACAAGCAAACTGCATTCCGTCAAAGATTAATAATGTTACAGGAGTTCTGCTATACCGATTTCGGGAGGATCTTAGCTAGTTAAATTTCACTACGATGCAAGAAACATCATCTCTGCTCTTCCTTGCAACGGCCTCCTCAGTCAGACTTCTAGCAGCTGTTTGAGGATCCTTTATGTCTTTCATGAAATCAACTGCTTCTTGGTTGGACATCACCTGATCAGATGCACAAAAACAGATTTTCTTCATGATTTTCTAGCAGGTTATTTAGGCCTTGTGTGTCCTCAAAAGATAACAAAAGAATAGTGCATATTACGATCGAGTGTATCAGCAAACGATCTGAAAAGTAGATTTGTTTGTTACTAGTTTCAGAATTTTCAATTGGGGGTGAAATCATTGTATGTATTGCTTCTTGCCTAGTTACATGAATTTACCTTCCATAGTCCATCACTTGCAAGGATTAGAAACTCTGCATCTTCGTCGATGATTTCATCAGCCACGTCAGGCTCCGAAGTGAGATGTGCCTTCAAGCTCCTATCTCCAAATGCCCGTGCTACAGCCAGCCGTCCATCCACCCGTGGTACATCTCCTGATAAAAACGAAAATTGATGTTTCAATCTAAATGCTGAAATCTTGTTGGCAACCCTAATTTCAAAATTAACAAACTGTGCAAATTATGTGCATGTCATTCATTCATTTCAAATTTTCAATGATCAATAATAATTTCCATTTAAATTTACAAATGCTAAAAGGATGGCCTCACAGAAGACATTGAAAATAAAATGTATTATCTCTTTCATGTAGAATCATAAATTCATTAAATTTCTTTGCTCCAATAAATTCATTAATTTTAGCATGTTTTCAATACAGGATGAAATATTTTCTGGAGACCAACTCTATTAGCAAGCTTTCAATATTAGGGATGATAATTTGCGTTGTATCATATTAATCAGGTCATAAATGAGTTTTCTCGTTCATGTTAATATAAAAAAATAAAACAACTATAATTAATTATATGCCCTTTAAAAATAATTTTATAGAGTTGAAGATTAATTAAATTCTCTAAAGTATAAAGTTAAGGCATAAAAGTTATCAAAGATCTTTAAAGTTAACGATTGTAAATAAGGCAATTAGTGTCATCAATCTATATATTTAGGTTATGTCGTGTCATTTTTTGAATTCTATCTGTGTTAATTGAATTCTGGGTTGCCAGCTCTACTCTATATGTTTAACAGGCAATGTGTTATATAGTAACAAGTTAATTTTGGGGTCTTGCAACAAGAGGTGTATTTGGTTCCATAAAATTTTGCATTAATCAAAATCAAGCCATGCAAAAAGAGAGAGAGAGAGAGGAGAGAGTAAATTCATGTTTCCTTGTCTATTTGTATAGTTTAAGAGCTTAAACCACGCAAACAAGCAACAAAAAAAGTGGTAGTCTATCCAAAGCCCAGTATAAAGCTTCATGGTAGCCTATCCCTCTTATACAAACTCAAGTCTTGACAACCAATTCCCTTGCTTAGATATTTCTGTCTTCTGACACCAAATGTCTACCAAAAATTCAGCATTTTCTATTTCGTTATATCAAATACATGTTTCTCTTTCCAAAGATGAACAAAAATTATCGTATAACTAGTCCTTGTGTTCTTCAGAGTTCATGAGAATTGCAAATTCAGAAACTTAAGCTAACAAAACCAAATCTAATGGATTACCTGGAAAACTTGTCACAAAACCACCCTTTTCCTCGATCAAATGTCGCTCCCTGCTTGGTTCATGATCAATGGAAAGTTGGACAGCAACACCGTTCTTGGAAATAACTGCTCGTGAGTCTCCAATATTGGCTACCACAAGGCTCACACCATCAATTAGTATAGCTGTAACTGCTGTAGAACCGCCTCTACCCAATTCAGCTTGTTTTTCCAGTATTTTTGTGTCTGTTCTCTCATATGCTTTCTTGATTGCACTTTCTATATCAGTCCAAAAATCCGGCTGCAAGCAAATGGACATGATTGGATTTCCTTGAAACAAAATGGAAAAAAAAAGAGAAGAGATTCATATGACACAATTCGCTTACCTCATTCAATATGTTTTCGAAAAGATTAGCTCGGAGATAATCTGCAACATTTTGACCCAAGTGGCCATCGAAAATTGCAAATAAACCTAGTTCATATTCACCAACTTTTTTGAATTCAGCCACCAAATAGTCTTCCATTGGATGGTTTGATTTCCCCTTCACCATGTGGTAGCCATGTCGGATGCTCTTCCCACAGATTTTGGCTTTCCCTCTCCCAGTCTCTGATGAAGAACCAAACCCTGCTTTAGCCTGCTTGACTAACACAGTACAATAAGCAAAACATTTTTTTCCCCTCAGAAGAAATATACTAAATGGCATCAATTATCATAACCATCATAAACATTTATGCTCAAGAATTACAAAATTTGACCTTTTAGCTATTCGCTGAATTGGCACTAATACATAGTCCCCTAAATTTCCAAACAAGAAAACTTATAGTGCTGAACAGGTCAGAGTGGATCCCTTTCATCATGCATCGTAGCTCAAATGGGAATTATCACAAGCAACTAAAAAGCAACAGCATGTCTATTTGATCAATAACTCACTCTGAAACAACATTGAAAGAAGGGGACACGAATCCCACTCAAGATACACAAATAGAAAGAAGGGGAAACAAAACCGATTGACTGAAAAAGCCATTCGAGATCCAAACTAATCTGCCCAAGCACATTTGGAAAATTAGGGATACCAAATAAACTCTTTTTTTTGTCGCTTTTATGGAAGTTAACTTACTTTGATCTTCTGCAAGATCTCCTTCCCTGCCATTCTCTAAGTTCGATCGAAATCAACCGACTCAACGATCCCCAGCTGGTGCTCAAAAGGATGAAAAAGGAGAGAGGAGCTGATCGAGGCCCACGAGACTTGCTCCCGTTGACGCGGAGACGCTGTAAATTCGACCGAGAGAGATCGCAATGGCTGTCGGCTGGGTGAGGTGGGCCCCGGCTTTCCGACGGGGAACGTGGAAAAAAATGCGCGTCGGAAAGTATCGCGGGGATGAACGGACAGGGTTCACTTGCTGACATCGATTCCTCAGGTGCCGTTCCGGAGAAATGACCGATGCGAGTGGAGGGCGTGCTGTTTGGTGTCTCGGATGAGGCACGCACCTCCGCCGCCGTGACGGTGGTGGGAGGTGGGACCCTCTGAGAGTTAATCATTCGTTGCCCGTAGAAGTGGGGCGTCACGAACAGAGACAGTGGTCAGTGGATAATTTTTAGAAAGATAATTCGGTGTTTATTACATTAAAATTAAAATATATCTAAAAGGTCCATCTCATTTTAGGATGATAAATAAATCAAGTGTTCATAAATAAATTTAATATTGGACTTAATATGAGTTTATTTATATTTATTTAATATACATAAGATTAATTAAATAGATAATTTTGAATAACTCGTTAAGCTAAATAAACAAGCTTGAACACATATGTGTTCAGCTAGTTAACATTCGTGAACAACGTTTGTGAACAATGTTCACGAACCATATTCATTAATAAAACCCTTTTTAATATGCTAAATAAATAATAAAATAAAATAAATTTAAATTATCAAGCTCAATAACCAATCAAATAACTAAAAATTTCAAATAATCAAACAAGTTTGAATTGAGAGCTTGATAACATCTAAATGAACAAAGCTCAAGCCAAGCTCGAATCAAGCTCAAGACAAGCTTGAATTGAGAGCTTGAAAATATCTAAACGAACCAAGCTCAAGTCAAATTTCAAACAAGTTCAAGCTCATAAAAAATAAACCAAGCCAAACTTGAACACTCATTTCAAAAGCTTAGTTCATTTTAAACTCGGCTAGACTCGGCTTGATTACCTTATTAAATAAGCTTGAACACCTCAAAGCTTGGCTCGACTTGTTTACAGCCCTACTCATTTCATAAATTACAAAAAGACACATCCTATTTTGCTCATTGTCAAAGTATTTACCAATAGTGAATTTGATCCCCTGCGCGACTGAGAGGGCGCTGATGTGGCAATAGAGAGTTGACTCTACCGCATCAACACCCCCTCCCTAGTTCATATTGTCGGTCCTAATAATTTCATATCAGTGTCTTTTTATTGATCGGATGATCATAACATCCTCGAGATGTATGTGATATCCTCGTGATATGCATTCATCCTTGAGATATGATTTGATCCATTTGATTGACAAGGAGACACAAGGGCACGGAATTGTTGGGACAGAGGATCCGAACTCCTCCTCTCTCAGTGCACACCATGCACACGGGGCATGAACAAGATCAACTCCGTTACAATGGAGCACCTACATAATGAACTTGCCAAAATATCCTTTCTCTAATCATTTCATCAAATTCATTATAATAAAAACGTCGAATTGCGCAATCTACTGACCAACCAATTTGAAGTGATTTTAATGGACTAAAAGTTGATTTTAATCGGTTTATGGGAAGTTGCTATATGAATCTAAAATATTTAGGATCATTAAATATTTTAAATAAAAGTGTTTCACGGTTCAGAGTCTTTAAATAATATGAATAGATAACTTTATGAGTGCAACAATATCAATTTAAGATAAACCATTATATCAAATATTTTTATAAAACATGTTTAATAGCTACTGGTTAATTTAAATCTCATGCAATTAATTGAAATTAATTTTCACATAACAAACTAATAGTTTGAGTGACAATAGATCTAATGAAAAGGGTTAGGGGTAGGGCATTTTGGGAAATAATATGTTTTAATTACAACCATTCCAAGATGTGTGTCCACCAAAAAGGGAAAAACATTCCTCAATTCCAAAGATTAAAAAGATTCTCAGGTGATGTTTGATTAAATGACAGAAATGATTATAGATTCTTAGGTGATGTTTGATTAAATGATAGAAATAATTATGGATATGAGTTTTATAGTAAGTTGGAATGAGAATAGAAATGAAAATTAAACATATATAATTATATGAGTTTGATTGATTATCATAAATTTAAAAATCATTGTTAAATTATCATTACCAAATACATAATTCAAATAGTATTTTTTACTATCATTCCATTGACTCATTCCTAAATTCATCAACCTATCTCTTTTTTTTTTTTATTTTGTCCATAATTATAAAGGGTCAAATGTTGATTGATGAAAAGTAGTGGGATCGGCATCATGATTTGATGCTACTCTTTATTATTAAAGAGTATTATATTTTGGATTTGTTCGGTAAGCAAATTGGTTTTTTGTATCGATGTTTAAAATTAATGGGACGAAAATCAAACACCTAAATTATAAAAAAGAGATAAATTTAATCTTTATATTAAAGTTGTTAAAAAACTATATCATTAATAATATTTATAAATCAATCAATGAGAACACAATATCATCTAATATTTCCTTTTGAATTACAAAGCACTTAATTTTAAAAATAAATTTTAAATAAATGACAACAAAATTATAGCTAGTCATGGTGATAGTAATAATTTCTTTTTTATTTTTTTATAAAATTGCACAATTTTTATGAAATATTTATTTTTATAGAATAGTTAGTCTAGATAATTCTTCTTTATTTATTTTATGATTCTTATAATATAATACTTTCATTTGCTTCAATTAAATGAACTAAGTCGGTCAAATTCATGAGTGCAATTGGTTTGATTATATTGGATAAATTATTTAATTTAATTGAAGTAAATTGTGTAAATACTTTTAAAATTTTGTATTAAAATATTTCTATTGTAAAAAATTATCTAAAAAATCAAACCAATAAATGTATTATTCTCTACAAATTATGTAAGCCAAATGGATAAATAATAGCATAAGTGCACAACTGAATGATTGAGATGTAATGAAATAATGTAATTGAATAGTAAAAAACAAAAGTTCTTTAAAAAAACGAAAAGAATAAAAAATAAGAGGGCTTTTGAATCAATAAGATGGTGCTTTAACTTTTGTATTTTATGTGAATTATTGATGAAGCTAACTTTTATCAACGAAAGTGACTATGTTGATTGCAATACAAAAATTCCTCTGACTTTTATTTTTGCTGCAATTACTTTCTTATCAACTCGATCATACTGATTTTCTGAACACTTTCAATGGATTTACCAAAAATAAGATAAAATCCTCGAGTGTTCTTGCTCAAAGGATACACCAATACATTAACTGTTCATAAATCAAGTAAATGTTCAAGAATCTATCATACAAAGGCATCAGTATGAGCTTCTCTTTGAATAAGTGAACTGACAATTGATTTGTATGTAAATTTATCAGGAGAGACTCCTCTGATAACCATATAATCATGCAGTTCGATCACTTTACTTGCACTGCAACTTTTATGGAATGAAGTAACTAGAATGGTATAGGTTATCGAATCTGGAATAATAAATCGATCGAGCATAATCCTCAATAGCTCCTCTGCGAGATCAAAGCATCCTGATTTGCATAAGAAGTTCATAAATATATTGCAAGTGACAACATTAACTGCTATGCCTAGTCTCTGCATGGAGTGGCATAAATCACAAGCTTCTTCAACCCTCTGAAGGCTGAGATATCCATGGATCATGGTGTTGTATGTGAATACGTCAAGAAGCACGCCGGCTCCCTTTAGTTCCTCGACGGCTAACAGAGCTAGATCCACATGCTCCACTTGACAGAAGCCGTAGATGATTGAATTGTAAGTGATAAGGTTAGGCATTTGCCCATCCTTCAACATTTGATCATACACCTCAAGAGCATCATCAATGTTTCTGTCCTTGAAGAATCGATCGATTAAAGTGCTATAAGTAACCACATCAGGAGCCAAGCCACTAGAAAACATTGTTCCTAGTAGCTGTTTGACTTCATAGATCCTCCCTTGCTCATGGAGATGCTTAACGAGGCTATTGTATGGAATCACATCGTTAACTGATTTCTCTTCTCTGATCTGCTTGTAGTATCCTAAAGCTTCATGTGCAAGTCCATTCCTGAAATAACCATCAATAGCAATTGCACATGTGAAACAATCAGGAGAAGCATGCGCCTTTCGCATATCTGACAGCAAGAAACCAGCCTCCTCGATATGACCTTGCTTGAATAGCCAATTCAGGAGGGAGTTATATAAAACAGTGTTGGGCACTATGTCGTCATCCACCATCTCGATGAATAACCTTAAAGCCTCTTCCAGCTTCCCTTCCCTAGCATATCCATCGATCAGAGTAGCATATGTTCGCATGTTTGAAAGTAAGCCTTTCTTCGCTATGTCTCTCTTCACCAAGTGTTCACCAAGCTCTGACTTTCCAGCCTTACATAACGCGTTGATGAGGCAATTGAAAGTTACAATGTTTGGCTCAACGGCATTCTTAGACACAAACTCCATCTTCTTGAAAAGGTTGTAAGCAAGATCAAACTCGCCATTTCTGCAGCACCCGTCAATGAGCATGTTGAAGGTGACGACATTCAGAGAAATCCCTCCATTGATCATCCGACATAGAACTCCAAAAGCTTCGCTGATCTTGCATTCTCTACATAATGCATAGATGAGCAAATTGAATGTGTTTACATTTTCAACATATCCCAAAGCGATCATCTCCTTGTACATCTTCCAGAATGTAACACCGGCATCTCGGTTCGAAATAAGATGGTTCAGCAAGTTATTGCAAGCGTGAATAGACACCCAAACGCCTCTAGCTCGAAGAGTCCGGATCACCAAGTAAGCATCTTTGCCTGCGCCAATCTGAGTACAACACCTAACGATGGCATCATAAGCATCACGACTGCCGCCGTATCTCTTCCGGCTTCGAGCAAGAGCATCGAGGAGCTCTAAGACAGGGATGCCCCTTTCTTGCATCAATTGCCTCATGATGCACAAAGCTTCGTCGAACATCTTTGCCGACACCAGAACATGAATCAGGAAGGACAGGGTGTCCAAATCGGGAGGAGTGACGTCCTTACTCTTCTTCTGCTCCGACGACAGCCAATCGAAGAACTCCAGAGCGAGTCGAGGCGAAGACCGGCAGCGAAAGAGCACCTGACGAACTAACAGCGGGTCGGCGAGGCAGGAAGAGAACTGTTGCAGGAAATTCCACTTGCGGTGCCTCAAATTGAGGAATATCGATTGCAATACGGCTTGCGAATCGTGGCGCGGAGGCGGCGGCAACGCAGTGGAGCAGCGAATAGGGACCGAGCGGCCGAAATCTCTTATCTGGATGAATAAAGGCGTCATTTTTCGAAGGAGTCGATGCGCAGAAGCGCGCATGGGAAGAGTTGGGAGGACCGCCAAATCGGCGGCGGCGGCTGCGGAAGCGGACGGTGGCGAGGAAGAGGAACGGCGAAGGCAAGAGCGAGGGTTTAAGAGAGACGCAGTAGAACTTCGCGTGAGGCTCAAAAATACCAAGGTCTTCACTTCACAATATTAATAATTAAAAATAAAATAACAAATGAAATATTTATTTATTTATTCCTGAAAAAAACATTTGACAATCCTTTCAAACATTTCAACTCAAAAATAATTTTTAAGAAAACAAGCAGCCTAGAGCAGCTTCCGTCGGTAAAAGATGGTTTCCGTGACTCGAACTTATGCCAAGATGAACCAATTAGCAAACTACACCAGCTTCAATGGCTGCTGCGCACCACTTCGCATCATTGAACAAAACTCCTCGTAGTTGATCCTCCCATCCTGTGGCCACAGAGAGAGAGATCAATATTACGTGCGCGTCTATGATGAACAAAACAACTGATCATCAACTGTGTTGTACACTTTACATTATCTTTATCGACTTCCGATATGGTCTCTTTGATAGTCTCCAAGTCGCCCATTCCATGCTCTATCATGGCTGTCTCAAGTTCATCTCTCGTAATAAACCTGTCGATCGACGAGGGGATCAGTAGAAAAGAAATTAAAATGTCAATTATCAGTAGAGTTCCACACACACACACACAATCTCACCCACTGCCGTCCTTATCGAAATATCGAAAAGCTTTATACAAGTGCTCCTCCCTTTCTAGTCTATGCCGATGCATTGTGGCCGTTATGAACTCGATATAGTCGATCGTCCCATTTCCATCCACATCAGCCTGAAAAATTAAAGAGACAATTCATTAATTTTGTCATCGATCGGTATAGTCTGATCGTACTTAAAAATAATGCAACTCAGGAATAATTCAGATTTTTGTTACTGCATCCATCAGTTGCTTGATTTCAGTCTCTGAGAGCTTCGACCCGAGGCGAGCCAATCCCGTCTTCAGTTCCTCGTACGTGATCGTCCCACTGTTGTCTGTGTCCATGTTGGCGAACATCTGCTTCAGCCCTTTGATTTCTTCTTCTGAAAGGCTCTCAGCTATAACCTTCAGAGCCATCTTCTTAAGCTTGTTCATGGCACGGAAGTGCTTCATCCTTGACAGCACTGCGCTGTCTATGGGTTTGTCTGATGCCTCTCCACCTTCCTTGAGCCACGGGTGCTCTGAAAAGACATGCCGCAGCTCCATGCATGATTCCCAAACAAGAGATCATATATAATTTAAGTTACATAACAAGGTTCATACGGAGAACTTGAGCAGAAGTGATTCTTTTCTTTGGATCCTGCGTCAGCATCTTCTTGATTAAGTCTTTGGCACTGTTCGATATAGATGGCCACGGTGGACTCTCGAAGTCGATCTCTCCCTCGATGATAGCATCAAAGATTCCTCTTTCAGTATCTGTGGAGAAATTAATTAAAGGGATGCATGAAACAAATAGATTTACTGTTGATTGAAATAGCTAGCTAGATTGGGATCGATGCAAGCTTAATTAATTACCAGCCCAAAAAGGAGGTACGCCACAGAGAAGAATATACAAAATAACGCCTGCACTCCAAATATCTATCTCCTTCCCGTAACGTTGCCGTAAGACTTCAGGAGCAATGTAGTAGGCACTTCCAACTATATCTCTATACACTTTGCCTGAAGTGATCAATAGATTCTGTAATCTTTGACAGTGAAAGAGTCAACCTCTAGCTACCAATTGTGACTGTTTGAAATTGGCTTAATTACCTTCCTCGATGAAAACAGAGAGTCCGAAATCAGTGGCCTTGAGCATGGCTCCCTCGTCCATGGAAGCGAGCAGGAAGTTTTCGGGCTTAAGATCGCGATGCATCACCCCCATGAAATGGCAGATGTTCACCACGTTCACTATCGCCCTGCACATGGCCGCCGCCGCCCGCTCCGAGTAGTGCCCCTTGGCGATGATCCGGTCGAACAGCTCTCCTCCGGCGCACAGTTCCATGATCAAGTTCACCGAGCTCTTGTCCTCGTAAGCCCCCTTGAACTCGACTACGTTGGCCTGACCGGTGAGGTGCTGCATGATTTGGATCTCCCTCCGGACGTCCTCCCGCTCGCTTTCGTTGGCCAACTTCCTTTTGGAGATGGACTTGCATGCGTACTTCGCGCCGGTCACCTTGTCGGTGCAGAGATAGGTCACGCCGAACTGGCCACGGCCGAGCTCCTTGCCGAGGGCGTAAACGGACCTCACGTCCTCAAATGGCTTGCCGAGGACGGCACCGCCAAGAAGGGCTGAAGAACTTAACTTATCAGTGGCTTCTGTTCCCGCCGGCCGTTTGCCTTTGCTCAGGCACGCGCCCATCTGAGCAATGCTTGGTTAAAGTGCAATTTTAGGGAAATTAAACAACAGATTCAAGGAGCTAGTAGCTAGATGCGTGGCAGATTGATAACTTAAGACTTTGATTTAGCTGTAACAAAATTAAAATTGCAACAAGCCAAATTTAGTTAGAAGTAAAGAAAGATGAACCTCGAAAAGCTGTCTGCCAAGAAGGGCTGAAGAACTAAGAATAATTGAAGAACGTTGGCAAAAGGTGGAAGGGTTGGAGAAGACTTCAAATTGGAAGACAGAAGAGCATGATCGTGCCAACAACGAATTCGTGCATAGTTGCCTTCAACTTCTCTTCTTCTTTTTTTTAAAAAAAAAAACAAAAAGAAAAACGATGGAAAAGAGTGGAATTCGTGCATAGTTGACTTCCTCACTTTTAACCGGCACAACTTTTTCTTTATTAAAAATGAAAACAGAGAATGGATTGATCGTGCATAGTTGCCTTCAACTTCTCTTCTTCTTTTTTTTAAAAAAAAAAACAAAAAGAAAAACGATGGAAAAGAGTGGAATTCGTGCATAGTTGACTTCCTCACTTTTAACCGGCACAACTTTTTCTTTATTAAAAATGAAAACAGAGAATGGATTGATGCTGCCCAGGATCGAACTGGGGACCTTTAGTGTGTAAGACTAACGTGATGACCACTACACCACAGCATCTGTTTGTATGTAGGCAAACTTTTTTAATATATATTTCTATTGTTTTGTATAGGTTATTTCATTTTCTATTAAATAAATGCCTTTTTAATCACTAATGAATTAAACGTCATTTTTTTTTTACCTTTTATCCAAATTACTTTCATATATTCTCATTTCGTACTTTGTGTTTGCCAAAATTAAATATAGTTTCGTACTGATTTTATCCAAAATACTTATACACTCCCCATATATGTAAAATATCTCTAATTTAGCCCCCGGCCTGGTGCGAGATGGTAAATAGAAGGATGAGTTTTTTTAATAATGATGGTTTAATTCCCATACAATGCAAGTAAACGTCTATGGCCCTCGAGTTACTAATGGTATTAGGTCATCCCTGTGGTCCATCTATATTTCTCGATTTTATCCCATAGCAAATGGATGAAGGATAGAAATACCTATACCGGTTAAATGAAAATATTTCTAATTTAATTTTTTTTAGCTAATCCAAGTAGTGATGAGAATAATTTTTGTCATAAATCATAGATGAAAATAGTTTTCGTTGCTAATTTACGATAAAAATATTTCGTCACTAATTTAATAGTTGATTTACAATGATAAATATTTTATCGTTGATTTATGATAAATTTAAAAGTTTTTGTCATAAAATCTTGTGACAACTTAGTTGGTAAAGAAAATTTCATTGTAAAATTCTTCATAGAAAATTTCATTGTAAAATTTTTCGTAAAAGCATGATTATTTTTCAGTGATATAACCCTGTAGAATACTTACAAATATAAATTATGAGATGTAAAATGATAATGTTATATTGGAGATATTTTGGAAACAAAATAAAAATATAATTAAAATAATTTTAGAGTGTTTTAAAATAATAAAAATTTGTTGATAAAGAAAAATTTACTCAAGTTTTTTATTCATTAAAGTGACAATTTTTTTTCACAAAATTTAGCCAATTAATCATTTAAAAAACCAACAAGTAATACTTATGTTGATAAAACAAATATAAGAATGTAACATAACATAAATAAAATAAAGAATGAATATTATATATTGTTTAATTATGTTGTGCCAAGTCTAATTTAGACAAGTTAAATTGAGTGTTAATGTCGCATCATATGCGATGGAAGCATGGCTTAGGCTCGAGTTGAATTACTAAACTAAATTTAAAAATCTAAAAAAAATCTTAGAATTTCTCTCTCTATATATATATCTAAAAGAAATTAAATTTTTTTTCCTAATGAATTAGGAAAAAAATAGTCTGACGACCATATTGCCGTCCAATTTTAAAACAATCAAGATATAATAAAAATAAAGAAAACATTGTAATGTCAGTTTTTGCCATTTTAGTTTTATAGATTTTGCATCCCGAAGTAAATTTGAAAAATTAGGTCTCCTCAGACAATATTAATCTTCCCTTTTTTCTCTCTCTTTTAAACTAGATAAATATTTATGAGTTTTTATCGATTAAATTTAGTAGAATATAAAAAATGTAAATTATAAAAAACTCTAAATAATTAATTTAAATCCTTTAAATTCAACTTGAAAAATATGCACACTGTATATTTAGTTTAAATTATCATATATAACTTTATAATATTAGTATCATGTAATCATATAATATAATTAAGATTACGAGAATAAAATATAATCTATTATTATTGTATGGTTCAATTTTAAATTTAGAAATTTTAATGTATAACATAATTTAACATGTAATATTAACTATGAAATTACTCTTACAATGATGTGGATATGACTTAGGGCAGAAGAATAATTAAAGGAAAGAGGAAGGACAAGATGATCTTTTCACTCTATAGGGTTTTAAGGAGGAAGTGGGAGCACTGTAACCCTCTGTTTGGGAGGAGGTGAGTAAAGGGGAGGGAAAGGTAAACATGGGTAAAATGAATTTTTACCCTTGTTTGGGAGAGAGTGAGCTATGAAGGGGAAGGGGAGAGAAGGGTAAAGCCTCCCCTTGCATGCTCGGGAATAAGCGAAATTCCTTACAACCTAAATTGGGGTGTAAGGAAGGGTAAGGAGAAATTATTACAATTATATCCTTATTTATTTTTTCACATGCAGATTTATTAAAAAAAATAAGAGGATATTTTTGTAAATTTGTATATTTAACCTTCATTCCATCCCTTTCCTCTCACATAAACTTTCTCTCCCTTCCAAACAAGGATAAGATAAATATATTACTTTCCTTTCCTTTCCTTCCCTTCCCCTTCTATCCCATTCCATTAATGAACCTTACCTCACCCCATCCAAACAGAGGCTAAAGGGAGGCTGCTTCGGGGTTTTTTTGCCGCCGCCAAGGGACTTCACGAAGGGTCCGATCCTCACCGGCGCCAACGCTGGCCGCCGCCCTCCACCTCTTCTCCTCTCCCTCTCCTCCTCCTCGCGTGTCACCGCTGCTGGACCGGCTTCTGCCCCTCCCCTCTTCCTCATGCTCCCCTCTTCGCCGGCGCTCGCCACTGCTCCTTCTCCTTCTCCTCACAACGACTGCCTCTCCACTTCCTCTTTCTCTTCGCGACGTCAGTGTCGGACAGATTAATTGCAACTCCTCTAAGCAGCCTTCTCCACGCCTCTGCCATCACTTCGCCTCCCCCGTCACCTCCGGCCCAGCCACTGCCACGCACGCTGCCACCGAACACCGCCTCCCACGGTCATCACCGGGGCTCCTTTCTACACGACGACCAGTGCAGTTCCTCCTCTCCGCATGACCTGACACCGACGACAATGGCTACTGTCGAACCACCATTGTATCCAGCAGCCTCGCTCCGCTCCCTCTCCCTCCTTACCAGCGGCCGTCGCTCCGTTGACCAGGGCAACACAAAATCTACTCTAAGCCGCAGCCGTCCCCCCACCGTCTCTCCTTCGATCCTCGCGGTCATACATCGCCTACGCTGATTCGATATTCGATCCATGTTGACGTATGTTTTCAGCGTTGATCAGACCTCGGGCAATCGTTGTTCTAGCTCTGTGTCATGGTTGTGTTTCGGGCCTCGAGCCGTGGTTATGTTTTGGTCTTTATATCGTCTGACCTATATGTTAGATCTTGGGTTGTGTGCAATCTCTCGGCCTGCGTGTCTCTATTATCTCCCGGCCTACGTGTCGCTATTATTTTCCGATATGTGTGTCGATACCTTATCCCAGACTATGTGACGAGGTCGCATCAGGTTTCCGTACCACCGCGATCGGTTTCGTGTCGTCAGATCCAGCTATTCATCCGGCTCAAAGTCATCTGCTCTTCCGAGTCGCGACAACTCGATCAGCGTCCCATCCGAGGGTGTTCCCCTGGGATAAGGTACGTTTTCTGTACTCGTCCCTCATTTGTTTCATTATTATATTATTAGTTTGTTATTTATATATTCGTTGGATCTGACTTGAGGATCGGGATACCAGAGATCGGGGCGACCCGATCGCTGGCTGCAGGCAACGTTGACCAAAGTACTTCTGAAGACTTGGTCAACACGGAAGTCATCTCAGCACCTCCCCTCCGGAACATCGCGACTCCATCAACATTCTATCCATCTCACCTGACGATCCGTCTGACTCAGATTCCGGACAGAATCATATAACATGATTGTAAATTGAAGTAATTGAAAGTAGGCATATATCTCAATCCACTGACATTTCATGGTGGCGGTGACAATATTGGCGATGACTATGAACCTGCTGATTCTAGTGTTCTTCTTCATCATCTTCTAGAAGCTATTGCTGCTTGTTGTGGTTTTGCTTCTTGAATGAACTCTAGTTATTGTGCATCCTTACCTTGAACACATGTCTTCTCACCCCCTCCCAACCCTGCCTTCTTACATCCGCCGCCCCACCTTCTCTACGAACACCAGCATCTTCTCTTTATGTTCCGTCGTGAACTTGGTTTGGAACCTCTTCCTCGACATCATGGACGGTCGTTGCATTGCTAGATCTCACTCGACGACTTCGTTCCCACTGCCGCTACACAACTATTCCCATCCCGCACCATTAGGTCAGATGTGGCGCTGAAAGCCTTGCCCGTGGGGCAACACTGTCGAAGCCGCTAGCAGTGGGAGTGGCATCGTGGCACCGTTCCGGAGCAGGTACATCTCGTTGTGGTCTTTCCGGTGACAACTGCAGGTGCTGCACTTGAGGGCCTCACCGACGCTTGGTATGAATTCACAGTAACCGTCAAGTGGACAAAAACTCACAGGGTAATTAAAAAAAAAGATATATTAACCTTGGAATTGGAATTATGGAAACCTTACCCTTTTAAATATTGCGATTCGATTATATCCAAATTAAATAAGTTTTTTTATTAATAATTGGATAGACAACTAAAATTAATCTGGAAGCAAAAAGCCTAAATATAGAATGATACATATACTTCACAAGAAAAGAGCAATTAAAGAAAATTGGAATACATCAATAGAATTAAAATTTATGATTTTTTTTTAAAAAAAATCCGAATACTCAACTTTTTAGAATCTCCCCGCTTTCACATTCTCAAGTCGATTAAAAAAATAACGGAGTCTCGATTTAATACAAATTATGAATTGGTATTAAGGAGAGTAAAAACTAATATACACCGTCAAATTAATTAAGTAATAAAAAAATATCAAAAATAAAATATACAGGAGGCATCATTAGATAAGTGGAGCGATTAAAAAGTCCTTAGACCCTCGTAACATTCATCAAAATTAAACATATTATATTATATAAAAAAGAAAACATATCTCTCAAAATTGAAATAAAATAGATTTCGAACAAATAAAATGTAACAATTAATAAAATAAAAACTTCTTGAGTCTTGATCACTCACGAACGAAGAGGACTTAAATTGTCAAAGAAAACAGATTGTATCTTCACCATCTAGTATCATTGCATAATTATCACGCGACGTATTCAAATATTTTTAGAACCAATTGATTTTACAATTTATGGTTTAAATTAAAAGAGACTTATTTTTTAAAACCATCTATATCCTTAGCTAATTATATTATCTAAAATTTAAAAAATAAAATTATTTTTAAATATATAAATAATTTATATATATATATATATTGGGCTCCTATATGATTGGGCCAGGCCTGCCGTCAGGCCCTCCAACCTTGCTCGTGCGGCAACGGCATACCCCTTCAGGTAAATCAAAGACTTACTCAGCCTTAGCCTTAGTCGGAGGGACACTTTTCATAACAAGGAATTTGGTGATTTAATGAATGCCATTGGAATGTCATTTTTCTCATAAATGTCTTTAATACAGTCCTGTCTTTAATCAAATTAATAAGCTTTTATTTATTAAAGACATGGAAAAGTTGTTTCATTAAATAATTTAATTTATTAATTCTATATTTTTACAAAATTTTAAAACCTTTTTTTAGCATTTCTTATTATTATGAGCGGATAATAATTGGCCGTCCTTGTGTTCTATGTTTGCGTCCGCCGTCTTCTGTTCTCTGCGCCTCTTCTCATCTCTTCTCCTCCATCGCCATGAAGCCAAGGCTTGCTGTCAAGCACCTCTTTCTCCCTCTCTTCCTCGTCCTAATTGCTTCCCCTCTCCTCTTCTTCTTCTCCTCCTCCTCCTCTTTGCCTTCATTCTGGGACGATGCGGGTTCCTGGAAGGCCCCGCTCCGTGTCATCGACCTGCTCCCCCTCCTTCCCCGGCGGGTCGCCTGGCCCCTCCTCCGCTCCCTCCGTAGCGCCGTAGACCTGCTCCCTACCTTCGTCGGCGCCGCATCCTCTCCTGAGGCCGACCTGCAATGGAAAGGTGCCTGCTTTTACAAGAACACCGCGTGGATGGAGTTCCACAACAAGAGCAAGTCCCAATTCGGAGGCGGCACGATCCATATCAAGGTTCGTAATTTTGATTCGGACGATCCTTTGTATTATCCTTCATAATTAATTAATGGCGGAGCGATTATGGGGTTGACTTGAAATTTGGGTTCTAGGTAGCGTGTGGTTTAAGTCTCATTGTAATTGTGCTAAAGAAGATAGTAAATTGAGGTGCGAGAAAAAGGGTTAGCAAATTTTGATGTAGTTCTTCTTGAATAAGTGGCTTCCGTACTATTAAAAAAACAAAACAAAAACTCCCATTTGATTGGGGAATAACTTCTATCTTGGTGGAAGACGAGAGTTATTTAGTTCATTGTGGATCCTTAAACATAGGAGCTGGATCTATCTCTACTTGTGCATTATAATTTTCTGAAATTGGTTGAAGGTACAGGTCAACGATAAGTGGTTCTCTAGTTTTGAGTTTGGGACTGTACAAAGCGTATTTGGGTGAAGAAACTTGTGGTTTTTTCATTACTGATGCTTACCTTACTGGAAATATCTTTTTTATTCCTAATAAGCTGCCTGATGGTGAAGCTTAAACAAAAATATCTTCCAATTCACAGGTGGAACTATCCAAAAGCTTGTATATTGCTACGGAGTTAGTTGCTTGAAAAAGCATGATCTCCATTTTCTGCTTAGATTAGGATATCTCTTGGTGGTTCAATGCATATTGCAGCCTACCAGATCTACTAGTTCTCAAAGTGGCACTTATTTTTTTATCTTTTCTGAAGACAACCAAAAAGATAAACCCCACCTAGATGGTGAAGCGTTGTATGGATGCAAAACCTTGGCAACGGTTTCCAAGAGATATACCTGCTAAGCTAATTGGCACCTTCTCTCAATGTGGATTATTGTTGTTGAGTGAATCATAATCGTTATGTTTTCAATTTAAAGTTCACCAATCTGAAAGCTTTTTAGTTCAATTACAAGGACTTGCAACCTGTTGGAGTCCTAATTTCACTTTTTGGAATCTTCCTGCCATGTAATTATTCTTATGTTGGAATTTAGTTGTTGGCATATTAGTGGGAAGGGGATACACATGGCAAAAGTTTCTTATTTTCACCTGTCTTTTTGTTCACTTATGGTCTTTGCATTGTCGTCTCTCATCTAGTTTTTTACTTAATTTGTTTTTCATTCTTAATGTGAAAAAATATTATTTTGTTATCAATGACTTTTGCCTTTTTTGGTTGTGCAGACAAGCAATGCCCATAGTTGGACTTGCATGGATCTTTATGTCTTTGCTACTCCATATCGTGTGACATGGGATTACTACTTGTTGTCTCGGGAACATACTCTTGATTTTCATGAGTGGGATGGAGAAGCTGAATATGAATATGTAAGTTGCTTCATCAGTTTGTAACATTGTAACAAAAGATACATTTTTATTATCATAATTTGCTATCTCTGCTCCACTAAGTTGTTTATGGTGCTATTTTGTAAACCAGGTGAAAAATCATGGAGTGTCAATTTTTCTTATGGAATCTGGAATGCTTGGAACTCTTCAGGCGTTGTGGGACGTCTTTCCTCTATTTACAAATACTGGATGGGGTGAAAGTTCAAATCTTGCTTTTCTTGAGAAGCATATGGGGGCTACATTTGAGCAACGACCTCAACCGTGGATTTCAACTATCAACATTGATGATATTCACTCAGGAGACTTTTTGGTTATATCAAAAATTCGTGGACGTTGGGGTGGATTTGAGACTTTAGAAAAGTGGGTTAGTGGGTCATATGCTGGCCATAGTGCAGTTTGCCTAAAGGATTCTGAAGGAAAGCTTTGGGTTGGTGAATCAGGCCATGAGAATGAGAAGGTTAGATCTGATTTATGATTTCTAGTTCTAAACTATTTTATTAATCTTTGGTATCATATTCATGTTTTACCCCAAACGAATCAATGCATTCTTATTTTGTATGCAAATGCAGAGGATAAATCATTTAGATATATGCATGATGTGTGACACAACTTGGTTTTTAATATATATTATTTTTTTTTCAGCAGTATATTACTAAAGAATGTAGAAGATTGTATGTTTGATACGGAATAAGACTGTCAATAAAGCTACATTAATTTTTGCTTGATGCATGATGCAAGAGAGCCAAAATAGTATATGCATAATAATACCTCCGTTTTTAGTAAAATTCGATGATCAATAATCATTCAAAAGAAAAACTTGTTGAGAGATATCCAAATGAGTTTTATACTAACTTAGCTATTAGGAAGATTCATCTATTGGATGCGGTTAAAAAAAAGTCTACTAATATTGACACTCAACAAGTGTCAAAGCACTGGTTATATATGTGTATCTGTTGGATTTAGTATTAGCAATGTGGTCAAGTAACACCTTGATCGTGCAATATCCCCTAGTTACAGTGAATGCAGACCAAAAGTAAGTTCACTGAAGGACGGTGAGAGGTTGGAATGCAGTAAGCCTAGTTCGTTCGAGATAATTCAGGGCTTCTATAAAGGTTACTTAATTCAACTGAGGTAAGTCCAGCTCAATCAAAGTGCCATGAGGTCATTCTCAATTGTCTAAGGTGCCTGCAACTCCTGCAGCGCACTCCTTGTTTTGAAGTTGATTCATATTTCAATGTTGATCTCAAGGTGATTCGATCTTTCAAGTAGTCCCAACTAGAGATGCAGACCCAGGATTCCAATCAAAATTGTGGCCTGTTATCAGCCAGTCTATCACCCTTTTGTCTCTAGTGATTAGTAGTTTTGGCACAAAGTTCCCACGGCGCTAGCACCCAACGTCTTTTATAAGCCTCAGGATCAGCATCTTACTGTCCCAGAGTGGACACCTAGTGCGACAAATGATTTCCTCCGGTCACATTCCAAGTTAATCCTAAAATTAATTAGTTGGCCTTCCACATTGTAGCTGGTACTAGTTCTCACTGGGTCCCACAGACCAATCTCCTGCTGACACCTTACCTTGCCCTTTTGCCACGTATAATAAACCTAATGGTTGGCGGGCTAGTGGATATTCATACACATGAGCTGCTTCTGAATAAGCAATTTAGATCAATTTAAGATAGACCTTTCATTAATGTAATTAAGATGGCCATGAGGAATCAAACTACCATCAATTTTTAAATATCAGCAACAAATCAAATTTTCCTAATGTCTCCTAATTTTCCTTACAGGTGATTTCCTTTAGCCTTTTGAGAGGATGTTCTTAAAGTTTCAGGATTTTCTTCTGAGTATTCAAGTAGATAACTACTAGTTGTGTTTTCTGGACCATACTATAGTGATAAAGTAATTCTTCTTCTTACACTTTGTCTTTCTTTTATTCTTATTTGTCATAGACTGATTCTTATTTTGCAGGGAGAGGATATAATAGTTATTCTACCATGGGAAGAGTGGTGGGAATTCGAGCTCACCAAAGATGACTCAAATCCACACATTGCATTACTTCCCCTCCATCCAGATATCAGAGCAAAATTTAACAACACTGCAGCTTGGGAGTATGCTGAAAGCATGTCAAATAAGCCTTACGGATATCATAACATGATATTCAGCTGGATAGATACTACAAGTGGGAACTATCCACCACCTCTTGATTCACATGTGGTATGACACCACTAGTGTCTTCTTTCGAAGCTAATTTTCTGTTCCTTTTTGTCTCTTATGTGCTATTTTTTTTTCTCACTTATATCTTACTAATATGCAGTTCTTCTGGGATATATTGCCACACTCGATTTTGGTTTTCTGCTTATATTTTTTTATTATTTGCCTGGCACTTTGCAGAGTTAATCATAAAATTTGAGTCTCCTTACATATTTTTAAATGTATTAATCTTTTGGAAATTTCACTGATTCTAACGAATACATGTCTACTACAGCAGATTCTATGCTCCTATTATGAACCATATCTTAACTTTTTTTTTTCTTCTTTTTTTCATGGCTAATTTTGTCTTTCATAGCTAACTATTTATTCCTAGACATGTATACCTAGACAGTCAATCTACTTGCACTTTTCAACTAAATCCTCCATTACAAGTCTTCCCTCGAGATTCACAATAATCTTATTTATGCCTTTATTTCCATTATAGTATTTGAAAATTGGAATATTTTTGTGACCTCAAAAAATAGTGGCTAAGTTATAGTTTTGATCCTATAGGTGGCTTCTGTGATGACCATGTGGAATAAAATCCAGCCAGACTACGCTGCAAATATGTGGAATGAAGCTCTGAACAAGCGACTCGGAACTGAGGTATACTGTCTGCACCCTGTTGGCATACTTCACCTTTCATGTATTTGTGCTATTTTCCTATTCAATGGATCTACTTGGACTAATGGCTTCTATTTTGCTTCTAGATCAGTTTTTCTTCTTTGTGTTGAAACCATATGTTTGTAGCCTAGATATTTTTTTTTTCAAGATAAGATTTCCTTCCTAATTCATAAATTAGATGTTGATGAAAAGTATTTTTTACGGGCATTGCAGTGCTCTGAAATTCAACAGATTTGACATCACTGACAATCTTTGCATTTGTCTTAGAGCTATAGTTTGGATACTTTGGACTAAATTTTTGAAAAGTAATTTCGATTAAGTAGTTTCATAATTGGATGTATTCTTACAGAAAAGTTTCATACGGTCTTGGGAGAATTCGACACCTTTAAATTGGGCACTTTTATTCTTCATTGGAAAACTTAAATCTCTATGCAGGGTCTTGATCTGCCTGAAATCATTGTCGAAGCAGAAAATAACGGAACTTCTTTCGATGAGTTATTGACGATTCCCGAACAAGATGATTGGATCTACTCTGATGGAAAATCAACATCATGTATTGCCTTCATTCTCGAACTGTACAAGGCAGCTGGATTGTTCGACCCAATTGCCAACTCGATACAAGTTACAGAGTTCACTGTAAGTCCTCCCCTCAGAACTGATTAGAAAACTTTCCAGAATTCTAACTGTGATTTTACTAACTCCCGGTGCCGTGCAGATCAAAGATGCCTACACCCTCAATTTCTTCGAGAGCAACTCGAGCCGTCTGCCGCAGTGGTGCAACAGATACGACAATGTGAAACTTCCTTATTGTCAAATCAAGGGCCGATATCGAATGGAACTGCCAGGATACAATACCATGGAGCCATATCCTCACATGAACGAGAGATGCCCATCCCTACCACCGGACTATGAGAGGACAAGTTATTGCTGAAAACTCCATGGCCACCCTCGAAGTGTATAATCTTCGTGTTTATTTCATGTTAGATTCTTGTCTATAGTATCGATGAACCCTAGCTAGTTTCCTTGGGAATTTATCCTTCTGTGGGAGATTAAGGTGTGTATTTATCCTGTATTTGTACATATAGAATTCCTAATTGCTGATGAGAATGTCATCAAGTCTGTTAGCACAAGATGATGCTCCCTCCACCACAACAACAAAGAGAGCAAGCACGTATCGCGTGTTCCTCGATCTTTCTACATCTTGAAAAACAAAAAAATAATCCTTGGAATATATTCCATTCTCGTGACCAGAAGGCTGTCGGGAAAATGATGAAATTATCATGTAAATTATTGATCCAGTGCTTCTGCTAATTAGGAATCGTTGGACTTTGAGAACGCGTAGGGTTGACTTGGTCAAGAAAGATTCGTAAGCCTGTTCCGACATTCAAGTACGAAACTGCCCACGATTTGGTCAAATGTCAACGACACTGCAACCGTATGAAACTGCATGCTTCGTGGCACCTGTGTCTTTTGCACCCACTCGCATATCCGCATGGCTATTTGTTGAAGACAGACTGGGGCCCACGTAAGTGTGGTAGAAACTGCGTGTTGACCGATGGGTGGGAACGATGATACGTACGAGCCGAAGCGGTTAACTGAGACGAGAAGGGGCTCGGAACGGAACGGGACGTAACGGCCAAGCCACTCCCTCACGTCTCTGTCTCTGTTGTTCTATATAAAGAGCTTGAAAGGGCGCCATTCGATTCATTGGGCGAGAAACACAGAGCCTGAAGGCCGTTCCGCCGCTGTTCAATTCTACCGGAATGGGAGAAAAGAGAAATCGCAGTGGCCTCTTCGGCTGCTTCGTCGTCGTCGAGGATCCCGAATGCGAGGCGGCGGCGGCCGGCGAAGACAGCAACTGCCTTCGCCGTCGGTCTCTTCGCAAGATCTTCAGTCATTTGGTATGAACACCAAAACTCAAACACCAAAAAAAAAAGCTCTTTTGATCAGTTTACATGATCAAAATTGAAGCTTTGTCAGTTTTTATTAATGTTTTGTCGACGAAATTGATGCAGAGGAAGAAGGCGAGCAAGTCTTCATCTTGGCGGCAGTCGATTTCGTCGGAGAAGAAGTCAGAGGAGGAGGATGAGCGCCGAACGGGGTCCTTATCGTCCTCCGCTTCCTCCTTGTTCACTTCCTCCTCCTCCTCCTCTTGCTCATCCTCGCGCGTGTCAACGGCGGCCTTGTCCTCTCTCTCGGAGCCGGAAGAGCCAGCGGAGCGGAGGAAGCAGGCGACTATTCACCTGAAGCCGACGTGCATCAACGACGCGGCCACCGGCGCATTCTTCCTCGTCGCGAGCTTGTCGGCGACAGTGTTTCTAGGCCGGCTCTGCGCGATCCTCTGCACGTCGTGCCTATTGTTTGCGGTGGCGTGCCAGTCCTCGAACGGCGCAGCGGCCGGGCCGTGGGGGGTGGAAGGGCGGAAACTTTCTGCGGCGGTGCTCCGGCGGAGGGGGCCGGTGGTGGAGGCGAGCGGGAGCAGGCGGGTTGTTTCCGGTTGCTTTTCTGCCAGAAACAAACTTTAGTTATTAATCTTTTTTCGTCTTCAATCTTAAAAAAGAGAGAGCTATTTTAGGAAATTACTGAAACGCTCTCTTTGTTTTAGCTTTCCACTGTTTTGTAATATTTTTTAATAATGACATTTGAGTTATAAAATTTAATTAGGAATTCATTTGTCAATTGCTAAACTATTTTTATGTTTTCGATTTATTAAATATTAATTTCATTATAAATACAATAAAAAAGTGCACCAAATCCTTTTTTATTCATTAATCTTTCAAAAAAAAAAAAGAAGTTTTTTTTAATGCTAGATATGTAAACAAAATCTATAGGTTTTCACCTTATAAAAACATAGGAATGCCACGTCAGTTTTAATATCATTATATTTTATAAAATAGTTGCATTACTTTCACTGAAGCATGGTGATGTGCAGCCCAATATCGGCCCATTTATTGGAGGCCGAGTTAATGTCGTTATTATTGGTAATGTACTAGTTTCATCACTGATTTCGATAGTCGCGTTACTGATTCCATGGATCCTTCGCCGCAGAACTCTTCCTCCGCCACCGGTAACGGCGTTCTCTCCACCTCCGCTTCGGCCACACCCAGCCCCGCCCCCAACCCTACTTCAGGCGCCGCCTCCGACCCCGCAGAGGAGGCTAAGCAGAACCTCAACCAGGTCATCAACTCCATCGACAAGACCCTTGGTCTCCTCTACCAGCTCTACATCACAGTGTCCTCCTTCAGCGTCGCCTCGCAACTCCCTCTCCTCCAAAGACTGTAAGCCCTCTCTGCCTCTCCCTTTCCGCTTCGTTTGTCGTTGGAGATGCTGGTGCCTCTGATTCTAGGGTTTTTGTATTTTGTATTTTGGCTACCGCAGGAACGCCTTAGTAGCGGAGTTCGATGCGATGCAGAAGATGGCTGACAAGTGTAACATTCAGATCCCTTTGGAGGTCGTCAGGTTGGTTTCTGATCCCCGTTCAACTGGGCTCCTTTTGTTTTATTCATTTCTTTCTTTCTTTCTGTCGGTATTTGAATAGCTTTAAAAGATTCCATTTTCCATGAAGTTTGATTGATGACGGGAAGAATCCAGATGAGTTCACTAAGGATGTGATAAATAATTGTGTTGCCAAGAACCAGGTAACCAAAGGAAAGTCCGATGCTTTTAAGGTAAATTCCCTGTTTCCCTTGTTTTCCAGGATTTATTTGACACGAGAGGAAAGACTTGCTTTTTTTTTTCCTTTTAAATTTCTGTTGCAATCCGATTGAACACTTAAATTGTCACCATAGTTGTTAGAATTGCACAATTTGTGTTTTCTATCATATGAATTGTGGTAGATTCAGATGTAAAAGTACATGTATCATGAGTTGAAAAAGAATCATTATGATCCCAATTGACTGGACAAATCATATTTGCGGGGAGTGGGAAAGGCCAGAAATTGTGCCCGAGCCATTAAATTAACATGCCTGTTAAATCAATTCCAACCCATCCAAAATTTAATCCATTACATTATTTAAAAATTGAATTTTCTATTACATGGAGCTCAAGTAGGGTGGAATTTGAGTTGCTGGTGACATAGAAGAATAAATCTCGTTGCTTGAAGACCCAGAGTTGATGGTGAGGGTGGACTTGAAACACAATGGTGATTAAGAAGAACAAGACTTGTGCCCCAAGGTGAAGCCGATGGCTATGGTGGAGTTGTCAATCTTTGAGAAGAAATTCTCTCACATTGAAATTGTCTTCCCCTCTGTCTTTTTCCACTTGAAGTCAATGGATAGAGTGGAGTGAATGATTACCATATTGATTCAGAAGCTAGTGATGGTGAAATATAGTTCATTTTATTTTAATTCTAAATGAAATTAAATTAGATAATTTGAACTTTTTTGATCAAATGAGATATAAACATACATTTCTTTTTGTAATTATAAATTACGGTCAATATGTCTATTTATCATACACTATTATCCTCTTAAATAAAGATAATACACTATTTATATATAGGATACAAGAAATTTGTAACCTATTTTACAATTCCTAATTGAACCTGAAACATTCATGATTTGATGCACTTTACAATTCAAAATTCTTCAAAATGATTGATGATATGAATGTTTATTCAACTATAAATGAATGTATACTGAGTTTCAGATCAATCCTCATATTGATTTCTGTTTAGCAGAAGTTTTGCGGGCTATGTAATAACTTGTTTGTTGACCTTACAATCTTAAGGAGTCCACTTTTTTTTTTCTACCATTCAAATCACCTCTAAGATTGGAAGATTGATTTATATCTTAATGCATTGCTCTTCCAATATTAATTTGATACTTTAATTCCCTACATAAATTTTTTTAAATATATATATATATGTGAAGATTTTATTTTGTTTTTCTTTTCTGCATAAAATGAAAATTTCAGGTTGCATTTTTTTGATGATATATGTTGTACTAATACTCTCTATTATGCTCAAGCCCTGTTATGTCCTGCTTTAGTTATCCTGAGTTTCACTAATCTTGTTGATTCATGTATTATGCTTTCTCAACTGAGAGGGTGATCAACTATAATTTCTTAGTTTGGAATAACTTTAATGCCAATAGCTTTTATACAATACGTTCTGATTAACCATTTTCTTTTTATTGTTGCATATCATTGCATTGGCTCATGATCTTTACTATGGTAATAGAGCCTTCGAAAGCATCTCCTTGAGGAGCTTGATCACGCTTTTCCTGATGAAGTAGACATGTACAGGGAGATCCGTACTTCTGCCGCTGTAAGTCAAAAGCTTAACCCTTCAGAGTCATCCTTAATTTTTGCTAAAATTCAGCATTTCTTTTGCTATTCAGGACATATGATAACTTGTGCTTCTGCTCTGATGACTCATTTCTGCATATGTCCAACTACTAAATTTGTACAAATGAATAGAATGAACTACTGCTAGATCACACTTCAATTCATTTTTTTTCACTGAATATCACCTACTACAAATTGAATTACATTGAACATTCTATTTTGCTGCGATAGCTGTAAATTTGATGAACCGAAACTTTCTCCCCCTTGCGAGGGCACAAACCTGAAGGCTATGGATACATCCAAATGTTATCTAAAAGAAATAAGACATATCATAGATTGTATATAGATTCAGAAGATACTGTTATAGTCAGCCATGGAGTGCATTAACCTTCAGCAGCCAGTTTAAATCATAGTTCTGAGTAACATAGACAACAGAATGCCAATTTGTCGTAAAATGTTCGTCTATATGCTTAAATGGAAATATATTCCTTTCGATAGATTATCATCCAAACTACTTGTGATATATTACTAATCTCTGCATAAAAGCTTATTGATGCAAACATTTCTTATTGACAATTGCTTGGACTAATTATTTCTCTCACTGACAAAATGAAGAGTCCATTTTGCTGATAGTTTAGCTTCCTTTTTTTCAGGAATCAAGGAGACCAGCACAGTCCCAGCATACTTTGCCAAATGGAGATGTGAAAGTAAAACCAGAGCACTGAAGAACTTGGATTCTGTATTTTCCTGTGCTAATAGTAGTAAAAACAAAGCACGGTAATGATTTAAATGAAGCTAAGTATCTGGCATGTAGATATAGCATGTTAGTAACCCCAAACAATTAATATATAGTTTAAGAAATATGTAAGAAATGCTTAGCTCTATCATAATGCATGTTTTAGAGAGGAAATAATATAAGAGTCAAAAAAGAGTTATTTTTCCATGAAATAGGAAAATCCCAACTGAGGTACACTAAGGATCTTCCACCTCTTAATTTATTATAATGTCATTAGAGCAATCTATCACCCTTTTAGGGGCACCTTGAATAAATGGAAGAATGTCACAGTGTCTTAATGGACACAACAACAGTGACAAATATTAAGGTCTTAACTCCTAAGCTTCATTACATTTTAACCTTTTATAAAGTTATGCCATACGTTTTTTCCTTGGACCGTCACCCCATAAATCATGAGTACCACCCATTGAAAAGGAATTATAAGAAAGTTTGTGCGAGTTTTTTTTTTTTTTTTTTCATTTATACAAAGACACCAAGATTAGGAAAACAACCCTAGAACCATTGTTGTGCATACAAGTTTCAATCTAAAACGGGCATGTATCATTCCGAAAAATTATCATATGTTACTTGGCATAAATAATGTCCACTTTTCATGTTTTTCTTCTTTTAACCTCCGCAGCAATCTCCATTAGAATGTCGATACAATACAAAATAATATCATACGCCTTTAGTAATAAATCTAATCTAATATTAAATTTGAATAGGCGGAGAGTTGTTTTCATAAAAAAATTATTTTGTTAATGATATGGATAAGATTTTATGCCTTGTGGAATGTTAATTATTTTATAAAAAATATAATGAATTGGATGACAATTAATCAAATATCCTCCACAACTCCACCAAACTTTAGAGCACTTCATCATTAATTAAGCGTTCACTTTCCTGCAGTTCAATCTGATCTCCCCAGGTAACCCAAATAGAGGGCTGAGGTCCCCCAACTTCACCATCGCTGCCGCGAAGTCCCTCCCGAAGGCCGCGTTGTCCTCGCTGTAGATCTCCACCAGTGGATCCACCAGGCTGCCGCCATACAACGCCTGGTCCGACTTCAACAGGCCACGGAAGGCAACCAGGTCCTTGAAGTACATGTTGTCGAAGCGCCCAGGCGTCCGGTCAAACGGAGCGGTGACGGTGGCGTTGCCAGAGCCGAGCGGGCAGGTGGATCGGAGCGCGGCGGAGAAGGCCGGGTCGATGTTGGAGTCGCCGTGGATGCGTTCGCGGTAGAGGCTACAGTGGGACCGGCCGAGCGTGTGGGCGCCTGAGAGCGCCACCATGTCGCGGGCGTCGAGGCCCTTCGCCGCAAACATGGTGAGGAGGATAGGGAGGCTGGACCCCGGACCCGGGAGGCTGAACGAGGCGGCGTTCTGTTCCGCCGCCGTCGCGTCGCTCCGGCCGAGCCTCACGTTCCATCGCGGACCATGGAGCTGCAAAACAGAGCAGCCACCGCGTGTCATTTAATTTCACGAAACAGAGCAGCCAAGCCGCCGTAAATTCTCTCCCTTAAACTAAAAAGAACATGCACCGACCAATCCGACGCTATCTCGAGCGGCGAGCGCGAGGATATCCGCGCAAGACACCGTCCGCGGGCAATCCGCCTCGACGCGCTTCTTGATGAGATCTATGACCTCGAAACCGCGGAGCGAGTTCTTGTTCGCCGGTGCAGTCTTCTCCCCGACGGACGCCCGCGTGTCATCCAGCAGCACCGACGCATCGCAGCCCTGACAGAGGACGATCGAGTTAATTGCAACAAATATTCTTAACTTAAAAAGGAAATCAATGTCTTACGCCAGCGAAGCAGTCATGGAAGAAGAGGCGAAGAAGGCCGGCGCCGATGGTGGTGTCGTTGCGGATCGCCTCCTTCATGGCCGACCGGACAATGCCATGGAGCTGAGGGCAGGTGTTGGAGTAAAAGGATGGCGAGAGGAAGAAGTTAGGAAACGCAGTGGTGCTTCCGGCCAGGAGGAGGAGGAGGAGGAAGAAGTTGAAGGAGATTGCCATATTGGCTACAGGGAAGGGAAGAGAGGCCTGTAGCTTATCCCGACCAAGCTCGCTCAGGAACTTGATAAGCAGAGGTGGACGACAGCGAGGGCCTTATATAGAAAGACGTGCATGGCTCAAATGGCATGCGCGTACGTGCATGGTTCACCGGCGATACCGGCGCTGGCATTGGACGGAAATAAGAAGTTCGATAATAGAAATTTCTTGAGTTAGCTACAATCTGTCGACGAGTTAATTTTAGAACGGAAAGGTTGACTTGACTTTTTCTTTCTATATACGGTGAAAACATGATGGTAATATATAGTCATTTGTATAAATAGAATTATATAAGTATAGAGGATTATTGTTTTTTTTGGATAGAGAATATGGTAGAAACTTGATTAGTATTAATGATTGATGTAGTGATAATGTGAGGCTCATCCTGGCGGGTTAGCTATCACAGTGGATATTAAAATCAAGATGGTCAATACTCAAAGGTTATTGGTCGATCAGGGTGATCATGCCTCAATCGAGAGGAGAAGAGCTCGATCCGACCCCACCTCTGACTCGGGTAATACGCCGAACAACCGACGCTCAATAAGGGAGGACGCTAGAGGAGATGACATGCAGAATCTGGGCTGAGCGATTACGTCGCTCGGGCAAGTAGCAGGATTCGACATTGGCACAATGGAGCCACAGCCGAGCAGGTGTGACACTGGTGTTGGTGCAACCTTAGGTCAAGGTTGACCTGGTTGACCAGACTCGAGTTGACTTGACTCGAGTTGTGTTTTGATGATTGACGAGTTATGTTTGACAATGTTTGACGTGAACAGAAAAATTGTATCTTGATGTTTTACAAGGATACAAGCTTGGGAGATTGTGGGTGCAACCCGTGGTCAAGGTTGACCTGGTTGACCCGAGGTGAGTTGACCTGACTCGGAAAAGTCCAAGCAGAGAGCTTGGCACAGGAAAAGTCCAAGCAGGGAGCTTGGCATGGGAAAAGTCCAAGCAGGGAGCTTGGCACGGGAAAAGTCCAAGTATAGAGACTTGGCACGGAGAAGTCCAAGTATGGAAACTTGGCACATGGGAAGTCGGAGAGGGCTCGGTAGCTCGTTCTCCGGACTGTGGTCAGAGAGGGCTCGGGAGCTCGTTCTCTGGACCGGATGGGAAGTCGGAGAGGGCTCGGTAGCTCGGACTGTGGTCAGAGAGGGCTCGGGAGCTCGTTCTCTGGACCGGATGTGGAAAGTCCTGATGAGTGAAGCCAGGCAGACGAATAAGTCCTGGTGAGTGAAGCCAGGCAGTGGGAAAGTCCTGGTGAGTGAAGCCAGACAGTGGGAAAGTCCTGGTGAGTGAAGCCAGACAGTTGGAAAGTCCTGGTGAGTGAAGCCGGGCAGATTGAAATCTTGGTGAGTGAAGCCGGGCAGATTGGAAATCTTGGTGAGTGGAGCCAGGTGAAAACCCTAGTGAGTGAAGCTAGGTGAAAGTCCTGGTAAGTGAAGCCGGGCAAGGGAAAATCCAGATGGATCAAGGGTGATCGGACATCTGGTGTTGAGAAGGTCAAGTAGGTCAAGGGAGTGACCGGATACTTGACACGAAGAGAAAAGTCCAAGTGGGTCAAAGGGATTGACCGGACACTTGGTGGGGAGTCTTAGCAGGTCAAGGGAGTGACCGGATGCTAAGCATGATGTACCAAGAGGTCAAGGTTGACCGGATATTGGTTTGGATCGGTCTGGAGACCGATCAGAAAGTGATCAGTGTGCCTCTGTGAGCTTACTGATCGGTCTGGGGATCGATCAGCAGGAAGCCTGATCGGTCCCCGAGACCGATCAGGGTACGCACAGAGAGTTGGGCAACTCTTTGTGAAAGCTTTCTGATCGGTCTGGGGACCGATCAGCATAGAGCCTGATCGATCCCCACGATCGATCAGATTAGCCCCAGACCGATCAGGGTGATGCCTGATCGGTCTGGCCCTAGCCGTTGGCTCACAACGGCTAGTCTTTTGGCCTCTGTTCTTCTCGCAGGTGGATGCAGACTATAAAAGGCCTGAGGGCTTCTACAGTGGACTCTCTCGCTGATTCTTCTTCTTCTCCGAAGCTTCTGCTTCTTCTTCACTGCTGTGATTTGAGCTTTGCTGAGCTCGCTTCTATTTGAAGCTTCGTGTGAGCTTCATCGGCTGGTTCCTGCTGTTAGAGTGTATACTAAAAGCCTAGCTTTTGGTATAAACATTTATCTAGAAATAAGAATTACATTGGTCAAATGTTTACATTTATGATAAATGTAGTTGTTCAATTAATTTATATTGTAGATAACATGGTGTGTGGTGTCACACACAGAGGATCATGTTATTAGTACCTTATAAATTATAAACAGTAGCTCACGACCATGATGGAAAGGAACAAACCATTGGAAGGTCGTAGTGTAATTAGGTATTAGTTTATCTTAACTATATAATTACACTAGTACACTTAGAGTGTATTGAGTAGGACCATTTGAGGTCGTTCCTTTTATACTGACTTTATAAAGAAACAAAGACCTCAGTTATTATGGAAGTGTGTGCTCTTAATCCTAATATAATAACAAGCACATATATTTGATATTTATTTCTTTAATTTATCAATGGTTGAGATTTAGTTCGATAAATCAATAAGCCCGATAAGTTGGGAAATGATATCACTTATAGTGTGTGTTGTTGATTATAGAAGGAAACTGTGTCCTAGTGATCTAGGTTGAGAATGTCCCCAAGAGGAGCTCATAAGGATTGTCATGTTAAACCCTGCAGGTGGACTTAGTCCGACATGACGATGAAGTTGAGTGGTACTACTCTTGGAGCTAGATATTAATTAAGTGAGTTGTCAGTAACTTACTTAATTAGTGGATATTTGTTATCTTAAACACAGGGAGACTAACACACTCATAATAAGAAGGAGCCCAAAATGTAATTTGGGATTGGTGCGGTAGTTCAATAATAGTTCTTTAGTGGAATGAATTATTATTGATGAAATTAAGTTGCGTGTTCGGGGCGAACACGGGATGCTTAATTTCATCGGGAGACCAAAACCAATTCCTCCTCTCGGTCCCTATCGTAGCCTCTAGTATATAGAGATTTATACCCACCGCATACCCACCTTCTTACCCATCCAATGGGGCCGGCCAAGACCAAGTGGATGAGTCATGTAGGTGGCCGGCCACTAGAATATTAAAAGGATTTTTATTAAAATTATTTCTTATGTGGATATCATGATTTTAAAAGAGAGTTTAAAAATTAAAAATTTCCTTTTATAACTTTCTACAAAAGATTAAGAGAAGAGATTAATCTCTTTCCTTATTTGTAGATTAAAAGGATGGTTTTAATTTTTGGTAAAAACTTTCCTTATTTGTAAATCATCTACATGTTTAAAAGAGAGTTTAAAATTTGAAATCTTTCCTTATTTGTTGATTAAAGGAGGATTTTAAATTTTAAGAAAACTTTCCTTTTTAACCATGTTCATGATTTAAAAGAAAGTTTAAAAATTAATAATTCTCTTTTATTAGTTTCTACAAAAGATTGAGAAAAGATTTGATATCTTTCCTTATTTGTAGATTAAAAGAGATTTTAATTTTTAGAGATAACTTTCTTTTTATCCACATGTTTAAAAGATAGATTTTAATTTATTAAATTTCCTTTTATAAACCAATCATGAAGGGATTAAATTATTGGAGAAATTTTATAAATTTCGGAGACAAATTAGGAAGTTTTAATTAATTAAAACTCTCCTTGTTTATAACTTGATGGTGGTGGCCATGTAAATTGAGAAAAGGAAAATTGTTTTTAATTAAATAAATTTTTCCTTTTCATGGCAAATGAATTAAGGAAGTTTTTAATTAAATTTCCTTATTTGCCAAGACCAAGGATTATAAAAGAGGGGTAGAGAAGGCTTCATGGTGAACAACCTCTATTATTTCTCTCCCTCTTTTCCTTGGTGTTGTGGCCGGCCAACCTCTCTTCCTCTCTTCCTCTTGGTGGTGGCCGAACCTTCTCTATTGGCTTGGAGCTCTTGTGGTGGCCGGATACTACTTGGAGAAGAAGAAGAAGAAGGAGAGAAAGCTTGTATCCCTTGGAGCTTGGTTGGTGTTTTGTTCTTCGTCCTTGGTGAAGCTTCTTTGTGTTGGCCGAACCTAGCTAGGAGGAGAAGAAGGTGCTTGGTGGTTTCTCATCTCGGAAGATCGTTGCCCACACAACGTCCGAGGTTAGAAGAGGAATACGGTAGAAGATCAAGAGGTCTTTCTAAAAGGTATAACTAGTAATTTTTCTTTCCGCATCATGCTAGTTATTTATGGAAATAATACCAAATACAAGAGGCTTACGATTCTAGTATTTCGAATATGTTTTTCGAAGTTGTGTTCTTTTGTTTTATTTTTCCTTGTGATTTGATTGTTCTTTTCGGTTAACCTAAAGTTATTTTAGGAAATTAAATATTAGATTTCTATAAAAGGTTTTGTCTAGTCGGTGGTGGTTGCTCCCATATCTAAGAAGGCCATGTGCCTCGCCACGTCAGTACTGGGAACCAATTATGGAAATTAATATTTAATGGAATTAATAACTTAAGGTGATTTGGATCAAACGTGTTAAGTTCCGCAGGAGATCCAAGTCAAAACCTAAAAGAACAAATAGATTAAGTTTTGGATCAAACGTGTTAAGTTCCGCAGGCGATCCAAAATTTAATTTAAAAGAACACATGGTAGCTAGGAAAAGGTTCAGACCTTTGTACAAAATTTTTGTACAGTGGAACCTCTAGGCTTTCCGAGTAGCAACCAACACCTGCTGTTGTAGGCGTCTTGTGAAGCTGCTGCTTCATCCAGTCGAAGAGAAGGCAAGTAAGCGAAGGTGTTTCATACATTTGTATTGTATTTTGCTTCTTGCTGCTTTCTACTCCTGTATTGCTTTTGCAAAACATTGTGGCGAGGTTTCTCCACCCACAAGGAGTATTTATTAGCCGGTTCTCCGGGGACTCATCCACCGACGGATTGATAGGCTTCGTCCACCTTACGGACACGCCGAGGAGTAGGAGTTTCATCTCCGAACCTCGTTACATCGTCGAGTTCGAGTTGAGGATTGATCTTTCCTTTTTGCGTTTCTATTTAGTTATTTCCGCTGCGCTAACCCTAATCGTAGGAAGAAACGAGCAATTTGGGGTCGGCTATTCACACCCCCCTCTCTAGTCGCGTCCATCGATCCTAACAAGTGGTATCAGAGCGAGGTCGCTCTTCGTTGGATCAACACCCGGGGGAGCACGAGCTAGAGAATGGATCTATTTGGAGAAGATGTCACGATTCCACCTTTCTACGATCGCGACGACTTCGCGTTTTGGAAGGTAAGAATGAAGTACTTTCTTATGACTAACCTAGAAAATTGGAGGTGTGTGCAATTAGGTTTTACTCCTCCATTGGATAAAGAAGGAGAACTTTTGGAGAAGAAGAAGTGGACGAAGGAGCAAATCCACCAATCAACCATCAATGATGAGGTAACGAAAATCATTGAATTTTCTTTACCTAATGATGTTTTGTGTAGGATAGGTAGATATAACGATGCCAAGGAGTTGTGGAATAACTTGGCAAAGTTTCATGAGGAGAACTCCACTTCAAGTCATGAAGAGGAGTCAAGTGAGCCAAGTAGCTCACATCATGGAGGCATGGATTTAGAGGTTGAGGGCCACTCAACATCTAAAGAAGAAGAGGAGGAGAGTTCTTCTTCAAGATCGGAGCAAGAAGAAGAAGCTTCTATCTCCAGAAGGGATGAAGAAGAGAGCTCACATCCATCCTCAACTCTAGGTAACTCAAGCCATTTAATTTCAAATAAATTACACATAATGTGCTTTGAGTGTAGGGAATTTGGGCATTACAAGAGTAAGTGTCCAAAGAGGGTTAGGAAGACTCCACCGACGCCAAAGATCAAGGAAGCCGGAGTCCCAACACGCAAGGGCAAGGAGCACGTGGTGTGCTTCCAATGCAAGCGAAAGGGACACTATAGGAGTCAATGTCCGAGGGGGAGGCAATCTCACAAGGACAAGAGACCGAGCACATCGATAGGGGGAGCTAAGGCAAACCCTAAGGTAATCTCTAAGGCACATTATTGCAATACTAGTAAGATGCATGCTAGTAGTTTGATTGCAATTGACAATAATGATAAGCATGATAATTATAGAAATCGATACACATGCTTAGGTGCCAAACATGTGAGCCTAGATAAGGATAATACTAGGAAAGCCAACCCTAGGATCAACTCATCTAAGGTTAAGGATAACCTAGGTAGAAATCCCAAAACAACTAGACATATGCCTAGGAATACCTCAAAGACAAATGACAAGTTAAAGCTTGAGGTATTAGAGAAAGAAAATCAAGTCTTGAGGTCAAGACTTGACTCTCTAGAAAAGGCTCTTGAGGACTTGACTCTAGGGTCTAGGGGTCAAAAACCCAAGTACAAGGACAAGAAAGGTTTGGATCACAAACCTAAGTCCCAAATGGTCAAGATCACTTATCACAATGTTCCATTCGATTATGGAACAAAATCTAGGGCTAGGAAGACCATCACCAAGGTCACAAGGGGAGTCACCCCTAGAGTTGATCTTGATGAGTCCCAAATGACTAAGGCTTCAAAGCCTAGGAGGGTCATTAGAAGGGTTGCTAGGGAAGTCATCCCTAGTGAATACTTAGTGAACCCAATGAGCTCCAATAGGTATTGAGTTCCTAGGAGCGTGATTTCATCACGCTAGATTAGTTAGGGTGTGCCAACGTTACTTGAATAGGTAGTTAACCTAATCATGGCAAAAGGTGGTACTTTAGGAATTTTCAAGGTCTAATCAAGCCTTGAAAATGAAAGTGAAAATTATTCCTAAGATAATTAGGATGTGTCAACCACATTTGAGGAATTTTCTAGAGTCAATCTAGTTGGCACATAGTGATCTAAAAGTCTTGAGGATATGATTTTAGGTCTATTACACTTAGGAATATAGAATTTATGGCAAAATGATCAAAATCATCAAAAATGGCAACTAAGACTAGAATTAGGTATTTTCTATACCTTGACATGTTATTTGCCATATATTGTTTGCCATATGTCATGTCATGACATCATATTTAATCTATGACCATTTGAAATGTCATGATAATGCTTAGGTTATTTATATGTCATGCTTTATTTAAGTTTCATACTTTATGCCATGACATCATGACATTGGCACATGTTATTATGTATGATATCATTTTATGCCATGTCATCATTTCTTGCATTTATAATCAATGAAATTGATTTAAGGTTAAAAACATAATTTGATATGGAGATCAAATTGATGTTTAGAAAATGCATGAGACCTTAGCCTAAGATAACCTAAACCCATATCTCACACCAAAATTGACTTGGATGTGTTTGATACACCTTAGATGTGTGTGAGATATTAGGATGATGAGTTAGGATCAAGGTGCATAGTTCTTGTACCTAGATGAGCCTAATTCAAAATTGGGGATCATAGGGAAAGCTTATGTACAAGTCATGTACATTTAGCCCAAAGATTGTGGTCCTAAATTAAATGGTTTAAAATCATTTCAAAATTGATTTGAAAAACCTTGATGAAGCTTTTCTAGTGATAACATTCATCATTGAGCAAAGTGATACAAAGATGAGTTAACTTTGAGCTATTTCAAAGACTTTTGAACTTTGTATCAAGATTGAAAAATGGAAGTTATTTTCATATAAAACTATTTTTCCATGATAGTATATGTTATGAGGAATGTATCCTCAAAATTTCACAATTTTTGGAATTTTCTGTAATTTTCTAGAGGTTTCTGAATTTTGTGGAGAGAAATCAGAACTTATCAGACCTTTATCAGGTTTGTGGACCGATCAAAAGGGTTTCTGATCGGTCCAGGGGAGCCTGGATCAGTCACTGTGACCGATCCAGAGGGAGCATGATCGGTCTGGTGACCGATCAGGGCGTGCCAACCTGCTGAATTTTGACTGTTTGTCTGAAATTTCAGCTCGGGAGTTGGTATTTTGAAGGTTTGAAACTCTCCAAGACATTGTTGGTGCAATGGTCAAGGGGGAGTTTTACCTATTAGTCAAGGGGGAGTTTACTTTTAGGGGGAGTTTTTACTCCTAAAGACTTGAGTGATATGGGATAATCACTAAGTTAATTGTTGACCTTAGTATCAAGGGGGAAATTAAGGGTTTCAATGAAAGGTATGAGACTTTCATTAGGAAGAAACTCTTGACCTTGATTCACTCTTTTTGATGTGTGTCAAAAAGGGGGAGAGTGTAGGTTTGAGGAGAATAGAGAATGTTCAGGGAAGAACATTGGAAAACCTAAGTTAGGTTATCGGGTTAACCTAACTTGATTATGAGTTTGATTATGGGTTTTGTCAAACATAAAAAAGGGGGAGATTGTTGGTGCAACCTTAGGTCAAGGTTGACCTGGTTGACCAGACTCGAGTTGACTTGACTCGAGTTGTGTTTTGATGTTTGACGAGTTATGTTTGACAATGTTTGACGTGAACAGAAAAATTGTACCTTGATGTTTTACAAGGATACAAGCTTGGGAGATTGTGGGTGCAACCCGTGGTCAAGGTTGACCTGGTTGACCCGAGGTGAGTTGACCTGACTCGGAAAAGTCCAAGCAGAGAGCTTGGCACGGGAAAAGTCCAAGCAGGGAGCATGACATGGGAAAAGTCCAAGCAGGGAGTTTGGCATGGTGAAAAGTCCAAGCAGGGAGAGGGAGCTTGGCACGGGAAAAGTCCAAGTATGGAGACTTGGCACGGAGAAGTCCAAGTATGGAAACTTGGCACATGGGAAGTCGGAGAGGGCTCGGTAGCTCGTTCTCCGGACTGTGGTCAGAGAGGGCTCGGGAGCTCGTTCTCTGGACCGGATGGGAAGTCGGAGAGGGCTCGGTAGCTCGTTCTCCGGACTGTGGTCAGAGAGGGCTCGGGAGCTCGTTCTCTGGACCGGATGGGAAGTCGGAGAGGGCTCGGTAGCTCGGACTGTGGTCAGAGAGGGTTCGGGAGCTCGTTCTCTGGACCGGATGTGGAAAGTCCTGGTGAGTGAAGCCAGGCAGACGGATAAGTCCTGGTGAGTGAAGCCAGGCAGTGGGAAAGTCCTGGTGAGTGAAGCCGGGCAGATTGGAAATCCTGGTGAGTGAAGCCAGGTGAAAACCCTAGTGAGTGAAGCTAGGTGAAAGTCCTGGTAAGTGAAGCCGGGCAAGGGAAAATCCAGATGGATCAAGGGTGATCGAACATCTGGTGTTGAGAAGGTCAAGTAGGTCAAGGGAGTGACCGGATACTTGACACGAAGAGAAAAGTCCAAGTGGGTCAAAGGGATTGACCGGACACTTGGTGGGGAGTCTTAGCAGGTCAAGGGAGTGACTGGATGCTAAGCATGATGTACCAAGAGGTCAAGGTTGACCGGATATTGGTTTGGACTTGGTTTGGGCAAAAACCAAGACCTGGATCGGTCTGGAGACCGATCGAAGTGATCGATGTGCCTCAGTGAAGCTGCGATCGGCCGGGACCGATCAGCCTGATCGGTCCGGGACCGATCAGTACAGAGTTGGGCAACTCTTTGTGAAAGCTTTCGATCGGTCCGGGACCGATCAGCATAGCCTGATCGGTCCCCACGATCGATCAGAGCACGATCAGTGATGCCGTTGAGAGACAACGGCTAGATTCTGTCAGCTGTCTTTGGCCTCTGTTCTTCTCGCAGGTGGATGCAGACTATAAAAGGGCTGAGGGCTTCTCAGTGGACTCTCTCTGATTCTTCTTCTTCTCCGAAGCTTCTGCTTTTTGTGAGCTTCCACTTGGCTGGGACCAACTGATCAGTTGCTGTTGCTGTTGTGGTTGGATCCGAGAAGCTGCTGCTTCATCCAGTCGAAGAGAAGGCAAGTAAGCGAAGGTGTTTCATACATTTGTATTGTATTTTGCTTCTTGCTGCTTTCTACTCCTGTATTGCTTTTGCAAAACATTGTGGCGAGGTTTCTCCACCTACAAGGAGTATTTATTAGCCGGTTCTCCGGGGACTCATCCACCAACGGATTGATAGGCTTCGTCCACCTTACGGACACGCCGAGGAGTAGGAGTTTCATCTCCGAACCTCGTTACATCGTCGAGTTCGAGTTTGAGGTTTGATCTTTCCTTTTTGCGTTTCTATTTAGTTATTTCCGCTGCGCTAACCCTAATCGTAGGAAGAAACGAGCAATTTGGGGTCGGCTATTCACACCCCCCCTCTCTAGCCGCGTCCATCGATCCTAACAACGGGCACACTGTTGTTTTGGCCGAGCAAATGTAGCAAGAGAACAGGGGAGTTCCGGACGAGTGGACGCATGCAACGAAGTCCCGATCAAGTGGACGGGACACAAGGACAGTGGAGTCCTCGACCAAGTGGCCAACCCGCTCAGCCCAACAATATACTCTCTTTGTTATCTATCGATATCCTTTTGGGAGTTAGTGCCGCTGACACCCGGCATGGTCAACCAGAAGATCATACAGCGGAAGCTTCCACTGTCACTTCAGATATATGCTCGGTCTGTTAAGGTACTGTGTCAGGGGCACTTTATTAACAAGTCTTTTCAAGGGAAACTTTAGGAAGTATGCTCGCCTTGGGGAGCGTGCACGCTCGCTACAGGAGTTCTATATAAAGGGGGGTCCAAGCGTCAACGGAGGTATGCGATATTCACTGTTTGCGTTACAGTCTTCATGTTGCTCCGCCTTATACTTCATCGTCGGTGATTGACTTGAGCGTTGGAGGACCAATGCCATGGACCTCTTCCCTGGCTCGACACTGACGCCATCTATATTGTAGGTCAGAGCGGAGTCTACAGGTGGTCAGCGGGAGCGTCACATCCCTAGCTTTCCATCTCTTCGACTTTCGGTCAAAATCATATTTAGCGCCGTCTGTGAGAACTTAACTTGCATCTGAGTTAAAAAGATGAAGGACGTTGGACGACTCACAACTGTGACGCTCACCAAAGGGGAGCTCCACATACTCATGCAAGCCCGAGCGGCGAAGATGTTAGAGCAGCAGCAACAACAGGCACTAGTCGATCGGCTAGTACAACAGCCGGCGACGTCCAGCAGGAGGGTGAGCAGGACTAGAGGATCGACCGGAACCTGTTTCCATATGGGGGCAGAATAGAGGTCCGACCGGCACGCAAGAAGCGCCACCCTCACCCATCCCATTCCATCGTGCCTTGTTCCAAACCCTCTCAAAGATAGCTCAGGCGAATCAGGAAAGGGGGTCATCTTCGGACGACGCTCCCGTTTGGGATGCGCTGAAAGGAAAGGCGCCCAGAAGTCATGCATCGCCCGAGTAGATCAATCTGCAGTTCTCTTAGGCGATCTTGAGTGACCCTCTACCCCGACACTATACCCCACTGACGATCGGGGAATACAATGGAACGACCGATCCAGATGATCATCTGGATAAGTTCGATAATGCGGCTACGTTGCACCAGTACACAAATGGAGTGAAGTGCTGAGTCTTTCTCACTACTCTCTTCGGCTCGGCGCAGCGTTGGTTTTGAAGACTGTCGGACGACTCAATACGAAGCTTCAAAGATTTCCGAGTTGCGTTCCAACACCATTTCGCCAGCAACCGACGCTATTAGAAGACGAGCATCAACCTCTTTTTCCTAAAGCAAGGGCCCAAGGAAGCGCTCCGAGCGTACATCAGACATTTCAATCAAGTAGCCATGGATATCCCCTCGGTCTCATCCGAGACGATGATGAACGCCTTCACTCAAAGGCTAGTTGAAGGAGAGTTCTTCTGATCGCTCATCCGGATGCCGCCCAGGTACTTCGATCACCTGCTTAGGAAAGCCAATGAGTACATAAATATAGAAGAAGCCAAGGCAACAAGAAGAAGGAAATGCCGGCATAGCCCGCATCAATGCCCGAGCGGCTATCGGCAAGCAACCACCAACCGCCCAAAGGGCCAAGAGCGGAGGGAGCGCGACTACACCAGGAGGTTAGGACACATGCCGTGCAACATGTGACCTCCAGTCGGCATAAGACGATAAGAGGCAGAGTGTGGACTCCAATGTTCTGCTCCTTTTACCAGTCGGCGACACACAACACGCGTGACTGTTACGATCTGACACCGATCAACAGCTGACCGACGCCAAGAGGATACCGCCGCCGATTTCCCACTCATGATCGACGACATAGACAACGATCGGGTGGGCGATGAGAGGACGAAAGAAGAGCGCCCGAACGACATAATCAACACCAGGGGAGGGATAACGCTGATCCTGCCAGAGCCTCGGTCGAGCGAAATAGACTCTCCGCTTGGGAAGAAGAAAATAGAAGCAACGCCGCCCGTGGAGAAATAGGCATGATCGCTGGTGGGCCGACCGACGACGACTCCAACAAAGCCAGGAAGTCGTACGCTCTGCGACTGAAGATCCATACCGTGGGATGTAGCAGGGAGAAAGCCGAAGGGCCCGAGATCAGCTTTGCCCCAGCGATTTGGAGGGAGTGGAGATCCCTCACGACGACACGCTGATCATCCGGGCGGTAATTACTAATTACACTATTCATCAAACTTTCGTTGATATAGGGAGTTCGGTGAACATCATCTTTAAGAAGACGTTCGATCAGTTACAAATCGATCGAAACAAGTTGCTGTCCATGACGACCCCACTCTACGACTTTATGGACAACGAGGTACTGTCGCTCGGACAGGTCTGATTGGCCATCTCGCTCGGGGAAGAGCCACTGAGGAGAACAAGGACCACAAATTTCATCGTGGTGAATGCGTCGTCGGCCTACAACATCATCTTGGGTCGACCGACCCTCAACGAATCGATTTGAATAAGGCATGCCCAAAATACTTCTATCCATTTCCCAGGATAGACTAGATGGTGGACTCGGCGTCGAGTTGCGAGCTGATCTGCATGCTCGACGTATACCAAGGGTATCACCAAGTGTCGCTCGCCCAAGAGGACCAGGAGAAGGTCAACTTCATTACGGTCGACGGAACGTACTGCTACAATGTCATGTCGTTTGGACTTAAGAATGTCGGAGCCACTTACCAAAGGTTGATGAATAAGGTGTTCCGACGGCAGATCAACCGTAATATGGAGGTATACGTCGACGACATATTAATAAAATCCCTCCGAGCTGTTGACCTATGCACAGATATCGAGGAGATTTGTCGAATGCTGATGGCTTATGGAATAAAGCTGAACCCTAGCAAGTGTCTGTTCAGCGCGAATAGTGGCCGCTTCCTGGGTTACATCGTCACCGAGCGGGATATTGAAGCCAATCTAAGAAAAGTCAGCGTTACAAGACATGTCGCCGCCTCGGAACATAAAGGAAGCTCAACGGCTGACCGGTCGGATCATGACGTTGTCCAGATTCATATCCAAGTCGTCTGACCAGAGCATGCCATTCTTCAAAGTGCTTCGCCGAGCTACGAAATTCTAGTGGGACGCTAAGTGCGATCGGACATTGGAAGAGCTTAAAGAATATCTTAACTCCTTGCCTATATTAGCTAAGTCATTGTTGGTGAACCGTTTTGGATCTACTTATCATCCAACAAGCATGCGGTTGAGTCGACCCTAGTTAGGCAGAACGACCAAGAGCAATAGCATGTATACTTTCTAAGCCATATATTGAAGGGTGCAGAGTCTCGCTACACTAGTTTGGAAAAGTTAACTTATGCTTTGATTCTCGCCGCTTGGAGGCTTCGTCCATATTTCCTCGCACACTCAATCATCATGTTGACTAACTGCTCCTTGGGACGAGTTCTTCTCAACCCCGAGGTATCAGGACAACTGATCAAATGGATAACCGAGCTGAGCGAATTCGATATACAATATCAACTCCGAGTGGCAATCAAGGCTCAAGCCTTGGCAGATTTCGTCACAGAAGTCCGGAATGATGAACCAGAGGCAACATGGAAGATATATGTTGACAGCTCGTCTACTAGGCAAGGTAGTGGAATCGACATATTACTCATCTCACTATGGGAAGACCAGATGTAGATTTTTGTTCGGCTGGACTACAAAGCCACCAATAATAAAGTTGAGTATGAAGTATTGATAGTCGGCCTACAGACAGCTTGACATGTGGGAGCCGTTAAAGTCGTCATCCACTCAGACTCTCAGTTGGCCGCTCAGCAGCTATCCGGGGCGTTCGAGATAAGCAATGCTCGACTCAGGCTCTATGCGGAGGCTTTCAAGAAGTTGAAGACCGGTCGACGACATCACCAAGCTCGAAGCCCCATGGGCGATACCTTTCAAGATCGTGCAAAAGCTCCGTTCGTGCACCTACTACTTGGAGGATGAGGGGGGAAGGCAGCTCGAGAGGTCATGGAGCGCGAATCATTTCCAACCCTATAGGGTTGGATGAGAGGTGCGCAAGTGAATACATGTATTTTTGTATGTTTCCTGAACGCATGACGAAATATGAATAAAAGTGAAGAATGCCACTCTTGAGATGCGTCTTCTCCAACGGTCGAGTGGCGACCTTAAACCCTTGTCGTCATCAACGGTCGAGTCGCAACCTTAAACCCTTGTCATCATTAACGATCGAGCGACAACCTTAAATCATTATCGTCATCAACGGTCGAGCGGCGACCTTAAACCTTTGTCGTCATCAACGATCAAGCGACGATCTTAAACCCTTGTCGTCATCAACGGCCGAGAGGCGACCTTAAACCCTTGTCGACATCAACGGTCGAGCGACGACCTTAAACTCTAGTCCATGTCAACGGTCAAGCGATGACCTTAAACTCTAAAGACAAAAAGGATAGATCGGTTGGATAGACTAATCATGAACGATCGGAGGAGTCACGAGGCCACGAGTTCTTGTAATATTCAAAAGATGAGTTGAAAAAATAAATACAAGGAGATAAAGCTTGGCTGGACGAATGAGCATTCATTAAAACTTCAAAAATTTTATAGGGAGGAACTCTCAACCTCACTCAAGGTAATCTAAGGCGTCATCAGGCAGCGACGCGGTAAGTTTGCCCCGGCTAATGATGTTGTTGGTCAGAGCTGTCGATAGGTAGCCTCCCTCTCTGAGTTGGCCGTGTTAGAGTGTATACTAAAAGCCTAGCTTTTGGTATAAACATTTATCTAGAAATAAGAATCACATTGGTCAAATGTCTACATTTATGATAAATGTAGTTGTTCAATTAATTTATATTGTAGATAACATGGTGTGTGGTGTCACACACAGAGGATCATGTTATCAGTACCTTATAAATTATAAACAGTAACTCACGACCATAATGGAAAGGAACAAACCATTGGAAGGTCGTAGTGTAATTAGGTATTAGTTTATCTTAACTATATAATTACACTAGTACACTTAGAGTGTATTGAGTAAGACCATTAGAGGTCGTTTCTTTTATACTGACTTTATAAAGAAACAAAGACCTCAGTTATTATGGAAGTGTGTGCTCTTAATCCTAATATAATAACAAGCACATATATTTGATATTTATTTCTTTAATTTATCAATGGGTGAGATTTAGTTCGATGAATCAATAAGCCCGATAAGTTGGGAAATGATATCACTTATAGTGTGTATTGCTGATTATAGAAGGAAACTGTGTCCTAGTGATCTAGGTTGAGAATGTCCTCAAGAGGAGCTCATAAGGATTGTCATGTTAAACCCTGCAGGTGGACTTAGTCCGACATGACGATAAGGTTGAGTGGTACTACTCTTGGACTAAGACATTAATTAAATGAGTTGTCAGTAACTCACTTAATTAGTGGACATTCGATATCTTAAACACAGGGAGACTAACACACTCATAATAAGAAGGAGCCCAAAAATGTAATTTGGGATTGGTGCGGTAGTTCAATAATAGTTCTCTAGTGGAATGAATTATTATTGATAAAATTAAGTTGTGTGTTCGGGGCGAACACGGGATGCTTAATTTTATCGGGAGACCAAAACCAATTCCTCCTCTCGGTCCCTATCGTAGCCTCTTGTATATAGAGATTTATACCCACCACATACCCACCTTCTTACCCAACCAATAGGGGCCGGCCAAGCTAAGCTTGAAGCTCAAGCTTAGGGCCGGCCAAGCCTAAAGGTGGCCGGCCAATAGCTTGGAGCCCAAGTTTAGGTGGCCGGCCACATCATATTAAAAAGGATTTTTATTAAAATTATTTCTTATGTGGATATCATAGTTTTAAAAGAGAGTTTAAAAATTAAATCTTTCCTTTTAAAGCTTTCTACAAAAGATTAAGAAAAGATTTGAAATCTTTCCTTATTTGTAGATTGAAAGGAGATTTTATTTTTAAGAAAAACTTTCCTTTTTGACCATGATAATAATTTAAAAGAGAAGTTTAAAAATTAAATATTCTCTTTTATTAGTTTCTACAAAAGATTAAGAAAAGATTTGATATCTTTCCTTATTTGTAGATTGAAAAGAGATTTTAATTTTTAGAGATAACTTTCCTTTTGGAAATTATCCACATGTTTAGAAGAAGAATTTTAATTTATAAAATTTCCTTTTTATTAACCAATCATGAAGGGATAAAAATTATTGGAGAAATTTTTATAAATTTCTAGAAACAAATTAGGAAGTTTTAATTCTTGTGTGAATTAAATTTTCCTTGTTTTGGGGAATTAGAAGTGCCGACCATTATTATTAAAAGAAAAAAATTATTTTTTAATTAAAATAATTTTTCTTTTTTATGACAAAAGAATTAAGGAATTTTTTATTAAAATTTCCTTATTTGTCAAGACCAAGGATTATAAAAGAGGGGGTAGAGGTGCCTTCACGGGTGATTAACTCTATTATTCTTCTCCTCTCTTTTCCTCCTTGGTGGCCGGCCCTAACTTCTTCATCTTCTCTTCTTCTTATGGCCGGCGGCAACCTCTCTTGGAGCTCTTGATGGTGGCCGGTTCTAGCTAGGAGAAGAAGGAGAGAAAGGTGGTTTTGTTTCTTGCATCCCTTGGAGCTTGGTGGTGGTGGCCGGACCTCTACTTCTTTTGGAAAATTGTGGTGGCCGAAACTTGCAAGGAAGAAGAAGGAGCTTGGTGGTTCTCATCTCGGAAGATCGTTGTCCACACAACATCCGAGGTTAGAAGAGGAATACGGTAGAAGATCAAGAGGTCTTTTTAGAAGGTATAACTAGTAATTTTTCCTTTCCGCATCATGCTAGTTATTTATGAAAATAATACCAAATACAAGAGGCTTACGATTCTAGTATTTCGAATATGTTTTTCGAAGTTGTGTTCTTTTATTTTTCTTTTCCTTGTGATTTGATTGTTCTTTTTGGTTGACCTAAAGTTATTTTAGGAAATTAAATATTAGCTTTCCATAAAAGGTTTTGTCTAGTCGGTGGTGGTTGTTCCCATATCCAAGAAGGCCATGTGCCTCGCCACGTCAGTACTGGGAACCAATTATGGAAATTAATATTTAATGGAATTAATAACTTAGGTGATTTGGATCAAACGTGTTAAGTTCCGCAGGAGATCCAAGTCTAAACCTTAAAGAACAAATAGATTAAGTTTTGGATCAAACGTGTTAAGTTCCGCAGGCGATCCAAAATTTAATTTAAAAGAACACATGGTAGCTAGGAAAAGGTTCAGACCTTTGTACAAAATTTTTGTACAGTGGAACCTTTAGGTTTTCCGAGTAGCAACCAACAGGCCGATCATCCCATCAATCGCTAGGTCGAACAGGCGAAGTGCCCGGTCGGCGACTTTGTCGTTGAAAGTGTCCGAGTGGATGTAGTTCTTCTTCATAGTCTCGAACCGGCCAGCCTTGGCATTTTGGTAAGTCTTCAAAGCTGCTCGAGAGACCTCCAACTCATCTTCGCGGTGGCCGGTGCATTATCTTTGGCGGAGAGTTGGCTGCGAAGGGCAGGTTCTTCGACCGACCGGTTGTTCCGCTCGACGACCAGAAAATCCTCAGCTTCCTTGAGTTTCTTGGCGAGAGCCCGGGCCTCCTTATTCTTCAGGTCGAGGTCTTCGATGGACCGAAGTTTCCTCGCATTGGCCGACTTGATCTTGGCGTCGAAGGTGCTGACCTTCCTGTTGAGCCGAGCCAGCAGAGTGGCTTGCTCTGCGCTTTTTCCCCGCTCGACTTCTAGCAGCTGGTTGTTCTTCTCCAGGCCGACCCTCAGCTTAGCCACTTCAACATTCGTCTGCTGCTGAGAGAAGGATGATTGGCCGCTCGACGCTTTTAGTTTCTTCACTTCCTCCTCCAAAAATGTGAGCCTTTGGCATATGACCATGCTCTCCACCAGTACTGTAAACAAAGAGAATATAAGCGTCGATCGGAGATAAACTATGAAAATGCAACTTACCCCAGTAGACATCTGGGTGTGGCTATCCGTGAGCACCCCCGGAGGCATCATCGTTGCATGGACTCGGGCATCAACCCATATTTGGGCGAGCGACCCTTGGATGATTATTTGGTGCGTGAGAGCTCGGGATTCAGTGCTAGATTTGTGCCACTCCTCAGTCGGCAGATGCAGTATTGCCGTTATATGGTGCTGGCCGCTCAGGGCTGATTGTGCAGAGGTTGCTCACTCGGACGACCAAGACGAGGACGCCGGAGGGATACCAGATTTTTTGGCCTTCGATTTTGGTGGCATAAAGGCCACTAGCGGTGCGCAGACTGTTCCATGGGGCAGACCAAACAGGGAGGGAGTCCGATCAGACGATGTAGGAGCCGCCATCTCTTAAACTAGAGTGGGGGTCGAAGTCTCAACCCGCTCGACGTACTGCATGGATGAGGAAGCGGAGCGCGATGGTGTCTCCACCTGACGTCTCTTGTGTCTGATCAGTGGCTCTCCTGAGGAGGCTGAGCCCGACACCCCCTTAACCCAAACGACCGAAAGCCGTTCAGAAGGAGGATGTGATTCACCAGTGGCTCCACCGCTAGGCGTCCGGCTGGCTTTGCCTCCGCTTACCAAAATGGGAGCCTCTTCACTCTCATCTTACGTCTCTTCTTGTTAGCCGATCGACTGCAGGCCGCGACTCTCCAATTCTTCCACAGCAGCTGCATTGATCATGACATCCTCCATCTTGGCCTTGCTGGCTAGACGTGCACGCAGCATGACTTCGACTACAAGAGAGGAAGAAAAATCAGTTAGAATCAAAGGAAAGAGTGAAGAAGTTGCATACCTAGGCTGGACGGAAGATGAGTGCGAATCAGACTCAGGCCGAAAATGTAGAGGACACTCTCCAGCAACAACTTGTGGATGTCATATTTCTGACCTGCCAACATCGAAGCTGTGTTGAGGTAGTCCGATCGGCTCTTATACGTTTCAAGGGAGGCTTGGTCGCCACTTCGAGTTGCAGTGGGTCGAGAAGTCCGGCTGCTCGGGAAGGCGTAGAAAAAAGAAATATTGCCTCCAATGCTTGTTGGAGGTCGACATTTTGTCGAAGAAGACTAAGCCCACTCAAGCTTGAAGAAGAAAAAACCCCGACTTGGACAATTTCGGATAATAAAAGTAGTGAAAAAATCGGGGAGTAAGAGGAATGTCATGCAGGCGGAAAAGGATCACTACCCCGCACAACAACCGAAAAGAGTTCGACACTAGTTGATGAAGGGAGATACAGAAGTACTTACATACGAAGGGAAAGAAGGGGTGAATGAGAAACTGCAGACCGGTGGTAAACTGATTCCTAAAGAAACAAATGCAGCCGGGTGGCGGAGAATTTGACTGATCGAAAGGAGAAGTGAGAACAACTTTGTAGCCAGGAGGAAATTCAAATGCAGCTGTCAAACTCTCAGCGTCGCCGACATCAAACCTGGACTCAGTAAAGGTATACCAGAGCCCAAGGACAACAACAGGTGGTTGTGAAGAGCTTGCCATCGAAACTAAAGTTCAACAGAAAACAGGGAATAAAGGCGACTCGGAAAAAAGGACTCTATAAGCAACGAACAGCTTCAATCGAAGGAAGATGAGGGCTTACGAGAGATCACATAGATTGCCGGAGAAAGGGCGATGGAGCAAAGTGTTGGAACCTCAAGGTTGTTTTGATGTGATCAACAAGTTAAGTTAGGTCTTGTGGTATTTTAACATTGTGTCTAAGTGTATAGGAGCTTAGGAACACAAGGAGTCAAGCAAAAGACACAACTAGCAAGAAGGACGATACAGGAGAGAGCCGACGGACTCGGTGCGTCCGAGGGATGAGGCGCTACGGAAGAGTACACTAACTAACTGTTGATTAGAGCTTTATTGACTCTTGTAAATAAACAACCTTTATTTTAATATAATTCAATTCAGTTTGACATTATTTTATCTTTATATCCATGCTATATATATAGATAAAGTCCTTGAATATACTATATAGTAAGATGTGGTGGTACATATGATGGTCATTATGAAATATATCAATATTCACTGTATATTCTAAATTTGTTCCTAGTCAATTGGGTTGCCGAATAAATAAGGATAAAAGACTGCTTAAGCTAGAGACTAGCATCTGTGATGTAGTGTACCATGTTTCATTGGTAAGGACATAGAGATGTTCAAACATACAAATGAGTGATCATATGATGAGTTCATCGAACATCCCTCACACAGACTTCTCAAGTGGTTATCATTTATTGAGTTGATAAATCTTTGTTTGTGGTTGTACACTAGTAGTCCTTATGACTAGGGACAATACTAAAACTCTATATGTTGGGGCTGCACTTTGACTCATTTACCGACTCTATTAAGGTCATCAGGTGGTGAGATTGAGTGTAGTAACGAAACATATAGGAGTTAGTGTATTGTAGTTGGAGATTCATCGCACACCTACAGGTATGGATATCCTATGTAATATATCGTTTTATAGTGAATGAAGTCTCTGATCAGAGCTGAAAGATGTACTTTAGGAAAAGAGTTTCCTAATTACACATGTGATATCACTATAAGATATATCATATGGTTGTCGAATCAATATACAATCCTCAATGTACCAATGGTTGTAGATTGGACCAGGATATATGAGATGAAGGGACCGGACTATACGTTAACCATGATCAACTGGTTCTTGTAGGCACTATTCAGTGATACCTAGGGAATCATGAGGTGATGCTGCTAGATGCTCTTATCATGATTCGTTGGGTGTTAATCAGAATTAGTTCTGACGTCCTATAATTAAGGAGTTAATCATAGGATGAGGCTATTAAGGATATGCCCGAATAAAGGACAAATATAGTCCTGAATCACAAAGAGTCATGAACATACGACTAGTTGTATCCCTGAACCATTGAGGATCAGACAAGTATTAGTTTCCCTATTTCTCGTTGAGAAAGTCAAATTCAAGAAGTTGAATTTGACGAATAAAGTTTGATGTAATCAAATAGTGCATTGACAAATAAAGTTTAATATGATCAAATGTTAGATTGATTTTCAATCAATGGAAACAAGGAGAGTGGAAGAGTTCCACACAAAGTCTATAAATTAGATTTATATTATTGTAATAGCGAGCAAATACATTTGTCGTATCAACGATATTGGATCGTTGATATGATTATAATTGATTTGTATTATTAGGTTTTAGAAAAACTCTAAAAATCCAATAGGTAAAGATGGAAGAGATGATGGACTTTGAAATTTCAAATCTAAGAGAAAATACAATTATAATTATATTGCATCATCAGAAGAAAATTTATAAAATAAAAAATGAAATATATATATATATATAATTTTCCATTTTCCCACCATCTCCACCACGTTTTTCATTTTTGGAGAAGTTGAAAGCCATTAACCCCACTTCATCCATTTTGGAAGAGTTGCAACTGCGTTTTCATCAAGAGCTTTTTCTTCTTGTTTAAAAAATTCGGACAGATTTTTTTATTTTGTTTTTTTTCCTTTTTTGGAGTTACGGCTGCCAAATTTTGGAGCCAGCAGGATTCGGACAGCATTTCTTCATTCTTTCTTTAGAGTTTCGGCAGCTCCCTGAAAGATGATAGAGATCTTCTTCCTCTCTTTCATCGAAAAGGTCACATCTCTTTGTTGTTACTTCTCCTCTTCGAGAAGTATCGTAGCCACCCACATTCTTACATAATTTTGGAAGACGTAATCCTTTGTTGAGGACTATTAGGCAATCTCTTGTGAAGGGGTAATCGAGCAGCCCCTTCCTCATCTTTGAGGAAGTCATTTTGATCGTCTCGACGAAAAATAACACTTGACCTCAATCAAGTGTTGAAAAGAGGACTCCAATCGTAGACCGGATTAGATGAAGGAAGTACGAGCTCGTGACAACGACGAGGAGTTATTTCGCTACAATCGGAATAGTTTGAGTCATCCTCAAACACAGGTTGTTTGGAAGGTATATAAATTTATGTTTGTACTTTGATTCATATATTTATTAATACATGTGTTAATAATTTTATTTAGATTATGCTTAAATGATCTAGTAGTCAAATAAATTAGTTAGATAGGTTAAGTGAATGGGTTGTTAAACTACACAAGCTAATTGGATTGAAGACTAAATTGCATAGAATTTCTATTCACATTTTATAAGATTGAGCATGAATCAAGTTAGGGGATTAAGAATAATCTCTTTGCTTTAATATTTTTTTTTATCAATTTCTAAAATAATTTGTGAAATTTCATTTCTAAGAAACAATTGTTCTTTACTCCTAATTTCTTTTATATTCCATGCCTGTTCTAGAAAGAAAATATGATGGAATCAGTCAGATAAGATATGTCAAGCAAACTAGTCAAATATCATGTGATAATTTTTGATCGGGTTGGACTATTAAGAGACTTTCAATCGAGTCAGCTAGCTATGTCTCGATTGGTAAACTCATGGGCTGGTCGATCGGATCTGATGGATTAAAAAAACCATGAATTTAGAGCGAATCACTCTGCTTAGATCGTTAGGTTGACTAATTGCTGAGTGAGTTCAAGTCAAGTGAGTTCAACAAGTTTATTAGACTGTGGGAATCATATTAGACAGGCCGATTAAGCCAATGAAGAAGGCTAATTGTTCAACTCTAAGCTAGACGAGTTTAAATAAAACATTATATTTGTTTTACAAAACAATTTTACATTCAAATATAAAAATATTTATTAAATAAAAAAATAACAACTCCTACCAATTCTACACCCTCAGTCTCTCAGTTTTTTCTCCTTTCCCTTTCCGCATCCGCCGCTGACCACTGATCTCTCTGCCGTCTTACGAATCTCCTCCCTGTAGAGGCAGCCTTACCCTTCAGGCTTGGTGCTCTGACAATGTCAAGTAGCTTTTCCGGTGGGCCAAACGAGCGCTAGCGAATGTGTCAAATAGGAGATTAGATCCTCTGTCCTAATATTCCCGTGTCCTCTCGCCAATCGAATGGACTAGATCACATCTCAAGAATACAATACACATCATAAGAATATCATAACCGTCCGATCCACCAAGGAATGAATGAATACAATGCTAATCGATGGATTTGGCTGTAAGAAGTAATGCAAAAAGCGTCGGCCCTGGATAAGATAAAAAAGATAAATCAAGAGCGATCTTTAATTAGAAGGCTTACCGTCGCAACTCGAGTCCTTAATTATCTGTTGATAACCAACTTAATTAAGCACTTGGGGGGTTTGGCTTTAAGAATTTGAGCCAAAGGACGGCGGGGCGGGAGAGAGAAGAACACTAGAACAGCGTCTTCCACTACTAATGGAGATCAGAGCAAGAGAGGGATCGTCGGCGAAGTCCGATTTGGATTTGCTTTTCATTCGTGTGAGTTGATGGAACTGGCCTCTCGAAAGTGCTCCGTCCACTTGGTACCATCTGAGTCTATGATCCTCCTAAGCAGAGGTGTCAAACCAGCCAATACGTAAGAGCTTATAAATTCATCGTATCATGGCGCCGTGCCTATCAACCTGCGATTTTGACAGTCGGAATTAGATCCGATTTAGTTCGCAATGATAGATAGTTCAGAATTGACGATTTCTGATAATTTTTAACCATTCAAAATTATTATGATTCACGGTTTAGAAAATTAATTTACTATTTGAAATCGTCGGTTGACGATCTGGTTCATGGTTCATTATGATTTATCGTAGTTCAAAATTATTATATTAAAAAATTTAAAATTATAAATTCATAATTCTTAACAAATAAAATTATTAATTAATTATCAAATAATTAACTAACATGTAAAATCATTTGTCAATGGCTATAAATTAATAACCGTCTCTCTTATTTTTTTCTTTTAATTATTTAAAAAATAATATAAAAAAAAGAAAAGTTGATTATCAAATAATTAACTAACATATAAAAATATTAATAATTATCGTTTAATTAATTTATTTGGTGCTCAATCAGGAGACCCGGGTTTGGATCTGAGCATAAACAAATTCCTTTTTAATTGGTTCAGTATCTTAGGTCAGTTATGATTCAGGGTCACAATATAGATCAACAAATAACCAGCTAGTTGACTCAGTTATAGGTCCGGTCCGAGGTTAGGTTTAGCCGGGATGAGAAATCCTCAACTAAACACAATCCAAAATGGATGGCTCATGAACCCGTCAAAAAATGATTGAAAAATTAAAAATTTTAAATTTGAATTGCAAATTAGATGAGTCGAGCCTGTTGAATTTTACAATTTAATTTAAAATTTTGAAAAAAAATTTTAACCCGCTGACCAACATAGACCGATAATAGGTTAGCTCGTCTAGGCTCACAATCTGCACAGATCAATCTACTTGGATTAACTCAAATTGATGATTAAACTTATAAAAAACTACCCCTAGTATGTGGGTGGATCCTCTGGTCCGTAAAGGCTGGACCAATTCATGGTCCAATCTCTGTATTGGTGAGGGTAATGACCCCCCACCTGTTAACACAATCCGCACAGATCAGTCTGCTTAGATTAACTCAAATTGATGATTAAACTTATAAAAAACTACCCCTAGTATGGACGGATCCTCTAGTCCGCAAAGGTTGGACCAATTCATGGTCCAACCTCTGTATTGGTGAGGGTAATGACCCCCCACCTGTTAACAGGTGGGGGTCATTACCTCCCATCAATCCCTTAATCCCTGTCCAAGAGTGGACCAGGACAAGGGGACCAGAAGATCCAGTCCCCTAATATAAGCTTAAAATTGAGATACTCTTTTTACATTAATTATATCAACTCAATCAACCCCTTCGTTATGTATTTTGACAAAAAATGTACTTTGACAATATAAAAAATAATATTTTTAAATTTAATAGAATAAAATTTAAATATAATAACATAATTGTTAAATTATGAGATGACAAAATATTTATTAAAAAAATTAAGGACTTAATTGTAAATTTTAAAATTCTTTAGATATTATTGCAATAGTGCAACTAAAAGCTTTCTCCTCGACGAACTATCTTCTTTCCCGTTCGGATCTCTTGATTCATAATTCTTGATCCCTTCTCTTTTTACACTTCGGATGTTTTTTCATTTCCATTCAAACTTCTCTGAAAAACTACCTAACTCATTAGTAATATACTTAGAATAAAATTCGTTTATCAATGCTCAAATTGATAAAATTTAACTAAAATATTCTCACTTGCATAAAAAACAAAAAATTCACTTTAAAAAGGTCAAAATGGATAAACTTTAATTAACTATCTAAGTATGTCATTAATGAATTAGGCAGTCTTTCAGATAAACTTAAGCATAAATAAAACGACATTCAGGTAAATGAGAGAATTGACTAAGAAAGAAATTAGGAATTACAAACCAAGAGGATCCGAACGGCATCTTCCCCAACCCACTTTCTTCCATCCACACTCTTTACCGCCTCTTCTTCTCCTCCTCGATCTCTAATGAAATCCTAACTTCCCTCACGCCGCATGTCGCCGTCGACACTCGAGCCACTCTCGTTTGTCACCAATCATGAAGAATATTGACATAACAAAATTGGAGAATGTTGGAGTTGAAAAAGAATCATGACTACAAATTGCATTAAATGAGTTTAAAGACCTACTTTTTATGTAAACATAAACAGATTTGAATGCTCGATACGCGTTATGTGTGGTGCCTCACTAAAAAGGGCACACACAAAGTGCTTCACACTTTCAAATATGGCACAAAAGATAAAATAAACTGGCAATCGCAACAATTTATTTCATCCAAGTGCGGAAGTTTAAAAATTATTTGTGAGAAATTTATTATATATATTTTTAAAAATAATAATAATAATAATAATAATAAATAACAGAAGGAGTGTATATTTATATATATTTTTAAAATAATTATTGATTATTTTAAATTACGTTTTTTTTTTCATTCCTAAAATTAATATAATACATCACCCTTTACTGGCTCCAGCTTTCCAGGTTTGACTAGCGGCGTCACCGGAGCTCGCACAGTCGGACTCCTCTGAGATCGCTCACGATCTCCATCGCCGAGGAGAATTGTGAAATCGCCCGGATACAAAGGGTATTGCCGCCATTTTGGGCTCTGCGCTAAACTGCCCTCCCCCGCGGCGTTTTGGGGTGGACGCGAAGCGCGGTTAGTTTGTTCAGGGAAAGCTCTCTGGAGCAATCGAAGGATACAGCGGAAAAAAGAGCGATCCTTTCCGTGGGCTCCTTCCCTCTCTGAGTAAGAGAAGGGACGAGAAAGGAAGAAGGTGAGCCCATGATTCGCTGCATCGAGTTAAGTACAGTGGCTTATATATCAGCTGTGACTTCTTTTCTGTGTTTTTTTTGCAGCTGTCGCGATTTCAATCATGACTTCTTCCTCTTCCCACTTGATACTTCCTTTGCTCCTTCTGCAGTACCTTCTGATCCCGGATCTTCTTTTTGCGAGCAATGTGAGTTCTCCTCCTATTTGATGCATCCTTTATCACTTTTTTTTAAAAAAAAAAAAAATTAAAAAATCTCAAACAATGGCTTTTTGATGGTGCTGCTGCTGTACTAGGTCTACATTGTTTATATGGGAGAGAAGAATCAGGACGAAACAGAGGCAATGGTGGAGCTGCATCACGAAATGCTTTCCACCGTGCTCGGGTGGTATGCCATGGCCCTTTTCATCCCCATTGTAGTTGCTCGTAGAAGTCAGATTCAGTTGTAAAATTTGATTCTTTTTTCAGCAAAGAAGCTGCCACTTCCTCGATTTTGTACAACTACAAGCATGGGTTTTCGGGATTTGCTGCCGTCTTGACCAAGTCTCAGGCGGCTCACATTGCTAGTAAGCTTGTAAATTTTGGTTGTTATTTTTCTGTACATAACATGCCTTCATAGAATTATTAAGCTTTTAGATGTGGAGTGCAGATTACCCGGGAGTTGTTCATGTTGTACCAAATCGGATTCTTGATTTGCACACGACTAGGAGTTGGGATTTTATGCATTTAGAGGCAAGCTTTCCAGATGGGATTATCCCGAAGAGTAGGTCAGGCGATGGATCGATCATTGGTGTTGTAGATACTGGTAATTTTGACTCAGTTGTGTACAGTTTGGAATGGTAACAATGTTATGCTAATTTATGCTTGAAAAAAAAATTCTACTCCTGATTGAAGGGATATGGCCTGAATCTGAGAGCTTCAATGATCATGATATTGGCAAAATTCCATCACGATGGAGAGGAACATGCCAACAAGGGGAGAAATTTGATGCTTCTAACTGCAATAGGTTTTTATTTTTTTTATTTCATAAAATTCAGTTAAATTTCTGGTGTGAATTACTTCTTTTTTTTTCATTTCAGATTAAATCATACCACTAGATATATGATTCAATCCAAACTTGCAATGTCATTTTGTATTTCTATTCATTTTAAATTTCATTTCTGACAATATTGCACCTATTAAAGTGTTCCTTAGGAAGGAGTACCAATGTACCATGTCTGTGTTTTGTGGTAGTCCGTACCATAACTCTGTCTTCCTACTATTAGTAAAATATAATGCTTTGATACTATTCACATTCTACATCAAACTCAGATTATTAGAAGATATTTATATAATTTAGCATGTGTCTAAATATTGCATATACTACTATAAGATGAACAATACTGTTGAACTACAAATATTGGTTTCAGCGCCAATATTGATAAGTGAGTGGTTTAGTGTACAATGATCAATACTAGGAAGAGGGATTCAAATTGTGAGCTATTATACGAAACAATTGATCTTGGATTAGCATTGGCACTTCACTATCCTCACTCCTTCAACAATGAGGATGAAATGCCAATCTTCAATCATCTAGCTTGAGATCTGTTCTTGAGGTTTTGTTGTGTTGATTTTCAATTTAAAAATTTGGTTATTCTCATATTGTAAGCTGAGTTTATTCATTTTTTACCTTTTCTAGGTTACTTGGGCATCTAATAGGGTACTTGATAGTCAACTTACTTGTCATCCCTAAACGTGTCAATTAGGGTGGGTTGCCTGTGGCTTGGCCTAGCCCGACATGGTTTAAATCATGTCTGATCCGGTCCAAATACAAATGGGTTGGGCCCATGCAGATTTTGACACCATGTGGGTCTAAATGTAGAGCCCGACATTAATACTAATAATAAATATAAAATTTTTTAATAATATTTAATAAAACTATCAATTTTAATAATATTAAATCTGATTTTGAATTTTGAATTAATTTTTAGTAATAAAAAATAAATATTTAAAAAGACTAGGCTTGACAAGAGCAAGCTGAACCGGGCCTTGCTTAGCTCTGTTTGGGTTTGGGCTCGTGCTAGGCAAGAACTTTGGCCAATTCTAGCATGCTTGGCTCAACACAACTTCGCACGGGACATTATGGGTTGAACTCTAACCCGACTGTTCCATTTGGGCTTGTGCTCGTGCTAAGCAAGGACTTCATCCAATTTGGGCATGCTTGGCTTGACACAACTTCTCATGGGTCATCATGGGTTGGATTCGGCCTAGCTCAAGCGCAACCGTTGACAACTCTAATGATACCCTAGCTTGATTGCCAATTAATTTCACATTGTATGTAAATGTATATTTTTATGAAAGTACTAGTTATAACCTAGTTGTATTTTGGAGTATCCCCTTAAAAATCATAATTCAAATGATTTTGAGTTTAAGATGCAGCACAGCTAATGTAACACCTCAATATGCTCCCCTAATGTTGAGTTGTGGGCTAATAGAAGCACTTTATAAGTTAGATGTGGTAGCTTATTAACTTGGTTTTAAGTATTTTGGGCTAGTGGTTGGGTGTGATAAGTTAAATTGGTCAATTCTCTTATTTAAGCAGTGTATGATAGCTAATATATATTGTGTGACCCATTTATGTATTCCGCTCCATCCTAGTAAATATTTAGTTTAGTCGATATGCATTGAATCTAACATCATTGATATTAGTATTATTAGGTCTTTCACTATAGATAACCTTGGAATTTGAATTGTGGTGTGTTCTTGGTGGATTGGGACAGTACAGGATCTTTCTTTATGTGTAAGCATAAAGGAAGCATTTAAACTATATTTTTATAATTCTATCTGTTCATGTTTTTCATCTACATTCAAATAGGATTGCCTTGGTACAGTGATAGACTCTTTAAAGGGAAGTATACTTGTCACTATATTAATTTATGTAGAAACTCCATGATGAATGCTTGTTGACATGCAAAAAAAAAATCCTTTTCTCCGGGAAAGGGAGAGATTCCTTGATAGATATATATAATAACTCAGGCATCAATTGCATTTTTGTATAGCAAAGTTATGAAAACTTGCCAGAAGTAGCTCGATGAATTGTATGTGCTGATTGTCATTTAGTTAATAAACACATGGATATTGAAGTTTGACAAGTTCTTTCGATACTGGATTACAAGTAGTTGATTGAATCCCTTTTGGTAAACAACTGAAATGGGTTCTTGCCAATGATAAACTTGGGGTATGAATGCAATGAAAACAACTGTCAGATAATGCCAAATAAATCTTGTTGAAGTCTTGGATGCAGCAAATCCAATATTTGGTTGTAGAAATCCATGGGAAAGTTCAATATAAGCTGTATTGCATGCACGATAAAGCGCATGTAGGATATTCCAATATGATATTCTTTATCTTTTGGTTCTTTTGTTTAGTTAAGCATAATTCTCAGATTTTTGTTGAAAATTAGAAGCCTAGTTCAGAAGGAACTGAGACCTCATTTATATTGTCATATTTCCTTTATGCATAGTTGGATATTTTAGCTTGATTCTAAAAGAGATGATTGATTGGAATGCATGTCGCAGGCCTGTTTTGTTTCTCAGGCTAAGATGATGATTGCATGTTCAGTTTTGAAAACACTTCTCTTGTTGATCTCAGGTTTTGCTAATAAGATGTTCAATATTTGTTTTCAATTGTACATTTCAGACAATACAAGTACATGGATCATTCCAATATTTGAAACCACTAATACATTGTGTTAAATCCTGTATTTCAAATGTACCTATAAATCTAATGTACCCCCATAAAAATCCTGTATATCAATATAATATTAATGGAACAATTGGGTTCATATGGGGTCTCCTTATCAACGACAATGTGTTTGGTCACTTGGTCAAGTAGGAGTTAATAATATTGTAATTTTTTTTTATCATACTGACATTATGGCTATACCAGTTTGACCAAACAAGTACCAGACTAGTATTTGAGATGAATCTTGAGTAAAATTGTCCTTGTGACGGTTGGAGTTTCATTATAGTGCCTTTTGCAGGAAAATAATTGGTGCACGATGGTACATTCGAGGATATGAAGCTGAATATGGGATGTTAAATACAAGTGATGTTGTTGAGTATCGTTCTGCTCGAGACGCCGTTGGGCATGGCACCCACACATCATCTACTGCTGCTGGTGCATTTGTTAGCAATGCAAGCTTTATGGGAATTGCTCGCGGATTAGCAAGAGGAGGTGCTTTGAAGGCCAGGTTGGCTATTTACAAGGTCTGCTGGGCTTCTGGTGGTTGCAGCTCTGCAGACATTCTTGCTGCATTTGATGATTCAATCAATGATGGGGTAGATGTTCTTTCAGTGTCTTTAGGCCAATCACCACCACTTCCTGCATATGTTGAGGATGTTCTGGCCATTGGTTCTTTTCATGCTGTAGCGAGAGGAATTTCTGTTGTATGTTCTGCTGGAAATTCTGGACCTTTTTCACAAACTGTGATAAACACTGCTCCTTGGATTTTAACTGTCGCAGCAAGCACAATAGATCGGATTTTTGTGACAAAGATCACCCTTGGGAATAACCTAATTCAAGCAGTAAGTTTCACGCTTTCATATGTAGGTGTTGATTGTGATTGACTTAAGAATCTGATTTATTTACTACCTCTAGAGGATAATTAATTTCGTTATAATTGTTTTGTAACTCATGAGATCTACTTTTGTTTCTATTGTAACTTTGGGCATGCATAGTGGCAAATTCTGAACCCATAACAGTTAAAAGATCACAAGTTTGCTAGTTAAAAATTGGACTTTTATTCAGATAAGTTTATAAGTTAAATAAACAAATATTATAATCAAATTTTCCATAATTTAATTGAGTAGGAATGCCCCTAAAGTAGATGATATGCGAGAATTTGAATTTATCAATACAAAGGATAACTTATTGTAGCACTAGCCACTTTATAATAATGATTACTAAATGCCAGTTCATTCCTAGTATCAGTGAATATCTCTCTTATCAGCTTAGTAGACATCTTAATGTAATGGTAACTGGTAGATAATTAAGGAAACTAACTCATTGGGTTGAATGTTTCTTTTTTGGTTTTTCATATTCTTCTAAGTACCTTTTCTCCATACCAATGGCTATTTAATTATAGTGCACTTGGTTCATAGGAGTGACTATTCCATGACTTATGAATTCTCATGGAATAAGTATTCCTATGTTTGATTATAAAAGTGAATTCGGAGTACGAGTTTCCTTTGAATTATGATTTCCTAATTATAAAGAATAGCTATTCAATGCTTTGTTTTAGGAATAACTATTTTTTATTTATCCTTTCTTCAAAGGTGCCTAATTTACTCTATTTAATCTTCCAAAGAGTAAATGTATATATTATAAATTGCAAAATAGGTCAGCTGGTAGTCTGGCTACGTGGGCGGGATAGGTTGTTTGGATTAGGTTGAGCCTGATAAGTTGTATGAACTGGACATTTTTTTTAAATTTTTTTCGATGTAGGAATACTTTATCATTATGAGCATTATTCTTTGTCTAATACTTATAAGATTACTATAATCCAAACATAAAAATTCACAGGAAAACATCTATTTCATTCCATGATAAATATTCCTATTTTGCGCTTTGTTAATTCTATTCTCTTGGAATAGTCATCCTATTCCTTTTCAATTCCTTTCTGTAAACCAAATGCTCCATTAGTTTGTGACTGATTCCTTTCTTCATGGGTTCTTGATTCTAAAAAATTGATTGAGATAAAATATACATTCCATTTTGATTTCAAATTCAAACATTCAATTTCTAACTATGACTATTTAATTAATTGTGCAAACAAAATGTGAGACTGCTTTGCTCACTAAACTCAATATCTCCTTTTTTTGACTGATTGTATATTAATTATCTGAAAAATACTAGGATTAACAAGTCATTGTCCGTATTCCATTATCTGATTATCAATTTTATGAAAACAAAGAACGCCTTGATCTGATCTTTGATCATGAACATTCAGGGTCAAGCTTTGTTCCTTGGAGAGCATGCAGATAAGTTTTATGGGATTGTTTATGCTGAAGATATTGCTTCAGATAAAGCAGATGCTTCTGATGCCCGGTAGGCCCTTTTCATTGTCCAAAATTTTCTACATCCATTTAAAAGGCAAATATACTCTCTAACTATGATGCCTTTTCTAGAGGCTGTAGTGCAGGTTCGCTAAATTCGACTTTAGCAAGAGGAAAAGTTGTTATCTGCTTTCAGACTCGGGAACAAAGATCCCCGCTGGTTGCTTCAGATACTGTAAGAAGAGCCCATGGGGTTGCGGTCATCTTTTCACAGTTCTTGACAAAGGACATTTCCTTTGCATTTGATTTTCCTTGCATCCAAGTTGACTTTGAAACTGGAACAAATATACTCATGTACATTGGCAATACAAGGTGTGCCCTAAAGCAGATTTCTTTCGAACATATACTTCCAATTTTAAAAGTTTTCAATGTGATCGTGTCACAGGAATCCAGTGATTAAATTTAGCCCCACAAAAACAGCTTTGGGGACTGTTACAGCTCCTGAAGTAGCATACTTCTCATCTCGAGGTCCTAGTTCACTTTCACCATATGTGCTAAAGGTGCAACTGCACTTCAATCGTTACGTCTTCACTTTGTGAAATCAGTTTCAGTTCTAAATATCAATAAGCTGACATTCTTTATCTGCTCATCTGTTTCAGCCTGATCTTGCTGCCCCTGGTGTAAATATCTTAGCATCTTGGTCACCTGCTTCTCCACAGAACAGTAAACCTTCACTTGATTTTAAAATCGAGTCCGGCACCTCCATGTCCTGTCCTCATGTTACTGCAATTGTTGCTCTTCTCAAAGCAACATATCCAGATTGGAGCCCAGCTGCAATAAAATCTGCGCTAATCACAACAGGCAAGTTGCATTCACTTTGCTTGAATTGTATTTGTCAAGCAATACAATTGTGACCTAAATTGTATTGTGCTACCAACAGCTACTATCGACGATGAAAATGCCCTTAATATAGCAGCCGAAGGAGCTCCTAACAAGCAAGCAAACTCATTCGACTATGGAGGTGGACATGTGAATCCAAATCGAGCCATACATCCCGGTTTGCTATACGACATGGTGCCGTCTGATTATGTGCATTTCCTGTGCTCTATGGGCCATAACAATACTGCTGTGAGTTCCATTGTGCGACAACCCACTGTCTGCCACGACGCATATAAATCACAGAAGGATCTTAATCTTCCATCTATAGCCATACCTGAATTAAAAGGCAAATTAACAGTCTCAAGAACAGTTACAAATATTGGTCCAGTTGCATCCACGTACACTGCTCATGTTGAAGCTCCTCCTGGGGTGAGTGTTCGTGTCAAACCCTCGATCCTAATGTTCAATTCTACTATCAGTAAGTTAAACTTCAAGGTGAAGTTCCGCTCGGAGCTAAAGGTGCATAGTGGATACTTGTTTGGAAGTCTGACATGGGAAGATGGTGTCCATTGGGTTAGAATTCCTTTAGCCGTTCGCCCTATCATTGACGTTTTCAGTATCTACACATAGCTGAGTTGTTATTCTTCAGACTTTATCTTCTCCTGTTAGTTTCTTTCAGAACAGTAGTATTGCAAAGACGACAGAAATGATTGTGGAGTAGAAGCGGAAAAAAAAGGAAGGAAAAGCTTATTTTATGTGCAATGTAGAAGGAAAGGCTCATTCTATCCAAATTTTGAAGAGGTCATTGCGTCACTTGAATCAGCTTATCTAACATCATCATGTTTACTCCTTTAACATTTTAACCAACACTTGCTACAGACAATTAGGATCTATGTATTTAGACAAACATCCCAAAGAATTGCCGCATAACATATGAATCTCAATGAAAAAAGCTAAAGCACAAACAGGTTCAACAAGACAATGAATAAGATCTGTTAGCTTTAAAAACCTCCACATTCTCAACCTGTGATTATGGGAATAACAGAACTAGAGGAATCCACTTAGGAACAAGTGTGGTAAAGATACATGTAGCATTAAGTTAAGACATACCCAGTGGAAAATAATTCACTATGAAAAAAATAATTCTTGTAAACGCGAACTTAATTATTCAAGAATCACAAATTAGACAACTTACAAGCTTTGTGGAGAACTCCAAAACACTCTAGAGTTTGTAAGAAACAAGGAGTCAAGGATTTTAGATGTTGTAAGACAATAAGAGGGTAGTAGTTATGAACATTTTAGAATTTATAAGAAAGAAAGTTGCTTAGCAGAGAGTAGTTTAAATAAGCCATATTATTATGCTTTATGTACAAGGATAGAAAAGGCAAATAAAGAATTGGCTTCTTGTCCAATTCTTTCCTCTACTTCAACATATAATATATTTGACATAATCAAATTGCATGAGTTTATTATAAGTCACTTACAACTTACATACAAAAGGAGAGAACTTGCATATTTGATATATTTATTAGTTAGGATAATCTGGATGAGTGTTGGAGACAAATGGCTTAGGAGGCATCGGCACTTCTTCTGAGCTCCCTATAAGCATATGAAGAACTCTAGTCATGGAAGGTCTATCAGTTGGACTCCATTGAATACACCATAAAGCCACCTTAGAGAGTTTCTTTAATATTTCTCCATCTTTTTGTTCCATCTCCATCGTCAATTCCAAGTCTTGTCTTTCAACTAGTCGATCATACACCCATTCTGGATAATAAATCTCACTCTCCCTTCCTATTTCAGGATCATGATTTTTTCGACCTCCTATCATCTCCAACAGCAACATGCCAAAACTATAGACATCAGATTTATACGACACAGTCCCGAAATTCCTACAATACATTTCAGGAGCAATATATCCCATTGTACCTCTCGCAGCAGTCATAGTGACAATACTAATCTCCCTTGAGCAAAGTTTTGCTAGTCCAAAGTCTGAAATCTTTGGATTTAAATCGTGATCCAATAGAATGTTATGCGGCTTAATATCAAAATGCAAAATACGTTGTTCACATCCCTGATGTAAGTACTCGATGCCTCGAGCAATGCCTATGGCAATGTTCAACAATTTATCCATGCTCAACTGTTTGTTGCTTCCTTTGTCTTGCCTTGAGAAAATATACTTCTCCAATGACTCATTTGGCATGAACTCGTAGATGAGAGCACGAGTTGATCGTTCCGAGCAAAATCCCAACAAACGAGTAATGTTAATATGATGAATCCTTCCGATGGTTGCCACTTCATTTATGAATTCTTGGCCTTCCCCTTTTGAACTCTCGAGCATCTTAACTGCAACAGGAATACCGTTCGATAGCTCCCCTTTGTACACACTTCCGTATCCACCTTGCCCCAACTTATTCTTGAACCTCATTGTGATCTTTTTAATATCGGCAAAAGAGTATCGAGTCGGTTTTGCATCACCATATGTCGCTAGAAACTGTTCTACTTTGAAACGAATTTCTTGATCCTTCTCGGACTTCCTTATAATGTATACTATAATAAGAGATGCTAACACAACTACAGAGCCACCTATGCTTCCTCCTGCACAGAAAGAATTAACAAAGAGATTGAACTAATAATATTATAAAATTTATATTCCATTCTAACAAACTAGCTCGAGAATACAATATTAAAACGGTAAGAAAACTCACCGACTATGAGTCCGATGTTTTTTCCTGTAAACAAAAAGCAAGCAAGCAAGCAATTAGTAATGATTTATATTATCTAGTAGGGAAAAAAAAACTAGCATATCTAGTAGAAAGAAAGCATTCGATCAATTATATTTGTTGAAAAGGTTGATTATATGTAGTTTTAAAAAATAAAAATAGCAAAATTTTCTTAATATTTTATCATGTTATTGGACAAGAGAATATGAAGGAAGGTGAGAATGATGGAATGAAGATTACCATGGTGGTTCGCCCTCATTAAGCAGGCAGTTTGGTTTATTCTGCGGCTAAATGCACATTCTTTTCCTTCGCTATAGCAGAATTCGCAGTTCTTCCATTCCGGAATATTAAGATTTAAATCCATCTGTCGCGTTCGAATGAATCGCTGAACCCGATCTCGAAACGTCCGTCCGCCTGTATATCCGATCCAACCACCGATTCCAGTGCCCACGCATCCTGACGGGAGCAGGTCCATGGAAGACCAAGCATTCGCTGCATAAACCCACTGCCCTTCACCCCCATCGCTAAGGCACGGAATGGGCCCCGTAATCCAATCCGGATCTGTTGGTATTTCACTCGAGCAGTTCACCAGCATATAGTTGTTGTCGGAGTAGTAGTCGTCGTAAATTGAGCCGGTGAGATTGGTGGAGCTGAGCTTTCGCAGGGGACACTGAGCCCATTCGTCCCCTAATAACTCAATTCTAAAAGAAGTGTCCAAGTTGACGATCTTGCAGAGCCCTAAACGAGGAAGCGTGATGATGGCGTCACCGGCAGCGGAGCACGAGACATCCAAGCCCCGAGCGCCGCAGTACTCAGGAGTCGTACTCGAGTTCAGGCGGAAGGGATATCTGACGTCTATTCCCCCGCAGGTGGAATTAGTCTGGCAATCCTTGATAAACTCCTCTCTCTCCTCCCCATCGAGATCCTCAGCCCGAGTCTTCGCTTTGGAAGCATGGAGAAGCAGCAGGAGAAGGCAGAGTGCGTATGGGTGGAGTAGACGACGCATGGAGAAAAATTGAGGGAAGCTGGCTTCCAGCTGTAGTTGGGGATTACGGAGGAAGCATGATCAGTTGACGCAACTGGTGCGAATCCCTCATTTATCGTCCGTGGAGGAAGACAAGGTTCACAATGACTCGTGCCAAGGGCCGGAGGAAGTTGTTGTCTCATAATTAATTTGGACTTAATTTTCCACACGTTTTGTCTTTATCATTGTGGAAATTTCTCCTGGTCATAAATTACAGGAAGCTCAATTTGACGACGACTTCGTGTCTCGAACGACTTGCAATGCCTTCCACACATATGGCACGGCATTTGATTAGTTACAACTCAGAATGTAATGGTTGTGATGCGTGTGCGGCTTTCCCTGAAGATAAACATTATCTTTATAATCTTTTTTGTTCATTCTATTATAATTTTCAAGCATCTTGAAAGGAAATTGAGATGCAATCCCAGAAGTGTGCGAAACAATTTCATCTTCACGAAAGTAAAGAGTTTTAATCCATACTTGTATCTAAAACTCACTTGGGAAAAATCAATATTTACAAAAGAGACTCGAGGGCTGACTATATTAATATTAAGATGATGATTGATCCCATCCGGAAGCTGAGTCGAATGAAGGCGGGTCTTGTTGTGCGGAAAGTTGACAAAGAGTCGTTGAAGCGTTGGATCTACCGGGTACCCTCCTGGAAAGGTTCACACGGGCAGCCGAAGGCGATAGATGACCAGGACGATGACGCTGTTGCTCTGCGCACACTCAGACGGATCCACCAGTCGTTAGAGACCAGAAACCAGGGAAAAAGTCCCCGGGTCAGGCCCTTCGACGCTCAAGTCAGGTAATTTTTCCCCAAAAATCACAGAGAAAGGACGAAAAGTAAAGACTAATGAGTAATGACGAGTGAGAGAACCTGCATAAGAGACAAGACATCCCTTTTTATACTACAATGGAAGTTTCTGGGTCTGACGAGTGTCAGGGAATGTTGGCTGTCAGGCTTTGTCTGATGGTGATTGACACGTGGCTCTACTTAATAGGCTGGCGGCAAAATCGAAGGTGTATTGAGCCCCAACTGTTGGCATATTCCCTGACACCTTGATTATTCTCTGACATTCTCTGACAAGCGGTTACGATTCCTTGGCTGATTTATCCTGTAGTGCCTGAACGACGAGCCTGCGTTCCGAGATCTGGACCCGCCTTACTTTTATACACTATTATCCTTGACTTGTATGCCCCGATCTGTGTTAAGCTTATATCCAGACCTGTCTTTGTCATCTGCTATCTCCGGTCTGCACATCTCGATCGGCAAGCTAAATTTATGTCCCGACCTGTTTACTGTTCACTGCTATCCATGGCTTGTACATCCCGACCTGCACGCTGAGTCTGTGCCAGACCTCTGATTCTTGGCTTGGATGTCCCGACCTGCACGCCCAGTCTGTGTCCAGACCTGTGATCCTTGGCTTGGATGTCCCGACATGCACGCTGGGTCTGTGCCAGACCTCTGATCCTTGACTTGGATGTCCCGACCTGTACACCCAGTCTGTGTCCAGACCTGTGATCATTGGCTTGGATGTCCCGACATGCACACTTGGTCTGTGCCAGACCTTTGATCCTTGGCTTGGATGTCCCGACCTGCACGCCAGGTCTGTGTCCCGACCTGCACGCCAGGTCTGTGTCCCGACCTGTGATCCTTGGCTTGGATATCCTGACCTGCACGCTGGGTCTGTGCCAGACCTCTGACCCTTGGCTTGGATATCCCGACATGCCCGCTGGGTCCGTGTCCAGACTCATTTATTGGTAGTCTCAGTCCTCAGCTATACCCGGCCCGCGGGCCCGTTTATTACCCACTTCGGGGCTGGTCTTATAATCCCCTCCTTTGACCGCCCTGTCCGCTGAGACTTTGACTTTGGCCACGTAAGCTTGACTGCTGACCGGCCACGAAGGCTTAACTTCTGACCTTCCTGACCTCCACGTCAGCTTGACTGCTGACCGACCACGGAGGCTTGACTTCTGACCTTCCTGACCTCCACGTCAGCTTGACTGCTGACCGACTACGGAGGCTTGACTTCTGACCTTCCTGATCTCCAGGTCAGCTTGACTTCTGACCCTCTTGTGGTCTTGACTCATAACCACATTATCCTATCGACCCCACAAAACATGCACCGTATCAATAACAATGATATACTGAAAAAGGGTCATCTTCCATAGTCAAAGGACATTTCAACAACTAATAGTACAGTCGTTGGTAATGATCATCCTCACACTTGCTATTGGTATGATAAGTTTTATAATATAGTACGCAATGGCAGGATGCTTTCTTAATTTACTAGACATCTAAGGATAGAATCTCAATTTTAATAAATTAACGGATAAATTTCTTTTAATTAGTGGTTGATAAAAAAAATTGGGTCTGTCTACTATGATTACTTTCCAATTTATCTTGATGACGGGTAAAATTGTAATCATCAACCTTAAAAAGTGAGTAATCTATCTAAATGGCATCTCCACAATTGAAGGTGTATATTAAGTATAATTCTATCGTACTAATTTATACCATCAACTTATTGATGTACTGACCAACTGAATCTAAAATTATTGGATTGATCTTACATAGAACATTTCAACAACAGATTGTTCCAGTTGTAGACAGGCCCGGCCCTGGAGGAGGGTCATCCTGGGCGATGGCCCTGGGCCTAGATTTTTAAAGGGCCCCAAATTTTTTTTTTAAATATTATGTTTAATAATTAATAGGTGTAAATCTGTAATGAAAGAATGAATATCAGAATTAGGGCTTTGCTTCTGAGTTCTGTCGTCGCCTGCACCTCAGCACCTGTTACCTGTACAATGAAATACTTGCTGCGGCGCCGACGCCGCCTGCTGCCTGCACGCCTACGAGAAAGAGAAGGACTCAAACTCTCAAAGATATGTCTTCTCCTTTTCTATTTGAAATTTTTTGTCCCTATCGTATCTCTTCTTCTTCTTTTGCTCATGGCTCGTCTTCAACGGCTATCTGTCACATCTCTTCTTCTTCTTCTTCTTTCACATCTATGTCACTTCTCAAGATTTTTTTTTCTGTTATTTTTGTATCCACAGAGATGATAAATACAACAGCCCATTGAATTAGAATGTTCATTGTGAATTGTGAGCTTTGGTTGCTGATTTGTCGTTGTGAAAAAATTGAAGAATTGCTCTTGGTTGTATGCAGCTAAGCTAACGATTTAATTGTGAGCAGTGAACTTCTCAACTCTCAAGGTGCTATTTTTCTTTACTGAAGGTCTCATTCTCAAGCTAATGAATTAATTGACTTTATTTCTTCTTCTAAAGTTCTAATGATTATTGCATTACTTGCTACAGAAATTGCTTATAATTCATTAAAATGATAAATCTGTAGTAGTATGAACATAGTGAATTATAATTGGTATACTGAACTATAAGCTATTTCTTTATATACAACTAACTTAAATCTTATTATAAGATTTTAGGTCTTATATACAACTTGTTGCAGTAGAGCATTGTGAACATTGCTACGATATCTGTGAAAATATTTCAGATAAAGATGCTATAGTGTATTCATTGAATCATTTGGTGTTACTGAACTTGAAACTTGAAAGAATGTACTACTATCATCAATATGCTTCGACGAAATAGTCATGAAAAAATCTACTTGTGTTGTTATAGTTAGTATTGTTATTTCTTTAAGTATCATAATTTTGCTAATTAGTTTTAATTTGATAATGATTTAATTTTCTTTTAACAGGTGTTGTCTAATGAGATGCTTAACTTAACGACCTAGGACATTTCCATTAATATTGAAAACTATCATATTCCAGGTGTTATTATTCTTTTACTAGTGAAATAATTTGAATTATTTGTTTTTTTTTGTAATTGTTGTGGTTTTGTACATTATAATATGTTGTCTAAAAAACATCTTTCTGGATGTGAGAAAAGGAAAAAAAGAAAAAAATTAGAACAATTGACTGAATCACAAAGAGGTGTTATTAATAAATTCTTTATTAAAAATTCTCATGAAAATGCACAAAATTCAACTATGATTGTGAATGATGTAGATGAGTGTAATGAGATTCACGATGTTAATGAAGAAAGGGAAAATTTGAGTGAGCATGAAAATGTTATAAATAGGGTAGATAATGAGAATATTGACATTGATGAACAATTTATTTCTTCACTTGATATATATGATCCAAGAAATTGGGATAATCTTGATAATAATGCACGTGATATTTTAGTTGAAAAATGACCTATAAGAGAAATGAATATTGTATATCCTTTGGATGATACTTCTAAGCATTTTTCTTGTGCTCATTATTCTAGACATTTAAGTAATGGAGAAATAAGAGACCGAAAGTGGTTGGTTTACAATAAATATGTCAATAAAGTTTATTGCTTTTGTTGCAAGTTGTTTAAATCTGAAAACAATAGAAGTTCATTAGCAAAGGATGGATTTAGAGATTGGAAACATCTTAGTGAATGACTTAAAGAACATGAAAATACTATTGAACATATAACTAATATGAACACTTGGAATGAATTAAAAATACGATTAGATAAAAATCTAACAATTGATAAAGACTTACAACGAGAAATTTCCAAAGAAAAAGAGCGTTGGAGACAAGTTATAACAAGAATAATAGCAACTGTAAAATGTCTTTCTAAACGTTGTTTGGCTTTTCGAGGATCTAATGAAAAACTTTATCAAGACAATAATGAAAATTTTTTGGGGTTGATTGAAATGATTGCTGAATTTGATTATGTGATGCAAGATCACATTAGACGTATTCAAAGTAATGAAATTCATTATCATTACCTAGGTCATAAAATTCAGAATGAGTTGATTTCTATTTTAGCTAATAATGTTAAAAGTGTTATCATTAATAAAATTAAAGAAGCAAAATATTTTTCAATAATTCTTGATTGTACCCCAGATATAAGTCATCAAGAACAAATGACTTTTATAGTACGATGTGTTAATATGTCAGGTAATAAAGTGAAAATAGAGGAGTACTTTTTAGAGTTTCTAAAAGTAGATGATATATCTGGTTTAAGTTTTTTTAACAAATTACAAAATGTGTTAAAATCACTTGATCTTAGTATCGAAAATATTAGAGGCCAAGGTTATGATAATGGTTCCAATATGAAAGGAAAACACCAAGGAGTTCAAAAGAGGTTACTTGAAATAAATCCAAGAGCGTTGTATATGTCATGTGCTTGTCATAGTCTTAATCTAACTCTTAGTGATATGACACATTCTTGTGTTAAAGCTGTTTCTTTTTTTTGGAGTAGTGCAATGTATATATACATTATTTTCATGTTCTCCTAAGAGATGGAAAATTTTACTTAATAATGTGAAGGGATTAACTATCAAATCTTTGTCGAATACTCGTTGGGAAAGTCGTATTAAAAGTGTTCAAGCTATTAGATTTCAAATTGTGGAAGTGAGAGCAGCTTTACTTAAATTAAATAATATTTGTGATGATGCAAAGTCAATAAGTGAAGCTGAAAGTTTAGCTAATTCAATCGAAAAATTTGAATTTTTACTTGGTATGGTCATTTGGTATGATATCTTATTTGTTATAAACATGGTGAGTAGGAAATTACAATCAAAATCTGTGTGCATTGACTCTGCCATGAAACAATTAGAAGGTGTAATCTCATTTTTTTGAAAAGTATAGGAATGATGGTTATGCTGCAAGTTTGACTATTGCTAAGAGTCTTGCATTAGATATGAATATAGAGCCAATATTTGCAACAAAACGTCGTATTTTTAGGAAAAGATAATTTAATGAAAGAGAAGATGATGAAGTTTCATTATCATTAGAAGAGTCTTTTAGAATTGATTATTTTATTGTTGTTGTGGACATGATAATTGCTTCGTTAAAATGTAGATTTGCGCAAATGAAAACCTTTGAAAATATATATGGCTTTTTATTTGATTCAAAAACATTAAGAACTTTGGATGATGATGAATTGAGAAAATATTGTGTCAATTTAAAATCTACTTTAACTCATGACAAATGTTGAGTTACATGATTTATTTACTGAATTAAAAATATTACAAACGACTTTACCAAATATGATAATGTCTGCAATTGATATTCTTGAATTTATTCAAAGTGTATATTGTTATCCAAATATAGCAATTGCTTATAGAATTTTGTTGACTATGCCTGTTACAGTAGCATCGGTTGAAAGAAGTTTTTCAAAATTAAAATTATTAAAAACATATATGAGATCGTCAATGTCTCAAGAAAGATTAAATGGATTGACAATTTTATGTATTGAGAAAGACATCTTGGAAAATCTTGAAACTGATGATATTATAGAAGATTTTGCAAATAGAAATGCTTGAAGAAGTTATTATAGATAAATTATATATTATTAGAAGTTTATTTGGGATCTCATTTTATTATTTCGCCCAGGGCCTCCTGAGTAGAAGGACCGGGGCTGGTTGTAGCATTTGATTATACTAAAAAGGAATTACAAAATGAATAAGTCTTGCTATTGTCCTCCCTGAGAAGCTCCATGGCCTATTCAAGCACGCTTCTGAATCGCTTGTCATTTTTATTGCACCAGATAGGCTAGGCAAATTCTTTGCTAATCGTGTTTTCCATGCTCGCATAAAATATTTGAAATTGACTTTTACTTTGACATAGTACACAACTAACTATTGACTTTGTTGATTCACGTACGAATATTGACTTTGTTGATTCACGTACGAATATTGAAAGTAATCTTCTATAATTTGACATTCTCAAGAAGGAGACGACGGTTAAAAATAGTAATAATTAAAACTGTATCAAAACAATTGTCTGGACGCTTATATAGATCCAAATCACTAATTATAAGACAAAAATACCAAAAATATTCTAAATACAAAAAAAGTAAAAATTACTAAAAATAGTAAAATGATATTCGGAGCCTCCGAATATATCCAAAATGATATTTTTAGGATAAAAGTTGGTTGATTGTGAGTTCCAACAGATAACAAATCTAAGTTTCTGAATGAGCTTCGATTCAAACAAAAGAGCGTCTAGTTCTGATACCCAAGGTAAAAGTTTTGGCTTTCGAAAGTTTGCTGTTATGAATCCACATTATTCTCCTCATGGAGAAAATTCACCCTCGAATTGTTGACCACATCATCATCAGAATAATCACCATGGAAGGAAATCAAATGTTTCACATTAAAAACATCGACAGTAGGCAAATTCAAATGATACACATTAGGATTTATCTTCTAAATAATTTCAATTGGAACAATCTTCTTGGTTGATAATTTATTATAATTTCCAGCAGCAAAATGATCTTTAGTTAAAACTGCCTACACAAAATCTCCAACATCAAACTGTAGGATTGAAATACGCTAGCGGGGGTGGGGGAGGGGGGAAGAGGGTGAATAACACTCGTCACTTTTTCACTTTTCAGTTAAGCTATTAAGGAATCACAGCGGAAAGAAAGAGGTAAGCGAAGAACAAAGAAGACAATATTAACACGTTATTTTTTACTTGGTTCGGAGCTTATGACGACTCCTACTCCAAGGCCCGCGATTGTCGATAACTTTCATTGGGCAATCCATTAATAATTTCGAATAAGTACAAGTACAAAGTGTAATAGTTTAAGTGTTGATGCGATGATGAAGAGAGGCCCCACCAAAGATGGGCTAAAGCAAGGAAGACTGACAGACATGGAAGTCAAAGTCAAGGAAAGAGGCAAAGTCGGCCGAGCGGACTGCATGTCCGAGCGGATGAGTAAGGCTAAACAGATAACTTGAGGATAAGAGACAAACAAGTACCCCCGACCGCTGTCCTTGCCGAGCGGGAGGCGTGTCCGTCCGGATGAGAGGTAGCCCTCCGACAACGAAAAAGCTAAGTAAAGGAAGATTGTGTTGTTTAGTGCAACCAAGTGGATGTGTCCCGACCGAGCGAACGCCAACCGACCTTCAACAGGACCCACCCGCGTATCTCCTCGTATTCTTTTAGAGGTTTGCGCCACTGACAACAGAGCATGTTCCACAGACAAATTGTACTACGGAAGCTTGCAACTTGTCACATCAGAGATATGCATGCTCGCTTAAGGAAAGGTTTCAAAGATACTTTTTGATTTACTTTTTTCATAGGATACTTGGAAAAATGTACATACGCTTTGAGATGCATGCATAGGCACTACAGTGGCACTATAAAAGGGGGTTCCCATCTACAGGTAAAGGTATGCACAACCTTGTTATTCTACACGCTTTAGCTATAATTTTTCACTATTATCTAAATCATCAGAAACTGACTTGAGTGTCAGAGGGCCAACGTCAGGAACCTCTTCCCGACCCGGCACTAATGCTTCTGTGTTGTAGGACTACGTAAAGTCTCTGCCTTGTCAACTTTCCAGCCACATCCCCAGCTTATTATCTTCTCCACTTTCTAACAGAAATATATTTAGCACCGTCTGTGGAAAATTCACTTGCATCCGAAATGAAAAGATGAAAGATACTGGATGACCACCACCCTGATGTTAACACAAGAGGACCTGGAGCTGTTGATACAAAATTGAGTGGTAAAGATGGTGGAGTAGTAGCAGGCAGCAGTTGATTACCGAGCAAATGACCCTGTAGTCTCAATGACAAGTCAGTGAGTTGATCCAAGAGGCCGAGAGGAAAACTTGGCCATTCGCAAGCCCAACAATAGCCCACTAATCGAAGTCGGTCTTTAGGTACACCTCCATTTGCTTCTTCCAATAAGGGAAGTTGTCACCGTTGAATAGGGGAGGATGAACGGTGTTGTATCCTTCAAGTTGTGTCATTTCACAGCTGTAGAAAGAAAAACTAAAATGAGGTACCAAGACTTGGTCTTGGATTAGCAGCGTTTGAGATATAAAAAATATAGAACAATTTGAGAGGTGTCGCACCAATCTCAAATTAAAACCGAATGAAAACAATTATCTGAAGAGGTAAAGTTTTACCAATTCAGATAGAACAAAAAAAAACTACAATTTCCCCGGCTTGATTCGTGGTTGCACCAAATCAGAGCAAAACCTGCTCTGATACCACTTATTGGATCGATTACGCACATGAGAGGGAGGGAGGGTGGATCACGTGGGTTTCAAAAATTCTCTTTTTGTCGTTTTAAAATCAAAGTATGTGAACGCAGCGAAACAATAAAAAAGAACGAGAATACAAGAAGACACGAACGATTTACTTGGTTCGGAGCCTTTGACAACTCCTACTTCAAGACCCAGGTCCCGCGGACCTATCGAAGAGTAATCCACTAAAAGCCTCTTTCAGTACCTCCGGAAGAGAAAATCGGGTACAAAGAAAATTGAACAAGTGCAACACACTGCATTTATCCTTTTGCAGTAATTAATTAAAAAAATATACCGACACTTTAAAAATCGAAGTGGGAGCGCTCGTGTTGATGTCGGTCTGTCAGCTGCGATAAAAAATCCTTGGAGCAATCATCGGGCGTAGCAGCTTTGCAGTAGAGTCGTAGCAGGAGCCCGACGCAATCGGAACCTCAAAAGAACATGTAGTAGCTCGTATAGTAGTTGTTGTGCAATGCCTTCTCGAGACGGGTTTATAAAAGGTATGGAAGGCGTCTTCCATAGCCATGGAAGGCGCCTCCAATGAGACAAGCTTGATCCCGAACAGCCCGACACTTATCTACTGTGACGTCAAAAGTTTATCCTATGGAAGACGTCTTCCATGGCCATGGAAGACGCTTTCTATGAACAGTACGAAGGCGCCTTCACTGCTTGAAGGCACCTTCGGACACTATTCATCCGAAGGCAGTTTTCTTCCCTGTAAAATAATGTTAGTCCAGAAATACCTTGTAAAATAAGTATTAGGACAATTTAATAATAATACAGAGTAGTAATTAATTCCTGTCCTTCCAAGACCAGGAACTAGTCAAGGTTTTAGCTTAGGGATCCCAAATGGACCTAAACTGGACCGATGTCTATTGTCCCTCCAACCAGGATGCGCCCTCACTTTGTCACTTTCCTCCAGTGACTTACCTTAACTTACCAGTTTGCTAGACATTCGACCAGCCTGTCAACCTATCTGGACTTCGTGCCAACTATTCGGTCGACCTATCAACCTAGCTGGACTTCGTACTAACTATCCGATCGATCCGTTGACCTAGTTGGATTTCGTACCAGCTATCCGGTTGGACCGTCGACCTAGCTAGATTTCTTACCAACTATCCGGTCTGCCTTTCAACTTAGCTAGATTTTGTCCTAGCTATCCGGTCGACCCGTCAACCTAGCTGGATTTTGTACCAACTATCCAGTCGGCTCGTCGACCTAGCTGGATTTCCTGCACACTTAATCAAATGGTTAGATCACAACAAAGTCTAACTTAACTTGTCATTCATCAAAATTCGAGTTAGACCATTAGTCCAGACCGCACCAACATATATTAGGGTTAAGTTTAAGCTCATATTGTCTGAGCATACGACATATTTCTTCAATGTCTAAGATCAAGGTCCTAGACTAGGCAAACTTGATTAAAATGTTGTTAACATATACCTCAATATTTCTTCTGATTTGTTGCTTAATAATTATGATTTTGTTACACTATTTTGATTCATACATGCATGATTTGATGTCTTGTTCATAGTTGAAACTCATATTTACATCACATTTCATGCATTACATTTATTCTTGGACTTAATTGCAAATTATTTTATTATTACATTATTTGATGCTAATATTTGATTGCTACTTTGTAGGCATCAAAAGATCTTGGACTCGGATTAATTCGAATCAAATTTGTGCTCGAATCGGAGTTTAAACAAGACGATAAAACCTTGGAGAAATTTGGACCGTCCATCCAAGATCAAGGAAGATATGAGCTATACATTGAAGATCTACTCCATCCGAGCCAAGTGGAAGTAGATCACATCCATTGATAAAGATCCAGAGCTTTTGATCCAAATCTGAGATGTTTGGACCGTTGATCAAGATGAAAGAATTCTAAACCGTCTGATCAGATTGGGAGTTATTAAATGGCATGAGAAGCTACAGTGATCTCAGAGCTCGGGCATTTTCTCTTCTCTCGTGATTTTTCTACTATTCAACCTTCTTCCCTATTGCTCCCGTCCACATTCTAGATCGGAGAGATAGTCTTCTTCACCGGCGGTGATCTCTGAGCTGTCGGTGTTCATCATCCAAGGTCAAAGAGCAGTAGAGAGAGGTACCCCAGTCCATGAGTTTGGATTCTGATCATTGCCGCATTCTAAATCAAGGGAGGTTCTCGATTTGTGATCTTCGCCAATCAACGGAGCTTGAAGGGAGGTACCCAAGAGTTTCTGATTCCATTCTGACCTTCATTCCACAACAATACTTGGATCAATCCAATCAATCAATTTGGTTAAGCAATTCCTAGAGTTCAACCTCTTTTCTTCGGGCGATGTGATTACCAGCCGATTGGAGCTTGAAGGGAGGTACCCAAGAGCCGTGAGCATTTTCTGATAATAGCTGGGAGGTTGGTCATTTATCGTCGGATGCTTGAAGGGAGGTGCCCAGGAGCATCTCTGTGTCAAGGCAGAGTGAGTGGACTGGATTAAAGGTTTGGGATGTGGATCGTGTTAGTTTTTATTGTACTTTGATTGACATTATCTTTGCTCATATCTGATGATCTAATTACTAATTATCTTAGTTTACAATGTCATTGTTGTTTTGAATTTGCCATTTAGTTTACTGTAAATTTGCTTAGTTTCAGTATTGAATTCAACAAACCCCCATGTTCTAAGCAATTGATCCGTTGTTATTTGAGTTTTGATTGAAGTTTGTGTATCTGCAATTGCCATTTAAACCTCAACTTTCTGATTGAAGTTTATGTTATTTGACTGAGCTATTGATACACCAGTTCATTTAGGAAACCAAAAAGAATAAATTGAATCTAGAATCCACACACAAGTACTAGTTATCCTTAGAAAAAAAAATATGACTTGGGACTCCTTACTACAACTCTTATCTTTAGTTTCAATGAGTTTCAATCTTTATTAATTTTGAAGTGTCATGTGACATGCAAAAAGGGCAACATCAATGCTTAAAGACATGATCCATGAGTCATTAATAAGTTGCTCATACATTCTTTAAACCAAATAGTATGATAGTGTCAGTACCCCCATGGTAGTTTTGATATGATCAACCAAGTCAAGTTAGGTCATGTTGCCTCGATTCTTCGCTCAATCACTATATACCCGAGAAATTTCCTACTTTTGACCCCGAATAAGCATATATTAGGGTTAAGTTTAAGCTCATATTGTCTGAGCATACGATATATTTCTTCAATGTCTAAGATTAAGGTCCTGGACTAGGCAAACTTGATTAAAATGTCGTCAACATACACCTCGATATTTCTCCTGATTTGATGCTTAAGGACATGATCCATGAGTGATTGATAAGTTACTCCTACATTCTTTAAACCGAATGACATGATAGTGTAAGTACCCCATGGTAGTTTTGATATGATCAATTAAGTCAAGTTAGGTCATGTTATTTTTTGATATCTTGTGTCTAAGTGTGTAGGAACTTAGGAGTACAGGAAGTTAAGTGAAAGACGCAACTAGCGAGAAAGACGGCATAGGAGAGAGTCGACGGGCTCAGTGCGTCTGAGAGACGAGGTGCTACGGAAGAGTACGCTAGCGGACGAGAAGGAAACACATGACGTTTCTGAGGGTCGAGAAGCTAGAGCAGAAGACTGATCAAGAAGGCTGAAAAATGAGTTCGGGTGAGTCTTATTTTGTATGGCCGAAATTATCCAAGTGAGAGGAGTCAGATTAGAGCAAAAATGGACAATCAACAAAATGTTGACTATCCGGGTGCCTAGACCAAGTCCAGGCGCCCAGATGCTTTGGGAACGTAGACCCCCTGCGTCAGCCTAGGAGCACCTCAACGCCCGCCTCTTCGAGGAAGGGTGTCCGGGCTCCCGGACTTGCTCCAGACTCTTGGACCAGGATAAAATTTTATCTCGCGTCCGTTGCATAGCCATTTGTGTCACGATAAGATTTACCATGTCGGGGCACCCGGAGAGGGTCCTGACACTCGGACCGTGCCACTTCAGCAAACGGTCGTTTTCAACCAGTGGGCTATAAATAGAACCTTGGTCTTCTCCTTTTTGAATAATACACTCTATACTTTGAAATCTTTTTTGCCTTTCATTTTCGAGCATTATTTTTATGTATGAGGCTTCTTCGCCTCCAACATTTTGTTCGAGAAAGAGATCTTGATAGTGAGCTTATCTTCCTTAGAGTAGCAATCCTCTGATTGTCAACAAAAGAAAAATTCGTTTGTCTCGTACTTGTTTTATTTCATTATATTTTGTTTAAAGTGTGTAATTGGTAAAGTCCGATTGTTTGAGAAAGGTTGTGTCATTTTTATATTTTGCAGGGCAATTCACCCTCTCTTGTCGGTCGTAAATGACCTACAGATAGTATAGCAAATTAAAATGTTCCATTAGTGGTAATGGAACTGACCTTTTCTTGATCTTTAGAAGCTAAGGGAATCTAATGATAACTCTGATAAACATCCAATATGCATATGAGTATATAGCCAAAAGTAGACTCTACAAGTTAATTGATGCAGGTAAAAAATAACAATCTTTCAGACAGGCTCTGTTGAGGTCCTAAAAGTATCAGCATACTCTCCATCCCCTATCTTGGATACCAACACCATATTGGCAAGCCAAGTCAGGAATTGAACCTCCCATATATGTTTAGCTTTCCATTAACTTATTGATTTTTGCCTAAATCACCTAGTCCTACTCTAGCGATAAATTTCACTTCTTTTGTTGAACGGACCAAACTTCTGGTAGCATATTTAACCGATAAATCATTACTGTTGGTGAAGTTAGCACCAATAGTCAAACTTAGGTTTTGATGAATGAAAAATGATTTAAAGTTAGATGTTATGTATTTTAATTCTTTTACCAAGTGTGAAGAATTGAAAGACTTGATAGGGACTAGACTCTAGGTTGAAGTTCGGTCAGGTGAGGGAGGACCAGATGATTGGCAGGAAGTCCAGCTGAGTCACAGAGAACTAGACAGTTAGTAGGAAGTCCAGTTGGGCCAGGGAGGACTAGACAATTAGCTAAAGTACAGATGAGGCATATGGCAGGAAAACCCAGTGGATTAAGAGATCAAGGTCAAGTAAATCTACAATGGTAAGTAAGGTAAGCACTGAAGGAGAGTGATCCAGTGAGGACGGGTCCCAATGGGACTGTAGGTACTGGTCCAGCTTAGATCAATTTTAGAAGTCTAACCTGAGACCATGATTAGATCTTGGTCTTAGTAAGACATAATCTAATTAATCCATAACCCAGCCTCAGATGAGTAGTACTCAAGACTCCTCGGAGCTACGGGAAGGTGTCTCGGAGCTCAGTGGAGGCGCCTTGGACATAACGGAGGCGTCTTCGCACGGATAAACTTCAGGGATAGAAGTTCCCTGAGTGAAGGTGCCTTAAAGCACATTGGAGGTCCCTCAGAGCACATTGAAAGCATCTTGGAGCCATTGGAGACACCCTCACGTGAATAGAAACCGAACACCTCAGATCGGATACGTGCCATTGGAGGCGCCATAAACCATTGGAGGCACCTCCAATGGGGTATAAAAGAGGGTGTTCGGCAGTAGCAAAGACAACTTCTTCGCGAACTCTAGCGATTATTCTACAACTATGTCCTTGCGCTGCTACCGTTCTACTACTCAATTATATCCAACTACTGTCGACAGACCGATATCAACACACGAGCGTAACCATGTCAACATCATCGTGTTGGGTAACGTTTTAATTTCAAGTCATTTACATTAGTATTTAAAGGAAGTGTAGGGTGTTATACTTTCCTATTATTATTCTTTGCACTCAATTACTCTACTAAGAATTTATTGATAGAGAATTTTAGTGAATTGCTCATCGATAGATCTAAGGGGCTTGGGTTTTAGAGTAGGAGTCGTCAAAGGATTCGAACCAAGTAAATCGACTGTGTCGTTGTTTTCAATTTTTCATTTATGTTTTCTTGCTTTATTGTTTTAAATTCCATTGCGCAATTTATTTTTAAAAATTTGATAAAAAAAATAAGTTTTAAAATATACGTGATCCACCCCCCCCCCCTCCTCCTCTCACGTGTCTTCGATCCTACAATTATAGTTGGGGAAATACCTGTAACATCTTTTGATAACCAAATGAAGACATCATGGTTGCATGAGAGACATGCGGTTAATTCTTGTTTAAACCCTAAAGGGAGGTTGGTAGCTACTCGAGTGACTCCGTCTGGACGATCAGGATGAACTTGTACACTTTTATGATTCTTCTCCAGTCAAGATATTAGTTCCTCTTGGACAGTAGTTTTTTAAGTTTGATGGGTCTTGTGCGAGTCAGTCTGGATTATATCAACGTAATATTTTCTCGTCGCCAATTGATCATCTTTTACCTCCCCAAACAACTTCCTACTAGAAACTTGATTTTCTGATGAAAAATGAAAACTACTGCTTGGAAGGTACTAAATGTTGATTTTCTTAATATGACATTGTAGATAGAGGTAGTGTTTACTATAATAAAGGAAGGATGTTTGTCGAGTCCACATAAATGGTTCCTCCCCCATGGAAAGGGAGAGGTTAATTTCACCAATTGGTTATACTTCGCGCCTTGCAAATTGTACCAGGGTATATATAGGATGAAGTTTCTCTCCATATAGCTACATCTAATCGAAATTTATTTTAAAAATGATGTTGACGGAACTGTCGGTATCAATAAACACTCTTTGTACCCGATAATTGGAGATGAAAGCCTCAATCACTAAAGCATCATCATGTGGGGGGATCGAATCTTGCCGAATCTTTAAGTCCAAAGTTTATGGAATGACCCTTTACTCTTCCATGACTGATGCAGACGATGTAACTCTCTAACCTTCTTCTATGAGCCTTTCAGGTTCGAGTGGAGTCCTCATTTGTGAGACCACCTAAGATCATATTCACAATCCCTCAGGCATCGATCTTGTTCTTGCTTGTGCTTTTTTCCTTTCTCATCTGTCTCTCGATGAGATTGGGAGGAACCTCGAGGCTCCTTTGAGGGAGAATGAGATCGTCGACCTAAGGGTCGATTAGTATTGATATCATGATCAGAATGGCGACAACGCTTGTAAGGCTCAAGAGATTTTCTTTTGCTGAGTCAACTTTGATTGGCATTCCACTAATCAACTACTTGTTTCAATTTCCTCTCATATTGTTGACAATCCCGAATGGAGTGAGTGTTTGATCGATGGTAGACATAATATTGAGTCATCTCCGGGGACCCTCGATCAGATTAGGAGCAGGAGTCGGGGCTACTTCCACTACATGTACCACCTTTTCCCCCTCCAATTTGTGAACTCTTAATTCGCAAGGAAAGAGGAGGGGCTCTACAATTTGAATGAGTGGAGACAGGAACCAGAGTTAAGAGTTTCTAGTCTTTTTGTTGACTGGGCTTCCTCGACTTGAACATACTTAAGTGTCCAGGCTTGCAACCTGTTGAAGTCGGCCAGGGGCTTTTTCACCAAGGATTTGAAGAAATCTCTATCGATTAAATCCTGTGAGAAAGCACTGACCTACACTTTGAAGGAAACTAGGGAGCATCCATGACTACTTGATTGAATCGTTGTTGATACTCCTTCAAGGGTTCTTTGAGCTTTTGCTTGAGAGCAAATAAATCATATGGGGTTTTTTTGATATCTTTAACTAGTGGCAAAGTGTTGTCTAAATTTTGTTCTACTCAAAAGTTCAAATAGAAGAGGCGTGAAGACGACTAAACCACCTCCGCGTCGAGCCTGAGAGGGTCGTTAAGAAGACCCGATACTTGACGTCATTTGTATACTAATATAACAGGGAGACATTTTCAAATTTACATATATGATTTTCAGAATCGGTTGTACCATTCTATTCTTTGATTTATAATAGTCGAAAGTATCTTGGTAACTTGTCTTGGAGGATGCTCCTTGAGATCGGAGAGCCCCGGGGTGCTTTTGTCCCTCTAGATATAGGGGCTTTTCCTTTCAGAGGCTCTCAGAGGGGGCTTTCTCCCATGGATTCTATAAAATATTTCCTTATAACCGATGTACCAATTAGTATAGGGAAAATATTCATGATGTTTCCACGGGTCGGGGTGCCTTCTGGTGAGGCGTCGGCGTCGCTTCAACTAACTGAGGTGGTGGCTCGACTAGTGGATTGGTTCCTAACGAAAAGGACTGTTGAGGCTGCCCCTACAATACTACCTACACCATCGTAGCTACCAATTTCTCAAAATCTTTTATTGCTATGGTGATGACATTGGGTTTTTCGGTGTCATCAATCTTAACGTTCCAATTCAGATCTTAATTCAGTGTTCCCACAGACGATGTCAATTTGATCTTACCTGATAACACTGACAAATGAACCACTGATGAGTTGACATGGATGTTAACTTATCGCCAATCGCCTAGTGACAACGAGAATCAATGAGGAGATCCGCTACAACGTAACCTAGATAGAATAAGACCAAAGAGAGGGGGTAGAATAATAGCCAGGGGTTCCCTTGCATAGTCACTCTGACGCTTAAGTTAGTTTTTGACAATGGTGGAGAAAGCATAAATGAATAATAGTTTTTAGGTTTTTTATATGTTTTTTACGTGTACCTGTAGCCGTCAGAGAGGACTACCTTTTATATGGAATAGCTAATCCCTATGTTCTTCACTTGCACTCTCTTCTTGTGAGCTTGTTATTTGCTTCCTAAAATATTCCTGAATCTCGAAATCCACACAAGTGTTATTTCCTTCCTGAAATAGTCCTGAATTCCAAAATCTGCACGAGTATTATTTCCTTCCCGAAATAGTCCTAAATCTCAAACCGAGTCGCCAAGGAGACGATGACATCACAGAATCGTGTGTGTGTGTGGGGGGGGGGGGGGCAGGGATTGAGAGCGTGAGGACGCCTAAGCATCAGGGCGCCACAAAGTGAGGACACCTGGGAGTCGAGGCGCCACGAAGTCGAAGCTCCCCGACTTTCCCTGGGCTTGAACCACTACTTCAATAAGACTACTAATCTCTCTTATCCATGTGGCACTTTCTTATTATCTTCCGGATTAGTGACAAAAGAGAATTAAACCGTTATTTCAATAAGACTATTAATCTTTCTTATCTACGTGGCACTCTTTTATTACCTTCGGGATTAGTGACAAAAGATAAGCTAACGAGATGGAAGAGTAAGAAGTGTAGAAATATAATCTTTAACTCTTTTAAATTATGAAAAATGATATTAGCATGATATATTTGAATGGATTCTATTTAGACCAAAAGTAATATTGGATTAATGATTTTTTGCTCTCCCTTCAAATTTGATATTGCTGGAAAAAAAATAATGAAAAAATGTCTTTAGTTAATTTCATGTGAATTTGCTCCTTCAACATCCTCTCAAGAAAGCTAAAATTTTCACCGTTTGATCAGTCAACCAGGGAGATATATGTTGATTGCGAAAATTATAAGGTCTACTTTAATCGATTCTTGTTTATCTAAAAAAAGATAAATTATCAATTTTGTGTCTAATCATTAGTCAAGTCGATGCCTTGTTATCCAATGAGCGAGGTAATAATTTTGTGTATTCTGCCAATTCACCGAAAACTCAGGATTCTACTCGAACACCAAAATGACTCAAATGGGTTGGAAATTAATTTCAATACAAATATAAATGAGTTATTTAAGTAAATCATTGTAAATCAATTTTTAAAACAAATAAAAATTAACGTTTTTTAATCACGAAAGGAAAGTATCTTTTCAATCCTTTATTAATGTTTTTTTAAAATTTTTTTATATTGCCTCTTTAAACACTCTCAAGTTATTTTTTAAAAATTTTAATTTTAAATCAAAGGTTATATATTTTGGAATGCAAATGGTCAAGAATGGTGAACATCATGGGTGAAATAATTTTATCTTAAAGTTCGTTTATTTGAAAGGAAAAAATGGGCGTTTAATTATATTAAGCTGATAATAGAGTCCTTACTAAGAATCATCCTTTTTATTTTCTATTTTTCTTTCTTTTCTTCCCTTTTCAATAATATTGCTCGTCTCCTCTCCTTTCCTCCTCTCTACCACAATTTCTCTTTTCTGCCTCTCTGTATTTATTGTTTCATCAAGCATTGTGTGCTGGTTGATGGGCACAATGGTAGATTTTGATCCATGCCACTTGATATCGGAAACTATATTCATGCCACAGTTAATGAATGTAATTATACCCGATCGAATGTAGGGATTTAGCGCGTTAAACACGCTTAAGCGTAGCGGAAAATTAACTAGATCCTCTCTAGAAGATCCATGTGAAGGAGAAAACAATCATATACTAAGTTTTACATAAGAGGTATATCTTTGTTGTGTGCCTTTCGCAATCCCGATAGCAACTTTTTCTTTGGATGCAGATCTCAGCGCGATCAAGCGTCCGCGCCTCTACGGTATCCACACGAACACATCCTTCGTTCGTCACACGAACGAAGCATTCGGAGAAGAACCACCTTCATTATGCTAGCCACTCATGGAGGTTCTGCCAAGAGCAAAAATTACCCAAGGAGGAAGAAGGAGGAAGAAGAGGGAAGATTAAGAGTCACACTTTTCATCTTTTTTTCAACTAATGAAAAATTCATTCCAAAGAACATATTTATATTCATCTCATGAATATCAAGGGTTTTTGTTTCTTTATATTCCTCTTAATGGGTTGGATTATTATATTGGATTAACCATTACTCCAATAATCCAATAAATCTAACTCATTGAGTCTAATCCATTAATCCAATGTGTCTAATTCGGATTGGACTCAATCCAATGAGTGAGTTCATTTGAGTCTAACTCAATGAGTAACCCAAAAGGTCTAATCATCTCATGATTGACTCTTAGGGCTAATTACTAACATCGAATTGAGAGACTTATTTTCCGAGGCGAAACTTGATCCCCCATCTTCGTGATAATTGAAATGAGTTTTGCTTTTTTGGTTCCCTAATTCTAATTCTAGGTTGGAGTCCCAAGTAGCTTAGCTTATAGGAAGACCCATGGTAGTTTTAGAACCTAATGCTCCGTTTATTATTGGGAGCCCGCTAATGCCACCTTAATTACTACATAAGACGAATAATAGAGGGATGGATAATGCCAATAGATAAGAATTTACTATGCAAACAGAAAGATATGTACCGTGATGAGCAATGATTTGTATAGGGAAAAAATTCAAGAAAATACTCATAAATAGACACATAAATTTATGGTCCATCATTTCACTTTTTGTATGCCCCATCATTTTATGTGTCTATCCTTAAACATTTTTTTGAGATTCTTTCCTGTGCAAATCATTTTTCTAGTGATATCCCTCCTTAATTTACCTCAATCTTGATGAGCTCAAAATGAAAAAAAATTACGTCTTGTTACTAGAATATTTTTTTGATGGATTCAATATTAGGCATGAACTTGTGGCCACTCACAAGCTAGCAGTGGTTGATGGGCGCGAGAGAAGGTCATGAGCAAAGACGGATCCAAGAATTAGAGGTGAATTGGAATTTAGGTATGGAAGGAATATGCTAAGCACCGGAACAAAATGAGCAAAAAAAACACATCTATGCTTCTTTAAATATTTTCTATTATTTAATTTTCTTATTTTTTTCTTATTTTATTAGGAAAACGTAATTAGGTCAGGCACTATCCAATTGACTCATTTTATCATCTCTAACTAGTTCTATTAGAGACCCTCTCTTCCTTCTACACAATCTTTCCCCTCTTACCTCCTCCTCAACTCACACCAATATTGGCAATTGAACTATCCGGTTAAAAAAAAATTTATTTCCTCTCCTTTAGGCTCCGTTGATTGTGTAGCATCCATCGTATCGTGTTTGACTCACTCCTCCTTATGTGCTAGTCATTAGTTCAAAGGCTAGTAATCGTCCGTGATTTACCTCCTCCGTGTTGGTCCTGGGACGGGTTAACAGGGGTGCTAGGGATGAACGTATTCATCTTTTTGTCACCGTGTTTGACTCACTCCCTAATTTTTGATCCTTGTATTTCACCTCATCTGCCTCTATTGATCACGGTCTAAAGCTAACATTGTTGCCGTTAAGTAAAAAATTATCTAAAATGATAAGTTATTTAATCAATGCCGATAGAAAATCTAACACTACAAAGCTAGATCCGCTACCTTAGCGGCCCCCTAGTGCCGGTCCCACAGATATGGAGGAAGGTTCATGCAGGTACACAGGCCATAAGCGCATAGCGGAGTAAACCCTAGGTCGTCAGTTCCTGAGAATCAACCCCTGGTCATTACGCGCCAGAGATACCATGCGCCCACCGTCTCCGCTACGCCCTGGGAGCAAATCTAACACTACAAAGGCTTCTATTTTCTGTTGTCCAGACACTAATTAACTAGTGAGATATATAATTACCTAAAGTTTAACCTGCCTCTCCCTTAATAAACAATTTTTTATATATATTCATCTATGAAAAATGTATCAATTTAACATTTAAATATGTCAAGAATCAAGAATGGTACGGACTTTAAAAAAAATCTATGATTCTTGAGAAGATAATACAATTAATTGTAAATAATGACATCAATCTCTCTTAATTTTTTCTACCCAGTGTCTGCCATGGCTGATGCCCTATATATTGTCTCAGTAGTTCTTGAAAGTCACTATTTACACTAGAAGATCAACTCCTGATTATTGGTGACAAATACTACCTGATGAATACCTGATAAAGATTTTGAGATTATGTGAATAAATTGCTCTATAGTTGTTTTCATACCTGAGACTATTTTCATTAATTTGGAGCAAAAGTAAGTTCTCTTTCTTTCACTTTCAAACATGCTCTAAATCCGTAGCCTTATTATTAATTCCAAGTAGCTTCCATACGCTAATTAACTGCATGCATGTCTATAAAATTGCTGAGACTGAGAGAGGCAAAAGTTACATGTTATAGTTGTAATCCTTCCTTGAATCCATTATAAATCACATTAAACGAGAGAAAATCACTGAGTTTGAATGCATGTCTCTCCATCATAACTCATACCATATAACTGCATACCCTCTCAGTATACTGATCTGATACAAATACAATATTTTACTTCATGCTGAATGAAGATTAATTATATGCACAATTTCAGGCATTGTTTTATTTTTAATTGTTCAGTTGCATGTATCCACATAACCCTTCTATATATATTCTATAGTATTATTATTAGATTAATTTACACAAGAAAAGAACGGTAAGAAAAGGCATATAGAGATTCATGATAAAATGCAACTATATATATAATTATATATACATGCATAGTAAAACCTACCAATGATATGAACTCATGAGGAGGTTATATCAGTTCGGCCATTTCATTATTATACAAAGAGGGTCCAAACAATTTTTTTCATGTTCTTTTTCACCGTTTTTGTCATGAGAGAAGCCAAAAAAGTTCAGAATAATTAATGAATACTTTTGCACCATAGGGATATGCCAAAAAAAAACATTTTTCAAGCATCACATATATATTTAAATAAATATTAAGCATGCATATATATATATATATATATATATATATATCTTCAATATGTTTCTTTGCAAAATTCAGTTCCACAAACACAACAAAGATGATAGCTAATGAAGAAGATTGAAATCAAAGTGTTTGGTTGATTAATGAACACTAATTAATATCAGCTAAAAGTTTGAGTAGTAATTTAAATTAAATGAGGAGAGAAAAATAAACAAAAAGAAAAGCGATGTCAAACATGATATATTGACGTGATTTAAAGCAAAAGAACACGGTCTCCTTGAATTAAGCAGACCATATTTAACAAACTACGTACACCATAACCCTAGAAAATTAAAGAAAACGACTAGGTTATATGCTGCTTCTATCGAATATATAGCTCCCATATAATGAAGGAAAAACTTAAAAAAATAATGAGGAAAGGAAAGGGAAGCATGCATAGGTAGCAAAAGCACATTGTTAATTAAATACCAATCTACTTACTCGAGCCACATGCTCGTATGTAGGCTTTCTTCTCTCTCTCCTCCGTTTTGGAACCCATTTTCAGCCTTTCAGAGATGGAAGCATTCATCCTTGCCCTCTATATCGTATGATCGCCCTCCACTACCATCCAAAGCTACACAGATACTCTGCATTCATTCCAACGATTTAATTCAACTTATTAAAAGTCTGTGTACGAACAAGAAATGGAGAAGAAGATCGCCCCCCATGAACCGATCGAGTTTAACTGACACCAATTGATATTCAAGAATTTAGGCAGCTGGGAAATGATAGGAGAGCAGTAAGTAGATTTCGGTCATGGAGTTATTCAAGATAGCATGTTCTCGATTACACGCATTAATTCATGGACTACGGGAGTTGATCGATTAGCTAGCTAGGCCTGTATCGCTGGTGCGGGAAGAATGGTGTGCCGGCGACGAAGGCGCTCAGCGGCGTCGGATACGGCTCCAGCAGCTCTGCGGTGGCGGCGGTGTTTGCGGCGTCGTTGGCGCTGGCGTTGGCGGTGGGGGCGGCGCCGGTGGCGGTAGGAGAGGAGGAGTCCTCGCCGTGGGTGAGTAATTGGTAGCGGGAGGAGGAGGAGGAGGGGAGATCGCCGGGGCCTGCGGCGCCGTGGTCGTAGAGCACGCCCTTGAACACGTGGCCGGCGATGCTGACCGTGGTCTGGTACGCGAACTCCTCCTCCGCCTCGTCCACGGGACTCACGCGCACGCACCGGAACATCGCCTCCGCGTTCACCTCCGCCGGAAACAGATCGTGATTTTGACTTCCTCCTCCTGCCATTTAATTTTATTAGTAGAGTAGTTATTGAAGTTAGCACGATTTGTTTTTATTTTATTTTATTTTATTTTTTTCAATTTTCATGGCTATTTCGTTTTTGGATTCGGAGTGAGAGAAGCTGCAGTACCATACGTGGTAGTGGTAGTAGCGGCGACGACGATGTCCCTGGAGCGCTTGGAGGACTCTCCGGCGGAGGCGGCGGCGGCGAGGTGCAGCTGACGCTCTCGGCGCTTGGAGGCGGGGACCCACGTGCTCTTCACGTGGGTGGAGCACTGGAAGCCGCGGCTCTTGCAGCAGGTGCGGCAACGGAGGTGGGAGCAGTCCTTCTTGGCCTGGTTGCCGCAATCCTGGCAGCTATGCCCTCCTCCGACGCTGCCTCTGCCAGCCTCAGAGCGGAGGCCCGCGACGAGAGGGAGGTCGCCGGGGAACCCCACCGCCGCCGAGTAGTGCTGCTGTTGCTGCCCGATCTGCTGCTGCTGCCACGTCAGCTCGAATCCGCGGGTGTAACCACTACCGCCGATTTCAGGGTCTCTCCGGCTTCCTCCGCCGCGGCCGCCATAAAGGAAGAAGGACTCCGCCGGAGGGATCCCGCCGCCGTCTCCTCTGCCGCCGCCAAAAGGGAATCCGGACGCCATGCTTAATAAATTAAAGCGCTAGCTGTGTTCTTCCCGGCCCCTCCGCTTGCTTAATTACGAATTCAATCCGTGGCTTTGTTTTACCTAATTCCCTCGGAGTGGTAAAGCATGAAAGCCACTCTCTGCTGTCGTCGTTTTTACCCCGGCTACCAGCGAGGGACTCAGAGGGAGGGAGAGAGGCAGGCAGCAGTCAGGCAGTCGACGCGCCGGCTTCGCCTCTCTCTGATCTGCAACTTTTATCACGCTTCGATTCCAAGACGAAGAGGAACAGTAGTTTTCGTTTAAGGAGATAAGAAAAGGAGGCAGCTGCAGCATCTACTGCGACGCCGCCAAGGGGACGGCGGTGCTGCTGCGGCTGCTGCGGCCTCGGTTTCCCATTCATTCACTGCGCTTAATTCTCTGGCTGGCCTTCTCTTTCCATTCTCAGCTTTTGCTTCCTTCCCCCACTTTCCCCAATCCCAACACTTCTCTCTCTCTTTCTCTCTTTCTCGCTCTGACGGCAATAATTACCTCGTCGTAAGCGCTGGATTTTGACGCCAGAAATTAATCGTGGCTCGATCGATGGTCTCTTACAGCTTGGAGGGTCACCAACGAGCCGCGTGTTGAGGATCGAGGCGCTCGCTAACGCGTCGGTTCTTGGTGTCCGTGATGCATCAGAATGTGCTTTGTGAGAGGGTGGAGAAGATAACAAGGCTGGCAGTTACTTGGCTGCGCAAGTCAGTACACTATTCCGTGGGTGAGGGTAAAAGAAAATAAAATTAAAAAACGGGGACATTTTTCAAAGAATCTGAATTATTCATTTCTGATTAAATTTAGAACTGAATATAGAGGGATCAATCTTGTTGGTTTTAATTTTTTTTTAAATATAGTGAAAATGAAAAAATAAAAACAAGAATGTATATTTTTTTTTACTTGCTTCATGACTATTACTCTAAATCTCATTATCTTGATCATTTTCTTTAGTCAATTTACTAAATATTTGAATAATAATAATAATAATAATAATAATAATAATAATAATAATAATCTCTTTATAGAATGAATGCAAGCAATAATGTAAATATATCGACAATAATGATGGAAGATCTTGCATGAGTAGTGAGTGAGTGCAGTAAGATATTGAATGAAAATGAATTAAGTACTCGGCTCGGACCCCGATCGAGGTCTTCTTTGATAGACACTATTTGTTGACTGATCTACCATTCCGTTGTTCGAACCTTTCAATCAACAGAACCTTCTATCCTTCGACTAAACATCGTGTCTTTCCTTGTTTGCTTTGATTCAATCTGTCCAATCCCATGATTTCTTGTGTTCAGTCAACTTATAAACTTGATCCATCGACAGAACCTGAGTATACCTTTTCTGTGTGATCCAATCCGATCCAGAATCGCTTAACAAATGTGGATTGGTTGACGGATCACACTGATCAGTCGACGGATCCAACTATACACCAAATTTGCTTTATTGTGATATGATCTTTTGTCATTCCCTTTTAAGTATCAGTCGACCGATAATTTTTATTCATCGCCCAATAGCATTGTATTATACATATTGGTTTGGACTTCAATCTGATTTGTACCACGTTGGCCGGATTAGTCGACTCAACCACACGTTCAGTCGACCAAACTCTCGATCAACCCGAAACTTTGTTTATCTGTAAAATAAAGTTAGCACAGTAGTAGTAATAGTATTCCTGTAAAACAGAGTTAGATCGATATGAATATGCATGAGTAGTATAATAGTTAGGATTGTCTTGATCTCAACTTAGAAACCTTCTGGTTTCTTTAGTTGAATTAGCGCCTAAGGTTTGTTCCTATTAGGACAAGACCTAATTGCACTCCCTCTAGGAGCTTACCACACTCACCTATCAAACATCGGGTCTTTCAGACTTGTTTAGACTTTAATCACTTAGCATCGGATCGGTCTATTAGGGATTCCTCTTAATTCGATATCAGATCCTTTAGACCTATCGAATTCACTTGCTAGATGTTAGGTTCACATGACCCATCTGGACTTCCTAGTTTTCTTGATCTGTTAAGATTTTTCTTGCCTAGCCGCAACTAGAACTTTCCCTTGCCTAGTCTCAACTAGTACTTTCCAAGTTGACCATCATGCACGCTTGTTCAATTTATCAGATAATAACAAGACTTAACTTAAACCTTTGACAATATCAAAATATAAGTTTGTTGACTGAACTACCATTCCGTTGTTCGAACCTTTCAATCAACAGAACCTTCTATACTTCGACTGAACATCGTATCTTTCCTTGTTTGCTCTGATTTGATCTGTCCAATCCCATGATTTCCTGTGTTCGGTCAACTTATAAACTTGATCCATCGACGGAACCTGAGTATACCTTTTCTATGTGATCCAATCTGATCCAGAATCGCTTAACAAATGTGGATTGGTCGACGGATCTCATTGATCAGTTGAAGGATCCAGTTGTACACCAAATTTGCTTTGTTGTGATATGATCTTTTGTCATTTCCTTTTAAGTATCAGTCGACCGATAATTTTTATTCGTCGCCTGATAGCACTGTATTATACCAAATTGGTTTGGACTTCAATCTGATTTGTGCCACGTTGGTCGGATTAGTTGACTTAACCATACGTTTAGTCGACCAAACTCTCGATCAACCTGGAACTTTGTTTATCTGTAAAGCAAAGTTAGCACAGTAGTAGTAATAGTAGTCCTGTAAAACAAAGTTAGATCGATATGAATATGCATGAGTAGTATGATAGTTAGGACTGTCTTGATCTCGACTTAGAAACCTCCTAGTTTCTTCAGTTGGATCAACACCTAAGGTTTGTTCCTATTAGGACAAGACCTAACTGCACTCCCTCCAGGAGCTTACTTCACTCACCTATCAAACATCGGGTCTTCCAGACTTGTTTAGACTTTAATCGCTTAGCATCAGATCAGTCTGTTAGGGATTCCTCTTAATTCGATATCGGATCCTCTAGACCTATCGAATTCACTTGCTAGATGTTAGGTCCACATGACCCATCTGGACTTCCTTTATAGTTTCTCTGATCTACTAAGATTTTCCTTGCCTAACTGCAACTAGAACTTTCCCTTGCCTAACCTCAACTAGTACTTTCCAAGTTGAGCATCATGCACGTTTGTTCAATTCATCAAATAATAACAAGACTTAACTTGAACCTTTGATAATATCAAAATATAAGTTTGATTCTGGTGAATCCTGCACCAACAAAATATACATACATACTCTCATGGATATTAATCTCATAACAAAATGATTGAGCATACAAACATACAAATCACTGTCGATCATACAAATCACAGACAAACAATCAATTAACTAATCAATCGAGCCCACCACATGTAGGTGGCAATCTACGTATCCTCTGAAATATCATTTGGCACCGGTAGCTAATCTATCAGACAACAGCAAGTAACCATCTATCCATGCTCCTAGACCACCTCCTCTACCAATATGCATAATGTTGGTCGATGTATTGGCCTCTGTAGTATATAGATACTATACATACATAGTCAACCCATATATAGCATCTAGTGTATTCAAGATATGCAAGATATCCTCAAACTGTGCTCTCTCATCTCTAATATGCTCCGCCTTAGGTAACAGTACCACATTGATACCCACAAACTACTAATCTTCATACTCACAGGCACATCAACTAATATATATAGGGGACACATGTTCCTTTAGTTTAAGAAAAATCAATTTATACATCTCACAAGAACTATAGAGTTAACTTGTATTTGTATTGAGACACATTAGATACAAATAAGGTGTTAGGAGAATAAGCAAAACTCAAGATCTATTTGAGCTTTATTTCATCAAAATACATAGATTTTGTGAAGGCCGATCATGGCGAAAGCTAATGTGAAAATTATGTGCATTTAGTTCATATATCATGGTTGGAAATTAGTTTTAAAAATGATTTTAAAATACTTTAAAAAATTTTGGTGAAGTCTATTTGTTGATAAGAATTACCGTTGATTAGTAAAATACAAAGTTAAAGTAAAACATTGAAGTTTTCAATGATTTTTAATTCTATATCATTCTTTAAAATAAGATGTATTTTCATATAAAACTATTTTTCGTGATAGTATTTGATATAAATAATATCTATATGAAATTTCATGATTTTTTAAAAATCTTAGAATTATTTATATATTTCTAAATTTTGATTTGAAATTGAATCTGAAAATCACACAAACCATTGTGAGGTAATATATTGGCAGCTAATACCAATTGATTAACACAAGTCGGAATCGATTGGTAACTGATACCAATCAATTGGTAGCTGCTGTGTTTGGCTAATATGGTTTTATTTCCGTCGGTTAAGTGGCGTTTAAGTAACTTAACTATCTCTAACCCTCTAAAATACTTGGAAAGTATTTAAGGATAATTTTTTTTTATAAAAAAAAATGGATGGTTAAAGGGAACTAATATGGAATTGAAGAGAAGGTTTAAATTCAAGGTTGAATTTTTAATCTCATGATTTGAACTTTGGGATTTTCTAAAGGTTTTAGAACTTTAAATCATTGTTAGTATAATAATGAAGATAGGGCATGCTTTGAGGGGGAGGCTCACCTTAAAGGCATGGTTTGGATATGAAAGAAGGATGATGGATGTATGCTCAAAGTTGAGCATGGGAGGCAATGAAAGGTAAGGAACCTCCATTGTAATGTTTAAAGGATAAAAGGAATGAATCTTTGGAGAAGATTTTTTATGCATGTCAAAGGGGGAGAATATAAATTTTTAAGTTAGGAAAATCTCATTCATTCTTTGGTATGAGGAGAAAGAAGTTAGGCTAATGAGTTAGCTTAACTTAATATATTGTCAAATATTAAAAAAAGAGAGATTGTTAGTGCAATCAACATCGGGTCAAGGTTGACCAAATTGACCAAACTCGGGTTGGTTCGAGTTTGTGTTTCGATGTTTGACAATATGTGAGAAAGAAATAAAGTATGACCAGATACTTGATAGTGATCGGAAGTCCAACGAAAAGTTACAAGAGGAAAATTCAAGTGGGCTATGGAGGACTAGACACTTGGTGATCTAGAGTCCACCGGAAAGGTTGGCAAGGGAAAAGTCTAATTGGGTCAAGAAGGATCAGATACTTGGTTATCAGAAGTCCAATAGGAAGGTTGGCAAGGGAAAAGTCTAAGTGGGTGAAAAATGACTAGACACTTGGTAATCAGAAGTTTAATGGAAAGTTAGCAAGGGAAAAAGTCCAAATAGATCAAGGAGGATCAAATACATAGTGATCGAAAGTCTAATGGGAAGGTTGTCAAGAGAAAAATCTAAGTGGGTCAAGAAGGACCAGACACTTTGTGAAAAAGCACAAAAAAGTCAAGGTTGACTGGATGCTAGGCAACAAAGAAATCTCAATAGGTCAAAGTTGATTAGATATTGGGAAAAAGAACCCTAAACTTGAATTTAGAGTTTATGGTTGATCAATTGATTAGTGTAATCAATTGGCCCAAAGTAATCGATTGGTTCAATCGATTGGGAGCCTATTTTGGAAAGAATAAAAGCTTTCTAAATCGATCATGGTGATCGATTAGCTTATAGCAATCGATTGAGTCGATCGATTGGCTGTGTTATCTCAGGAGCACAGTAGAGTCCAAAATCTATTGAAGCAATCGATTGGCAGAAGTTTCTCAAGGAAACAGAAGTCTGCCGAATAGATTGGTCCAATCGATCTAGCCTTGTCAATTGATTGGACTTGATTGGCAATGCTTTCTCAAGAGAACATAAGGCTTCAGAATCGATTTACTTAATCGATTAGAAGCTGGTAATCAATTGGTATGAGTCACCAATTGATTGGTCAGGTGAAATATGTTGTTATGCTGGTTTGAACAATCAGAAATGACGTGACAATCAATTAGGGATAAGGTCAATCAATTGAGAAGCATACAACAACCCAAAAGCAACCCTAGAAAAAAGAGATCTCATGAAGATTTAAAACTGCCGATTCTTGAGGGTTCGGGGGTAAAAGTGTTATTGCATTTACTACTACCAAGAGGAAATTCAAAGAAAGAAAAGAGCAAGTAAAGCATGGTTCTTCATTATAAAGTCATTTTTTATTTCTTTTGCAATCTTGTTTGCATTTCTTATTGTGTTCTTATAAGAACAAGCTTGTACGAGACTTCTCCACCTCCTGAAAATTTTTGAGAAGGAGAGTGTTCATAGTGGACATGATAGCTAGTGTTGACCCTTCGATTAGTCACCTCAAGAAGGTGGATACCAAGTACAATCCAAGTATAGTCAAGTTTGAATCAAGGTTTCTACTATACATTCAAACGATGAGCACAAAGTAAAACTGAGAAGCGATTGAAACTATTCACCCCACTCTAGTTCGTATGGGCCTAAACATAACCAAGAGTATTACATTTACATTTAAACGTAGGGCATTTAATCGCAGACTAAAACTATTAAATGAATTTATATATTTAAAATTGAGTTAAAAATAATTATTTAACCCTTTTTACCAAAATTATTATATAATTATTTTTTAGTTGTTTAATTATTTTGGAACTATAATGATCTTTTAGAGTGCATCTATAGTTAAATTAAATTTGAAATAATTTTGAATAAAACTGTTATATAACTATTTTAAATTATCTTAAGATCCAAATTTTAAGTTTAAAACGATCATGTAATTGTTTTGCACCACCATCAATTGATTACTATTGGTATCAATTTTTTAATGGACTTGATCCCTATGATCTGTGGATCTCATAAGTGTGCCTCCGGGATATGATTGAGTTGACTACTGTAGGGTAGATATTACTATAATAGGTACATAAGGAGTCAAATCTTGACAAAACCGAGAAAAATACTCTCCCCTAGTGGTCAACTACAACTTCTCAATTTATCTCTTCACAGATGGGTATGAGACCGCTGGGGTGACGGATTCTATCTTTTATTACAAAGTGGATCTCATAAGTGCCACCCAACCCAAGCCTTGCTCAAGCTAGCTTGGATGCCACATTGGTTGTTGGTCTTCATTGACGATTAATTGCTCTCTATATTGGTGACTTCATCGAGATCTTCTCTATATGCATTAGCCATTACGATAACTAACTAATGTTACATGTCTTGCAAGCAAGTGATGATACATTAGTGTTGCCTAGGCTAAACCATCTAAATGGTGTGGTTGCCAAGTGAGCTCTAGTGTCATTAGGTGTTGTGTATGGCTCCAACGATGACAATATAAGTTGCCACTAGCATCGTAAATTAAAGATGTTTGAATATATTGCATCCATTCCATGTGCTATGGATCAAGTTGCGCTTGTTTTAGGCATACTAATTAAACTAGACCAAGTGTGTGTCTATTATTAGGTAAATTAAAACAACCCATTGGGTTGGGCACATGATGTGGATTCGACATCGCAATCTTTCGAAAGTCATAACTTTTAATTCGAGACTCAGAATCAAGTTATGTGAGTGACCACACGTGCAGAATTCAAATATCTATATTTGTTATTGTTAAGAAAATTTTTTTTAGTAACATTTCTTTTCTTTTTTGTAAAATATATGAATTAAGTTCCATGTATGAGTATTTTTTTCCTTTCTTTGAGTCTTATGATATAGGGTCTATATAAATATAATGTTTTATGTTTTGAGGACAGTTTTGATTAATATTATTTTTAGTTGTCATCTCCTCTTTGGAAATTAGTGTTTTTCCTATCTCCTGGTATTCCCCTTCAAATCAATAGGTTATAAAAAGTCACTTAGGTATTTGTGCGTAAATCAATAGATTCAATAGTAACTTTCGGTATTCATGCACGAATCAAGAGAATCCATAGTTATCCATTGTGTTATTTTGGTATCAAAGTTAAGTCGTTTTTGTGGAGTCATGCCGCCTAGAAGACATCAATGCATTAACAACATCAACGTGTACAAATGAAATATAGAGCACCAGGTTTGAGTTATTGGCGAACGAATGAAGCTTTTGGTGAATAGATAGAATTGGTTGTGGAAAGGATGACGGCGATATTTGAAAACTACAATAAAAGAAATCTAGTCTGACACCATCATTGGGCCAACTTGGATATGAAAATAGATGATAGAGAGGAGAAGGAAACTTATGAAGAGGAGGTCCTCCACAGGCAATGCAAAGCGATAGTCAAGGAGGATCGCAAGCGCTGGGAGATAAGGATGAGAACTGATGAAATCCTTGAGTTTCATGGTAGTTTATGTTGGGTTTTTCGGGCCGTAAAAATCGCTTTTCGCGTCGCGGAAACCCCGAATCACCCAAAGCCGTAGAATCCGTGCAAGGAAAAATTTCAAAAACTACGAGTACGAGTTAAATACTACGATCTACAGTAGATCTACAAAGGAAAACACTTTATACCTTTGATGCGATGCCCTTCGCGTTCCCGCTCGTCCAAATGATGCCGGATCTCAAGACCGTCAAGCGCCGGTCCTCTAGAAGTATCCACACGGACACACTAGATGGAGATGACCAAAAACCAAGGTGTGCTAGCACCTATGTGGTTCGACCAAGGGAGGAGGAGAGGGAGAGGGAGAGATTGAGAGGAAGAACACAAAGAAGAAGAAGGAGTTACACCACTTGAATGGGAAAAATGAATTCACCACCCAAAAACCAAGTGGCCGGCCACTTTCAAAAAACACACAAATTAATTGCATTAATTGCAATTAATATGAAACCATTAAGAGAGTGGCTTTGTAACTTCCATGAGGTGGCACCCATGATGATGTGGAACATCATTATTGGTCCACCTAATGTCAACTCACCAATGAGGTGGCAAAAGGTCAAGTCAAAATTGACCTTTGGTCTTCCTTCTCAAGTCAAGTCAAACTTGACTCAATCTCTACCATGGTGGATCTAATCCAACCATTTGATTCGAGCCAACTTAATATAATGAATCTAATTCATTAAATTAAATTGATTCAATGAGTCAAAATCTAAATTAGACTCATTTAACACATGAATCAACTTGAGTCGAACTCAAGTTAGCCCAATTAGGATTACTCTTAATCCAATTTGATTCATCAAATGAATCTAATCCTCTTGGTTCATCATATGAACCTAATCTCCACCTAATTGTCCTAAGTGTGTGACCCTATAGGTTCTTGTAACGTTGGCAATGCCCTAAACCCATTTAGGAGCATAAGTAATGAGCGGTATCTAGCAACACATCATTACTACCCAAGTTACAAGAATGTCGAGATCCGACATCACCTTGTAACTACCAATTGTGACTACTCACAAAATAATGACAAGTGTCCTTCTATCCTAGACATCTAGATTGATCAATGTGAGGCATAGACCGTGTCATCCTCTAATCAATCTAAATTTTGAACTCCAAGTAGACTCACTCGATCAAATGAGCTCAACATCTAATGTTGACTCATTTGGGCATGGCCATGCACTTAGTTTTCTCACTCTATCAAGAATACCGATGTCGCTCCCGTCATATGGGAGGGATAGATCCCATCTTCATCACTCACATCCCTCTACATAATTCGTTATATACCCAGTAATCGCCTTTATAGTCCACCCAGTTACGGGTGACGTTTGACGAAACTAAAGTACATAACTCCTTATGTAGGAATTCATGGTGACTTCAGGTCTAAGGACTAATAGTCATACTAATAGCCACATGAGAAAGTATATGACACTCATATAACGATCCATGATACTTTCTCATGGCGGGTCATTCAGTATACATTCTCTAATGCATACCCATGTGTCAGCTTGATATCTCTATATCCATGACTTGTGAGATCAAGTCATCGAGCTGACCTACATGCTAGTCTTATTGTATTAACATTGTTCCTGAATGCTAATACTCGACTAGGAATGATTTAGAGTAGTGTTCCCTATATCATCTCACTATCGATTCAACTAATCGATTGATATAGGTATGAACCTTCTACTCAAGGACGCTATTATACTTAGTCTATTTGGCACTAATATAAATAAGTATAATAACCAAACAAAAGCCTTTATTAATATACAAGAATATGATATACATGAGTCCATACAATCATCAAATGATTGGCTCTAGGGCTCTAACTAACAATCTCCCACTAGCACTAGTGCCAATCAGTATAGGCTCTAAGGCCTAAAGACCTAGTGTGACCATCATGCTTCCTCTGTGCCAAAGCCTTGGTCAAGGGATCTGCGATGTTAGCCTCTGTAGGTATTCTGCAAATCTTCACATCTCCTCTATCGATAATCTCTCGAATGAGATGGAAGCGCCGTAGTATATGCTTGGTCCGGTGGTGTGAGCGAGGTTCCGCCATGCTATAGCTCCATTGTTGTCACAATAGAGCTCAACTGGGTCAGCGATGCTAGGAACCACCCCAAGTTCAGTGATGAACTTGCGGATCCAAATCGCCTCCTTTCGCCTCCGATGCAAAGAATATACTCGCTATTGTAGAATCACCATCGTATCCCGCTTCGAACTCTTCCAAGGACCACCATTAATGCAAAATACGAACCCCGATCGCGATCGGTAATCATCCTAATCGGTCCGAAGTCGGCATCACCGTAACCCTTTACGCTAGCTCATCATTGCCTCCATATATCAAGAAATATTCTTTAGTCCTTCGTAACTACTTAAGAATATTCTTGACCGCTATCCAATGGCTTTCATCTGACTGGTATTCGCTCGTCATGCTCAAAGCATACGAGACATCGGTCGAGTACAAGCATGGCGTACATGATCGATCCTATGGCCGAGGCATAAGGGATCTGATCCATGAGGTCTCTCTCTCTCTAGAAGAGGGACCTTGAGTCTTCGAAAGACTCACGCCATGTGACATCAAATCCCTTCTTGGAGTTCGCATGGCAAACCAAGGAGTACCTTGTCAATATATGTACTCGACTTAGGCCAAGCAATCTCTTAGATCTATCTCTATAGATTTGTATCCTAGAATGCGGGATGCCTCACTAAGTCCTTCATTGAGAAGCAACTCCTAGCCGGGTCTTGACAGATCAAGCATAGGGATGTCCTTCCTAATGAGTAGTATGTCATCCACATATAATATGAGGAAGACAACTATGTCCCCTACAACCTTCTTGTAGACACAAGGCTCATCTTCGTTCTTGATGAAACCAAACTGCTTGATCGCATCATCAAATCGAAGATTCCAGCTCGAGAAGCTTGCTTTAGTCCATAAATGGACCTATGCAGATTGCTAGTATGTGGATCTACAAAACCCTCGGTTGTGTCATGTACACATCCTCGAGTAGGTTTCATTCAGAAACGCGGTTTTAACATCCATCCGCCATATCTCATAGTCATGGTAGGTCGCAATAGCAAGCATGATCCGAATGGACTTAAACATCGCCATCGGAGAAAAGGTTTCATCATAATCAATACCATGAATCGCTTGAAACCTTTAGCTACCAAGCGACCCTTATAGATAAGTCCATCCATGTCGGTCTTTCTCTTAAAGACCCACTTGCACCCAATGGGTTTTACCCCTTGGTGTATCAACCAAAGTCCATACTTGGTTGGTGTACATGGATTCTATCTCGGATCTCATGGCTTCTAGCCATTTCTCGAATCTGGTCTCATCACGACTTCTTGATAGGTGGTAGACTCATCCTCTATGAGCACAATGTCATCATGGTCGACAAGAGAAATGAGTATCTCTCGGTGACGACGTCCCTATCGAACTGCGAAGAGGTATGTCTACATGAACCATTGTTGTTCCTCAACTCCTTGTGGAACAACATCATCCACAACACTTTGTGGTTCCAGTTCAATTTTCATCGTGGCATTAGTGCTATTGTTCACATCTTGAACTTCTTCAAGATCGAACGCGCTCCCACTAGTCTTTCTAGAAACAAAGTCCCTTTCTAGAAAGACCCCAGTCTTTGCCACAACTACCTTGTGCTGACTGGGAATGTAGAAGTAATATCCCTTAGTTTCCTTGGGATATCCTATGAAATAGCACTTGTCGGATTTGGGTCCTAATTTGTCTGAGACTTGACGTCGTACGTAAGCCTCACAACCCCAAATCCTCATGAAAGACACCTGGGCATCTCTCCCAGTCCATATCCTATATGGTGTCTTTATCACGGCCTTTGATGGAACTCGGTTGAGTATGAAAGCTGCCGTGTCTAGAGCATATCCCCATAGATATGTCGGAAGATCTGTGTGACTCATCATAGATCGTACCATATCTAATAAGGTACGATTCCTCCTTTCGGATACACCATTCCACTGTGGTGTTCCAGGAGGAGTGAGTTGAGATAAAATCCCACACTCAGCTAAGTAGTCATGAAACTCATGGCTTAAGTATTCACCACCTCGATCTGATCGAAGTACCTTAATACTCTTGCCAAGCTGGTTCTGTACTTCATTCTTGAATTCTTTGAACTTTTCAAAGGATTCAGACTTATGTGTCATCAAGTACACATAACCGTATCTACTAAAATCATCAGTAAATGTGATGAAGTATCTATAACCGCCTCTAGTAGCAACATTGAAAGGGCCACATACATCACTATGTATGAGTCCTAACAAATCAGTTGCTCTCTCGCTATGCCCACTAAAGGGGGTCTTGGTCATCTTGCCTCGTAGGCATGACTCGCATATCTCATATGATTCTAAATTAAATGAGTCCAGTAAACCATCCTTATGGAGCTGGGATAAGCGCTTGTCATTTATATGACCTAAGCGACAGTGCCAGAGGTATGTTTGGTTCATGTCATTTGACTTGAACCTCTTGATACTAATGTTATAGATAGGGCTCTCAAGGTCTAGAATATAGAGTCCGTTTATTAGTGGTGCACTACAATAGAACATATCTTTCAAATAAACAGAACAACATTTGTCTTTTATTATAAAAGAGTATCCTTTCTTGTCTAAACAAGAAACTGAAACTATGTTCTTAGTTAAAGCAGGCACATAACAACAATCATTCAACTCTAGTACAAGCCCAGAGGGCAAAGATAGAAAATAAGTTCCTACAACAACAGCAGCAACCCGTGCTCCATTGCCTATGCGTAGGTCCACCTCGCCCTTTGCCAATGCCCTGCTATTTCTCAGCGCCTGCACATTAGTACAAATGTGAGAAGCACATCCGGTATCTAATACCCATGATGAAGAAATAGATAGATTGACTTCTATAACATATATACCTGAAGTGGAAGTCTCACTTCGCTTCTTCTTAAGATCTTCCAGGTACACCTTGCAGTTCCTCTTCCAGTGCCCGGTCTGACCGCAGTGGAAGCAGGTAGCATCCTTGGCGACCCCTCCTTTAGGCTTCAGTGCCTTGCCTTTGCCCTTGGTTTGGGACTTTCCCTTACCTTTGGGCTTGCCCTTGCCCTTGTGCTTCTGGACCATCAGAATGGGCTTAACCTTCTTAAGGTTAATCTCAGCAGTTCGTAACATACTAAGTAGCTCGGGTAGTGGCTTGTCAATCTCGTTCATGTTATAGTTGAGAATGAATTGACTATAGCTATCCGGCAAGGACTGCAAGATCAAGTCAGTGGCCAGCTCTTGGCCAAGTGAGAACCCCAGTCTTTGTAGGTTCTCTATGTACCCAATCATCTTGAGTACATAAGGACCTACAGTAGCCTCGTCTGACTTCTTGCACTGAAACAATGCCTTGGAGATCTCAAATCTCTCATGCCTCGCTTGTCCCTGATATAGTTGGCGAAGATGCTCAACCATATCGTAAGCGCCCATCAACTCGTGTTGCTTCTGAAGCTCAGAGTTCATGGTGGCGAACATTAGACAGGATACATCTAATGCGTCGTCTTGATGCTTCTTGTAAGCATCTTTGTCTGCTCGCGGGGCATTGGCAGGAGGTGCCTCCGGAATTGGCTGCTCCAGAATGTACAGTTTACGTTCCTGGGTGAGAACTATTCTCAAGTTCCTGTACCAGTCCAGGAAATTCGCTCCGTTGAGCTTGTCCTTCTCAAGGACAGATCGCAGGGAGAAGGAATTCGTGTTCGACGTCATGGTTATCTACAATGAAAATTTGCGAAATAAATATCATATTCTTTAAAAATCATTTAATTAGGCCTTTTAATTAAATGATGCTCCCATCAATTCTATAATTCTTGTGGGACAAGATCCACATCATACTAACCCTTGAGTTAGCTTTGGCTAATACGCCCAAGGCTTAGTATGATCGGTGAGGTAACAATTACCAATTACATCTCTATGCAACTCTTGTTTATAGAATCAATATCCGCATTTATATTAAAACTCGAGTTAGCTTTGGCTAATCCGAGAGTTAATATAGATGTGATATTGACCAATCTTTCCAACTATTGGAAGAATGCCTATAGTTGACTCGATCCAACCGAGTAACTATGAATACTCAATCTAATTGAGTTTTATTCACCGATGCGTTGATAGACGGGACCAAGATTGTCCCTCCGTACCCTACCAAGATAATATGTATTGCTCTGCTTTGGCAGATTCAACAATACATGTGATCGAGGTAGTGATAGGTATCACGACACAGTTAGGCATTTTAGAGTTGGTTCGATCTAGATCTAATCTAATCGAGAAGAATGCATCTTGTGCACGACTTAGATCTAATCTAATCGCAAGGGTGCATCATGTGCACGACTTAGATCTAATCTAATCGTTAAGGCACTAATTAATTAATTAATTATTAAACATGCATCAAATACATAATAATTAATTAATTAATCTATTTGTGATTTAGTCATGGCCCTACTACGATCTTCTCAAGCCAATGAGAAGATCGATTGGTCAACGTAGGGTCAACAGCTTCTCCAAGCGCCTCCCTTTGACCACCTTGTGTTGCTCGTGCCCGCCTCGGAACTCCGTCTCGTGTGGACCCTCCACCGCTCCAATTTGTACATTACAATTTGAAACTCGAGTTACATTTGAGTCTAAATCTAATTTACAACAAGAAAATAAGAGAAGGCACGACGCGCAGGTCGCGAATATAATACAACACTCGCAAACACATAACGGCACGCAGGCCGTATTATGAATTACAACACAACCAATCATATTGGGCTTTGGGCCATGACTATCACAAATTAATATATATAATTCAAAATTATATATTTTCATAATTTTCTATAATTTTAAAATTAATTTTTACAATTTTTACAAGTAAAATTTCTCGGCGGTCCCGTTTAGCGGTTTCGGGCGCAATCGCGGAACGGATCCCCTTGCGGGGCCCAGGGGCAGCGCCCCTACCCGCGATCTAACCATCGCGAGGGTTCCTTTGCGATCCAACAGCGCCTAAACCTGCTGTCCCAAAATGATTTGGGCCGAGACATTGCCGTTTCGGAAAAATCTTCCCGGCGGGTTCGTTTTTAGCGATTTCGGGTGCAATCGCGGAGCAAATCCCCTTGCGGGGTTAGGGGCAGTACCCCTACCCACGATCTAACCATCGTGAGTTGCTCCTTTGCGATCTAATGGCACCCGAGCCCGCTGTCCCAAACGGATTTGGGGCAAAACGAAGCCGTTTTGGGAAAATCTTTCCGGTAGCCGAAGCCTACAAGTGCCGAGACACTTGTGCTTCGCTTCTACGGAAAAATTACTCATAAAAACTATAAAATCATAATTTTACAGAAAATTACAGAAACTTTAGTTTTCATAAAACCAAAAAATCAAACTCGTACAAGCCTTGCACGTGGCTTTGATACCACTGTTGGGTTTTTCGGGCCGCGAAAACCGCTTTTCGCGTCGCGGAAACCCCGAATCACCCAAATCCGTAGAATCCGTGCAAGGAAAAATTTCAAAAACTACGAGTACGAGTTAAATACTACGATCTACAGTAGATCTACAAAGGAAAACACTTTATACCTTTGATGCGATGCCCTTCGCGTTCCCGCTCGTCCAAATGATGCCGGATCTCAAGACCGTCAAGCGCCGGTCCTCTAGAAGTATCCACACGGACACACTAGATGGAGATGACCAAAAACCAAGGTATGCTAGCACCTATGTGGTTCGGCCAAGGGAGGAGGAGAGGGAGAGGGAGAGCTTGAGAGGAAGAACACAAAGAAGAAGAAGGAGTTACACCACTTGAATGGGAAAAATGAATTCACCACCCAAAAACCAAGTGGCCGGCCACTTTCAAAAAACACACAAATTAATTGCATTAATTGCAATTAATATGAAACCATTAAGAGAGTGGCTTTGTAACTTCCATGAGGTGGCACCCATGATGATGTGGAACATCATTATTGGTCCACCTAATGCCAACTCACCAATGAGGTGGCAAAAGGTCAAGTCAAAATTGACCTTTGGTCTTCCTTCTCAAGTCAAGTCAAACTTGACTCAATCTCTACCATGGTGGATCTAATCCAACCATTTGATTCGAGCCAACTTAATATAATGAATCTAATTCATTAAATTAAATTGATTCAATGAGTCAAAATCTAAATTAGACTCATTTAACACATGAATCAACTTGAGTCGAACTCAAGTTAGCCCAATTAGGATTACTCTTAATCCAATTTGATTCATCAAATGAATCTAATCCTCTTGGTTCATCATATGAACCTAATCTCCATCTAATTGTCTTAAGTGTGTGACCCTATATGTTCTTGTAACGTTGGCAATGCCCTAAACCCATTTAGGAGCATAAGTAATGAGCGGTATCTAGCAACACATCATTACTACCCAAGTTACAAGAATGTTGAGATCCGACATCACCTTGTGACTACCAATTGTGACTACTCACAAAATAATGACAAGTGTCCTTCTATCCTAGACATCTAGATTGATCAATGTGAGGCATAGACCGTGTCATCCTCTAATCAATCTAAATCTTGAACTCCAAGTAGACTCACTCGATCAAATGAGCTCAACATCTAATGTTGACTCATTTGGGCATGGCCATGCACTTAGTGGTCTCACTCTATCAAGAATACCGATGTCGCTCCCGTCATATGGGAGGGATAGATCCCATCTACATCACTCACATCCCTCTACATAATTCGTTATATACCCAGTAATCGCCTTTATAGTCCACCCAGTTATGGGTGACGTTTGACGAAACTAAAGTACATAACTCCTTATGTAGGAATCCATGGTGACTTCAGGTCTAAGGACTAATAGTCATATTAATAGCCACATGAGAAAGTATATGACACTCATATAACGATCCATGATACTTTCTCATGGCGGGTCATTCAGTATACATTCTCTAATGCATACCCATGTGTCAGCTTGATATCTCTATATCCATGACTTGTGAGATCAAGTCATCGAGCTGACCTACATGCTAGTCTTATTGTATTAACATTGTTCCTGAATGCTAATACTCGACTAGGAATGATTTAGAGTAGTGTTCCCTATATCATCTCACTATCGATTCAACTAATCGATTGATATAGGTATGAACCTTCTACTCAAGGACGCTATTATACTTAGTCTATTTGGCACTAATATAAATAAGTATAATAACCAAACAAAAGCCTTTATTAATATACAAGAATATGATATACATGAGTCCATACAATCATCAAATGATTGGCTCTAGGGCTCTAACTAACAGTTTACAACCTGAGGAGTTCTTGGATTGATTGGCCTCTGTGGAGGAAATCGTGGATTTCAAAGATGTGCTTGAAGATAAATGTGTACCCTTGGATGCAACCAGATTGCACGGAAGAGCGATGGTGTGGCCTCAACAACTAAAATTGACCCAAAGCAAATTGGGTAAGGCCAAAATTATCAACTGGGAGAAGATGAAGAAACTCATGCGAGAGACATTTTCTCCATATAATTTTCAGCGATTGATGTATCAAAGGTTGTAGAATCTAAAGTAAGGTACCCGATTAGTGGAAGAACACACCTCTAATTTTTTTTGTATCTCATTGTAAGGAACAAAATACATAAGATGAAAGATCAATTGGTGCCGTTGTATATCGGGGGTTTGAAATACCAGATCCAAGACATTGTTAATATGTTTAACCCTATTTCTATATCTATGGTACACCAGAGGATGTTGATTGTAGAAAAATATGCATGCCGAAATAGTGAATTTTTTCTTACAAACGTTGCTAGTGGGGGGTCTGAGGACAAGGACTATTGGAAGTGGTAGTGATGTGGGAGGCAATAAAGATAGTGCACAATTTAATAGAGGTAGTGGTAAAATTGGTGGCTTAAAGTGTTTCAATTGTGAAGAGATTAGACACACACAATCAAAGTGTAAAAAGGAGTCAAGAAAGAAAGTATTGTTTATTGACAATGAAGATTATGAAGAGGAAGAAGCAAAGATCATGGGAGATCCAATGTTTGACGAAGAAGCCAAAAATGAAATACTAATGGAGGGAGATGTCGAGATGGTTTTGGTGGTATGATGCTCCTGTTTAACACCGAAGGTGATAGCAGACAAAGATTGGCTATGAAGTAATATTTTTCAGTCGACTTGTACCATCTTGGGTAAGGTATGTCACTTTGTAATCGATGTAGGAAGCTGTCAAAATATTGTGTCCGCTAAAGCTGTGCTGAAACAAAATATCTAGACTGAGAGCCACGCTAAACGCTATAAATTGGCGTAGCTTAAGAAGGGGGGTGAAGTATTGATATCTCAGAGGGCACTTGTTCCATTTTCTATTGGTCTAAAATATAAGGATGTTATTTGGTGTGATGTTATAACAATGAATGCTTGTCATTTGCTATTAAGTAGACTGTGCAATATGATAGAGGTGTGCATCATGATGGACATGCCAATACTTACAGTTTTGTGTTTGAGGGAATTAAAATTGTGCTCCTACCTTGTAAACAGTCGATGGAAGGTTTGAAACCTATAGGAGAAGCTACGACTTTATTGTCTCAGGCTCAATTCGATGAGGAGTTGCTGCAAGCAAAAAAGGGGTATATGTTGATGGGAAAGGAAGTGTCCGAATTCAGCACTATTCCAGAATCTATGGCTCCGATCATTGATGAATTTAGTGAGCTTTTCCCAAAGAGCTACTAAGCGAAGTGTCTCCTTTGCATGATATTCAATATCATATTGATTTGGAGCCTAGAGCAACATTGCCAAATAGAGCGTATTACAAGATGAGCCCACGCGAGCATGAGGAGCTACGGTGATAGGTTGAAGAATTGTAAGTTAAGGATCATATCAGAGAGAGCATAAGCCCTAGTATTGTACCTACCCTTTAATACCAAAGAAGGATGACTCTTGGCATATGTATACGGATAGCAGAGTCATCAATAAAATCACTATCAGGTACCATTTTCCCATTCCTCGATTAGATGATTTGTTTGACCAGATTAGTGGATCTACTGTGTATACTAAATTGGATTTGAAGAGTGGGTACTATCAATTCATATCAGGCATGGAAGTGAGTGGAAGACAACCTTTAAGACTAGGGAAGGATTGTATGATGGCTTGGGATGCCTTTTGAATTGTCTAATGCCCCTAACACTTTCATACTAGTGATGAATCAGTTGTTGCAGCCATTTATTGGTAGGTCTGTTGTGGTGTACTTTGATAATATTCTGATATATAGTGTGTCTCCTAAATGTTGGAAATATAATCAAAATCCCACATTAGAAACACATGAAAAAGATTATGGATTTTAAAAGAATGAAGATATCTCCATTAGTATGAAGTGTTGGTGCGAGAAGCATCCGATGATCAAACCTTAGTTTTGATAATGGAAAAAATTATTCAAAGTTAAGTTTAATTGTTATCTAATGTGCTTGAATGAGTTTGTAGGAAACTCCTAACTACGATTAGGCAGGTGGAAAACCCTAAGGGCGGTAACCTTAGGTCCTAGGGGAGGTAACCCTAGGTGGAGGAAAAGTCCTAGGGTGTGGTAACCCTAGGTCCTAGGGGGTGGTAACCCTAGGTGGAGGAGAAATCCTAAGGGGGGGTAACCTTAGGTCCTAGGGAGAGGTAACCCTAGGTGGAGAAAAACCCTAGGGGGTGGTAACCCTAGGTCGTAGGGGGTGGTAACCCTAGGCGGAAAGTCTAGTCGGTCTGGAGGATCGTTCTGGCATCAGGTATGCTCTCCTGAGTGGAGTAGATGAGGGCGTGTTCCCCGCGAAGGGAACTCTTGGTGTCGGTTCGACCTAGGGTTTCCGGTCGAAAATCCGAAATCATAATCGGACAGTCCGGAGACTGTCAAAGTATTTTGTTTATCGTAATTATATGTGCTAACTTTGTTTTACAGGATATGTTTGTGTTTTTTGGACTAACATGTCTTGCAATTATGAGAGAACAAGGTTTTCCCTCAGATGAACAGTGTCCGAGACGCCTCCATGGAGCTTGGAGGCGCCTCGGGTGCAAAGGAGCTGAAGTCTGCGCACAACAGAGCTGGAGGCGCCTCAAAGGATATGGAGACACCTCAGACTGTTTAGAGGCGCCTTGGACTAACCATGGAGGCGCCTTCAAGTGAATCAGAGACGAAGGATTCAACATTCATCTATGCGGCTGACTTGGCAGGTTTGAGGCGCCTTGGAAGGGCTTTGAGGTGCCTCAAGCAGGCTATTTAAGGAGGGTTTGAGCAGTAGTTTTTTTTTCATCTATTTACAAGCAACCTTTCTGCATCCAGCTGCTAACGAGAAAGTTCTGACGAAGCTACAGCAAGTTCCCAACGACCCGACACTCCGATTTCGTCAATCTTTTTGTCGTTAGTATATTTTATTACTGTTAATTGTAATCCTTTATTGTATCAAATTTGCGATATTATAATTGTTGTCCACCAAAAGCGATCAACGATCACGGGCCTTAGAGTAGGAGTCGCCCTAGGTTTCGAACCAAGTAACTCCTTGTGTCTTTTTGTATTGCATTTATTTTTCCGCTGTGTTACTCATTGTTTTGCGAATCTAAAATGCGTGAAAACCACGAGCGTTATTCACCCCTCCTCTTGCGTGATCTCGATCCAACATGAAGCTTTCTACGTAGAGTATAAAAATAAAGCCATGAGAGTTTATATCCAAAGTGGATAATATCATATCATTATAGAGATATGTGAATAGACATGATAAATGGTATCAGAGTCATGGTCCAGACCGGATGTCATGTGGGGTGGCCTTGAATGAAGCTGAAGGGAGGCCCAAAGCAAATCAAGAGTGATCGGATACTTACAGGGAGACCCAGAACAAGTCAAGAATGATCGAATACTTACGGAGAGGTTCGGACTATGAGAGTAATATCGGTCCTTCATTTGAGAGGGGGGGGGGGGATTGTTGAGAATACAATCAAAGTTCCACATTAAAAAAATATGAAAAAGGTCATGAGTTTAAAAAAGGATAAAGATATCTCTATTTGTATGAGGTTTTTTGGGTAAAGCCTAAAAATAAAATCATGAGTACTTAGGTCCAAAGTGGACAATATTATATCATTGTGGATATATATGAATTATTTTGGACACAACATGAACAACATCTTCAGCATGTGAGGGAGGTCTTTAGTGTGTTGCATAGGGAGAAGTTTTACATTGCAATGAAGAAGTGTGTGTTTATGCCCCCCCCCCCCCCCACCCATGTATTATTTTTGGGTTATGTGATCTCAGGAGCAAGTTTGGAAGTTGACGGGTCTAAGGTTTAAGCAGTAAAAGATTGGCCTACACCAATGTCCTTAATAGAAGCAAAGAGTTTTTATGGTTTGGCCTCATTTTATAGATGATTTATTACTTCTTTCATCACCATCATGGCTTCTATAACAAATTGCATGAAGGGTGGCCAATTTGAGTGGATTACAGAGGCAAAATCAACTTTCTAGTTGATTAAAGAATGACTTACAACAACAACAATCTTAGTGCTCCTAGATTTTTCTCAAACCTTCGAGTTATATATAGATGCCTCTAAAATTGTATTAGTGTAGTACTCAGTCAGAACACCCGACCTGTAATATTTTTCAATGAAAAGTTATCTGGAGCAAAACTAAACTATAGTACTTATGACATTGAATTTTATGTAGTCATGCAAGTAGTGAGACATTAGGGTCACTATCTGTTCTATAGGGAATTTATCTTATACACGGACCATGATTCATTAAGAAACCTACACCAGCAAAACAAAGTATCACTCCGACATATGAGATGGGTTTCTTATTTGGAGCAATTTACCTATGTGGTGAGACATAGATTAGAGATTGCTAATCGGGTGGAAGATGCCTTGAGTAGCATGAACAACTTACTGGTTATTATGTGTGTTGAGGTGCTAGGTTTTGACTCTTTTCATGAGTTTCTTACTAATGATTCTTACTTTTCTATGGTAATGTAAGATGTACAAGCTGGGAAGAAAGTAGATTTTTTACTACATGAGGGGTTTTTGCTTAAAGGTAATTAATTATGTATTCCATATTGTAGTCTCCGCATGCAAATAATTAAGGTGTTGCATAGTGAGGAGAATGTGCGTCGAGACTAAACATTGCAGTTAATTCAGACTTCCTATTTTTGGCCTTCACTATGACAAAAAGTCAAGAAGCATGTACAACGGTGCAAAATTTGTCAAGTATCTAAGGAAGCGACCGCTAATATAGGACTGTATATGTCTTTGTCAGTCCCTTCTTGACCTTGGGTTGATATCAACATGGATTTTGTGATAGGTTTGCCACATACCCAGTGATGTAGTGATTTTATCTTTGTTGTTATTGATAGATTTTCTAATATAATTTACTTTATCCCTTGCAAGAAAACTACTGAAAATGTTAACGTGGCATAATTGTTCTTTCGACATGTCTACTATCTTTATGGCCTTCCAACAACTATTGTGTCAGATTGGGATACTCATTTCCTTAGTCATTTTGGCATAGCTTGTAGAAGATGGTTAATACATATTTTAATTTCAGTAGTGCTTATCATCCTTAAACAGAGGTTGTGAATCAATCACTTGGCAATTTATTGCATTGCTTAGTGGAAGATCATGTGAAGAGTTGGGATCAAAAGTTATGTCAAGCAAAATTTTCTCACAACCATGCAGTTAATCACAGTACTAGTTTCAGCCCATTCCAAGTGGTTTATTCAATTCAGCCTCGAGGTCCATTAGATTTGATGTCGTTGCCCAGCAAGATGATGATCCACTATAATGCTTCAAATTTTGTGAATACTTGTAGGGAGTCCATAAAGTTGTTCATGAGCATCTATTTAACTCAAATTCAAAGTACAAATGCAATCTAGACTAGAAGCGCCAGTACTTGGAGTTCAAATTGGAGATTTTGTGTGGGCAGTTTTAACTAAGGATCATTTTACCGTTGGAGATTACAACAAATTATCAGCCAAGAATATTGGCCCAATCTAGATTATTGAGAAGATAAACCCTAATGTGTATCGCTTAAAGCTACCTAGTCATATTCGTAATGCCGATGTTTTTAATGTAAAGCATTTTATTCTCTTCCATGGTGATTCTTTTGATAATGAGGTGGCTGGCAATTCAAGGGTAAATTCTCTCCACTCTAGGAAGAATGAAGCGAGTTCGAACGCGTAATCTTCCGGAAGTCATAACTTTTGACTCGAGACTCGAGATCAAACTCTGTTGGTGGCCACGCGAGTAGAATTCAAAGATATATATTTGTTACCATTAAGAAATTTCCTTTTCCAGCAATATTTCTTTTCTTTCTGTTAAAGATAGGTATTGAGGTCCATATATAAGGATTTCTTTCCTTTCTTCGAGTCTTAAGGTGTGATGTCTATATAAGTGTCAGGTTTTATGTTTTGATGACAGTTTTGATTAATGTTATTTTTAACCATCGTCTCTTCTTTGGAATGTGGTGTTTTTCCTATTTCTTGATATTCCCCATCGTATCCGTAGATTATAGAAGGTCGCTTCCAGTATTTATGCGTGAATCAACTAATTTGATAGTCACTTTTGGTGTTCATGCATGAATCAACGGAACCAATAGTTATCCGCTGCGTCAGCTCACTAAGCCAATTAAGCCAAGACCATAAGGCATAACGATTAACCCATTGACCAAGCTATAACTTAGTAACTCAAGCCAAGCCAACTAATTCACTAAATTCGCTCTCAAATCCTTCCATTTTCCCCCTTTTTCGATGGATGAATTTTGTTGTTCCAAGAGTTGATCATTGATCCGGCGGTAAAAATCCGGAACCCCATAAGAAGGAGTCAACGCTGAGGGGAGGTCAAAGGGTCCAGTGGCTCGCCGGAAAAGGACGAGCCGACCGGACTCAGAAGAAAGGGAAATTTGATAGTAAAAGGCACCTTGGCAGGGACCAGGGTTCCGACGCTCAAATAAAGCAGTGCGTAATGACCGAGCGGAAGGAGGTGCCGCCCGGACGGCGCAAAGAATCAAGGCCGTCCGGACGACGTTCATCGTCCGCCCGGCGGGCCGGACACCCCAGTCAGACAGTGGGTAGAAGACGGGGACATCCTCTGACAGCCGTCAAGTCGTATGGCTATGCCATACTTCTAGTCTGACAACGGGTGGTCCTGCCGTCCCATCAAAGAACATGCTCGGACTGTGGCAGCATGGTGTCAGGTAAGCTCTCTGACAAGTGCATACCGTGGTATGGGTTGCTGACCCGTACGCACCTCGGCGGGCGTGCATCAGTTCCTTCTCCGTCCTATATAAAGAGGCTATTACTTCGCCAAAGGTACGCATGATACAAATTTGGCAGCCACTTTCTCCACCACTTACCTGACTTGAGCGTCGGAGGGTCGTCGCCGGGAACCCCTTCCCGACTAGACTTTTGTGCAGGATCGCCGGAGCTTCGTTCGACCAACCGGAGATTCACCCCATCGACTAGGAGCGTGTCGCGTGCCCAGCGTCCTTTGGTTCAGCGATTCGGACAGGATCAAATTGGCGCCGTCTGTGGGAACGCTCCTGCATCCGATCAGAGACAATGGACGAGGCTGGACGACAACACACGGTGACGCTTTCAAAGGAAGAACTCGACGCTCTGGTCGAGATAAGGGCCGCCAAACTCATGGAGCAAAAACAAAAAGCATCCGCCGAGCGGGCGGAGCAACAAACAACATCTGCGTCTGGTGGCCGAGCGGAAGCACCTCCAGCCACCGTCGCATTCCATCGGGCCTTATTTCGCACCCCTGAAGCCATACCAGCCCGAAGAGATAGAGGATCTTCCTCAGATGAAATGCCAAGGCGGGATGACAGGAAGGGGAAAGCTCCTCGAGCGGACTCCCCCCCCGAGCGGATCAATCGCCAATTTTCGGAGGCTATCTTACGAGACCCTCTGCCCAAGCACTACGTGCCTCCGACGATCGGCGAATACAATGGAACAACAGACCCGGATGATCATCTGGGTAAGTTCGATAATACAGCCACGCTCCATCAGTACACAGATGGAGTAAAGTGTAGAGTCTTCCTTACCACCCTCTCGGGATCGGCTCAACGGTGGTTCCGGAGGTTGCCGGACGGATCCGTCACCAGCTTCAAGGACTTCCGAACGGCCTTCCTCCACCACTTCGCCAGTAGTTGGCGTTATCAAAAGACAAGTGTCAGCTTGTTCGCCATCAAGCAAGAGCCGAGAGAATCGCTTCGAGCTTACATTCAGCGATTCAACCAAGTGGCGATGGATATCCCCACGGCCACATCGGAGACAATGATGAATGCCTTCACGCAAGGCCTTGTGGATGGGGACTTCTTCCGGTCGCTCATCCGAAAGCCGCCCCGAGATTATGATCACATGCTACATCGGGCCAACGAATATATAAATGTGGAAGAAGCGCAAGCCGCTCGGAAAAAGGAAGCTCCAGCCGAGCGGGCACCTGTTCATGCCGAGCGGAAACAGCACGCCGCTCAGCAGCCACCCAGAGGACCGAGGGCCGAAGCAATTCGATCCCCTCACGCCAGATCGCACGTACAAGAAGTGGCTGCCGCTCGGCCCAAGCCAAAGAAGAAGTGGACCCCTATGTTCTGCTCCTTTCACCAGTCGGATACACACAACACGAGGGACTGTCGAAGTTTTCCCTTCGTGGCTAATCCCGTTCCGAGGAAAGCCGAACGACGGTCGTCTCCCACCGACAGGAGACAAAGGACCCATGACGCTGACCGGACCCGCGTCGAGAGGCGACATCTCCAGACGCCCGATCGGCACCGATCCCCAAGACAGGAAAATCGCCGGGCATCCAGAGAACGGTCCCGATCGTCCACTCGGGAGGAGGAAAATAGGAGCAATACTTCCCGGGGCGAGATCAACGTTATAGCTGGTGGGCCGACCGGAGGAGACTCCAACCGAGCCCGAAAGGCGGGCGTCCGGCAGCTGCAGATCCACGCGGTCGGCTGCAGCCAAGAGCGGGCAAGTGGACCGGAAATCACTTTCGGACCCGGGGACTTAGAAGGAGTAGAAGTGCCCCACGACGACGCGCTGCTCATTAAAGCGGTAATAGCAAATTACACCATTCACCGCATATTTGTTGACACAGGGAGCTCGGTCAACATCATATTTAAGAAGGCGTTCGATCAGCTGCAAATTGATCGAGCCGAGCTGCTGCCCATGACGACCCCGCTCTACGGGTTTACGGGCAACGAAGTACAGCCGGTCGGACAGATCCGGCTGGCCACCTCTCTGGGAGACGAGCCGTTCAGGAGGACCAGGACAATAAACTTCGTGGTGGTCGACTCTCCATCATCCTACAACGTCATTTTGGGACGACCGGCGCTCGGCGAGTTTCGAGCGGTTGTCTCAACTTTCCACAGAAGATAAAGTTCCCCGTGGAGGACAAAGTAGGAGAAGTGCGTGGGGATCAGCTAGCAGCTCGGCGGTGCTATATAGAGATGATCCGAGCGGAAGCCTGTTCCGCTCGGAAAGCGCCCCGAATCGAGGTACATGCCATAACCGAGAAACCTCCTGCTTTAATTTATGATGAAAAGGAGGAAGTTCAGATCCATCCGACCCGATCGGAGGCCACGACTTTTATCGCCTCTGATCTGGAGGAAGAACAGAAGGAGAAGCTGATCCAATGCCTCCAACGAAATCATGACGTCTTCGTCTGGTCGACACATGAGTTGCCCGGAATTTCGCCGAGCCTAGCGCAACACGAGTTGCATGTCCGATCGGACGCTCGGCCAGTGAAGCAGAGAAAAAGGGACTTCAGCGCCGAGCAGAATGCCATCATCCGGGCGGAAGTAGAAAAACTTCTGAAGGCCGGCCACATACGCGAGGTGCAGTTCCCAAGCTGGCTGGCCAACGTAGTATTGGTCTCCAAGCCGGGCGGCAAGTGGAGAGTCTGCATCGACTTTCGGGACTTAAACAAAGCATGCCCCAAGGATTTTTATCCCCTGCCCCGGATAGATCAGCTGGTGGACTCTACGGCCGGCTGCGAATTAATTTGCATGCTTGACGCCTACCAGGGATATCACCAAGTGCCGCTCGCCCGGGAAGATCAAGAAAAAGTAAGCTTCGTAACGGCCGACGGCACTTATTGCTACAACGTGATGCCGTTCGGATTGAAGAATGTCGGGGCTACCTATCAACGCTTGATGAACAAGGTATTCCGGGAGCAGATCGGGCGGAATCTGGAAGTTTATGTAGACGACATTCTTATTAAATCCGTCCGAGCGGCGGACCTCTTCAAGGACATGGAAGAAACCTTCCGAACGCTGCGCAAATATGGAGTCAAGCTAAATCCCCAGAAGTGCCTGTTCGGAGCAAAAGGAGGGCGTTTCTTGGGATATATAGTGACCGAGCGAGGAATTGAAGCCAACCCCAGCAAGGTGAAAGCTCTGCAAGACATGCTTCCTCCTAGAAACACAAGGGAAGTGCAACGGTTGACCGGTCGGATAACTGCTTTGTCCAGATTCATCTCCAAAACCGCCGACCGGAGCCTGCCATTCTTCAAGATCCTGCGCAAGGCTACTAAGTTCCAGTGGGATGAAGAGTGTGACCGAGCATTTGAAGAGTTGAAAACATATCTAAATTCTCTGCCTGTGCTGGCCAAGTCGCTGTATATGTATCTGTCGTCAACTGAGCATGCTGTAGGCTCAGCACTTGTGAGGGCGAGCGACGAAGAGCAGCCGGTGTATTTTCTAAGCCACATTTTAAAAGATGCTGAATCTCGTTACACCGGGCTCGAGAAGTTGGCCTTTGCTTTGGTTCTAGCCGCTCGGCGCCTTCGACCGTATTTCTTGGCTCACACCATCATTGTTCGGACGAACAGTCCACTCGGAAGAGTGCTGTTGAATCCAGAAGCATCCGGACGGCTTATCAAGTGGACGACAGAATTAAGTAAATTTGACATCCAATATCAGCCCCGCTCGGCGATTAAAGCTCAATCCTTGGCTGATTTTGTGACCGAAGTGCAAAGGCCAGAGCCGAAAGCTATGTGGAGAATATATGTGGATGGATCCTCCACTCGGCTCGGAAGTGGGATCGGAATATTACTACTCTCACCTCAGGAAGAAAAGATGCACCTATCCGTCCGGCTAGATTACAAAGCTACTAACAATGAAGCAGAGTATGAGGCCCTCATAGCCGGATTACAGGCAGCACGGCATGTGGGAGCCGGTCGGGTAACACTTCATTCGGATTCACAGTTGGCCGCTCAGCAACTTTCCGGCACCTTTGAAATCAACTGTGTTCGGCTTAAACTCTACGCTGAGGCCTTTGAAAAACTCAAAGCTACTTTCCGAGAGGTGCTTATTCAGAAGATTCCCCGAACGGAGAACCAAGCGGCCGATGAGTTAGCCAAACTCGCGAGCTCAATAACGCCGGTCGCCATTCAGCAACCAATTGAAAAAACGCTGCTGGTGGCGCATGTCGACCGGATGCAAGGCCTCGCGTTTCCAAATGACTGGAGGACACCTATTATAGAATTCCTCCGTTCGGGCACCACACCATCCGATGAATACGTAGCCCGGCTCCTCAGAAGCCGGTCGGTTTACACTAATCGGAGATCACCTTTACAAGAAAGCTTTCTCGCGCCTTCTGAAATGTGTAAGCTCGGAGGACTCACCATACCTCCATGAAGTACATCAAGGATCATGCGGGGTCATCCGGGCGGACGTTGGCCAAGAAAATCCTCTTGGCCGGATACTTTTGGCCAACTTTACAAGCAGATGTCGCTCGGACAATATCTACATGCCTTTCATGCTAGAAGTATCACAACTTCTCCCACCGCAGAGGAGATGAAGGCATCAACCATCTCATGTCCGCTCGATCAATGGGGAATGGATATTGTGGGTCCATTTCCGATGGCGACCAGGCAGGAAATTTTACTAGTGGCGGCCGACTATTTCTCCAAGTGGGTGGAGGCCGCGCCGCAAAGATCACTGAACAAATGGTTAAAAATTCATCCGCAACACATCATTTGTCGGTTCGGCATCCCTCGCCGACTAGTGTCCGACAACGGGAGCAGTTCACAGGAATATGTTAGAGGATTGGTGCAAAAGCTACGGCGATTGAGCAACATTTCACGTCCGTGGCTTATCCTCGAGCAACGGTCGGGAAATTCTTCGTATTCTGCGCGCTCGGCTCGACCATTTGGGAGGGAGTTGGCCGGATGAAGTGCCGAGCGTCTTGTGGGCCATCCGAACGACGCCAAAAGAAGGGACAGGAGTCACACCGTTCCATTTGGTATATGGCGGTGAGGCTGTCATTCCGGTCGAAGTCGGCGTTGAGTCAGCCCGGATCCAGAGCTACGATGATTACAACGCCGAACGAAGAAACATGGAGCTGGACTTGGTAGAAGAAGAGAGGGCAAAGGCGTCCGTTCGGCTGATGGCATACCGTCAGCGGATGAAGCAAAACTACAACCGGCGCGTCATTCCTAGATCGTTCCAGGTCGGCGATCTTGTCTGGAAGAAAGTCAAGCCGGTCGGCGACGTCGGCAAGCTTGAAGCTCCATGGGCGGGCCCTTTCAAAATCATCGAAAAGCTCCGCTCGGGCGCGTATTATCTGGAGGATGAGGACGGACGGCAGCTAGATAGGCCGTGGAGCGCGAATCACCTCCAGCCTTACCGAGCGGGGTGAAAGGTGTATCACTGTAAATCACCCTGTGTACTTTATTTTTCGACTAAATACTTGAAATGCAGAGATGAAAAGTCAAAAAAGCGAATATAAGGCATTATCGTCGTAACCCGAAGACCCCAGGCCGTTTGGCCGGGCTGCGTATAGAATATAAGCAGCGTTCGAAATCGAAGACCCCGAGCTGTTCGGCCGGGCTGCATACTAGTGTGGCAGGAAGGAAACCAAAACCCTGCGCTGTTCAGGATGATAGAGGGAGGTTATTGCCTGGAGCGAAGGCCTGAGCCGCTCGGCCAGGTATATTTTAGCCAAGACTACCTCGGGGAGGATTATATACAAGCCAAGCGCTCGATGTGAAGGCTCGAGCCGGTCGGCCGTGTATATGGCTTTCCAAGCCAAGCGCTAGACGACGAAGGCCGAGCCGTTCGGCCGGGTGTGTAGTCTCACTTGGAGACCGACGAGCCCCGTCGTTAAAAATCGAGAGCCGCGCCGACCGGCTATAAATATCCGCGCCGACGAGCCCCGTCGTTAAAAATCGAGAGCCGCGCCGACCGGCTATAAATATCCGCGCCGACGAGCCCCGTCGTTAAAAATCGAGAGCCGCGCTGACCGGCTATAAATATCCGCGCCGTCGAGCTCCGACGATAAATATCGAGAGACGAGCCGGCGTCTATAAATAATCCGAGCGGACGAACCGACGAGCCCCGTCGTTAAAAATCGAGAGTCGCGCCGACCGGCTATAAATATCCGCGCCGTCGAGCTCCGACGATAAATATCGAGGGACGAGCTGGCGTCTATAAACGTCCAAGCGGGAGGCCTTGCGAAAATCCAGCAAAAACCCCTTTGAGGCAAGGCGCGAAGCAACAGATGGTTAAGCGGAATTAAAAAGGCGAAGATGATCTAATATGCAAGCCAAAAAAGTCATTACATAGATAAGCGGGGCCGAACGGCGGGAATTCAAAAAAGTTTACAGAAACGCTCCTCACACATCAAAATCAAAAAGAGCGTCGGGGATGGCGTCCATCACGCTCGCCAGATCCTCGGGGGGGATGGTCAGCTCGGCAGACAGGTGACCTTTGGTCTTCAGATAGCCCACCGCCGCCTTGATTGCCTCCTCGAACGTGAGGGATATCTTGTCGGTAAACTTCTCTCCGAAGTCTTCCGAGCGGAGGAACGCCTTCCTCACTTCGTCCGAGCGGGCCGACTCCCCCTCTTGATATGCCTTGAGCGCGGCATGGGCAGCGTCGCTAGCAGCTTGGAGATCCTTCAAGTCTCCATCGAATCTTTGGAGATCAGCCGAGCGGCTCTCTTTTTCGGTGGCCAGCAGAGCATCGAGGTCCTTGATGCGTTGCTCCAGCCCCCGGATCTCCACCTTCATGTGGTCCATGTCGTTGATGGCCTGTTGCTTCCGAGTGGTCGCCATCTGGATCTCCTTGTCTCGCTGGTTAATCATTGTTTCGAGCCGAACGACCTTGCTCGCCAGATCAGTGGCTCGTTTCCGTTCGGCTTCTAGCGATTTCTTGGCCTTCTCCAGAGCGGCCATCGACTGCCTGGCGTCCCCCGCTGTTTTTTGTTTCTTCAGTTCCTCCTCCAGCTCGGCCAACCGATCGCTAATGGCGATCTGCTCCACCCAGTTCTGCTAGCAAACACGAACAGGGTAAAAACTTCAAATAAGAGAGAGAAGGGGGGGAAGGGCTATACCCCGGTGGCTGATTGAAGGTTGCTGTCGCCGAGCTGCCCGGGAGTCAACTTAGCTATCAGACTCCGAGCATCTATCCAAGCTTGTGCGAGAGGGCCCGTCAGGGTGATCATCTGCTCAGGAAACACCGGCCGATCGGCGGTAGCCATGTATGCCTCTGAAGGAAGGCGCAGAACGGTTTTAAGTAAATTCTGGCCGCTCGGCCCGCTCTGAGATGGCCCGCCAGCAGAAGAGGTAGGTAGCTCGCCTAAACGCCTGAGACGTCGTCGAGTCCTCGAAGGGCTGGACGGCGGCACTTCCAAGCAGGCCCTCGGAGAATCCTGAGGGGTCGGGGTACTCTCGAGGGAAACTGTTCCGGACAGCACCGGCGCATCTGCACCCCGCTCAGGTTATGGCTCATCAAGTGTAGAGGCAGGTGCGGATTCCGGTCGCCGACGTTTCCGAGTGCGCAGCGGCACATCATCGGCCGAACGACCCTCCACTTCAGCTTCACTCGCAGGTTCTATATTGCCCGTGGCCTCATCAGGAGGGGCAGGGGCGTCCGGGGCTTCTGGGACCGTTGGCGTCCCCTCACCTTCTTCGCCGGCCGGATCAGCCGGAGCAAGGCCCCGTTCGGCGGCCTCCTTGCTCGTCACCGCCTCAATCCGAGCGGCCTTCAGTTTGACCTTCTCGGTGGCTCTGGCCCGCCACATGACCTCAGCTGCAGAAGCAGAGAATAAATCAGTTAGAACAAAATAAAGGGGAAGATAGGGAAGCTTACTCATGCTACAAGGCAGATCGGCTGGTGTAGAAGACAAGCCGAATATATGCATTACTCCTGGGAGAAGCATCTTGTCAATGTGATAGCGCTGACCGACTAGCTGTTCGGCTGCATGGAGATAGTCTGCGTCACCTCTAAACTTGCCGAGCTCCGGTTGCGCAGGCATAGCCGTTTGCCACTTGGTGCGGAGGAAAGCGTATATAGAAAAAATGCTCCTTCCAGTGTTTGTTGGAGCTCGGCATATTATCGAAAAGGACGAAGCCTATCCTAGATTGGAAAACAAAGGTGCCCCACTCGGCTTGCTTGGGATAGTAGAAGTAGTGGAAGATTTTCGGGGTTAAGGGAATGCCGTTCAGTTTGAACAAAACTACCACTCCGCTCAGCAACCTAATAGAATTGGGAACTACTTGGCCGAGCGGAATGTGGAAATAGTTGCAAACTTCTAAGAAAAACTTGTGAGGAGGAAAACGTAGTCCGGCCAGGAATTGATCCCGGAAGAAGACAACAGTGCCGGGCGGAGGATCGTTAGGCCGATCGGAAGGCGTGGCTAACACTATTTCGTGGTCGACCGGTAGGTCATATGCTCGAGTGAGGCGCATGGCGTCTTCCTCGTCGAACCGACTTTCCATGTTCGAGTACCAAAGACCCGGAGCACCGCTGGTTGACTGCGAGGTACTAGTCATGATCGAAAGGCCAGAACGCGGGATAGAAGAGGATGGTTCAAGCAATGGAAGAAAACCGGCTGAAAAGGATGATTAACAGAAAGAAGAATGCGTCTGAAGCGAGAAAAAAGCTCTTACAAGCGAGGAAGATGACCGGAAGAAGCCGTGTGATCGTCGGAAAGTCTGAGAACAAGGTCGCCGGCGAGAGGGGGGATGACAGGAGTCTGGAAACGAAGAAGACGGAATGCGGCGGAAACGAAGTCAAGGATCTTATATCGCCGCCCGGAAACGATCTCCACCGTCCGATCCAGGTCGTCGATATCGAGGTTGTCATCGGATCGTCCGTTTCAAACGGCGGCTGTCCCATCGGAAGTGACGCAACCGCCATACTCTGACAAATGCACGGTCGCCACGTGTCAGCCGGTTACTAGCCGCATTTAATGAGCTCCCCTTACCTTGCGCAGAGCACGTGATGGGTAGTGTGGGAGAACAACGGACATCGATTCCCAGAAAATACGAGGCATGGACAAAGTAGCGCCGGACAGACAGATATCGCCGCACGGATGAGCATCTTTAGGCCTGGCCGAGCGGCCTAAGGCAATGATCATTGTTCGACAGATCGGCAGTCCAGTCAGTCGGACTTTGCCTCCTTCGACTAGACTCGAGAGGAAGGCAAGTGATCCGGCGGTAAAAATCCAGAACCCCATAAGAAGGAGTCAACGCTGAGGGGAGGTCAAAGGGTCCAGTGGCTCGCCGGAAAAGGACGAGCCGACCGGACTCAGAAGAAAGGGAAATTTGATAGTAAAAGGCACCTTGGCAGGGACCAGGGTTCCGACGCTCAAATAAAGCAGTGCGTAATGACCGAGCGGAAGGAGGTGCCGCCCGGACGGCGCAAAGAATCAAGGCCGTCCGGACGACGTTCATCGTCCGCCCGGCGGGCCGGACACCCCAGTCAGACAGTGGGTAAAAGACGGGGACATCCTCTGACAGCCGTCAAGTCGTATGGCTATGCCATACTTCTAGTCTGACAACGGGTGGTCCTGCCGTCCCATCAAAGAACATGCTCGGACTGTGGCAGCATGGTGTCAGGTAAGCTCTCTGACAAGTGCATACCGTGGTATGGGTTGCTGACCCGTACGCACCTCGGCGGGCGTGCTTCAGTTCCTTCTCCGTCCTATATAAAGAGGCTATTACTTCGCCAAAGGTACGCATGATACAAATTTGGCAGCCACTTTCTCCACCACTTACCTGACTTGAGCGTCGGAGGGTCGTCGCCGGGAACCCCTTCCCGGCTAGACTTTTGTGCAGGATCGCCGGAGCTTCGTTCGACCAGTCGGAGATTCACCCCATCGACTAGGAGCGTGCCGCGTGCCCAGCGTCCTTTGGTTCAGCGATTCGGACAGGATCAATCATAATTGTTAGGACCAATAAAATTTACATATATCTATAATGGTATGATATTATCTACTTTGGATCTAAGCCCTTATGAATTTGTTTTTGACTCTATCCAAAAGATCTCATACCAATGTAAATATCTTCCATCTCATAAACCTCCTCCCCTCAAACGAAAGATCATTATTATTCTCATGGTTCGGGCCTCCTCTCAAGAATCCTGAGGTCACTCTTCTCCTCTAAGACTTGAGAGTCCCCACCTCCTTCGTTCAAGGTTATTCCACCCACATGGCTTAATCTGGACCACGACTCTGATGCCACTTATTAGGACCAAAAGAATTCACGTATTTTCATAAATGGTATGATATTATCTATTTTAGACCTAAATCTTCATGGATTTATTTTTAGGCTCTGCCTAAAATGTCTTATACCATAGAGATATCTTCTTTCTCAAAAACTCATGATCTTTTTTTATGTATTTTCAATATAAAACTTTGATTTGATTATATTTACTGTTTACACACCTCATGGTGTACACCTTGTGAGCATTATTTTTTTAATTTCTTTAATCTAAATTTCAAATTTTAATCTTATATCCTAAAATCTAAATGACGTCAAGCAGGATAGAGATTATCCTATGGACTGACAAAAAGGGGGGGGGGGGTTTAAGAAGAAGTAAGAAGAGATAACTGTTATCCTCCAGATTTTTTTTCAAAAATAAGAATTTAATAACCAAGAATTAAATCCTGGTTGTTGTTCTTCTATAAAGAAAGTTTCCAAGGCATTAACTTCACGTCATTTTGACTGTATTCTTGAATCGATGACTCATATTTTTGCACCTTCTCTTGTAGTAAAACATATATATTCAATAACCTCTAAAATAAATGATGCTTTGTCTCTTTTCTGATCGTTGTGAGGTATGATCCCTCAGAGTATATGAAATATATTGATCCTGTCCAAAATCTGAGTCAGGTGAAGGCCGAATGAGATGTTGCTGGTGTTGATGGAGGAGAGACTATGATGTTGCTATCGTGCGGGCTTTGGCGAATAGCCCTCCACGTGACCCTGAAGGAATACTAGACTTGAGCCGGCGATACTAGAACTCTGCACATACTCAGACAAGCACACAGGACGTTAGAGACCAAGAACTAGGGGGAAAAGTCTCCGAAGTAGGCTCTCCGACGCTCAAGTCAGGTACTTTTCCCCCAGAAGAACAGTGTATGAAGGAATAAGAAAAGTAGACAAGTGTGCGAGTGAGCGTACCTACATAAGGGAGAGGACACCCCTTTTTATATGACAGTGCGTACCTTCTAGATACAGGTCCCTATCAGAGGGTGTCGGGTGTCAGGACTTGTCAAGTGGTGGAGGACATGTGACCTTCTCTTATATACCAGAGGAAGGTTCTACTTGCAAGTGACTTCAACCGCTAGAATATTTCCTGATATGCAGTAGGTATTCTCTGACAGGTGGCTATGATTCCCTGATCTGTTGTCGCGTAGTGCTTATTATCTCGCTCAGGTATAGTCGAGGTCGCTCTGATTGGTCTGCTACGTGCTAACGAACAAGCTAGATGGATGGAGGGGGTGCAATCAGAGTCCCTTTCTGCCAACTTTTGTGATTTAGGCCCGACCGAGATTGATAAGTCTATTTACATGAGTTAGCTTGAGAAAACTCGATCAGTAAAGCCAGGTCGGGCTTTGCCCTGATCACACGTCCTGCCGCAGGCCTAGTTTCCTGACCGTTAGCCCCCACCCTGGCCTTATACACCGGATGCCCCCCAGTGGTTCTTCTCCGTATATTAACTACCACGTCCTCTTGGTTTCTGACTGTCATATCCCCTTGACTTTTGACTGTCATACCCTCTTGACTTCTGACTGTCACATCCCCTTGACTTCTAACTATCACATCCCCTTAACTTCTGATGACCTGACCCTACCATCATGCACCGTATCATATATCATTAATTTTGTATCTTCTTCTTTGTTCTATGGAAGAATGCTTTGACCGTGGTGTATTAGGCCTTTAATCATTGCATCTTGCCTTTGCCTCTACTTTAATACTAAATTCTTCACAAGTGGAAGACCTTTCATATTTCCCAAACGCTTCATCCTTGTTCAATCTATTCTAGCCCTAGATGAGTACAAAAGAAGCTACTGTTAATGAAGCTACAAGTACACGATTTAGTCGTAGGTAATAAAATATCGATCCCACAGGGATTGATGAGCACTAGTGTGGTCACATGGCTAGCTAGCTAGACGATCGAAATATCGATTGAGGTTTCATGAACTAAGGTTATGAGAATAAGAAAAAGGAAGAGAGTTTTGAGAAGAATTGGTCAAGGTGAGTGTTCTAGGTGTTCAGTTTTATTGTAATGTTGATCAATATGTTATGGATTGCTCATATCCTATCCTCTATCCTTATGTATTGTAGAAAGTTTAACTAAATCCCGATACTCCCCTATGACAGTCATGTCAGAGCATTGTTCCCTTGATTATTTGATGTCCCTAGGTAGTAGAGATAACCTAGGATGTCTGGTTAAAGGATTATCCTTTATCACCTAGGGCTCTCCAGATATATAATCCTAAATTATACAGTACACCTATTAACATAGATTAAGGACCAACCATTTAAGCCTATTTAGGTTCTTCCATGTAGAGAATCACCCTCTCTTTTAAGGTGACACCTTCGAAAGTCTGGTTAAAAGGATACCCCTTATCACGACCCCCCCCCCCTCGAATATACGATCTAGGGCATTCCCTCTACGGGATAAGCGATCCCTATATCCAATCAATTAAATATGGAAATTAAGCATAGTTACATCACACACATATTCAATCAAATGGATACAAGGCATAAACATGTCATTAGAAGAAAATTTGACAAATCTATAGAGTTCACATCAAGCTTACATTATAATTACTCCCTTAATCCTAGAATAAGTGGATCTACTCTATGACAAGGATAATTGAATCCAAAGGCATTAAGATTACAAGATTCCTAAATAATTCAAGAGAAAAAAAATAAAAGGAAAGCTTATCCAAGTATGATGATGGGTCTTCGGATCCAATCCTTACGTCCGGAGAAGATGGAGATGATGGAAATGGCCTCAGTTCATCAAATAAGGCGTAAGTGAAGCGCAGATCTTGACCTTGAGTCTCCCCCAAGGGGGAAGTTCTCCCTCTCTCAAAAGGGGGAGAACTCCCCTATTTATAAGCAAGACTCGGTCTCGTGAGACATGGGTCGTGTCACGATCCTACCAACTTGGCACGACTTTATCTTGGAAACTTGGATCTGAGAAGGCACGACTGTCTCCTAAACACAGACATGTCTTGAAATTTTGTGCCAGAGGTAGCACGGTTGTGCCTCTGAGCATGGTTGTGTCCCTATTCTTCAAGTCAGGGAAGGCACGACCGTGTAGATCCACACGGCCACCTCCCTACTGACTTTGGTTAGGTTTTGTTCTTTGCTCCATTGGGAGACACAGTCACGCCCCTTTTGGGCTCTGGATGGTACACAGTTGCTGCCTATATGAGACACAGTCGTGCCATAGCTTTTGAACCAGTCCTTCTTCTTAATGGAGATTCGAGGTGTGTTTTGCCTCCATTTCTTCTCCAAATCACAACTTGTCAATCAAAAATTGACAAAGAGCATATCTCCGACAAAGAGAGCAATAATGCTAAAATAATGATAAAATAGGGTATAACAACATAGAATATAATCAAGAAATGTAAGTAGATGTACACTAAAATAAGTATAAAAGTGTATACAAACTACGCACATTACCTACTACTATGAATTGATTTCTCTCCCAAGTTGGATCGTGTTTTCTAGAAGTGTCGATGTTATTCTCGACATCAGCAATAGAGGTAGGTTTAGAGGTGTTGTATGGGGCAAGGAAGCAAGACGGTCACTGCCCTATCATCTGAATAGAACTCTGAGAGGACATATTCTCAACGTCCTCATCAATTTATTCAACAACTTATTCTACTTCCTCATTATCATAAACCGGCTCGCTAGTTAACTCAGTCTCATCTTCGTCATAAATTGGATCAATAGCTACTTCGGTCTCATCTCTCATGTCTTCCTCAATCAATAAATTAGTGTCATCATCCTCTTCTTCTAGGACATCCTCATCAAATTCTTCTAGGTCAAATTCCTCCTTCAAATCATCTTCAAATATGTCAATGTCATCTTGGACATCAAAGCTATCATCCTCCATGGCAAAACTTAATCTTCCTTCGAATAAAGTTTGAGAGTAACCAAAGTGAAGAAAGTGATATTTCATCTTCTTCTTCATCTTCTCCCAATCCTGGATCTTGGTTTTGCCTTGTTTGTCTCGTGAGCACCACAAATGCTCCCACCATGCTAATGCTCAACCTCTAAGTCTAATGGTAATCAGTTTCACGTTCATCCGATATGGAACTTGCTTATAGTCGAATATCCACTCCACTTCGTTGATCCAATTAACAAAGCCCTCTACTTATAATGTACTATAAAATTTGAGCAGATCAACCTGAAAATCGATGTGTCCATAAGGCTCCTCCTAACCATGGTGTTCCCAGTAAATAGTGTTGGATCGTAAAGAATCGATAGAGGGGGGGTGAATATCGATATAAAACTTTCAAACAAAGTAAACGCAGCAGAAACAGAGTAAGGAAATGAAGAGCAAGGCTAACACAAGTTCTTTTACTTGGTTCGGAGCCTGTGTCGACTCCTACTCCAAGGCCCGCACACAAGGGTACTTTCGGTGGGCAATTACTAATAATTTGAAATCAGAGTTACAATGAAATTACATGAATTATTAGAAAATACCGACAATTATGAAAACTAAGACAGGAAGAAATAAAACTTGTCGGTGAGCTTTTGGCAGCATCGCAAGAGCACTGAAGATCTGATCGTGAGTTGTATTTTGAGCTCCGCCTTTGACCCTCCTTTTATAGGATGCTCGGGGCGCTTAGATCCCTTCCGAGCGCCCTGGTGTGACGTATCAGCCCCAATCAGCGAGCTCCACGTGTCGACGCCGTGTCTTGGATAAGACTTGCCTCCGGGCGTCCGGATCCCTTCCGGGCGCCCGGACCCCCTTTCTCCAGAAGCCCCTTTTCCTGCAAGACAAGGTTAATCCGAGGCAATGTATATCCTGCAAAACAAAGTGTTAGCACAGTTTATAATTTGACATAAAAAGTATGACTTAAATTCCATCTTTTCGAGACCAAAATCTAGTCAAGATCTCTACTTAGAGTTCTGAAATGGTTCTAAGTCGGATCGGCGCCTAAGTTCCCTTCCCGGGAATGCGTCCTCACAGTCACTCCCTTCCAGTGACTTACCTTTACTCACCTACCAAACGTCCGGTCAGCCCTTCGATCCGTCTGGACTTCTCGCCAGCTATCCGGTCAACCCGTCGACCTAGATGGACTTCGTGCCAAATGTCTGGTCAGCCCTTCGACCCATTTGAACTTCGTGCTAGCTATCTGGTCGGCCCGTTGACCTAGCTGGCCTTCGTGCCAGACATCCGGTCAGCCCGTCGACTTGTCTGGACTTCGCCTGCACACTCGATCATAGTGTTAGACAACGACAAACCTAACTTAACCTAATTTGTCATTCATCAAAACCTGAGTTAAACCGTTAGTGCTAACCGCACCAACAATCTCCCCCTTTTTGATGGAATGACAACCTGGTTAAGTTAGTGAAAAAATATGTAAGGAAAAAAAACAAACATGATATTTAAGGTTTAAGTTAGTTTTTAAGTTTGACTTTTTGTTGCTCTAACTTAACCACCTATCCCTCCCCCTTTGGCATTCATCAAATAGGAACATAGGTCAAGTACAGCATACAGAAAAACGTAAAAATTGAGAAATGATGTCAAGTTAACTTGGGGGAGTTTGAATGACTAAAGGTTTTTGCTTTAAGAAAATCTTTTCAAAATAGCTAAGTTATGGAAGAAGTAGCTAATTTTGTAAAATAACCTTTTATAAAGATAATTTTATAAAATTAAGATTTTCAAAACCAAGTTGATAGTAATTTGCAACAATCCAGATTTTTAAAACTAAGTAGAGTTAAGTCAACTTTTAAGCTGAATCCAATTTTCAACATTTGGCTCAGTTTTTAAAGGAAACTATGTTTTGAAACATACTTTTCAAATATAATTTTATAAAAGTAAGCTTTTAAGTAACCTAAAGTTAAGTTTTGAAAAATCTAATTTTCAATAACAAAGCAATTTTCAAAACTAATTTTTGTAAAATTTAACATTCAACTCAAACTTGTCAAAATTAAGTAAAATCAAATTTTCAGAACTAGATTTTCAAATAAAGGGAAAATAAATATTTAACTAATTCCTCCCCCTGAACCTGATATTATTTTAAAGTAAAGCTTTGAAACTAAGTGCTAAGTAAAAAGAATGATTTGATCCTCCCCCTAAACTTGACATTCAAAATAGTTGTCTAACCAATTAGGTACTTACTAACTATCAAAAGATAGCAACTTTCACTTAGTTAGTCAAGTTAAGGGAATTAGTAATCAGTTAGTGTTTGACTAATCTGACTAACTTAACTTGATCAATATGTGTTTGGTATTTAACACCCAGACTTATTAAGTATCTTAAGTCCAGGCAACTGGCCTATGCATCTCAACCCTTTCTATGTTTGTCAATCATAAGCAAGGTAAACCTAGGGTGTTGGTGAGATGCTCAAGTACTAGTCCTAGGGGAACATGATGTTTAAGGCAATTTTTCTAGTCTAAGGCTAGAATTATTTTGAAATTCTAAAAGTAGGAAAGTTTTGAAAAACTAAAATAATTTTAACCTAGAGTTTAAAACAATCATTTTTAAAAGCAGTTTAAATTTTAATGATCCTAATTTATTAAATTAGAGCAAAACCAATCAAATCTGAAATGATACTCAATAGATCAAGATGTACTACAAGAGTTGTAATAGAGTTATAACAGAACTATATAGCAATCACAACTACTGAGATGATGAAAGAGGTGGTCCGGAACCCAAAGAACGAAGTAGTGCCAACAGCTCAGTGTGATGGGTCGGGTCATCCTCTCGTAGGTCTCGTCGCAGGTCGGAGATCTCCTACCGCACATCTCGTCGTAGATCGGAGACCTCCTATCGCACCTCTCGTTGTAGGCCGAAGACCTCTCGCCGTATGTCTCGGTGAAACTTGGAGGACTCCTGCTAGAGGCTCGACATAGCTCTCTCTAGTCCGGATACTCGATCGGCTAGAGTGCGAGGAGCGGGACGTGGTGCTCGAGCTGGTGGTGGGGAAGGAGCGGCCTCGTCAGGAAACGAACAGTGCGAGAAAAAACTCATCCTGCTCTGCCTCCTCCTGCTAGGCATCTGGGTCGGGCTGGTGCTGTGCCCCCCTCTGCCAAGACATGATCCCTCACCATCTATATGGACACCCGCTAGGGAGAAGTTCCTAGCTCCTATAACGTCAAACTCGGTCATAGGGCGAATATCACCTCTGGTGACATCAATGCCCAAGTAGGCAATATATGCTGTCAAAATATGACAGTATGGCATATGAACTCGTCCACTAGTCACAAATCCGGTCGAGTAGATAATGGTAGAAAAAATGTGTAAACTGATGTCAATATCTAGCCTATGACACAAGGCATAGAGAAGAAAAGAGTGGAAAGGACGCATCACCGCGATATCGCGAGTGGTCAATGGTAGAATGCAAAAGACTAAGACTCTATAAAGGGCGTAGTCCTAGACTCGAAGAGCAACTGACCTAAACTGGGTCACAGTGGGTACTTGCTCGCCCCTAAAAAAATATGAATAAATAGTATCAAGAGTAATATGCGAGTAGGGATATCCAAATGGTAGAACCCTGGGAGGATAGCACTGAAAGAGACAAGTAGACGGCCGTAACTCTAAAATGTCCTGGATGACACTAGGGGATAGTGTGATATCAGTACTAGCTACCCTAGTAGTATAGGTGAGGTCATCTACTTTCACTAGGTTGTTATAAAAATTAGCACACGGTCCTATGTTTACTGAACTAGTACAGTAAACTAGTTTCTGCAAGTTATAGTGGCTAATCACCTTTATAACTGGAGCGCTAGACTGTAAAAAGAACTCTCTATCTAGACATTTAGTCCTAATGACCATATAAATGGTCGACTCAAACTTAACCCTAAGTGTAGGTGCAGCGGAGGCCGGCAAGAGGGGGGTGAATTGCTGAAAACAAAAATAAACAATACCCTCCTCGGATTTCAACTCAGAATAAATGCAGTAGTAAAATAATAGCAACTAAATTAAGGAGACAGAAAATAAACAGAAGATAGGAATTTAACCTGGTTACAACCAAGGAGGTTGTTAATCCAGGACGATGAAATGCGCACTAAGAAAAATCTCCTTCTCTGAAGGCGGAGAAGCCTTTTACACTTTGGAAGCTCACTAGTTGCTTAGGAATTGCTTACACAATTGATTGCTTGAGTTGGTGTTAATTCCTAGCTCCAAGCTTTCTTTTATAGCCCCTGGAAATTCTATCCTGAAGCTCCAAGGCGCCTCCATTGAGGGTCTAAGGCGCCTCCAAGCTGGGTCAGCGGATAAAACTTTATCCGCGCACGAACGGTCTGTTTGACCAGGTTGAAGGCGCCTTAAACAAGGCTAAAGGCGCCTTCAACCAGCTTGAGGCGCCTTCAACCAGATTGAAGGCGCCTTCAACCAAATTGAAGGCACCTTCAAGCTGGAGGCGCCTTCAACCTTGTTGAAGGTGCCTTGAGTAGTGATTCCAGCACTGCTCCTTTCCTGCTTTGGCTTCCGATGCTCTGATCTTCTGGGTGATTGCGGCCAACCGGAATAGGGCTCACCCAAACCCAATTCCCGACCTTCTCCTCGAGCAGTCTTCCGTCCCGGCTTAACGTCCCTCGAACACCGCGCACACTCTTCACACCCACCGGAGTACTCTTCCGCAGCTCTCTCGTCCTTCGGATGCACCGAGCCCGTCGGCTCCTTTCCCGTGCCGTCCTTCTCGTTATTTGCGTCTTCCACTCGACTTCCTGCGCTCCTAAGCTTCTGCACACTCAAACACAGGGATCAAACACAACAGGACCTAACCAACTTGGTTGATCACATCAAAACACTCACGAGGACCAATAATCTCCTCCTTTTTGATGTGCATCAACCCAAGTTCAAGTTAGGGTAAAAATAGACAAAAACATAATTTTAAAAGAAAATTACTAAACTCACATATTAAGCATTAGTTTGCAATAAGTAAAATTGCAACACAATTCAGAGAAAAAAAATATTAAAATTTTAAACTTCTAACTCCCCAAACTTTCTAACTCCCCCTTAACTTGTAACCTTTCTCTCCCCCTTTGATCACAGCAAAAATGGGGTACCAATAAGAGAATATTAAGCAAATGTATTTTTAGAAAAAATTTCTAAGTTAAATTGAATTTTCAGAAATTTTTTTTAAAAAATGAATTTTTAGAATTTAAAAAAAAAATCTAAGTTAAATTGAATTTTTGAAATTTCCCAAAAAAAATAATTCTATGTAATATGAATTTTAGAATTTTCCAGAAAAAATATTTCTAACTAAAATGATTTTTTTTTGAATTTATAAAAATCATTTTCCAAAAATGTTTGATTAAACTTTCAAAGCATTATTTAATTCTAATTTTTAATGCTTTTTCAGAAAGTTAATTAAACATTTTATTTCAATATTTCAGCTTCCAGGTCGTGACGAGGCACTAGGCCTTCTTAGTTATTGGAGCAACAACCACTTCCTTAGACAAAGCTTCCATAAAGAATTTCAATGTTTAATTTTCTCACTGTAAGCTATTAACTAACAGAGAAATTTAAACTAGCAAAGATTTTGGAACCCAATAAAGGTTCCTTTCTACAGGGTTGGTCAAAAACTTAGGGGGTACATGATTTTTGGGCACTTTTCTAAGTTGACCCTGGTGTTTTCTAATGTACCAATTTAATTTTCCATAAGTTATTAATTTTGATTTAGGAAATTTATTTAAGCATGCATCAGATTTCAACTTTTCAATTTCTAATTTTAATTTATCATTTTATGATTTTATACTATCGTACATCTCAAGTGGACATGCTTTTGCTAATTTCATTTTCAATTCTTTATTTTCTTTTTCTAATTCGAATAAGTCTTTAGAAAGCGATTTAATAAATCGAAAAGACTGAGATGGGGTTAGATTGCGTACCTTACTTACCTGATCTGGTGACGCTCCCCCCTTCACTACTGCTTTCTTCTTCTGATGTTCCTCCCCCTTCATCGATGATCATCTCTGAGCTAGACGTTTCTTCTAGATGACTGTTGGCCATCAGTGCTATCCCCGAGAATTCTTCGACTTCTGATTCGGAGGACTACGAATCATCCCACGTGGCCTTTAGATTGTGTTTGGTTCGAGCAAGATTCTTGCTCCTTTCCTTATCCTTCTGTTTGCTCCTCAATTTTGGGCAGTCCTCCTTGATGTGCCCTTCTTCATTGCAATTGTAGCAACGGACTATTCTTCTCTTTTGATGACGTTTACTTGATTGCGATCTAAATTTGTTAGATTTAAAAAACTTATTAAAACGTTTTACCATTAATGCATCTTCGTTTTCGTCGATCGTCGCTTCGGAGTCAGGATCGTCCTTTTCAGCTCGTAGGGCAATGTTGAGGTTCGACTTCTCTACTAGATTTTCTGTAAGTCGAGATTCGTGAAGTTCGAAGGTTGAAAACAATTGTTCTAATATACTTACCTCGAAGTCCTTAGAGATGTAGTAAGCATCTACTAAGGAGGCCCAATCGGAAGTTCTCGGAAAAGCGTTGAGCATGTATCGGATCGAGTCCCAGTTCGTTACTTCTTCTCCAAGGTTGTTGAGTTGAGTTATCATCTCTTTGATCCTCGCTTGGAGTTGCGCTACCTTCTCGCCTTGGTTCATCCGGAGGTTCATCAACTGGGTCCGGAGGATGTCGCGCCTCGTTAGTTTTGCTTCGGAGGTACCTTCGTGAAGCTCCAGAATTTTTTCCCAGAGATCTTTCACGGAGTCGTAGCTTCCGATTCGATTTACCTCCTGAGGCGGCAGAACGCTGAGTAGGTGGAACTCAGCCTTTCCGTTGGCGACAAAATCTGCTTGCTCCTTTTTCGTCCAGGTATTTTCCTCCTTATCTTTCAGAACTGCATAGCCATATTTCATTATTAAAAGAGTGTCAAATTCAGTTTTAAAAAATACCTCCATTTTACGCTTCCATGTGGCGAAGTCTCCGTCGAACTTCGGGGGATGGATGTTCGCTCTGGCCATCGTCTTGATCGCAGTGCTTCAGTTGGCGGTTAGTCCTTCTGAGGTGATCAGGCTTTGATACCAATTGTAGGTGCAGCGGAGGCCGGCAAGAGGGGGGTGAATTGCTAAAAACAAAAATAAACTATACCCTCCTCGGATTTCAACTCAGAATAAATGCAGTAGTAAAATAATAGCAACTAAATTAAGGAGACAGAAAATAAACAGAAGATAGGAATTTAACCTGGTTACAACCAAGGAGGTTGTTAATCCAGGGCGATGAAATGCGCACTAAGAAAAATCTCCTTCTCTGAAGGCGGAGAAGCCTTTTACACTTTGGAAGCTCACTAGTTGCTTAGGAATTACTTACACAATTGATTGCTTGAGTTGTTGTTAATTCTTAGCTCCAGGGGTCCTTTTATAGCCCCTGGAAATTCTATCCCGAAGCTCCAAGGCGCCTCCATTGAGGGTCTAAGGCGCCTCCAAGCTAGGTCAGCGGATAAAACTTTATCCGCGCATGAACGGTCTGTTTGACCAGGTTGAAAGCGCCTTAAACAAGGCTGAAGGCGCCTTCAACCAGCTTGAGGCGCCTTCAACCAGATTGAAGGCGCCTTCAAGCTGGAGGCGCCTTCAACCTTGTTGAAGGCGCCTTGAGCAGTGATTCCAGTACTGCTCCTTTCCGGCTTTGGCTTCCGATGCTCTGATCTTCTGGGTGATTGCGGCCAACCGGAATAGCACTCACCCGAACCCAATTCCCGACCTTCTCCTCGAGCAGCCTTCCGTTCCGGCTTAATGTCCCTCGAATGTCGTGCACGCTCTTCACGTCCACCGGAGTACTCTTCTACAGCTCTCTCGTCCTTCGGACGCACCGAGCCCATCGGCTCCTTTCCCGTGCCGTCCTTCTCGCTAGCTGCGTCTTCCGCTCGACTTCCCGCGCTCCTAAGCTCCTACACACTCAGACACAGGGATCAAACACAGCAGGACCTAACCAACTTGGTTAATCACATCAAAACACCCATGAGGACCAACACTAAGTTCGTCAGTAGAAACCTAGGGTCAATGCTAGCAGTGGAAGGCCCAACACCAGATTTAGAACGTTTCCTAAATTATAAAACAAAATAATACTAATTACAGAGAACAACAAAAAAAAATTTACATAAAAGATAAGAATTTTACCGAGGAGTCATCGCAAAATATATTTAGAAATGACGACCTCGGTTGATTCACAACAGCGTATTACTTGCAGAACGAAGTAAAATTTGATTTTAATCACTCTCGAAATGAAGCTCGGAAGGAGCCTTGATGAAAGTGAGAATTTTGTGGTGCAAATGGAGAGGACGCCCCTGCCCCCCTATATATAGGGGGCTCTGGACGCCCGGACCTATTCCGGGTGCCCGGACCTATTCCGGGCACCCGAGGTCAAGTAGGGCGGGGCACCCGGAATCCCTTCCGGGCGCCTCGGGTCAGTATACCAGGGGCGTCCACCCCTGGTTTTTTACTCCGATTTTGATTTTTTTTTTATTTAAGTTCAATTTTAAAATAAATTTTTAAGTTAAAAAAAATTAAGTTTAATTTTAAAATAAATTTTTAACTTAAAAAAAAAGTTTAATTTTAAAATTTTAATTGTAATTTGTAAATTAAGTTTAATTTAATTTAATTTAATTTAATTTAAATTTAATTTTAATTTTATTTTATTTTATTTAAATTAATTTAATTTTAATTTAATTTAATTTAATTTTAATTAATTTAATTTTAATTTAATTTAATTTTAATTAATTTAATTTTAATTAATTTAATTTTAATTAATTTAATTTTAATTTAATTTAATTAATTTAATTTAATTTAATTTTACTTTAATTTTAATTAATTTAATTTAATTTTAATTTTAGTTAATTTAATTTAATTTTAATTTGATTTAATTAATTTAATTTAATTTAATTAATTAATTTAATTTAATTTTAATTTAATTTAATTATTTTAATTTAATTACTTTAATTTAATTAATTTAATTTTAATTTAATTTAATTTTAATTAATTTCATTTTATTTTAGGTTCTTAGTCATCTCACCCGATCTATGTTTTCAATCAGGGAATCATATAATTTTGTGAGATGAATTAGGTTCAATTTTAGGGTTTGTTTTTAACTTGTGTTAGATTCAGGTTTAGCTTTGGGTTCAACAAATAGACGTTCTCTGGATAAACTTCTGAGCTATAGTGAGTCACTCGGACATCATTAAAGTAACCATACCTTCGAGGTTTTTCAAATAGTCCTATCCACTGGACTTAGTACAAAACCTTAGTCTAACTGATTATGATCCATAAATGGTAGCTTCGGTCAGTTCCACTTAGCCAAATGCACCAGGTTGAAGCCATATCTTCCTAGACATGCATAGACTAAGCTTCCCTAACTTACTATCATCCAAAACTTCACCAGTACCATTTTTCAAGTTAAACTTGAACCCTTTTTAACTAGTCCTAGTTACCCTGTCGGGTAGGTTGGTTAGGGTTACTCTGTCGGGTAGGTTGGTTAGGGTTACCCTGTCGGGTAGGTTAGTTTTGGAGGTGCCAGCTATTCTGGAGCCTCCCCCTGAATTATTTGCCGTTAATTTAATTTTTAGTTATAGGTTTATGTCTATTTCTTTTATAGTTATAATTTACTTGGTGATAGTCTAAGTTTTGGTGAGTTTTAAAATATTTAGATTTTGAAGTTTTTGGTTTAGGTTTGTATTTTGATTTTTGATTTGGTTTATTCGAATTTATATAATATATTTTTTCTTTAGATATGTAGTATTGGTTGAGTCCTACTTGCATGGTCAAACACACTTTTGGAACCCAGGCTTTACTCGTTGGTTTGTGTTGGGTTATTAATGATTTAAAAGTTTTATTTGAGTTCGACCTATATCCGAGTCCGGTTTTATTATAACATGCTTTTTGATCATTTAAAATTAGATCTATGTTTTTAGATCTTGTTGTAAATTTTTTTAGTATTTCTTTTAAATTATTAATTTCTAATTTTAGTGATAGATTTTCCTTCTCAAGTGTTAGATCTTGAGTTGGATTATTACTTACAATTTGTTCCTTGAGGTTTTGATTCTCCTCAAGGAGTACTTTATTTTCATTTTCTAATTTAATTAATTTACTATTCAAGCAAGAAATAATTTTAAAAAAATTTCGATTTAAGGTTAGGTATACCTCTTCGGAACCTTCGGAAACGAGTACGGACTCGTGGCTCGATTCGGGTTTGGACCCGTCTTCCGATTCGTCTTCCGACTCTACTTCGTGGGCCATCAGTGCGAGGTGGCTCTGGTGTTTCTGATCTTCGGCCTCCGATTCGTCCGAGGAGGAGTCACCCCACGTCGCTTTGAGAGCCTTCTTTTTGGTCGGCTTCGTTTTGTCGATCTTCAGTCTTGGACACTCGTTCTTGTAGTGCCCCTTTTTGTTGCATCCGAAGCATGTTACGTTCCTCAAATCGACTGGAGAACTGATCTTTTGTAGATCCTTCTTGCTGAAGCTTCTCTTCCTCCTGGTGAACATCTTCCTTACCAGGTTCACCAGGTGCTCTTCATCTTCAGAGCTCTGGTCAGAGTCTTCTTCGGGTTTAGGCTTTTTCTTCTTAGAGGAACCTGCATATAAAGCAACACCTTTCTCGGCTCCGGCGTTAGTCTGCTCATGTAACTCCAATTCACAAAACAGTTCATCTAATTTGAGTTTAGTTAAATTCTTCGAAATTTTGTAGGCATCCACGATGGATGCCCACAGACTATTGCGTGGAAACGCGTTTAATGCATACCTAATTAGGTCTCTGTTGTCCATCTGGTGGCCTATCGCGTGGAGCCCGTTAAGGATATCTTTGATCCTCGCGTGCAGCTGACTTGCTGTTTCTCCTTTCTGCATTTTTATATTAAATATTTTATTTAATAACAAATCCCTTTTTGTTACCTTAGCGTCGCTAGTTCCTTCGTGCAGCTCAACTTATCTCATAGCTCTTTCGCGTTCTGATACGGTCGGACCCAGTTCATCTCTTCCCTTGTCAGTCCGCATTGCAACGTGTTGATCGCCTTGTTTTCCGTCGACGCTTTCTTCTTTATGTCTGTCGTCCATTATTCTGGATCAAGTAGATTTCCGGAGTTGTCAACTGGCGGTTTGTAAGATTTTGTAACGCTAAGCCACTGGTCGAAATCCGTCTTGAGATATACCTCCATCTGCTTCTTCCAGTACGGGAAATCATCCCCGTTGAATAGGGGAGGATGCACCGTACTGAAACCTTCGATCTGAGACATCCTGCACACAAGCAAATAACTAGACAAAATATCTCAAGACTTGGTCTTGGATTAGTAGTGCGGGAAGAATTGAGATATAATAAAAAGAACTAAATTGGTGTTGCACCAATTTAGATTTAATTGCAATGGAAAAAATTTTCCAAAAAGGTAATAATACAAGTTTGGAATTTATATAAAAAACTGAAAACAAAAAAAAACGAAAAGGAAAAAAATGTCACCCCCTTGTCTGACTGGTGGTTGCACCAAATCAGAGTGGTACCTGCTCTGATACCACTTGTTGGATCGTAAAGAATCGATAGAGGGGGGGGGGTAAATATCAATATAAAACTTTCGAACAAAGTAAACACAGCGGAAACAGAGTAAGGAAAGGAAGAGCAAGGCTAACACAAGTTCTTTTACTTGGTTCGGAGCCTCTGTTGACTCCTACTCCAAGGCCCGCACACAAGGGTGCTTTCGGTGGACAATTACTAATAATTCGAAATTAGAGTTACAATGAAATTACAGGAATTATTAGAAATTAAGACAGGAAGAAATAAAACTTGTCGGTGAGCTTTTGGCAGCGTCGCAGGAGCACTGAAGATCAGATCGTGAGTTGTGTTTTGAGCTCCGCCTTTGACCCTCCTTTTATAGGATGCTCAGGGCGCCTGGATCCCTTCCGGGCGCCTTGGTGTGACGTAGCAGTCCCAACCAGCAAGCTCCATGTGTCGACGCCGCGTCTTGGATAATACTTGCCTCTGGGCGCTCGGACCCCCTTTCTCCAGAAGCCCCTTTTCCTGCAAGACAAGGTTAGTCTGAGGCAATGTATATCCTGCAAAGCAAAGTGTTAGCACAGTTTATAATTTGACAAAAAAAGTATGACTTAAATTCCGTCTTTCCGAGACCGGAATCTAGTCAAGATCTCGACTTAGAGATCCGAAATGGTTCTAAGTCGGATCGGCGCCTAAGTTCCCTTCCCGGGAATGCGTCCTCACAGTCACTCCCTTCCAGTGACTTACCTTTACTCACCCGCCAGACGTCTGGTCAGCCCTTCGACCCGTCTAGACTTCTCACCAGCTATCCGATCAGCCCGTCAACGTAGCTGGACTTCATGCCAAATGTCCGGTCAGCCCTTCGACCCATTTGGACTTCGTGCCAGCTATCCGGTCGACCTGTTGACTTAGCTGGGTTTCGTGCCAGACATCCGGTCAGCCCGTCGACCTGTCTGGACTTCGCCTGCACACTCGATCATAGTGTTAGACAACGACAAACCTAACTTAACCTAATTTGTCATTCATCAAAACCTGAGTTAGACCGTTAGTGCTAATCACACCAACAAATAGCCCACTAGTGATAAGGATTCTCAAAGGTAGACTCAGATCCACGATTTGAGATCACACGATCTTCAAGAATTCATATCACCACCGCTATATGCTAGGTTAAATATGTAACCTACCTCTATAAATCCTCAATCTCATATTAGGCGTTACAACCACAGTGCGAGGCTTCCTCAATCTGAACCTTCTAGGCACGACCATGATCACGACCACAATGATCTTCTATTGGATATGATGCTTGACTTCCTCAATTAGAACCTGTTAGCTCTGATACCAACTGATGTCAGGCAGGATAACGATTATCCTATGAGCTGACAAGAAAGGGGAGTTTTGTGGAGAAGACAAGAAGAGATAACCGTTGTCCTCAATATTTTTTTGTGAAAAAAAAAGAAAATTTTATTTAATAACCAAGAATTAAGTATTCAAACTATTGGTACCCCATGGTAGTTTTGGTGTGATCAACCAAGTTAAGTTAGGTTCTGTATTTGTTTGATACCTTATGTCTAAATGTGCATGAACTTAGAAGCACAGGAAGTTGAGCGAAAGACACAACTAGTGAGAAAGACAGCACGGGAGAGAGTCGACGGGCTCAGTATGTTCGAGGGATGAGGTGCTATGGAAGAGTACGTTGGTAGACGAGAAAGAAGCGCACAATATTTTCAGAAGTATGAGAAGCCAGAACGGAATTTTGCTCGAGGAGAAGGCTGGAAAATACGTTTGGGTGAGCCCTATTTCGGATGGCCGAAATCATCCAAGCGAACGAAGCTGGAACAGAGGAATCGGACAGTCAATGAGATGTTGACTATCTGGGTGACCGAACCCCCTAGGCACAGCCTAGGGCACCTCCTCGACGTGCCCTGTTTGGCGATTAGTCAACACGGTCCAGGCGCTCGGAGCTATTCTAGGAGGTCAGGCCACTTAAGTTTTATCTGTTATGCATCGTTGCATCGTGGATAAAGTTTTATCCATTCCCAGGCACCCGGACCCATTCCAGGTGCCTAGAGCTTCCACGTTAGCAAACAGTCAAATCCGACCAGAAGACTATAAATACAGCCTTAGTCTTAGTAGTTCTACACAACACTTGAAAATGATCTTCTTTTTGTTCGATTTTGTAATCTAATGCTTAAACTGCTATAAGAGACTTCTCCACCAGAAGGAGATTTGATAGTGAGCTTTCAATGTCTTAGACTAGCAATCTCCTGATTGCAAACCAAGTAAAAAAAATATGCCTCTTCTTTCTTTCTTGTTAATTAGTTTCTTATTTAACAAGTGTTTCTTAACTAAGTTTGAAAAGTCGAGAAACGGTTGATTAGCATTTTTAGGGCAATTCACCACTCTTACCGACCACCAAGGGACCAAGTGGTATCAGAGCAAGAATACTTCTGAAGGACTAATCGCCAACTGAAGCAAAGAAATCAATGGTTGGACCAAGCCTTTACCCGCCAAAGTTTGAGGGAGAGTTCGCGCACTGAAAATGTCGAATGGAGATATTCCTATGAACTTATTTCAAAATTCTATTAATCATAAAATATGATTTTGTAGTTCCTAAGGATCATCAAGGAAAACAAAAAGAAGAAAGTCAATGGACAAAGAAGGAACAAAGTGATTTCATAGCAAACAGTAAGGTGGAATGCCATTTGCTGAGTGTATTGCCACCTCAAGAAGTCAACCACATCGGAAGCTACTCATCAAGCAAAGAACTCTAGAAAAAATTCTTGGAGCTCCATGAAGGCACATTCAAGGTGAGGCTCGCATGACAAGACCTCCTTCGAAATCAACTAACAAACATCCGTCTGAAAAAAAGGTGAGAAGGTAGTCCAACTACACGTGAAGATCAAGGAGCTAATCACTAGACTGGTCAACCTCGGTGAAAAGATAACCAACCAGGATTCGGTACGTTACACGCTCGACGCCTTTCCTAGAACTCCAGAATAGACTTCGATTATAGGCGCCTGCTACATCTCGAAGGATTTGGAGGTAAGTACCTTAGAAGAACTATTTTCAACTTTAGAATTGCATGAATTCAGATGTGTAGGGACAAGTAAAGAGTCAAGTTAGAACTTGACACTGAGAGCCACCAAGAAGAACAAACTCGAGTCAAACTCAGATATTGATGCGGTCCAAGAAGCTTATATGGTAAGAAAATTTACAAAGTTTTTTAAATCTAACAAATTTAAAGAAATGCATACTAGAAAAAAATCCAAGAAACGAGAGAAATGTTTGATGCTATCATTGCCAAAAAGAAGGATATATAAAGGAGGACTATTCAAACATCAAGAAGGAGAAAGAAAAATGGCCAAAGTAAAACAAGCATAAAAATCTCAAGGCCACTTGGGACGAGAGTTCATCATATGAGTCATAAATAGAAGCATATGTTGGACTAGCACTGATGGCTAGTCACAAAGAACAAAGTAACTCAGAAGCTAACATCGATGAAGGGGAGCGACATTAGATGAATGCAGTGATGCAGGGAGAGAATCTAGCTTCAGATCTGACATGGTAAGTGAGGTATGTCTCTTACCTCCCGATCAACTGTATTTTGGTATAAAATCCATGTCTAACTCAATGTGTAAATTGAAAAATAAAAATAAAAAATTTAAAAAGGAGAATTTAAAAATAAAAATAATCTTAGCAAAATCATTTTTAATAGAAGATTTTGATAAATTAAAAATACAAAATACAAAATTGAAAGAATAAATAGAAAACTTAAAAAATTCTGCATGTTTAAATTTTACTACTTCAAACATTAGAAATTACCAAGAACTGAATTGGTATTATAGATTTCATAAGAATCAAATTAGAAGAGTAACAAAAAAATATATTCCTAGAACGTACTTGATTAATCTGGTAGGAAGGAACCTATATTGGATTCCAAAATCATGTTTAGATTAAATTCTTTACGCATATTTTTAATTTTAATTTGATTGAATATTTTTAAGTTGTCTAATGTTTTCAAATAAATTGTTTTGTATAATTTCTTTTCAAAATTAATTAGATATTAATTTTTCTGAGAAAGAGGATTTCATTTCTAATATGTAGAAAAAATTTTAAAAAAATTTTAGCCATTGAATTATTTCTTATAAATTTTTTAACAAAAATTATTTTTTTTCAATTTAAAATATTTTTCAGAGTTATTTTTTGTAAACTTTATTTTTCTATAAACACTTATTATGTTATCTATCAAAGGAAAAAAATTCAAAATTTTTTTACCGTTATTGAATTTTTTGTGAATTTTTTTTATTAAAATACTAATTTTTAATATTAAAAATTATCAAACATTTAATTTTTAAAATTTTATTTTCTATAAAAATACTTGCTATATTACATTCTCAAAAAAGTTTTCAAGATTTTTTGAGCTTAGAAACTATTTTTAAGTATTTTTTAAAGAAATTACGTCTTGTTATAGCAAATAATTTATTATTGCTTAAATTATTCTCCATTATTCATGCAATTTATCACTACTTTAGATATATCTATTTAACTATTATAAAATATTTTATAATTTTTCAACAAATAAAAATAATTTTTAAAATTATTTTGGTTAAATTACTTATTAAATCACAAAATTCAGTTTTTAAATTTTTCTAAGTGTTAATCACAAAATTCAATTTGTATATCCCTCAGTATTTAATTCCAATTTATTTTTAGAGAATATCCCTATTTTTAATGTGATCAAAGAGGGAGAATTAGAAGTTAAATTTAGGTAAGATACATTTTTCCATATTTATAAATTGCATAACATGTCTATTAATTGAAATTATTTCCATGTCATTTGTTTAATGCTTTAATTTGTATATTTAACCCTAACTTAACTTGAGTTGATCTATATCAACAAGTAGAAGATTGTTAGTATTCTGTGGTAGTTTTGGTGTGATCAACTAAGTTAAGTTAGGTTCTACGTTTGTTTGATGTCTTGTGTCTAAGTGTGCAGGAACGTAGGAGCACAGGAAGTTGAATGAAAGACCCAACTAGTGAGAATGACAGCATGAGAGAGAGTCAACGAGTTCGGTGCGTCCAAGAGATGAAGTGATGTAGAAGAGTATGCTGGCAAACGAGAAAGAAGTGCACAGTATTTTTTGAGATACAAGAAGCCAGAGTGGAAGCTTGCTCGAGGAGAAGGCCGAAAAATGGGTTCGAGTGAGCCCCCCTATTCTAGATGACCAAAATCACCTAAGCGAACGGAGATGGAATGGAGGAGAACCAGATAGTCAATGAGATGTTGACTATTCAGACGCCTGAACCAAGTCTAGGCACCCAGACTGGTCCAAGTGCCCAAACCCCCTGGCACAGCCCAGGGCGCCTCCTCGACACGTCCTGTTTAGCAACTGGCCAACACGGTTCGAGCGCTCGGACCACTTAAGTTTTATCTATTGTGCACCATTGCATCATGGATAAAGTTTTATCCATGCCCAGACGCCCGGAGCTGCCACATCAGCAAACGATCAAATCTGACTAGTAGGCCATAAATAGAGCTCTAGTCTCAGTAGTTCTACACAACACTTGAAAATGATCTTCTTTCTGTTCGATTTTATAATCTAGTGCTTAAATGTTGGTCCCCAGTGGCCGGCTAGAAGGGGGGTTGAATAGCCCTGCAAAGATAAAGACAAACCCTTCTCGGACTTAAAAGAACACTTGCATAAAGATAAAATAGAAAATGAACTAAAAAGAAAGATACACATGAATTTACTTGGTTACAACCGGGGAGGTTGCTAATCCAAGGAAGTGAAATGCACTAAGTCTCCTTCAGGCAGAGAAACTTCTTTACAGCAGTGTAAGCACAAAAAATTAGAAGCTAAATGAAAACTAGAGCGTGTACAAGTGTTGTTGTAAGAATGCTTATTGATGATGAAGCTTCTAGACCAAGGCTGTATTTATAGCCTTGGTCAGGGCGCCTGGAAGCGTTCCAGGCGCCTGGAGTGGGATAAAAATCTATCCCCGATGCAATGGTCAACGTCCACGTCGATGGTGATAAAGTGTGGGTTCCGGGTGCCCGGACCCTCAAAGTCAACCCCGTTGACTATTTTGGTCTGGGCCCTCTGCTCCGGTGCTGCTCGTCTTGGTCCGAGTCTTCCGCTCCAGCTGCGCTCGCTTGGGTGATTTCAGCTAACCGAAATAAGGCTCATCCGAACTCAATTTCGGCCTTCTCCTCGAGCATACTTCTACTCTGTCTTCTCGTCCCTCGAACGTTGCATACGTTCTTCTCATTCGCTGGTATGCTCTTCCGCGGCATCTCATCCCTCAGACGCACCGAGCCCGTCGGCTCTCTCCCGTGTCATCCTTCTCGCTAGCCGCGTCTTCCGCTCGACTTCCTGTGCTTCTAATTAAGCTCCTACACATTTAGACACAGGGATCAAAAATCAACAGGACATAACTTAACTTGTTTGATCACATCAAAACAACCTTGGGGTTCCAACATTAAACTACTGTAAGAGGCTTCTCCGCCAGAAGAAGATTTGATAGTGAGCTTTCAACGTCTTGGACTAGTAATCTCCTGATTGCAAACCAAGTAAAAAGTTCTACCTCTTCTTTCTTTCTTGTTAATTAGCTTCTTATTTAATAAGTATTTCTTAACTAAGTTTGAAAAGTCGAGAAAGGGTTGGTTAGCATTTTCAAGACAATTCACTCTCTCTTGCCGACCGCCAAGAGACCAACACAAACAACTAAACACAAGTTTATATGGACTTCAACCATAAGACACAAAGAAATATATATAAACATTAATTCCTAACTTGGAAAGAAAGGAAAAAAAAATTAAACAAATTCAAAATATAAAAATATAAAAAATAGAAATTATCTAAAATGGCTAAAATACCAAAAAAAATATGAAATTAACAAAAAAAAAATACTAATACTACTACTACTACTACAACTAATAATAATAATAATAATAATAATAATAATAATAATAATAATAATAATAATAATAAGATTTTCATATATCTAGGGCTGGCATTTTTTTTTTAATTTCCGACCCTTCTCAACTCCCAACTCGTTCCCGTTTCAAATTTTTCTCGACCCGAATGTTTCTGACCCGAGTGGTCGGGATTTTTCCCAACCCGATCAAAATCGGGAAAACGATTGGGAACACAAGCTCTACCTGACGGGATTCCTAGTCCGACTCGAATATATTAATAATAATTTTTAATTAGACTTTTTTTTAAAAAATTAACATACAAAACTAGGGTTAAAAATTAAAATATCTAAAAATGAAGGATGATTTAAAAAAAACACAAAAAAAGTAGAAATTAAGAAAACTTGGGTTACACACTTACACTTGACTTATGCATCTCATTGACTTATTTAGCTATTCACACTGCACGCGAATCACATCGTTCGCCCTTCACTATTCGCCCTTCACCCTTCGTGTTCGCCCTTCACTAGCTTATTCCACTAGAACCCTAACTGACGCCCACACCTCCTTTTCGATCCATTGTTGTCGCCTGTCTGTATGAGAGCTTCCTTATCTCTCTTCCATTTCTTTGCGTGTTCGGCTACAGAGTCCCTAACAACAGTCCAAGCCATGCTGCCTCCCCCGTTCCCATATCGGGTCTTCACAGCTGACGTTCCCCTCCCTCCCTTAGTCCGTGCTCTACTAGGCCAATAAGCCAAGGCAACAAAGAGCCACATTGATCTATAAAGGTATTTACCAATACTTTGTGTAATTGTTACATTAGTTACAATCATAGCTTCTGTTTGATGTTGTTGCTTTCATATGGATTCAATCAATTTGTTCACCATGATGGCATGTTTATTATGTTTTTGGTGAACTGAATTTTCTTATAATGTTCTCAACATGTTATATAGGTTTTATATTTTTCTTAAATCTTGCTCCCCAATTACTTGAGTATTGTGAACATTCATTTGTATGTCATTTTGTCTAATACAACTATCTAAATATTTTACGTTTTGCCTTGTGATAAGTTCCTTGGGTGCTCAATAAAGTGTTGATTCAAAAGTGTTTTGTCTTACGTATATATTTCTGTATACATTTTTAAACAGGATGTCAAATTGTCAATCTCTATTTTTCTTAAATCTTGCTCCCCTAGCATTATCTTTTCAGTAATATTTGAATGTTTCTAACTATGTTATCTAATTTAGAATGATATTCATATTATTGTAGTCATTCATTTATGGATGCATCTAGAGGAAGTGGAAGCTCTCCTTCCACCACTCTGTTAGAGTGTATACTAAAAGCCTAGCTTTTGTAAATATTTATTTTGAAATAAAGAATCATATTGGTCAAAAATGTCTACATTTATATGCTAAGTGTAATTGTTCAATTAATTTATATTGTAGATAACATGGTGTGTCGTGTCACACACAGAAGATCATGTTATCGGTTCTTTATAAATTATAAACAGTAGCTCACGACTAAGATGGATAGGAACAAACCATTGGAATAGTCGTAGTGTAATTTGGTATTAGTTTATCTTAACTATAAAATTACACTAGTACACTCTGAGTGTATCGAGCAGGATCATTTAAGGTAAGTTCTTTTTATACTGACTTAATAAAAGAACAAGACCTTAGTTATTATGGAAGTGTGTGCTCTTAATCCTAATATAATAACAAGCACATATATTTAGTATTTATTTCTTTGAATTATCAAAGGGTGAAATTTAGCTCTATAAATCAATAGGCCCGAAAAGTTAGAAAATGATATTACTTATAATGTGTGTTGTTAATTATAGAAGAAAACTGTGTCCTAGTAATCTAGGTTGATAATGTCCCCAAGAGGAGCTCATAAGGATTGTCATATTAAACTCTGCAGGTGGGCTTAGTCCGACATGACAATGAGGCTGAGTGGTACTACTCTTGGACTAAGATATTAATTAAAATGAGTTGTCAGTAACTCAATTAATTAGTGGGCATCCGACATCTTAAACATAGGGAGATTAACACACTCATGATAAGAAGGAGCCCAAAATGTAATTTGGGATTGGTGCGGTAGTTCAATAATAATTCTTTAGTGGTATGAATTATTATTGATGAAATTAAGTTGGGTGTTCGGGGCGAACATGGGAAGCTTAATTTCATCTGGAGACCAAAACCAATTCCTCCTCTCGGTCCCTATCGTAGCCTCTTGTATATAGAGAATTATACCCACCACATATTCACTTCCTACCCACCCTTAGGTGGTCGGCCAAGCAAGCTTGGAGCCCAAGCTTGGGCCGGCCAAAGCCAAGGAATTGAGCCAAGATTAGTGGTCAGCCCTAGCTTGGAGCCCAAGCTTGGTGTGCCCGGACACATATAAAATAAAAGGATTTCATTTTTTAAATCTTTCTTATGTGGAACCATGGTTTTAAAAGAGAGTTTAAAGTTTAAATCTTTCCTTTTATAACATTCTACAAAAGATTAAGTGAAAGGTTTGATATCTTTCCTTATTTGTAGTTAAAAGGAAGATTTTAATTTTTTATAAAACTTTCCTTTTATGAAACCATTCTCATGATTTTAAAAGAGAGTTTTAAAATTAAATTTTTTCTTTTATAGTTTCTACAAAAGATTAAGAAAAGATTTGATATCTTTCCTTATTTGTAGATTGAAAGGAGATTTTAATTTTAGAGAAAACTTTCCTTTTTGTAAATCATCCACATGTTTTAATAGAGAGATTTTAATTTATAAAAGTTTCCTTTTATAACCAACCATGAAGGAAATTTTAATAGAGACATTTTTATTAAAAATTTCCAGAAGCAAATTAGGAAGTTTTAATTCTTGTGTTATTAAAACTTTCCTTGCTTGGAGCTACGAGGTGGCCGACCACTTTAATTTAAGAAAAGGAAATTATTTTTAATCAATTAAATTTTCCTTTCCATGACAAAAAAAATAAGGAAGTTTTTATTAAAACTTTCCTTATTTGCCAAGACCAAGGATTATAAAAGAGAGAGAGGGGGTGCCTTTATGAGATATAACTCTCTTCTATTTTTCCTCTCTCTTTTCCTCCTTGGTGGTGGCCGGCCCTAGCATCTTCTCCTCCTTTTCTTCCTCCTTTGTGGCCGAACCTCATCAATCTCAAGGAGCTTGTTTTGGTGGCCGGATCTAGCTTGGAGAAGAAGAAGAGAAAGGATGATTTTGTTTCCTAGTTTTCCTTAGAGCTTGGTTGGTGGACGAGACTTGTTTTTCTTGGAGAAAGTTGCTTGGCCGAAACTTGAAAGAAGGAAGAAGAAGGGCTTGGGTGGTTCTTGTCTCGGTAGGTCGTTGCCCACACAACATCCGAGATAAGAAGAGGAATACGGTAGAAGAGCAAGAGGTTGTTGCTTACAAAGAAAGGTATAACTAGTAATTGTTTTCTGCATCATACTAGTTTTTCTCTGTATGAATTCCAAACACAAGAGGCATATAATTCTAGGTTTCGAATTTGTGATTCAAGTTTGTGTTTTTTTTTGTTTTTTGAATTTGTGATTCGATTGTTCTTTTTGGTTAAACCTAAGGTTATATAAGGAAATTAAATATTGAATTTCGTTAAGAGGCTTAATCGAGGCAGTGGTGGATGTTCCCATACCCAAGAAGGCCAAGTGTCTCGCCATGTTTGACCTGGGAGCCGATTTTTGAAATAAATATTTAATTAAATTTGTAACCTAGGTGGATTTGGATCTATAATATTAAGTATCGTTTGCGATCCAAGTCTAAACCACAAAGAACAGATAAGTTAAATTTGGAATCAATAATGTTAAGTTTCGTTTGCAATTCCAAAATTAATTTCTAAAGAACACAATAGGTTGTTAGGAAAGGTTCGACACTTGTACAAAAATTTTTGTACAGTGGAACCGGTACGATCTTTCTAGGACCAACCAACAATTGGTATCATAGCTAGGGTTTGCCTCTGTGTGTTTGATTTTCAGTTTAATTATGCATATGTCATACATAATTTAGGCAGGATAATAGTAGGATATGCTAACTTTGTGGTTGCAGGCTCCAACTATTATGGCTTATAGATATTGTGTGTGATTGGACCCTTGGACATGTCAAGGGCATTTTCTTATGTGTGCATGATTGTAATATTAAATACAGTAGGAGCTATATTAGTTATTAGGATTTTACATTTTTGTTTTGATCTAGATTACATGTACATTCATTTGTGGAATATAGGATCGATATATGTAAAATTCTATTTTTGTCGTGGATCGTATCCTTGCGAGGCGTGGTACTATTGGAGGACCAGAGGCACAGTGGAAAAGGAAGCTCGATGGACCCGACGGCATGAACCCTAGGGCTGGCAACACGCGAAGGACAGTGATGGAAAAGACCATAATAATTGGAAAATTAATTTCTAAATTTATTACTTTTATTTACTGTGATGTGTGTAATGTGTTAGGTTAAAATTCCTCACCTTAAATAACTAAGTGGGAGAGAAATTTTTTAAATAAATTCCACGGTCTCCATTACTGGTTTGTAAGTGATGCAAACAAACTTGCGTGTTGGCTTTGAGTGCCTTCCTCCATATCGGATGAGTTTGTTTGCGGATCACTAGATCAAACTTCCATTTTGGATGATTATAGGAAATTAATTAGGAGCGTGTGATCTTCCCCATCGGAAGGGGCACAATCTTATTTAATGGACTAAGTATCAAGTAATGGTATACACTTAGGCACATTTAATAGTATCCTCCCCATCGGAGTCACTGCTATTATTTGTGTGACCGAAGGAAAATCAATTATTAATTTGTCATAAAGATAGGTTGACAAGATAATAAAATTAAAAACCCCCTCTTACAAATGTTGAGATTTTGTATACATCCACACTATCGTGGCATACAAAATTCACGGTGTTTGAGGTAATTTTATTTATCAAGTTAACGAGATAATAAAATTAATGGGTAAAACCCCTCTTACAAATGTTTGGATTTGTATACGTCCACACTATCGTGACATACAAAATTCACGGTGTTTGAGGTAATTTTGTTTGTCATAAAGATAGGTTGACAAGGTTATTAATGGGTAAAACCCTCCTCTTACAAATGATTGATTTTGTATACGTCCACACTATCGTGGTATGTAAAATTCACGGTGTTTGAGGTGTTGGTGAATTTAAATGATATTATTTGAGGAATCAATATTATTTTAAATTCAAAGTTTTGATCAAATATTTGATCAGAGATAGACCAACTATTAATTTTATTTATCATAAAGTTAGGTTGACGAGATAATAAAATTAATGGATAAAATCTCCTCTTTGTTTTGTATACGTTCACACTATCGTGTCATACAAAATTCACGGGGATTTGAAGGCGTTAGTCTTGACCAAATATTTTTTGTGATTCTTAGGATTTCAAATGTTAGTCAATCCCCTAGCTATTATACTATAGAATAAACTTAGTAGTCCCAATTATGATTAGAAACAAAACTTAGACTCTAAATTGGACTGTCCTCTCAGAAATGAGTACAATAAAAGTGTATTTTATTCATTAGTTGTTGAAACATGTTTAGTAGTGTTATCTACCGGTACCTGGTGTGTAGATACAAGGAGTCACTGATCATATCTACAATTCATTGCAGGGTTCCCGACAACTATATGAAAGGGAAAACACTGTCAACATGGGTACTACTGCAAAAGTAGTAGTTGTTGCAGTGGGAGATGTTTATCCTCTAATAGGAATAAAATATGGATTTTGAGAAATTGTCTTTACGTACCAAGTTTAGAAAGAACTTGATTTCAGTTTCTAAACTATCAAAGAACTTGATATTCTGTCTCTTTTGATAACAAAGTTGTTATCAAGAATAATATGGAAGTTATCTGTTATGATACATTGGTTGACAATTTATAATCCAATAACTCCACGATGCAACAAATGGAAATTAATAACACATCTTCTAACTCTAATAAGAGAAAACAACCTTCGGAAATGAACCAATCATATCTTTGGCATCTAAGGCTAGGTCATATTGACTTGAGTATGATTCAAAGGATAATAGCCAATGAACTTTTGGGTTCATTGGTGGTGGAAAACTTTCCAACCTACGAGTCTTACTTGGAAGGAAAAATAACCAAGAGGCCTTTTAAGTCTAAGGGGTATAGAGCCAAAGAAGTGTTAGAATTGGTTCATTCTGATTTGTGTGGACTTATGACTATCCAGGCAAGAGGTGATTTCGAATATTTCGTCTCTTTTATAGACGACTATTCAAGATTCGGGTATATTTACTTGATGCGCCGTAAGTCTAAGTCTTTGATAAGTTCAAAGAGTATAAGGCTGATGTGGAGAAATGTCAAGGTAAAAGTATCAAGACACTACGGTAAGATCGTAGTGGCAAGTACCTCTTAGGAGAGTTTAGGAGTCACTTATCAAAAGACGAGATTCAATCCCAACTGATTGCACCTGGTACACCCCAACAGAATGGTGTAGTAGAATGAAGGAATAGGACTCTTATGGAAATAGTTAGAACAATGATGAGTTATTCAGAATTACCAAATTTGTTTTGAGGATATACTCTGGAAACGGAAGTGAACATAGTACCTTCTAAAATTAGAACCCTCTACTCCCATAGAATTGTAGAATGGGCGTAAGCCTAGTCTGAAGCATATTCGGATTTGGAGTAGTCCAGCACATGTGCTGAAGGGAGACACTGATAAGTTGGACAGGAGTTCACTTGTTTGTGGGTTATCCTAGAGAAATGAACGAACGTTTATAGTCCTTAAAAATCAGAAGGTCATTGTAAGCACCAATGCCCGATTTTTAGAAGAGGACTATGCAATGAACCACAAGCCCATAAGTAAATTTGTTCTTAAGGAAATAATAAAGGGCACGTCTAATCTAGTACCAACTGTACAAGATGAAATATCACAAGAAACTGCAAGATGTATCACAAATGAAACACAATTGCACAAAGTGGCTCGTCGTAGTGGGAGGGTTGTTAGGCAACCTAAAAGATTCATGTTTTGGGAGAGTCTTTGGACTTGATCCCTGGTGAACATGAACCTGATCCCCAGACATATGATGAAGCACTCCAAGATAAAGATGCGGCATCTTGGCAAAGAGTAATGAATACTGAAATAGAATCTATGTATTCTAATAGAGTCTGGGAGCTTATAGAACCACCAAATGGTGTAAAAGTCATTAGGTGAAAATAAGTCTACAATAGAAAAAGAGGGACAGACGGGAAGGTGGAAACTTTCAAAGCAAGGCTTGTTGAAAAAGGGAAACCTTTTACCAGTAGTCATGCTTAAGTCTATCCGGATTCTTGTATCTATTGTTGCTCATATTGATTATGAGATTTGGCAAGTGGATGTCAAGACAGCTTTCCTTAATGAAAGTCTTGGAGAAAGCATCCATATAAAGCAACCAGAGGGGTTCATTGCAAAGGGCAAAGAGCATCCAGTATGTAAGCTCAATCGGTCTATTTATGGACTGAAGCAAAGCTTCAAGGTCTTGGGACTTCCGGTTTAATGAAGTAATCCAGACCTATGGATTTATTCAGTGTCCGGATGAGTCTTGTGTATACAAGAAGTGTGATGAAAATGTGGTGGTATTTCTTATACTATACGTAGATGACATTTTTGGTAGTTGGAAACAATATCAAAGTGTTGTCAGAAGTAAGGGTATAGTTGTCCAAGTAATTCGATATGAAGGACTTGGGAGAATGCGCATATATTCTCAAGATCAAAGGGATCATAAGAAAAGAATGTTGTGTTTATCCTGAGCTTCATATATCGACACTATCCTAGCTCATTTTAGCATGCAAGACTCCAAGAAAGGCTTTCTACCTTTCAGGCATGGAATAGCTTTATCAAAAGAGATGTCTCCGAAGACATCAAAGGAGATAGAGGACATGAAGGCAGTTCCTTATGCTTCGGCTGTCGAAAGCCTAATGTATGCAATGTTGTGTACGAGACCGAATTGTTAGGATCCTTCGTACGGCTAGAGAGGGGGGGTGTGAATAGCCGACCCCAAATTCTCGCGTTTCTTCCTACAATTTGTCAGCGCAGCGGAAAAACAAACAAGGAAACGAAAACAAGAAGATCAAACCTCAACGCGTCGATGTAACGAGGTTCGGAGATGATACTCCTACTCCTCGGCGTGTCCGTAAGGTGGACGAAGCCTCTCAATCCGTCGGTGGATGAGTCCCCGGAAAACCGGCTAATACAATATACTCCTTGTGGGTGGAGAAACCTCGCCACAATATTCTTGCAACAGCAAGAAAGGAATACAACAAGAGATACAAGAAGACAAGAACAATGAATGTAAAAACACAGGTTTTCTTGCCTCCTTGCCGACTGGATTCGTTGAAGCAGCAGCTCCTCAGAACACCTACAACAGCAGGATATCCCAGTCGAGAAGCTCACGCGAAGCTTGCGAAGAAGAGCTCAACAAAGCTCAAGCACGACAGAGAAGAGAAGAGGAAGAAGTTGTCGCGCGGCCATCGACCCCTTTATACTGCGAAGAAGGCGGCGAAGAAACTAGCCGTTGCGTCGCGACGGCTAGAACTCTGATCGGTCTACGGACCGATCAGGCCATCCTGATCGGTCCCGGACCGATCGGTTAGTACGAACCTTACATGCGTACTCGATCGATGCGTGGACCGATCGGGCTACTGGATCGGTCCGACCGATCCCAACTCTGGCGTGCTTCCGCGACGTCTCTGATCGGTCCCAGACCGATCAAGACATAACTTGATCGGATGCGTGGACGATCACCTGCTCTTTCGCCTCTGTTAAACTTGGCGATCGGTCACCGATCGATCAAGAATCAACAGAGTTTCGATATCGATCGGTCACCGGACCGATCGAGCAAAGTATCGGATCGGTCGGTGACCGATCCGAGCTTGGTTTTGCCCAAACCAAGTTCCAAGACTTCAAACCAATATCCGGTCAACCTTGACCTATTGGTACTTCATCCCAAGCATCTGGTCACTCCTTGACCGCTAGAACTCCCCGCCAAGTGTCCGGTCAATCCTTTGACCTACTTGGACTTTCCAACACCGAGTCCGATCATCCCTGATCCATCTGGATTTTCCTGCACGGCTTCACTCACGGGACTTTCACCTGCCTCACTTCTAGGATTTCCATGCGCCTAACATCCAGTTAGGACTTTCTCCCTGGCTTCACTCACGGGACTTTCCCCTGGCTTCACTCACGGGACTTTCCACACCGCCTAACATCCCGTTAGGACTTTCTCATTCACCTAGCTTCACTCACTAGGATTTTCACCCTAGCTTCACTCGATTTTCCCATGCCGGCTTCACTCACCAGGACTTCCACCTTCACCTAGCTTCACTCACTAGGATTTTTCCCCCCGTGCCAAACTCCCTGTTTGGACTTTCCCCGTGCCAAGTCTCCATACTTGGACTTTTCCAGTGCCAAGTCTCCATACTTGGACTTTTCGCGTGCCAAGCTCCCTGCTTGGACTTTTCCGTGCCAAGTCTTCATACTTGGACTTTTCCCGAATCAGGTCAACCAGGTCAACCTTGACCTACGGTTGCATCAATAATCTCCCAAACATCTATTTTTGTCCCACATCAAGAATAGAACTCTCTCACGAGTGTCAAACATCAACATGCAACACAACTAGGTCAACCTTGACCTAAGGTTGCACCGACAATCTTCCCAAGTCAAACATCAAAATATAACTCGAGTCACGTCAACTCGAGTCGGGTCAACCAGGTCAACCTTGACCTAAGGTTGCACCAACAATCTCCCCCTTTTTGATGTTTGACAAAATCATAATCAAGTTAGGTTAACCCGATAACCTAACTTAGGTTTTCAATCATCTTCCAATGTCCAATGTTCTTTCCTTGAACATTCTCTGGACATTCTCCCCTTAGGTTAACCCGATAACCTAACTTGGGTTCTCCAATAATTCTCCCCCTTTTTGACATACATCAAAAAGAATTCCAATGTTCTTCCTTGAACATTCTCTGGACATTCTCCCCTTAGGTTAACCCGATAACCTAACTTGGGTTCTCCAATAATTCTCCAATGAACACTCTCCCCTTTTTGACACACATCAAAAAGAACAAGGAGGGTATCAAGGTCAAGAGTTTCTTCCTAATGAAAGTCCCATACCTTTCATTTGAAACTCTTAATTTCCCCCCTTGATACTAAACTCAACAATCAACTTAGTGATAATCCCATATCACTAATCCTCAAGAGTCTTAAGGAGTACAAACTCCCCCTAAAAGTCAACTCCTCTTGACAATTAGGTAAAACTCCCCCTAGAGGTCAACTCCCCCTTGACCATTGCACCAACAATGTCTTTGAGAGTTCCAAACCTTTAGAAATCCAAAAACACCACTTCCATAACTGAAATTTCAGACAACAGCTGAAAAATCAGAAATTCGGCACGCCTTGATCGGTCCCCAGACCAATCAGCCCTTCACCAGATCGCACTCGTGCTACTGGAACTCACTGGATCGGTCTGCAGACCGATCCACAACTCTCTGGATCGGTCCGCAGACCGATCAGAGCTTCCCTGGATCGGTCCCCGGACCGATCCAGACACTGAAATCAGAATTTCTGATTTCTCCTTCCGGAAATTCAGAAACTCCTAATAAATTCAAGAAAATTCCAAAAATTACGAAACTTTGAGGATACATTCCTCATATCATACACTATCATGGAAAAATAGTTTTCTATGAAAATAACTTCCATTTTCAAATCTTGATACAAAATTCAAAAACTTTGAAATAGTTCAAAGTTAAGTCCAACTTTGTATCACTTTGGCCAATGATGAATGCTATCACTAGGAAAGCTTCATCAAGGTTTTTCAAAACAATTTTGAAATGATTTCAAACTCTTTAATTTGGGACCACAATCTTAGGGCTATATGCACATGACTTGTACACAAGCTTTCCCTATGATCCCCATTTTCTTGAATTAGGCTCATCTAGGTACAAAAACTATGCACCTTGATCCTAACTCATGATCCTAATATCTCACACACATCTAAAGTGCATCAAACACATCCAAGTCAATTTTGATGTGAGATATGGGTTTAGATATCTTAGACTAAGGTCTCATGCATTTTCTAAACACAAATTTGATCTCAATATCAAAGTGTGTTTTTCATCCTTAAATCAATTCAATTGATTACTAATGCAAGAGATGATGACATGGCATAAAATGGTATCATAAATGAAAACATGTGCCAATGTCATGATGTCATGGCATAAAGTTTGAAACTTAAATAAACATGACATAAAACTAGCCTAAGCATTATCATGACATTTCAAATGATAATAAAATAAATATGATGTCATGGCATGGCATATGACAACCAATCATGGTAAGTTAGCACAAATAAAATACCTAAATTCCCTATCTAAGTATCCTTAGCCTTAGCTAACTTAGAATCTAACCCTAGATTGCCCATATATCCCTAAGAGAAAACCAAAATCCCAATTATGGTATTTCTCTAGGTTTTCTTAAATTGTGCCAAATAAGATTGAAATCGATATTTTTCAAATATGGCACAATTTACTCTTTAAGGAGTAAATAATAATTCTTTTTCATTTTCAAAGGCTATCAAAACCTTGAAAATGCTCCTTGAGTCTCCTCAAAGTTGGGTTAACTACCCTTCTTATTGGAGTTGACACTCTCTAACCCATCTATGGGGTAGAGAAAATGCTCCTAGGAACCCAATACCTACTTGAGCTCATTGGGTTCACTAAATATTCACTAGGGATAACTTCCCTAGCAACCCTCCTAATGACCCTCTTAGGCTTTAAAGCCTTGGCCATTTGGGACTCATCAAGATCAACTCTAGGGGTGACTCCCCTTGTGACCTTGGTGTTGGTCTTCCTAGCCCTAGGTTTTGTTCCATAATCGAATGGAACATCATGATATGTGGGCTTGACCATTTGGGACTTAGGTTTGTGACTCAAACCTTTCTTGTCCTTGGACTTTTGACCCTTAGGCCCTAGAGTTGACTTCTCTAAATTTTTAAGGGCCTTTTCTAGGGTATCAAGCCTTGACCTCAAGACTTGATTCTCCTTTTCTAATACCTCAATTTTTGATTTATCACTCTTCCTTGAGGTATTCCTAGGCATATGTCTAGTTGATTTAGGGTTTCTACCTAGGTTTTCCTTAACCTTAGAAGTGTTAATCCTAGGGTTAGCATTCCTAGTAGTATCCCTATCTAGGCTAACATGTTTAGCTCCTAAGCACATGTATTGGTTCCTAAAGTTAACATGCTTATCATTATTAACAATTGCAACAAAACTACTAGCATGAGTTTTATTAGAATTGCAATAATGAACCTTAGAGGTTACCTTAGGGTTTGCCTTAGCTCCCCCTATCGATGTGCATCCCTTGTCCTTGTGAGGTTTCCTCCTCTTCGGACATTGGCTCCTATAGTGTCCCCGTTGCTTGCATTGAAAGCACACCATGTGCTTCTTGCCTTTGCGTGTTGGGACTCCGGCTTCCTTGACCTTTGGTGCCGGTGGAGTCTTCCTAACTCTCTTTGGACATTTGCTCTTGTAATGTCCGCACTCCCTACACTCAAAGCATATTATATGTAACTTATTTGAAATTGAGATGCTTGAGTTACCTAGGTTTGGGGATGGGTGTGAGCTTTCTTCTTCAACCCTTCCGGAGGTGGAAACTTCTTCTTCTTGCTCCGAACTTGAACAAGAGGAACTCTCCTCCTCTTCTTCCTTGGATATTGAGTAGCCCTCAACTTCCAATTCGCTCCCTCCATGATGTGAGCTACTTGGCTCACTAGGCTCCTCTTCATGGTACTTGGCCAAGTTGTTCCACAACTCCTTGGCATTGTTGTATCCTATCTTACACAAAATGTTAGTAGGCAATGAAAATTCAATTATTCTCGTTACCTCTTCGTTGATTTCGGATTTGTGAATTTGTTCTCTTGTCCACTCCTTCTTCTCAAGTGGTTTTCCTTCTTCATCCACCGGAGGAGTAAAACCTTCTTGTACACAAAACCAATTCATTATGTTAGTCATAAGAAAATACTTCATCCTTACCTTCCAATACGCGAAGTCGCCGCATTCGTAGAAAGGTGGAATGGTGACATCTTCTCCATAGAGATCCATTCTCTAGCTTTGCTCCCACGGGTGTTGATCCGTCGAAGAGCGGCCTCGCTCTGATACCACTTGTTAGGATCCTTCGTACGGCTAGAGAGGGGGGGTGTGAATAGCCGACCCCAAATTCTCGCGTTTCTTCCTACAATTTGTCAGCGCAGCGGAAAAACAAACAAGGAAACGAAAACAAGAAGATCAAACCTCAACGCGTCGATGTAACGAGGTTCGGAGATGATACTCCTACTCCTCGGCGTGTCCGTAAGGTGGACGAAACCTCTCAATCCGTCGGTGGATGAGTCCCCGGAAAACCGGCTAATACAATATACTCCTTGTGGGTGGAGAAACCTCGCCACAATATTCTTGCAACAGCAAGAAAGGAATACAACAAGAGATACAAGAAGACAAGAACAATGAATGTAAAAACACAGGTTTTCTTGCCTCCTTGCCGACTGGATTCGTTGAAGCAGCAGCTCCTCAGAACACCTACAACAGCAGGATATCCCAGTCGAGAAGCTCACGCGAAGCTTGCGAAGAAGAGCTCAACAAAGCTCAAGCACCAGAACAGCAGCTCTTTAGCAGAAGAGAAGAGGAAGAAGTTGTCGCGCAGCAGCAGCCCTCGACCCCTTTATACCTGCGAAGAAGACAGCGAAGAAACTAGCCGTTGCGTCGCAACGAGACCCGATCGGTCTACGGACCGATCAGGCCTATCGATCGGTCCCCGACCGATCGGTTAGTGCTACGTAACCTTCATGCGTACTACGATCGATGCGTGGACCGATCTACTGGATCGGTCCACGCACCGATCCCAACTCTGGCGTGCTTCCGCGACATCGTCTCTGATCGGTCCCAGGCCGATCAAGACATAACTTTGATCGATGCGTGGATCGATCACCGCCTTCTTTCGCCTACGTTTGGCGATCGATCACCGATCGATCAAGAACCGAACAGAGTTTCTGACCGATATCGATCGGTCACCGGGCCGATCGAGCAAACAAGTATCCGGATCGGTGCGGTGACCGATCCGAGCTTAATTTTGCCCAAACCAAGTTCCAAGACTTCAAACCAATATCCGGTCAACCTTGACCTATTGGTACTTCATCCCAAGCATCTGGTCACTCCTTGACCGCTAGAACTCCACCCAGTGTCCGGTCAATCCCTTTGACCTACTTGGACTTTGCAACACCAAGTCCGATCATCCCCGATCCATCTGGATTTTCCTTGCCTAGCTTCACTCACGGGACTTTCACCGCTTCACTCACCGAGATTTCCACCGCCTAACATCCCGTTAGGACTTTCTCCCGGCTTCACTCACCGGACTTTCCACCCGGCTTCACTCACGGGACTTTCCAACTGCCTAACATCCCGTTAGGACTTTCTCATTCACCTAGCTTCACTCACTAGGATTTTCACCGCCTCGCTTCACATGATTTTCCCTAACGCCTGGCTTCACTCACCAGGACTTCCACCTTCACCTAGCTTCACTCACTAGGATTTTTCCCCCCGTGTCAAACTCCCTGTTTGGACTTTCCCCGTGCCAAGTCTCCATACTTGGACTTTTCCAGTGCCAAGTCTCCATACTTGGACTTTTCGCGTGCCAAGCTCCCTGCTTGGACTTTTCCGTGCCAAGTCTTCATACTTGGACTTTTCCCGAATCAGGTCAACCAGGTCAACCTTGACCTACGGTTGCATCAATAATCTCCCAAACATCTATTCTTGTCCCACATCAAGAATAGAACTCTCTCACGAGTGTCAAACATCAACATGCAACACAACTAGGTCAACCTTGACCTAAGGTTGCACCGACAATCTTCCCAAGTCAAACATCAAAATACAACTCGAGTCACGTCAACTCGAGTCGGGTCAACCAGGTCAACCTTGACCTAAGGTTGCACCAACACGAATATCTATTTTACCGTATGGCATGGATAGAAGATATCAAGGTAACTCTGGACAGGGATATTGGACTGCTGTAAAGCATATATTGAAGTATCTTAGAGGGACTAGAGATAATATGCTAGTTTACAAGACAGATGATTTGATCTCTGTGGGTTACACGGATTCTGACTTCCAATCAGAAAAGGATAATAGTAAGTCGACCTTGGGGTTTTGTGTTTACTTTAAGAGGTGAAGTCATAATTATTGAGGAGTGTTAAGTATAGGTGCTTTTTCAGACTCCACCATAAAAGCTGAGTATGTGGTAGCCTTTGAGGCAGCCATAGAAGTTATATGGCTCAGAAACTTCATGATGGACTTAGACATGATTTCTGGTTTATCCAAAAAATTATTACAATTTTTGTAATAATAGTGGTGCAGTAGCAAACTCGAAGAAACCATAAGTCCATAAGGCAAGTAAACACAATAGAGCACAAGTACCACCCAATACGAGATATCGTATAACAAGGAAAACTTGTTGTCGCCTAAATTGCATCAGTTGATAACCTGGATCTTTTCACTAAGGCCCTTAAGGCAAGAACTTTTGATGGGCATGTTGATGGGTTGGGAATCAGATATATGGCAGGATAAATGGCAGCATAGTCTTTTAGTATAAGTGGGAAATTGTTAGAGTGTATACTAAAAGCCTAGCTTTTGTAAACATTTATTTTGAAATAAAGAATCACATTGGTCAAAAATATCTACATTTATATGCTAAGTGTAGTTGTTCAATTAATTTATATTGTAGATAACATGATGTGTGGTGTTATACACAGAAGATCATGTTATCGGTTCTTTATAAATTATAAATAGTAGCTCACGACTAAGATGGATAGGAACAAACCATTGGAATAGTCGTAGTGTAATTTGGTATTAGTTTATCTTAACTATAAAATTACACTAGTACACTCTGAGTGTATCGAGCAGGATCATTTAAGGTAAGTTCTTTTTATACTGACTTAATAAAAGAACAAGACCTTAGTTATTATGGAAGTGTGTGCTCTTAATCCTAATATAATAACAAGCACATATATTTAGTATTTATTTCTTTGACTTATCAAAGGGTGAAATTTAGCTCTATAAATCAATAGGCCCGAAAAGTTAGAAAATGATATTACTTATAATGTGTGTTGTTAATTATAGAAGAAAACTGTGTCCTAGTAATCTAGGTTGATAATGTCCCCAAGAGGAGCTCATAAGGATTGTCATATTAAACTCTGCAGGTGGGCTTAGTCCGACATGACAATGAGGCTGAGTGGTACTACTCTTGGACTAAGATATTAATTAAAATGAGTTGTCAGTAACTCAATTAATTAGTGGGCATCCGACATCTTAAACATAGGGAGATTAACACACTCATGATAAGAAGGAGCCCAAAATGTAATTTGGGATTGGTGCGGTAGTTCAATAATAATTCTTTAGTGGTATGAATTATTATTGATGAAATTAAGTTGGGTGTTCGGGGCGAACACGGGAAGCTTAATTTCATCTGGAGACCAAAACCAATTCCTCCTTTCGGTCCCTATCGTAGCCTCTTGTATATAGAGAATTATACTCACCACATACCCACTTCCTACCCACCCTTAGGTGGCCGGCCAAGCAAGCTTGGAGCCCAAGCTTGGGTCGGCCAAAGCTAAGGGATTGAGCCAAGATTATTGGTTGACCCTAGCTTGGAGCCCAATCTTGGTGTGGCTGGCCACATATAAAATAAAAGGATTTCATTTTTTAAATCTTTCTTATGTGGAACCATGGTTTTAAAAGAGAGTTTAAAGTTTAAATCTTTCTTTTTATAGCATTCTACAAAAGATTAAGTGAAAGGTTTGATATCTTTCCTTATTTGTAGTTAAAAGGAAGATTTTAATTTTTTTATAAAACTTTCCTTTTATGAAACCATCCTCATGATTTTAAAAGAGAGTTTTAAAATTAAATTTTTCCTTTTATAGTTTCTACAAAAGATTAAGAAAAGATTTGATATCTTTCCTTATTTGTAGATTGAAAGGAGATTTTAATTTTAGAGAAAACTTTCCTTTTTGTAAATCATCCACATGTTTTAATAGAGAGATTTTAATTTATAAAAGTTTCCTTTTATAACCAACCATGAAGGAAATTTTAATAGAGACATTTTTATTAAAAATTTCCGGAAGTAAATTAGGAAGTTTTAATTCTTGTGTTATTAAAACTTTCCTTGCTTGGAGCTATGAGGTGGCCGACCACTTTAATTTAAGAAAAGGAAATTGTTTTTAATCAATTAAATTTTCCTTTCCATGACAAAAAAAATAAGGAAGTTTTTATTAAAACTTTCCTTATTTGCCAAGACCAAGGATTATAAAAGAGAAGGAGGGGTGCCTTCATAAGATATAACTCTCTTCTATTTTTCCTCTCTCTTTTCCTCCTTGGTGGTGGCCGGCCCTAGCATCTTCTCCTCCTTTTCTTCCTCCTTTGTGGCCGAACCTCATCAATCTCAAGGAGCTTGTTTTGGTGGCCGGATCTAGCTTGGAGAAGAAGAAGAGAAAGGATGATTTTGTTTCCTAGTTTTCCTTGGAGCTTGGTTGGTGGACAAGACTTATTTTTCTTGGAGAAAGTTGCTTGGCCGAAACTTGAAAGAAGGAAGAAGAAGGGCTTGGGTGGTTCTCGTCTCGGTAGATTGTTGCCCACACAACATCCGAGATAAGAAGAGGAATACGGTAAAAGATCAAGAGGTTGTTGCTTACAAAGAAAGGTATAACTAGTAATTATTTTCCCCATCATACTAGTTTTTCTTTGTATGAATTCCAAACACAAGAGGCATATAATTCTAGGTTTCAAATTTGTGATTCAAGTTTGTGTTTTTTTTATTTTTCGAATTTGTGATTCGATTGTTCTTTTTGGTTAAACCTAAGGTTATATAAGGAAATTAAATATTGAATTTCGTTAAGAGGCTTTGTCGAGGCAGTGGTGGATGTTCCCATACCCAAGAAGGCCAAGTGTCTCGCCATGTTTGACCTGGGAGCCGATTTCTGAAATAAATATTTAATTAAATTTGTAACCTAGGTGGATTTGGATCTATAATATTAAGTATCGTTTGCGATCCAAGTCTAAACTACAAAGAACAGATAAGTTAAATTTTGAATCAATAATGTTAAGTTCCGTTTGTGATTCTAAATTTAATTTCTAAAGAACACAATAGGTTATTAGGAAAGGTTTGACACTTGTACAAAAAATTTTATACAGTGGAACTGGTACGATCTTCCTAGGATCAACCAACACACTCAACCTCACATTGTATCTCCATCCAAAATATTAATCATTCATGAGGAAGTAGTAGATATTAGAGATAAAAGTAAAAAAGTAGCAGATGTATGATCACACACCAAGAAAATTATAAGAAGAAATGACAAAAATGAGGTCACTGTTGTTGTTGTTGTTTGTAATAATTGCAAAACTAAAGTTCCTGCCCATAGTAGAACACATGGGAATAATGGCATTGATGGACATGTGAAGAAATGCAAAAAAGAATCCTCATAATGTGGTGAAGTTAGGTTCTTCTCAACCAATCTTAATATAGTCGCTCATGAATAATGCTTTGACACCCCACATCTTTAGCTAAAAAAAACTTGAAGATAAGGTTGTCGTATTTGTTGTTAAAGATGAAATGTCATTTAGATTAGTGGAAGGGGCATGGTTTGTAGAGATGATGAAGGAAGCTCAACCTCAATTCAAGATTCCCAACATAAAGAAAATTGCATATCTTGTATGGGATTTATATGTAGTGGAGGTGGCTAAGATAAAAAGTATCATTGGTGATCAAAGAGTAAGTATTGTTGGTTGCTACTCGGAAAACCTAGAGGTTCCACTGTATAAAAATTTTGTACAAAGGTCTGAACTTTTTCCTAGCTACCATGTGTTCTTTTAAATTAAATTTTGGATCGCCTGCGAAACTTAACACGTTTGATCCAAAACTTAATTTATTTGTTCCTTTTGGTTTTGACTTGGATCTCCTGCGGAACTTAACACGTTCGACCCAAATCACCTTAAGTTATTAATTCCATAAATATTAATTTCCATAATTGGTTCCCAGTACTGACGTGGCGAGGCACATGGCCTTCTTGGATATGGGAGCAACCACTACCGACTAGACAAAACCTTTTATAGAAAGCTAATATTTAATTTCCTAAAATAACTTTAGGTTAACCGAAAAGAACAATCAAATCACAAGGAAAAGAAATAAACATAAGAACACTACATCGAAAATAAATTTGAAATACTAGAATCGTAAGCCTCTTGTATTTGGTATTTTTTTCAAAAATAACTAGTATGATGCGGAAAGGAAAATTACTAGTTATACCTTCTAGAAAGACCTCTTGATCTTCTACCGTATTCCTCTTCTAACCTCGGACGTTGTGTGGGCAACGAGCTTCCGAGATGAGAAACCGCCAATGCACCTTCTTCTCCTCCTAGCTAGGTTCGGCCAAAATAAGAGCTTTACCAAGGATGAAGAAAACCACTAACCAAGCTCCAAGGGATGCAAGCTTTCTCTCCTCCTTCTTCTTCTTCTCCAAGTAGTATCCGGCCACCACAAGAGTACCAAGCCAAGAAAGAGGTTTCGGCCACCACAAAGAGGAAGAGAGGAAGAAGATGGCCGGCCACACCAAGGAACAAGAGAGGGAGAAAAATAATAGAGGTGTAACCCATGAAGGCACCCCCACCCCTTCTTTTATATTCCTTGGCTTTGGCAAATTAGGAAATTTAATTACAATAAAATTTTCTTAATTTTCCTTGACATGAATTAATTGAGAAAAATAAAATAAAATTTCCCAATTAAACTTATAATGGCCGGCCACATCATAGAGAGACAAATTAGACAAGTTTCAATCAACAAATTAAAACTTCCTAATTTGTTTCCGAAAATTTTAAAAATAAAATTTCTCTTCAAAAATCCCTTCATGGTTGATAAAAAGAAATTTCTATAATTTTAATTTTTAACATGTGAATAATTTTCAAAGAGAAAATAAAATATCTTTCCAATCTACAAATAAGGAAAGAGATCTAATCTCTTTCTTTAATCTTTTGTAGATCCTTTTAAGAGAGATATTTTAATTTTAATTCTCTTTAATAAATTATATCTTCAACATAATAAAATTTTAAAATTAAAATTCTTTTTAATTTCATTATGGTCGGCCCCCTCTAGCTTGGGTTCAAGATAGGGCCGGCCACCCATAAACCAAGCTTAGGCCGGCCCTAACTTGATTCCCAAACTAGCTTGGTCGGCCCCCTTTAGGTGGGTATAGAAGGTGGGTATAGGTAGGTATAGTACTCTATAAATAAGAGGCTACGATAGGGACCGAGAGGAGGAATTAGTTTTGGTCTCCGGATAAAATTAAACATCCCGTGTTCGCCCCGAACACACAACTTAATTTTATCAATAATAATTCATTCCACTAGAGAACTATTATTGAACTACCGCACCAATCCCAAATTATATTTTTGGGCTCCTTCTTATTATGAGTGTGTTAGTCTCCCTGTGTTTAAGATATCGAATGTCCACTAATTAAGTGAGTTACTGACAACTCATTTAATTAATATCTTAGTCCAAGAGTAGTACCACTCAACCTTATCATCATGTTGGACTAAGTCCACCTGCAGGGTTTAAAATGACAATCCTTATGAGCTCCTCTTGGGGACATTATCAACCTAGTATCTCTAGGACACAGTTTCCTTCTATAATCAACAATACACACTATAAGTGATATCATTTCCCAACTTATTGGGCTTATTGATTCATCGAACTAAATCTCACCCATTGATAAATTAAAGAAATAAATATCAAATATATGTGCTTGTTATTATATTAGGATTAAGAGCACACACTTCCATAATAACTGAGGTTTTTGTTCCTTTATAAAGTCAGTATAAAAGAAACGACCTCAAATGGTCCTACTCAATACACTATGAGTGTACTAGTGTAATTATATAGTCAAAATAAACTAATACCTAATTACACTACGACCTTCTAATGGTTTGTTCCTTTCCATTTTGGTCGTGAGCTACTGTTTATAATTTATAAGGTACTAATAACATCATCTTCTGCATGTGACACCACATACTATGTTATCTACAATATAAATTAATTGAACAACTACAAACAAATGTAAATAAATTGACCAAATGTGATTCTTTATTCAACATAAATGTTTACAAAAGTTTAGGCTTTCAGTATACACTCCAACAATCTCCCACTTATACTAATGACTAAGCTGCCTTATCTTCTACCATACATCTGATTCTCATTCCCTCCACATGCCGATCGAAAGCTTTCGCCGGAAGGGCCTTAGTGAAAGGATCTGCCAGGTTATCCGCTGATGCAATCTTGGCGATGACAACTTCTCCTCGCTTCACGATATCTCGTATCAGGTGGTACTTGCGCTCTATATGTTTACTTGCCTTATGAGCTCGTGGTTCCTTCGAATTTGCAACTGCACCGCTATTATCACAATAAATTGTGATGATTTTGGGCAAACCAGGAATCACATCTAAGTCCATTAGAAAGTTCCTAAGTCATACTGCTTCTTTAGCTGCCTCAGAGGCTGCTACATACTCAGCTTCCATGGTTGAGTCCGAAACGCATTTCTGCTTAACACTCCTCCATGAAAGGGCTCCACCTCCTAAAGTAAACACATAGCCTGATGTAGACTTACTGTTGTCCCTATCTGATTGGAAATCTGAATCCGTGTAACCCACAGGGAGCAAATCGTCTGCTTGGTAAACTAGCATATAATCTCTAGTCCTTCTCAGGTACTTTAATATATGCTTTACCGCAGTTCAATGTCCTTGTCCAGGGTTGCTCTGATATCTTCTGACCATGCCCACGGCAAAACAAATATCAGATCTCGTACATAGCATTGCATACATAAGGCTTCCTAAAGCCGAAGCATAAGGAACTGCTTTCATGTCTTCTATCTCCTTTGATATCTTTGGAGACATCTCTTTAGATAGAGCTACTCCATGCTTAAAAGGTAAGAAACCTTTCTTGGAGTCTTGCATGCTAAGACGAGCAAGGACTGTATCTATATATGAAGCTTGGGACAGACACAACATTCTTTTCTTGCGATCCCTTATAACTTTGATCCCAAGAATGTGTGCACAATCTCCTAAGTCCTTCATATCAAATTGTTTGGACAACCATACCCTTACGTCTGATAATACCTTGACATTGTTGCCAATTAACAAAATATCATCTACGTATAGTACAAGAAATACCACCACGTTTCCGTTACACTTCTTGTATACACAAGACTCATCCGGACACTGAATAAATCCATATGACTGGATTACTTCATTAAACCGGATGTTCCAAGACCTTGAAGCTTGCTTTAGTCCATAAATGGACCGATTGAGCTTGCACACTAGATGCTCTTTGCCTTTTCAATGAACCCTTCGGTTGCTTCATATGGATGTTCTCTTCAAGACTTCCATTGAGGAAAGCTCTTGACATCCATTTGCCAAATCTCATAATCCATATGAAGCAATGGATAAGAGTATCAGGATAGACTTAAGCATGGCTACCGGTGAAAAGTTTCCTCATAATCGATTCCCTCTTTCTGAGTGTACCCTTTCGCAACAAGCCTAGCTTTGAAGGTTTCTACCTTCCGTCATCCCTCTTTTCCTTTTGTAGATCCACTTGCATCCAACAGCTTTTACCATCGTGGTTCTACAAGCTCCCAAACCTTATTAGAGTACATAGACTCTATTTCGAATTCATCGCCTTTTGCCAAGATCCATCTATATCTTGGAGTGCTTCGTCATATGTCCGGGGATCAGGTTCATGTTTACCCGGGATCAAGTCCGAAGACTCTCCCAAAAACATGAATCTATCAGGCTGCCTTACAACCCTCCCACTACGACGAGGCACTGTCTGTGGTTGTGCATCATTTGTGACACGTGTTGCAGTTTCTTGTGGTACTTCATCTTGTATTGTTGGTACTAAGGTAGACGTGTCCTCTCTAAGTTCTTCTAAAACAACTTTGCTACTGGGCTTGTGATCCATTATATAGTCTTCTTCTAAAAACTGGGCATTGGTGCTAACAATGACCTTCTGATCTTTAGGACTATAAAATAATCCACCTTTCGTTCCTCTGGGATACCCCACAAACATGCGAACTTCTGTACGAGATTTTACCTTATCAGCATCTGGTTTCAGCACATGTGCTGGACTACCCCAAATCCGAATATGTCTTAGACTGGGTTTTCGCCCATTCCACAATTCTGTGGGAGTAGAAGAAACTGATTTAGAAGGTACTAAGTTCAGAACGTATACTGCTGTTTCCAGAGCATATCCCCAAAATGAATTTGGTAATTCTGAATAACTCATCATCGATCTAACCATCTCCATAAGAGTTCTATTCCTTCATTCTGCCACACCATTCTGTTGGGGTGTACCAGGTGCGGACAGTTGGGATTGAATCCCGGCCTCTGATAAGTAATTCCTAAACTCTCCTAAGAGGTATTCGCCACCACAATCAGATCGTAGTGTCTTGATACTTTTACCTAGTCGTTTCTCCACATCAGCCTTGTACTCTTTGAACTTATCAAAGCACTCGGACTTGCTGCGCATTAGGTAAATGTATCCATATCTTGAATAATCGTCTATGAAAGAGACAAAATATTCAAAACCTCCTCTTGCCTGGACAGACATAGGACCACACAAATCAGAGTGAACCAATTCTAACACTTCTTTGGCTCTATACCCCTTGGCCTTGAAGGCCTCTTGGTCATTTTACCTTCCAAGTAAGATTCACAAGTTGGAAAATTTTCCAACTCTAATGAACCCAAAAGTCCATCGTCTATAAGCCTCTAAATCCTATTTAAGTTAATATGACCAAGCCTTAGATGCCAAAGATATGCTTGGTTCATTTCTGAAGGTTCTTTTCTCTTATTTGAGTTAGAAGATGAGTTATAAATTTCCATATTTTGCTTTGTGGGAGAAATTGGATTTAAAGTATACAAATTACCAACTAATGCACCAGAACAGATAATCACTTTATTTCTTTTAATAACTACATCGTTACTAAAGGAAACTGAATATCCATCTAAAAACAGTTTAGAAACTGAAATTAAATTCTTTCTAAAATTAGGTACATAAAGATAATTTCTTAAAACCAAATTTTTATTTCTACTAAAAGATAAGTAGACGTCTCCCACTGCAATAACTGCCACCTTAGTAGCATTGCCCATGTAGACGGTAATCTCTCCTTCAGATAGTCGTCGAGTTTCCTGGAACCCCTGCAAGGAATTGCAGACATGATCAGTGGCTCCCGTATCTACACATCAGGTGCTTGTAGATAACACCGCTAAACATGTTTCAACAACTAGAGCATGAGATATATCTTTGTTGTTCTGATTCCTACGAGGACAGTCCGCCTTCCAATGCCCTGACTGCTTGCAGATGAAGCACTTGCCCTTCGGCTTCTTCATTCCATCTTTAGGTCCTGTACTCTGAGATTTATTCACTTTCTTTGCTGAACCAACTTGTTTCTTCTTCTTCTTTCCTTTCGGCTTAGAAGTAGAACCATTTTCAACATAGTGAATATGAGAGTTGTGACGAAACAATCCTTCTGCTGCCTGAAGTTCTGTCAGTAGTTCCGCCAATGAATATACCCTTTTGTTCATATTGTAATTCAGGTGGAATTGCTCAAAACTTCTAGGTAGTGTTTGGAGGATCATATCGATCTGGGTTTCCCCATCAATTTCTCCTCCAAGGATCTGTATTTCGTTCAGATAAGCCATCATCTTTAGGATATGATCCCTCACAGGAGTACCCTCTTGCATGGTGGCTGTCATTATCTTTCTCATGGCTTCTTGTCTAGAAGCCCGATCCTGATGACCAAAGAGTTCCTTGAGATTGTTCATAATATCATAAGTTATTGGTAAATCTTGATGCTGATGTTGCAATACATTTGACATTGAAGCCAAAATGTAACACCGCGCCATCTCATCTGCTTTTACCCATTTCCTATGATATTCAATCTCCTCTTGGGTAGATTCACCAGTGGGTGCATCAGGACAAAGCTCAGTCAGTACAAACTTATAGCTTTCAGCAGTAAAAATAATGTCCAGGTTCCTTTTCCAATCTATGTAGTTAGGACCAGTAAGTCTATTCTGTTGTAGTATGATGGACAGTGGATTGAAAGTCATCCTAAGAATCACAAATAACTTTTGGTCAGAACTCTAAATTTAGAATAATATTGATTCCTTAAACAATACTATTTTAAATTAACCAACACCTCAAACCACCGTGAATTTTGTATGCCACGATAGTGTGGACGTATACAAATTCAACATTTGTAAGAGGAGGGTTTTAACCCATTAATTTTATTATCTTGTCAACCTAACTTTTTGACAAATAAAATTAATAGTTGGTATCCTTTGGTCACACAAATAATAGCAGTGACTCCGATGGGGAGGATACTATTAGTTGTGCCTAAGTGTATACCATTACTTGACACTAAGTCCATTAATAAGATTGTGCTCCTTCCGATGGGGAAGATCACACGCTCTTAATTAACTTCCTATAGTCATCCCAAATGGAAGTTTGTTCTAGTGATCCACAAACAAGCTCATCCGATATGGAGGAAGGCACTCAGAGCCAACGCGCAAGCTTGTTTGCATCACTTACAAACCAGTAATGGAGACCATGGGTTTTACTTAAAAATCTCTCTCCCACTTAGTTATTTATAAATGAGGAATTTTAACTATGCTAGCCTACTAAACATGTATACTAACATACACACACAGCACAATATAAAAGTAATAAATAGAAAATCTAATTTTTAACTATTATGGCTTTTATCTATGGTTGTCCTCCGTGTGTTGTCATTCCAAGCTGCTGCCATATTTGGCCACCGCCATCGGGTCTAGCTGTCGCATCCATCTTGCTCCTTGTTCCGCTGCGCCTCTGGTCCTCAGAAGGTTCCACGCTTTGCAAGATTCGATCCGCGACATAAATAGAATTTTATAATTTTGATCCTATATTCCATAAAAGGAATGTACATGTATCTAGATCAAAAATAAAATCCTAATAAAACTAAATATAGCTCCTGCTGTATTTTATAATTCAATCATGCACACACATATAAATGCCCTTGACATGTCCAAGGGTCCAATCACACACATAAAATTATAAGTCATATAGTTGGATCTTGCATCCACAAAGTTAGCACATCCTACTATTATCCTGCCTAAATTATGTATGACATGTGCATAATTAAACTAATACCAAATACACAGAGGCAAAACCCTAGCTCTGATACCAATTGTTGGTTGCTACTCGGAAAACCTAGAGGTTCCACTGTATAAAAATTTTGTACAAAGGTCTGAACCTTTTCCTAGCTACCATGTGTTCTTTTAAATTAAATTTTGGATCGCCTGCAGAACTTAACACGTTTGATTCAAAACTTAATTTATTTGTTCCTTTTGGTTTTGACTTGGATCTCCTGCGGAACTTAACACGTTCGACCCAAATCACCTTAAGTTATTAATTCCATTAAATATTAATTTCCATAATTGGTTCCCAGTACTGACGTGGTGAGGCACATGACCTTCTTGGATATGGGAGCAACCACCACCGACTAGACAAAACCTTTTATAGAAAGCTAATATTTAATTTCCTAAAATAACTTTAGGTTAACCGAAAAGAACAATCAAATCACAAGGAAAAGAAATAAACATAAGAACACTACATCGAAAATAAATTTGAAATACTAGAATTGTAAGCCTCTTGTATTTGGTATTTTTTCCAAAAATAACTAGTATGATGCGGAAAGGAAAATTACTAGTTATACCTTCTAGAAAGACCTCTTGATCTTCTACTGTATTCCTCTTCTAACCTCGGACGTTGTGTGGACAACGAGCTTCCGAGATGAGAAACCACCAATGCACCTTCTTCTCCTCCTAGCTAGGTTCGGCCAAAACAAGAGCTTTACCAAGGATGAAGAAAACCACTAACCAAGCTCCAAGGGATGCAAGCTTTCTCTCCTTCTTCTTCTTCTTCTTCTTCTCCAAGTAGTATCCGGCCACCACAAGAGCACCAAGCCAAGAAAGAGGTTTCAGCCACCACAAAGAGGAAGAGAGGAAGAAGATGGCCAGCCACACCAAGGAACAAGAGAGGGAGAAAAATAATAGAGGTGTAACCTATGAAGGCACCCCCACCCCTTCTTTTATATTCCTTGGCTTTGGCAAATTAGGAAATTTAATTACAATAAAATTTTCTTAATTTTCCTTGACATGAATTAATTGAGAAAAATAAAATTAAATTTCCCAATTAAACTTATAATGGCCGGCCACATCATAGAGAGACAAATTAGACAAGTTTCAATCAACAAATTAAAACTTCCTAATTTGTTTCCGAAAATTTTAAAAATAAAATTTCTCTTCAAAAATCCCTTCATGGTTGATAAAAAGAAATTTCTATAATTTTAATTTTTAACATGTGAATAATTTTCAAATAGAAAATAAAATATCTTTCCAATCTACAAATAAGGAAAGAGATCTAATCTCTTTCTTTAATCTTTTGTAGATCCTTTTAAGAGAGATATTTTAATTTTAATTCTCTTTAATAAATTATATCTTCCACATAATAAAAAATTAAAATTAAAATTCTTTTTAATTTCATTATGGCCGGCCCCCTCTAGCTTGGGTTCAAGCTAGGGCCGGCCACCCATAAACCAAGCTTAGGCCGACCCTAGCTTGATTCCCAAGCTAGCTTGGCCGGCCCTCTTTAGGTGGGTATAGAAGGTGGGTATAGTACTCTATAAATAAGAGGCTACGATAGGGACCGAGAGGAGGAATTGGTTTTGGTCTCCCGATAAAATTAAGCATCCCGTGTTCGCCCCGAACACACAACTTAATTTTATCAATAATAATTCATTCCACTAGAGAACTATTATTAAACTACCGCACCAATCCCAAATTATATTTTTGGGCTCCTTCTTATTATGAGTGTGTTAGTCTCCCTGTGTTTAAGATATCGAATGTTCACTAATTAAGTGAGTTACTGACAACTCATTTAATTAATATCTTAGTCCAAGAGTAGTACTATTCAACCTTATCATCATGTCAGACTAAGTCCACCTGCAGGGTTTAACATGACAATCCTTATGAGCTCCTCTTGGGGACATTATCAACCTAGTATCTCTAGGACACAGTTTCCTTCTATAATCAACAATACACACTATAAGTGATATCATTTCCCAATTTATTGGGCTTATTGATTCATCGAACTAAATCTCACCCATTGATAAATTAAAGAAATAAATATCAAATATATGTGCTTGTTATTATATTAGGATTAAGAGCACACACTTCCATAATAACTGAGGTCTTTGTTCCTTTATAAAGTCAGTATAAAAGAAACGACCTCAAATAGTCCTACTCAATACACTCTGAGTGTACTAGTGTAATTATATAGTCAAGATAAACTAATACCTAATTACACTATGACCTTCTAATGGTTTGTTCCTTTCCATTTTGGTCGTGAGCTACTGTTTATAATTTATAAGGTACTGATAACATCATCTTCTGCATGTGACACCACATACTATGTTATCTACAATATAAATTAATTGAACAACTACAAACAAATGTAGATAAATTGACCAAATGTGATTCTTTATTCAACATAAATGTTTACAAAAGCTTAGGCTTTCAGTATACACTCCAACAAGTATCACGACCGATACTTGGATTTTAATTTAGAATATCAATTACATGATAATCACAACTCATTTCTTGGACAATGATTGGAAGTTTCATAAGCGAATAATAAATTTCACCAAGATTACTTCTCACAAAGTAGATGACATTGGCAAAGTTTTAAAAATGTGCTTGAGAAATTAGGGGATAGATAAAGGTTTCACTATCACAGTTGATAATACTAGCACGAACGATAAAGTGGCGGAGTACATGGGAAAGAGGCTAAAGGAAATGGGCACTCTATTATTTGATGGTAAGTACTTGCATTTGAGATGTTGTTGTCATATCATAAATTTAATTGTCAAAAGTGGGTTGAAGTTTCCTAATGAGTCAATTGAGTCCATTAGAAATTGTGTGAAATTTATTTACTCTTCTGGGGGCACAGTTGGACCAATTTAGGGAGTGTACTATCATATTGAAGATGGATAAAATGTCAACCATTCCAATGGATATGCCTACAAGATGGAATTCTATCCTTACAATGCTTTTTGTTGCATACAAGTTTAAGAAAGTATTTGGTAGGATGGCAGAGAATGTTCAATTTGTTAAATACTTTGAAGAGGTAGATGGTTTGGAGAAGAAAAAGAGAGTGGGGCTTCCCATAGAAAAAGATTGGGAGAAGGCGCAAGTTAGTGAACTTTCTCAAGAGGTTTCATGATACTACATTGCAACTTAGTGCTACCAAGAAAAAGACATCACCCTTGATTTGGGAGGAAATAGTTGCAATGAGGGCGGCCATTGATGAGACAATACTTGACACCACTGATCCTTTATTGCAAGAAATTGCTAAGAGAATGGAGAGTAAGTTTAAGAAGTATTGGGGTAATCTTGAGAAGGTGAACAAGCTTGTTTTCCTAGGTCACATTCTAGAATCTCGTTATAAACTTCAAATGATTGGGATCCATTTGGAAGATATGAAATTGGATGCTAGTAAAATGCAATCCTTTGTTGACTGTTTAAAAAATTATCTAATGGAGTTGTATCATGCATATAAAGAAAATTTACGTTTGGATCATATTAATGGAAATATATAAAAATGATCCCATTAAACTAAACTACCATCTGAAAATGGCTCAAGTAAGAAAAACTCAAAAGCAAGCAGAAATAACCAATGAGGTGGACAAGTACTTCTTGGATCCTTTTGTGAAATGAAGCTCAAGCTTCGATATTTTGGAATGGTAGAAAGGGAATACAACGACATTTCCAGTCTTTTCTAAGATTGCCAAGGATATTTTTTCAATCCCTTCATCTATTGTTGCTAGTGAGAATGTTTTAGCCTTAGGAGGAGGGTTGTAGATCCATTTAGGGCATCATTGCATTCCCAAATGGTGGAGGCACTAGTGTATACTAGTGACTGGCTTAAAGGTGAAGAAATTAACTTAAACAAGAAGCCGACAGAAGACAAATTCAACTTATACAAGTAAGTCAATATTTAACTTGTTTATCTTGGTATAGACTATAGATTATGCTTATATGATATTTTTTGTTTGTAGGTACCCTCATTGCTTAATTATGGATGCTCCTGCTTACCTGATATTAAAGAATCTGAATATCATCAGCACTAGTATTTTGTGAATGATGATCTTTAAGACATCCACTTAGTTACCCACTAACATTTTCATAATCAAGTAACTAACATTTTCATAATCAAAAAATTGACTGTTGTTATCTCCATCAATGTATATCTTTTCATTTACCTTAAAGTCATAAGTTTTATATTAGTTTCTGCATGAAAATTTCTTGTAAACATGGAGTATTGATGAAGTCATTTATGAACATTGGTGGTGATCATGTGGGATTGAAACCCCCTTCGTGAAATATTAATTGCAAGAGCTACAAAATTTATTTCATGTGTCATGAGAAAAATTACAATGCTAATGTTTATGCTTTTCTTTGTTTAGATAGTTGTTTATTTCTGTATTTGTTCAAGTTTCTTGTAACTATGATGATTGAACTCAAGACAGGAAAAGGTTATTGTGTAAATATTTCATCAAAATTCCAGTAATCTTTTAATAATCGTGTTCAAGACATTGAAGCTAATGTTTCCACTTTTATCTTCTGTTCTTGGTTTTGTAAATTATCTATTGCGAGATTGAATCTGGGTGATAATTCGACTGGAAATGTGGATCCTGGAGCATGGTAATATTGACTCAAAATGTTGTTGTATAATGAAAATATTTGAACATTCGAGATATTATCTCCCTACCCGATGAGATCTCGAACATTCGGATCCCGACATTTGTCGGGTACAAGATCAGCAGAAAAAAATGATTCCCAATTTTTATCGGGACGGAGATTGGGTAAGATGGTTATAGGACGAGTCCCTACCCGATTCCACCCTACATATATCACTAAATTTTAAGGAAAAAATTACATGCAGCCCCCAATTATAAATAAAACTTTGCATGTAGTCCTCATTACTAAAAAAACTTTGTTTCCACTCCCTAATCAAACATGATGGATATTAATTTACCTAATTGTCACTCATATTTTTTAGGTATAAAAAGTCCAAAAATGAGTATAATTCCTCTTAAATTCAACATATTAAACTAGAATTTAGTATATTTTCTATCAAATTGAGCATGACTCTTTTTCCACCTCAATTGGATAAAAATATACTAGATTCTATTTAAATAGTGCTCAATTTGATTAAAAATATACTAGATTCTCTTTAAATGGTGCTGAATTTAGGAGAAATTATATTAAGCGAGAAAAAAAATCATCTCAATTTTCCACTCGCTAACCAAATATAATGGATACTAATTTACCTAATTGTCTCTCATATTTTTTAGATATAAAGTCTAAAATGAGTATAATTTCTCTTAAATTCAATATATTTAACTAGAATCTAATGTATTTTCTATCAAATTGAGCATGACTCTTTTTCCACCTCAATTGGATGAAAAATATACTAGATTCTCTTTAAATAGTGCTCAATTGGATGAAAAAAATACTAAACTCTCTTTAAATGGTGCTGAATTTAAGAGAAATTATATTAAACGGGAAAAAAATCGTGCTCAATTTGATAGAAAATATATTCAATTCTAGTTTAAAGTGTTGAATTTAAGAGAAATTATACTCATTTTTAAATTTTTTTATCTAAATTAAAAAATATAATGGATAATTAGGTAACAATGTTTATACGAGAGAATTGAAGTAAATAAAACTTTATATACATGGAGTGAAAATAATTTTTTTTTTAAGATGGGGCTCATGTAAAATTGAAGTTTTATTCAGAAATTTTTTTCCTATTTACCGAAATTTTAAACTCTAAAAAAAAATTAAAAATATACCTGATGCTCATGGGTCCCGCATCATGAGACGAGTAAACTAATATTCTTGTGTATATAAAAGCGTGTTTTGAGTGAAAATGGAAGGTGAGACAAGGACGATTCAGTAAAAACGGGAAAATTATCTTGCTATTAATTTATGATTGACTGGATTCGCATTTCCCAATACCTCGAGCCATGAGCCTCTTCATCGCGTCACATGCATGTCGTGCGGAAGCGAATATATATATATATAAATAAAATGCTGCATGCATGGAAGAAGAAGAAGCATTAATCAGTCCTTCTCAGTTAAAAAGCTTCGTACATGCATGGCAATTGCAAACCCTAATTATCCTCTTGTCAAATTACAGTGCATCAGCAATGAGTAGGATCCATCATCCATGCATGACATCAGTTCATCCTCCTCTAGCTCTGACCTGCACGGCCATAGATAGAGATAAATATTATGCAGTTGTTTCGATCGATCCAGCAGTGCCAAGTCCATGAGCATGCATGAGAGTGTTCTATGGTATGCTGGTCGTCAGGAGACAAGGCGTATCCAATGGAGACAAAGCAAATCTAGATTAGATTTAGAGGCCCAAGCCGAGCATCAGTTTAATTATAATTAATCAACCATTATTTATTTATTCATTCATCATATCTAGTGGGATGCATTTTTTAAAAAAATATTATTATTATAATTATTATTATTATTATTATTATTATTATTGTTTAGAAAAGATGAAAAGGAGTAGTGTGTGCTTGCCATGTGATGGTGGGGGACCCACTATGATGATGAGTCTATACTAACTATAGCTATTAAAGTGTTGTGTCCAAGTGTTGATGATAGCGTGGCACTAGATTAATTGACTCATTTCCTTGGCTTAACTACACCGATCCCTGTGTGTATATTCTCCTTAAACCCAATCAAACCTAGCTTAATATATCGAATAAAACTTATATATATATATATATATATATATATATATATATATATATATATATATATATATAAAAACTTAATTATATATGGGAAAAGAAACAATGAAGTCATTTGAGTGCATTCGACATCCAAATAGAGGGGCGAACATAGTAAAAGTGAAAAGCATATATATATATTAATGTTCATAGTGTTGAGTGATGGTAATCATTGAGTTAGGTGTTAATTAATTATTGTAATCTTCACGACAAAAGAGAAAAATATTGAGAGATGATATATAAAATTATCAAACATATACCTAGGGGATTTTTTTTATTTAATTTCAGGTCAAACCCCCAATGCTAGCCCATGCATTATTATGTAATTACTCCATTTTAATATCCATTTAGTATCATTCTTTTAAGTCTTATGATTAATGGAGCTATTATATTAATTGGATCCTCACATTATTTTGTTCTTGGTGCAATTAAGACTGACAAGATTTTCATGATTATTTCAAGTTGGATCACGTGACAGATATTAGGATTTCTAAAAAACCACAAATGTACTGACAAATGATCTCCTTATCAATTTTATTGATGAGAAATGGGATTAATTAATTTATTCAAAGATTTTTTATTAAATTATTTTTCTAGTATATATTAGACGATGGAATTAGGTCAAATTAAGTTGTGGAATTGAATAAACAAAATTGTCATAAATAATGAATTTGAATGCAAATGTTTATTGAATTTGTTCTTTCACATATACTTTATCATTTATTACTAAATAAATTTAGAGAAATTTTGATATGCTAAATACATTTTTATCAATAAAATTGATTTAACTAATATGAATATTGTTAGTGGCATTGCATGAATAGAGTTCAATGGAGAGTAAATTCATGAATCCAAACTCAAATAGCTACAACAAATATGATTTGATGATGCTAAAGTATTTAATATATTATTCACGTACATGATAAAATATGATACATAGTGAATACATAAAGATTTGCAAATGGAAACTTGAAACATGTTATAATTTAATCTAACATTGTATTAGGATTTGGAGTTTTGGTTTTGATTTTGCACTTAAACAACACTAGGCTATCATTCTTAGATTAGGGGGGAATAAACAATATCTAAGTACATGTGCCAAGGAGAAGTTATGGTGTTGATTATCAATTGAATTCTATACTTTTCTTTATTTTTTTCTTTTGTTCCATTGCATATTAGTTGTCACGGAGTTTAGATATATAAGTCATTGGCTTTTTCAAGTGGTTGGTTTTCTCTATAATCAAATCATTTGTACTCCCATGGCTAAAATTTAAATACAAGAGGCACATCCTAATCAAACCTAATTATGATTAGCCAAGTGACCATTTTTCATTTGATTGTAGAGAAAGCCAAATAGAGTGAAGACCAACAAAGTTAACAACCACCACCTTTTAACATCCTATACAAAGATATCTCACCATCTCTAGCTTATCGACTCATCGACCTAAATTGAACACTAGGTCTCCACTTGAAGAATTATTACATAGCTCGCTAATGGGAATTAGCCTAATAAAGGAGAGTCCCAAGGTGGGAAACCGAAAATTGGCATTTTAGTGTCGAGCCACCACATTGTCTTATATATGCCCCCATGCCCCCAAGGTATGCTTTCGAGGCTACATGTAAATCAACCGCCATTCTCAACCGACAAAAATCTTTAACCTACAAAATATGCCTCCATGTAATAGACCAAGAACCATCCAATACCAAGCTAACTCCCTATCTCAATTAGAGAAATAAGATTTTGCAAATAAACTTCTTCATAGAGTATTTGGCAAAGGTTGAAGTATGGAATAGCCAAGCATCACGACTAAAGTATCGAGTATAGACAAGTATCACAACAAGTATGGTCAATAACATATTATCCAAAACAGCCTTCATTTCTTGAAGCATCATAACATCACAGCCATGATCTACAACAAGATTTATAATAGATTGTCATTTCACTTTTACCAATATATTAAGGCCTCTAATATTCCAAAAGAGATTAATCTAAATTTTTCTATCATCGCAACAATAACACTTATTTAGAACACGAATATAAGAACTTGACTAAGGATCAAATCCATCTTGATCATCACTACTTGTGTCATTGTTGCATCATTAATAAACCCAACTACTTCACAGATAAAGATAGCAGCAATTAATGCATCATCCTTTTTCTTCGAAAGCACTAGCTACCTCCAAGAAGAAATTACACATTCACAGATCTAGCCAATAGAATAGACATTTGTTCCCTATCCTTAGATCAAAGGTTAAACCCCTATGTACAAAATATATATAGCATTCTCCATAATTGTTCTTTAATTTGGTTTCGGGGAATTACAATAAGTTGGAACTCCACCTAAATGCCAAGCAAAAGTGAATTATTTGGCAAAGATATCAGACATGCCACCGATTTTACTTCCCCTTTTGAGATCATCGCTAAACCCCTTAGTGGAATTACTTTTTATCTCTTGATCACTGAATTTGACGTTAATCTCATTCATAATTGCACTATTGTCATTTTAGCATGTTTAAATAATTCTTCAACATCCCAAGTAACAATAATAATGCATGGTTGGAAAATTCAAAATGATCTCCTTTGGCATCCTTAACATCTTCCATATAATTATTGTTGCAATATCTTAAAGTGCCTCTAAATGTTAATAATCATAGCTTTGTGGGGTGCCCCTAAGTGATTAAACAATTGAAGCCTCCATTCGTAGCATGCATGTGTGAGACAAGATGAGGTTCATGTGATTTATGATTCCCTGGTGTTGTATTTATCCATCATATTATAGACCTAAAGATTTTAAAACAAATTTAGGTCTCAAATCTACCTAACCACCTCAAAAGGCCTATACATCCTTTTTACCTAGATAATTAATATTAAATTTGTTACTTTAAGTTAATTCCTTTTTTCATCGTGCAAATTGTTGAACAAAATCTTTGCTACATGCCCATGTATAATGAGCTTATATATTACTACTCATTAAGCTTAGAAAATTGTCTTTCGCTTTAACCTTCATGCCTTATGTGTTGGGAGATAGTTGGTGCAACCATTCCTAGATCAAGGTTGACCAGTTTGACTAAGTTCGAGTGGATTTGAGCTTGAGTTTCGATATTTGGACAATATATTTGGAAAAGATCTGAAAGAGGTCAAAGAGGTCAATGTTGATCGTGTTGGGGTTGCAAGGTTGCAAACATAGTCCCATATTGAAAACACATGGAAAAGATCATGGGTTTATAAGAGAAAGATATCTCCATTGGCATGAGGCCTTTTGGGTAGAGCCCAAGAGCAAAACCACGAGGGCTTAGGCCCAAAGTGGACAATATCATGCTATTGTAGAGATATCTAAATTCTTTTCGATCCTACAATTGGTATCAGAGCCCGGACTGCCAGAAGGTTTAACCGCCGACTGTGCACAAGAGCTATGGTCTGATTGAACCATGTGAGTACAATATTGACCTCGAACAAAGAAAGTGGGGGCTCCTATGTTCGGATCAAGAGGACCAGACACCAGGCAGGAAGTCCTAGTAGGTCGGGTGGACCGAGGGGCAGGAAGTCCTAGTTGCGGCTAGGCAAGGAAGTCCTAGTAGGTCGGGTAGACCGAGGGGCAGGAAGACCTAGTGGGTCGAGGATCGGACGTGGGAAGCCCATGGTCCTTTGTTTGAGGGGGCGATTGTTGGGGTTGCAAGGTTGCAAACATAGTCTCATATTGAAAACACATGGAAAAGATCATGGGTTTATAAGAGAAAGATATCTCCATTGGCATGAGGCCTTTTGGGTAGAGCCCAAGAGCAAAACCATGAGGGCTTAGGCCCAAAGTGGACAATATCATGCTATTGTAGAGATATCTAAATTCTTTTCGATCCTACAGATCGGATGGTTGACAATATTGTAAGTACCCCGTGGTAGCAACCAAGTCAAGTTAGGTCTTGTTATTTTTTAATGTCTTGTGTCTAAATGTGCAGGAACTTAGGAGCACAAGAAGGCGAGCAAATTAAAAGACGTAGTTAACGAGAAGGACGGTATGGGAGAGAGTTAGCGGGCTTGGTACGTCTGAGGTACGAGGCACTGCAAAAGATTACGTCGGTGGACGAGAAGGAAGTGCGCGACATTTTCGAGGGATTAGAAGCCGAAACGAAAGGTTGCTTGAGAAGACAAGAAAAATGGTTCAGGTGAGCTCTATTCCAGATGACCGAAATCACCCAAACAAGCGGAGCCGGAGCAGAAGACCCGGACAGAAAGTCAACTTGGTGTTGACCATTGTCCGGGCGCCCAGAGCTACTCCGAGCACTCGGACCGGTTTTGTCCAGCTGAGGCGCCTTGGCGAGGCACCCCAATGCGAAGGCGGTTCGAGCGCCCAGAGTTGTTCCAGGCACCGGAACCAAATAAAACATTATCTTTCGCCGGTTGCGTAGCCGTTGCAACGTAAATAAACTTTTATCCACACTTAGGCACCCAAACCGTGTCACGTCAGCAACAGTCAATTTCGACCAATTGATTATAAATAGAGCTCTGGTCTTCTCATTTCAGTACAACACACTTGGTACTTCAAGTTCTATTCAGTTCTTCATTTCTGAACGTCACTTTCATGTACGAGGCTTCTCCGACTCCGACATTTTGTTCGAGAAGGAGATTTTCCTATTGAGCTTACTTTCCTTGAAGTAGCAATCCTCTTATTGTCAACCAAGTAATCGTTGCTCATCTCGTACTTATTTTTCTTTCATCCTGTTTAATTAAGTGTGTAATTGTGTAATTGTGTTAAGCCCGATCAAGTTGAGAAAGGTGTTTGTTTTAAATTATAAAGGGAAATTCATCCCCTTTTTGTTGGCCACAAGGAACCTACATGTGATATCAGAGCTCAACCACTTTAGAAGGAGTAACCATTGATCGAAGTACAAAAGACAATGGCCGGACCAAGCATCTACCCCCCCTAAGTTCGAGGGAGAGTTCGCGATTTGGAAAAAGAACATAGAGGTATTCTTCAAAACTGACTTTGAATATTAATAATAATGAAGTATAGCTTTGTAGCACCAAAGGATCAATAAGGGAACGACAAAAAAGAACATCAATAGATGAAAAATAAGCAAGTCGACTTCTTGGTAAATGGCAAGGTAGATTCCATCTACTGAGCGTTTTACCGCCATAAGAAGTCAACCGGATCGGAGCCTACGAGTCAGCCAAAGAGCTCTAGGATAAATTCCTGGAACTACACGAAGGGACTTCGGAGGCAAAACTCATGAGACAATGTCTGCTCCAAAACCAGATCAGCAACCTCCGGTTAGAAGAAGGCGAAATAGTCGCACACCTCCACTCGAAAATCAAAAAACTCATCATCGAACTCACGAATCTCGAAGAAAAGGTAACCAACCGAGATTCGCTAAGGTACGCGCTTAACGTTTTTCCTAGGACTCCTAAATGGGCAACCCTAGTAGATGCATATTTTATCTCTAGGGGCTTAGAGGTAAGTAATTTAGAAGAATTATTCTCTACTTTTAAAATTCATGAGTCTAGATGCGTAGATCTAAAGAAGTCGAAGTACAATATTGCCTTGAAGGTAAAAATGGATGAACCAGAATCTGAAACTTCTCACGATGATAACGAAACGACATTCATGGTAAGGAAGTTTAAAATTTTTTTTAAAACTAATAAGTTTAATCAAGTGCAGGCTAAAAGAAGAAAAGGAAAGTAAGGTACTATCATTGCAATGAAGAACAACACGTCAAAGACAACTGTCCAAAAATGAAGAACAATGACAAGGATAAGGACAAAAGAGCGACCCAAAAGAAGCACAAGAATCTAAAAGTGACATGGGATGAAACATCGTCATCAGATTCGGACATCGTAGCCTATGTCGGACTTCCACTGATGACAAGTCACCAAGAAGATGACGAAGCAAGTTCATCAGAGATGAGCATCGAAAGCATCGATGAAGGGAAAGCAATGTCAAAAGAAAGCAACTCTATAGGGGGAGCATCAGATAATGAGATCGACAAGGTAAGTCATGTACGATCTTTACCTCCTGATAAGTTATTTAAATTTATAAAAATATTATCAAAAAATTCTTATAAATTAGAAATTAAAAATGGAAATTTTAAAAAGGAAAATAAAGAATTAAAAATAACCTTAGCAACATCTTGTCGATTAGAAGATTTCGACAAGATAAAAATTAAAAGTAGAAATAGAAAATTTGAAAAATTATACATGCTCACATGTTCAACAAATTAAAAATTATTCAAGACTTAATTGATATTTTAGATATCATAAGAGTCAAATTAAAAATTATCATCAAAATATATCCATATAAAGTTTTTAATTAATCCGGTTGGAAGGAACCTCTATTGAGTTCTAAAATCGTACTTAAATTAAATTTTTATATATGTCATACTTTTAAATTGATTTAATTTGGGTTGTTTGCTTAGAATTATCTAAATAATTTTTTTCATATAATTTTTGTTCAAAATTAATTGAATATTAATTTTTTAAAAATAGAATTTTATTTCTTAACTGTAGAAAAAATTTCAATAATTTTTTACCATTGTATTAATTCTTATAAATTTATTTTTAAATCATATTCTTCAATTTAAAAATATTTTGTAGCGTTATTTTTTGCAAAATTTATTTTTCTATCAAAATTTATCATATTCTCTATCCAAGGAATTTTTTTTAAATTTTGTTTAACTGTTATTAAATTTTCTATGAATTAATTATCCAAATACTAATTTTTTATATTAAAAATGATCAAAGATTGTATTTTTGAAAATTTATTTTTTTATTAAAATACTTGTTCGATTACATTCTCAGGAAATTTTTTATGATTTTTTTACTTAGAAATTACTTTTAAGTATTTTTTTAAAAAATATAACTTTCTGTAAAAAAATATTTTATTTTTTCTTAAATCAATTTTATAATTTTGTAAAAATTTTATCACAACTTTAATTATGTTTGTTTAACAGTTATAAAATTTTCAAATTTTTTGTACATTTTAAAATAACCGTAAAAAAATTTTTCTCATAATTCACAAAATTTTAGATTATTCAAAATTTTAATTTTTTAAATGTTAGTAAATTTTCTCCTTATATAATAATTCAGATTTATTTATAAATTTTTTTTTCTATTTTTAATGCGATCAAAAGGAAAAAAATCTAGAGATTAAGTCTAAAGGAGGGTACATTCATTTTGCATTAAATGTTATGAATTTTAAATAATGTATTTGCTATTTTTACTATTATTTATTTTTAGTTAATCTAACTTAACTTGGTTTGCTCACATAAAAAAGGGAAAGATTATAGTACCCCGTGATAGTTTTGATATGATCAACCAAGTCAAGTTAGGTCATGTTATTTTTTGTTGTCTTGTGTTTAAGTGTATAGGAACTTAGGAGCATAGGAAGGTGAGCAAAAGACGTAGCTAACGAGAAGGACGACATGAGAGAGAGTCGATGGGCTCGGTGTACTCAAGGGATGAGGCATCGCGGAAGAGTACACCGATGGACGAGAAAAAAGCACGCAACATTTTCGAGGAATGAGAAGCCGGAGCAGAAGGTTGCTTGAGAAGGCAAGAAAAAAGGTTCGGGTGAACCCTATTTTGAATGGCCGAAATCACCCAAGCAAGCGGAGCTAGAGCGGAAGACTCAAACAAAAAGTCAACTTGGTATTAACTTTGGTCAGGGCGCCCAGAATTACTTTGAGGGCCCGGACCGATTTTATCCAACTAGGGCACCTTGGTGAGGCGCCCCTGTGTGAAGGCGATTCGGGCTAAGGGTGCAAACGAATCGAGCCGACTCATGAGATTTTCGAGCCGGCTCGCGAGATTTTCTAGCCGACTCCAAAATATTTGATTTGTATTCGAATTTATCGAATTCAAGCCAAACTCGAACATGTTCGAATTTTTTTTCGAGCTAAACTCGAGCCCAAATTATATTGTTCGAATGTTCGCGAGCCGCTTGTGAGCCTTCATATTTTATTAATATAAGTTAAATATATATTAAATAAATAAATTTTGAGCCTTTCGAGTAGCTATTTTCGAGCAATAATTTGAATAGTTTACGAACATGTTCAAATCTTTCGAGCCAAACTCAAACTCGAGCCCTAATTCGAACCAAACTCGAACAAAAAATTTTGAATTTTTCAAGCTTCAAATCGAGCTCGAACTCGAATATACCTATTTTAAGCCAAATTTAAGCCTTAGATTTTTCTGTATATTCGGTTCGATTCAGTTTGTTTACACCCCTAGTCCGAGCGTCCGAGTTGTTCCAGGCACCTAGGGATGTAAACGAGCCGAACTGAGCCGAACAGTAATAGGCTCGAGCTCGGCTCATTTAAGTTATATTCGGGCTCGAGCTCGGCTCGAGCTCGAATCGAGCTTTTATCACAAGGCTCAAGCTTGGCTCGTTTTAGAATTATCAAGCTCGCGAACAGTTCGAACTCGGCTCGTTATTAGCTTGATTATCAAAGTTAACGAGCCTAACTCGTTAAGCGAGCTTGGGCTCGTTTTCGGGCTCGTTTAGAGCTCGTTTTAGAGTTCGTTTTTGGCTCATTTTAAAGCTCATTTTAAGGCTCGTGTTAGAGCTTGTTTTTTTTCTCGTTTTAGAGCTCGTTTTTTGGCTCGGTTTAAGGCTCGTTTTAAGGCTCATTTTTTTTGCTTGCGAGCCTATAAACGAACATGTTCGCGAGCTCACGAGCCGAATATCCTTAAGCTCGAGCTCGGCTCGATAAAACTGTCGAGCTCGAAATCGAGCTTGAGCTCGACTCGATAAGATAAACGAACGAACTCGAACGAGCTTTTTACCGAATCGAGCTCCGAATAGCTCGCGAACCGTTTTGTTCATTTACATCCCTACAGGCACCCACACCAGATAAAATATTATCTTTGGCTTGTTGTGTAGCTGCTGCGACATGCATAAACTTTTATCCACACATAGGCACTCGGAGCCCTTCTAGGCGCTCAGATCATGCCACATCAATAACGATTAGTTTCGATCAGTGGGCTATAAATAAAGCCCTGATCTTCTCCTTTCGGTACAACACACTTGGTACTTCAAGTTCTATTCAGTTCTTCATTTCTGAGTGTCACTTTCATGTACAAGGCTTCTCCACCTCCAACGTTTTGTTCGAGAAGGAGATTTTTCTACTGAGCTTACTTTTCTTGGAGTAACAATCCTCTTATTACCAACCAAGTAAATCATTGCTTGTCTCGTACTTATTTTTCTTTCATCCTGTTTAATTAAGTGTATAATTGTGTTAAACCCAATCGAGTTAAAAAAGGTGTTTGTAGGGCAATTCACCCCACTCTTGTCGGCCTCAAAAGACCTATAGATATGTGAGAGGAAAGTCAAGTAGGTCATGTAGGACCGGATATTTGACTGGTAAAGTCCTAACTCAAGGGTTAGGAAAGGGTAAAGTCCTAACTGGAGATTAGGCAAGGTAAAGTCCTAACTGGAGGTTAGGTAAGGTAAAGTCCTAACTGGAGGTTAGGCAAGGTAAAGTCCTAACTGGAGGTTAGGCATAGGTAAAGTCCTAATTCGGAGGTTAGGTAAGGTAAAGTCCTAACTCAAGGGTTAGGCAAGGGAAAGTCCAAGTGGGTCAAGGAAGACATTACGTTGGCAAAGGGAAGTCCTAACTATGGTTAGGCAAAGGAAAGTCCAAGTGAGTCAAGGAGGACCACACGTTGACAAAGGGAAGTCCTAACTACGATTAGGCAAAAGAAAATTCAAGTAAGTCAAAGAGGACCGCACGTTGGTAAAGGGAAGCATTAACTATAGTTAAGTAGAGAAAAGTCTAAGTAGATCAAGAAGAACCACACGTTGGCAAGAGGAAAGTCCTAACAATGGTTAGGCAAGAAGAAAATCTAAGTGGGTCAAAGAGGATCACACTTAGTGATTGGAAGTCCAACGGGAAGTTGGCACAAGATGGAAAGTCTAAGTAGATTAAAGGTTAACTGGGCATTTCCCAACAAGTCACGGTTGATTGGATGTTGGGTAAGGGAACCCTAGACTCGGGTTAAGTGAGTTAGGGTTGGGCAATCGATTGGGCCAAAGTCATTCGATCAGGTGATCGATTGGGGGTTATTCTCACGAGAATAGAGAGGCGCTGAATCGATTGGCTAATCAATTTAACCCTCTTCAATCGTGACAAATAATGGACTTCTGAATCGATTAGGTGATTGATTGAGAGAAGTTCGCGAGCGAATAGTGGGTTTCTGAATTGATTGGGTGATCGATTAAAAAGTCTCGTAATCGATTGGCTAATCAATTGAGAGAAGAAGAAAAGATCCATTGCAAGATTTGGACAACTGGATTTGCTTGGATCTGATATGGCAATCGATTGGGGGTAAAATCGATTAATTGGGAACCCTAATCCGCGGGATTTAAAGGTGTTCAAAGATTCAAATCATTACTTCTTCTCCGCACTTCATTGCTGGTTCTTAGACAATTCAGAGTGAAGCGTTGCTATACTTCCAAGTCTACAAGAGGCGTTTCCAATTAAGAAGAAAGCATGCAAGATTTTTATTATATTTGTGTACTCATTTCCTTGTTTTTGTTATATTTTTTTTACTATGAGCTTATACGAGATTTCTCTACCTCTATATTATTTCTGAAATGAGTGATTTTTATAGTGAAGTGTGTGATGCACTAGATGGATCCTTGAATTAATCATCTCAATGAGATGAATACTAAATAAATTCGGATATTAACATTGCTCTGAGTTTTTCTATTTTAACAAATCAATAAGACGAAGAGATTGAAATTAATCATCCGTCCGCTAATTCCTAGAGTGTCTATATTATATTATGGATACTATATTTTTTTAATTTACATGACTATTGTGACATTTTATTTGAGACCTTAAATTTGACTGTGAAGCCTTATTTAGGCCATAAAGATTATTTTCAATTTTAATTTTTAGAAATAAAAAATAAAGTTAAATATATATTTATTATTTACCATTTTTATACTAAAAGGTTAATATTTGTTTTTTTAGAAAATAAAAATGGAAGAAAAAAAATCTAGTCCATAAAGGAAGGTAATGGGCCTCATTTGTAAGTGTACGCAACTACATTGTTAATGGGCCAAATTTATATGGGCTATGGCCTTCGACCTTTTCACCATGTTGACTTTTAACCTAAATGGGTGGATGTAAAACAAAAAAATATAAATAAACTAATTCCTTGGATAGGTATAATTAAGAGATTAAAATAAAAACTAAAAATTTGTACATGAAGCTTCATAATTTAATTATGTATATATATATTTTTTATTTTTCTTCGTATTATCTAAGTGATTAAATTTAAAATATTTTTTTACTAAAACATTTAAATTAAAAGACTTGAATATATCATAATAATGTCTTTAATTTTTTGATCATCAACTGCAATTTCATTGGAGTGGATGGTAGGTAGTAAGAGCCTCCTCTGCAAAGTCGATTGTCATATCGATCAAATTAGCTAGCTTTAACATAGTTATGATAATAATTGTATTATAAAGTTGTAGAAGTATCAACCCTCAAAAGTATTTTTGGCAAAAGATGATTCAATGAATAACCAACATAAAGTGAGAAGCATATTCAAGAAATGATTAATGGGGCATGAAAGTCCTAATTCATTCCAATTGAAGTAAGAAGCTCAAGTCATTTTAATTAATGATGAATTAATTAATTAAAATAGGATGATTGCGATGATGCATGTAGGGGTTGAATTAATAAGCAAGCGAGGGACGTCTCATCTGTCCCGGACTATGTTGGTTTAACCACCCCCAAAACCTTGTGTGTCAATTAATGGCACCGATCGATCGAAGGAACACACAATGCACTATGCCCTAATTAGCTTGCTCCTCCCCAAAGCTATCTGCTAATCATTTCGCTTCCTTTTTTCTCAGATTTGATCCATTCTTGTCAGTACACAGGCCTTTGCTATGCATCCAAGCAAAACTGACTGACTTCGCCTGCCTAGCCTCCTCCCACTCCCACGTCAAACACGTACGACGATCAGTAACTGGCCTCGATCAATCACTCCAAATCAATCAAACGTAATTTGACTGCATCGCACTATGCGCTGCATGCGTGCCGAGTCAGTGCCAGAGCCAGTGCCCCTCCTGCCCCATATGGTTGGTGAGCATGACATTTTCTGTACAGGATTTTGCTGGTCCACCAGGCGCAATCTAAGTGTTCGACAAAATGCGGGAGAGGGACGATGCCCTGAGGCAGACAGCGGAGCTTCGCCCCCGACGACGTGAACGACGACGTCGACTTCATCAACAGCTGACAGCAACCGTCGTCTTCTCTAGCTAGCTGGCTCCATATATATACCTGCCAAATACTGTTACAAGTGTTGGGATCGTCGAGGTATTAATTTGAGGGATTAATTAATGAGACTTGCTTACTTAACCAGATTGTTGAGGCGATCGATCGAGAGAGAGAGAGAAACAAATTGATGAGGTACCAGACTGTGAAAGCTCCCTCTATCTTTTTGTCAAAACCGCAAGGCCTGTGCTGTGAAATGGACTTGCGTTTTAGTGCGCCATATGATGTGTGTGCATATCGTTTAATTTGGAACCTGCCTGTGCTGGAAGATGGATGATTAATGATTTAATTCTTCGTCTGACTCACCAACTTATTGATTGATTTTTTTTTTATCGAGTTGGTCAAAATATGTATGATTAGTGTTCCAATAAGAAATGCAGAAGAAAACAAAACATGAATAACAAATTTGACTTTAAATTCTCAGTTCAATTTGTTTAATGGAAACCTTGACAGATTGAAGTCTAAATGAATTATATGAGTCAGTATATGTAGTTAAGAATGATTCTTAATTTCCTTACATTTTTTTTCCGGATAAAGAAAAGATTTCCTACAATGCACGTTAGCTCTTCCTCTATATTTGTTTGATTTTTTTTTCTTTTTCTTTTTGAGTGCTTAAGTAATTAATAAGCATGAAGCAGCTGGAAGAGAGATTCAAACAATTATTATTTGTGACTGAGAAGACAGACAGGTAAACAGGAGGCATAGAAGTGTCAATTAATGTACGTCAATTTTGTACTTGGATTTCTTAAATTAATGGCTTAGTTGATTCATTTAAATTCTAAGTCGTAAAGACAGTAAAATTAAATGATGAGTAGCATCACTTTTAATCTAAATACAAAATAAAATAGAAGATTAATTCTCATTTTTAAATTAAATGAGAAGAAAAGAAACTTTCCGTTTACCAAAACTAAAAATTTTATTAATAATAGAGGATTAATTCTCATACAATTTCATGTGTTTATATGGACTTTAAACCTAAGATTAAAATTATAATTGGAGAATAGTTATAATTCTCAAAAGTTATATGCGTTTAAAATTTAAATTCATCATGCATCAATTATTTAGCCTAGTTTATACTGATTGGAGAATACTTTCACACTGTTAGAGTGATACATTATTTTTTTCTTCTTAAAAAATATTTTTTATAACTAGATGCAGTTAGCATGTAGCACTACCAACATTGCATGATATGATGTCATCACTAGGAGTGATTCCACTAGCTATGGAACCAATATTGAAAACAAATATGAAATTGGTCCTTGGCTCATCATTTGAAAATGCAGCCAAAAGTTCAAAATGACAGTGGATGGGCTCATAGATGATGATATTGTTAACCAAAGCCATGCATATATAGTTTGAGTGCATTCAAAGTCATAACCAATTAATTTAACAAGCTAAGACAATATATGCGCATATTATATGTGTGTATTTAATTATTTAATCACTTATGTTACCTGTTTTATGTTGATGTATCACTGAAACATGCCGCATACTCACTCACACCGGCCACCGGCAAGAGCTTGTGGAAAACTACTCCTGTTTTAGAGAATCGGAAGTGTCTGATGCAGTGTCGTTTTAGGGTTAGATATAAAGCAAAGGGGAGGGCCGGAATTAAGGGGCCCAATTGGTGCACTTGTCGTTGTAATTAACAGCGACGCATACACATTGAGAGAGCTACTGTACCTCTTACGGCATTAATTGTTATATATATAGCTGGCTCGAGCTTTAATTCTCTCCGACCACCGGCCGGCGATCGATCGACGGGGTGTTCTGGTTTATTAATTAATTATAGGGTGAATCATCTGTCGAGATATAGTTACTTAATTTTTGGTTAATGTGATGGGGCACCACTCTTGCTGCAACCAACAGAAGGTGAAGAGAGGCTTGTGGTCGCCCGAGGAAGACGAGAAGCTGATCAGGTACATCACCGCCCATGGCTACGGCTGCTGGAGCGAGGTCCCTGAGAAAGCCGGTGAGTGCGCGCGCGCGCGCGCTTTGATTCATATCGATCGCATGCATTAATGCCGTTAATTAGATATAGCATATTTTAATGTACAGGTCTTCAGAGATGTGGGAAGAGTTGCCGATTGAGGTGGATCAATTACTTGAGACCCGACATCCGGCGAGGGCGGTTCACGCCGGAGGAAGAGAAGCTGATCATCAGCCTCCATGAGATCGTCGGAAACAGGTCCGATGAGTAGTGATCTATGTTCGTGTTCAAAGAGCTTTAATTTCGTGCGTTGACTTAACTGTCATGTCGATTGGTGCTTCCGATTGTAGATGGGCTCACATTGCGAGCCACTTGCCGGGGAGAACGGACAACGAGATCAAGAACTACTGGAACTCGTGGATCAAAAAGAAGATCCACAAATCGACCATGAACGTGAGCAAATCGGCTCAGAGTTCGGTATCCGGGTACGACCACGTCCAGCCCCTCTTCGCCTCCTCGGACCAACTCGACGCCATGCTCTTCGTCCCTCCCCCTCCTCTTCCTCCTTCGCCTCTCTTCATGTTCGATGTCGGCGCCGGGGATACCGCGACCGCCGCCTCCGGATCGTCCTCGCGCAGCAGCGCCTGCACCATGTGGAACCCTTGCTCGCAGGACCAGGCAAGCATTGTCAATGCAATGGCGGCGCCGCCCTTTCTCGCATTCGGCGCGTGCATGGACTCCAGCAACTTCGCGGCGCTGGTCGACGACTGCATGGAGAGCAACATCGGCGACGCGAGCAGCGAGTGGTCGTCCAGCCCGTTGATCTGGGAGCAAATCCAAGGCGCTGCCATTAACCTCGACATCATTAACGCCGCCGGCGATCATCATCAGCCTCATCAAGCTCCGTCCAACATCGACGACATGTTCACTTAACTCAAATCTGACGGTAATTAATTAAGTTGGTGGAGGTTATTTAATTATGGTGTATTATTTGGGTGTTGACGTGTTGTGTAATTGTATAGCGTGCATGTGTGCGAGCATAATTGATTTTTCTTTTCTTTTACAAAAGAAAAATCTTGTTGAATTGTATCAATCACCCGGACTTTGCTTGCAGAAATTGCCATATGACAATGTTGGACGTAAATGATCCAACGGGAAAAGTTTGTAGTTATTGTTGTGGTTCTTCGATCGTGAATGATTGGTGGATTAATTTAGAAGGCTACTTTTTTCTTAGTTTGTCTTTTTATTATGATATATATACTTTTGATTTAAAAGTTAATAAGAAGATTGCAGGATACTCTGTCTCGCGCGACTTGGAGAAATAACAGATAGTACTACTTTTCAGCAATTCATGATGAGTGAGTTTGGCACAAAACTGGGATGGAGGGGCCTGCAAAGAATCTAATTTTTTATTGTGAAGGCTCGTTTTCATGCAGTTGGATCTAAGAAAATGTGTGTGATTCAATCCAAACTGTTAAATAATTTGCACTTTAATCTGATATATACTTTAGAAAGGAACCTTCGTAGCCCCTAGGATTTGGTGTGATGGTAAATAGACTGATTACTTTCCCAAACAATGAGAGTTCGTTTCTCACACAGTTCAAATAAACATCTGCGGCATTCGAATCATGCACTCGTGGTACTAAGCCATCCACCGTGACCCATATGCACTTTTCAAATTTATCCTATCATCAATGAAAAACTTTCGTTGGGCACTGCCTCCCAATGAATGATTTATATTACTATTTTATTAAGACTTTAGACTATTAATTAATTTTGATTAAATCTAAAATTAAATTAAGTTGCCAACTTTTTTTTCTTTTCATACTGAAAATAACTTTAAGGTTTATTAATAATTTTATCTGATTATTTTATATAAAAAAATATATACAACTATACTTCTCTTTAGTCTCACATCTTAAGATGATTAACATCACGAGTAGAGAAACTTCTATAAATATCTTGGGCTGGCAATATTAGAAAGCATATATTTCTCTGCCTTTTGGTTAAGATCAAATGTAGTATTTGTTTTTATCAGTTTAATATTTGGTATAAAAAATTAAATTAATTTTTTATAAGGGAGAGTCCGTTACAGTAGTTTACTGCTCGAGTTCTCAAGCATCACTCTTGTATTGCACTACTGCATGAACCTGTCACATTCTTACCAAGTCCAATTTATGGACATGAGGCACTAAATTATGCATATTCTTGTATTATGTACCCGATATATATATATATATATATATATATATATATATATATATATATATATATATATATATATATATATATATATAATTGTTAGTCACGTACACTTATTACGGAATCTACGGACTGAACATGGGGTATCCCGTGATTCGCACCCAGTGTTGGGTTTTTCGGGCCGCGAAAATCACTTTTCGCGTCGCGGAAACCCCGAATCACCCATGCCACTGGATCTCGTGCGAAGAAAAACTTTCGAAAATATGAGTACGAGTTTCAAACTATGATCTACAGTAGATCTACAAAGGAAAAACATTTTATACCTTTGAAGCGTGCCCTCGCAAATCCCGCTCGTCCAACGGTACGTCGGATCTTGAAGTTGCCAACGTAGACAACTCTCTAGTGATATCCACACGAACAAGAAGTGTTCTCTAACACTCAAGGATGGAGAAGAGAGCACCACAAGTGTGCTAACACTCTCTAGGGCTCTCGGGTAGGATTGGAAGAAGAAGAAAGGAAAAGAAGAGAACACACTCCTCTAAAATCTCTATGTGACTTTCACTAACCTTTCTTCTTGGATTAGATTCACTCTCCTTTCTTCTCCCTTGCTTGAAACCCACGACCAAGAGAAGAGAAGGAGCAAGAAGAGAGCTTAGGAGGAGGAAGATCACTTGAATGAGAGTTACACTTGCAAAATGAAACTCTTTTCATCTAATTAAGTGGTTTGTAACCTCCATGGGATACCAAGAGTCACAACTCTTGGTAACTCCCATGAGGTGGCACTTCTTCTAATTTTAAGAGAAAGCAACCTTCGGAAATGAACCATTAATATCTTTGGCATCTAAGGCTAGGTTATATTAACTTGAGTAGGATTCATTGGTAGCTGATGAACTTTTGGGTTCATTAGTAGTGGAAATCTTTCCAACCTGCGAGTCTTACTTGGAAGAAAAAATAACCAAGAAGCTTTTAAGTCTAAGGGGTATGGAGTCAAAGATATGTTGAAATTGGTTCATTCTGATTTGTGTGATCCTATAACTATCCAGACAAGAGGTAGTATTGAATATTTCGTCTATTTTATAGACAACTATTCAAGATACAAATAAATTTACTTAACGTACCGCAAGACTAAATACTTTGATTAGTTCAAATAGTACAAGGCTGATGCGGAGAAATGTTAAAGTAAAAGTCACTATGGTAAGAACATAGTGGCAAGTACCTCTTGGGAGAATTTAGGAGTCACTTATCAGAAGTAGGGATTCAATCCCAACTAACTGCACCTGGTACACCCCAACAGAATGGTGTAGAAAAAGGAAGGTATAGGACTCTTATGGAAATAAGTAGATTGATGAGTTATTTAGAATATTACCAAAATCATTTTTAGGATATACTCTGGAAACGGAAGTGAATATAGTACCTTCCAAAGTCGGAACTCTCTACTCAAATAGAATTGTTGAATAGGCGTAAGCCTATTTCGAAGCATATTCGGATACGGGTAGTCCAGCACATATGCTGAAGAGAGACAATGATAAGTTGGACAGAAATTCACTTGTTTGTGGGTTATCCTAGAGAAATGAAAGTAGATTTATAGTCTTAAAAATCAGAAGGTCATTGTTAGCATCAATGACCGATTTTTAGAAAAGGACTATGTAATAAACCACGTGCCCATAAGAAAATTTATTCTTAAGGAAATAATAAAAGACATGTCTAATCTAGTACCAATTGTACAAGATGAGATACCACAAGGAAACTGCAACACGTATCACAAATGATACACAATTACAGAAAGTGCCTTGTCGTAGTGGGAGGGTTGTTAGGCAACCTAAAAAGATTCATGTTTTGGGAGAGTTTTTGGACTCGATCCCTGGAGGACATGAATCTGATCTCCGGACATATGACAAAGCACTCCAAGATAAAGATGCAATATCTTGGCAAAGAGTAATGAATAACAGAATTAGAATATATGTATTCTAATAAAATCTGGAAGCTTGTAGAACCACCAAATGGTGTAAAAGCCTTTGGGTATAAAAAGGTCTATAATAGGAAAAGAGGGATAGACAGGAAGGTAGAAACTTTCAAAGCAAGGTTAGATGAAAAAGGAAACTTTTTCACTGGTATCCATGCTTAAGTCTATCCGGATACTTTTATCTATTTGGTAAGTGGATGACAAGATAACATTCCTTAATGGAAGTCTTGAAGAAAGCATCCATATAAAGCAACCAGAAGGGTTCATTGCAAAGGGCTAAGAGCATCATGTGTGCAAGCTCAATCAGTCTATGGACTGATGCAAAGCTTCAAGGTCTTGGAACATCCAGTTTATCAAAGTAATCCAGACCTATGGATTTATTGAGTAAACGGATAAGTCTTGTGTATACAAAAGGTGTGATGGAAACGTGGTGGTATTTCTTGTACTATACGTAGATAACATTTTTGGTAGTTGGAAACAATATCAAAATGTTGTCAGAAGTAAGGGTATGGTTGTCCAAATAATTCGATATAAAGGACTTGGAAGAATGTATATATTTTTGAGATCAAAGTAATAAGGGATCGCAAGAAAAAATATATTTTACTTATCCCAAGCTTGATACATCAGAAAAATCCTTGCTCGTTTTAAGCATGCAAAACTCCTAGAAAGGTTTCTTACTTTTTAAGTATGGAGTGTCTTTATCTAAAGAGATGTCTCCGATGACATCAAAGGAGATTGAGGACATGTAGGCAGTTCTTTATGCTTCGGCAGTTAGACAACCTAATGTATGCTATGCACGAGATCAGAAATCTGTTTTGCCAAGGGCATAGTTAGCAGATATCAAAGTAACCCTAGACAAGGACATTGGACTGCAGTAAAGCATATATTAAAGTACCTTAGAGGAACTAGAGATTATATGCTAGCTTACAAGGCAGTTAATTTGGTCCCTGTGAGTTGCATGGATTTTGACTTCCAATCGGATAGGGACAATAATAAGTCAACCTCGGGGTTTTGTGTTTACTTTAGGAGGTAAAGTCATAACTATGGAAGAGTGATAAGCATAGGTGTTTTTCTGGACTCCACCATAGAAGCTTAGTATATGGCAAGCCTCTGAGGTAGCCATAAAAGGTGAATGACTCAATAACCTCAAGATAGACTTAGATATGATTTCTGGTTTGTCCAAAGATTATTACAATTTATTGTAATAACATTGGTGCAGTAGCAAACTTGAAGAAACCATAAGTCTATAAGGCAAGAAAACACAATAGAGCGCAAGTACCACCCAATACGAGAAATCGTATAAATGAGGAGAAGTTGTTGCCGCCTAGATTACATCAGATGATAACCTAAGGTCCTTAAGGCAAGAGCTTTTTGAAAGGCATGGGAATCAGATGTATGGCAGCAGATATAACATCTTAGTCTTTTAGTATAAGTGGGAGATTATTAGAGTTGATCCGGCGGTAAGAATGGGGGACCCACTTCCTGAAGGGTCCCAGCTTGAGGACGGATGGAGGGCTGACTAAGCGTAATGGCCGCGTCAAGCAATTGAGAAGGTCCGAGCGGAGCCAGAGATAACCCAGCCATAGGCTTGGGTTTCCGACGCCAAGGCGGGAGGACTGAATAGCCGAGCGGGTGCATGCCCGGCTGGAACCGAAGGGCCGAGCGGGTAGTCCGTTCGGCCAGGATAAGGGCGAGGATACAAAGGTTAGCCGAGCGACCTATTCGTTCGGCTCGGGATATGGGATGTCAGCAAAGGCATGTCTGATGATTATGTCGTACACAAGATTTTACGATAGAGGGTCTTGCCGTCACATCATGAAGAGGTCGATACAGTAGCGGTATGGCCTTATGGATGCCCTTCTGACCCGTACAGGCATGGTCGAAAGCGGTGATTGCTTTGATTGGCGCGCCCGCTCATTCAGAGGTCTATATAAGGTCTCCATTTCTTCACCGAGGTACTGGTCCGAATCTCTGAAGCCACCTCTTTGTTATTCCTCGCTTGACTTGAGCGTCGCGCCGGGACACCCCTCTGGCTCGGTTTTGTTGCGAGTTCGCGGAGCACTCGAGGATCGCAGGGCGCCACATCCCAGTCCGTTGACTCTGGTTGGACGGATCAATTTGGCGCCGTCGTGGGACGCACTGCATCCGGCGGAGGCAATGGGCGAGTGGAAGACTACATCTGTGGTACTCTCCCAAGAAGAGTTGGGCGCTATAGTCGGCGAGGCGGCCAAGATAGTGGCGCAAAGGAGAAAGCCTGGTGAGGGCATGACAAAGAAACAACCTTGGCCCGGTTTGGCGTGCGCAAGCGGACCGCCGGAATATGTTTCAAGGAGGGTTCCCTCGGGCACTCTTCGTACTCCCCCAGAATCGCGCCCGCTCACGGGGAGCAAGGATCTTCATCTGATGAGCCTCCCGTTCGGGATCATAGGAAGGGCAAAACTCCCCGAGCGAACGCACCGCCCGAGCAGGTTCACCGACAGTTCTCTGAAGCCATACATCGGGATCCGTTACCAAAATACTATACACCACCGCCGATCGGAGCTTACAATGGGACGACCGACGATCATTTGGGGAAGTTCGACAGCATCGCCACCTTGCATCAGTACTCCGATGGCGTAAAATGCCGGGTATTTCTCACCACTCTATCGGAATCTGCACATAGGTGGTTTCGGAGGTTGCCGGACGGCTCTATCACTAGTTTCCAGGAGTTCCGAACGACATTTCTTCATCACTTTGCGAGCAGCCGACGTTATCAAAGGACAAGCGTCAGCCTGTTCACCATCAAACAAGAACCAAGAGAATCTCTCCGGGCGTATATACAGCGATTTAATCAGGTAGCGGTGGACATCCCCACAGCCACCTCGGAGACAATGGTAAACGCTTTCACGCAAGGCCTCGTGGAAGGGGACTTCTTCCGCGCGCTCATTCGCAAACCGCCCAGAGACTACGACCACATGCTACACCGGGCGAATGAGTATATAAACGTGGAAGAGGCGGAGGCTGCCCGACGGAAGGGAACTCATGCCGAACGTCCGGCTCATGCCGAACGGAAGCAGCCCGCTGCCCATCAGCCACCAAGAGGACCAAGAGTTGAGGCATCCCAGGCACATCATGCGAAGTCCCCGGTGGTCCAAGAGGTAGCGGCCGAGCGGTCAAAGATGAAGAAAAAGAGGGTATGGACCCCAATGTTTTGCTCTTTCCATAATACTGACTCCCACAACACCCGCGACTGTCGGGGCCTGCCTTCAATCACCCATCCCGTACGACGGGGTGGCCCGCGTCGACCGCCTTCGCCCGACGGCCGGCAGCAGCATCAAGAGTCCGGTCAACGAACATATAGGAGATCTCCCGAACAGCGCTTCCCACCAAGGCATGAAGATCGTTCTCGGTCCAATGAGCGACCTAGGCAGTCCGCTCGGGAAGAGGAGAACAGAAACAACACCTCCCGGGGAGAAATCAATATTATTGCGGGTGGGCCGACCGGAGGAGATTCACACAGGGCAAGAAAGGCAAGCGCCCGGCAGCTCAGAATCCATGAGGTGGGTTGCAGTCAAGAAAAGGCGAGCGGGCCCGAGATCAGTTTCGGGCTCAAGGATCTTGAGGGAGTTGAAGTGCTGCATGATGATGCCCTTATCATCAAAGCGGTGATAGCCAATTACACCATCCATCGTATCTTCATTGATACTGGTAGCTCGGTCAACATCATCTTCAGAAAGGCCTTTGATCAACTACAAATCGATCAAGCCGAGCTACTGCCCATGACAACCCCCCTCTATGGGTTTACGGGCAACGAGGTTCTCCCGGTCGGACAGGTAAGACTGGCTATCTCCTTAGGGGAAGAACCGCTCCGAAGAACAAGGACAACAAACTTTGTGGTGGTCGACTCCCCTTCATCCTACAACATGATACTGGGGCGACCGGCGTTAAGCGAATTCCGAGCTGTTGTGTCGACGTTCTACCAGAAGATCAAATTCCCGGTCGAGGACAAGATCGGTGAAGTACGAGGAGATCAGTTGGCCGCTCGGAAATGCTATGTGGAAATGGTCCGAGCCGAATCCAGCGCAGCGCGAAAGGCTCCACGGATCGAGGTACACGCCATAACCGAGAAACCTCCTGCTTTAATTTATGATGAAAAAGAGGAGGTTCAGATCCATCTGAGCCGATCGGAGGCTACAACATTTATTGTCGCCGACCTGGAGGACGAACAGAAAGAAGAAGTGGTCAAATGCCTCAGGATGAATCATGACGTCTTCGCCTGGTCGACGCATGAGCTGCCCGGTGTCTCCCCAGCATAGCCCAACATAAGCTTCACGTCCGGCCGGACGCTCGGCCAGTAAAACAAAGGAGAAGAGATTTCAGGAATATTATCATTCGAGCGAGGTAGAAAGACTCTTAGAGGCCGACCACATCTGGGAGGTTCAATTCCCAAGTTGGTTAGCAAATGTGGTGCTCGTCTCCAAGCCGGGCAACAAATGGAGGTGTGCATCGACTTCAGAGATCCGAACAAAGCTTGCCAAGGATTTCTACCCTTTGCCCCGAATCGACCAGCTCGTAGATTCTACAATCGGATGCGAGCTTATATGTATGTTGGACGCCTACAAGGCTATCATCAAGTCTGCTCGCCGGAGGATCGGGAAAAAGTTAGCCCGTTACACGGGCAGGGACGTATTGCTATCTGGTGATGGTTCGGGTGAAGAATCTTGGAGCAACATATCAAAGATTGATGAATAGGGTCTTCCGCGAGCAAATCGGACACAACCCGGAGGTCTATGTAGATGACATCCTCATCAAATCCTTCCGAGCGGCCACTTTATGCAAAGACATGGAAGAAACCTTCCGTACACTCAGAAAATATGGGGTCAAGCTAAATCCTCATAAGTGTTTGTTCGGCGCCAAAGGAGGCGTTTCCAGGCTATATTGTGACCGAGCAGGGTATTGAAGCTAATCCTAGCAAGGTGAAGGCTCTTGAGGACATGCCACCTTGAAACACAAAGGGAAGTACAAAGGTGGGGGTCGGATTCTGGCGCTATCACGCTTCATCTCCAAGACTGCAGACCTTCCGTTCTTCAAAATCCTCCATAAAGCAGCAAAGTTCCAATGGAATGAAGACGCGATCGGGCCTTTGAAGAACTGAAGGCGTGTAAACTCCCTACTGCTGTGGCCGCAAGCCACCGTTTGGTGAACGTTGTACATTTATTTATCCTCAACCGAGCGGTGGGATCGGCGTTAGTCCGGTCGGGAGGTGAGGAGCAACTGTATATTTCCTTAGTCATATCTTGAAAGATGTTGAAACCCGCTACACCGGACTCGAGAAGTTGGCCTTTGCTCGATCCTTGTCGCTCGGAGACTTCGTCCTTATTTCTTGGCGCACGATTATCGTCAAGACCAATAGCCCGTTGGGACGAGTGCTATTAAATCCAAGCTTCGGACGGCTCATCAAATGGACAACCGAGCTAAGCGATTTGATATCCAATATCAGCCCCGCTCGCCATCAAGGCACAAGCCTTAGCCGATTTTGTGAAGGTCCGGAACCCGAAGCTGTGTGGAAAGTGTTCGTGGATGGATTGTCCACTAGACACGGGCCGGAATTGGCATAGTTCTTTGTCCCCACAAGGAGAGCGGATCGACTCTCCGTCCGGCTAGATGCAAGTGACCAACAACGAGAATATGAAGCCCTTATTCTTTGGATTGGGCCGCTCGACGTTGGGCCGTCGGTCATCCTCATTCCAGTTCGGTTGGGTGCTCGGCAAATCTAGGAATTTTCGAGATAAATAGTACAAGGCTCAAGCTCTCTCGTGGAGGCCATTGAAAACTTAAGCTCAACTTTAGGAGGTGATTATTGAAGATCCCAGGAGAATCAGTGGCGGATGAATTGGCCAGTGCAGCGTTATCCCGATCGGCTATCAGAAGCCGATCGAGCAAGTATCTTTAGTAGCACATGTCGATCGGATGGAAGGCATCACATACCCGAGCGACTGGAGGACAACTATTGTGGAGTTCTTGCGCTCGGGAGCTACCCCATCCGACCGGGAAGAAGCTCATTTATTGAAGAGAAGGGCAAGTCGGTTCACCCTCGTGGGAGATCAACTCTACAAGAAGGCCTTCTCCCGTCCGCTCCTAAAATCGTCATGGGAAGATGCCGAGTACATCCTTCGAGAAGTGCACCAAGGTTCGTGCGGTGGGCATCAGTGAATGATCGTTAACGTGAAGATTTTGCTAGCGGGTATTTTGGCCAACCCTTCAAAGGATCTTTGCCGGGACCGTGCAAATTGTCTATCTGTCGAGTATCCAAACATGTCCCACCGTGAGATGAGATGAAAGCATCAGCTGTGGCCTGCCGTTCGACCAATGGGGATGGACATCGTGGGACCCTTCCCCATGGAGCGGAAGTTCTTATTGGTGGCGGTCGACTACTTCTCAAAATGGGTAGACGAGCCACTTGCAAAAATATCCGAAGCAGATGGTTAAAAAGTTCATATGGCAAAATATCATCTGCCGCTTTGGCATCCAGAATCTCGTCCCGAACGGACGTCAATTCACTGGGAAGCTGCTCGGAAGTGGTGCGAAAGTTATGGCATCGAGCGGACTTCACATCGGTGGCATACCCTCAAAGTAACGGGTAACCAACCGAGAGATTTTCGAATTTTCTGGGCTCGGCTCGACCATGAAGGAGGCAGGTGGGTAGGCGAGTGCCGGGCATCCTATGGGCTCTCCGCAACCAAAGGAGGGAACAGGCGTCACTCCATTTCACTTGGTATATGGAGGCGCAGTCATCCCGATTGAAGTGGGGTGGAGTCCGTTCGGTACAAAATTATGATGAAAATAACGCCGAGCGGAGGAACATGGAGCTAGACTTTGTCAAGAGGAAAGAGCTAAAGCGTCCGTCCGGTGATGGCGTCTGACAGCGTGTAAACGGAACTACAACCTGGCGTGATCCTAGAGCCTTCGTGGCGACCTAGTTTGGAAGAAAGTCAAGCACTGTCGGAGATGTCGGCAAGTTGGAAGCTCCATGGGACCCTTTGAAGTGGTCGAGAAGCTCGTTCGCGCTTACTACCTCAAGGATGCGGAAGGTCGGATCTTTGGATCGGCCATGGAGTCCAAATCACCTTGACCATATAGAGTGGGTGAGAGGTGCACTTGCTCTATTTTGTGTAAATTCAAAATAGTTGTACTCCTTTTATCGCAGAAAACAAATTATTCCCAAGGCATTACGTGTTCATAGCCGAGCAGTTAGTTCTCAGAAGGCCCGTGCCGCTAGGCCGAGGTAAATTATCTCAGAGCCAAGCACTCGGCAAGGCCCAGCTCGGTATATTGTACGAGTCAAGGCTCGATTAGAAGACCCCTGTCGGTCGGCGGTGGCGTTAATCAAATTAGGCTTAGAAGACCGACGAGCTCGTCGTTAAAGATCGAGAGCCGAAGACCGACGAGCTCAGTCGTTAAAAATCGAGAGGCGGTCAGCCTATAAACCCTCGGAGGGAAACCGGGAGGCAGGCGTCTATAAATGCCGAGCGGAAGACCGACGAGCTCAGTCGTTAAAGATCGAGAGCCGCGGAATACCGTCGAGCTCCGTTAAAAATCGAGAGCGGTCCGCCTATAAACTCTCCGGTAGGAAAGCGGGAGGCAATAGGCGTCTATAAATGCCGAAGGCGAGAGAGGCGAGCTCGTCGTTAAGATCGAGAGCGCGCCGACATAAATATCCGCGCCGGCGAGCTCCGTCGTTAAAAATCGAGAGACGGTCGGCCTCTATAAACCCTCCGGGAAACCGGGAGGCAGGCGGCGTCTATAAATGCCCGGAGAGACCGGCGAGCTCCGTCGTTAAAGATCGAGCCGGCCCGGCTATATATTACCGACGGGGCTCGTCGTTAAAAATCGAGAGGCGGTCCGGCGTCTATAAACCTCGCTAAAGACCGGAGACGAGCCGCGTCTATAAATGCCCGAGCGGGCCGACGAGCTCGTCGTTAAAGATCGAGAGCCGCGCGGACCGGCTATAAATATCGAGCTCCGTCGTTAAAAATCGAGAGACGGTCCGGCCTATAAACCCTCCGTAGGAAACCGGAGACGAGCCAGTTATATAAATGCCCGAGGAAGACCGAGCTCCGTCGTTAAAGATCGAGGCCGGCTATAAATATCCGCTACCGACGACCGTCGTTAAAAATCGAGACGGTCCGGCCTATAAACCCTCTGCGGGATAGGAGAGGCGAGCGTCTATAAATCCTCGAGTCAAGACCGACGAGCTCCGTCGTTAAAGATCGAGAGCCGCCGACCGGCTATAAATATCCGCCGACGAGCTCGTCGTTAAAATCGAGATGGTCGTCTATAAACCCTCGGTGAAACGGAGGCCGTCTATAAATGCTGGCGAGAAGACCGGCCGGGCTCAGTCGTTAAAGATCGAGCCGCAGGCCGGCTATAAATATCCGCGCCGACGAGCTCCGTCGTTAAAGATCGAGAGTCGAACCCGCGATTGTGAGCTTACTGGACGAAACTAAGGACGCCAAATAATGAGCGTTCGCAAGTACTAAATTGATTAAATCCGATCGGCCATCAGTTTGCCAATACTTCGCATTCACTGAATACAAACAGCATTGCCAAGCGCTAAACGATTTCGAGGAAAGCAAATCAACTGATCGGTCGCCTAGTGGGGAACACATGGAGCTTAATTGACTCTACGGATAAGCACCAAACAGACAAAAAAAAAAAGAGGGGGCAATGAAGGGCAAACAAAAATACAAGCAAAGGAACATAACTATGCCTAACGGCGCGTACAAAAATTTTACATCCGCAAAGCGAATTAAATACAGAGAGTACTTGGAAGAACTCGCCTCACTCTGGGTCCTCAAAATTAAAAAAAGCGTCCGGGATATCGTCAATCATAGCCGCCAGATCTGAAGAGGGAACGCTCAGGTCAGCAGGAAGGTGCCCTCCCTTCTTCCAGTACGCCGTGGTGACCTTGACCGCCTCGGCGAAAGTTGAGGAGACGTTGCCACCAAATTTTGCGCCGAACCGCTCCGAGCGGAGGTATTCTTGGCGCACTGCTGCTAGGCGACTCGGCTCTCCCTCCTTGTACTTTCTGAGCGCCGCTCGGGAGGCAATTGTTGGTTGCTACTCGGAAAGCCTATAGGTTCCACTGTACAAAAATTTTGTACAAAGATCTGAACCTTTTCCTAGCTACCATGTGTTCTTTTAAATTAAATTTTGGATCTCCTGCGGAACTTAACACGTTTGATCCAAAACTTAATCTATTTGTTCTTTTAGGTTTTGACTTGGATCTCCTGCGGAACTTAACACGTTCGACCCAAGTCTCCTTAAGTTATTAACTCCATTAAATATTAATTTCCATAAAAGGTTCCCAGTACTGACGTGGCGAGGCACATGGCCTTCTTGGATATGGGAGCAACCACCACCGACTAGACAAAACCTTTAATAGAAAGCTAATATTTAATTTCCTAAAATAACTTTAGGTTAACCAAAGAGAACAATCAAATCACAAGGAAAAGAAAGAAACAAAAGAACACAACTTGAAAAACATATTGAAATACTAGAACGTAAGCCTCTTGTATTTGGTATTATTTCCATAAATAACTAGCATGATGCGGAAATAGAAATTACTAGTTATACCTTGTAGAAAAACCTCTTGATCTTCTACCGTATTCCTCTTCTAACCTCGGACGTTGTGTGGGCAGCGATCAAGCTCCAAGATGAGAAATCACCAACCACCTTCTTCTTCTCCAAGCAAGGTTCGGCCACAAAGGAAGAACTTTACCAAAGAAGAAAATCAAAATACTAACCAAGCTCCAAGAGATGCTAGCTTTCTCTCCTTCTTCTTCTTCTTCTCCAAGTAGTATCCGCCACCACAAGAACTCCAAGAGAGATGAAGTTCGGCCACCACAAGAGGAAGAAAAGGAGAGGATGATGGCCACAACACCAAAGAAAGGAGAGGGAAAACAATAGAGGTTGTGTCTTGTGAAGGCACCCTCACCCCTTCTTTTATATTCCTTGGCCTAGGCAAATTAGGAAATTTAATTACAATAAAATTTTCTTAATTTCCTTGACATGATTTATTTGAGAAAAATAAAATAAAATTTCCCAAATAAACTCTAATGGCCGGCCACATCAAGAGGAAGCAATTTGGACAAGTTTTAATCAACAATTAAAACTTTCCTTATTTGTTTCCGGAAATTTTAAAAAATAAAATTTCTCTTTAAAAATCTCTTCATGGTTAATAAAAGGAAATATCTATAATTTTAATTTTATTAACATGTGAATAATTTTAAAGAGAAAATAAAAATCTCTCCAATCTACAAATAAGGAAAGAGATCTAATCTCTTTCTTTAATCTTTTGTAAATTTTTTACAAGAGAGATATTTTAATTTTAATTCTCTTTAAATTATATCTTCCACATAATAATAAAATCTAAAATTAAATTTCTTTTTTATTTAATTATGGCCGGCCCTACTAGCTTGGGTTCAAGCTAGGGCCGGCCACCTTAAACCCAAGCTTAGGCCGGCCCTAGCTTGGTTCCCAAGCTAGCTTGGCCGGCCCCCTTTAGGTGGGTATAGAAGGTGGGTATATGTGGGTATAGTACTCTATAAATAAGAGGCTACGATAGGGACCGAGAGGAGGAATTGGTTTTGGTCTCCCGATAAAATTAAGCATCTCATGTTCGCCCCGAACACACAACTTAATTTTATCAATGATAATTCATTCCACTAGAGAACTATCATTGAACTACCGCACCAATCCCAAATTACATTTTTGGGCTCCTTCTTATTATGAGTGTGTTAGTCTCCCTGTGTTTAAGATATCGAATGTCCACTAATTAAGTGAGTCACTGACAACTCATTTAATTAATATCTAAGTCCAAGAGTAGTACCACTCAACCTTATTATCATGTCGGACTAAGTCCACCGCAGGTTTAACATGACAATCTTTATGAGCTCCTCTTGAGGACATTATCAACCTAGTATCACTAGGACACAGTTTCCTTCTATAATCAACAACACACACTATAAGTGATACAATTTCCCAATTTATCGGGTTTATTGATTCATCGAGCTAAATCTCACCCATTGATAAATTAAAGAAATAAATATCAAACATATGTGCTTGTTATTATATTAGGATTAAGAGCACACACTTCCATAATAACTGAGGTCTTTGTGCCTTTATAAAGTTGGTATAAAAGGAACGACCTCAAATGGTCCTACGCAATACACTCTGAGTGTACTAGTGTAATTATATAGTCAAGATAAACTAATACCTAATTACACTACGACATTCTAATGGTTTGTTCCTTTCCATTCGGGTCGTGAGCTACTGTTTATAATTTATAAGGTACTGATAACATCATCTTCTGTATGTGACACCACATACTATGTTATCTACAATATAAATTAAATGAACAACTACAAACAAATGTAGATAATTAGACCAAATGTGATTCTTTATTCATAATGAATGTTTACAAAGCTTAGGCTTTCGATACACCTCAACAATCTCCCACTTATACTAATGACTAAGTGCCATATCTTCTACCATACATCCGATTCCCATTCCTCCACATGCCGATCGAAAGCTTTAAGGGCCTTAGTGAAAGGATCCCGGTTATCCATGATGCAATCTTGGCGATGACAACTTCTCCTCGCTTCACGATATCTCGATCGTGGTACTTGCGCTCTATATGTTTACTCGCCTTATGAGCTCGTGGTTCCTTCGAGTTTGTCGCACCACTATTATCACAATAAATTGTGATGATCTTGGGCAAACCAGAATCACATCTAAGTCCATTAGAAAGTTCCCGAGCCATACTGCTTCGCCTCAGAGGCTGCTACATACTCGACTTCCATGGTTGAGTCCAAACGCATTTCTGCTAACACTCCTCCATGAAATGGCTCCACCTCCTAAAGTAAACACATAGCCTAATGTAGACTTCTGTTATCCCTATCCGATTGGAAATCAATGTAACCCACAGGAGCAAATCATCTGCTGGTAAACTAGCATATAATCCTAGTCCTTCTCGTGTACTTTAATATATGCTTTCACCGCACCAATGTCCTTGTCCAGGTTACTCGATATTCACGACCATGCCTACGTAAAGCAGATATCGGTCTTGTACATACATTGCATACATTAGGCTTCCTACAACGAAGCAAGGAACCGCTTTCATGTCCTCTATCTCTTTTGATGTCTTTGGAGACATCTCTTTAGATAGAGCTACTCCATGTCTAAAGGTAAGAAACCTTTCTTGGAGTCTTATGCTAAAACGAGCAAGGATTGTATCTATATATGAAGCTTGGGATAGACACAACATTCTTTTCTTGCGATCCCTTATAACTTTGATCCCAAGAATGTGTGCACATTCTCCTAAGTCCTTCATATCAAATTGTTTGGACAACCATACCCTTACGTCTGATAATACCTTGACATTGTTGCCAATTAACAAAATATCATCTACGTATAGTACAAGAAATACCACCACATTTCCGTTACACTTCTTGTATACACAAGACTCATCCGGACACTGAATAAATCCATACGACTGGATTACTTCATTAAACCGGATGTTCCAAGACCTTGAAGCTTGCTTCAGTCCATAAATGGACCGATTGAGCTTGCACACTAGATGCTCTTTGCCTTTTTCAATGAACCCTTCTGGTTGCTTCATATGGATGTTCTCTTCAAGACTTCCATTAAGGAAAGCTGTCTTGACATCCATTTGCCAAATCTCATAATCCATATGAGCAGCAATGGATAAGAGTATCCGAATAGACTTAAGCATGACTACCGGTGAAAAGGTCTCCTCATAATCGATTCCCTCTTTTTGAGTGTTTCGCAACAAGCCTAGCTTTGAAGGTTTCTACCTTCCGTCCGTCCTCTTTTCCTTTTGTAAATCCACTTGCATCCAACGGCTTTTACACCATCGGTGGTTCTACAAGCTCCCAGACCTTATTAGAGTACATGGACTCTATTTCAAATTCATTGCCTTTTGCCAAGATCTCGCATCTATATCTTGGAGTGCTTCATCATATGATCGGAGATCATGTTTACCAGGATCAAGTCCAAGACTCTCCCAAAACATGAATCTTTCAGTGCATTACAACCCTCCCACTACGACGAGGCATCCGTGGTTGTGTATCATGTGTGACACGTGTTGCGTCTCTTGTGGTACTTCATCTTGTCTTGTTTCTGAAGTAGACATGTCCTCTCTAAGTTCTTCTAAAACAACTTTACTACTGGGCTTGTGATCCATTATATAGTCTTCTTCTAAAACGGGCATTGGTGCTAACAATGACCTTCGGTCTTTAGGACTATAAAATAAACCACCTTCGTTCCTTTGGGATATCCTACAAACACGCGAACTGCGAGATTCTAACTTATCAAGATCTGGTTTCACACATGTGCCGGACTACCCCATATCCGAATATGTCTTAGACGGGTTTTCGCCCATTCCACAATTCTATGGGAGTAGAAGAAACGATTTAGAAGGTACTAAGTTCAGAACGTATACCGTTGTTTCCGAGCATATCCCCAAAACGAATTTGGTAATCGAATAACTCATCATTGATCTAACCATCTCCATAAGAGTCCTATTCCTTCGCTGCACACCATTCTACATTGGGGTGTTCCAGTGCACAATTGGGATTGAATCCGCCTTTGATAAATAATTCCTAAACTCTCCTAAGAGGTATTCGCCACCACGATCGATCAGTAGTGTCTTGATACTTTTACCTAGTCGTTTCTCCACATCACCATGTATTCTTTGAACTTATCAAAGCACTTTGACTTACTGCGCATTAGGTAAATGTATCCATATCTTGAATAATCGTCATGAAAGAGACAAAATATTCAAAACCTCCTCTTGCCTCGACAGACATAGGACACAAATCCGAGTGAACCAACTCTAACACTTCTTTGCTCTATACCCTTGGCTTTGAGCGGCCTCTTGGTCATTTTACCTTCTAAGCAAGATTCACAAGTTGGAAAATTTTCCAACTCTAATGAACTTAAAAGTCCATCGGCCTCTGAATCCTACTTAAGTTAATATGACCAAGCCTTAGATGCCAAAGATATGCTTGGTTCATTTCTGAAGGTTCTTTTCTCTTATTAGAATTAGAAGATGAATTATGAATTTCCATGTTTTGCTTTGTGGAAGAATTTGGATTTAAAATATACAAATTGCCAACTAATGCACCAGAATAGATAATCACTTTATTTCTTTTAATAACTACATCGTTACTGAAAGAAACTGAATATCCATCTAAAAACAGTTTAGAAACTGAAATTAAATTCTTTCTAAAACTGGGTACATAAAGACAATTTCTTAAAACCAAATTTCTATTTCTACTAAAAGATAAGTAGACGTCTCCCACTGCAACAGCTGCCACCTTAGTAGCATTGCCCATGTAGACGGTAATCTCCCCTTCAGATAGTCGTCGGGTTTCCTGGAACCCCTGCAAGGAATTGCAGACATGATCAGTGGCTCCCGTATCTACACACCAGGTGTTGGTAGATAACACCGCTAAACATGTTTCAACAACTAGAGTATGAGATATACCTTTGTTTTGGTTCTTACGAGGAGAGTCCGCCTGTCCTGCCCGCTTGCAGATGAAGCACTTGCCCTTGGCTTCTTCATTCCAACTTTAAATCACACTGAGATTTATTCACTTTCTTTCTTGAACCAGTTTGTTTCTTCTTCTTCTTACCTTTCGGTTTAGAAGTAGAACCATTTTCAAAATAGTGAATTTGAGCATTGTGACGAAATAACCCTTCTGCTGCTGTCAGGAGTTCCCCTAATGAATAAATCCTTTTATTCATATTATAGTTCAGTGAATCGCTCAAAACTTCTAGGTAGGGTTTGGAGGATCATATCGATCTGGGTTTCCCATCAATTTCTCCTCCAAGGATCTGTATTTCGTTCAGATAAGCCATCATGTTTAGGATATGATCCCTTACAGGAGTACCCTCTTGCATGGTGGCTGTCATTATCTTTCTCATAGCTTCTTGTCTAGAAGCCCTATCCCGATGACCAAAGAGTTCCTTGAGATTGTTCATAATATCATAAGTTGTTGGTAAATCTTGATGTTGCAATACATTTGACATTGAAGCCAAATGTAACACCGCGCCATCTCATCTGCTTTTACCCATTTCCTATGATATTCAATCTCCTCTTGGTAGATTCACCGATGGGTGCATCGAGGGCAATGCTCAACAAGATACAAATTTATAGCTTTCGAAGAAGAACAATATCCGTGTTTCTTTTCCAATCTATGTAATTTGGTCCAGTAAGTCTATTTTGTTGAAGTATGATGGACAGTGGGTTGAAAGTCATCCTAAGAATCACAAATAACTTTTGGTCAGAACTCTAAATTTAGAATAATATTGATTCCTCAAACAATACTATTTTAAATTAACCAACACCTTAAAACACCGTGAATTTTGTATGCCACGTTAGTGTGGACGTATACAAATTCAACATTCGTAAAGGAGGGTTTTAACCCATTAATTTTATTATCTTGTCAACCTAACTTTTTGACAAATAAAATTAATAGTTGGTATTATTTGGTCACACAAATAATAGCAGTGACTCCGTTGGGGAGGATACTATTAGATGTGTCTAAGTGTACACCATTACTTAACACTAAGTCCATTAATAAGATTATGCCCCTTCCGTTGGGGAAGATCACACGCTCTTAATTAACTTCCTATAGTCATCCAAAAAATGGAAGTCTGTTCTAGTGATCCGCAAACAAGCTCATCCGTTATGGAGGAAGGCACTCAGAGCCAACGCGCAAGCTTGTTTGCATCACTTACAAACCAGTAATGGAGACCATGGGACTTACTTAAAAATCCCTCTCCCACTTAGTTATTTATAAATGAGGAATTTTAACTATGCTAGCCTACTAAACTTGTAAACTAACATGCACACACAATATAAAAGCAATAAATAGAAAATCTAATTTTCAACTATTATGGCTTTTATCTTTAATTGTCCTCCGTGTGTTGTCATCCGAAGCTGCTGCCATATTTGGCCACCGCCACCGGGTCTAACTGTCGCATCCATCTTGCTCCGAGTTCCGCTGCGCCTCTGGTCCTTAGAAGGTTCCACGCTTTGCAAGATTCGATCCACGACATAAATAGAATTTTACATTTTGATCCTATATTCCATAAAAGGAATGTACATGTATCTAGATCAAAAATAAAATCCTAATAAAACTAAATACAGCTCCTGCTGTATTTTAATACAATCATGCACACACATATAAATTGCCCTTGACATGTCCAAGGGTCCAATCACACACATAATTAACTAAAAGCCATAATAGTTGGATCCTGCATCCACAAAGTTAGCACATCCTACTATTATACTGCCTAAATTATGTATGACATGTGCATAATTAAACTAAATACCAAATACACAGAGGCAAAACCCTAGCTCGATACCAATTGTTGGTTGCTACTCGGAAAGCCTATAGGTTCCACTGTGCAAAAATTTTGTACAAAGATCTGAACCTTTTCCTAGCTACCATGTGTTCTTTTAAATTAAATTTTGGATCGCCTGCGGAACTTAACACGTTTGATCCAAAACTTAATCTATTTGTTCTTTTAGGTTTTGACTTGGATCTCCTGCGGAACTTAACACGTTCGACCCAAGTCTCCTTAAGTTATTAACTCCATTAAATATTAATTTCCATAAAAGGTTCCCAGTACTGACGTGGCGAGGCACATGGCCTTCTTGGATATGGGAGCAACCACCACCGACTAGACAAAACCTTTAATAGAAAGCTAATATTTAATTTCCTAAAATAACTTTAGGTTAACCAAAGAGAACAATCAAATCACAAGGAAAAGAAAGAAACAAAAGAACACAACTTCGAAAAAACATATTCGAAATACTAGAACGTAAGCCTCTTGTATTTGGTATTATTTCCATAAATAACTAGCATGATGCGGAAATAGAAATTACTAGTTATACCTTGTAGAAAAACCTCTTGATCTTCTACCGTATTCCTCTTCTAACCTCGGACGTTGTGTGGGCAACGATCAAGCTCCAAGATGAGAAATCACCAACCACCTTCTTCTTCTCCAAGCAAGGTTCGGCCACAAAGGAAGAACTTTACCAAAGAAGAAAATCAAAATACTAACCAAGCTCCAAGAGATGCTAGCTTTCTCTCCTTCTTCTTCTTCTTCTCCAAGTAGTATCCGGCCACCACAAGAACTCCAAGAGAGATGAAGTATTCGGCCACCACAAGAGGAAGAGAGGGAGAGGGTAATGGCCGGCCACAACACCAAGGAGAAAGGGAGAGAAAACAATAGAGGTTGTGTCTTGTGAAGGCACCCTCACCCCTTCTTTTATATTCCTTGGCCTAGGCAAATTAGGAAATTTAATTACAATAAAATTTCCTTAATTTCCTTGACATGATTTATTTGAGAAAAATAAAATAAAATTTCCCAAATAAACTCTAATGGCCGGCCACATCAAGAGGAAGCAATTTGGACAAGTTTTAATCAACAATTAAAACTTTCCTTATTTGTTTCCGGAAATTTTAAAAAATAAAATTTTTCTTTAAAAATCTCTTCATGGTTAATAAAAGGAAATATCTATAATTTTAATTTTATTAACATGTGAATAATTTTAAAGAGAAAATAAAAATCTCTCCAATCTACAAATAAGGAAAGAGATCTAATCTCTTTCTTTAATCTTTTGTAAATTTTTTACAAGAGAGATATTTTAATTTTAATTCTCTTTAAATTATATCTTCCACATAATAATAAAATCTAAAATTAAATTTCTTTTTTATTTAATTATGGCCGGCCCTACTAGCTTGGGTTCAAGCTAGGGCCGACCATGCTTAGGCCGGCCCTAGCTTGGTTCCCAAGCTAGCTTGGCCGACCCCTTTAGGTGGGTATAGAAGGTGGGTATATGTGGGTATAGTACTCTATAAATAAGAGGCTACGATAGGGACCGAGAGGAGGAATTGGTTTTGGTCTCCCGATAAAATTAAGCATCCCATGTTCGCCCCGAACACACAACTTAATTTTATCAATGATAATTCATTCCACTAGAGAACTATCATTGAACTACCGCACCAATCCCAAATTACATATTTGGGCTCCTTCTTATTATGAGTGTGTTAGTCTCCTGTGTTTAAGATATCGAATGTCCACTAATTAAGTGAGTCACTGACAACTCATTTAATTAATATCTAAGTCCAAGAGTAGTACCACTCAACCTTATTATCATGTCGGACTAAGTCCACCTGCAGGGTTTAACATGACAATCTTTATGAGCTCCTCTTGAGGACATTATCAACCTAGTATCACTAGGACACAGTTTCCTTCTATAATCAACAACACACACTATAAGTGATACCATTTCCCAATTTATCGGGTTTATTGATTCATCGAGCTAAATCTCACCCATTGATAAATTAAAGAAATAAATATCAAACATATGTGCTTGTTATTATATTAGGATTAAGAGCACACACTTCCATAATAACTGAGGTCTTTGTTCCTTTATAAAGTCAGTATAAAAGGAACGACCTCAAATGGTCCTACTCAATACACTCTGAGTGTACTAGTGTAATTATATAGTCAAGATAAACTAATACCTAATTACACTACGACTTTCTAATGGTTTGTTCCTTTCCATTCTGATCGTGAGCTACTGTTTATAATTTATAAGGTACTGATAACATCATCTTCTGTATGTGACACCACATACTATGTTATCTACAATATAAATTAAATGAACAACTACAAACAAATGTAGATAATTAGACCAAATGTGATTCTTTATTCATAATGAATGTTTACAAAGCTTAGGCTTTCAGTATACACTCCAACAGTTGCCACCAAATTTTGCGCCGAACCGCTCCGAGCGGAGGTATTCTTGGCGCGCTGCTGCTAGGCGACTCGGCTCTCCCTCCTTGTACTTTCTGAGCGCCGCTCGGGAGGCAATAAGTGAATCTTGGAGAATTTTTTGGTCCACCTCCGCTTTAGTGCGTTCAGCTGAGCGCCCATCCCGTTCGGCAGTTAATTGGGCTTCCAGATCCTTAGATTGCTGATCTAGGGCTCGGACTTCAACTTTCATCTTGTCCAGATCAGCGATCGCCCGCTTCTTCCGGCTACTGGCGCGCTTCACGTCTGCGTCGTGTTTCTTCACCAATCCTTCAAGTCGAGCCACCTCTGTAGCCAGGTCGACGGCCTTCTTCTGTTCGGCCTTCTTCTGTTCGCGATGGACCCCGAGACTTGGAGTTTTCCATGAGAACCTCCACTCGGCCACCGATGGCTAGTGGCGATTTGCCCAATGTAAGTGAAATAATAAAATCGAAACCAAACAAGAGCATGGTGCGGAAGAAAACGAACCTACCCGGTGGCTCGCCGCATGTGGTTATCGCCGAAAGGCGTCATGAGGATCTGGGCGTCCTCGAAAAGTTTGGCGAGCAGACCCATCAAGGTTATTTCGTGAACGGGGCTTGATGGCCGATCGGCAGACAATAAATATTCCTCCGATGGGAATCGAAGGGTCGTCTTGATGGTCGGGTGGCCGGCCGGCACTTCCCCAGCCGCAGTCGCCTGGCCCGAGGACTCCCCTATAGTTGAAGTCTCGCCCAACCGTCGTAAGCGACGACGAGTCCGTGGAGGAGAGCGAGAGGGCTGTGCGGTGGGCGAGGCCACGGGGGTCCTGATCTGCGACGGCGTGCGGTCTGGCGAAGCGATCTCGATCGGCGTTTGTGGTTCGCCCTCTTGGGTCGACGGAAGGTTGGCGTCTCTTCGACGTTTCCTCCGAACTTCCAGTGGTGAATCCCCGGCCTGGGGGACTCCCAGCTCTGCTGGAGCAGAGGAAACAGGATCCGCCTCAACCTCCGTTGAAGCGGCTGGGGTAACTTCCGTTTCAGGGGCGGATGCGTCCCCCCCTCTCCTGTAGCTGCCGGGCGGCTGGGTATTAGACCCCGCTCGGCGAGTTCTTTTTTGGTAGCCGCCTCAATTTCCACGGCTTTCAATTTCAGATGATCAGTAGCCTTGGAGCGCCACATGACTTCAGCTGCAGTAGAAAAAATTAAGATCAGTTAGACAAAAAAGGCGAAGTGAGTAAAGAGTCCTTACTCATGCGGTAGGGAAGATTGGCCCGAACGGGAGATAATCCAAAAATGTACAACACCCCCTTGAGAAGCAACTGGTCGATTTTGTACCGCTGACCGGACAACCAGTTTGCCGCATGAAGGTAGGCTGGATTGCTTCTGAATTTGCCGAGCTCCGGCTGGGTCGGCACAGCGGTCTGCCATTTGGTTCGGAATGTTGGCCGCTCGGGAAGTCGCATATAGAAGAAGAACTCCTTCCAGTGCTTGTTGGAAGTCGGCATATTATCAAAAAATTTGAAGCCTATCCTACTTTGGAAAATAAAAGCACCCAACTCGGATTGTTTGGGGTAGAAGAAGTAGTGGAATATTTGGGGGTCGAGCGGGATACTGTGCAGCCTAAAGACCTCAGTAACCTAAAGGAATTCGGCACAAGTTGGCCGGGCGGCGAAAATAATTACAAACTTCCAAAACAAAACGATGGGTAGGAAATCTAAGGCCTCCTGGAATTGGTCCAAAAAAAAGCGGGGCCGGTCGGTCGGGTCGGCCACAACTATTTCATGGTCGTCGGGATCCCGTACGTCGAACAAGACGCCGAGCGCCCTCGTCAAATTTACTCTCCATGGTCATATACCAGGGACCATGAACATCAACAGCGGGTACGGAAGTGCTCGCCATGACTAAAGTACCAAGAAAAAGAAAGAAGGAAGCCGAAAGAAACTCGGAAACGGAGGACAGATAAAAGTTCGCAAGCAAGGGGACGAAAGGAGTTCCCCGCGAAAGGGAAAGGCCGAACGAAAGGAAGGGAGAAGCTTACTGAGGGAAGATGAACGGAGAGGATCACCAGAAAGCCGAAAACCACCAAGAGGCAAGAACTAGGACAGCCGGAACGATGCAGCCGCGGGCACCTTCGACGGAGGACGCGCAATTAAACAGAGAATGCGGCGTAAGGGCGAAGACGAAGGCTTTATGCGAACGAGGCTGGTCGGCCTCGTCCGTCGGATGTAGGTCACGAGAGATGAGGTCATCATCTAACCGTCCATTTCAAAACAATCGGCGTCCCATCGTACGGATCATCACCGCCACGCGAGAAGAGCCACGTGGCGCTTTGTCACCAGGCGCAATTAATGCGCCCATACCGCGCATGCTTCGACTTAATGAAAAGGATTTACGTGATTTTCGAGAAGATTTAGACAAGCAAGCATCCACGTTGAGCGCCAAGACATCCAAAACGAAGAGCCGAGCAGCTGAATTTGGGCCGAACGGCTCAAGGGATATTATAAGCGACGGTAAGGCGACGACCGCCCGCTCGGACACATAGTCCAGTCAGTCGGACTCACTGCCTCCTTCGACTAGACTTGAAGGGGAGGCAAGTGATCCCAGAAGAATGGGGACCCACTTCAAGGGTCCCACCGAGGACGGATGGAGGGCGACTAAGCGTAATGGCGTCAAGCAATTGAGAAGGTCCGAGCGGAGCTGAGATAACCCACCATAGGCTTGGGTTTCACGCCAAGGCGGAGGACTGAATAGCCGGCGGTGCATGCCCGAACCGGGGCCGGGTAGTCCGTTCGGCCAGGATAAGGGCGAGGATACAAAGGTTAGCCGAGCGGCCTATTCGTTCGGCTCGGGATATGGGATGTCAGCAAAGGCATGTCTGATGATTATGCCGTACACAAGATTTTACGATAGTGGGTCTTGCCGTCACATCATGAAGAGGTCGATACAGTAGCGGTATGGCCTTATGGATGCCCTTCTGACAGACCCATACCTGGGCATGGTCGAAAGCAGGTGATTGCTTTGATTGGCGCACCCCGCTCCTTCGAGAGGTCTATATAAGATCTCCATTTCTTCACCGGAGATACGCTGGTCTGAATCTCTGAAGCCACCTCTCTATTATTCCTCGCCTGACTTGAGCGTCGGAGGGCCGTCGCCGGGACACCCCTCCCGGCTCAGTTTTGTTGCAGGTTCGCCGGAGCACTCGAGGATCCAGCAGGGAGCGCCACATCCCCAGCGTCCGTTGACTCCTGGTTCGGACAGGATCAAGAGTGTATACTAAAAGCCTAGCTTTTGGTATAAACATTTATCTAGAAATAAGAATCACATTGGTCAAATGACTACATTTATGATAAATGTAGTTGTTCAATTAATTTATATTGTAGATAACATGGTGTGTGGTGTCACACACAGAAGATCATATTATCAGTACCTTATAAATTATAAACAGTAGCTCACGACCATAATGGAAAGGAACAAACCATTGGAAGGTCGTAGTGTAATTAGGTATTAGTTTATCTTAACTATATAATTACACTAGTACACTTAGAGTGTATTGAGTAGGACCATTAGAGGTCGTTTCTTTTATACTGACTTTATAAAGAAACAAAGACCTCAGTTATTATGGAAGTGTGTGCTCTTAATCCTAATATAATAACAAGCACATATATTTGATATTTATTTCTTTAATTTATCAATGGGTGAGATTTAGTTCGATGAATCAATAAGCCCGATAAGTTGGGAAATGATATCACTTATAGTGTGTATTGTTGATTATAGAAGGAAACTGTGTCCTAGTGATCTAGGTTGAGAATGTCCTCAAGAGGAGCTCATAAGGATTGTCATGTTAAACCCTGCAGGTGGACTTAGTCCGACATGACGATGAAGTTGAGTGGTACTACTCTTGGAGCTAGATATTAATTAAGTGAGTTGTCAGTAACTTACTTAATTAGTGGACATTTGTTATCTTAAACATAGGGAGACTAACACACTCATAATAAGAAGGAGCCCAAAATGTAATTTGGGATTGGTGCGGTAGTTCAATAATAGTTCTTTAGTGGAATGAATTATTATTGATGAAATTAAGTTGTGTGTTCGGGGCGAACACGGGATGCTTAATTTCATCGGGAGACCAAAACCAATTCCTCCTCTCGGTCCCTATCGTAGCCTCTAGTATATAGAGATTTATACCCACCACATACCCACCTTCTTACCCATCCAATGGGGCCGGCCAAGCTAGCTTGGAACCCAAGCTAGGGCCGGCCAAGACCAAATGGATGAGCCATGTAGGTGGCCGGCCAAAGCTTGGGTCCCAAGCTTAGGTGGCCGGCCACTAGAATATTAAAAAGGATTTTTATTAAAATTATTTCTTATGTGGATATCATGATTTTAAAAGAGAGTTTAAAAATTAAAAATTTCCTTTTATAGCTTTCTACAAAAGATTAAGAGAAGAGATTAATCTCTTTCCTTATTTGTAGTTTAAAAGGATGATTTTAATTTTTGGTAAAAACTTTCCTTATTTGTAAATCATCTATATGTTTAAAAGAAAGTTTAAAATTTGAAATCTTTCCTTATTTGTTGATTAAAGGAGGATTTTAAATTTTAAGAAAAACTTTCCTTTTTAACCATGTTCATGATTTAAAAGAAAGTTTAAAAATTAAATATTCTCTTTTATAAGTTTCTACAAGAGATTAAGAAAAGATTTGATATCTTTCCTTATTTGTAAATTAAAAGAGATTTTAATTTTTAGAGATAACTTTCTTTTTATCCACATGTTTAAAAGAAAGATTTTAATTTATAAAATTTCCTTTTTATTAACCAATCATGAAGGGATTAAATTATTGGAGAAATTTTTATAAATTTCTGGAAACAAATTAGGAAATTTTAATTCTTGTTTTAATTAAAACTTTCCTTGATTTGGAGCTTGAGGTGGCCGGCCATTGTATTTGAAAAAGAAAATTATTTTTAATTAAATAATTTTTCCTTTTCAATGGAAAAAGAATTAAGGAAATTTTTATTAAATTTTCCTTATTTGCCAAGACCAAGGATTATAAAAGAGGGGATAGAGAAGGCTTCATGGTTAATGATCTCTATTCTTTTCCTTCCTCTCCTCTTTGGTTTTGGTGGCCGGCCCTATTACTCTCCTCTCCTCTTGTTGGCCGAAACTTATCTCTTGGTGGAGCTTTTGTTTGTGGCCGGATCAAGGAAGGAGAAGAAGGAGAGAAAGCAAGCCTCGTTTCTAGTATCCCTTGGAGCATGGTGGTGGTGGCCGAACCTCTTCATCCTAGAAGAAGTTTTGATGGCCGAAACTTGCAAGGAAGAAGAAGGTGGTTGGTGGTTCTCATCTCGGAAGATCGTTGCCCACACAACGTCCGAGGTTAGAAGAGGAATACGGTAGAAGATCAAGAGGTCTTTCTAAAAGGTATAACTAGTAATTTTTGTTTCCGCATCATACTAGTTATTTTTGGAAATAATACTAAATACAAGATGCATACGATTCTAGAGTTTCGAATTTGTTTTCGATATAGTGTTCTTTTGTTTTTCTTTCCCTTGTGATTTGATTGTTTTTTTCGGTTGACCTAAAGTTATTTTAGGAAATTAAATATTAGCTTTCCTTAAAAGGTTTTGTCTAGTCGGTGGTGGTTGCTCCCATATCCAAGAAGGCCATGTGCCTCGCCACATCAGTACTGGGAACCAATTTTGGAAATTAATATTTAATGGAATTAAATAACTTAGGTGATTTGGATCAAACGTGTTAAGTTCCGCAGGAGATCCAAGTCAAAACCTAAAAGAACAAATAGATTAAGTTTTGGATAAAACGTGTTAAGTTCCGCAGGCGATCCAAAATTTAATTTAAAAGAACACATGGTAGCTAGGAAAAGGTTCAGACCTTTGTACAAAATTTTTGTACAGTGGAACCTCTAGGTTTTCCGAGTAGCAACCAACAGTACATTAGTACAAATGTGCGAAGCACATCCGGTATCTAATACCCACGTTGAAGAAATAGAGAGGTTGACTTTTATAACATGTATACCTGAAGTAGAAATCTTATTTCTCTTCTTCTTAAGATCTTCCAGGTATTCTTTGGAGTTCCTCTTCCAGTGCCTTGCTTGTCCTTGATATAGGTGACAAAGATGTTCAACCATATCGTAAGCGCCCATCAACTCATGTTGCTTCTGAAGCTCAGAGTTCATGGTCGCGAGCATAAGACAGGACACATCTAATGCGTCATCTTGATGCTTCTTGTAAGCATCATGGTCTGCTCGCGTGGCAGTGGCAGGAGGAGCCTCTAAAGTTTACGTTCCTGAGTGAGAACTATTCTCAGATTCCTGTACCAGTCCAGGAAATTTGCTCCGTTGAGCTTGTCCTTCTTAAGGACAGAACGCAGAGAGAAGATGTTCGTGTTCGACGTTATGGCAATTCTACAACAGAAATAAATGCAGAAATAAGTATCATATTCTTAATCATTTAATTAGGCCTTTAACTAAATGATGCTCCCACTGAATTCTATAATTCATGTGGGACAAGATCCACATCATACTAACCCTTAAGTTAGCTTTGGCTAATACGCCCAAGACTTAGTATGATCGGTAGGTAACGATTACCAATTACATCTCTATGCAACTCTTGTTTATAGGATCAATATCCGCATTTATATTAAAACTCGAGTTAGCTTTGGCTAATACGCCCGAGAGTTAATATATATGCGATTTTGACCTATCTTTCCAACCGTTGGAAGAATGCATATAGTTATACTCGATCCAACCGAGTTAACTAGGAATACTCAATCTAATTGAGTTGTACTCACCCATGCGTTGATAGGCGGGACCAAGATTGTCCCTCCATACCCTACCAAGATAGTATGTGTTGCTCTGCTTTGGCAGATTCAACAACAACATGCGATCAAGGTAGTGGTAGGTATCACGGCATGGTAGGCATTATGAGTTGACGCGATTTAGATCTAATCTAAACGATGATGCATATCAAATACTTGATTTAGATCTAATCTAATCGTGGGGTGCATCATGTGCACGATTTAGATCTAATCTAATCGCTAGGCACTAATTAACTACTTAATTAAACATGCATCACATACATATAAGCAATTAATTAAATTATTTTGTGATTGTGTCATGGCCCTACTACGATCTTCTCAAGCCAATGAGAAGATCAGATGGTCAACCTAAGGTCAACAGCTTCTCAAGCTTCTTCCTTTGACCACCTTGTGTTGCTCGCGCCCTCCTCGTAACTCCGTTTCGTGTGGACCTTCCACCGCTTCAAAATTACATTACAATTTTGAAACTCGAGTTACATTCGAGCCTAAATCTAATTTACAACCAGAATATAAGAGAAAGGCACGACACGCAGGCCGTGAAAATAAAATAAATACAGCACACACATCACATAACGGCACGCAGGCTGTATTATGAATTACAACACATTTTCAAATCCAATTTGGGTTGTTTGGGCCATGACTATCACAAAATTAATATATAATTCTAAATTATATATTTTTTATAATTTTCTGTAATTTTCATAATTTTTACAATTTTATGAGTAAATTTTTCCCGGCGGTCCCGTTTAGCGTTTTCGGGCGCAATCGCGGAACGAATCCCCTTGCGGGGCCAGGGGCAGCGCCCCTACCCACGATCTAACCATCGCGAGGGTTCCTTTGCGATCTAACAGCACCTAAGCCCGCTGTCCCAAAAAATTTTGGGGCGAAACATTGCCGTTTCGGAAAATTCTTCTCGGTAGTCGAAGCCTACAAGTGTCTAAACACTTGTGCTTCGCTTCTACGAGAAAAATACCCATAAAAACTATAAAAACATGAATTTACAGAAAGTTTACAGATCTATATTTTTCATAAAAATATGAATCTAAACTCGTACTCGCTTCGCATGTGGCTCTGATACCACTGTTGGGTTTTTCGGGCCGCAAAAACTGCTTTTCGCGTCGCGGAAACCCCGAATTACTCATGCCACTGGATCTCGTGCGAAGAAAAACTTTCGAAAATACGAGTACGAGTTTCAAACTATGATCTACAGTAGATCTACAAAGGAAAAATATTTTATACCTTTGAAGCGTGCCCTCGCAAATCCCACTCATCCAACGGTACGCCGGATCTCGAAGTTGTCAACGTAGACAACTCTCTAGTGATATTCACACGAACAAGAAGTGTTCTCTAACACTCAAGGATGGAGAAGAGAGCACCACAAGTGTGCTAGCACTCTCTAGGGCTCTCGGGTAGGATTGGAAGAAGAAGAAAGGAAAAGAAGAGAACACACTCCTCTAAAATCTCTATGTGACTTTCACTAACCTTTCTTCTTGGATTAGATTCACTCTCCTTTCTTCTCCCTTGCTTGAAACCCACGACCAAGAGAAGAGAAGGAGCAAGAAGATAGCTTAGGAGGAGGAAGATCACTTGAATGAGAGTTACACTTGCAAAATGAAACTCTTTTCATCTAATTAAGTGGTTTGTAACCTCCATGGGATACCAAGAGTCACAACTCTTGGTAACTCCCATGAGGTGGCACTTCACTTAAGTAACCATGATGATGTGGAGCATCATCATTGGTCCACTTAATGCCAACTCACCAATGAGGTGGCATAAAGTCAAGTCAAACTTGACTCTTCATCTTCCTCTCAAGTCAAGTCAAACTTGACTTAATCTCTCTCATGGTTGATCTAATCCAACCATTTAATTCAAGCCAATTTAATATAATGAATCTAATTCATTTAATTAAATTGATTCAATGAGTCATAATCTAAATTAGACTCATTGAACACATGAATCAATTTGAGTCCAACTCAATTAGCCCAATTAGGATTACTCTTAATCCAATTTGATTCATCAAATGAATCTAATCCTCTTGGTTCATCATATGAACCTAATCTCCATCCACTTGTTCTTTGTGTGTGACCCAATAGGTTCTTGTAACGTTGGTAATGCCCCTAAACTCATTTAGAAATATAAGTAATGAGCGGTATCTAGCAATACATCATTACTACCCAAGTTACAAGAATGTTGAGATCCAACATCACCTTGTGACTACTAATTGTGACTCCTCACAATATATGACAAGTGTCCTTCTATCCTAGACATCTAGATTGATCAATGTGAGGCATAGACTGTGTCATCCTCTAATCAATCTAAATCTTGAACTCCAAGTAGACTCACTCAATCAAATGAGCTCAATATCCTATATTGACTCATTTGGGCATGGCCATGCACTTCGTGGTCTCACTCTATCAAGAATACCGATATCTCTCCCGTCATATAAGAGGGATAGATCCCATCTACATCACTCACATCCCTCCGCATAATTTGTTACATACCCAGTAATCGCCTTTATGGTCCACCTAGTTACGGGTGACGTTTGACGAAACCAAAGTACATAACTCCTTATGTAGGGAACCATGGTGACTTCAGGTCTAAGGACTAGTAGTCATACTAATAGCCACATGAGAAAGTATATGACACTCATATAACGATCCATGATACTTTCTCATGGCGGGTCATTCAGTATATATTCTCTAATGCATACCCATGTGTCAACTTGATATCTCTATATCCATGACTTGTGAGATTAAGTCATCGAGTTGACCTACATGCTAGTCTTATTGCATTAACATTGTCCCTGAATGTTAATACTCGACCAGGAATGATTAAGAGTAGTGTTCCCTATATCATCTCACTATCGGTTCAACTAACCGATTGATATAGGTGAGAACCGTCTACTCAAGGACGTTATTATACTTAGTTTATTTGGCACCAATACAAGTAAGTATAATAACCAAAAACCAAATGCCTTTATTTATATAGAATATGATACAACAAGTCCAAAATACAATCATCAAATGATTGACTCTAGGGCTCTAGCTAACAACCCCAAGTTCACTCAGTTGCCCACATAGTCTAAAACTCCTATTTAAATTGCAAATATGGTAACCATTGCTATTCGTGAGATAGACACTAAACTTAAGTACATAATGTATTTTTGATATATTATTAATCATCCATTTCTCTTTTTTTTTAAACACAAGTACTGACCTTAATCAAATTGGTACATTGTAGTGAGCTAGTAAGATACGTTAGAGTTCTCATTTTGAGTCGATTTGCAGTTTGATAGATATATACAAATCAGTAATTGTTGTGCTTGAGCACATGATGGAGGAAACATCTTTGAATTCTATATGTGAGGAAGCTACGGGTTCTTTGATTGTGCTCAGATCATTTGATTTTATATTTATTTTATATTTGACGTACAAGATTATGAGGATAACATATTTGCTTTGTCGAGCTTTGCAAAAGAAGTCTTTAGACATATTAAATGCAATGAATCTTGTCTAAACTACAAAAGTTTTACTTTATACGTTGAGAGCAGAAGATTATAATATTCTTCTAATGATTGTGCAATCAGTTTGTGAAAATAATAGTATTGAGATAATAAATATATGAATGCTTGCTATAGATCTGCTACAGAACGTTCATGCCAATAAAGAGATTCTATTACATTTGAGTGTCATTATCGTTTCGATGTATTTAATACTACAATAGATTTTCAAGTGGAAGAGATAAATAGCAGATTCGATGATGGGGTTGTAGAAGTTCTTAGACTTAATGCTGCTTTGGAACCTTGATACAACTTTAAGTTGTTTAATGTTGATGATATTTACAATCTTGTAGAGAAATTTTATATGAGTGATTTCAAAGGACGAGAATTACATTATTTAAGAAGTCAGTTGGAGCATTATAAGTTAGATATAATTCATCATGAAAGGTTTTATAATATGTCTACCATTTCTGAATTATGTCAACCATTAGTAGAGACTAAAAAGGCAAAGTATTATCACTTAATTGACAGGCTGATTTGTCTTGTTTTAATGCTTCATATTTCTATTGTAACAATGGAACGATTATTCTCAACTATGAAACTTCTTAAAACTTCTCTTTGAAATAATATGGAAGAAGAGTTCTTGGAAAATATCATGATTGTCTACGTTCAAAGAGAATTTACTGCATAAATAAAATCATGGCTATTAGCATAAATAAAATATACTTAGATATTCTATCTAAGTGTCTTTAATCTTTAGTTAAACCTAAAATTAATCCTAGATTTACCCTCATTTTCTCAAGAAAAATGCCAAACCCTAACTTGGCATTTCTTTTACTCTTGATTTGTTGTGCCAAATAAAATTAAGTCCAATTCCTCAAATTTTGGCACATTTTATTCTTCCAAAGAGTAATAATTAATCCTTATCATTTTCAAAGGTTAACAAAAACTTTGAAAATACCTCCAAGTGTCAACTTCATAAAAGTTGGGTTAACCACCTTAACCAATTTAGAGTTGACACTCTCTAAACTCATCTAGGGTGTAGAGAATATGCTCATCGGAACCCAAAACTTATTGGTGCTCCTTGGATACTCTAGGTACTCAATAGGGATAACCTCCCTAGATACCTTCCTAATGACCTTTCTAGGCTTCTTAGAAGCCTTGATCACTTTCTGAGGTCAACTCTAGGGATAGCTTCCCTTGTGACCTTCTTGATGACTTTCGTTGACTTCTTAGAAGTCTTAGTCATATTAATCTTTCCAAAAATACTCCTAGGGTTAACTTCCCTTGTATTTTTGTTTTGACCACTAGATTTAGGATTGGTTCCATAGTTATATGGAACCCTATGATAAGATGTCACATCCTTCTTAGCCTTAGGTTTGTACATCCAAACTTCTACGACTATTAGATGACCCTTGTTATCCTAAACCTAGGTTATGATTATTGGACTCTTGTGTTTCATTTGTCATTTTTCTAAGGGTCATCTCCATTTTATCAAGTCTTGACCTCAAGACTTGATTTTCTTTCCACAACTCCTTAATCTTAGATTTTTCACTAAAGCCTTGATTTTTCCTTTTCTTAGGCATTTACTTAAACCCCTTAGAATTATTGCCTAATTGGTTTTCTACCCTCCTAACCCTAGGTTGAGTTGTTTTTGCATGATAAGCCACATGTTTTTTTTTTTTAATTCTATCATGCCTTATATTTTCATGATAAATAGCATTAAAATGATATAAACTAGACCTAGCATGCTTTTTATTATATGTCAAAGGAATTGGTTCAACAAATGATATATTGAGTTTCCTTTTAGAAGCTCCCCCTTGACTTGAGTGTCCTCCTTTGACTTTGACCGATTTCTTCCCCTTAGGACATTGATTCTGGTAATGTTCTATTTGGTTATACAAGAAGCACATTATGTGCTCTTTGCTCTTCTTTATCATGGGGGCAGTCTCTTTAGACTTCTCCTTGCCCTTAGGTGTCACTTGACCCTTTTTCTTGGCTAATTTGGGACACGTACTCTTATAGTGCCCATGTTCCCTATACTCAAAGCAAATGATATGACTTTTATTATTTAATATTGAAATAGTTATACCTTCTTTGCTTGTAGGGGTAGCACATGATCCTCCATTTGATTTTTTTATTTGTGGAGATGACACCATCTTCTTCTTCTTCATTTGATCCGAAAGTGGAAGCCTCTTCTTGCTCCGGTGTCAATACATGATGCTCCCCCTCAATCCTAGAGGTGGAGGCTTCTTCATATTCATCCTCTTGCTCATTGAAAAAAGAGTATGCTCCCTCTTTGCCCTTTTTATTACATTCCATTGAGGATGAAGCTTCTTGTTCTTCTCCTTCGAAAGTTGAGCATCTCTCAACTTCGGAGTCCTCTTTCTCTTGATCTTGATTCAATGAGTCACCCTCTTTGGATTCTTCTTAGTTTGGTACAGTGGAGGGGACCTCATGGAGTTTAGCCAATTTGCTCCATAGCTCCTTAGCATCTTCAAATTCTCCTATTTACTTCAAAATGTTGTTCGGCAATATGTTGACCAATACTTTGGTCACTTTGTCATTGGCCTTGCTTCTTTGAATTTTCTCTTGGCTCCACTTGCTCTTCTTGAGAATTTTGCCTTTTGAATTTGTTAGAGCTTGGAAACCTTCCATTAGAACAAACTATTGCTCTATGTCCACCATGAAGAAATTTTTTATCCTTGATTTCCAAAGATCGAAACTTGTTGATGTGTACGGTGGAGACACCCTCGTGTCGAATCCAAATCCATCTCAGAATTCCATTTGAAGTTGAGCATTTGATGAAGTCTTTGGATTTGTTGAACTTTGCTTCAACTTCTTCTCCCTCTAGCTCGTTGCCCTTTCCGGTGATGATTCCGGTGAAGAGCGACCTCGCTCTGATACCACTTGTTAGGGTCAATTTGTAGCTAGAGGGGGGTAAATAACTCATCAAGCTTCGTTTACTTGCTTCGGTGTTGTTGATATGCAGTGGAAAGAACTCGAAATAAGACTCACAACGCTAACACGTAGATTTACTTGGTATCCACCTCAAGAAGATGTGACTAATCCAAGGATCCACACACGACGCACTCTCCACTAAAGAAAACACTCCTTCTCAATAACTAATGAAGGCGGAGAAGCCTTGTACAACCTCTCAATATAAGAAGAAAGAAAAACAAGCTTATACAATAACAAATCTTACAAGATTTACAATGAGGAAACCCTAGCTTGCTTCTCCTTCTTGTGTGGAACGCCTCTTGACCTTAGAAGTGCATCAACACCTTGCTCCAAGAAGCTTCAAGAACTAGCATAAACCTGTGAGAAATTATCGCAAGAAGTAGAGAGGAAGAAGTATCGAATCGTTGTGAGAAAGAAGGCTTTTTGTGCGCTTTCCTTCGCAACAGGCATATCCCAATTGATTGACCAATCGATTGGAGAGGCTTGAATCGATTGGCTGATCGATTCAGAGCACCTCTGTGCTTGTTGGAAACTGCCTGAATCGATCGACTGATTGATTCAAGCTTTCTCACGATCGCGCGAGAAAACCAGCCCCCGATCGATTGACCGATCGATTGGCGGTGTCCAATCGATTGGCTGATCGATTGTGGAGGCTTATGTGCGCGCGATATAAGCTCCCAATCGATCGACCGATTGATTGGACTGTTGTTTATAGCACCACTCTCCCAATCGATCGACTGATCGATTGGGCTTCGGTTCAATCGATCGACTGATCGATTGTCCACCCTTAACTTGCTTAACTCAAGCTCAAGGGCCCCCATTCCAACATCCGGTCAATTGTGACCTATTGGAACTTCTCATGCCTAGCATCCGGTCAACATTGACCTGTCGGGACTTCTTCACCAACTGTCCGGTCAATCCTTTAACCCACTTGGACTTTTCTCCTTGTGTTAAATGTCCGGTCAACGTTCACCCACTTGGACTTACCATCTCATGCCAAGTGTCCGGTCCTCCATGACCCACTTGGACTTCCTTCCACCATATGTCAAGTCACCCTTGACCCATCTAGATTTTCTTATGTCTGGCTTCACTCACCAGGACTTTCTATCTGCCTAACTTCACTCACTAGGTCTTTCCATCTGCTTGGCTTCATTCACCAGGACTTTCCATCAGCCTGCCTTCACTCACCAGAACTTTCACACTGCCCAGCTTCACTCATCGAGACTTTCACCTGCCTAGCTTCACTCACTAGGTCTTTCACCTGGCTTCACTCTCCAAGATTTTCCATCTGCCTAGCTTCACTCACTAAGCCTTTCCATCTGTCTGGCTTCACTCACCAGGACTTTCACACTGCCCGACTTCACTCACTTGGACTTTCACCTACCTAGCTTCACTCACTAGATCTTTCACCTGATTTCACTCATTAAGATTTTCCCAACTACCTAGCTTCACTCACCGGGACTTTCACACTGCTCGGCTTCACTCACTAGGGCTTTCACCTGCCTAGCTTCACTCACTAGGTTTTTCACCTGGCTTCACTCACCAGGATTTTTCTAACTGTCTATCTTCACTTACTAGGTCTTTTCTTTACCTAACCTCTGTTGGTGCAACCTTAGGTCAAGGTTGACCTGGTTGACCCGACTCGAGTTGACCTGACTCGAGTTGTATTTTGATGTTTAACAAGAACAAAAGAGTTGTATTTTGATTGTTGGTGCAACCTTAGGTCAAGGTTGACCTGGTTGACCTGACTCGAATTGACCTGACTCAAGTTGTATCTTGATGTTTGACAAGAATAGAAACTTGGGGGGTTGAGGGTGCAACCTTTGGTCAAGGTTGACCTGGTTGACCCGAGGTGAGTGGACCTGACACGGGAAAAGTCCAAGCAGGGAGCTTGGCACGGGAAAAGTCAAGGTTGACCTGGTTGACCCGAGGTGAGTGGACCTGACACGGGAAAAGTCCAAGCAGGGAGCTTGGCACGGGAAAAGTCCAAGCAGGAAGCTTGGCACGGGAGAAAGTCCAAATATGGAGACTTGGCACGGAGAAGTCCAAGTATGGGAACTTAGCAAGTGGAAGTCGGAGAGGGCTTGGTAGCTCGTTCTCCGAACTGTGGTCAGAGAGGGCTCGGTAGCTCGTTCTCTGGACCGGATGTGGAAAGTCCTGGTGAGTGAAGCCAGGTAGATTGGAAATCCTGGTGAGTGAAGCCAGGTGAAAATCCTAGTGAGTGAAGCTAGGTGAAAGGGAAAGTCCTGGTGAGTGAAGCCAGGCGGTGGGAAAGTCCTGGTGAGTGAAGCCAGGCAGATTGGAAATCCTGGTGAGTGAAGTCAGGTGAAAACCCTAGTGAGTGAAGCTAGGTGAAAGTCCTGGTGAGTGAAGCCGGGCAAGGAAAAATCCAGATGGATCAAGGATGATCGGACATCTGGTGTTGAGAAGGTCAAGTAGGTCAAGGGAGTGACCGGATACTTGACACGAAGAGAAAAGTCTAAGTGGGTCAAAGGGATTGACCGGACACTTGGTGGGGAGTCTTAGCAGGTCAAGGGAGTGACCGGATGCTAAGCATGATGTACCAACAGGTCAAGGTTGACCGGATGTTGGTTTGGGAGACTTGGGACTTGGTTTGGGCAAAAACCAAGCTCTGGATCGGTCTGCAGACCGATCCTGATCGTTGTGTATCCGATCGGCGTGACCAATCGATAACAAATGAGGCGATCATGGTCTAGGCTTCGATCGGGCCCGGGACAGATCAAGATGGAGCCCTGATCGGTCCCCGGACCGATCGGGACGCTACCACTCGAGGTGGGATCGGTCCAGGGACCCATCAGATTCCACATAGAGTTAAAGCCTTCGATGGGACCCGATCAGGCCTAATCGGTCCCACGACCGATCAGAAGGCCTGCACCGATCAAGGTGAAGCCTCGATCGGTGCGGATCTAGCCGCCAGAGTAACAAGCCAGGTTCTCGCCTTCGCCTTCGCTGCGAGTTCTTTGCAGTACGGGTAATATAAAGAAGTCAAGGCCATGGTCGAGACGCTTTTCTTCCTCCTTCTTCTAGCTTCTTCTTGCTTGAACCGAGCTTTGTTTGAGCTCTCCGGAAGTGTGAGCTTCCGATCGACGGTCATTGCCTGTTGTCCGAGAAGTTGTTGCTTCACAGGCAGTCGACGAGAAGGCGAGTTAGTGTTTGTACATTGTTCTTGTCTTTCTACTTGTATTTCTTGTACTCCTTCTTGTTGTTGCAAGTTTTGTGGCGAGGTTTCTCCACCCAGAAGGAGTTCATATTAGTCGGTTTTCCAGGGACTCATCCACCGACGGATTGATAGGCTTCGTCCACCTTACGGACACGCTGAGGAGTAGGAGTTTATCTCCGAACCTCGTTACATCGGTTTGTTTGAGGTTTGTCTTCTTTCCCTTTCGTTTCTGTGTTTATTTTCCGCTGCGCTAACACGTTTTGTAGAAAGAAACGACGATTTGGGGTCGGCTATTCACACCCCCCTCTCTAGCCTCCGTACGAAGGATCCTAACAACCTCTAGTTAGGAACTTTACCAGTCAAATATCAGTCAACCTTGACCTGCTTGACTCTTCTTCACATCAAACTGGTCAAACCTTGACCAGAGGAGAATTTCACCAACAATCTCCCCTATCAAATGATTGCACCTGTAATCTCCACATATTATCAAACATCAAAACCTAAACATCAAGACTCAAGCTTGAGCCAACGTAATCTCAGTCAACCTGGTCAACCTTGACCCAGGGATATTGCACCAGCATCTGCTTCCCAAAAAATACATGTAGATGTTGGTGCGGGAAGCATCCGACGATCGAACCCATGTTTTGATAATGGCAAAGAGATTCAAATTTAGGATTCCTTGTTATCTAACGTGCTTAAATGAGATTTCAGGAAAGTCCTAACTGCAGTTAGACGGGTGAAATCCTAAGGGATGGTAACCTTAGGTCATAGGGGGTGGTAACCCTAGGGGAAGGAAAAATCCTAAGGGGTAACCTTAGGTCCTAGGAGGTGGTAATTCTATGTAGAGAAAAATCCTAAGGGGCGGCAACCTTAGGTCCTAGGGGGTGATAACCCTAGGTGGAGGAAAAATCCTAAGGGGGGTAACCTTAGGTCCTAGGGGGTGGTAACCCTAGGTGGAGAAAACCCTTAGGGGGCGGTAACCCTAGATCCTAGGGGGTGGTAACCCTAGGTGGAAAGTCCAGTTGGTCTAGAGGACCGGACTGGCATCAGGTAATCTCTCCTGAGGGGAGTAGGTGAGGGCGTGTTCCCCGTAGAGGGAACAGTAGGCGTCGGGTTGACCTAGGGTTTTCGGCGAAAATCCGAAGTCAGACCCGGACAGTCTGATGACTGTCAACCACTTAATTTATCATGTTTATATCTGTTCTAACTTTGTCTTGCAGGGTACGGTGTTGTTTTGGGACTAACATATCTTGCAGGTACAAAAGGAACAAGTTAAGTCTCGGATGAACAGTGTCCGAGGCGCCTCCATGGAGCTTGGAGACGCCTCGGGTGCAAGCTGAAGCCAGCTGTGCAGAGGAGCTAGAGGCGCCTTCATGGGGACCGAAGGCGCCTTGGACCGTGGCTTGGAGGCGCCTTGGAGTGGCTTGAAGGCACCATCAAGTGGATGAGGTGCGACCAAATCAGTGCTGAACCATGCGGCTGACTCGGCGGGTTGGAGGCGCCTCAGATGGGCTTTAAAGCGCCTTCAGCAGTAAATAAATGGAGGTCTCAAGCAGCAGTCTAGTAGATCTTCGAAAAAGCAATCCTTCTGCATCTAGCTGCTAACGAGTCCATCCCGAAGTGCTGCAACAACATCCCGACGACCCGGAGCTCTGAATCTTCTATTTTCCAGTGTCATTGGTATATTTAATTTCTGTTTATTGTACCTAAATTATAACATCTTTTCGATATTATAAGTGTTGCCCACCGTAAACGCTCAACGAGCATGGGCCTTAGAGTAGGAGTCGTCACAGGCTCTGAACCAAGTAAACAACCTGTGTTTGCGTGTGTGTTTGCTTTTATTTTTCCTCTACGTATTGCGACTCTGTCTCTAAATCGTACGAAATAGCCACGAGCGCTATTCACCCCCGTCCTCTAGCACTTCTTGATCCAACAGTAGATAATATCTAATGAATATGGGAGTAGGGTTCGCCAAATGGTAAATCTCTACTAGGGTAGCATAAAAATGGACAAGCTGACATCCTGAGTCCTAAGCTATCATACAATAGAGTGGGGGAGAAGTGAAAGTCCTTCCCACCAACTCTAGTAGAATAAGTCAGGTTATCAATTTTAACTAGATTGTTGTAAAATTGTGCATACAAGTCTAGATTTACTACATGACTACAGTAAACTAGCCTATCTAACTGGTAGTAATCAACAATCTCTATGATAGGTGAACAACATCTAGTGAAAAAGGATCTACTTAAAAACCTAGATTTTAATGCAACATATGTATGTTGCAAAAAAATCTAATATAATTTATATATGCAAAACATTCATATAACAACAAATATGTTGGTGCAATATCCCTAGGTCACGGTTGACTGGATGTTGGAATTGGAGACCTTGGACTTGGTTTTAGGTAAGTTAAAGGTGGTTCAATCGATCAACCGATCGATTGAACCGAAGTCCAATCTATCAATTGATCGATTGGATACACGCCACGAAGAAAGATGGCCCAATCAATCGATTAGGAGCTTATGTCGCGCGCACGGAAGCTTTCCCAATCGATCAGTCGATCGATTGGGAACCTCCAATCGATCGGTTGATCGATTGAGGACAGGCTGGATTTCTTGCGCGATCATGAGAAAGCCTAGATCGAATGGTTGATCGATTCAGGTTATTTCCAGAGAGCACAGAGGCGCTCTGAATCGATCGATCGATTCAAAACCTCCCCAATCAATTGAGAGTAAACTCAATTGATTGGGATCTGACCGTTACGCAAGTTATAGCCGTTGTCGAGCGTCTTCCTCTACAGATCTTCGACTCCACTCTCAGCGATTCTTTCTGAGCTCTCACCGCCAGTTCTTGAAGGTTCTTGGGGGCAAGTGTTGGCGCACTTCCAAGGTTCAAGAGGAAACAATAAGAAACAAGTAAGCAAGAAAAGAGGGTTTTACACTTGTACTCTTTATATTTTTCTTCTTGTGTTGAGTGTTGTATGTGTGAGTGTTGTATGTATGAGTGTTGTACGAGGTTTTTCCACCTTCGGTAGTTACCGAGAAGGAGTATTTTCTTAGTGGAGAGTGCTCGCATGTGTGGACCCTTGGATTAGTCACCTCCTCTTGAGGTGGATACCAAGTAAATCCTCGTGTTAGCATTGTAGAGTGCTTCATAGTCTTATTCCGTTGCCTATCAACAACAACGAAGTAAGCAATCAAGCGCGACGAGCTATTCGCCCCCCCCCCCCCCCCCCCTCTAGCACATTTCGACTCTAATAAGTGGTATCAGAACGAGATCTCTCTTTATCGGAATCATCGCCGGAAGGGGCAAAAAAGCTAGAGGGTAAAGAAGTTGGAGTAAAATTCATCAAGTCAAAGAATTCAAAAAGCTCAACTTCAAGATGGAATTCCAAGATGGACTTGGATTCGATACAAGGGTGCATCCACCATTCATATCAACAAGCTTCGATTCTTGGAAATCAAGAATCAAAAATTTTCTTATGATAGAGATAGAGCAATGGTTTGCTCTAATGGAAAGTTTCCAAGTTCCAACAAATAGCAAAGGTAAAATTCTTTAAAAAAAAACAAGTGGAGCCAAGAGCAAGTCCAAATGTGCGAGGCGAATGACAAGGTAACCAAATTATTGGTTAATTTATTGCCAAGTACAATTCTATGCAAATTTGGAGAATTTGAAGATGCAAAAGAATTTTGGAACAAATTTGTCAAGTTTCATGAAGAACCCTCCACTACACCAAATTAAGACAAATCCAAAGAGGGCAACTCATTGGAGCAAGACCAAGAGGAGGAGGATTCTGAGGTTGAGAGATGCTCAACATCGAAAGAAGAAGTCCTAAAAGCTTCATCCTCAAAGGAGTACAATCAAAAGAGTAAGGAGGGAGCATACTCCTTGTTTCATGTACAAGAGGACGAAGAAGTCTCCATCTCTGGATCAAGAAGGGATGAAGATGAAGAAGTTTTCACATCCAAAAGTCAAGTTAAATCAATTGGAGGAGCATCATTATTGGATCAAGATGAAGTCTCTACATCCGGATCAAAAGGAGAAGATGTCACCCCTACAAGAAAAGGTATAACAATTTCAATTGTTAATAATAAAGATCATATCATTTGCTTTGAGTGTAGGGAACATGGGCATTATAAGAGCCTAAATTAACCAAGAAGAAGGGCCAAGTGGCACAAAAAGGTAAGGAGAAGCACAAGGAGACCATCCCCACAACAAAGAAAAGCAAGGAACACATTGTGAGTTTCTTGTGCAACCAAAAAGGACATTATCGAAGTCAATGTCCTAAGGTGAAGAAATTGATCAAGCCTAAGGGAGGAAGCACAAGTCAAGGGGAGCTTCCAAGGTAAAACCCAAGGTATCATTTATTAAGCCTATCCCTCTAAATCATGGTAAAAAACATGCTAGTTCTAACCTATATCATTTTAATGTTATTTACCATAAACATAGGAGACATGATAGAATTAATGAAAATCATGTGGCTCTTCATGCTAAGACTACCACACCTAGGATTAGGAAGGTAGATAAAAATTTTGACAATAACTCTAAGGATTTTAGTTATAGGCCTAAAAATAAAAATGCTCAAAGATAAAATGAAAAACCAAAATCTAGGGATTTATGGAAAGAAAATAAAGTTTTGAGGTCAAGGCTTGATGAAATGGAAAATACCCTAAAAAATATGGAAAATATCCTAAAAGGGCAAAATGAACATAACCTAGGTTTAGGAGTGCAAAAGTCATCCAATGGCCATAAAAGTTTGGGATGCAAACCTAAGACTAAGAACGATGTAACTTCTTACCATAGGGTTCCATATAGTTATGGAATCAACTCTAGGTCTAGGTGTCAAGTCAAGGATACAAGGGAAGTTATCCCTAGGAGTATCTTTACAAATACAAATGTGACTAAGACTTCTAAGAAGTCAAAGAAAGTCACTAAGAAGGTCACAAGGGAAGTAATCTCTAGAGTTGACCTAGAGGAGATGACCAAGGCTTCTAAGAAACCTAGAAAGGTCATAGGAAGATAACTAGGGAGGTTATTCCTAGTGAGTACCTAGAGCATCCAAGGAGCATCAATAGTTTTGGGTTCCTAGGAGCATTTTCTCTACCCCTTAGATGGGTTAGAGAGCGTCAACTCTAATTAGAAGGATAGTTAACCCAACCTTGATGAAGTTGACACTCAAGATGTTGATTTAGTGTATTCTTTTTGAGTTTTAGGTTCATCAAAACACATAGTTGTGTGTACTCCAATCATTGGGAAAACTAATGTACAAGTCATGCGCATTGAGCCCGAAGAACATGGTTGGAAATTGGCTTTGAAAATAATTTTAAAATACTTTTGGAAAACCTTGGTGAATACTATCTTTTGATAGTAAGAATCATTGAAAAGTTAGACACAAACTAGAAAAAAACATTAAAGTTTTTATAAATTTTCAAGTTTGTGTCAATCTTTGAAAATAGGAAGTATTTTCATAGAAAACTATTTTTTCCATGATAATATATATCCTAAATAATGTCTACAATAATTTTCATGATTTTTAGAATTTTGTAGAATTTTTATGGCATTTCTGAAATTCGGCTGAAATTAGATTTCAGAATTTCAGAAACCTAATCGATCAGCCGATCGATTGGGAAGCCTCAATCGATCAGTCGATCGATTAAGCTGCGTTTCTTTGCGAGCAAAGCCTCGCTAGATCGATCAGCCGATCGATCCAACCTACCTGAATTGATCAGTGGATCAATTCAGAGGCAATTTCTGCGAACAAAAGCTCGTGGAATCGATCAGGCGATCGATTGAAATAGTTTTAATCAATTGAGACTCAACTTCAATCGATTGGGAATGCTGATTTTGGTTGGGAAAGCCTGATTTCAGCATTTTAAACCATTTTTAGTTTAGGTAACCATTCTTAACCCCTTGAAACACATTTAGGGAGACTTTTCATGATGAAAACAAGGCTGGATTGGTTAAGGAAGACTAAGTAGAAGTTTAGGTTGAGGTTTGCATTTAAATTTTGATATTTGAACCTCAAAACATCAAATTTTTGGGTTTCCTAAAGGTTTAGGAATTCCAAGTCATTGTTGGTGCAATGACAGAAGTTACAAGCATGTCTTTAGGGGGAGTCACTCGCTAAGAACATGGAAATTATTTTCTGAAACCATGGAAGATGGTATATCCTTCTCTTGAAAAATACTTAAGGATGAGCATTGGATACAATGAAGAGTATAAGACCTTCATTATTTTTGTGAAAAGATTTAATACTCAAGGGTGGACATTGAAGATAATGAAGGGTATGAGACCTTTATTGTTGGATTGGTTAATGCTCAAGGGTGAGCATTGGAGATAATGAAGGATATAAGACCTTCATTGTGGTGTTAAACACAACAAGTGAAGTTGTGAACAACGGTGAGTAATTCTTTAGGGGGAGAGTTTTTGATGTGTACCAATAGGGGGAGAATGTAAGGTTTAAATTAGGCCTTTGCCCCTCTAGGAAAGTTAGGGGAAAATACATGGTCTGTACTATGTCTTTATTATCTTAAGAGAGAGTTTGCCCTCTAGGAAAGGGAAAGAATGAAGAAAACTCTCATTCATATTTTGGCATGAGGAAAAAATTAAGGCTATGGATTAACTTAACTTAAGGGTATTATCAAACATCAAAAAGGGGGAGATTGTTGGTGTAATATCCCCTGGGTCAAGGTTGACCAGTTGACTTGGCTTGAGTTGGCTCAAGCTTGAGTCTTGATGTTTGGGTTTCGACGTTTGACAATACGTGGAGATTACAAGTGTAATTGTCCGATTGGGGAGATTGTTGATGCAATTCTCCTCTGGTTAGGGTTTGACCAGATTGATGTGAAGAAGAGTCAAGTAGGTCAAAGGATTGACCGGATACTTGACTGAAAAAGTCCTAATTGGAGGTTAGAAAGTTAAAAGACCTAGTGAGTGAAGTTAGACAGATGAAAAATCCTGGTAAGTGAAGCCAGGTGAAAGTCCTGGCGAGTGAAACCAGACAGGTAGAAGTCTTGGTGAGTGGAGTCAGGTGAAAGTCCTGGTGAGTGAAGCCGGACAGTGGAAAGTCCTGGTGAGTGAAGCCAGGCAGGTAGAAGTCCCGGTGACTGAAGCCGGACAGTGGAAAATCCTGGTGAGTGAAGCTAGGTGAAAGTCCTAGTGAGTGAAGCTAGACAGATAGAAGTCCCGTTGAGTGAAGCTAGGCAGTGGAAAGTCCTGGTGAGTGAAGCTAGGCATGTAGAAATCCAGATGGGTCAAAGTTGACCAGACACCTGGTGTGGGAAGTCCAAGTAGGTAAAATGTTTGACTGGATACTTGGCACAAGGAAATCCAGATGAGTCAAGGATGATCGGACATTTGGTGGAAGGGAGTCCAAGTGAGTCATGAAGGACCAGACACTTGGCACGAGATGGTAAGTCCAAGTGGGTCAAGGTTGACCGAACATTTGGCACGAGAAGAAAAGTCCAAGTGGGTCAAAGGGATTGACCAAACACTTGGTGAAGAAGTCCTAGCAGTTCAAGGTTGATCGGATGCTAGGCATAATATTCCAATAGGTCACGGTTGATCAGATGTTGGAATTGGAGACCTTGTACTTGATTTTAGGCAAGTCAAAGGTGGTTCAATCGATCAACCGATTGATTGAACCGAAGTCCAATCGATCAGTTGATCGATTGGATGTACGCCTCGAAGAAAGATGACCCAATCTATCGGTTAATCGATTGGGAGCTTATGTCACGCGCACAGAAGCTTTCCCAATCGATCAGTCGATCGATTGGGAACCTCCAATCGATCAATCGATCGATTGGGAACCTCCAATCGATCGGCCAATTGATTGGGGGCAGGTTGGATTTCTTGCGGGATCGCAAGAAAACCTGAATCGATTGGTCGATCGATTCAGGCTATTTCCAGAGAGCACAGAGACGCTTTGAATCGATCAACCGATCGATTCAAAATCTCCCCAATCGATTAAGAGCAAATTCAATCGATTGGGATCCGACCGTTGCGCAGGTTATAGACGTTGTCGAGAGTCTTCCTCCGGAGATCTTCGACTCCACTCTCGATGATTCACGAGCTATCTCTCCACACTTTCATAGCCAGTTCTTGAAGGCGCTTAGAGACAAGTGTAGTTACACTTCCAAGATTCAAGAGGCAACAACAAGCAACAAGTAAGCAAGAAGAAAGAGTTTTCATTTGTATCTTTGGTATTTTATTCTTGTGGGTGTTGTATATTGTTGTGTGAGTTTATATGAGGCTTCTTCGCCTTTGGCTGTAATTGAGTATGAGTGTTTTAATTAGTGGAGTGTGTGTCGCGTGTAGATCCTTGGACTAGTCACCTCTTCTTAAGGTGGATATCAAGTAAATTCTTGTGTTAGCGTTGTAATTTTGTTTCTTGTTCATTCCACTACATATCATCACCGAGAAGCAAGCAACGAGAAGCGCGACGAGCTATTCACCCCCCCCCCCCCCCTAGCACCAAACGACCCTAACAAAATAAACAACCAAAAGTAGTTATATAGTTAAGTTAGGGTGTACCGAGGAGGCATTGTCGAAGTTTGGAAGGGAAAAGATGAAGAAATGGTGGAGATTGGCTATGGGAAGGTGCCTTCTCGTTGCCAAATTTGCGAACAGAGCATCGCTCTATTCGCTGGAAAAAATGTGATTGAAGGTGCCTTCAGCCTCATGAAAGGTGCCTGAAATGTGCTATGGAAAGCGTCTTTAACCGAATGAAGGCACTTTTAGTCGGTGGGGCGGGAAATATCCCGCCCTTGCGAGGGCACCTCTGATTTATCTCGGAGGCGCCTTCAGTAGTGTCCCTTTTTATTTTAAATTTAATTTTGATTTAATTTTAATTTAAATTTAAAATTCTTAATCATCTCACCCGATTTATTTTTTCAATCAGGAAATCCTATAATTTTGTGAAATGAGTTAAGTTGAATTTTAGTGTTGGATTTAACTTTGTATTAGATTCAAGTTTAGCTTTGGGTTCAACAAACAGGTATTCTTTGAATAAGCTTCTAAGCTGTGATGAGTCACCCGGGCATCATTAGAGTAACCACGCTTTCGAAAATTTCCAAATAATCCTATCCACTAAACTTAATACAAAACTCTGGTCTAACCAGTTATGATTCGTAAGGGGTAGCTTCAGTTAGTTCCACTAAGCCAAATGCACCAAGTCGAAGTCATATCTTCTTATGCATGCATAGACAGAGTTTTCCTAACCTACTATCATCCAAAACTTCACTAGTATTGTTTATCAAGTTAAACTTTGTCTCTTATTTAACCTAGTCCTAATTATACATCGGATAAGTTTATTGATTTTAAAGATGCCAATTAGTTTTGAGTCTCCCCCTGAATTATTGGATTGGGTTTTAGGTTTTAGGTTTGTGTCAATTTACTTTATAGTTATAATAGACTTGATTATAATTTGAGTTTAGATTGTTTTTTTTTTATTTAATTTAGGTTTAGTTATAGCCTTGGTTGACTTTACTGATTTTAGCTTAGAGGGTTTATTTTTGAGATTAAGGTTAACTTATTTGGTTTATTTGTTTTCAGATAGTGTACTTTATTTTTAGGTATGTAAGATTGATTGATTCCTACTTGCGTGGTTAGGTACGCTTTCAAAACTCAAGCTTTGATTTGGTTTTTATGTACTAAAGATATGAACATTTTGCTAGTTGGGATGGACTTATTGTGTTGGTACAGGTTGCACTAATAATCTAGTTTTGAGATATGACAAATAGGTTAAAGTTAGATATGGTATCTGTCTAACTTTTCTACCAAGTGTGCAAGAGTTGACTGAACTAAATGTAACAACCCGCCTTCTACTGGCTAGGCTGTAAGGCCGGACCGTCACAATACGCTGTGCTAATCTATATCCATGACCATCACTGGTCTAGGTGCGGAAAGCTGTACCAATTTAGAACGTTACTAAGCCAATACCAGTTCTTGGTCCTACATGTGCTAAGAGATGTAATCTAAGGTATACATGGCGTATCCTACATCCCCGATGGTCAAAGAGCTAAATTTTAAGGTCTCTTGGTCAAAACCCAACTTCCCAATCGATCCAGATTGAACTCAATCGATTGCAAGCTGTTGGATCGATCCATGGATCGATCCAGATTGCTACTGTGCTCGGGGTAATATTCTGGATCGATCGGATGATCGATCCAGACTGAACAATCGATCCAAAGATCGATTCCAGAGCTCTCTGTTCGCGGGAGCGATTTCCCGATCGATCGGACGATCGATCCCTGAACCTTCTGTTTGCGACAAAATGCGACTGGATCGATCGGCTGATCGATCCAGAAGCTTACTGTTCGCGGAACCAAGCTCCCAATCGATCCACTGATCGATTGAGGGCCCCCAATCGATCCGCTGATCGATTGGGGTTTCTGATTTCGCAGCAAGGCTATGATTTCAGCACTGGTTCGTGCCAAACTCACCTACATAAGTTCTAAAATGACTGGAGAACATTCTAATAGCAAACAACTAGCATTCTAAACATGGTTACTAACAAGCTAAGCGGATTTTCTATAATTCCATGCATTTAGATAACTAAATAGGCAAAGAGTAACATAATAAGAAACACTAAGTTCTTAAATATTCTAGTTCTTCCAAGGTCTTTATTCCAGGTTCCATCCATTGGAAGCCCAATCCAATGGATATCTAATCCAGTACAGTGCCACTGCTAAAATAAAATACTGATTATAGCTGAGTTCTTCTTATATTGCTATTTCTAGGTTATCTGAACCTAGAGCTAGGTTATCTGAACCTAGAGGCGATTGTGGGAGCCCACCCATTGGACCGTAGTCCTATATGAATATAGTAAAACTATACATACTGAATAAATGATTCTATTGCATTTACTAAGCTATTAAAATGTCTAAGTTGCATTCTTTTCCTATGCTGCACATATTATCGAACACCTAGTGTGCACTATTGCACAACCTATGTGTCAAAATTCGTATGCTACTAAACAAAGCAGAAATTCACACGAGAGCTACTTATACTGCAGGTGAGGGGTTTCTTACCTCCTGCTCGAAGTTTCTTACGATTCTAATCGCTAGATTTCCGGAGGAGACGATCCTCTCGCTTCTACGTGCCCTTTTCGCGGAGGGGAACGTTCTCGTGCTGGAGTCGTCGCCGGAAAGGTGCTCCTATGGCCCTTGGACGGAACCCTAGGTTCCTTGGACTTGGGCGCCGAGAGGGTGAGGGAGAGGGGTCGGCGGATGTGTGAGGGTTTGAGGGAAAAGTTTTCTCGTTTAAGAAAAATAACAATTCCTCACTTAAATTCCCTATTTATATTAAGTGGGTAATTCGGCCCAACTCAAATATAAATATAATTGTTCCCCTTTCCTTTCAGCACGGCCCTGCTGGGTTTACCTGGTTACTAGAGTTCACCTTAAGTCGTAGGACCCAATAGGTCTCGGGTTCAATTCCCGCGTAGGCTATTTTACGATTCTATTTATTTTTGCTACTTCCACTACTCTAAAAATTCCATAAAAAATATTCTAAAATTCCAGAAAAATCATAGAATATTTCTAAAATACTTTTGAGAATTTTCGGGCGTTACAATCCCCCATACCTTATAAAAAGTTCATCCTCGAACTTAGAATAACTCTGGGTACTTCTGTCTCATACTAGCTTCTGTCTCCCATATTGCCTCTTCTGTTGTGTGATTTTGCCAAATAACTTTCACTAATGGTACTTCCTTGTTCCGCAATTTCTTAACTGCTCGGTCTATTATCTGAATAGGCCGACTGTCATAGCTGAGGTCTTCGCGGACTGACACCGACTAAGGCTCAATCACCTAGGTGGCATCTGGGATATGCTTCTTCAGCATAGAGACATGAAATACATTATGGATGGCTGACATCTCCTGTGATAGCTCTAGCTCATATGCTACCTTGCCAACTCTTCTAGTGATAAGGTATGGTCCCACATATCTGGGACTTAGTTTGCCCTTCTTCCCAAAACGCATTACTCCCTTCATGGGAGCCACTCTGAGGAACACTGAATCCCCAACTGAAAACTCTAAGGGTCTGCGCCGTGTATCAGCATTGCTTTTCTGGCGGCTTGAGCTGTCTCTATCCTCTGGCGGATCTGCTGTATAGCTGCTGTGGTATCTGCTACTAGATCTGTCTGAAGTTCTAGTTCTTTCGGTTCACCACTCTCATACCAGCAGATTGGAGATCTACACCTCCGCCCATAGAGAGCCTCGTAAGGTGTCATGCCGATGGTGGCCTGATAGCTGTTGTTGTATGCAAATTCTGCTAAACTCATATATTTACACCAACTACCCTTGAAGTCTATGGCATATGCTCGGAGCATATCTTCGAGTACCTGATTTACTCGCTCAGTCTGACCATCTGTCTGAGGATGGAAAGCTGTGCTGAATTTTAACTTCGTGCCCAATGCTGACTGTACACACTCCCAGAAGTGTGATGTAAATCTACTGTCTCTGTCTGAGATGATAGTCCGTGGAACTCCATGCAGTCTGACGATCTCCTTGAGATACAACTGAGCTAGCTGCTCCATGGAGTAGGATATCCCGATAGCTAAGAAGTGGGCTGATTTAGTCAACCTGTCGACTATTACCCAAATGGTATCAAAACCATTCGTGGTTCTGGGTAATCCCACTATGAAATCCATAGAAATGTCTTCCCACTTCCATTCTGGGATCTGGATAGGTTGCAGAACTCCTACTGGTCTCTGGTGTTCTGCCTTGACTCTCTGGCAAGTCAGACAGGTGCTAACGTATCTAGCGATGTCTCTTTTCATCCCAGGCCACCAAAAACGTTTCTTTAGGTCCTGGTACATTTTGGTGGAACCTGGATGCATCGCATAAGGAGTCCTGTGAGCCTCATCTAAAATCTTTCTCTTTAGTTCCTCCTGATCTGGAACACAGAGTCTGTCACCGAAATACACTGCTCCACTGTTAGCCATTCTGAACTCTCCACTTTCTGGTTCTGTTATCCCTTGCTTGATTTTCTGAATTTCAGGATCTTGTTCCTGAGCTGTCTGGATATCACCAAGTAGGGTAGGTGCAAAGGTCATAGTAGAGAGCTGTCCCACTATAAGTTCGAGATAGAAATCTGTGATCTCCTTCTGTAGGGGCGGTGACATGGCTACTAGGGACAGTAAGGTAGCATCGGACTTCCTGCTAAGTGCGTCTGCCACCTTATTGGCTTTTCCTAGGTGGTAGAGGATGTCTATGTCATAATCCTTGACCAGCTCAAGCCATATACGCTGTCGCATATTCAGATCCTTCTGAGTGAAGAAGTACTTCAGACTCTGGTGATCTGTATACACTCTGCACTGAGCTCCATACAAGTAATGTCTCCAAATTTTGAGAGCGAACACTACTGCTGCAAGCTCAAGGTCATGAGTAGGGTAATTCTTCTCATATTCCTTGAGTTGTCTGGAGGCATAGGCGATCACCTTGCCATTTTGCATCAGTACTGCTCCTAATCTCAATTTAGAGGCGTCACTATAAATATCAAAGCTGTCTGTGTTTTCTGGTAGAGCCAGAATAGGTGCACTGGTCAATCTCCTCTTTAGCTCGCTGAAGCTGTTCTCGCAGTCCTCTGTCCATGAGAGCTGTCAGTGGTGTGGCTATCCTGGAGAAATCCTCTACAAACTTTCTGTAATAACCGGCTAATCCCAAAAAGCTTCTGATCTCACTGGCGTTCTTGGGTCTTTTCCAGTTACTCACAGCTTCTATGTTACTAGGGTCTACCATGATACCATCCTTGGAGATGATGTGACCCAGAAAGGCTACCTGATCGAACCAGAATTCACATTTCGTGAACTTGGCATACAGCTGGTTCTGCTGGAGGGTCTGCAATACTATTTTCAGGTGCTCTGCGTGTTCTTCCTGAGTTCCTGAATAGATAAGGATGTCATCGATAAACACAATAATAAATCTATCTAGGTAGTCCCTGAATACTCTGTTCATGAGGTCCATGAATGTAGCTGGAGCATTTGTCACGCCAAAGGGCATGACTATGAACGCATAATGTCTGTATCTAGTCCTGAATGTTGTCTTGGGTATATCCCCTTCCTTAACCTTCACCTGATGATAACCTGATCTGAGGTCTATCTTAGAGAACACTGCTGCTCCCTTTAGCTGGTCGAACAGGTCATCTATTCTGGGAAGATGATACCTGTTCTTGATGGTGACTTGGTTCAGTGCTCTGTAATCTATGCACAGGCGCATGCTCCCGTCCTTCTTCTTCACGAACAATACAGGCGCTCCCCATGGTGAGTGACTAGGGCGTATGAAGCCCTTGTCAAGTAGCTCCTGTAGTTGCTCATGAAGTTCCTTCAGTTCTGCTGGAGCCATGCGATAAGGCGCTTTGGAGATAGGATTTTGTACCGGGAATGAGCTCTATCTAAAATTCAATCTCCCTGTCTAGTGCTAGGCCTGGTAACTCTTCAGGGAAGACTGCTGGGTAGTCACATACAACTCAGACCTCTTCTAACTGTGGGTCCTTGTTCTGACTAGCGCTGACTACATGTGCTAGGAATCCCGTACATCTTGAATCCATTAATTTCTGTGCTTTTAGAGCTGAGAGAAACTTCCTGGCCTTTCTCTTTGGTTCTCCGATGTACTCGAACTGTACTTCTGCTTCAGGTTGGAATATGACTTTCTGTTTACGGCACTCTATAGAGGCACCGTATCTGATCAGGAAGTCCATTCCAAAAATGACATCATAGTCAGTCATGTCTAGCACCATCAGATCACAAAAGAGTTCTCTGTCTGCTATCACGACTGGCACTGCTCTGAGCCAGTGCATGGATGTCATAATTTCTCCTGAATGTAGTGTTGTCAGAAACTAATCACTGAGTACCTCTGGAGGTATCGCTATCTTTTCGGCAAATGCCCTGGATATATAAGAATGGGTTGCCCCAGTATCGAATAAGACAGTTGTACTTTGCTGTAAAATACTAATCTGACCTGAAACAACTGTCGAGGCATTTGCTACATCCTCTCTGGTGAGTGAGTAGATCCTCGCATTGGTCGTAGCTGGAGGGGCTTCTAATCTGCCCTGGCTGATATGTGGACCATCTAGAACGGCCTGCATCTTATGTAGCTGCGCTGGCTGGCCTCTGTACTGAATCGGCTGTGGTTGAGGAAGACTAGTCTTGTTTGGGCACTGCTTAGCCATATGCCCTTCCTGTCCACATTCAAAGCATCCTCGTGTGCCCTTGCAACAAACTCCTGGGTGAAATTTTCCACAAGTAGCACATTTGGGATAACTAGGCTGTTTACTAGCTGGTCCTCCTTTTGGGTAACTCCCTGGTTTGCGCTTGTTGCTGGAGTTACCTTTCCAGTTAGAGCTGTGGCCCTGTTGTTTCTGAGTACCTGAGCCTCCTTGCCCTTTGGACTCTCAGAGGACTTGCTTCTGCTGTTTGATATTGTTCGGGTAGTGCTCGGTGGTCAGAGCACTGCTGACTAGTTCTTCGGTGGTTTGCGGCCTATGGATGCCGCCAGCCACGTTCATTGCTATTTTCGGCCTCAGCATCTTGAGCATCAACCGGATTCGTTCTTTTTCTGTGCTGACTAGTTCTGGGCATAGACGAGCCAGTCTATTGAATTTCTTCACGGCTTCCTCAACTGATAGGTTGCCCTGACGAAACTCAGTGAACTCGTCGTAGTGGCGGTTTGTGACCTGCATGAAAGAACTCCTCGAAGAATTCTCTCTCGAAGTCAGCCCATGTCATCTGGTTCACTGGGCGCTTCGCTCTAATTCTCTCCCACCACATACGTGCATTTCCTGTCAAGCAGAAGGAAGCGCACTTCACTTTTTCATGCTCTGGCCAATCCAAAAGCTCTATCGTACTCTCCAGTGTTTTGAACCAGGCTTGGGCATCCCATGGTTCACTGGTGCCTGAGAAGTTCTCGGGCTTGACTCTCTGCCACTGGATCAGATAGGCTTCTCTCCTTGCCTCTGCTGCTGGGGCTACTGGTGCTGTAGGCTGGACTGGTGGAACCTCTATAACTACTGGGGTTGCTATATTTGGTTCCGGGGTGACAGTGGGAGTATTCTGCTGATTAACCTTTAAGGTGGCTATCTCCTGTTGCTGTTCTGCTAGCTGCTTCTGTAACTGAGCCACTACTACCGTAAGGTCTGGGGGAGGCACTGAACTGCCTGCCTCATGTTGGGGCTCAGTAGCTGGGGCCCTTCTAGCTGGGCGTCCTCGTGCCATCTCTAAAGGAACAAAGGACATGCATAACTAAAGCATCATGTTTACATAGCTAATACTATCATTTTAGTTACTATTACAGATAAGCATACTTTAGTTATCTACAACATGAAAGTAATAAACATAACAAAGTGAGAGGTATTCTTACTTGGAAGCTGCAGGTTCAATGCTGATGTGTGTGTAGGAAGTATGGAAACTGCTCTGATACCACTCTGTAACGACCCGCCTTCTACTGGCTAGGCTGTAAGGCCGGACGGTCACAATACGCTGTGCTAAGCTATATCCATGACCATCACTGGTCTAGGTGCGGAAAGCTGTACCAATTTAGAACTTTACTAAGCCAATACCAGTTCTTGGTCCTACATGTGCTAAGGGATGTAATCTAAGGTATACATGGCGTATCCTACATCCTCGATGGTCAAAGAGCTGAATTTTAAGGTCTCTTGGTCAAAACCCAACTTCCCAATCGATCCAGATTGAACTCAATCGATTGCAAGCTGTTGGATCGATCCATGGATCGATCCAGATTGCTACTGTGCTCGGGGTAATATTCTGGATCGATCGGCTGATCGATCCAGACTGGCCAATCGATCCAGAGATCGATTCCAGAGCTCTCTGTTCGCGGGAGCGATTTCCCGATTGATCGGACGATCGATCCCTGAACCTTCTGTTTGCGACAAAATGCGCCTGGATCGATCGGCTGATCGATCCAGAAGCTTACTGTTCGCGGAACCAGGCTCCCAATCGATCCACTGATCGATTGAGGGCCCCCAATCGATCCGCTGATCGATTGGGGTTTCTGATTTCGCAGCAAGGCTCTGATTTCAGCACTGGTTCGTGCCAAACTCACCTATATAAGTTCTAAAATGACTGGAGAACATTCTAATAGCAAACAACTAGCATTCTAAACATGGTTACTAACAAGCTAAGCGGATTTTCTATAATTCCATGCATTTAGATAACTAAATAGGCAAAGAGTAACATAATAAGAAACACTAAGTTCTTAAATATTCTAGTTCTTCCAAAGTCTTTATTCCAGGTTCCATCCACACACATCTTCCTTGCATCGACCTCCAGCCTCCGCTAGTCCATCTTTCCCTTACCTTTATCTGCAGTATAAGGAAAAGAGTATCTGTAAGCTTGAGAGCTTAGTAAGAAACCATCTACCTCACTAAAGCATGCATACGATGCAATTTATGTTTTAAAACATGCTATTTGAAACATATGAATATTGAACATGTAAAAGCATAGCATGGCATACAAACAAACTAGTCATGGCAACAAGTGCTAGCATAAGCTATTGATCCGGCGGTAAGAACAGGGGACCCCCGTTCTGGGGAGTCAACGCCACGTGGAAGTCAAAGGGCAGGTGGCCGACCGAAGAAGGGTGGGTCGACCGCCCGGCCGGCCGACCGGTGTCTAATTGATGGCTAAAGGTGCCCTGGCGGAAGTCAGGGTTCTGGCGCTCATTGGACAGGATCGCAGAGCCGAGCGGAGGGCATGCTCGGCCGAAGACATGAGGTAACATACTGCTAATAGTCTCCACAGAGCACATTACCGAGAATCTCTCAAGTAGACCACTATATATGTCCGGCCAGACATAAGGTGGAGGCTGGCCGGTCGGACGCCCGACAGGGAGTAGGGGGAAAAGGACAAGGACAAGGGACATCTTTTTCTGATAGCAGGCATGTTCCACTAGCAGGTCATACTCCAAATCCTATGACAGAAAGATCCGCTGTCCCATCAGAGACGTGCTCAAACTATAGCAGTATGGTGTCAGGTAAGCTCCTCTGACAAGCCCACACTACGGTATGGGAAAGGACACATGTACACCTCGGTATGTGTGCACTCGCTTCTTCACAGCCCTATATAAAGGCCCTCACCCTTCGCCGGAGGTACGCATTCTACGATTCTTGGAGCCACTTTCTTGTTGTCGAGCTTTGCCTGACTTGAGCGTCGGAGGGTCGTCGCCAGGAACCCCTTCCCGGCCCGACTTCTGTGCAGGTTCACCGGAGGTCCGTGCGGATAGTCAGGAGATCTACGTCAACCGCTTGGAGAGTGCCACGTGCCCAGCGTCCGTTGATTCAGCTTTCGGACAGGATCAATTTGGCGCCGTCTGTGGGAACGCTCCTGCATCCGATCGGAAGCAATGGACGAGGCTGGACGACCGCACACGGTGATGCTCTCCACAAAGGAGCTCGACGCTCTAATCAAGGCAAGAGAAGCTAAGCTCGTGGAGCAACAAAGAGAGAATGCGCAAGCCGAGCGGCTGAAGCAACAAACAACGTCAGCATCAGGTGGCCGAGCGGAGGCAATGATCCCCGAGCGGACTCCTCCCCCCGAGACAATGATCCAACCGGCATTCAAGGGGGAGCACCGCCGAGCGGATGAAGATGGATTGGGACTTGGATCAACCATGAAGCGCAAATTATCTCCAGCCTTTCCGGGGCAAGGTGAAAGGTGCGCCAATGTAATGTATGCTGTATATTTTCCGTTTGGCTGTATATTTGGAATGCAGGAAGTAAAATGTTAAACGCAATTGGCATTATCTGCCGAGCGGCCTATCTCCATGATGTATAAGATCAGAGGCACCGACTCAATGTCGAAGACCCCGGGCCGATCGGCCGGGCGTAAAAATTATCCGAGCCAAGTCATTGAAGACGAAGACCCCTCGTCGCTCGGTCGGGCGTATGTCATCAGTGTTAAAATTAGCCGTAAAGGCCGTCGAGCTCTGACGTTAAAAATCGAGAGACGAGCCGGCGTCTATAAACCCTCCGAGCGGAAGACCGTCGAGCTCAAGCGTAAAAAGAGACGAGCGGCGTCTATAAACCCTCGGCGGAAGACCGTCGAGCTCCGACGTTAAAAATCGAGAGAAGAGCGAGCGTCTATAAACCCTCCGAGCGGAAGGCCGTCGAGCTCGGCGTTAAAAATCGAGAGAGGCGGCGTCTATAAACCCTCAGCGGAAGACCGTCGAACTCCGGCGTTAAAAATCGAGACGAGCAGGCGTCTATAAACCCTCTGGCGGAAGACCGTCGAGCTCCGACGTTAAAAATCGAGAGCCGGCATCTATAAACCCTCCGAGCGGAAGACCGTCGAGCTCCGACGTTAAAAATCGAGAGACGAGCCGGCGTCTATAAACCCTCCGAGCGGAAGGTCGTCGAGCTCCGACGTTAAAAATCGAGATACGAGCCGGCATCTATAAACCCTCCGAGCGGAAGGCCGTCGAGCTCCGACGTTAAAAATTGAGAGACGAGCCGGCGTCTATAAACCCTCCGAGCAGAAGGCCGTCGAGCTCCGACGTTAAAAATCGAGAGATGAGCCGGCGTCTATAAATCCTCCGAGCCGATGAGGCCAATAAAAAGGACGGCAAGTGTCCAAGAAACTCGCCGTCAATATCGTTTGACCATCTCTACGCTCCGCTCGGCCCAGTACCCAAAGATACTTCATCAGCATCTAGCGAGCGATCTCTGCTATCAAAGCGGAATATTACATATTTAGCCGAGCGGAAGGGTCACGCCAAATACTTCGTAAAAATCCCTCTCGGATGCTAGGTGTGATATTAGATGAGCGGACAGCACATACATTGGCTAGCAAAAGGGCAAAGTACGCCAAAGGAAAGTATTGCATTAAAATAAAACTTTAAGCTGAGCGGCTTAAGTATAAAAAAGGATCATTCTTTGGCCGAGCGGCCTAATTACATGTAAAAACGTCTACTCAATATAATCGTAAAGGTCCTTGGGAATGTTGTTCAGGAGCGCCACTTGATCGCCGGCCGGAATAGTAGTGGAGTCCGGAAGAAGACCCTTAGACTTCAGATATGTAGTGGTGGCGGTCATAGCCAGGTCGAAGGTCGTGTACATCCGCTCGCAGACTTTCTCAGAGAATTCGGGCGAGCGGATGTAGCTTTGTCTTAGGGCAGCTACCCGACTCGGCTCGGCCTCTTGGTATTCTTTGAAGGCCAATTGAGAAGCGGCGAGGGGCTCCTGCAAAGTTTTCAGCTCGTCTATATGCTTGGCTGCGTTAGCCGAGCGGCCTGCTTTCTCGCCATCGAGCTGGTCCCTCAGTTCCTTTACTTTCTGCTCTAGGCCCCGAGCCTCCACATTCTTTTTCTCTAGGTCGGAGATGGCCGTATTTTTTCGAGTGGTGGCCAGGGTTATTTTTGTGTCGAGCGACTTGACTTGTCGCTCGGACTCGGCCAAGGCGTGAGCCTGATCGGCCGTCTTCTTCTGCTCGGCCGCCAACAAATCTTGAGCTTTCTTCAGCTCCTTTTGCAGCTCAGAATATGAGGGGCCTTGAGGGCCGGACGGACCAACTGCCGCCTTCAGTTGCCTTAGTTCTTCATCTACCAAGGTCAGGCGGTTGGAGACAGCAATCTCCTCCACCCATCTCTGACAAAAGAAATAAGAAGTTGTTATTGTCCGATCGGAAGGAATGCATACAAAACTTGGGAGAAAATAAACTTACCCCCGTGGCCTGCTGCATATGGCTATTGGCCAAATTGCGGAGGGGGATCAGCGCGACGCGTGCCCGAGCGTCGGCCCACATCTCAGCTAATGGGCCCTTCAAAGTGATGGTATGCTTGGGCGCTGTCGGTTGGTCGGCCTCTGGCAGCAGCTCTTCAGTTGAAAGATGAAGAGTGACTCGTATCGTGCGGCCATGACCTGGGGTCGTCTGACCGGCAGTCGGAAGAGGATCAGAGGCCGGCGCCAAAAACTGAGATCGAATGGTTGAACGCTGGACTGGTTAAGGAGCGAGCAGAAGGGAGCTGACTAGAATGGCCTCAATAGGGGTCGTCGGCTGGTCCCATTCCGAAGGAGTCCGATCGGACGAAATGGCTTCGACCTCCGGAGCCTTTCTGCGAGCACTTGCAATGGCTCGGGCGGAGGGTTGAACAGCAGACGTGACTGAGCGGACGGGAGTCTCCACTCGGCGCCTTTTCGGGAGGGGCTGTTCTTCCGGAGCTGAGCCGTCACCCCGAGTGGAAGGCTCTTGGCTAATGGTTGCTCCAGCCGTTGGCTCTGGGAGAGAAGCCTGAGCGGCCGACTCCTCGGCATGTGTCCCGCTCTCCCCTTCATGCGAGCCGACCGGCTGGATGCCGAGCGCCTCCATCTCCCTGGCCGCCACGGCTTCGAGCGCTGCCGCCTTTTTCTTCAAAATGCCGGCCATTACCGACTCCATGACGATGTCCGCTGCAAAGGAAAGAAGAGAAATCAGTTAGCAATCAAAGCATATGCCCAAGTAAAATTCTTACCGAAGCCGGTCGGAAGAGGAGTCCGTATTGGACTCAGGCCGAAGATGTACATCACTCCTTCGTGAAGAAGCTTATTGATGTCAAGCCGCAGACCGGCTAGCATATTTGCAGCATGAAGGTAGTCCGGTCGGGTCTTGAACTTCTTCAGCTCAGGAGTGGGAGGTAGGTCGACCTGCCACTTGGTCCAGAAATTTGCCTGATCGGGCATACGAATATAGAAAAAATACTCCTTCCAATGTTTATTGGAAGAAGGCAGTTTATTAAAGAAGACTAGGTCGGGCCGAGCTTGGAACATGAAGGTGCCCGGCTCAGACTGCTTGGGGTAATAGAAATAATAAAAGACGTCCGGTCGGAGAGGGATGTTGTGGATTTTGAACAAAATGACAACACCACAGAGGAGGCGAAAGGTGTTGGGTACTAGACTGCCGAGCGGAACACCAAAAAAGTTACAAACATCTATAATGAAGGGATGTATAGGGAAACGCAGACCGGCCGTAAACCGGTCGTGGAAGACACAGAAAGCTCCGCGCGACAGCCTATGTGGCCGAGCGGAGGGACCGGCTAAAAGAAGTTCAAAATTATCGGGGATTTCAAAATTATCGGTCAAAATATCAAAGTCACGCTGGTCGAATCGTGACTGCATGGTAGTGTACCATGGGCCGAGAGACTGGTCTTCAGGATGAGAAGAACTAGCCATGGTCCGAGCGGAAGAAATCAAAAAGGCAAAAAGGCAGAAGAAAGACGACAACAAGCGAAAAGAGTACCCTGGGAGCGAAGACTGGGGAAAGAAATGTAAAGAAAGCACCGGAAACAAGAAAGAAAAGAGGAGAACCTTACGAGAAAAAGGAGGATCGAAGGAAGAACACCGGGGATCGACGGAAGCAGGAGAACACGATCGCCGGAGCTCTAGAACGCGAGGGATAACCGTGAGCACGCGAAAGAAGGAGTAAGGCGACGGAGGAGAAAACGAAGATTTTATAGGGTGGAGGCCGGGCGGCCTCCACCGTTGGATCCAGGTCACGGGAATCAAAGCGTGCATCACGCCGTCCATTTCGAACCGCTTCGATCCCATCAGAGCACCACGCCGCCGCAGCCGTATGATGACGACAGTGCGCCACGTGGCATTCAGCCATTCGAAGCATTTAATGAGCGCATGCTCAGCCTTAGTGTCGAAGATTGGCGCAGATTACGAGGAGACTCAAGGAATGTTGCTGTTGACTAATCTTAAAGGCCATCCCTGCGGTAGGCCGAGCGGAAGATAATGGCACGAAGGTGCCGCCCGGCTAGACTCGCAGTCCAGTCAGTCGGACTAATCGCCTCCTTCGACTAGACTTGAAGGGGAGGCAAGTGATCCGGCGGTAAGAACAGGGGACCCCCGTTCTGGGGAGTCAATGCCACGTGAAAGTCAAAGGGCAGGTGGTCGATCGGAGAAGGGTGGGTCGACCGCCCGGCCGGCCGACCGGTGTCTAATTGATGGCTAAAGGCGCCCTGGCGGAAGTCAAGGTTCCGGCGCTCGTTGGACAGGATCGCAGAGTCGAGCGGAGGGCACGCTCGGCCGAAGACATGAGGTAGCATACTGCTAATAGTCTCCACAGAGCACATTACCGAGAATCTCCCAAGTAGACCACTATATATGTCCGGCCGGACGTAAGGTGGAGGTTGGCCGGTCGGACGCCCGGCAGGGAGTAGGGGGAAAAGGACAAGGACAAGGGACATCTTTTTCTGATAGCAGGCATGTTCCACTAGCAGGCCATACTCCAAATCCTATGACAGAAAGATCCGCTGTCCCATCAGAGACGTGCTCAAACTGTAGCAGTATGGTGTCAGGTAAGCTCCTCTGACAAGCCCACACTACGGTATGGGAAAGGACACGTGTACACCTCGGTATGTGTGCACTCGCTTCTTCACAGCCCTATATAAAGGCCCTCACCCTTCGCCGGAGGTACGCATTCTACGATTCTTGGAGCCACTTTCTTGTTGTCGAGCTTTGCCTGACTTGAGCGTCGGAGGGTCGTCGCCGGGAACCCCTTCCCGGCCCGACTTCTGTGCAGGTTCACCGGAGGTCCGTGCGGATAGTCAGGAGATCTACGTCAGCCGCTTGGAGAGTGCCACGTGCCCAGCGTCCGTTTGATTCAGCTTTCGGACAGGATCAGCTATCATATTGTATCAATAGAAAACTGAACTGATACAAAAACTGAGCTGAGCTAATTCTAAACTAATGCTAAAGCTGTACTGAATCAACATAACTATTTGTGAAGTTTTGAAAACTATTTTCATAAATAGATTAAAATAATAATCATGCTGCTGATGGGTCCGACATCTGTACGTGCTATGCGCGCATCCCTAACTAGACCCGGATTTGCAAGTCCCGAATTTAGTAGGGTTACTAGGTTATCTGAACCTAGGGACGACTATGGGAGCACAACCCAATGGATATCTAATCCAGTACAGTGCCACTGCTAAAATAAAATACTGATTATAGCTGAGTTCTTCTTATATTGCTATTTCTAGGTTATCTGAACCTAGAGCTAGGTTATCTGAACCTAGAGGCGACTGTGGGAGCCCACCCATTGGACCGTAGTCCCATATGACTATAGTAAAACTATACATACTGAATAAATGCTTCTATTGCATTTACTAAGCTATTAAAATACCTAAGTTGCATTCTTTTCCTGTGCTGCACATATTATCGAACACCTAGTGTGCACTATTGCACAACCTATGTGTCAAAATTCGTATACTACTAAACAAAGCAGAAATTCACACGAGAGCTACTTATACTGCAGGTGAGGGGTTTCTTACCTCCTGCTCGAAGTTTCTTACGATTCTAATCGCTAGATTTCCGGAGGAGACGATCCTCTCGACGATCCTCTCGCTTTTACGTGCCCTTTTCGCGGAGGGGAACGTTCTCGTGCTGGAGTCGTCGCCGGAAAGGTGCTCCTATGGCCCTTGGACGGAACCCTAGGTTCCTTGGACTTGGGCGCCGAGAGGGTGAGGGAGAGGGGTCGGCGGATGTGTGAGGGTTTGAGGGAAAAGTTTTCTCGTTTAAGAAAAATAACAATTCCTCACTTAAATTCCCTATTTATATTAAGTGGGTAATTCGGCCCAACTCAAATATAAATATAATTGTTCCCCTTTCCTTTCAGCACGGCCCTGCTGGGTTCACCTGGTTACTAGAGTTCATCTTAAGTCGTATGACCCAATAGGTCTCGGGTTCAATTCCCGCGTAGGCTATTTTACGATTCTATTTATTTTTGCTACTTCCGCTACTCTAAAAATTCCATAAAAAATATTCTAAAATTCCAGAAAAATCATAAAATATTTCTAAAATACTTTTGAGAATATTCGGGCGTTACACTAAAGGACCTTACACTAAGCTGAAATCTAGCAAATCTGTGGGACCCTATAGCTAGTATGAAGTCTAGATAGGTCCGTCGGACCTGATATCGAGTGGGAAGTCTAGTTGGGTTCGCGGTACCTAACAACCGACCGAAGTCCAGTTGGGTCTGCAGACCTTACAACTGGCGGGAAGACCTGGTGGGTCAAAGGCAAGTCAAACGACTATAGTTGGTAAGTGGAGGTAAGCAACTGGAGAAGAGATCCAATAAGGACGCATTCCCCATTGAGGGAACTGTAGGCGTCGGTCTAATTTAGATCCATTTAGGAAACCTAAGTTAAGACTTTGACTAGATCCTGGTTTCGAGAAGACAGGATTTAATTACTAGTACTATTTTATTATATTGTGCTAACTCTGTTTTGTAGGGTAAATATATTTTCTATCGCTTGGACTAACATTTTCTGCAGGGAAGAAGTTGCTGAAGAAAAGGGGGTCCGGTCGCCCAGCCCAGTCTTGCACTGGTGGGTGTTGCAGGCACCCGGGCGGTCTGAGCGCCTAGAGTCGGTCCAAGCGCCTAGACCCGAAATCTCATACAGAAGCTGATATGGAGTGTGTTGACTGGCCGAGCCACGTGGTCCGGGCGCCTGGAGGGGTTCCAAGTGCCTGGAATGGGCCTATATAAAGGCATTCGACCAGGAGTTTCAAAACAACAACTGCTATGACTTTCACTCTTGCTCGGTGCTCCAAAAAAGCTCCTACGACGCTGTGAAGTTCCTCCGACAACCGACAATCAAGACTTTCTTATTTTCTTTGTTGTCGGTAACATTGTTTTTAGTTCTTATACTTAACCTGTGTAATCATTCGAACTATTAGTGGATTTCCAATGAAAGCACTCAATGAGTGCGGGCCTTGGAGTAGGAGTCGTTGAAGGCTCCGAACCAAGTAAAATTACTTGTGTTAGCGTTGCCTTTAATTCTTCTGCTGCGTACTTCGATTTAATTCACTTTCAATTTTTGATGATCACTATTCACCCTCGTCTAGCGTCTTTCCAATCCTACAAGTGGTATTAGAGCATGTACTGCTTTGAATTGGTGTAACCACCAATTACGCCTTTCATTTTTTCCCTCCAATTTTTTTTTAAAAAAATTTACTTTCATATTTTCACTATTAGTTAGAATTTGTGAAATGACCCTTTTTGACAAAATTTATCATAATTTTTTTATTATTTTTTTAAATTGGTGAAACGCTTTCATTTCTTTATCTCCCACACTACTTACCTCAAGGCAAAATCTTGGAAATTGTTTCTTGTCTCTAATTTTTGTAAGGATGTCAATGTCTCATCAAGAAGGGCAGAGCATCCATGAACCACCATCATATGAGATGTATAAGAGGCACGGAATCAATCTGTGGAGGATGCAGATGAAATGCTTCATCCTTATTAACGACTTTGATGGCAACATGACACTGAGGTGATCAACTTAAAATATAAAAGCCAATAGAAAGGTAATAAAGGGACAAAAATTTAACTTGAAAAATAGCACTAGAGAAGTTTTTGATGATAGTAAATCAGGAAAACTATATCTATACATGTCGAGGAAAATATGACTTCAACCTGGTGTATTTGGCTTAGTGGAACTAATTGAAGCCACCCTTTACGAATCATAGTTAGTTAGACAAAAGTTTTATACTAAGTTTAGTGGATAAGACTATTTAAAAAATTTTGGAGGTGTGGTTACTTTAATGATGTCTAGGTGACTCACCACAGCTTAAAAGTTTATCCAAAGAATACATATTTGTTAAACTCAAAGCTAAACTTGAATATAACGTAAGTTAAACCAAACCCTAAAATTGAACTTAACTCATCTCACAAAACTATAAAATACCATTATCTTAAAACTTATACTAGGTGAGGCGAACAAGCATTAAATTAAAATTAAATACCAACATTAATTTAATTAAACACTAAAATTCAAATTGAATTAAACATATGTTAATTAACATATTACATATAACTTATTTTTAAAATCTTTTAGAATTCTTTTGAAAAAAAACTATTTTAAAAATATTTTTAAAAACTATTTTCAAAAAAATATATTAAAAAATTATTTTAATTTTTTAAATTTATTTTTAAAATCCTTTTAAAAATTCTTTAAAATACTTTTTAAAATTATTTTAAAAAATACTTTTAAAAATCTTCTAAAAATTATTTTAAAAGTTGTTTTAAAAATCTATTAAAAATTACTTTAAAAATTAATTTAAAAATAATTTTAAAAAATGTTTTAAAATATTATAAGAATTATCTTAAAAAATATTTTAAAATATTTTAAAATTATTTTAGAAATCTTGTAAAAAATATTTTTAAAATTATATAAAATTTTTTACAAAATTATTTTTAAAAATACATTTAAAAAATATTTTTCAAATACATTTAAAAATTATTTTTAAAAATACTTTCGAAAATCCTTTTAAAAATTATTTTAAAAATCTTTTAAAGATTATTTTAAAATTCTTTTAAAAATCCTTTTAAAAATCTTCTAAAAATTATTTTGAAAATTCTTTTAAAATCTTCTAAATATTATTTTAAAAATTATATTAAAAATATTTTTAAAATGACTTTTTAAAACAAATTTAAAAAATATTTTAAAAAACATTAAAAAATATTTTCAAAAATACTTTTAAAAATTATTTTAAAATTTATTTTTAAAATGTCTTAAAATTTATTTTGAAATTTCTTTTTAAAAATACTTTTATAAATCCTTTTAAAAATATTTTATAAATTATTTTTAAAATCCTTGAAAAATTATTTTATAAATCTTTTGAAAATTATTTTAAAAATACCTTTACAAATTATTTTAAACACCCTTTTAAAAATCTTGTTAAAAATTATTTTAAAAAATTTTAAAATATATTTTAAAAATCCTGTTAAAATTTATTTTTAAAAACATTTTAAAATTATTTCAAAATTATTTTAAAAATTATTTTAAAAATCCTTTTAAAGATTATTTTAAAAATCCTTTTTAAAAATTATTCTAAAAAAATCTTTAAAAATACTTTTAAAAATTATTTTAAAATTATTTTAAAATCTTTTGAAAATATTTTTAAAATTAATTTTAAAATCCTGTTAAAATTTATTTTAAAAATATTTTAAAAATTATTATCTTTTAAAAAATATTTAAAAAATTCTTTTAAAATCCATTTAAAACTTATACACTTAACTTAAAACTTAAACCTTAATTAAAAAATAATTACATCAATTTAAATTTAATTAAATTAAACTTTAAGCTGAATTAAATTATTAATAAGTAAATAATTAAAATTTAATTAAATTAAAACTTAAAACATTAATCTAAACTTAACTTAACTGGATTAGTACTTAATTTAACCTAATTAATAATTTATCTTAATTAAAGATTGACTAATTTGAACCTTAATTTTACTTAACTTCTTTTAATAACTTTAACAAATTTAACTCTAAATTAATACTGACTCTAACTTAGTTGATCATAATTTAATGTAACTTAAGTTAAATCTAATCAAAACTTAAAGATGAAGTAAATGAAAAATTAATTTATAACTAATACTTTCATTAATCATTTAATATAAGTTATTTTAATGAAAAATAAGTATTAAATTATTGGATTGAGTTAAGTAAAAATTAATCAATAAACTATTGATAATGATTAACTATTACTGAGTTAGTAACAAATCATTAACTTAATTTTAACCTAATTAATTTAATCTAAGGTTTATTATTTTAAGAATAATTGATTGTTGATTAATTTAAATAATTAATCAAACTTAAATGAAGTATCATAATAAGTATGGAGAAATACTTATATAAATAATATATTTACTAAACATAAATATTACTAACTCTAATTTCCTTAAACACTCAAGTAAAACTTCTTATATCTAACAAAGATAATCAGAAGATAACAGGCTAAGACTTTGAAATTTAATATGCCCAAATCCTAGTACAAATTAAGGGGAGTGTTAAATTAAATGCGAATAATAACTTAAGGAGGAGGACATTTGAAAACTATCTTTTAAACGTATCATCTTTTCAAAAAAATTTTGTGCTATCTTTTTAAATCTATTAAAACTTACTTAAATCTCTGTTTAATGTCTTGTGTTTAAAGTTTTCAAAGAATATGGTGGAAAAATTATCTTGAAAAATGTTTTAAAAATATTTGCATCATCTGAAAAGTTTATTTTCAAAATCGTATTTTAAAATTTATTTTGAAAATTACTTTTAAAACTTTTTTGAAAGTTACCTTGAAAATGTTCTACGAAAACACTTTGAAAATTATTTTGAAAAATAGCTTTAAAATATTTTAAAAAGTTATTCTATTTAGAAATTACTTTTGAAATGTTTGAAAAATTAATTGCAAAATTCTCATAAAAATTATCCTTGCAAAATATTTTTTAAAAAAACATTAAACATTTCAAAATATTTTTCCTGATAATTTATTTCCAAATATTTTTTGCAAAATTAGTATATAATATCATTGAATACTATTGTATAAATTATTTTTGAAACATTTAATCCTCCCTAAAATAAACCTTAGTCTTTACTTTTATAAAGTTTTTTTAAAACATTACTTGTAAAATTTTCTTTGAAAAGATAAGTACTTTCTAGTTAAAATAGTTGGTTTTCAAACACTCATTTTTTAAATTATTTAAATTACTTAACATCATTGTTTGAAACCTTGTTTGAAAAACTAAGTTTGCAAAGTACTTTTTGCTAAACCTTTATTATTTATGCTTCATGTATTAATATAAAGGTCTTCGATCAGGAGCTTCAAAACAACAACTGGTACAACTTTCACTCTTGCTCGATGCTCCAAAAAAAGCTCCTACGATGCTGTAAAGCTCCTCCGACAGCCAGCGATCAAGACTTTCTTATTTTCTTTGTTGTCAGTAACATTCTTTTTAGTTCTATTGTACTTAACCTATGTAATCATTCGAACTATTAGTGGATTGTCCAACGAAAGCACTATACGAGTACGAGCCTTAGAGTAAGAGTTGTCGAATACTCCAAACCAAGTAAAACTACTTGTGTTAGCATTGTCTTTTATTCTTCCACAACGTATTTCGATTTAATTCGCGTTTGATTTTTGACAATCGCTATTCACCCCCTCAACCCCCACCTCACTAGCATCTTTCTGATCCTATATGTTGTACACAGCTCTTTGTGATCCAAGTATCATATCCAGATACTTAGATCTAGTTGTAAATTTTTCTAGTAGTTGTTTTAGTAAAAAAAAACTTGTTGCTTAAGATAGATTGTACCTCATTGGAACCTTCAGAAACAAGTGTGGACTCGTGGCTTGATTCGGATTCGGACTCGTCTTCTGGTTTGCTTTCCAATTTTAGTCCATACGCCATCAGTGCGAGGTAGTTGGTGTGCCTTGGTTCATCTTTGTCTGATTTCTCCGTGGACGATTCATCCCAAGTTGCTTTGAGGTTTTTTTTTTCTTGAGATTTAGGCAGTCATTCTTGTAATGTCCCTTCTTGTTACATCCAAAGCACGTGACATTGGTCTTGTTGTTGTTGGAATTTGAAGTGGAGTTGATCTTCTGTAGGTCCTTTTTGGTGAAGTTATTCTTTCTCCTGGTGAACATCTTTCTTACCAGGTTCACCAGGTATTCTTCATCGTCTGAGTCTGGGTCAGACTCAACTTTAGGTTTTGGTTTAGTTCTAGATTTATCTTTAATGTTCCTACAATAAGAGTAATACCTTTTTCAAAGTTGGTGTTAGTCAGTTCGTGTAGATCTAATTCACAGAAAAGTTCATCTAATTTTAGTTTAGATAAATTCCTCGAGATTTTGTAGGCATCTACAATGGATGCCCACAATGCATTTTGAGGGAAGGCGTTTAGGTCATACCTTATCAGGTCTCGATTTTTCATCTGATGGCTGATTGTGTGGAGCCTATTGAGAATGTCTTTTATCCTCACGTGCAACTGACTGGTGGATTCTCCTTCCTACAATTTGATGTTAAATAATTTATTTAAGAGTAAGTTTATTTTTGTTACCTTTGAGTCATTGAGTCCCTCATGTAGTTCTATATAAGCTTATCTTATAGTTCCTTTGCGTTTTCGTGTGGACCGACGTGATTCAGTTTTTCCTTCGTTAGTCTGTATTGGATTGTGTCGAGGGCCTTGAAGTTAATCTGAGCCTTTTTCTTCATCTCTGAATCTGAGCCTTTTTCTTCATCTCTGAATTCTAATTTTCTGGGTCCATTGGAATTCCGGTGTTGTGGTTTACTAGTGCCTTGTATCCCTTGGTGACGCTGAACCACTGGTCGAAGTTACGTTGGTCTTCAAATACACTTCCATCCGCTTCTTCTAAAATGAGAAATCGTCTCCGTTGAATAGAGGTGGATGAATAGTGGTGTATCCTTCGTTTTGGGCCATTTATCACTAAAATAAAAAACTAGAGTAAGGTACCAAGACTTGATCTTGGATTAGTAGAGTTTAAGAAAAAAAAAATTATATCGAGGAACTAGAGTGATGTTGCACCAATTTCAAGTAAAAACTGAACAAGAAAGAGTTATTTGAAGAGGTAAACTTTTACCAATTCAAATAGAATACGAAGAACTGAAATCCAAAGAATATAAAACAATTCTCTTTGCCTTAATTGGTGGTTGCACCAATTCAGAGCAGAACTTGACTCTGATACCACTTGTTAGATCAAGTCGCACGTGAGAGGGGGGGGGTGAATCACGTGGTTTTGAAAAACTTATCTTTTTATTTTTTTAAAAAACAAAGTACGCAGTGGAAAAGAAGTAGACAAAAATGAAAGAAATATGAACACAAGGATTTTTTACTTATTTTCGAGCTTTCGATGACACATACTCCAAGATCCAAGTCCCGCGGACCTATCAATGGATAATCCACTAAAATACCTCTTCCGGTGCCTCGGGAAGAAGGAATCGAGTACAAAGAAAGTTGGAACAAGTGCAACATACTGCACTTGTCCTTTTGCAATAATTAAGTATACGAATGAAAGTTTACCATACACTTTTTCGAAGATAGCCGGCTTGAGCTCGGTGTTTGGGCGGCTTCTTAGCGGTAGACGAGCGTAGTAGTAGAGTTGTAGTAGGAAGTAAGAGTGTTCAGAAGTTCAATCAAAAGCGCAGATATTCATATGAGTGAGTTATTTTATGGCTTGGACTAGCACTCCTTTTGAGCATGGAAGGCGCCTTCAAAGGCCTTGAAGGCACCTCCAATGTGGCAAGTCTTATCCCGAACAGTCCGGTCCTTATCTTTGATGAAATCTGAACTTTATCCTATGGAAGGTGCCTTCCATGCACCAAAGGTGCCTTCTATGAACAGTGCCAAAGCGCCTTCCAATGCTTGAAGGCGTCTTCCATCCCTTAGAAGGCACCTCGGGTACTGTTCACCCGAGGTTTTTTGTTCTCTTTTTGCCAAGACCATGATATAGTCAAGATCTCAGTTTAGGGATATGAAATTATACTGGACCGACGCCTACTGTCCCTCAACTGGGACGCATCTTCACCAAGTCACTCTCCTCCAGTGACTTACATTTACTTATCAACTTGCAATCGGTTGACTAGCCTCATGACCCACCAAGTCTTCATGCCAGTTGTCAGGTCGGCAGACCCAACTGGACTTCTACCGGTTGTCAGGTCCCGCCGACCCAATCAGACTTTTCACCTGATATCAAGTCATCTCGTTGACCTATCTGGGCTTCTCACCAGCTATCTGGTTCCGCAGACCTAGTTAGATTTTAGCATCGTGTCAGATCCTTCAAACCTATCAATTCCTACACACTTGGTAAAGTACTTAGATCACAAAGACATCTAATTTAACTCACTTATCATTTATCAAAATCTAAGTTAGACATTTAGTGCAAACTGCACCAACAGGTCAAGTAGACCGGGAGTAGAAAGACCTAGTAGGTCGGTTGGACCAAGGGGCAGCAAAACCTAGTGGGTCGAGGATTGGACGTCTGATCGAGAGGGCCCATTTGGTCATTGATTTAGGAGAGATTATTGGGGTTGTAAGGTTGCAAAAAAAATCATACATTGAAAACATATGAGAAAGATAATGAGTTTATAAGAGAAAAATATCTTTATTGGTATGAGACCTTTTGAGTAGAACCCAAAAATAAAACCATAAGAGCTTAAACTCAGAGTGAACAATATCATACTATTGTAGTTATGGAGATATTTAAATTCTGTTGACCCTAACAACCTCGTCCGATTGCATCTCTTTCATTGACTAGGTATTACCCACTGGGTATTACCCACTGGGCAGATCTAGTTGAACATAGACATTAACATCACTTTCAACTCTTTGATACCTGGCGAGATGTTCTTCATCGTGGTTTAAAATCTGTGCATTAGTTGGAGAATGCTTCTCCTATCATATACAACTAATGAGAAACGACTAATATGCAAGATACAAATTGATGAACATCCAAATAAATACAAATACACAAACAAAACATAATCTCAATACTAGTCCAAGAATCCAACAAAATTAATTAATTAATTAATTATATTTTTTTTTTACTTTATTCACACTATTTTAATTTTAATTGTATTAAAAAAACATCAATATATAAGTTCTTGTTTTTTTTGCCTAATTGGCCCCGGGGCTATGGTGCAGTGGCAGGGTATCTAAGTTCTTACCTAGACATCTGCGGTTTGAACCCTAGTTATGATGAATTTGTAAGAATTTTTTCTCCAAATGGGACACGCAACTAAAGGATGCTGGGTTCCTGGGCTGTCCATTGCGAGCACTTCCTGATTTACCCTGGTGGCCGATGAGAAACTTCCATGTGACCGGATTGATCACCTAGGCTCAACATTACCCAATCTAATTAATTATTTTTTTTTGCCAAATTAAAAAACTACTGATCTCATTTATACCATCTAAAACAATCTCATATATGTTGCAAATGATTGATTATAATGAAAAGTTGACGATACATGCAAATCATACATTGATACACACTCTAAGGTTGTAATTTCACAAACCTCATTTCATTGTTTATAGGCGTGTTTTCATATGAAAAATAATAAACCATGAGATATAAACTATGCTAAAATCTGTTTAGGGAAATACAATACTTCATTCATCTTCAACTTATATTCTGACAAGCATAATAGCAAGTGAAAAATCCTTCATAATGTCTAGACATTGAAGAGCAACAACATTCACTTTGACTTGGCTCTTTATCAGTATAATGGACACCTATAGTATTTATATTAAATTATCAAATATTTTGAAAAATCGAAGAACAACTCAATATAAATCGAGCCATGAGCTAAGGTTTCAGATTTTAAATTGATTCATGTTTTACATCCCAAACTTAATATCGAAATGAATATTATGATGTGAGAAACAAAAACTCTCAATCAATTTTGAGATTGTACGATTACATCAGTAGAGTATGATGTTTTTTGACAAGAAATAACTGTCGAGTTTAGATTATGACAGAAAGAGATAAAACTTATCGATTATTTGAGTTTTTAATATTTTATTGGGTAAAAAAATTAATTAGCTAAAAAATTATAATAGGTTAAACATCAAAAAAAGTTTATCCAAAACAGCCCAATACATATTACTAACTAACTAAAAAACAAAGTCTGGAGCCCACCCCAGTATATCAAAGAATTAATTGCTCATCGTCTGACGATTATTATCGTTGTTGTATTACGTGAGCTTTATTCTATACTGCACCCTCCTAATTATGTCAGTTCCAGACAAGCTCTACTCTATTGGTTTTTGTCGTAGACGACTCTTAAAGCGACTTTTCAATGTTGCCTAATATATGCAAAATTAATTATGATAATAATTAAGTGGAGTCTTTTAAGTGTTTCAAATTGGGTGGTAACATTTATTATTTATATATTTCTAGAGAAATAACATTTAAGCAAAGTTGAACTTTAGCCACTACATGATTATTATCAAACGCAACTAACAGCATCACGGAGTAAAATGATAAGTTTGAGGGGTAAAATGATAAGTTTATGATTTCATTGGGAGCTACTTTGAATATGTTAAAACTATCAGAATTGAAATAAAATATATTCTAACTTTTTGGGGCCGACCGCGAAGAATGGAGTCCATATCTGCTATTTAAGCATCGAGTGAACCCTAAACCCCTTTCTAGTTCTCGACTGGTTTCTCCTCGGACGCGGGGACCCATGGCTGCTTCTGTGATTCTTCGAGCTGTGAGGCGCCGCAATCCGTCGACGCCCTTCCTCTCCTCCCGCCTCGGATCCGTACGCTCTCTTTTGATTATTGGATGGTTGCTTCCGAATTTCCTGTTTTTTGTGAGAAAAGTGTTTTCTTGGCATATGTTTGGGAGTCAGACAACGGGTTCTTCTTTTGTCTTTGTGTTATTTTAGGAGCATATGATCTATTCATTTGGTTTAGGTATGAAATGAAAAACCAAGCAAACAAAATTTATTCGTTAATGTTAAAGTTCAAGCCTTTGTTCCGTGTTCTGGTGGATTATGAAACAGTTAGTTGGAGAGAGAACTAGCTGTATAGTACAAATTGACGAAGGGGAACAACAAAACAGAAGGCGCCAGTTCTGTGTGGTAATGCAGGTATATTGGTTTAGAATATAATGGAGGCAAGAGTTTGTTGGCAGATTGGGGTGTATGATTTCAGATGTAATAGAGACAAGAAGAGCTTGGAGTGCAGTAGTAAACAATGTTGGACATAATATTTCATAGAAAGTTGTAAAGAAAATGAGATAGATGTAAAGAAAATTAATAGCTAATAAATGCAAAACCTTTGTCACAACTATGATCATATATTGCTTTAAGTTATATAGGACGCTCTAAACTTAAATGAAGATCCATGAACACCATACGTTGCTATGAAAATTCACCCTGACGAGAAAATAGGTAAAATTAGTGTCAACTCGTAGTGTTAAGTGCAACATACTGTTGGGATCATAAGTGCCAAGCAAACTTGTAGCCCACCTTGTACAAGAGGCCCTTCAAAAAACTTTCTAGACTACTCTCCTAACATAAATGAAAAAAAGTGAAAACTTCACCTAACTTCGTTGAAACAAAAAAATTCTCCTTGAAAAGAAAATACTCCCTCTACAAGCCTCTCAACTTCCTATAGCCTCCAAACACACCTTATGACATCTCCCAGGCTCTAGAACACTCCACTACTAGGAAATTCATAGATGAATTTTCAACCATTATATTACTATTTTTTTTAAAGAAAAAACATATTTAGGGTGTATTTGGCACAATTGAGCTACTCGGGCAAAACATTTAGTATTGAATCAATCCTAATAATCCAACTTTCTGAAATATTGGTCTGCCACTTATTTAGTACTTCGAAGTGATCTTTTACTCTAGATCTTCTAGAGTAGTCTCGCTCCTCTCTGCTTGCTCTACAGTTGCACACATTAAAGTGATTTGATCTACATACTTGGTTCCACCTTAGTTGATCTTGTGTGCAATTGACTTAGCTGATAATGTTATTTGACCATTGATGAAGATCCTTTGGATCCCTTTATCTCCAGATAACTTTGCAACCTCTATAAGAAACTCCTTTATTCTGAACAAACCAAACAATGTAATTTCATAGATGAATAACAATGATCTTTTTTTATGCAACAAAAAGTAATATCAGAGATATTACTTATATATATCTAAGCTTATAACTAGAATTTTGTTTGTGATAGATTCATGAATCAGAAAGAATCCAAAAGTAAGATTAATACAGAAGTTAGCAAGGGTGTGCACCGCTAAAGGAAGAAAAGGGAAGAGCCTACCTCATAAAATCTAAAAGACAGCATATCCTCTTTCTCCGAATGTTTTGAATTTTTTCATGAAATTAGTTTGCGAATTGAGGTCATTATATAGAAACCTTAGTAAGCCTGTTATTTTTGAAAATAAATAAATAAATATAACTAGGAATTCGTAGAATCTTAAGAAATTATATAGGGATTTTAGGGCTTAACTGAGTGGTTAAAAAGTTGGTCTAATGAATTTACTTTTAGTATTTTATTTTACTTTTGATTAGGCAAACAACACAAAGCAAGAAACACACAAATTTATGTAAAAAATCCTAAATGGGTAAAAAACCATAGGCAAAAGAGAAGAATTTATTATGTTGAAATTTGCAGCTTACATCATCACATAACCATGAGCCTCCAATTATATCATGTAACCTCAATCCCTCCACCACCACAAATACTCAAAAAAAAAAAAGAAAATCATAATTAAAGTTGCACACATACATCACAAATTTGGGTATAAACTCTGATGAAAATATATGCTCATTTGATATAGGCTTGTTTATGAGTTTAAATCAATAAGAACTCAACAGCATTAAAAGTGAATTTAAATGAAATTGGGATACTAAATGTATAGGATGTCTAAATGTCCACCATGCGAAGTGACAAAAGGATGGAAAATTTGAAGCTGAAATATATACATGAGCGGTAACTAGCTAGTCAAAATTACACCTACACTTATAAATTGCCAAATCTTTTCATGATCGAAACAAATATGAAACAACAACAACAACAACAACAATGTCTTACTTATCCCACTAGATTGGGTCAGCTATGCAAATATGAAAAATGAAACATTAAAATGTATCGTATATAAATATGGCAAAATACTTACATTTATAAAACTATGAAATAGCATATTTACCATTATTAAAATTACAGTTGATCTTTCTAAAATCTATAAATCGCTTATAAGTTATAAATGTGCCATCAATTTGAATTAAACTATGATGTTTGGTTAAATTATATGCCTGAAATGCTCTCATAGTCTCATATTAGTCTTGCTGACCATTTACTTTTCCCATTTCATGTTCCTTTTTTATTTCCTTTTGCTCATATTTTTGTGTTAAAATGTCATTTCAAAAATTTGAGATATAATATAATATAATATATTCTTTACAAAATTAGTAAAAGATTATATTCGGTGGCACTTCATATAATATAAAGAAGGGCATTGTACAATTATAACCAGGATGTTCAATTTGAAGAGAGATACTGTCCAATGGTCTATGTGCAAAATCTAATATTTTAATTATCATTGTAACAATGTGACAGCTATGCAGTTTTCAAGGATAGATATTCAGTTTTTCATATTGAATGTTTCCAGGATAAATGAAAACATGTTGATGATATAAGTCTTAACTATACTTTGCAAATGATAGATGTTTCAAGCAGTGACTAACATGAAGGTCTTTAAGCTAGATGTTGCAAAATAGTCTTTATATATTTATTTATTTATTTATTATTTCTGCAGTCATCCAGGAGCAATGGCATACCATCTCTGGGCCACAAGTGGGCTAGCTTGTTCAGACCTTTCAGGCATCAATTTAATGTCTACTTCAATAATGTCATATATTGCATTATGCTATTCTTTCCTTCTTTTCACTAATGTCAATTTTTAATATAGCTCAAAGCCTGCTGGCAATGATATAATTGGAATTGATTTGGGAACTACAAACTCTTGTGTTGCAGTTATGGAGGGGAAGGTTACACTTTATCCATCTTTTCTATAGTTTCTGCTTTATTTGATCATTTTAAGTTTCTTAAGTTTATGGCAAAGTTATTATCTCGACGCATTCTTATGCAGAATGCTAAAGTCATAGAGAATTCTGAAGGAGCTCGGACCACACCATCAGTTGTGGCTTTTAATCAGAAGGGAGAACTAATTGTTGGAACTCCAGCAAAACGTCAAGCAGTCACCAATCCTACAAACACACTTTTTGGAACCAAGCGTCTGATAGGCCGGCGGTTTGATGATCCTCAGACACAGAAAGAAATGAAGATGGTCCCTTTCAAGATTGTGAAGGCACCCAATGGGGACGCATGGGTGGAGGCTAATGGCCAACAGTATTCTCCCAGCCAGATTGGTGCATTTGTTTTGACAAAGATGAAAGAAACTGCTGAATCTTATCTTGGGAAGTCTGTTTCGAAGGCTGTTATTACCGTTCCTGCATACTTCAATGATGCTCAACGTCAAGCTACAAAAGATGCAGGGAGAATTGCTGGGCTCGACGTGCAAAGAATTATTAATGAACCAACAGCAGCTGCCCTCGCCTACGGGCTGAACAACAAAGAAGGCCTTATTGCAGTCTTCGATCTTGGAGGTGGAACATTTGATGTTTCAATCTTAGAGATATCTAATGGTGTGTTTGAGGTATAAGCATTTTTACCTTCAAAGTTGGTGCTTCCTTTTGTCTTTTATTGATTTGTTAGCATTCACAATTTTGTTTCAAGGTCAAAGCAACAAACGGTGACACTTTCTTAGGTGGTGAGGATTTTGACAATGAGCTAGTTGAATTCTTGGTTGATGAATTCAAGAGATCTGATGCAATAGATCTTTCAAAGGACAGGTTGGCTCTACAGAGGCTTCGAGAAGCAGCTGAGAAGGCTAAGATTGAATTGTCATCAACATCCCAGACAGATATAAATCTTCCATTCATAACTGCCGATGCTTCTGGAGCAAAGCATATGAATATCACTCTGACAAGATCAAAATTCGAGACTTTGGTAAATAATTTAATTGAAAGAACTAGAAATCCCTGTAAAAATTGTTTGAAGGATGCCAACATAAGCAACAAGGATGTGGATGAGGTTCTTTTGGTTGGAGGAATGACTAGAGTTCCAAAAGTTCAGGAAATAGTTTTTGAAATCTTTGGAAAGAGCCCTAGTAAGGGAGTAAATCCAGATGAAGCTGTTGCTATGGGAGCTGCCATACAGGGTGGTATTCTTCGTGGAGATGTCAAGGAGCTGCTCCTCTTGGATGTCACACCCTTGTCGCTGGGTATTGAGACACTTGGCGGTATCTTTACCAGATTGATTAACAGAAACACAACTATTCCCACAAAGAAGAGCCAGGTAATGATTAGATGCAGTTTACTAGTTCATTTGAAATAGCAAAGTTGCATAAGGTTATAGTTTAGAGAAAAGGACAAATAAAGGCTGTTCATATTTCTATTGCATGATGCAACAGTTTATTCAGATTATAGTATAGAGTAGGATACTCTCACCATGAATTTCCATTGAGTTAATCAGTCACGAGCATCCAATTAGACGAGATTCTTGTATAACCCAGTCCATCCACTTTGCATGTATTTCTGTATATGGATGCTAGTCAGCTGAACAAAATAAAGTACACTACAGGAAATGCACATAAAAATTTGATAGCATAACGTTTGGCCAAGGTGTTGAATTGAGAGGTACAGGTTTTCTCTGGTCAATTACATTAATAGATTGAAATGTTTTCTAGAGCATTGGAACGACACTGATGCTGTGATTTAGAATCAGTGCATTTCTTTGGTGAAGGATGGTGATAATTTTTGTCTGCATGATTGTGCATTGTCCTATTGTCATCTGCGTCCTACAAAAACAGTTTCATATTACTTAAATATATAAACTAAATCTTGGGGATTTTTTTTCCTCAGGTCTTTTCTACTGCAGCTGACAATCAGACACAGGTCGGTGTCCGTGTGCTTCAAGGTGAGCGCGAAATGGCAGCAGATAACAAGCTCCTGGGTGAGTTTGAGCTCGTAGGCATCCCACCAGCTGCAAGAGGCATGCCACAGATTGAGGTGGCATTTGATATTGATGCCAACGGAATCGTGACTGTTTCCGCCAAAGACAAGGCCACCGGCAAGGAACAGCAGATCACTATTCGCTCATCCAGTGGGCTTTCCGAGGATGAGATTGAGAAGATGGTGAAGGAGGCCGAGTTGCATGCTCAACGGGACCAGGAGAGGAAAGCTTTGATTGATATCAAGAACAGCGCTGACACAACAATATACAGTATCGAGAAGAGCTTGAGCGAGTACAGGGATAAAATTCCAGCCGAGGTGGCTACAGAGATCGAGTCTGCAGTAGCTGATTTAAGGAAAGAGATGGCTGGGGATAACGTCGACAGCATCAAGGCCAAGCTCGACGCTGCAAACAAGGCAGTCTCTAAGATCGGGCAACACATGCAAGGAAGCTCTGGTGGTTCCTCCGGAGGATCTCAAGGCGGCGACCAGGCTCCCGAGGCAGACCACGAAGAGGTCAAGAAGTAGAGAATTCCTTGATACGCCAGTTCTAAGAATATCGCGTCATCGTTCTCTTGTGTAATAAGAATTAAGTTTGCAAAACTTCAAAATGTTCTTTTTTGAATCATGAACAAATCCAACGGACTCTATTCAGATTTGCAGCATGAGAGGATTTCTCACAATAATTGATCGGTGCTGAGTTTATTTCTTTATGGGAATTGATAATATTTTTAAAAGTGAAGGAGGTAAAATAACAAAAAACCAGTAACCCCATGCCTTAATTATCCTGCAAACCTTTGGAACCAACTCCATCCGCCGGCCAGCTCAACTCGAGCAGCCGCATTGCGTTCCTGTTCTCATGGCACTCGTCTCCATCATCGACACCTCCACCCTCGTCCCCTTCAAGCTCACCACATGCCCGGCGTCCGCGCCGCCGTCGACGGCATTGTTCCTCCTCGCTTCCAGCGCCTTCCTCGACACCACTCCGTGGATCTCCTCGAGGAGCCGCAGAAAGGCGGCCTCCACGTTGTCGCCGGTGAAGGCCGACGCCTCCGAGAAGTAGAGCCCCTGCTCCTCGGCGAACTCCACGGCGTCGGCGGCGGCCACCGCCCTCTTGTCGGCCAGGTCGGACTTGTTGCCGATCAGCATCACCGCGATGGAGCTGTCCGCGTTGTCGCGCAGCTCATCCACCCATCGCGCCACGTGGTCGAACGTCGCCCTCTTGGTGATGTCGTACACCAGCATCGCCCCGAGCGCGCCGCGGTAGTACGCGCTCGTGATCGCTCGGTACCTGCCCACCAAGGCACCAACAGCTTCCGTTTCAGGTATGGCGCATAGATCTTTTCACAGATTCCCATCTCTCTTTCGAGTCATGAAATGCAAGCTCAGCTTACCTCTCCTGGCCAGCAGTGTCCCAGATTTGTGCCTTGATGCGTTTCTTGTTGAGCGTGATGGTTCGAGTCTGGAATTCGACTCCAATGGTGGACTTGGAATCGAAGTAGAACTCATCCTTGGTGAACCTGCCGAGCAGCTGCGTCTTCCCGACCGCCGAGTCGCCGATCACCACAATCTTAAACACGTAATCGATCTCCTCCGCCTTCTCGGCTTCCCACTCCTCCTCCATCATCGATCCTTCTCTCAATCCTTGTCTAGGATCGGAAGACAAAGACCTGTATGTAGGCATATATAGAGATTCGATGCCCTTAAGATGGAAGAAGGCTTCATAATTACATTGTTTAATTAACACAAAATTAGTACTGATGACTCCACTTACCTTCCTTTTGTATTTTGATTAGGAGACAGGCGTGATTGCAAAGGAGAGACCCCATTCACTACTACTATGAAAACAGAAGGGTGGGTGACCCTGCGACAATCATTTTGTCCTTGCTGATAAATTGCTTTTGTTCAACCTATTAATAAAATAAAGGGGAAAAGGATGACCTGCTCTGCGGTCTGCGCCTAATCTCTGGACTTAAGGCCCACGGCTTTGAAAATTTGGCGATTAAGACGGGGAATTGAGGAGGAGAAGACCGCAGTGTGAAAAAAAGTAACTGCCGACGGTGAGCTCTGTCGCTCTCCCTGATGACTGTCATTCTGATGCACAGTGATAAGGCTCACGGCCACCGACAAAATGGTAATCCTGCACAGTACAATGAATTATAATGTTTATTTTATTTTCCCTTTTTAAAGTTTAAGTTTTTCAGTATTTAATAAATTTATAGTTTAAAATTAATTTTAATAAAATTTCGATCTTCTCATAGAGAGAACAAAATTTCTCTCTTCCCACCCTTCCGACGCCCAGCGATCTCCAGTCTTCCTTTCGTTCGAGCGGGTGAAAAGAACAAATCCAAACTTCACGCAAGGAATCGATGAGTTTTTATAGCCGACGCTCTTCATTTTCGTTGCTTTTTGTTGACAAAAGAGAGATTTTTGGATGAAATTTTTTTCCTTATTGATTTTTTTTTCTTAATTTTAGGAATTAACAACAGTATCTGTCGCTTTCATTGCAGAAGCCGTCAATTTCCTGTTCTTTCTTCCTCGCCTTTCCAAGTTCCAGCCATCGTTTGTTCTTTATCCCCTTTCCTCCGAATCCTTGCCCCTCGCCTTCATTTCCTTGTAGAGGGCTTTTAGGTCAGTTTAGATTGTCTAATCTTTGGGGTTTTAAGTTTTTAGGGATCTTAAGCTTTGCTTATCCGTGTAGGTTCTCCCGAAAAAGTGTTAACTTTCTTGTTTTTTTTCTCGATTCGGGGCAATCAAGAAAGGTGCCGGGAGCGATTCATGGCGAGTTTGGCTGGGCCTCGAGTATACAGCTGTAGTAATTGCCGAAATGAGGTTTGCCTTCATGACGATGTCATATCGAAAGCTTTCCAGGTGAAGCTCTTTATAGAAATTTGAAGAATTTGGGTAGAAAAAAAAAATTCTTATTAATCTGAATGTCATTTTGTTAAGCCAATAGCTTTCTTTTTTCTGAAGTGATTGCAACCTCCCAATTTTTTTTTTCTCAAAACTCTTCTGCAACGACAGAAATTGCTCCGTATTAGTCAGCCCTAATGTTAAATCCATGGATTTCTATGAGATTTTGATGATTCCATGCTATTCTGATCTAGTATTTTACATTGTGGACAATATAAGATACATCTAGTAGGTCAAATTCTATGATTCTTCGCCACGAATCATCTTGTGATATTTTGTGTGCAATGATTCAAATCTGGCTAGGGGAGAAACGGACGTGCATTTCTGTTTTCTCATGCCATGAACATAGTTGTTGGGCCAAAGGAAGATAGGCAGCTGACCACAGGACTGCATACAGTTGCTGATATCTATTGCCGTGATTGTCGTGAGGTGTTGGGTTGGAAGTATGAAAGAGCTTATGAAGAGACACAAAAATACAAGGAAGGGAAGTTCATATTTGAGAAGTCAAAGATTGTGAAGGAGAATTGGTAGCAAACGTGAGGATGGTCACTGAGTAATCCTCACGATAGAAGCTATCTTTCTGTTTGGCATGGCTGTCTGTGTGATCTGAATTATGAACAGAACAATCGGTTTCTGTATATATGATTGCTTCTAGTCATATTCCTTCCAATTGTGCATCTGTGTTCACTGCTTCTGTAAAGTTTGCCAATTGGCAAATGTTCATCTATGAAAATGCACTCATCTCGTAGATGTTGGTCCCGAAGTCATGTAAACAGTTGTTTTTTAGTTTGGACACCTATATGGATCTTCATTTCTTTTTCTCTTTTTAAAAATGTCTTCTAATTGTTGCAACTTACCTTCTACTGGTTTTTATCATCATATAGTTAATGCTCAAATGACATATAGTTAATGCTCAAATGAACGGAAGAACAAAAAGTCCTTACTAGTAATGTAGCATAAAATTTATCTAATCGTATGGTTATTATGTTTAATACTAACAGGGTTGAAAACAAAATGGTTAGAAAGTGAGTTTTTTTTTCTTCGGTTGGTTTCATTGATCTGCTTATTGGAACTTGAAATCGAGTGAATCCTTTGAGCAGCAATTTTCGTGTACAGCTCTTTCTTATAAGTTGTCAGTCTCATTCTTTTTCACGTCTGCATTATTCTGTCACAAATTCTGAATGACTATTGTGTATGTAGAGTACATTTCTACTGTTTTCTTGATAATAGAAGTTGTTATGTAGATAGTTGCAAATTGTAGTGTCTAAGTCATGTCACCATTTTCATCTTTTTCACACCCTCGTTCGCCATTAATCACACAGAATGTCATGTTGTTCTCAAGCTGCAGCAGAAAATTTAGGCGGTATTTTGTGAAACTTCACCCACATGAATACATGATATAAATTGAAAAATTCATGAATCCAAGTTGAATAAAAAGCCAAGACATTCATGTGGGTATATATTTAGACTTTGGTATCTTGCTTGGCAGTGTAAATGAGGTTTCTTAAGAGAGTATTTAATTGCCTGATGGGGTTACAAACTGTACCTTTTCAAGCTTGTATAAAAATTTGTTCGTCTGCAAGTTTATTAGTGCTCACGATTGCCATGATAGTTGTTTGATCTAGCATTGGAAAGTCACCTTCAAATCTTTACTTGGTTAATTCTATCTGCTTCAAATGTGTTCCTTTGCTTAATGTCCCACTGTTCCTATTTTTTTCTTTGACTGCAAGGTGTCTCTACACTATATTTGATGGGAGACAATATCTCCTTTTCTTTTGGCTGAAAGATTCCTTGGTCTAACTCGCTTACCACTAAACTAATCAACTGTTGGTATTGTTCCTATTTAATAATCGATCAGACTACATTCTACGACTTGTATGAGTAAATTTCTTTATGCCCATGATGAGTTCACCATGGGCATACTGTACAGTTGTTCATTAAAAATCAGAGATCAAATATTCTTATGGAAATTACTCCCTTTGCATATTCGTCAAGTGTAGACTTTGTGAGCATTCAACTCTTCCCAGATCTTCTTGCATAGCCAGGAGTCAGAATTCTGAATACAATGTGTCTCTCATGTATTATTTATGGTAAAGGAAATGATTTTTTTTTTTTTGGTTTGTACAAATATGTAAATCATGTCTATGAGATCATGGTAACTATTAAGAGACTACACATGTAGCTTTTCCATGATAGCTTCTTTGGTATTATGTATATCAATTTTTCTGATTACAGAGTTTCCTTAAACGACAGAAAGAAACTGAATCATCCTGTCAATAAATCTTTTTCTTTGTTGTATCTTCATCTTCCTTCTCTCTGAAGTCATTGGTGAAATTGCCTTGAATTATTCCTGGTGTAAATGTCTTTACAGGTGCCTAACATTTCTTCCAGGCAAGATAGTATTTCTATTCGACAATCTAGTGGCTTCTACATCTATCGAAGCAGTTTATATGGAAAAGATCATCTATATTCTTTGTGTTGTCCGCATAAAGCACTCGGTGATAATTGAGATATCTCTGGTTAGATTGGTTTTTACAATTGTTGAAGTAATCAATGCTTTAAACAACATGATTAAGATTTACTATTAGTGTTTCTCGGGCCAGCTAATCCTTCTTTTACCAGAATATTCTTCGTATTGATTCCTATCCAATCATTTTATACTTTCCACTGGCCAATTTCACTCTCTTTACTTTTCTCAATCATTCCTTCAACTAGTTTGATAATCTTGCTACCTAGTTTCTCTAGGTATTGATTTTTACCGTTCCATGATTCGGTACCAGTTGCTCTACCAATCGAATTTGATGAAATGTATTTGGTTTGCGGAAGCAGAAATTATAACTGAGAACACTGTAAATGAGAATGATGCTGATTTTCTTTTGTCTCATCATGTGATGTGTTTATACAAAAAACGTCAGAATTTACTTAAATAGGTTTCCTCAATTGCTTCATCACGGTTGGAGACATCCATGACTGTACAAATCCTTTCATTACAGTTTGAATTCGATATTTCAATGATCTTGCATAATGGTGCAGTTAATTTTCCACTTTAAAGTGCTCCAGTGCAGAAATTAGAAAAGGCCCATGATTCAACACAAATAACATTTCCCCATTTCCAACAAGCTCCAAAATGATTATATATTATCGTGTTATCTCTTGATGATTTTTTTGCTGTCTATTCTGTTTTTCAATCCATGAGATTCAGGAGGAATGAAAATTATTACGGAGCTTCTTATGTTAATTGATTTCAGTAGAAATCACTTCTCATCCATACACAATTCCCTCTTGTCTATTTTTTCAATTGGTCCCCGAGACTTGGTGTGATATATGTTATCTTGCTTGCTTTAGTTCTGGGGATTTGAAGGCTTGGTTTGGTTGCTTTATTTTTGGTATTTTAATCTAATAGAGTCTTGAACTGCATGTATAGTTTGTTGGTGAATTAGACATGTCATGTTAGAAAAAATATATTTTATTAATCTAGCAACAATTTTTCGAGTATTAGGCAGTGTTGTGTTTGTTCGTCAGGTTAGTGCAGACATGATGGATTTGCTATAAAAGGTGATTATAAGGTGGTGTTATGCTCACTCATTGGTAAGGGCACACAATGGATGTCAAACAACTTTGATTTGTGAGGTGGTGCACACCATGCTTAGCCATGATTTGTTGGTGTGCACACCAACAAGAGGCCACGGTTCACCAAGTCATGCCTACCGGAGCAGAACTGGGCCAAGGCTCTTGTAGATGCTCATGTCACTTGTCATTATGTGTTGATGCACAGATGTCTGATGAAGCTCGAGAATGAGAGGCAGTGGTAGCTTGTGAGAGAATGCTTGTCAAGGTGAAGCTCGAGAATGTGTTCGAGGTTAGGGAGGTGCATGTGATGCTGAACTTCCTGGTGTGTGGTGCTCACAATCTTGGCTACACTGTGAACGAAGCTAGTGCACCACCACATTAAGGCGACAACAGTGTTGAAGGAGATGCAGGTGTGTGTATTGTATGGCAAATCAGTGGCAGGCGCTAACTTTGGGTGATTGGGTAAGGTTAGAGGTTGATGCAGGAGGTAACGGTAGAAAGTGCATAACTTTTGATTTGGATTAAATCACATGAGCTGCAACTATTCAAATCGAGGCTCATTCAAATATATACAGTTGGTTATCAGGTAAAACCCGTAACGGTCCAGTCCTAGGCCTAAAAATGTTGTTTAAGGCATTTCGGAGGCTCCGGACATTTTTATCATTGTTTACAGTTATTTTCAACTTTTTATATCTTAGGGTTTTGGGGTTATTTAAATAACAGGTAAAACCCGTAACGGTCCTGTCCTAGGCATAAAAATGTTGTTCAAGGCATTTTGGAGGCTCCGGACATTTTTATCATTGTTTACAGTTATTTTCATCTTTTTATATCTTAGGGTTTTGGGGTTATTTAAATAATTGTTTAGTTGGTGTTAGGATAAGTTTTTGGATGAATAATATTTTTCGGTCATGCCGTTTATTTTCTTTTTTCTCATTTCCTAGTATTCTTCTGAATCAATAAATTTTAGAAGATTATTTTCAATGTTCGTATTTGAACCAACGGAATCAATATAATTCACAGGATAATTGTTATCTTGTCATGCGTTAGAGGTGGGTTGGATCAAGCAAATTTCGGTCGGATCGAGCAAATTCCTTTTTTAAAAAACTAATTCAAATGTCATTGCTGGGATGCTTATTTTAGTCTATAAATAGATTTTTTAATTTACAAACTATACCCGGTGTCTCAAAACCGTTTGGCTATATTATGTGCAAGTAATACCATAATGATCTTGAACAAATCTTGTAGAGAATATTGGTGAGAAGGTTTCAACATGATCAATTCCCTCCTTCAGTGTGAATTGCTCTGCCACTATTCTTTCCTCAAAATATTCAATATTTCCCTTAGCATCCTTTTTGGTCTTGTAGACCGCTTTCCAACCGATAGGGTTAATGTGCGGGAGCTGTACAAGGTCTCAAACACTGACCTGTGCTATTGGACCATCTCATCCTTCATTTAATTTGAATCATTGCTTCCTTATAGTTGATGGGGCCAACAACTTAACATAGAATGTGATCATCAAACATTTCTGGTTGCTACAGTGTGTCTCCTTCCTTTTTCGTTAGAAACCAATTGCAGGTTGGAAGGACCAACATTTGAATTTGGTACTTTAAATAAAACTTTAGTTTGACAATTAAATAATTTAAATCCTGAGCAAATCAAAACTTAGGTCTGAAAATTAACTAATTTGATTACAAACTTTGTTCTGAATCAAGTAGTTTGGTTCAACTATTTTTTTTTTGAAAGTATTTAATGATGGAGAACTTTAGCACTCCAATAAATTTTACTTATTAAATCATCAACTTTAAGTTTGGGAACCTCTCCAATGATGACCCAAGTCTTGTTTTTGCCTCTGCACTTCTGTGTGGCCACCTTCTAAATCAGGTTACTGGTCAGACATCAATGGTTGGCTGCACTAGATAAATCACTAGTGATGGATGCAGCTGTAGGTGTAGTGGCTGTGGCTGCTACAGTCTGCAATGGGCATGGGCCACTGAATTTGTCTCTCGATAAACCACAGTACTAAATCTGTACATGGAGGCTTTGATGCCACAGGTTGAAAAACTTCCTACCCAATATAGACCATCTAAAGTCTAGAGCTAGATAAATCATCAAAATAAAAAACATACCTTGTTCTCCATGGCTTGGGTCTTTCTCTCTCTTCTCTCCTTTGATAGCCTTTTATGGGTCAAGTACACAACGGCTTAACACTTTGGGTTCAGCTTATTAAGTTTGATTGAATTAAATCAAAATCGGATTATTAATGGTAGTCCACAATCAGGAAAATTCCAAGAAAACACACTAAAAATGGTGCTAACCAATGTCAGTTTGATAAGAGTTTCAAAATTATAGTATTTTAAACTTGGATTTTGAAAATTTATTCTTTTTCTTCATTGACAGACCTCTAAACCTTGGTCATTCTGAATAAAGCATGAAAAAGAAAGTCATTTATGCATATGGAACAATCAGCTGAAAAGTTATGATTTTGGTGACTAATACGGATACAAAGTAGTAATTAGGAGGAGAAGGAGGGACAATTTAGTCATTCCACTATTTAGAGCTTGAGAGAGGGGAAGAGGTACTGTGCGAGGGGGGTTCGTGTTTTATGCTTCGCCGCCTCCCCCGCTGGACCGGCCTTGACGCTCCTCTCCTCCTCTCGTCGTAGCCGCTAGGAGCAGGGGGAGGGGAGAGCTTTCTTCTTCCTCACGACGCAGCCACCAGACGGACTCGGCGCCACCCTCCTAGCCGCATGAGCCCACCAATCGACACCGACAGCCGCCCCTTCTCCTCTTCACGCCACCGCTGCCACGCAGAACTACATGAGGACATCGTCATCCCTTCTTTTCTCTCCTGCCACTAGGTTGCCGCTAATGAGTGCTCGTCGTCTCCCTCATTGCTCACCGCTCGCTTCGTGGTCGCCTCACCTTCGGACGTTGGCTCCGCCTCCCTCGTCCCTTGACGCACGTCGCTGATCCCTCACGTGAATATCACCTCTTTTACTCCATCTCTAGTTGGCCGACCCTTTTGTCCGGCATCCACAGTTGCCCGTCGGTAGCCTCCTCTCCGCTGTTCACGGTTGGATGACAACGCCACCTCCCCCTCGGTGCGTCGGCAGTCCACGTGACCCCTTTTTCCTCTCGGCACACCAGCAGCCTGTGCATCGAGGCCTGTACCCCCGTTGTCAGAGCCGACCACATAACACTGTCGCCTCTCGGGGTTCTTGGTTGTTATTGTTATTCTCAGCCTTCCTGCCGTTATGTTGTTTCGGCCTTCGCGCCGATCTGACTTGTGCACTGTGTTCCAACCTATGCGTTGATCCCGTCTATATGTCATGTCTTGGCCTGTGTGTCGTTGTCTTGTTTTGGCCTTCGTGCCCTTTTGTATCCCGACCTATGTGTCTATATTCTATCCCGACCTGTGTGTTGATGTTGTATCCCGGCTTGCGTGCCGATGTCATAGCTCGGTCTGCGTGCCGATGTCGCATCCGGTTTCGCGCCGCTGCTTCCGGCTCCACACCGCATCCGACTCCTCGTCGTTAGATCCAACTCTCCAACTTGATCAGAGTCATCTACTCTTCCGGATTACGACAATTCGACCAGCGTCCCATCCGAGGGCGCCGGCTAGGGTACGTTTTCCATACTCGCCCCTCATTTATCTCATTATTATATTATTAGTCTATTACTCATATATTCGTTGGATCCGCCTCGAATCTCGGGATACCAGGGATCGGGAGGACCTAGTCGTTGGCTACAAGTAATATTGACCAGATAACTTCTGAAGACTTGGTCAACATAAAGATCATCTTAGCATACCCTCCCCCTTTCGGGACGTCATAATTCGATTAACATTCTCGTTATCTCATCCGACAATCCATCTGACTGAGATTTCAAATAAGATCAGTGACCAAGCAACTAGTGATGCTAGTATTCACTTAATGAACAAAGATAGGAAACCTGAGTGGTTCCACTGCCACTCAGCCATTCTTAGGAAACAAAGCAAATATTTTCAATCTTTCCTGTCCAATGACAATCCTAGCAATCCAAATCTCGAGTCAAATAATTGCATTGAATTTCATTGCAAAAAGTATCATGAGTCAAATAATTGCATTGAATTTCATTGCAAAAAGTATCATGAGAAGTATAGTTGCCTTTTGTGGTTTGTTAAAGAGCTGATAGAAGTGATTGGGAGGAAAAGCTTTGGATGCTATTGGATATGGTTGTGTGGTTCTTGCAGCACCATCCAGAGTCCAGTTCTTGAAAACATGGCTCCTTCCACTACAAGAAAAAAAGACATTTTGGGACAAAATTGAGGATGAATTTTTAAAAAAAAATCGTTGTAAAAATTTTTGGGATAAAATCAGGGACGAAAATTTTTTTGTCCCAAAATGGTTGATGCCAACTTTTGGAACGAATTATGGATTGTTACAAATTTGGAAACGAATTTGGAGACGAATTTGGTGACGAATAAAATTTTCGTCCCTAAATTCGTTGCAAAAAAGTATACAAATTTGCAACGAAAATTATTTTTGTTGCAAACTTAGGAACGAATTTGGGGACGAATTCACATAATTTTTCCCGACAAATTTATCTGTATTTTTGCAACAAATTTGGGGACGAATTCGGTGACAAATTAATTTTTGTTGCCAAGTTTGTCCCTAATATTGCAACAAATTTGGGGACAAATTCGGTGACAACATTTTTTTTGTTGCCATTTTTGTTCCTAAGTTTGCAACGAATAATAAATTTGTTGCAAAACTGGCAACGAATTTGGCAACAAAAACTTGCCCACGATTTTGATAATCATAAGATAAATTTTCGTCCCAGAATTCGTCCCAAATTTTGGGACGAATCCACAAAATTCGTCCCAGAATTGGGACAAATAATTTTCGTTGCCAAATTCGTCCCTCTATCAAATATTTTTTCCAGATTCAATTTATTTCTACAATACAATCCATAAATACATAAACAAATTCAAATAACAAATAATATGCATTCAACACATCCTAATTTAACATTCAACACATCCTAATTTAATATTTCAACACATCCTAATTTAACATTCAACACATCAACTCATAATTCAAGAAATATAAAGATTCCAACAAAGTTTACAAGATCCATAATCCATCCAAGCTGCTAAAAAATATGATACAAAGTTCAACAACCAAATGTTTTGATACAAAGTTCAACAAAGTCCGTCATCCATCCAAGAACACTAAGAATACATATAGTCATCTTCGTGTGCCACAAAATCTTTAATCCCCATCAAATATCCTTTGCCTACATAACAACAAACAAATAAATCAGATCAAGTGTAACAAGAAAGATTGTAAAAATTATACGATATGACCATGTAACAAGAATAATTGGAAACAAGACATAAATGTGAAATTCCTTAAACATTCTAATAAAAGCCTTATTTAGCAACGATATGAATCATCCATCTCATAGCAACGGTAAATAAAATTATAAGAATTATTTTGAAACTAAGTACATGTATCGTAACTATGATACAACCTAATATAATTGGCACATCATATAGAGAGAAAGAGAGAGAGATCTTGTGTATGGTATTAGGGTTCAAATTTTCTCACTTAGTTAACTTTATTTTTCATTTTAATTTGCTGAATTTATAGTTTTGTCTTTGGTTGGTATTTAATGTAAACTAAAGGATGTTTAAAATAATTGTTCATTTCATTGTGTTAATTAGTTGACAATTTCATATGAATAACTTTAGCACATTTTTAACAACTCTTTGCAAAATATTAGGTAGGAGGATGCATCGTTATATATTAAAGAATTTTAGAATAGTGTGATGTAATTCTAGATGAAATATAGAACTTTTATGTATCTATATAGTTTTGAGACTGTACATAGATCAAATTTAGAACTTTTATGCATCGTTATCATTGAAGACAAAACAAGAAAGAGCAGCTTATCAAAAAGAAGGCACACAATTAAACAACTATTTAAAGTTAACTTTAACATAATTATTTAAAGTTAACTTTATATAATTAAACAACTATAACATAATTATTTAAAGCTAACTTTATATATAGATCAGTAAATGCATATTAATGAACTTAGGAATACCGAAATGAGGTGAACAAATACAGCTGTCTTCAACTACACTGAGATCACACCAAATTGAGACCTGCACAAACAACATTATCAAATCAGGACAAAAATAAAGTCAGAGTATTAGAGACTCCATTCATATTGCCTAGTTATGTTTTAATTTTGTTACTGGTACACAACTAAGAATCATATAGATTAGTCTACGTCAAAGATAAGTCATCTCATACATTGACAGTGGAACAGTGCAAGAAGACAACAGACTTAACCTACAAATGGCAGAGTTGAAAAGTTAAAAAACCATTGATTAATGTGTAAAGCAGTAAACATGAGAAAAAAAATTCATCATACATTATTAAAATTATCAAAAATCATCACCGCCATCATCGTTATCATCGTAGGCATCATCATCGTCGTCATTGGGAGGATTCAGACTTTGAGCGGAGCTCAACTAAAGGTGTTGCATGATTAATTCTTGTTGTCGACGCATATCTCTAATATCTTTCTCCAAATTAGCCCGTTCTATGTCTCTTTGCACCCTTTCTTGATCTCTTTGCGATATTATTTCCTTCAGATGGCTAACCTCATCAGTCAAGGTATTTATTTGGGTCGTAAGTGCTGATGTGGAGGAAGAAGTTCCAACTAATCTTTGGGTTCTACTCAAGGAACCCATCCCCAATATCCTTCCCCCTTTTGGTCCTCCACTGGCCTCTAACCATAAACTCAAATTATTGCCAACAGACTCCTCAGACCCCTGACTATCGATACCAGTTTGTGAGCATGTTTGGGCTAGCTCGAGTTGATCATATTTTTCCTGTTTTGTAAAACACATACGATATTAATTAGATATAATAGAAACACATATAATATTAAGACAATAATGATAGGTAACTAATTAAATTTAAATCATATATTAAGGTAAAATAAATATTAAATCCAACCTTGACTGCTTTTGCTCTCGCCCCACTCCATGTGTTATCTTTTTTTTTTAAAAGTGCGAGTGAAAGTATCAATGAAAGAAGGCTCCTTCCCTGTCTCCTTGGTCTAAAAAAACATTATTTCAAATAATGAAATAATTTGATATATATTAAAAATTTGTGAAAGAGTGAAACAATTACCATTCTCCGTCTATGCTCATCTATGTTAATGGAGTCTCCCGCATATATAGCACTTGAGTCACCAGAATTGTGAGATTGATTCATTCTATTCAGGTCACTCCTTTGTTTACTTTCCTCCGTTGCCCAAAATATAATGATCCTCTCCCAATTTTCTTCAGTGATGAAGTTTGGCTTTTTCCCCCGACTCTTTGCGTGACTTAATACATGTCTAATGTGATTGCCACATTTTTTTTAAAATATTCTTCGTATCTCCATTTCGTCATTCGGGTCCCAATTATTTAAGCGCTGAAATATAAATTTATTTTATTATATAAAAACTGTAAAATTGAAGTAAACTCAAGAAAATATACTTTGAACTCGCTCCACCAAAGTTGTTTTGCGGCCGGTGGAGTGCTTGAATATGTCATAGAATCCCCTCCCCAATGGTTGTTCACGATTCTATTTATTTCTCGAACAACTTGTACCGGATTTTCAAAGTTGCATTAAATTACAAAATAACGATGTTAAATAATTAAGATAGGTCTAACAAATAAAATATTTTATAGTACTTACGAATCACCGATGGGGACTAAAGGAGCTCTATCATTCCTAAACTTAGCAAATGAGTTTCTTGCTGAGTCAGGAGGATCTGAGTGGACAGGTAACTGCTCTGGGTAAGGTACTTGTGGCAGCGAATATGAAACCGGTGCAGAAGGTACATGAGATGGGCCCGGCTGATGAAGGGGTGGCATAGGTACACTGGCAGGGGAATATGATGCCGGTGGAGAAGACACATGGGATGGGCCTGCCTGAGTAGGGGGTGGCATAGGCTCACTGGCAGGTGATGGATGTGTCTAGTCCTGTGGTCGCCGTCTACGTCCACCACGTCGAAATATATGCTGGAAATTTCAATAATTTAATAAAGTTAATTACAGATCTGATACATAACAAAGGATAATTTAAAACTTACCATTATTATGTAAAGATTATGGAAAAGGGTGGAGGGGAAATTTATGAAATGTGACCTCTGATGACTTGTAGGAACAAATATAATGTGTTAACAGATAAAGTAAATCAAATTATAAAAGAGACAGTATATACAATAAAATAAGGGAAATTTCTTTAAATAAGCTAACAAAACTTACCCATCATCAAAAATCAAAGTCATCATTATCATCCTCATCCTCCTCTTCCTCTTCCTCTTCCTCTTCCTCCTCCTCCTCCTCTCCTTCCTCCTCCTCCTCATCATCAATTTCACTTCTATCCACGTTGATTACTACACCGTTGGGATCTCGTAAAGTTGGAATAATATATTCCTCAGTCTGAAAGGTGTTTGAAACTTCCTCTTGTTGATATGCAATATTTTCCCAACGTGCCTCAATTTTTTTTCGTGCTTTAGTTTTACAAACAGCCCACCAATCAATCTTATCACGTTTCAAACTTGGATATGAAGAATAGAATACTTGAATTGCTTGTTGTGCCAACACAAATGGTTCATATCTCTTATAAAATCTCTTATGATTTATTTCAACTAAATTATAATATGAATTCCCTTATATTAGGAATCTGAATCCTAAACTTGATTTGTCGGTTGGTCATGTTCAAGATTAATCGGTGTAAACTGATGTCAAGTTAAAAAAAAAAAAGATAACTTTCCTAGAAGTTATAGTTAAAATGAGATTTGTACCTTGCAGAGAACCAGAGTCAAAATATTTTGCTAATATTCGCATCTTTTGTGTTTTATTTATCGACGCAGCTAGTTGAATCACTGGAACAGTTCAGACTTGATGAATTGAAGGAAGTGGAGAATGATAGTGGTTGTCATGCTCTCAAACTTAGTTGTCCATCTTCTTCATTTTACATATTAAACAGATCTATTCACATTGCTTATTTTCTTTAATATCTTATTATTAGGGGTGAATAAAAGTTTGATTAAATCGATTAAATTAACCGAATTTAAAAAATCGGTTCGATTTATTTGAAAATTCAATTTTTTTTTAAAAAAAAATTGATTAATTCAGTTCGGATTCGATTTTAAATTTATTTTATTCGGTTAAATTGAATTGACCGAATAGATCAAATTTTTGAATCAAATCGATTTTTTACACCATAAGTTTTTGACCGAATCAAATTTTTATTAAGCTAAACTAAATTTTTAGAAAAAATCAGTTTATTCAATTTGTTCGATTCGGCTTGTACGATTTTATTAAAAATTTGGTTTGATTCGATTCAATTTTTATCAATTCGATTTGTTTGAAAAAAAAAAAATTGGTTCGATTCTCTGTATTTCCTATAATGCTTTATTGTTTTAATTGCAATATCTCTGAATATATATATTTTGTAACAAATTACGACTAAAAATAATTTTAGTGGAATTTAATTTAGGAATATAGTTAAATAAAGAAAAAATAAAATTAATATAGGTTTGATATTTGAATTTTTAAATATATTTTAGTTTTTTTTAAATGGTTAATTGGTTATAATACGTAAGGTCTTTATGGGTTCCTACTGTAAGATTCCTTCTGAAAAAACAATAATTTGGCGCCAAATTTCGAGCTGTTGCCGGGAGTGTGCGCGCCAAAACAAATCGTCCCCGCGCGCTTTTATAGATCCACTTCTTCGCTACGTCTTCATTCTTCGATCGCTTCGCATGGCTCCCAAAACCCCATTCAGGAGGCGAACCCGCGCTTCCCCCCTCCGCTCCCCTCCGGCCGACGCCAAGGCGTATCGCTACGACGCCACCGTATGCGAGGAATGCCACTCTGGCGACGACGACGACGAGCTCCTCCTCTGCGACAAATGCGATCGAGGGTTCCACACCTTCTGCCTCCGCCCTATTCTCGCCTGCGTCCCGAAGGGTCTCTGGTTCTGCCCCTTGTGCGCCGCCGACAAAAAACCGAAGCGTGAGTCCTTTCCTGATTCCCCCTTTTCTATTCCCCCAACGCTGCATTTCATTGCGCTCAATTCATCTGCCGATTTTGATTACAGAGTTCCCTCTGATACAGACCAAGATCGTCGATTTCTTCCGGATACAGTGGTCTTTGGGACCGGATGATCTTGGGTCCAGGAAGAGAAAGAAGCGATCAGGAGGGTTGGCGGTGGCGAAGAAAAAGAGAAAGCTTCTACCTTTCAACCCTAGTGAGGATCCAGGCCGGAGGCTGGAGCAGATGGCATCCTTGGCCACTGCTTTGACGGCCACTGGCGCCGTGTTCAGCAACGAGCTCACTTATCGCCCTGGAATGGCTCCCAGGTTGGCGAATTGCGCTTGCTATGAGAAAGGAGGGATGCAGGTAAAGGATTCCTTCTGATCTCAATCACATAGATTATGAATTCAAACTCAATACAAGATTGAATTTTTACAATTCACATTTGATCAATTCATAGCTCCAGATCAACTATGAACAGTCACTTTGAGTGATGAAATCTAAGTTGCAATCTTTCTTTCAATTATGTTAAAGTGATGGATGATGAAAAATGCAGGTGTTGTCCAAGGAAGACACTGAAACCTTGAACCTTTGTAAGAAAATGATGGAGAATGGAGAATGTCCTCCTCTGATGGTGGTTTATGACCCTCTTGAAGGGTTAGCATCTTCCATATACTGTGTCTTTGTTTGCAATCCGTGAATGTGTCACCCTTAATTTTACATCGTCATTGCCTACAACAGGTTCACAGTGGAGGCTGATAGGTTCATCAGAGACCTAACCATTGTGACTGAATATGTTGGCGATGTTGATTACCTGAAGAATAGAGAACATGATGATGGTGATAGCATGATGACATTGCTTTCAGCAAATGATCCTTCAAAGAGCCTTGTAATATGCCCTGATCAGCTAAGCAACATTGCTCGGTTCATCAATGGCATCAACAACCACACAAGGTGATTTAACTTGCATTGAATCTAACAAATTTCTCTTTTGCATGCTCAGCAACTAATGCTGATTGTAAAGCAGGGATGGAAAGAAGAAACAGAATCTCAAATGTGTTCGGTTCAGCATGAATGGTGAATCTCGTGTTCTCCTGATTGCAAACCGAGACATAACAAAGGGCGAGCGGTTGTATTATGACTACAATGGCAGTGAACAAGAATACCCAACTGAGCATTTTGTGTAAAATTCAGTTTCCCCTTAGCTGAAGCTGCACTATTCAAGTAATCAGAGATGAAGAGAGCTGAAAGATCTGTGCTGCATACTTCTCAATTTTGGAGGCAATTGGACAAAGCAATGCTATTATTAAAGCCTTTTGCAAGACTGTAGCATTGAATTCTCACCAAAATGTTCTTACATCATAGCAAATGCAATCGAAGTGTTTAATTTAATTCTTGGCAAAAAAATGTGTTCTTAAATTCATTATCTTAGCACTTGGTGAATCTGGATGTTAATCTTTCTGGCTTCCTCTTATCCACCTACAAAATAACTAACAACATTGAACATTAAGCTTTTTGCATAACAATTCTTCCCAAAGCATAGTTGCAACCAACAGATAAATAGCGCAATCAGGGAAGCTTATCCTTTTAGGGAATAAGACTACTTGCTCTTGCTTAATTAGTAATAAAATATTAAGAAACAAAGAAGGAATGAGTCTTAAAAAGAATTAAAACATCCTTATAATTAAAAAGTTTTATAATTACATTTAGAGCTTGCACCATTGATATAGAGTGATGACATATTTGAAGCACTATTAACAAAACTAAAGTTTAAAAATAATATAATTCGACCCAAATATATAAATGGGTTAGCTAGAATTTATATATTTGTAAATAACTTATTTTAAAATTAGTAACTTAAATTTTAATTTAAAATAAAAATAGCAATGACCATAAATTGCATCTCTATATTTAGATTTAAAATTTAAATAGAAAACCGTAATTTTAGATAAAAATATTACATTAATATTTTAAAGTTATTTAATCTCTTTGGAAGTTTAGTTGACCACGAGTTTATACCTCAAGTGTAAAATTAATATTAATATTAATAGTTATATACTAATATGAATCAAATAGTTATATATTAATATTAATTAAAATAATTATTTTTGAATTGTTTGATTGATGCAGTGATAAGGAGAGGTCCGCCTTGGGAAAGGTCTTCGTTACGATGGAGGTCAAAGTTAAGACGGTCAATGTCCCCTATCATAGGGCGGGCGGGCGGGCGAATGGTTCGCCCGACCAAGATGTGAAAGACAGCCGACATCATCACTAGCTCAGCCACCAGCTGAGCTAAGATGCTCAAGACAGGAATGAACATAAGTGTCTGTAGAAGCAGGCCGAGCGGCTACTCTACTCGACCTCATGTCAATGACCAGATTAGCAGAGTAGCGCCATGACCGAGCGAACCACACGCGGACAATGCTACTACAGCCGAGCGGTTATCCCGTTCGGTGTAGACATGCAGCAACCAGACAGTGGAGGTGCCCGAGCGACTACCCCGCTCGACCAAGTAATAGATTCAACAGCTAGACAATGGAGACTTTAGCCGAGCGGCCACCCCGCTCGGCCCCGCAACGAACGACACTGGAACATGGAACTCTCAGCCGAGCGGCCATCTCGTTCGCCTGAGCAACAAACACCAAGGGATATCCTTCAACATCCTTTTGAGAGTTAGTGTTGCTGACAAGCGGCATGGTCAGGTAGAAGATCATACGACAGAAGCCTCCACTGTCACTTCAGAGATATGTTCGGCCCGTTAAGGTACTGTGTCAGGGACACTTTACTGACATGTCTCTTCAGGAAAAACTTGGGATTGCGTGTCCGCTTTAAGAAGCGTGCACGCACGCTACAGGAGCCCTATATAAAGGGGAGTCCAGGCATAAACGGAGATATGCTTTTCTCGCGATCTCTATAGTTACGCTACAGTTCTTTGCTTCTTGCCTTGTCGGAGACTGACTTGAGCGTCGGAGGATCATGGCCGGGGAACCCTTCCCTGACTCGACACTAACACTACTTGTGTTGCAGGTGGGAATGGAGTCCTTCGAAGGTCAGCGAGAGCGTCACGCTCCCAGCATCCACTCCTTCGACTTTCGTACATGATCATAAGTGTCTCCAAATGTTTAAATTTGAATTTTTAATAAAAAATAATTATATAGTAATTTTAGATCAAAACTACTACATAACTATGTTTATATTTTTTAAATTTATAACTTAATTTTTTTTTATTTTTAATAACTTTTTATTTTTATGATTTAAATAGAAATTTAAAATTTAAGACAGAATGTATCTCCCATGTTAATTTTTTATAACACTTTAATATTTTTTTAGAATTTATAATTCATCTAATAAGAATGTTAAGTTAATTTGATAATATTTATAACAGAATAATTTAGATGTGCTGTTTCAGAAAAAAAAATATTTATTTAATATTTAAAATAAAAGATTGCTCCTTCCTTCCTTCTGTGTTTTTTTTTTGGCCAAAAATAAAATATAGATTATTCAGAAGAAAAAAAAAAGGAAAAATCTACAATTAGATTTCAGAATTTCGTCAATATTAAAGAAGACTCGAAAATTCTAGATGCTTCCGTCCCGTTCTTTCCCTTTCCTCTGCTCGTATCTCTTTCTTCCAGAGGGATCGAGAACTTCCTCGTTGGCACTCCGTCGAGCGGTCGGCGATGGCGACTACGAACACCGTGCTTCCGACAGACGACAAGGCCGCCGATGTGGCGGAGTTTGTTCCCCCTGGCGCGGAGGGGCAAAGGACGCTTCCCACGCCGTTCCTGACGAAGACGTATCAACTGGTGGACGATCCGTCGGTGGACGACATGATCTCGTGGAACGAGGGAGGGTCGACGTTCGTCGTGTGGCAGCCGGCGGAGTTCGCCAGGGATCTACTTCCGAAGTACTTCAAGCACAATAATTTCTCCAGCTTCGTCCGCCAGCTCAACACCTATGTCAGTGGCTCCCGATCGCGACGCTCGATCTTTTGCTGCTTTTGTATTCCTGAATTTTTAGCGTTTGTTGGGCGATTTTTTGATAGGGTTTTCGGAAGACTGTGCCGGATCGATGGGAGTTCGCCAATGATTGCTTCCGCAGAGGCGAAAAGCGCCTCCTATGTGACATCCACCGCCGGAAAATTGCCCCATCTGCGCCGACCGCTATGGCGCCGCTCCCAGTTTCTATTCCGTTAAACCGGCCGGAGACTCCGGAGAACTCGGCGGAGGAGCAGGCCATCTGGTCGAGCTCCTCCCCTGGGCCGCCGTCCACACCGCCTACGGTGACACCTGGACCCAGCGGTTCGGTTGAACTGGTGGGGGAGAACGAACGGCTCAGGAAAGAAAACTCCCGGCTTTGCCGCGAGCTCGCCAAGATGAAGAGATTGTGCAACCACATCGCTGCCCTTGTGTCCAAGCACACGGACGAGGGCGTCGACAGGGAGGCGGAAGCTCTGCCCTCGACGCTACTGGAGCTGATGCCGGCGACGCGGGTGGACGGGGAAGAGGAAGACTCCGTCGAGGCCGACGCCTCGGCGGAGTTAGAAGCGGAGGTGATGGTGGAGGAGGCGACGAGCACTGCGCCGTGGCTGGGGCTGCGGCCGAGGCTCTTCGGGATGACGATCGGAGGGAAGCGGGAACGCGAGGACGGCAAGAACAAGTGCGAGCCTCAGACAACGCAGGTCAAGCGGGAGCCGAAGGAGGAAAGTTCGCCGGAGCACCACCAGCAGTCCTGGGTGGTGTACTGCCCACGGCCGATACGGAGAGTGTGTAATGGGTCGGGTGGCGTCGGAGAAGGAGACGGCGGAGGGAGCACGTGACGAGTTTGGATCGCTCACGTGCGTACTAGTGGCTCGTTAGAACCTCTTAGATGTCTCCTTGTTATAGTACCCCCTTTTTAAAATCTAATTTAATTAGTTTAGAAAAAAAAATGTAATATTGTTGTCGTCCATCCATATGAATCAATTTAGATCTAATTGTATGCTGCATAGATATATATATTTTATGTGGCAAGTGGTTCAGTATGGTCGGTTTTGTTCAGCAATACTAGCGCCGGGTGAGGGAATCTGTTGAGTTTTTGTATACATTAAAAATTGATCCTAAATTTATCTGTGGCATGGACTCAGTCTGTTGGATACATTTTCATTTTTTGTTTGTTTCTAAGAGGGGAAGATGTGTGTTTAGGGGCTGAGAGTGAGGTATGTATCTGAGCCTGAGGAGGGAACTATAGATATACTGTCAATCGGAATAATCTAGTGAGCATTGTTCATGAGGTTATACGCTGGAGATATGTGAGGGCTACCACTGAAGGTGATCTTAACAGGAATTGTCTTTTGACTTGCTGAGCTTATTCATTTATTTATCAAGGTGATCTTAACAGGAATTGTCTTTTGACTTGCTGAGCTTAGTCATTTATTTATCAAGAGCTTATACACAGTAGAGAATCGATGGTAGCTCAGTTCGATTGAAGCAAGGATTGGTCGAATAGAGCAGCAGTCAGATTCAAGTTGGATCGTTTGAATTTAGATTGGACAAATGGGAGGATAATCCACTGGTATTTTCTTTCTTTTATTATTCACACTCGAAATATATAAAATTAATAAAAAATTCAATAATTAATCATCAGTTCTATCAATTAAAAAGCCACCATCATCTCTATTCTAAAATAGCTTATACATCAGTTCTATCAATGAAAAAGCCACCATTATCTCTATTCTAAAATAGCTTATACAGCATGATGGAAATAAAGAGCAGCAAACTTCATTGAAGGGAACACTACCAACACATAAAATTAGCATGGTTGTTCTAGATTTCAAAATCTTAATCAATTGTCAAAGACGAGCAAAATTTACTGAAATAACACAGAACTTAATAGGATTACATTTGTATTTGCTCATAAATAAGTTACAATTGTATTCCTCTTCCTCTTCCAAAGGAAACAAAGCACCTCACAAGTCAGCACTTTGACAAATCTCCAATGTTAAACGAGGGTAGAAGGCTTCGTATATATTTTGATTTTGAATAGCCTCATCACCGCCTACCCCTTCCTCTTCCCCTTCCTCGGCCTCTTCCTCCACCCCTTCCTCCATGCCTTCGTCCTCCACCCCTTCCTCGACTGCTACTACCTCCCCGACCCATAGCATAGAACTCTGATTTACTCGGTTTTAGGCCCAGGGCACGGACGCCCCTTTTTTTCCCCCCTTCTTCTTCGTCATCATCATCAGATTCCTCAAATTTATGTTTCTTTGAGCTTCTGGGCATGAATGAGACCTCTCGCGATCCACCTGGCCCAAATTTCACGTTATTAGATGCACTATCTGCTTGTTCCTTCTCAAGAGCAGAAACCCTCTCCTCGAGAGGAAGAGCATCCTCCTTAGCTAGAGAGACGCTGCCTAAAAATGCTTCTGCATGCCGTTCATCCTTTACCTCGTACAATCTGAGAGAAAGCAATATGTTAGACTGTATTAAACTACAAAGAGAATTTAGTATAATCTTTATAGAAACACCAGGCGTGGTGATGTCACATGAAAAGCCTAACTAAATGGACGAAAATCTAAAGCAACATTAAAATTAAGGGCAGTCAGCCCAGATTTCTTTTTCCAAAAAAAGAAATAAATCTAAAAAATAAAAAAAGGCCCAAAAAACATGATTGTTGTCATCTTTTTTTACTGTTTTTGGAAAACAACAATTTTTTCTTTTACACAATGAACATCAATCCTTACCCATAAAAAGTGGAACAAGAATAATATTCTTTGTTTAGATTCTCCATTATACGTGTAGAAACTCATTGTGTATGCATGAAGTTTTGCATAATAATAAATCCCACACTAACTCAGACTTAAACAAGTGTGGATATGCAGAGCAGATCCTCTGGTCCAGGATCTTCTGGACCAGGGGAGGCCCTGCAAGCTCATTGGTGGGGAGAGCTGGACCCCACCTGTTTAACAGGTGGGGTATAATCCACCCCACCAATGAATGGGCAGGGGTCCAGGATTGGTCCAGGACCTGGACCCCTGCTCGTGGATATGGTACACAATACAATTTCCCTTGGCAAAATGCATCAGAAAGTGAGGAATGATCGAACAAAAGAAGTCATGATTTTAAATAGAGTAGAATGTGCTAAATAGGTTTAGGAACGGTTATTAGGGAGAGGTTAAAACTTAAAAGATCATAAAAGATTTTCAAATTATGGCACATATTACCTATTCACATTTTATACACAATTAAAATAATCAAATAAAATATACTTCACGGACAGCAGAATGAGAACACACCTCACGCTTTTTGATTTGCCAACTTCTTTCTGGTGTTTGTCAGGTACATCTCCTGACAACTGAGATGATCCTGAAGCATCAGAATGACCAGACTCATTCTCTTCATGATCCTCGTCCACACGGTCAAAGTGTTCCTCAATCAGCAGAGGCCGTTTCTTAGCACTTTGAGGATTAAGCGATAGAAACTCAGGTGACAGTTCGTCCACCTCAAAGTCCTATGTCATACAAACCAACACAGGTAAACAAATAGAAATAATATGCATGGATAAAGCAACGTGCCAAAAAAAACCAAAAACAACATAACAGAAATGTATAACTAGATATCATACTGGCTTAAAAGCTAAAATGGCTCTTACTTTGCGAAAAACATTTGACAAAACAATGGTACACTCACCATTATGGAACTCAATTTTCAAGGAGTTCACACTAACAATGTTAGATTATCATCAAAATATAACTAACAAGGAACAAAATTTCTAAAATGGCTCTTACTTTACGAAAAACATTTAACAAAAAAATGGTATACTCACCATTATGGAACTCAATTTTCAAGGAGTTCACACTAACAATGTTAAATTATCATCAAAATATAACTAACAAGGAACAAAATTTCTACTATGATCATCAAGTTTGTCCCAACTCATTAACCATCTAGCACTATGCCAGACTATTGCTATGTTCAAACAATTAAATATCTTTTAATAATATTGCCCATGTTTTATAATTTATTCCACATTGGTCAGCACAGTTGAAAATTTATCATTTCAACTGCAAACCGGAATGCAAAGCAAGCTTGAGCTGCCACGACTGTAACAACCGCAAATTAGCTTTCCCACAAGGTTTCCACAAGTGACATGAGGCTTCCATAAGAGCTTGAATTTTGCTATTTTGTAACAAGGTTTTCACTACCTCTTCCCCTCTTCCTTCCCTTTTGGATCTTCTTCCTCTTCTCGTCTTCCTTCTCCTCCCAATTCCTTCTTATTGATGCTACCACCACTGTATGTTGACACGCCTAGCACAACACTAGTTGCCAGCCCAGGATTGAAACTCCAGCTTGATATGATATTTCAAATCTTGATATTAACTAATGTTTCTTTTGCCTGCGTGCCTTCACTCTAACAAAACCAACTCCTCTACCTATTGAATCTATTGGTCATCATTGAACAAATCCATTTCATCTTAAATCTAGTTTCACACATTTTATTCTATTAGATCTACATCCAATTGCTCTTAAATATTAGTAACTTTAGCATCTTTTATAGTAAACTTTGTGTGTGTCATACCACAATTGTTTTATAAATGATTTTTAAACCTAAAGACAGATGATGATCACATAAGTCTATAAACTCCCTCCCATTTCTTATATCCATCGAAATTTTAGACTTGCTGCTACCTACAACCTTCAGTTTCTATAGTTTTTCTCAAATTAAACTGCAAATTTAATATATTTACAATCACCTCAATTGATATTAATATTGTTTGCAAAAAATATGCAACAAGGAGGTTTTTATCTTCAAAAAAAAATTGTGAGCTCACTTCATACTAATACTAAGAGGTTGAGAGTTAGTGCTAACCCTTAAAATAAACCTACATTTATAAGAAAGCACTATTGTACCTGTTTCATGAGGATTAATAACTACATTATCATAATACCATTACGCGAATCTTAAGGACTGATAACTACATTATCATGCATATTTCTATCACATGAATTTAATTACTACATACCAATTTTATCACTAAAATCCATGACAACAGTTATTTAGGATTTTACCATGGGTTTTCTTAGTTGATGAAAGTCATATGCATATCCATTTTTTCTTCTTCTATTTTTTCATTAATTGTCTTATTAAATAACATCAATGATTGAGCTTCTAAATGTGAAACCAACCTAATTATCAAAGATATTCCTTTTCTCTTCTTCTCCATTCAATTACTCTTTTCTAAAGTACTATGACTCCTCAAATTGTCGCTTTTATAATTAATCAACATTATAAATTGCTTATTCTTATAAATAGGCACTAAGACACTTTTCCTCTATTCCTATAACATCTTTTTAATTTTCAAAATTTTATTATAACTTAGTCAACTAAATCATACATTGATCTCCCTATATTCTTCCAAACTTCAAAATGAATATTATTTGGAGCTATGCTTTTACCCACATTCACTTTTAAAAAATTTATTTATAATCATTTTTTGTAACATTTACCATAATTCTAAATCTTGAACTAAATCATCTACAGAACGCACTGATAGTTTATAAAGCTAAATTTATCAATTTTCCTTAATTTCTTTATCATCAATAAAAAACAATGGATTTTTCAACTTTTAAGCATATTACAGTAGTGCACCGGGCTGCCTTTTAAGCATATTACAGTATTTAAATTTCTACAAGCACCTCCACCATGATGTTATCCTTAAAATAAATCACAAACTTGAATACAGTTGTTCATGCCATGCAAGCCTTTATAAAGATTATGCAAACAATATTTACCTCTACTACAAAAGGAGTTTCATCATTGTTAACCATGAATGAAATGGAACAAGTAGAACATCTTAAAACTTAAGACTCAGCATGGTAGAGCTTACAAGCTTTGCATGCATTAACACCTAGACAACTCAATTTAGGAAATCAAATTGAAGTAAATAAACTAGTTCAACAAAACAGATAATCAATTCTCAACTTTTATTTTAGTTTATATAATTGTATTATTTCTACTCTTAAATTTTTTAGCAAGCCTAGTCTATTTTGCATCAATTGTACAAGACTGTAATTGTTAAAGCCTATAAAAGATTCCTCCCTCATGTCCAATATTTTTCATCATTCAATAATTTTTTTTTTCTCTCCACTTACTCCTTTGTTGTGGGATCACCAATGCAATCCCATTAGATCGCATACTGAAGTACACAATTCTTGGCCGGGATATGTCAAAGATAATAATAACAAAACTCAATAGAAAACAATATAACTCATGGACAGTTTAATTCAGATTGAACTGACACTAGTATAGCAAACCTAGTCAAACCAGCATGTGGTCAGAACATATTGATTTCCACTATTGAGCCAATCCAATTTTAAAAGCTTAGAAATATTCATATAAATAAGGACATTTTTATCTTTATGCTTGTGGAGGGAAGTTAAAATCTGTACTTCCCAACTATCAGACATTATATTGCAAAAAAGTATCATATTTAACTGAAAATTGATGGTCATATCACATCAACTAAGAAATGTTTCCAGTTGTTGGATTGTACCTTATCCTCAAAAATTGCTGCAAAACGTGTATCTCTCAGGATCTCAGTGTTTAATCCCTTATTCTTCTTTGATTTTTTCTTTGCTCCAATATCATCTATTTCGGCCATTCCTTCTTCTTCTTCTTCTTGGTGCAGACGAGCCGCTAGAAGCCTGTTTACTTTAGGTAACCTTTTCTGTATCTGCAACACACCAAAACATTCAGGAGTTTATGTAATTTATGTTGAGTATAGAATAAAAAGCCAATCAAAAAGAGAAGATACCGTGATGCGGGAAGCTTGCTTTGCTTCCATCTTTTCTTTCTTCTGCTGTTCTCTGTATTCCTCATATGCAAATGGATCAACCAAATTCTTGGCCTACATAGCCAAAATCTCAGTGACAATAAGAATCAGAAAATTGAAACCACAAGTAACTAATATAAATAGATTTTTTTTATTTTTGCAGGAACTAGTCCTGCAAGATTTGGATAACAACTTTGAATCAGCAAAAAATAATGAATGGCTAGCAGGTCATTTGTCTACCACAGCCACTTGCAAAACTAATAGAATAATAAACAAGCTACATGATGTTTTTGCTTATTAAGGTAATCAAATCAAACCAGTATTCTACACGATGTTTTTGCTTATTAAGGTAATCAAATCAATCGGTATAGCTCTGTCATTAAATTCCACCAAAACACAAAGCAGGTATTACAAACTGGCACGACACCCATATTTTTTAAAAATTTAAACCCAACCCCAAATAATGGATCAAGTACACCCAGCTATTCTACCAAATATGATAATTTTGGGAGCCTAACTTAGATGTACAGTATGTAATACCCTCAAATGTATATAAAAAATCCCAACCTGACTTGTGTATATATTGCTACACGAAAGATAGTTTCAAACCCGACTTGTGTATAAAAAATCCAACCCCATTCTCAGCCCTACATGAAAAGTAGTAGCTATCTACCAAGACACTGAAAATAATCTTCTTGGAAAAATTTCCATGACTTAGAAATCAAGACACAAGTATTTTAGTCTTAAGAACTCGTTGGCACGCAGGGAAGTGGACACTCACCAAATCATTGGAACTGACTTAAGTTTGAATGTAAACAGTGAAGATGAATAAAATACACATCAGAAAGGCTCCATGTTCATGGTCACAACTCATGAGACCAAGGTTTAAAATTTCGACCCGTGTCGAGGTTTTAGTTCTGGACCGGAACGATACATTTCTGTACCATATCGTGTCGTGCCAATATAGTTTCGGTATTTTCTAAATATAAAATAGATTAATTAAAAAATAAAATATTCAACATAAATATTTAAAAAATAAACAATATAAAAAATCTTAAAAAAAAAAAGAAAAGATATGAAAATAGATAAATAAATAAATAAATAAATAAAATTTTATTATAATTTTTAAATTAAAATAAATGAAATATAAAATTAATTAGATAATTTTATTAGGGTTTAATAAACCTTTTTAGATTATCTCTATCATAGTTAGGAGTTGATTAAAATAATTAACCTAAATTTAATTTTTAAAAAAATCTGAAATCCGACACCACTCGCGAGCTCGCGCGACTTTGGCGCTGCCACAGAGTTGCACGACCCCTCAACCATGACCGCGAGGATCGTGTGACTCCTCTGGCTCGACCGTAGTGGTCCCTTTGCAGCGGCTGCAAGGTCGCGTGATGCCTCCGTGGAGGCAGCGGAAGGGTTATGCGACCCTCCGCTGATGTTGTGGGGTCAAGCAACCCCTCTGCTGCAGCCACGGGGTCGCGCAACATGTCGCAGCTGTTGCAGGTCTGGTGCCGAGGTTGTGTCGATGCCGGTGTCGGTCGCCGAGCGGAACGAGATGTTTCGCCCGTTTCGACCGTCTCGGCACGACACTTTAAACCATGCATGAGACCAAGTTATAATTCAGTATATTGAAAACTGCACAAAAACCTTCCTTGCCTTGTTGCATCTCCACAAAAAAAAAAAAAAAAATGATATTAAAAATCTGACGCAAAAACTGATAGCGTGCTTGATACTTATACCATCTAAGTGTGTGCCAAAGAGTAAATTCAGGCTTGACAAGACCAAAAAAAAATAACAGAATCATAATCATATTTGTCGGTGATTATATTCAAATGTAACATGAAGGTCCAAAGCATCTGACCAACACTACTATATTATAGAGTTGATTATACTAATGTCTACCACTTTATGAGATCTAATAACGAACAGGTTGGTCATAAAAAGAAAGATATGTAATTGCTATGTGTTGTTTTGATTTAAATGCGAAAATACAAGAAAATCTTAGCTACAGAAAAAAAAAACTATGTTCGCATTCTCAATATGCATAAAGTTGTATGATGAGTCAAAGCCATCTAGTAGAGTTGAAATGCTGAAGGTCAGAAAAGTATCATTACCTTTTTATATAGCCTATAATCAATAAAGAAGCCATGCATATAGGCTCTGAGGAGATTAGTGCCAACCAAATTGGTAAGTTTCAAACGCTCAACCTCTTCTTTAGTTAAAAATTTGAAATCATCATAAATGGTGGTTTGTGAAGCTTCCTCCATCTCTTCCTACATTCACAGTGCATAACAAAATGATTTCAGAATAATAACATAGCAAGAATTCAAATGCCTGGAAAAAGAAAGAGAAAAGATCAAAGTACCGTAAAGTTTTCCAGGTAGGAACACCATTTCGGAGCAGGGCCAAAAGCAGGTATAAAGTAAGCAGGTATCTGGCCGTTGTCTAAAGCCAGTAACATCAAACCACTCTCACGGAAAACACATATATCATTGATAGTTCCAGAATTTGGTTCAATGCTGGTCATGTTCTCCCCCTGTAAAAGAGGACAGATACACAAATATCAGGTTTTCTATTGAATTGTCTTAACAGTCATCTCATAAGATGGAGAAAACCAAGTTCTTGATTCATTAGCATCATCCATTAGTATCCAACAAAGCCTTACCTCTTCGTATATGTTGCTCAGGGTGTAATATGAGCTGATTAGCATATGTGAAATATGAAAGCAGCAATCAGTATCAAATTCATATAGAAGTATGGGAAGCTTTCAAAAGAATACGAACAAGTTGAAGTAAACTACTTCCACAAAACCCAGACAACAAACTCCAACAAAATATTTATTTAAAAGAAAAAAATAAGTGAATCTGAAATGTCAAAACAATTAGTTTAAGATCAACATAGTGTGATGCATATTTTATCGTTTTGTAGATCTTTAATGATAATGGGTCCAAGGAAGTACAATAAGAACGACGACAAAGAATCAAGACTCCAAGTATTTGTAGCTCTCGGATAAATGGATTTCATTTCAAAATTGCTAGTAATAGTAGATTATGTTTAGATCAATTTTAATTGTGTTATGTTTAGTTTGCTTAGGATTCCTTTTACCCTTCGTTTGCAGCTCTAATTGATTTAACTTGTCTAAAGCCTATCATTCATCTTTCAAGAAGCTCGTACCATCTTAATATATTCTCTACTGGAAGCTACACCAAACAGCTAGTGCGCTTGGATACTAAACATTTTACATTTACTTTTTTTTACAAATAACTGTGCACATTGTCTCAGCATCCCCATGTCAAATACACCATTTTTAAAGGAAAAAAGCCTTCTAAAGTGATCAATTCGCTAGCCCATTGTGTTCACTTCATTATTAACTTTTCACGATTTTAAAAGGAAATATAAGATTGGTATAACCGGCCAACATCATGTTAGTGAGAAACAAAAAACTACATAATTAGCTTCTCACTACTTTAACACCCAATTATTGCTCTCTTAATATTATCTACTTCAAGTTATCCTTTTTAAATAAATCCATTACATCAAAAAACCTCTTCTGCATGTTCTGGATAATAAGATTTACAAGAGAAGTCCAATCTCATGCAATTTAAGGGTTCATCACTAGTAATTCATACAGCAAAAGCTACACATGAGAACCTTGGGAAATGAAGGAATTCCCATAACAATAAGTTCATGTGTGCTATGTTCTAATCCAGAGACAAAACTACTTTTAGTATCTAGGGTTCATAAACTATGCATACATGATTGTTAATATGCACAGATTTATAATCTGCAAATCCAAAAGACTTTTGACATTCTTGAGAGCAAAGAAATATCAAACATACAGGATGGTACATCTTCATAGTTAACTATGTTTATATGTTGTATTTGTCAAGGTAAACAAAGTCAAATATCCAGGAAATGCTAAATAAGCAATTTGTTTCTTTCTAGAAGAATCAATCTCACCGTGTTGGGATCCCATATCCGAACAATACGACTGTCTGCACTAATCACTTTTGATTCAGCTGAATTGAGAGTCTGGTGCCACTTAATGTCCAATATCGGACTACCATACCTGTAAAGTAATGAAAAGATCACCAGTCAATATCTTCACAAACAGAAAGGCAAGACATGCATATCTCATTGAGAGAACTTGCATGTGTTAGCAGCCTATTTACATGAATGTACATATAGTGTCCATCTGCATCTGTCATATGCAGCCATATATTCATTACTATATATGCAAATGAGATTGCTAGCATCCATAAACAACTGGCTATTGGGTTATTTTTGAGCGCTCACATGTGATCTTTGATGCGTATTGGATCAGTCATACGCAGATCATAAATAGAAATCTGCATTTTGAAGATGGACATAACAAAATCAGTAGGCCTTCAAAAGATTCAGAAGAACAATAACAGCAGAAGCTAAGTATTCCCAAAGGCTAAACATAAATCACATTTAGAATTTACCTTGCCAGCGCTGCTACCAACAGCCATCAGATACCCCTGGGCATCATCAAACTGTAATGCTGTGACTTCCTGGATATAGCAGACCATGATGAACAAATAATAAAAAATATATATAATTGACAGCATTATACAGTTAGAAAGTATAGTACATGGTCAATATCACCAGAAGGAGCAACAGCATTAATTCTACCAACAGAAGATTTCTGCCTCAAATCAAAGCATTCTACAGCACCATCCTCACCTCCACAAGCAATAAGACCATGAACTGTGCTGAATGTTAGCAAAAAAGAGAAGGGAAAACATTTTATACATAAACCAACACATAAATAATGAAACAAGAACAAAAATACCAGCGAAAATTCCATAAAATAGTTTACCTTCGAGAAACTACATTTAAGGCTGGTGATTGACTATTGAGAGATGATAAGAAGCGCCCCTGCCAAGTAGAAATAATTACTGTCTTTTTGGCATATAGATGAACATACAACTAAGGACAACTATGCAACTATGGATGACATAACAAATAAATTTTAAAAAAAAAGCAATATGCAATTGTACTTAAATTTCAACCTCCAGTGAGACATATAAATCAGATATCTTTGCATTTAATAAGTTATAAATGAAAGTTGTACAAGAGCATGATGCACATATATGTGCATTTCTATATTTCAAACAATAAAAAAAAAGGCAGCCCGGTGCACGAAGCTCCCGCTATGTGGGGTCGGGGAAGGATCCATTCTATGCAGCCTTGCTTGCTTTTTGCAAGAGGCTGTTTCCAGGATTCGAACCCGTGACCTTTTGGTCACAAAGCAACAACTTTACCGTTGTGCCAAGGCTCCCCTTCCTATATTTCAAACAATAATTCATTAAAATTAAATTTCTTTATAAATGTCCAAGATTCATAAATGAACAGTTTGTAACAAACCTGCTCCAGATTAATTCTATATAAATCTGGAGATGAAGCAGCGCACAACAAGTCACAGGACCAGCAATCATAAGTAATATCTCTCCCCATCCTGGAAAACAGGAAGGCAAGTAATCAAAACGCTTTGTACAATACATTCAGAATGCCTAAGTAAATGACTATTTGGAAAAAAAAATATATCTGTTGGAGAATTGGAGGCTGTTTGAGGAGGCAGTAAGAGTGGCTAAACATATGACTAACAAGCACATCTAAAATGTAATAGTTTTAATCAGTAATTACTATGTTATAATATATTTAAAATTTTCTTCAAGCATTTCATACACATATCCATTAAGCTATTTCTAAATTTGATTGAGTTTTCCATTTACCAAGTCATTCTATATATCATTGTATCAAACAAAGAATTTTCCTACAAATAGAGCGAGATGGAGTCATGCTTCTTTTTTCTTTTCCTAATAATATATTTCCTCGTGCAACTTTAATCCATATAATACAGGCATATGAGGTTACACTGAAATAGGAAAACCTTCTTATTTCTCTCATTTTTAACATAAGTGTTCATAGTTCAAATACCAGAGGCGTGTAAGGTTAGTCCACATAATACATATATGAGGTTATACTTAATTAGGAAAATATTCCTATCTCTCTCGTTCTTAAGCCTAAATGTACATAGATTTTATGTCTACAAGATTAGTTAAGTTCAGGAAGAATACCAAAGCAAGATGTTATGTTTTTACCTACATTTTGCAGCAAATGGCACAAAACCAAGTAACATCAACCACCAAAAAGATAAATGAGTAAATGACATATGAAATCAAGCAATATTAACCTCAATGTAGATTATGCCGAAAATTATAACAACAACATTAATGTATGAAAATTTTTTCCCAAGTATATCAAACTAAGAAAAATAAGTAAATGACATCAGAAATCAAATATGCTAACCTCAATGTCAGTTGCTCCAGAAAACATATCAACATTAATTATGACAATTTTTTAAAGTATATCAATCTCCAAGAAGATAAATTAGTAAATAGCATATGAAATTAAGTAATATTAACCTCAACCTAGATTACACTAGAAAACATATTAACATCATTAATGTATGAAAAAAATTCCAAGTAAATGGAACATATGTTTCTAACCAAATTAAATATAGGCAAGTATCAAGGTGATTCTGATGTCCAATAAGATGAATAACATAAATATTAACACATGAAGTACACAGACATCCAATCTAGGATAATTGTTGTCTGGAAAGAAATTGAAGATTATTATCTTGAAAAGGACATACTAATGTACGTATACATACCTAGGAATCCTTAAGCTGTAGTGACTTCCGTACTTTGCATGCAGGCATACAGAGCGATCAGCACAAAGAAATGCAATTTTTGAATAATCATCAGCAAGAATCTGTCCAAGAGAACTTTAGTATAAACAGAAATAGGATGAATCATAAACTAAACAACATATCCACCACAGAAAACAATCTAATGGCAGAATGTTGCATCATTGCAAAAGGAGAAAAATAAGATCTCAATATTGCAAAATGAGAAAAAATAAGATCATAATCTTGCACACGTTTATATGGCTTAAATGTTATATTGAGTCTGGAAAACATGTCATATAAAGTTATAAACCATAAAGTACCTGAAAATCAACAATTTCTGACACGAGATGCCGTTCAAACTTCAATGACAATTCCCTCAGCTCAAAAACTTTAACTTGAGGAGGATAGATGCCTGATAACAAAGTTAACAGTGTCTTATAAACTTATAAAAACTCAACCATGAATACAATAAGTCTATTGCAAATCTTAAATTTTTAATCTAAGAATTAAAAGCCAAGGGAGAGAATAAATTATGTGACAAGAATGTTATCAAAAATGATATGATAATCAACCACAAAAGAACAAGGATCTGTTGTTCATTTATTAACGTTGTTAGTAATTAGCATAAATTCTACTCAATAAGTAGATAAAATTCAAGAGTTTTTTTTATCTCATTTTCTCCTCATTCTCATCATTGATCAAAGCCTAAGTGATTTGTGACTAAGTAAAGAAACTCTTCGATGAGATAGTAAAACAAAACAAGCTAAAACATTGTCCTCCTACATTTACATGATTCAACGTAACTATGTATGTGTTGAAGCTCAGGAGATTAACCCAAGAAATAAAGCTTGCTACTGATCTTGGTGCTATTGCAATCTAAGAATTGAGCTATTTTGTTGTTTACTGTGCATAGGATTAGAGTATCTTTAAAATCAAAACATCCTTAACTTTTTTACAGTGTTGAACGGGAAAAGTGGTCTTCATTTGCACATTAACCATAGCCACTAGAAATTAGAACCACAACTGTAGCAATAAACTCAAATTGTGTTACATAGACCACAGCCACAAGACTCAATCTTGCCCTTCACTTAGTAGACTTTGTACTCTTACCGTTACAACCATTTTCTAGAATGAGTCAAATCATCTTGAATTTAGGTGTTGCCCTTGTTAGAGGCTTTTATATCACAACAATGTTTGGAAGATCAATATAAGTCAAAACACTAAGTAGCATGCTCATGTCAAACTTGAGACACTTTAACATGATTTACTTTATAGTAATCAATTGACTTAAAAGAAGCACTAAGTAAATTATTAATGCATACTTAACCCTTATAAAAGCTTCGCATTAGGATAAATGTGTTGGATTCACTAGCTTTTACCCCTCTCTTCTTCACTAAGCACCACAAAATACACCTCTCCTTGATGTACCGTAAACTCAGTCCTCACTATTAATCTTCAGAACCACATCATAGGATGGACTTTTGTATGATATTACCAACTCCATCATTCAGCTGACCCAGTCACCAAATAAGTTACTAATCTTTATTTAGTTATGATATCAATCAGTTAACCCATCATACATTAACAGAACATTAATGACTTAGTAGTTATCAAATCAGATCATAAAATGGAATAACCCAAGTAGTGTTGACAGCACTTTGTTCATAAGAGGGATCAATTTTACCACATCTTGATAAAAAGTTCATGTAACATGCCATGTGTTGTCCACTTTAACCAACATCTCATGGACCCATACTGCCAGATTTGGCATCAAAGTGAGAACCTTCCCAAGGTCACCTATCCTAGAAAGAATTGCCACACGCTAAGCATGCTTATCTTGGTTCATATGAAGATCCAAATCAACTGCACCAAAAGACACCTCATTACTGAGAACACATACTTAATCGACCAAATAATATTCTCCCTGTTATCATGTGTGTTGAATACGGTAGCTTAATTATAGGGATTGTAATTGAATAGCTTGATTGTGATTGATTTTAATTAGCAATTGATAGGCATAGTTATAGGGAGTCTTATGTATATAAATATGGGTGTATTTGATAGAAAAGATAATGAGATATATTTTTTTCTCTTCTACATGGTATCAAAGAAGGTTAATCCTACCTAATTTTTTTTACCTCCCGCCACTACCAAAAACCTTAATACTGCTGCGCCACCTGTTACTACGCCACTACCAGCCATCTCCTTTCAGCCTCATCTCATCTACTAAATCTCACGCAATTGAAGTAGGAATTTCTTGATTCAACCCGCTGCTAGATTTCAAGTGTTGTTGGATCGCTGGAGGAGGGGATCAACCGACGATGTTCTAATCTACTACTACTCAGGTTTGTTTCCCTTAATTCCTCCTGCAATGAGGTCTTCAGATTCTAAACCCAACTTGGCTACCACTATTAAATTGAATGGGACCAACTATCTCTTGTGGTCACGTTTGTTTGAACTATTCCCGGGTCTCACAAGAAGAAGGAACATATTCTGTCCAACCCACCTTAAAGATCCGAAATATTCAATTGGATTTCGGACGGCTATTCTGTTATGGCTTGGAAGAGTCCGTGAGCACTAATGTTATGTTCGTGGAAATTGCCAAATAGATGTGGGATGTCATACGAGGCATGTATTCAAATGACAAGAATGTTTCTCCTGCTTTTGAATTATATGAAAAACTATTTGCTCTTCGCCAAGACAACCAGTCTGTTAGTAACTACTTTGCTACTCTTAAGGGGGCTGCCGATGAAATTATACAATACCATCCTCTCTTGTGATACTCAGACTCGAAAGAATCAGGGAAGAATTCTTGGTCACCAAGTTCCTATCTGATTTAGATTTCACTCTACGATCGATCAGGGATAATTTGCTAGCAAGTGATAACATTCCCACGTTATTGAATGCTCTGGCTCAGGTTTTTTGTGTGACCACGAGTCATTCTGATGTCGGTTCTTCTTCATCTTCCAACACTTCGACTATGGCTACTCGTGGTTCGGAGTCCTCTCGGGGCCGTAATGGTGGTCACGATCGGGGTCGCAGATTTGATGCCACCAGAGGTGGTCGTTCATGTGTTCGGGCGAAGTTTGGTAAGCCTAATTGGGCTAATAGTGCTTCTGTCGAACCATCACCAAACGATGATATGGTCTCTATTTCTCATATTGACTATGAGAAATTGTTTTGTTCGTCTACCAGCATTTCTTCTGCCACTGCTACCTCATCCTTTGAAGGTGTGTTTGCTATATCTCCTGATAAGTCTTGGATGTTGGGTTCAGGTGCTTTTGCACATATTACTGGTAACAAATCTATCCTCTCTTCCTCTTTTGTTTCCTCAGCTTTATCTTCTGTCCGTCTAGCCAATAGTACCTATTCTCCAATTACAGGAATAAGTGTTGTCAAACCCACTACAAATATCACTTTTGACAATGTTCTTTTCGCACCTAGTTTACTGTCCATAAGACGACTCACAAAAACTCACAACTGTTCTATATCGTTTTATCCATCCTATTGTATTTTTCAAGACCTGCAGACGAAGAGCATGATGAGCGGAGAATATGAGCATGATGGCCTATACTATCTAGATTATGTTACACTTGCATGTTCCTGTGCATTCTCAGCAACTGTTTCTCTTTATTAATGGCATTAAAGTCTAGGTCACCCTTTTTTTCAACCTACTAATTTCACTAGCCCTATGAGTTCGGCAAACATCGCATGTCCTTTTCTTCCAGAGTTGATAAATGTAGTTCTTTTGCTTTTGAATTTGTTCATTGTGATGTTTAGGGACCTAGAAGAGTTAAGTCTAGCGGGGGCTTTCAGTATCTTATAATTTTTTGTTGACGATTATTCCCGCATGACATGATTATATCTACTCAAAATAGAAGTGAGGTTCCTAATGTACTAGAATCATTTTATAATGAATTAAAAACCTAATATTTTGTTGACATGTGCACTCTCTGTACTGATATGCACTTGAGTTCACGCATAAAACTGTTTCTACATTCTATGATTCTCATGGCATAATTCATGAAACGTCTTGCTCATATGCTTCCCAACAAAATAGTGTTGTTGAACGTAAACACTGTCATATTTTAGATGTAGCTCGCACACTTCTCTATCACATGCATGTCCCTAAGTATTTGTGAGGTGATATTGTTCTCATAGCTTGCTTTCACATAAATAGAATGTCGTCTAATGTGTTACATGGGGATATCCCATTCTCATGTCTTCATCATGATAAACCTATTTTCTCTATGCCTCCTTGCATATTAGGTTGTGTTTGTTTTGTTCATGATTTTACTCCCGACTTGGATAAATTGTCTCCTCACTCCATAAATGCATCTTGCTTGGATACTCTCGTACACAAAAAAAAAGGATATTGTTTTCTTGATCTACTCACAAAACGGAGTTACACCTGTGCTAATGTTGCATTTTTTTAGTCAAAATCATACTTTTCCCCATCTTGCTTAGTCATACATCAGCTTCTCTTCCATTACCAATCCCACCATCTCTATCTCCCACTACAAATACTCCGTCTCCCAAACCATTGCAAGTGTATACGAGGTGTTCTCTGCCAGAATCTGTCTCATGTCCCACGCCTCCTCTTCTTGCTCCTAAATGCTCCTCCCCCTCCAATATTGATCTACCAATTACTTTTCATAAAGGTATTCATTATTGCACTACCCATCTTTTGTCTAACCATATCTCATTTGATTACCTAGGTATGCTTTCCGCACTTTTGTTGTTTCTCTCTCATCTACCGAAGTTCTGACTTCCTACTCTGAGGCTTATCAACACTCTACTTGGCGGACTGCAATGGATGAAAAAATGTCTGCTCTTATCTCTCGTGATACTTGAGAGCTAGTAACTGCACCACCGTTCGCTGTTATTGTTGCCTGTTGTTGAGTGTTTACGCTAAAGTATAGAGTTGACGATACTATTAATCGATACAAAGTTCGTCTAGTAGCCAAAGGATTACACAAACTTATGGTGTTGACTATTGTAAGTCGTTCTCTCCTGCTGCTCGTTTGAATTCTATTAGAGTTCTGTTCTCCTTGGCTGTCAATCAATCTTGGCCAATGTTTTAGCTAGATGTGAAAAACGCATTCCTTTATAACGATTTGCACGAGACCATTTTTATGGAGCAACCTCTAGGGTATATTGCTAGGGGTAGAATGCTTCTATGGTTTGCAGACTTAAAAAGGCTATTTTTCGTCTTTTTTGATAAATTCAGTAATATAATCAAAATTGTAGGCTCCAGGCAGTGTAAATCTTATCATTCTATGTTTGTACAACATAGCACGAATGGGATTATCATTCTTATCGTTTATGTTGATGGGATCCTAATATCTAGCAGCGATATACGTGGGATTGACAAAACTAAGAAGTATTTGCAGAACACTTTGTTATTAAGGATATAGGACATCCTAAGTATTTCTTGGGAATTGAAATTGCTCACAATAAGTCTGGAGTTTCATTATGCCAACGGAAGTATACTGCAGATTTACTCAAAGAAACTGGATTGCCTGGAACAAAGCCGGTTAATACTTCTATAGATATCAATCCAAGTGTTTGGGATGATACCGGGAAATTCTTTGAGGATAAGGCAAAATATAAATGGCTTGTTGGGGACTCATTTACTTAACCGTAATGACCTGACATCTCCTTTGTAGTGGGAATGCTCAGTCATTTTATGGATAAGCCTAAGCAAGTTCACTAGGATGTTACAATCAGGATTCTCAAATACATCAAGAAATCTCTCAGGAAAGGGTTGTCATTTAAGAAAATTGGGTACTTAAAGATCAAAGCCTATTTTGATGCAACTATGCTGGATTAAAAACTGACAAACAAACCACTTTTGGATATTGCACTTGTAGGGGGAAATCTAGTAACATGGCGAAGTAAGAAACAAACTACCGTTGCTAGGTCAATTGTCGAAGCTGAGTACAGAATCATGGCTCACACTGTAACTGAGATGTTATGGCTAAAAAATTTGCTTGAAGAATTAGGATTCACCTACAATGCCAAGCGGCTATTCACATCACAAGTAACCCAGTTTTTCATGAGCAAACTAAACATATTGAGGTTGACTATCACTTTCTTTGCAAGTGTGTAATGAGTCAGAAGATTGCTACTCTATTCACATCGTCATCCAACCAAGTTGCTGATATCTTCACTAAAGCATTAGGAGAAAAACGATTTTCCAAACTTTGTGACAAGCTGGATATGATTGACATATATGTTGAATATGACAGCTTACTTATAGGGATTGTGATTGATTAACTTGATTGTGATTGATTTTAATTAGCAATTGATAGGCATAATTACAGGGAGTCTTATGTATATAAACACTGGTGTATTTGATAGAAAAGATAATGAGATATATTTTTCTCTTCTACAATGTGTATTACAATTCATTCTTCCCTTAGAATTGTTTCCCAAAAGATCAGCCATCCTATAATTGCTTCACAATAAACACGCTTAACTAAGTTCATATGAAGATCCAAGTCAACTCCGCCCAAAGGCAACTTGTTACTGTGAGCACATACGTAATCGATCCAATCATATTTTCCATGCTATGATATGTTTCAATTCATTCTTACCCATACATCTTAAAAGATTGCCAAGAGTCACACCTTACACTTAATCTGACCTATCTTCCCTATCGGTCACCCCCTGCTAGAGTAGGCAATATTAAAAATAACTGAATAACACAATTTGACATCACCCAAATAACAACTATCAGATAAATGCCAAAAGTGATGACACAAATTAACCAATTTATGAAGATAATTTATTATAATTGACACAAATTGACCCTCATCAGACCAGATTGTTACAAAATTAGAGTTAGTCATGACAAAAAAAAAGCTGCTGCTAATACAGGAGCGAAAAAAAAACAGAATGTACATGAACAGGTTTATATGACTACATATGAACACGCTAATGAATGTTTTCTTATATGCATGTTGAGACATAAATATGTACAGATACACACATGTAAATGAAATTAAAATAACAAATTAAGCTTGCTTTTCTACAAACAATCACCATGAGATAAAATTGAGTAATTAAGTTACCTGAAGCAATCACGTAGTCACCATCAGGAGACACCTTTATTCTAGTAGTTGCAGTTTCAAATCTCAACTCCTGAATCAAATCCACCCTCTGCAGATAATCTGCCCATTGATTTGTAAAGACATATTTAATGAAACATATTTTTAAAATTATAAAAAAAAAAAATTACTGTTAAAAAACACAAAGAATAAAATGTTTAACAGATCAATGAGCAAGATATATTCTCGGGCAATTCAACATTTGGATAACGATGAAACGCAAACGGAGAAAGGTGATATCACAAAACAAACCTTGGTCTTTGCGGAGGGCCCTAAGCTTCTTGGGAGGAAGCCAACTGGCTTCTGAACGATGACCCGAGAGGCAGTAGAGCTTCACACCATTGATGGATGTCGACTTGATTCCTCCCGCACCTCCTTTGGTGGCCATATTTGGAAGCCGGCGCGAGGCGGCAATCGAACAGACTTTGTGCAACGACGAACTAGGAGACAACGGAGGCGACGACAAACGAGGCGCGAGGCGACGATAAACCGATCGAATAATTAGATTGGGAATTAGGGTTGAGGGTTCACCTGCAAGGCCAAGCGGCAACGATGAAGCAATGGAAATTAGATGTATTTATTTATTTAAAGCATGGCGTGGCATGGCATGGTATGGCATGGCATGTAGATTCGGATTGAACCGGTTCGGATGTCGCCGGCGGTGAGCGTAGGTGAGGAACGGCGGCCGGGGGAGTTGCTGATCCTGTTCGCGTGCGGGGAAGGAAATTTAGGGTTTTAGACCTAAACCTTTTAATTTAAAATTTAAAAAGAGGGAGAGCAAGATATTTTTAATTTATAAAAAAATAATTAATTTTAAACCAATTAAATCTAAAAGGCATTGAATGGTGCTCCTGTAGCTCGTTCACTAACACATCAGCATAACATCGAAAGTAAAATCTTACACGTATTTTCACTATAAAAAAAACTCAACAAATCTGTTATTAGTCTCACACTTCTCAAAAAAATCTCAGACTTTTAGAGTATCTCAGTATTCAAAGCTCTTCGAGAGGTCTCGTAATATCATATCAATGTCATGTAAAAAAATACAATATCTATTTACCATCAGAAAATCTTTCAATAAAATCGTTTGACTGTCAGCTATAATATAATCTGATAATTTATCTTTCTTCGTATAATCTAACAACTAATCTAACAACGGATTATGAAAAATCTAGAATTAAACAAAAACCAAAATAAAAAAATCATTAAAAAAATTAAGAAATCACTCCCGGTCAAAAATGAAGAAGAGGGGAGGGAGTTCTCTCACCTATATGCCACGTCAAAAGAGCCCTCATTACTGATGCTCTTATTGTTTTTATTTTTTTAACAAAACCCAAACAAATATATTTTAATTGAAAAAATAATAATTAAGGAGCAGCATCCCTATTCTATGGAAAAATAAGGAGCTCCAAGAGGGATCTCCCTCCCCCAATCCATATTCGCTCTCATGGTTGATGCTCTTATGTTCCGCTATAAATTAGTCAAAATAATTCTAAATCAATATTATTTCATACATTTTGAAAAGAAAATGAATTATGGAGGAACGTTTTATTTTATTTTAGCATAGTGATCTTTTTCTGGAGGAGAAATGTATATGTTAACCAAAGAAATATGGTTGGTTGACTCATGTAGATAATTATAGTTGCATAACTTTTATAAGATAATTTAACTAATAACTTTTAATGGGTTTACTTATATGTTAGCTTAGGTGAGTTAATTTTTTTTCTTATGGGACTAAATATGATCCAACGCTTAAAAATAATTATTATATTTTATTTAAATTTTATTTCAATAATTATTTTCACATCAAATTTTGCACTAAGATATTAATATCATCCTCCATTTTGTGTGTAAATATCACAAAAGAGCTTTACAAGCAAACCCCGGGATTCATCCTTGCTCTTATGTAAAGGTTAGTTTTATTCGTATTTTATATCATCTTTAAGAGAACGGTTGCTTTTAAAATTGTAGTAAAAAAAGCGACTAGGTTCATCTTATATTTCTTTTACCGTTTATTCAAAATTATATGAAAAGAGTTAATTTATAACCGGCTATCGCATAGCTAGGGATAGAAAAAAAAAATTAAGGATATATATATACATCATTATCTCTAACAATTTACTTAAGTAATTATGACAAATTTATATTATTGATACTCTTGTTGGTATAGAAGCTCAAATTATAAATATTTTTATAAAAATATGGAACCATCACATCATCGATCCTCTTAAAATCGGTCCTATGGATATGTAAGGAGGTAAATACAAGTATATAGGTCCTACGGATATGTATGGAGGTAAATACAAGAACATAACTGAAAGCGTATGGCCGTGACGCTAACCCTGGATAATGATATCCGAGAATCAAATCCTAGATCTCTCAGCCACGAAATCATATGATGTGTCTCCAGCTATGCTACGCACTAGGGACAATTATAAAGGTTTTTGTATATTCATGCATGATGGATGATTAAGGAGGTAACACCCTTAGGATATGGTATAATAGTAAGACGTACGGAGCATGCCTCCCTCTTATATCTTACCACTTATACTAATGGTTAGTAGTCATCCATGATTTATCTCCTCCGTGTTGATTTAAGGATAAATTGACGAGGGCACTAGAAATGAGCTAATCATCTTTTATCATAATAGTAAAAGGTACGAGTTTATATATCCTAAACAATCAAAGTTTAAAATTCACAAAGTATATGCATAACGATGAAGTCAGGAATTATAATCCACCCGGACAAAAAAAAAAATAGAAATTTTTTTTGACCATGTCAAATGAGATAAACAAATTATTCATCCATACATTTATAGAATTGCATGATTTTAATTATAAATAACTATGCCAAGGAACGGCAACATCCACACATATCCTTCTTTCAAAAAAAAAAAATGACAAACTAATCGGCTAGAAATTGCATTCACAGCCAATATAAAGCATAACACAACTCTAATAAAAATGAAAACAAGTTGGCAAAAGGTATTGCCCTGGGCTAATATGAACCATGTTAAAAGTTGACAACCTTTCATGCACTAGATTATCCCGAAAAGACTAATAAAAATAAAAACAAAACCAATATGTTTCAAGATGCTGAATGACATCAATTATAGAGAAATATGGTTGGTGAAAAAAAGAAAAATTATTTAGAATAAGTATCAATTGATAGTAAAATATCTTCTTACTAGAGCCATAATCATTCACAAGAAAGAAACCCAGAGCAGTATAAAGGATAGTTAAAGCCATGATCCAACCAGTGATGACATGCTTGATAAATCATTTGGCCAAGTTTCTACCTGCAGTACGCAACATCGATTAGTTAAGGATCCCACAAAATAAAACTTATTGATTGTATATTATATGCACAGTATAACCTGACTTAGGTTGTTGTCATCCATAATGTTAGGTAAATAAATTAATATCGAAAATCATAACTGATCCGGCGGTAAGAATGGGGGACCCACTTCCTGAAGGGTCTCAGCTTGAGGACCGATGAAGGGCTGACTAAGCGGTTAATGGCCGCGCCGAGCAGCTGAGTAGGTCCGAGCGGATCTAGAGATAACTCATCCAGGGGCTTGGGTTTCCGACGCCAAGGCAGGAGGATCGAAGGGCCGAGCGGAAGTCCGCTCGGCTGGGGCCAAAGGGCCGAGCGGGTTGTCCGTTCGGCCAAGATAAGGGCGAGGGTACAAAGGTGGCCGAGCGGCCTATGCTCTCGGCTCGGGATATGGGATATCAGCAGAAGCATGTCTGATAATTAGGCCGTACACAAGATCGCACGATGGAGGATCTTGCCGTCACATCATGGAAAGGTTGATACAGTAGCAGTATGGCCTCATGGACGTCTTCCTGCCAGATCCATATCTGGGCATGGCCCTTCTGACAGACCCATGCCTGGGCATGGTCAAAGGCAGGTGGTTGCTTTGATTGGCGCGCCCAGGCTTCTTCAAGAGGCCTATATAAGGCCTCCATTTCTTCACCGGAGGTATGAAAAATCTTCATCTTGAGGCCACCTTTTTGTTATTCCCCGCCTGACTTGAGCGTCGGAGGGCCGTCGTCGGGACACCCCTCCCGGCTCGGTTTTGCTGCAGGTTCACCGGAGCACTTGAGGATCCAGCAGGGAGCGCCACGTGCCCAGTGTCCGTTGACTCCTGGTTCGGACAGGATCAAATTGGCGCCGTCTGTGGGAACGCTCCTGCATCCGAACGGGAACGATGGATGAGGCTGGACGACCACACACGGTGGCGCTTTCAACAGAAGAACTCGACGCTCTGGTCGAGATGAGGGCCTCCAAACTGGTGGAGCAAAAACAGAAAGCAGCGGCCGAGCGGCCGGAGCAACAAGCAACATCTGCGTCGGGTGGCCGAGCGGAAGCACCTCAGGCCACCGTCGCATTTCACCGGGCCTTATTTCGCACCCCTGAAGCCGCACCAACTCGAAGAGATAGAGGCTCTTCTTCGGACGAAATGTCAAGGCGGGATGACAGAAAAGGGAAAGCTCCCCGGGCGGACTCATCTCCCGAGCGGATCAATCGCCAATTCTCGGAGGTTATTCTACGAGACCCTCTACCCAAGCACTACGTGCCTCCGACGATCGGCGAGTACAACGGAACAACGGACCCGGATGATCATCTGGGTAAGTTTGATAACACAGCTACACTCCATCAATATACAAATGGAGTAAAGTGCCGCGTCTTCCTTACAACTCTCTCGGGATCGGCTCAACGGTGGTTTCGGAGGCTGCCGGACGGATCTATCACTAGCTTCAAGGACTTCCGAACGGTCTTCCTCCACCACTTCGCTAGCAGTCGGCGTTATCAGAAGACAAGTGTCAGTTTGTTTGCCATCAAGCAAGAGTCGAGAGAATCGCTTCGAACTTACATCCAGCGGTTCAACAAGGTGGCAATGGATATTCCAACGGGCACATCAGAGACCATGATGAATGCCTTCACACAAGGCCTAGTGGATAGGGACTTCTTCCGGTCGCTCATCCGAAAGCCGCCCCGAGATTATGATCACATGCTACACCGAGCCAATGAATACATCAACGTAGAAGAAGCGCAAGCCGCCCGGAAAAAGGAAACTCCAACCGAGAGGACGCCTATTCAGGCCGAACGGAGACAGTAGGTCACTCATCAGCCGCCTAGAGGACCAAGGGCCGAAGCAATCCGCTCCCCTCGTGTGAGGACCCAAGTTCAAGAAGTAGCTGCCGCTCGGATCAAGCCAAAAAAGAAATGGACCCCTATGTTCTGCTCCTTCCACCAGACGGATACGCACAACACGAGGGATTGTCGAAGTCTTCCCTTCGTGGCTAATCCAGTGCCCAGGAAGGCTGAACGACGGTCTCCTTACGTCGACCGAAGACAAAGGACCCATGAAGCCGACCGGATTCACACCAAGAGGCGACATCAGCAGACGCCCGATCGGCACCGATCTCCAAGACAGGAGAATTGCCGAGCGTCCAGAGAGCGGTCCCGGCCGTCCGCTCGAGAAGAGGAAAATAGGAGCAACACTTCCCGAGGCGAGATCAACGTTATTGCTGGTGGGCCGACCGGAGGAGACTCCAACCGAGCCAGAAAGGCGGGCGTCCGGCAGCTCCAGATCCACGCGGTCGGTTGTAGCCAAGAGCGGGCAAGTGGACCGGAAATCACTTTCGGGCCCGGAGACTTAGAAGGAGTAGAAGTGCCCCACGACGACGCTCTGCTCATTAAAGCGGTAATAGCAAATTACACTATTCACCGCGTATTTGTTGACACGGGGAGCTCGGTCAACATCATATTCAAGAAGGCGTTCGATCAGCTGCAAATTGATCGAGCCGAGCTGCAGCCCATGACGACCCCCCTCTACGAGTTTACGGGCAACGAAGTTCAGCCGGTCGGACAAATCCGGCTGGCTACCTCGCTGGGAGAGGAGCCGCTCAGGAGGACCAGGACAATAAATTTCGTGGTGGTTGACTCTCCCTCGTCCTACAACGTCATTTTGGGACGACCGACGCTCGGCGAATTCCGAGCGGTCGTCTCAACCTTCCACCAGAAGATGAAGTTCCCCGTCGAAGACAAAGTGGGAGAAGTACGGGGAGATCAGTTAGCAGCTCGGCGATGCTATATCGAGATGGTCCGAGCAGAATTCAACTCTGCTCGGAAGGCACCTCGAATCGAGGTAAATGCCATCACTGAAAAGCCGCCCTCTTTAATTTATGAAGAAAAAGAGGAAGTACAGATTCACCCGGACCGATCGGAGGCCACAACTTTTATCGCCTCTGATCTGGAGGAGGAGCAGAAGGAGGAACTGATCCAATGCCTCCAACGAAATCATGATGTCTTCGTCTGGTCGACACATGAGTTACCCGGTATTTCGCCGAGCCTAGCGCAGCATGAATTGCATGTCCGACCGGACGCTCGGCCAGTGAAGCAGAGAAAAAGGGATTTCAGTGCCGAGCAGAATGCCATCATCCGGGTGGAAGTAGAAAAACTTCTGGAGGCCGGCCACATACGCGAGGTGCAGTTCCCTAGCTGGCTGGCCAATGTAGTATTGGTCTCCAAGCCGGGCGGCAAGTGGAGAGTCTGCATCGACTTTCGGGACTTAAACAAAGCATGCCCCAAGGACTTCTATCCTCTGCCCCGGATAGATCAGCTGGTGGACTCTACGGCCGGCTGTGAATTGATTTGCATGCTCGACGCATACCAAGGCTATCATCAGGTGCCGCTCGCACGTGAAGATCAAGAAAAAGTTAGTTTTGTGACGGCCGACGGCACATATTGCTATAATGTGATGCCGTTCGGATTGAAGAATGCCGGGGCCACCTATCAACGCTTGATGAACAAGGTGTTCTAGAGCAGATCGGGCGTAATCTGGAAGTCTATGTGGACGACATTCTTATCAAATCCGTCTGAGCGACCGATCTCTTCAAGGACATGGAAGAAACCTTCCGAACGCTACGCAAATATGGAGTCAAGCTAAATCCTCAGAAATGCTTGTTCGGAGCAAAAGGGGGGCGTTTCTTGGGATATAGTGACCGAGCGGGGAATTGAAGCCAATCCCAGCAAGGTGAAAGCTCTGCAAGACATGCCGCCTCCCAGAAATACAACGGTTGACCGGTCGGATAACTGCTTTGTCCAGATTCATCTCCAAAACCGCCGACCGGAGCCTTCCATTCTTCAAGATCCTGCGCAAGGCTGCTAAGTTCCAGTGGGATGAAGAATGTGACCGAGCGTTCGGAGAATTGAAGACATATCTTAATTCTCTGCCAGTGCTAGCCAAGCCGATCGGGGGTGAGTCACTTTATATTTATTTGTCGTCAACTGAGCATGCTGTAGGCTCAGCACTTGTGAGGGCAAGCGGCGAAGAGCAGCCGGTGTATTTTCTAAGCCACATTTTAAAAGATGCTGAATCTCGTTACACCGGGCTCGAGAGGTTGGCCTTTGCTTTGGTTCTAGCCGCTCGGCGCCTTCGACCATATTTCTTGGCTCACACCATCATTGTCCGGACGAACAGTCCACTCGGAAGGGTACTGTTGAATCCAGAAGCGTCCGGACGGCTTATTAAGTGGACGACAGAATTAAGTGAATTTGACATTCAATATCAGCCCCGCTCGGCGATCAAAGCCCAATCCTTGGCTGATTTTGTGACCGAAGTGCAAAGGTCAGAGCCGGAAGCTATGTGGAGATTATATGTGGATGGGTCCTCCACTCGGCTCGGAAGTGGGATTGGAATATTGCTGCTCTCACCTCAAGAAGAGAAGATGCACCTATCCGTCCGGCTGGATTACAAAGCTACCAACAACGAAGCAGAGTATGAGGCCCTCATAGCCGGATTGCAGGCAGCCCGGCATGTGGGTGCCGGTCGGGTGACTCTCTATTCGGATTCACAGTTGGCCGCTCAACAACTTTCTGGCACTTTTGAAATCAACAGCGTTCGGCTTAAACTCTACGCTGAGACCTTTGAAAAACTCAAAGCTACTTTCCGAGAGGTTCTTATACAGAAGATCCCCCGAACGGAGAACCAGGCAGCAGACGAGTTAGCCAAACTCGCGAGTTCAATAACGCCAGTTGCCATTCAACAACCAATAGAAAAAGTATTGCTGGTGGCGCACGTCGATCGGATGCAAGGCCTCACGTTTCCAAGTGACTGGAGGGCACCTATTATAGAATTTCTCCGTTCGGGCACCGCACCCTCCGATGAATATGCAGCCCGGCTCCTCAGAAGAAGAGCCGGTCGGTTTACACTCATCGGAGATCAGCTTTACAAGAAAGCTTTCTCGCGCCCGTTGCTGAAATGTGTAAGCTCGGAGGACTCAGCTTACATCCTCCAGGAAGTACATCAAGGATCATGCGGTGGTCATCCGGGCGAGCGCTCGTTGGCCAAGAAGATCCTCTTGGCCGGATACTTTTGGCCAACCTTATAAATAGATGCCGCTCGGACAGTATCTACCTACCTTTCACGCCAGAAGTATCACAACTTCTCCCACCGACCGGCCGAAGAAATGAAGGTGTCAAGCGTTTCATGCCCGTTCGACCAATGGGGGATGGATATTGTCGGTCCATTTCCGATGGCGGCCGGGCAGAGGAAATTCTTACTAGTGGCGGTAGACTATTTCTCCAAGTGGGTGGAGGCCGAACCGCTAGCAAAGATCACTGAACAAATGGTTAAAAAATTCATCTGGCAACACATCATTTGTCGGTTCGGCATCCCTCGCTGACTAGTGTCCGACAACGGGCGGCAGTTCACAGGGAAGATGTTAGAGGATTGGTGCAAGAGCTATGGGATTGAACAACACTTCATGTCCGTGGCTTATCCTCAGAGCAACGGTCAAGCCGAAGTGACCAATCGGGAAATCCTTCGCATTCTACGCACTCGGCTCGACCATCTCGGAGGAAGTTGGCCGGATGAAGTGCCGAGCGTCTTGTGGGCCATCCGAACGACGCCAAAAGAAGGGACAGGAGTCACACCGTTCCATTTGGTATATGGCGGCGAGGCCGTCATTCCGGTTGAAGTCGGCGTGGAGTCCGCCCGGGTCCAGAGCTACGATGATGACAACGCCGAGCAGAGAAACATGGAGCTGGATTTGATAGATGAGGAAAGGGCAAAGGCGTCCGTTCGGCTGATGGCATACCGTCAACGGATGAAGCAAAACTACAACCGGCGCGTCATTCCCAGGTCATTCCAGGTTGGCGATCTTGTCTGGAAGAAAGTCAAGCCGGTCGGCGAAGTCGGCAAGCTTGAAGCTCCTTGGGCAGGTCCCTTCAAAATCATCGAGAAGCTCCGCTCGGGTGCTTATTATTTGGAGGATGAGGAAGGTCGGCAGCTAGATAGGCCGTGGAGCGCGAACCACCTCCAGCCTTACCGGGCAGGGTGAAAGGTGTGCCTATGTAAATCATCTTGTGTACTTTTTTCGACTGAATACTTGAAATGCAGAAACGAAAAATCAAAAGAACAAATAAGGCACCGCCAACAAAAGAACGAAGGCCCCGAGCCGCTCGGCCGGAGGTAAATGGGTCGAGCCAAGCGCTCGAAAATTGAAGGCCCCGTACCATTCGGACGGAGGTATATTATCCTAGCCAAAATGCTCGACGAAGCTGACCCTGAGTCGTTCGGCCCGGAGTACGTTCTCCAAGCTAGGGAGCAAAAAGATGAAACACATGGAGCATTCTCCGCTGAACGGCGTATGCATTTAGATTCGTAAGCAAATGACCCGTGCCGGTCTGATGGGCATAAAATTTGTTCGAGCACGGGATAAGTTATGAAGGCCAAGGTCGCTTGACCTGGTAAGGAGTTAGCCTTGAAGGCCGTCTAGCCCAGACGTTAAACCGTAGAGCCGCGCCGATCGGCTATAAACATCCGCGCCGACGAGCCCCGTCGTTAAAAATCGAGAGCCGCACCGATCGGCTATAAACATCCGCGCCGACGAGCCTTGTCGTTAAAAATCGAGAGCCGCGCCGATCGGCTATAAACATCCGCGCCGACGAGCCCCGTCGTTAAAAATCGAGATCCGCGCCGATCGGCTATAAACATCCGCGCCGACGAGCCCCGTCGTTAAAAATCGAGAGCCGCGCCGATCGGCTATAAACATCCGCGCCGACGAGCCCCGTCGTTAAAAATCGAGAGCCGCGCCGATCGGCTATAAACATCCGCGCCGACGAGCCCCGTCGTTAAAATCGAGCCGCGCCGATCGGCTATAAACATCCGCTACCGACGAGCCCGTCGTTAAAAATCGAGTCGCGCCGATCGGCTATAAATAGCGTCGAGCTCCGGCGTTAAAGATCGAGACGAGCGGCGTCTATAAACTTCGAGCGGAAGGTCGACGAGCCCGTCGTTAAAGATCGAGAGCCGCGCCGACCGGCTATAAATATCCGCGTCGAGCTCCGACGTTAAAGATCGAGACGAGCGGCGTCTATAAACTTCCGAGCGGAAGGCCGACGAGCCCGTCGTTAAAGATCGAGCCGGCCCGGCGGCTATAATATCCCGGGCGTCGAGCTCCGACGTTAAAGATCGAGAGACGAGCCGGCGTCTATAAACTTCCGAGCGGAAGGCCGACGAGCCCCGTCGTTAAAGATCGAGAGCCGCGCCGATCGGCTATAAATATCCGCGCCGTCGAGCTCCGACGTTAAAGATCGAGAGACGAGCCGGCGTCTATAAACTTCCCAGGGCAGGCCGACGAGCCCCGTCGTTAAAGATCGAGCCGCCGATCGGCTATAAATATCCGCCCCGACGCATCGGCGTTAAAGATCGAGACGAGCCGCGTCTATAAACCTTCGAGCGGAAGGCCGACGAGCCCGTCGTTAAAGATCTAGAGCCGCGCCGACCGGCTATAAATATCCGCGCCGTCGAGCTCCGACATTAAATATCTAGAGACGAGCCGGCGTCTATAAACTTCCGAGCGGAAGGCCGACGAGCCCCGTCGTTAAAGATCGAGAGCCGCGCCGATCGGCTATAAATATCCGCGCCGTCGAGCTCCGACGTTAAAGATCGAGAGACGAGCCGGCGTCTATAAACTTCCGAGCGGAAGGCCGATGAGCCCCGTCGTTAAAGATCGAGAGCCGCGCCGATCGGCTATAAATATCCACGCCGTCGAGCTCCGACGTTAAAGATCGAGAGACGAGCCGGCGTCTATAAATCCCCGAGTAGAAGACCGATGATCACCATCGTTAAAAATCGAATCGGTCTGGCGACTATAAACACCCCGAGCGGAAGAACGAATAGCAAAGTAAGAAACCACGGAAACTACAAATATTAAAACATTCAGGCCCGATCGGGGGCTGGTCCTTCGATACTTGGCGCAGGCCAGATACGTGCAGAGCGAGTAGGCTTCCCCGCTCGGACTTTGTTTAATGGGTTAAGCCGATCGGTTGCGTGACGGAGAACGCTTAAGAGCATGACTGACTCTAAGCATCAACGTTAAGCAAACAGAAGAATACTATGGATAATGAGTAGGAAGACAAGCAAAGGGGCATCGTTTCATTAGAAGAAAAATTATGCCGAACGGCACGTACAAAAATTTTACATCCGCCAGAAAGTACTTGAAATAACCTGCATCACTCCGGATCCTCAAAATTAAAAAAGGCGTCCGGGATGTCGTCAATCATGGCCGCCAGTTCAGGAGGGGGAATGCTCAGGTCAGCAGGAAGGTGCCCCCCCTTCTTAAAGTACGCCGTGGTGACCTTGACCGCCTCGATGAAGGTTGAGGAGACGTTGCCACCGAACTTTTCGCCAAAGCGCTCCGAGCGGAGGTATTCCTGGCGCGCTGCTGCTAGGCGACTCGGCTCTCCCTCCTTATATTTTTTGAGTGCCGCTCGGGAAGCGGTTAAGGTATCTTGGACTGCCTTCAAGTCCACCTCGCCCTTTGTGCGTTCTGCCGAACGGTCCTCCCGCTCGGCGTTCAGCTGGCCGTTAAGATCCTTGGATTGCTGATCTAGGGCCCGGACTTCAACCTTCATCTTATCCAGATCCGCGATCGCCCGCTTCTTCCGACTGCTGGCGCGCTTCACGTTTGCGTCGCGTATCTTCACCAGGCCTTCAAGTCGAGCCACCTCTGTAGCTAGGTCGGCGGCCTTCTTTTGTTCGGCCTCGAGGGCTTGTTTCTCCCGCTCGGCCGTGGGACCCCCCCACACTTGAAGTTTTTCCAGGAGATCCTCCAGCTCGGCTAGCCGATGGCTAGTGGCGATTTGCTCAGCCCAGCGCTGTAAAGGAAATAATGAAATCAGGAACCAAACAGTAGCATGACACAGGAAGAAAGATGAATTTACCTGAGTGGCCTGCTGCATGTTGTTGTCGCCGAGCTGCTTGGGCGTCATGAGGGCCACTTGAATCTGCGCGTCCTCAAAAAGCTTGGCGAGCGGACCCGTCAAGGTTATTTCGTGAACGGGGCTCGATGGCCGATCGGCGGACAGTAAATATTCCTCCGATGGGAATCGGAGGGTAGTCTTGATGGTTGGATGACCGGACGGCGCTTCTTCAGTCGCAGCCGCCTGATGCGAGGACTCCCCTATAGTGGAAGTTTCGCCCAACCGACGTAAGCGACGACGAGTCCGGGGAGGAGAGCCGGAGGGCTGTGCGGTAGGCGAAGCCACAGGGGTCCCGATCTGTGATGGCGTGCGAGCAGGCGAAGTTACGCCGATCGGTGCCTGTGTTTCCCCCACTTGGGTCGGCGGAAGGCTGGAGTCTCTTCGACGTTTCCGCCGAACCTCCATTGGTGGATCTCCAACCTGGGGGACGCCCAGCTCGGCGGGGGCTGAGGAAACAGGTTCAGGGGCGGACTGCGCCCCCCCCCCCCCTCTCCCGCATCTGCCGGGCGGCTGGGGATGAGACCCCGCTCGACAAGCTCTTTTTTGGTGACCGCCTCAATCTCCACGGCCTTCAACTTCAGATGATCAGTAGCCTTGGAGCGCCACATGACTTCAGCTGCAATAAAAGAAATTAAAATCAATTAGACAAAAAAGACTAAGAGAGTAGAGAATCCTTACTCATGCGGAAGGGGAGATTTGCCCGAACGGGAGACAATCCGAAAATATACAACACCCCCTTGAGCAGCAACTGGTCGATCTTGTATCGCTGACCGGACAACCAGTTCGCCGCATGAAGATAGGCTGGATTGCTTCTGAACTTGCCGAGCTCCGGCTGAGTCGGCACAGCGGTCTGCTATTTGGTTCGGAATGCTGACCGCTCGGGAAGTCGGATATAGAAGAAAAACTCCTTCCAGTGTTTGTTGGAGGTCAGCATATTATCAAAAAATTTAAAGCCTATTCTACTTTGGAAAATAAAAGTGCTCGGCTCGGATTGTTTGGGATAGAAGAAGAAGTGGAATATTTTGGGGTCAAGAGGGATACTGTGCAGCTTGAAGAGGACGACCACCCCGCTCAGCAGCCTAAAGGAATTCGGCACAAGTTGGCCGAGCGGGATGCGAAAATAGTTACAAACCTCTAAAATAAAGGGATGGGTAGGAAATCTAAGGCCGCCCTGGAATTGGTCTAGAAAAAAACAAATGGTGCCGATCGGGGGGTCATGGGGCCGGTCAGTCGGGTCGGCTACAACTATTTCATGGTCATCTGGGATCCCGTACGTCCGAACAAGGCGCCGAGCGCCCTCTTCATCAAACCGACTCTCCATGGTCGCATACCATGGGCCGTGAACGTTGGTGGCGGGTTCGGAGGAGCTTGCCATCTCGGAGAGGCGAAAGAATAACAAGAAATCGAAGGAAGGGGAACGAAAGGGGCTAAATGAGCAGAGGAGACCTAGTAAGTGAAGGAAGAAGACTCACTGGGAAGGAAACGGGCGGAAAGAATCACCGATGAGATGATCGCCGCCGAAAAACAAGAACTGGATCGTCGGAGATCACGGCAGAGGAAGAGGCAGAAGGCAACGCGCAAGCGAATAGGCGGCGAAGGAAGGAGACGGAGGCTTTATACGGCTGAGGTCGGTCGGCCTCCGCCGTCGGATGCAGGTCACGGGAGACGAGGTCATCATCTGACCGTCCATTTCAAACGGGGGCGTCCCATCGTAAGTGACGCCGCCGCCACACAATGGTCGACACGTGGCGCCCCTGTCACCGAGCGCAATTAATGCGCCCATACCGCGCACGCTTCGCCTTAATGAAAAAGATTGCACGATTTCCGAGAAGATTTAGACAAGCGAACATCCAGGTTGAACGCTAAGGCATCCAAAACTAAGAGCCGAGCGGCTAAATTTGGCATGAGGGCCGAACGGCTCAAGGGATATTATAAGCAATGGTAAGGCGGCGACCGCCCGCTCGGACACATAGTCCAGTCAGTCGGACTCACTGCCTCCTTCGACTAGACTTGAAGGGGAGGCAATTGATCCGGCGGTAAGAATGGGGGACCCACTTCCTGAAGGGTCTCAGCTTGAGGACCGATGAAGGGCTGACTAAGCGGTTAATGGCCGCGCCGAGCAGCTGAGTAGGTCCAAGCGGATCTAGAGATAACCCATCCAGGGGCTTGGGTTTCCGACGCCAAGGCAGGAGGATCGAAGGGCCGAGCGGGAGTCTGCTCGGCTGGGGCCAAAGGGCCGAGCGGGTTGTCCGTTCGGCCAAGATAAGGGCGAGGGTACAAAGGTGGCCGAGCGGCCTATGCTCTCGGCTCGGGATATGGGATATCAGCTGAAGCATGTCTGATGATTAGGCCGTACATAAGATCGCACGATGGAGGATCTTGCCGTCACATCATGGAAAGGTTGATACAGTAGCAGTATGGCCTCATGGACGTCTTCCTGCCAGATCCATATCTGGGCATGGCCCTTCTGACAGACCCATGCCTGGGCATGGTCAAAGGCAGGTGGTTGCTTTGATTGGCGCGCCCAGGCTTCTTCAAGAGGCCTATATAAGGCCTCCATTTCTTCACCGGAGGTATGAAAAATCTTCATCTTGAGGCCACCTTTTTGTTATTCCCCGCCTAACTTGAGCATCGGAGGGCCGTCGCCGGGACACCCCTCCCGGCTCGATTTTGCTGCAGGTTCACCAGAGCACTTGAGGATCCAGCAGGGAGCGCCACGTGCCCAGTGTCCGTTGACTCCTGGTTCGGACAGGATCAATAACATTGCATACAAAACAGATTTATTGTTGGACAAAATAATTAATAGTCGGAGGTTTTAGGAATTAACTAAATTTAAGTACATCAAATTAAATTTAATTTATATGGTAAGATGATTTAAACAGATAATTTCAGACTATCAACGGGAACTGATTTCTACTAAGTGCTGAACATAGACGAGTGACCAATCAGGCAAGTGAGTGGACAATCGAGCAGACCGGGAGAGCGGCAGGGCAAGTAACTGACTGAGCGAGTGAGCGGTTGAGCAAGCAAAGAGACCAAGCGAGTGAGCGGCTGGACGGGCGAGTCGTAGACCAAGTGACCAAGCGGCCGAGCGAGCAAGCGAACGAGCAGCTGAGCGAGCGGCTGAGTGAATTGACCGAGCTAGCTAAGGTCGAACAAGCATGCAACCGAGCAAAGAAGAGGCCGAGTGAGCTACGGTCGGACGGGCGTGCAGCCGAGCGAAGAAGAGGCCGAGCGAGTAGAGGCTGAATGGACGTGCAGCCGAGCAAAGAAGATGTCGAGCAAGCAAACGAAGGAGCGGCCGAGCGAGCAAGCAAACGAGCGGTCGAGCGAGCAAGCAAATGAGTGGCCGAGCGAACTAGGCAAGCGGTCGAGCAAGCTAAGGCCAAATGGGCATGTAGCCGAGCAAAGAAGAGGTTGAGTGAGCTGCGGCCAGACGAGCGTGTAGCCGAGCGAAGATGAGGCTGGGCGAGCAGAGGCCGAACGGGCGTGTAGCTAAGCAAAGAAGAGGTCGAGCGAGCTGCGATCAGACGAGCATGTAGCCAAGTGAAGAAGAGGTCAGGCAAGCAGAGGTCGAGCGAACGCAGAGGCCGACTGAGTTAGCAGCCGAGCGAACGTAAAATTTGAGCGGACTAATGGACCGAGGCATGCGAGGGTCGTAGTTTTCTTGAAACAGATTCGCCCCACCTCTGTCTGTGTTTCAAGATTTTCTTGGGTCATCTGTTTCCCAGGATACAACCGTGAACCGTGATTTCCACCAAACACTGATGGTCACGACGAACTAAAGAGGTACTCGACTGCTATCACGGGCATTGCACTCCGGCGAGCAAGAGATGCACGATAGAAGAGAAGGGAAACGTAGGTGGAGAGCTTCAACTTTTTGAGTGTGTAATCTTTTGCATATGGTCTTTACCTCCTTTTATAAGAGTTCAGAACAATGAATAGTGTTAATGATCATTATTTGTTAGCTGTAAAACGCCAATGTTTCACTTGACTGCATTAATCTTTAATTTAATACATACATTAGACTGAATGCGGTCCGACATTCAGCATGCGCAGATCGTGCTAGCACATGAGTCAACTTGGTTCAATGCAATCCGAGCCCTAGATTTGCACCCCTCCTGTGCACCCACGCGTGATAAAGAGTCTCTTTCCATGCATTTGTTCACATCATCAATGCATGTTGATCCTATCTGAAGACGATGAGATGGTGCACTAGCTCCGATGGGTGGTTGATCGATGAACAATGAGCTTCTCGAGATCTAAAGGAAATTCCTCAACGATCCTACGCATTGTCAGACAAGCCAACAAAGCATTAGTGACATAAGACTGGAGTGGGAATCCCTGACTAGGCCATCCGACGCTCAAGTCAATCTCCTCTCTTGAAAAGTGGAAGAAGAACCGTAACGAAAGTGCCAGAAAGTAGGGCTTCATATGAAAATATTTGTATACCTTGTCAGTGGAGATGATTCCCTTTTTTATATCACCTCACATAATCTTCGAGAACATGAGGTGGTCCCTGATTTGTTAAAGTTTGTCAGGTGATGAAAGAAAGTACAATCTGGGTGTTTCATGATAGTTCCAAGGATTTTTTTTTTCTACCCACAGATGCACCTCTTTTGTCCTTTATGCTTTGCACTATTACTGAAGTTGTTGAAGAAAAATGTTGTTATAACTGACTTATTAATGAAAAACCAATTAGTTTTCACAGGAGCTTTCAAGGAAACATTCCCCGACAATTATGATAGGCTGTCAAAATGTTGTCTACTATTTGCCTGCTGAATCCATCTCAACCGCTCCACTAGGTCGGTCGTGCTACTTATTATTATATTAATCTATTCAACTATACATTAAATACTGCAAGAAGTTGTTCAAAAACTAATATGATACCCTTATTATGTCATAAACATGTATGTTAGAACTATATTTTAGGGGTACTATACCTTTAGGTAAATCAAATCTATCCGACCTTTAACAGGCTGGGCAAATACAGAGAGTCATATGTTCAATCTATCCTCATCCGAATGATAATGTATGTATGAAGAGTTTTATGAGATGAAATATTATTAAGTTCGCCCGGGCTTTGCCCGACCGGGTGTTTACAAAGCATCTTATGTACGTTCAATCTTTACACGACCAAACGCTTATCGAGAACTATACATATATAAGGTTAAGTATATATCTCTAGATCCGCCTAGGCTTTGCCTGGTCGAATATTCATATATATATATATATATATATATATATATAGTTAAGTATCTCTAGGTTCATCCGGGCTTTGCCCAACTGGCTATTTACAAATAACTTTATATTTGTTCAGCCATTATTCGATCGAACACGTATCGAGATCTCTATAGAAGGTCAAGTATCTCTAGGTCCATTGGGGTTTTGCCCGATCGGGTGTTCACAGAGAACCTTATATTCGTTCAGTCTTTATTCGACCGAATGCATATCAAAATCTCTATAAAAGGTCAAGTATCTCTAGATCCGTTTGGGCTTTGCTCGGCCGAGTGTTCATAGGGAACCTTATGTTCGTTCAACCTTTACTCGTCCAGTCACGTATCAAGAGTTATATAAGGTCAAGTATCTCTAGGTCCGTTCGAACTTTGCCCGGTCGGTTGTTCACAAAGAACCTTATATTTATTCAGTCTTTACTTGGTTGAACGTGTATTGAGAACTTTACATATATAAGGTTAAGTATTTTTGGGTCTGCCCAGACTTTGCCCGACCGGATATTCATAGAGAACCTTATATCCGTTCAGCCTGTACCTGACCGAACGTATGTTAAGAGTTTTATAGGGCTAATTGCCTTTAGGCCTAGTCGAGCTTTGTCCGGTCGAGCACCCATAGAAAGCCTTACGTCTAGTCGAGCTTTGCCCGACCGAATTCTTCTAAGTTCGACAGACCATTAACTGACCAAGTGCTCTATTTCTTCTTTTCATCATAAAACCTTAGAATTCTTACATTCTACCAAGCTACAACTGGTTGGCCCTATATGAGCGTTCTACTTCGGAATCACTCGGACGAGATTTAAGGATTTCGATGTCAAGAGATCAACAAAGCCAAATACCGAATACCCCTCTATCTCCACTTTGACTGCCACCTCATCTTGATCTGACCTCCACGTCATCTTCTAAATCTACTTGTCATAACTCGTATCACCAGCCTCCCCTTCAAGTCTAATCGAAGGAGATGTAGGCGACTCATTAGACTTAAGTCTTATTTTCTTTCGCTCACGTTTTACTAAGGTTATTCTACCATTCGTGCTCAGATTCATATTTTTTACACTTAGTGACTTTTTCATTTTCAAAAGATATTTATTGATAACTAACTATTTTATGAGGAAGAAGTATTATGGACGGGTAGAAAACATATTGGGATGCGAAAAGGTGTCATTCGTCATATCTCTCATAAATGTCCATTTATGGGTAAACGCCACATGACATCACCACTCATTTTCTGCAATCTTTTCTGACATTCTCCGCTTCGTGAACCACGATAGCGTGCTTTGCCTCGCAAATCAACAACACCCTCTCCCATGTAAATCAACGCTCTTCCTCCTTCTTACTATTTTAATCGAACAACTGCCCTTAAATTGTACTAGATAAAAATCCTAAACAATCATCATTCTTAACACTTTGCTCTTCATCTTCCCCGATCTCCCTCTCTGACGATTTCTTTTCTTTGCAACCCTCTGCATTTCCTTGCTTCTTTACACTTCTCTTTACTCTTTCTTCTTTTCAAGATTCCAGTAAATAACCTATCTCGTCCTTATTCTTGCATTTTCTCATGGCAAAAGAATCATTTCCCCTGGTATACTCATACTTGCTCAGATTTTGACAACTCTGATATAGTCATCCTCCGCCTTTGGTACGAAATCCCTAAAGATTATTGTATTGTCATTCCTGAGCCCAATGGGTATCCTCATTGTCCTCCTCCTAATTATGTTACTTTCTTTAAGGACCAACTAATGGCTAGTCTCCGCTTTCCTATTCCCCTTTCATATCGGAGGTCAGCCAATACTTCGGCATCCCCCTACAATAGTTTGCCCCTAATACTTTATGTTACATGTGCGGGTTATACATGTTGTTTAGTCTTTTTGACATTCCCTTTATCCCCATCAATCTTTTCTATTTGCTTACCCTAAGAAATCAGAATCTGGGGGTTTTTTCAATCTCGTCTAAAGATGATATTCTTTGAAGAAATGTCTTTTTTCAATAAATGTTGGAAGTCTCACTTCTTTTTTCATGAGACTGCGCGAGCCTGTCCCTTGATCCGCCAAATGACAATCATCTTTTCCCCCTCTTTCTGATCTGAATAGGCTCAAATGGGATCCTACTTCTCTTACTTATTCCAATAAATTGGTCGATCATCGCTTTTTCATTCACAAATGGTTGCGTGAAGATCTCCTACACTTATTCGGCTTAACCCATATTCGAAAGAGGCTACCTAGTTCCTTAAGTAAGTTATAACTCCTTAGCCATTATCTTATTACTAATAAAAGTTTTTTGTATTTTGTACAGTGGATGCTATTTTTGAGGCCTTAGTTGACAAGGCAATTGTTCTGGAGGACGAATAATTTCTTGCTAAAGAGCAAGAACTTTGAACCCAGCAGAGCTTGCCACAAAGTGTTAAGCAAAGCTTCTGGCAGTCAGGCATCCCCTTTTAGCGCAGCAGCTACTTCTGGGAAACCACCATATGATTTATCTCCCTTACTTAGAACTATTCCCTTGGAAGAGGAGGCAACTACTAAGAAGAAACGAAAAAGGCGAAAACTTTCCTTGGCCCCCTCTCCCCAGGGGGAAAAACACCTTCCGTACAAGAAGATTCTGCTCAGAGGAACATGAGAGGGCAATCTCCTGAACCAACTTTGTCCGTCCTTTATCCAGCCTTTCTACTCCGTAACCTGCTCAAATTCAGGAGACTATTCTTGTACTAGGCGACACCTCTGACCTCAGCTTCCTTATGTCTTTCCAGGGAGAATGTTCATTGCTTACACACGACTCACCCTTCTATATTTTTTCCTTACCCTTTGTTCAAGTTTCATTATCCTCAACCTTCACTCCTTCCCATACTCTTCCCATATTATTAGGAGGTTAGTTAATGAATGCTTGGGAAGAGGCAAGAAAATAACTTGGTAAGCTTACTCCCATAGAATTATCAGACGGATTTTCATATGAACAAACTAAGGTAACGTAACTTTTAATCAACTATTTCTCTTCCATTTTGATTACTACTAACAACATCTAATTTTCAACAATGGGTGATGAGTATGAGCATAGCTCAACAGTTGCATGATTTGGCTCAGGAAAATGAGTCATTAAGGCAACAAATTCCAGAAGCATCTTCTACCCATACTTCTGAGCGAATACAAGAATTGTCTACTCAACTCCAAGAGGCTCAAAAATTAGCACAAATCGAACTTGATAAAGTAACTCAGTGGTAAACAACCATGGAGAGTCTAGAATCTCAACTTCAATCAGAAGCTCATCTCCGATTAGATTTGAAAACCAAGTTAGATGAATAGATTATAGAAAGTCAATAATTATCTACTCAGCTGCAGACACTAAAAGTTACGCATGCTTCTGAGTTATCCACCAAAATTTCTGAGCTAGCAGCTAAGACACCAAACAAGATTCCTTACATTCCAGTTTGGCAAAGACCCAGACTATGCTATCCGCTAAAGAGATTGAGTTGACAATCACTAAGATGGAATTGGAAACTTATAAAGCGGGAGAAGATGAACGATTTGAAAAAAGGAAGGAGCTGCTCCTTAAATCTCCTAAATTTAATAATCCTATCGTCATATCCATCACCAAAGCCTTCAAGTATGGAGTTGAATGGGCCATAAAACAGTTAAAAGAATGAGGTCACTTAATATTCCAACCCCCTGCTAATTTTCTTGATCGCAAGAGATTACTAAAAAATTACCCCTCTGATATTTTTCCTAAACTGGTATAATTTATTATATTTCTATGTTCTAACTATATTTTTTTAAAAATATTTTAACATTCTAAGTATTAATATTTCTATATCTGCTTATAATTTATGTTTTTATGGACGAGCTGCCATATAGGCAAGAGAGTAAGACATAATCAATTTTTACTTAGATTCTATTTATCCTAACACTCATTCAACCCTCAACAACTAGCCAAGTTAACCTCCGCCCGAGTGTTCCTCCATTTGGGACTAGATGTATTCGCCATCCGTCTGGTCTCTAATTTGCTAGCCGAGTTCACTTTCGTCCAAGCTTGTTCTTGTCTGAGCTTAAACTTATTCAATTTTCATGACAAGTCAGACTGCAACTTATGTCGCCGACCTAAATAGAAACTTTACGGCTCCCTTTCTTCTAATTTTAACTTGACCTCAAATTTTACGCTCATTCTCGGTACTCGCATTGATGCTTCAGGATGATGGTCCATTACCTCAATTACTGATATAAGCCTCTCATTGGTGACACGTGCAAGCCTGATGTCATAAGTGTACCCGCTTTTTTATGCCCACCGTCTCATTCAATCATCAAACGATTCTCAGTTAATCCCATCTTTTGTACTGCTAGGATCCGATGGTCCCCCTCAATTAACCTTTTTGAAGAATTCTTATAAACATTCGGCCAAACCCCTAATACTTCGTCATTTCTCTTTCGACTCTTTGTTCTTCTCCTCTTTGACCTTAGTGATCCTTTCTCTCAAAGATGTCGGAGCATAACGAGTGGTATACTCAGTGTTCTTCCAGTTTCACCCTTCACGAGGCTTATGACCTTCATCTAAACTACAGTATTTCTTCCTATATAATCATTCTTATTCTAGAAGACTGTTCTCACCGTATTCCACCAGAAAGCATTGCGGTCTTTAGGGAACAAGTCCTATCGGGTCTCCGATTTCCTCTACATTCTTTCTTTGTTGATGTTAGTTAATATTTCAACCTTTCCTTACAACAACTTAGTCCCCATTCCCCAATCTCTCAACATCCTAAGTGGTGTTGTTATTATTTTTCACTTGCTCAATGCCCCCTTATCCCCTTGTTTATTCCATCATTTTTTCTATCTCCGTCAAATAGAAACGGCCTGTTGAAGTTCCAGGCGCATCCTAAGGTGATTTTATTCAATAAAGTTCCATAACAAGGGGAATACAAAGATAAATATTTTTTTATACGCCTTCCCTTTCCTCCACCTTATCCTGTAACCTGGCAACAGAGTCTTTCTCCTATCCCCAACTGGACAATATCTCCATAGATCCTACCTTCCATGCCTCTATGGAGGAACTAAAATGTGCTAAGTTTAACTTGCCCACATTGACCATAGAAGACTTATTATTTGCTTTTGGACTTACTCTAGCTGACATATAACTGAGTGCTTCCTTCGGTGAGTTTGTTCTCCTTATAAATAATTATTTGTCATTTCCTGATTGTTTATTATATAAGTTTTTAACCCTTACATGTTTTCATAGCTGAGGCTATTTTCTCAGTTTTTTTTGTATAGAAATACTCAATTAAGAAAAGCGATTCTAATTAATCTAGGAGAAGATTTAGTGAAGAAACGTCAACTTAATAAAACTTCTTTCTCCATTGGTCTACTTTCTTCAGCTGAGCCAACACGAGAGCCATCTTTCAACTCCTCACAATAAGATACTCCTTTCATCGTCATATGCAAAAAAGCCTTGAACAGAGGTTTCGGGTCCAAACTTACCTGCGATACCTCTTGATCCAGTGGTAAGGGAAGGGAGCCCATCCAGCAGGAGGTCAAGGTGGTCAACGCCCTGCAGGCGTCTGGTCAGCAAATTACCCCTCGATCGGCTGGAGGAGAACCGACCCGGCTTCTCGACAGCTCGGTTCGACGCCGAGCTTCCAACGCTCTTAAAGCAAGACGGGAGACGGACGAACGGGTATCCCGCTCGGTCGATGGTAGACTAAACAACAGCTCGACAGTCAAAGCGCACTCGCCCGATAGGCTAAGCTCATCCCAGCTAAGGCAGCCTCTGCTCAGCCCGAGGAGGGTGTTTGGCCGAACGACCCATCCGCTCGGCTCGGTAAAGGACAAAGGGAGCAAGTATGGATATCTTCCTAGGGACCAGTGCCGTCTGCAGGGGGCATGGTTAGCAGCAGAGAATAGTACGGTGGAAACTTCCACTATCACGTCAGAGACATGCTCGTGCTGTTGAGGTATGGGGACAGACATGCTTTTCTGACATGCCCATTTCAGGTATGCTTTGAGGGTTGTGCACGTCTCGGGGAGCGTACATGCGCCCCTGAGAAGCCCTATATAAGGGCCTTTAGACTCCAACGGAGGTATACATTATTCATCACTGTAGCTACAGTTCTCATCATTCTACTTCGATTTCTTGCTGCCGGAAGCTGACTTGAGCGTCGGAAGACCGTCGCCGGGAACCCCTTCCCGACTCGATTTTGTGCTTGTAAGTTCTCGCCGAAGGTCTACGTCACGCACCAGGCTACATGGAGTCAATGAGAGCAACATGTCCCCAGCGACCATCGACTCAGCACTCGGACAGGATCACCCCTTATCGAGCAAGTTCCCATTACTCTGGAGGGAAAGAGCCTGGGTATCCAAAATATAGTCATTCTCATTTTTCACTTGCTATAATAAGGTCAGGATTCCTTATTCCTATGTCTCGTGTGATTCCCCTAGTTATTCCTCCTACCGAGACAACATCAGATATCACAACTACTTCGCCAACTCTTTTACAAACCTTAGTCCCTCCTCGAATTAAACCTCGCGCAAGGCAGACCCCTTGTAGGAGATCCACCGGCTTGGTGCATAAAGGACCAGTATCTGAGCAAAGTCTTGAGTTAGCTAGGCCAACGTCATCCACCCAACCATCTCTTGCTCCATCACAATTGCCCAAGTTTTGGATGTGGGTACCTTTTGTCCTGGGAGCTTTAAGTGTTGATCCAAGGATCCCCTCTCGAGTAGCTCACTCTATGGGTAAGGTATGTCTCGGACAAGCCCGGGAAACTTATACTATAGAATCAATAAAGTATGTATGGATAGGGGTGTCCATTCCAAGGCTCAGATCCCTACCAAATATGGTAGAAGTAAGGGGGCGGGTAAGATATGTCTCAGGCAAGCCCGGGAATCTTACCTAAGAAATCAATTAACTCTAGGTATGAGATGGTAGTGTGATCCGTGGACTTATGCCTGTGGAGCACGCCAAACCATGAAGGCTTATGTTCATACTTACGTTCATATGTAGGTTTATGTTATATATGTTTATGCTCATGCTTGTGCTCTTATACTTATATTCACGTTTATGTTCATGTATGTTTATGTTTATGACTAAGTATGTTCATACTCATGTCTATGCTTTTATGCTCATGTTCAAGTGTATGACCTTGCACATAGTATGTTTACATTCATGCTTTAGTATACATATGCAAGGAAAACACTTTAATATGAATAAAGATTTAGTTGGGCATGTTTCCTGTTAGGACACATGGATATAGGAACCAATTAATTCATGGTATGGTTTGAATGTGTTGAGTCTATTGACTGACATATTTTGACTATTTCGGGTAATGAGAAGAATGAGGTAGGAGGTGTCAACAAGTGAGCAAGTTCGGGGCAAAGGGAAGTACAACCCGAAGATTTTTTAATTTAACTTCCAAGCTAGTTAGATGTTTCCTTTTGTAGAATAAATTTTTGGAACTATAGGGCAATACCTAATGTTGCTAGTAGTTAATGGTTTAAAGAACTATTTAAGTACCTTAGTTAAATCGAGAGCATATTATGGTTGTATGTGCAATTGTGATTCGAGATGTCTGCATGTTTTAGAAGAAACCCTTTTTTCGTCCGACTCTTTGGTCTTAAGAATGCTGGTTTTAAGAACGAGTGATTGTCCTTCTTTGACCCTTACTGCCCAACCGGGGAGCGGACAACTAATGTGTTCCACTTATTGAACAGGGTCTATGGTCGGTCTGTGACCCCTGGATGCCGAAGGCATCCTTGGGGTGATCTCGTAGTTCTTACGGGGTGGAGACGACGGGGTCGGTCCATGGATTTTCTTTCCTTTTGCCACATTTCGCTCAAAGGGTTGAAGGGAGATAGTGCATCAAGCTATTCGCAAAGGCCAACTTGATCCTCTTCCCTAGAGATCCTAGATGAGGGAACCCTAGGGGAGCCACCAACTCCAACTATCGTCCATGTACGATCCATACTAGAAAATAGTCAAGGATGTTTATTAGAGATTTTATTATTTCAAAAGTTCTTTCTCTCTTTTCATCTTAATTGAATACCCCGGGTTGCATACTTAAAACATGGGCCTTGAGGCTATATTAAAAGGAGGAATACAATTTTAACTAGGAATTAAAAAGAACGGACCCCAGGCTATAGCACGTGGCAGATTTACACCTGGAGCCGGAGGGGCCACGACCCCCCAGTCCATGTGTAAACCTTATTAATATTAGTTATAATATTAATTATGAGTAATCATATTATTAGTAAATACAAATTAAGCATTTTGGTTGAAAAGCATATTTGAGTTCCAAACTTTACAAGAGATGGTGGCGTCGTGGCAGCAACTCCTCTCTCCGGTGTTGTCGAACCAGCGATCGTTGGCCGTTAGACGTGGAGGTCTAGTGCGATGAGAACATTCTCAAGCAACTATTTGAGAGAAAGGTGCAATTTCCTTCTACTCTTTACTCAGTCCTTAGGGTTTTGAAACTCTTAAAATTGAGAAGGGAAAAAGAAAAAAAAAACTATTTTTTTTTGTTTCCATGTTCATTTCTACTACATTGTCCACACTATGAAGGCTAGCTGTTAGCATAAATTTATACCTTCATTTAATGAGGCAAGGCAAGAAGAACACAAAGGACCGGGGAGATAAATACCCGAAGTCCAAAGACCAAAATTTCATAAATTTTGTGAGAAAAAAAATCTTAATATTACATCACATGGTCCCCTTATCCAGTTATCTGCTTGCTGCTAAAGGGTGAACCGATGAAGGCTGCTTTAGAATTTTTTCACCTATAATATATTCACTCACATGCCAATATATTATATTGTAATTGGCATCCATGATCCATCAATGGTGCTACTATTTAGTTGTAGTGGGCCATCTAGCCATGGCTTTGAAGCAACCTATAGATTCATCCCTACAACTTCTTTCTCAAAAACAAAATTGTCTAAAGTTCACAATTTTATTAGATTCCTTATTTTGTTAGCTTTTCTCTTTTTGCTATATTATATTCTTTGATTTTGTTTGCTTTTCTCCTACTAAAATGATTAATTTTATACATTTTAAAGTACCTAAATGGCTAAATAGTTGAAGTTAGAATTGTTGATTTAATATATTTGATGAAATGATAAAAAGCTTGATGCTTTTTTATTTGATGATGTTGTTATTGTTCACTAACTTAATATTTTATTTAATATTGTTGTTATTAATTATTATTCACTTATTTGAAATAACATGAGTTTTCATTGTTAAAGGCTTCATATACTTCAAATGGAAAAATCTATTATGATTGATAAGCTTTTTCAAAGGAAGAGAGCAAATGAACTTGATCCAGTTACTCCTATAATCCCATCAACAAGATCAAATAACAATGATCTTCCAGCTGAAATCCCCCCTAAGAGATTCAAAAATGCAGAAACTGAAGAGGTTGATCTCCATTCTTTAGAGTGTGATCCAAGATTGTGTCGATAAATTTTGGAATATCATCCTAACCAACGAGAGGAGATTCATCGAGCTTATTTGAATTTGAAGGAATATCAACCTATTCTCCAAGAATATCTATTTAATAAAAATATTAAGCACCCTCGAAGATTTCAATCTGCTTGGTATGAACAATTTCCTTAGTTGTAGTATTCACCAGCTAAAGATAAAGCATATTGTTTTTCATGTTTTATCTTCAACAAGTCATCAGGATGCTCAAATCAAACTGCATTTACCGTTGATGGATTTAATAATTGAAAGAAAGTTTGAAATGGAAAAGCTTGTGTTTTCCTAAGTCATATAGGGAAAGATAATGTATCTTCACCCCATCGTAATGCTAAAAATGCAATTGAGGATTTGATGAACCAACCACAATATATATCAAGGAGATTTGACAATTTTAATGATGAACAAGTCGCAACTAATCATCTTTAATTAAAAGCTCACATACATGTGGTGTTGTTGCTTGCACTCCAAGGAATTCCGTTTAGGGGCCGTGATGAGAAATCTAGTTCATCTAATCATGGTAATTTTCTTGAATTTTTAGATGTGCTAACTATGTACAATGATGAACTTTCAAAAGTAGTTGCGAAAGCTCCAAAAAATGTCAAGTATACAAGTTATGATATTCAGAAACAAATACTTCATGTGGTTTCTGTGAGAGTGAAAAATGCAATTCGTGAAGAAATTGGAGTTGCCAAGTATTGCATAATGTTGATGAATCTCTAGATGAGTCAAAAAGAGAGCAAATGTCTATAGTATTGAGGTTCGTTGATACTAATGGATTCATTCAATAACATTTTTTGGGCTTGTTCATATATCTGATACTACGATTTTAACTTTAAAGGATGTCATATATTCTACTTTGGCTCACTATAATTTGAATATTCAAAATATTAGAGGTCAAGGCTATGATGGTGCTAGTAATATGAGGGGTGAATTTAATGGATTGCAAGCTTTGATTATAAAAGATTGTAGAGGTGCTTATTATGTTCATTGCTTTGCTCATCAGTTATAATTGGCTTTAATTGCAGCATCAAAAAATGTGACACCTATTCATCAATTTTTTGATAGATTAACTTTTATAGTTAATATTGTTAGTTCTTCATGTAAGCGTAATGATAAATTGAAGAATGCTCATGCGGATGACATTGCACATTTGATTGCTATTAATGAACTCGAGAGAGGACATGGACTTAATCAGATAGGTACTTTACAACGAACTGCTGATATACACTGGAGTTCTCATTCGAGATCATTGAAAGGCCTAATTAAGATGTTTAGTGCATCGTGTACGGTATTGCTCAAGGTTATGGATGATGGGCTTCCTTCTCAACGAGCAGATGCAACATCTGTTTATGATTAAACGACTTCTTTTGATTTTGTATTCATCTTATATCTTATAAATGAAATTATGGGGATCATAAATATTCTTTGTCAGACTTTACAAAGTAAGTTTCAAGATATTATAAATATAATGGAGTTTGTATTATCTACCAAGAATTTACTTCAACATATAAGGGATAACAAATGGAATGATTTGCTTGCAAAAGTGAAATCTTTTTGTGAACTTCAAAATATTGATATTCCTGATTTCAATGCTCCGTATATTGATAGACGAGGACGAGTCTGCATTCGTTAAGACAATTTCACCATTGAGCATCATTATCAGGTAGACCTCTTTTATGTTTCGATAGATTCACAATTGCAAGAAATTAATGGACGCTTTAGTGATGATGCTATGGAATTGCTCATTCTTAGTAATGTCTTAAATCCTTAAAATGCGATGGAGTCTTTCAAAATTGAGGATATATGCAAATCAGTTGAAAAGTTTTATGCCCAATATTTTACAAGAGAAGAAAAAGAACAATTGGAGATGCAATTGAAGCATTATGAGTATAATGTAGTCAAAGAACCCGACTACAAAAATCTTTCAACCATTTCAGAATTATGTCAATGATTGGTGAAGACTAACAAATCTGTTACATACAATCTCATTTTTAGAGTGATCATACTTGTGTTTACTCTTCCGATTTCCATTGCTACTACAGAACGATCATTTTCTATGATGAATATTGTGAAAATAAGGCTTCAGAGCAAAATGGAGGATACTTTTTGTTGGATCGAGACACATGTGAGAGAGGGAGGGGGGGTTGAATCACGTGGTTTTCAAAAACTGATTTTTTTTCTTTTAAAAATTTAAAGTATATACAACGGAACAAGAAATAGACAAACGAAAACAAAGAGCACAGAGAGAACACAAGTGGTTTACTTGGTTTGGAGCCTTCGGTGACTCCTACTCCAAGACCAGGTCCCGCGGACCTATCGATGAGTAATCCACTAAAGACCTCTTCCGGTACCTCCGAAAGAGGAAATTGAGTGCAAAGAAAGTTCGAACAAGTGCAACACATTGCATTTGCCCTTTTACAGTAATCAAGTACATAAATGAAATGTTACCGACACTTTTAGAAATAGAAGTAGGAGCACTCGTGTGTCAATATTGATCTACTGGCCACGATCGGAAGTTCTTGGAGCAGTTGTCAGGTGCAGCAGCTTCGCAGCAGAGTCGTAGCAAGAGCTTGGGGCAGTCGGAAGCTCAAACAGATGCTCAATAGCTCATATATCAGTGTTGTTCCAATGCCTTCTCGAGACAACCTTATAAAAGACATGGAAGACGTCTTCCATAGCCATGGAAGGCGCCTCCAATGAGGGAAATCTGATCCCAAAAAGTCCGGCACTTATCTACGACTTCGGCCAAAATATATCCTATGGAAGGCGCCTTCTATGAATAGTATGAAGGCGCCTTCGACACTGTTCATCCGAAAGTAATTTTTCTCCTTTTGTCTTGCAAAATAACGTTAGTTCAAATAACTTACAAAACAAGTGTTAGGATAAATACTAATTAATAAGAAAGGGTAATAATTAGTTCATGCCCTCCCAAAACCAGAAACTAGTCAAGGTCTCAGCTTAGGGATCCCAAATGGACCTAAACTGGATCGACACCTACTATCCTTTCAACCGGGACACATCCTCACTTGGTTACTCTCCTTCAGTGACTTACCTTAACTTAGCAGTTTGCCAGACATCCGGTCATCCTGTCGACCTGTCTGGACTTCATGCCAACTATTTGATCGTCCCTTTGACCTAGCTGGACTTCTGCTAAATATCCGGTCAGCGCATCGACCTATTTGGACTTTGTATCAGCTATCCGGTCGGTCTGTCAACCTAGTTGAATTTTTTGTCAGATATCTGGTCAGCCCGTCAACCTATCTGGACTTCGTATCAGTTATCCGGTCGGCTAGTCGACCTAGTTGAATTTCTTGCTAGATATCCAGTCAGCCTGTCGACCTATTTAGACTTCGTATCAGCTATCCGATCGGCCTGTTGACCTAACTGGATTTCCTGCACATTTAATCAAAGTGGTTAGATCACAATAAAATTTAGCTTAACTTACTTGTCATTCATCAAAACCTGAGTTAGACTGCTAGTGTAAACTGCACCAATAATTTTCTCTCGGATGTATTAATAGCATATATTGAGAGAGAAAATTGTCAGAAATATGAGCATAGAAGATATCATTAAAGACTTAAAAAATTTAAAATAACGTTGATTTTTTTTTAGTTAGAGGATTATATTTGATACTTAATTGAATGTACATTAAGTTTATGGTTTGATCTTTGACTATGAGATTAATTACAATTAGTTATATGCCATTCCATCTATTTGAAAAAACTCTGTTGCTCTGTAAATTTAGCAAGCTTGTAGGTATGTTGGAGGAAGTGAATTCCTATTCGTTGTTGCTCTATACAATTTGGTGGAGAGGTTGGCTGTGGTGTAAAATCTTGGGTTCCTATTTACTCCCTATCCATCTGTAAAATCTGCTACTTTGTGAAATCTGTTGCTCCTATTTGTTGCTACTTTGTAAATTAAATTTAGCAAGCTCTGAAAAAAAAATCTACTTCAAAAGTATTTATTGGAGGTTTGATAAAAATACATTTTAGAATATCTTATTGCCTTGCTATTGATTTTCTGTTACACAGCTTATGATGCTCTTATTACTTCATAGGTCTTTCATTTGACACTAATGATTGAGTTTAAAAGAAGCATTTACGAATTATGAAATTGTTGATGGTAAGTTGTGGTTGTCTTTCTGATTTCTTTTTAATCTTTGCAATACATTATACTCACGGGTATTTATGCCACTAGAGTTATCATTGACATGGAAAGTGGAAGGTCTAGAGGGTTTGGTTTTGTGACTTTTACATGTAGGGAAGAAGCTTCAGTTGCTATATGTGGCATGGATGGGAAGGTAAACATACTTCGCTATTCTTTTTGTTTAATTAATTTAGATAATGTTAATATAATATGTAGATGTTGTTGCATTATTCATTTTAAAAAACATGAAAGTGACGGACACTTTATGTGATGCATAGCACAAATTAGTAACATGATGGGGTGGAATTTCATATAAACATAGTGATTATATTATGCTATGTTAGATTTCTTTATTAAGGACTATAATTGCTAATTTAGTCAAATTTTTCTATTTTTAATCATTCAAGTATTTAAGATTGTGCTTAGGTCCTTGATAAGTGCCTTCGGGTAGTTTATGGGTTCAAAAGAGCATATGATTTTCATTATATGACTCATCCCAAATATAAAATCTTGGATTCACCTTTGGCTACAGCTTAGGTAACTTATTACCTGACTCCGCCCTTACACATGCATACAACATTCGAACAACTAGTAACGCTAGTGCACCATGGCAAGATTCACTTCGTTTTCTGAATTTGTTTGGCATATGAAATGTGGAGCCGATTGTATATCCTAGAATTATTTAGCTCATAAAACATAGACTTGTAAAAAAATTGAAAGTGATTTTACTTATGGGAAGAAACACATGAACATATATTTTTAATTAAAATTATATACGATAATAGGCTTGAAGCTATAAGCAACACCTTTTAGAGAAATTAATATTCTCAGAGCATAGCGCAGACGGTGAACGTATGATATCTCTAGCGTAATAATCAAAGGTTGATTCTTAGAAACTGATAACTTAAAATTTATCTCACCATATGTCTAACACTTATGTACCTATATTGACATTCCTCCATATCTGTGTGATCAATACTAAGTGTCTTTTATAGTCCCTTTATAGATTATATGAAGACAGATAAATTATAAAATTTATTTATAATAGAACATCAAGTGACTAAGGAATAAAAAAAATTCTCTAAAAACATACACACGTCTAAAATTGATTCTGTGCATTAAAATAAATCTGCTACTGGACACCCCAGACATAGTACCAAAGTAAGAAACAATGCACTTGTTCTTGTTTAGGAAGTGGCGTGTGATGAAGTTATATTTTAGGTGTGAAATTGGAAATAAAAGTTTTTGGATGCAAATTTTCTTTTATATAAAATCCTTAAACTAATTCTGACATGGTCACAGCTCATTTCAGTTGTTGTCGCTCCCACAATCTCTGCTTTTGGACTCATTTTCCTGATAGCTTACGTATCCGTGCCCTATTGCTTGTCATTGTCAACCAACTAGTTCCTGTTTGCACACGTCCAGATCGGGTCCTGTGTGCAACCAACTCGAATCCTCCCAGGTGGGATGCACATGCAAGACAAGCCTGCGACGAAAGCTTCTCCGCGGTACGGTCACCGCCGAACCTGCACCGGTTTCTTAATTCCCTACAACGGTCATATCGCCGAGTAGACTCCCAACGGTCGGAAATAGCCACAGCTTCATCCGCCCGATAGACATCGGACGGTCACATGTCATCTCCCGGGCACGGTCCTGTGTAACCCACTTTTTCTAGCCGTTGGCGTTTTCTCCGTGACTTGGGAGTAGGCCGTAGGATTCGCGCCAGCATAGGGCGAAAGGAGAAGCAGCGAAGGTGCAGGAAAACGAAGACGACGACATTAGGATTTCCTCTTGTTTTTTCTTCTTCTTTATTTCTTCCAAAATGTTTTCAGAACTCGCATAGAAGATTGACACATTGAAGTTTATCTTTTCCTTCGTTTCTTCTTGTACTGTTGTTTTTGCTCTCTCTTCGTCCGGATCATGGAGATGGTGGTGATATCTGGCGGCGGCTCAGAGGCCTTTATCATGACCAGAGAATCCTTGCGAGCTGCGCTGTGGGATGTCCATGGCTCTGTGTTCGGCTTCTCCTTTTAATGTTACCGAGTCGAGATTTGTTCGTGTTTTCAATTGTTCCAACTATTCTTTGATTCTTTAGCAGTTTTCAAAACCGTCATTTCAAAGATATCATTCATTTTAACTACGAGTTCACTTTTTTTTTCTCTTGAATTCCAAAAACAAAGACATTTTGGTTTGTTTCTAAATTCTTGAAGTGTTCAAACATTTTCGTTTAAGGAAAAAAAAAAGATCAATAGGAGGAAAAAAACGTGGATAGATAGATAGATAGATAGGGGGAAAATTGGTTTTTTATAGGCAAATTTGTATTTTTGTAAGAAGCAAAGTTGGACGCGACGGTGGAAGAGGATGTTGGCTGGGTGCTCATCGACGTTGCTATCGCCGAGGCACAACAAGTTGAGGATCGACGCTTCCGTGCAGTTGCAATCTTGTCATTTCCATCTGCAGGAGAAGCCGATGGGTACCCAGCCACTCGACCTGCCGTGCGGCTTCTCCTCCCGCAAAGATCCCCTTCGGGTGGCTCTGTCTGTCGAGAAGCCAGCGGCCGACGCTCGGGGAAGCAACTGCTCCTTCAGGCGCCACTCGTCTACTTCATCCATTGTCGCGCATGCACCATCATGGGGCGCAACCGAAGAAGCTCGCAGCGGAGTTTGGGCGCAGAGGAGGAGCTCGAAGAGATTCCATGACGGGGGCTCGTGCGACGACTACCGAGCCAAGAGGACGAGGACAGCTGACGTCGAGGGCGAGGCATGGCTGCCTCAGCCCACTCAAGAACCCTCGTTTGGGGAGGAGGAAGAGAAGGTGTTTCTTGTACCAAGTGCAGCAAGTTTTCCACTTCCCACTTCTTCGGGCCAAACTCTGGTGCCAGGATCCACTCGGCCGGAGAACGATTCCAACACAGGCGAAGAGCTAAACAATGCGTCACAGTCTGCTTCGAGTTCGTCCTCTGGCGCATTTGCTTCTGCCAAGGATTCTTCCAGCAATTTGAACTCCAGCGGTGTGGGAAGCGATGGAGGCAGAAGCCAGATGGAGCAGCAGCAGGGTCTGGAACTGGTGAGCCTGCTGACATCGTGCGTGGAGTCCATTAGTTCTGGAAATTACGAAGCCATGAATTTTTTCTTAGCCAGACTCGGGGATTTGGCAACCCCAGCGGGCTCTCCCATTCACCGATTGGTGGCCTATTACACCGAGGCCTTAGCATTCCGCGTGGTGAAGCACCGGCAGCACATTTTCTCCGTTGCTCCACCGAAAGCCCTCCTTGACCCGGCCGAGGACGACAACGCCATTGCCCTACGAGTCCTCAATTGTGTAACTCCAGTCCTCCAATTTATCCACTTCACATTGAATGAGCGGTTGTTGCGGGCATTTGAAGGGAAGGATAGAGTGCACATAATAGATTTCGACATCAGGCAAGGTCTTCAATGGCCGAGCTTGCTCCAGAGCTTAGCTTCCAGGCCTAATCCTCCAAACCACGTTAAGATCACCGGAGTGGGAGAATCTAGGCAGGATCTTCAAGACGCAGGATGCACTCTCACGAGGCTAGCAGAGTCGTTGCGCCTCCCTTTTGAGTTCCACTCTGTGGTTGATAGAATGGAAGATGTGAGGCTTTGGATGCTTCATGTTAAGGAGGAGTGTGTTGCAGTGAATTGTGTTCTGGCCATGCACAAGGCACTCAGCGACGAGAGTGGGAAGGCCTTGGTGGATTTGTTGAGCCTGATTAGGAGCACAAACCCGGAAATTTTCATTATGGCAGAGCAAGAAGCAGATCACAATGAGCCAGAGTGGGAGGCAAGGCTTGCAAGATCAATTGGCTACTATGCGTCTCTATTCGACTCCATGGCCTACGTTCTGCCCAAGGAGAGCCATGCCAGGATCAAGGTGGAAGAAGTGTTTGCTAAGGAAATCAGGAACATAGTTGCCTGTGAAGGAAACGAGAGAACCGAGAGGCATCAAACTTTCGATAAGTGGAGGAAGATGATGGCGGAGGGTGGATTCTCATGCATGGGCATTGGTGAAAGGGAGATGCTTCAGAGTAAGATGATACTGAGAATGCACTCCTGTGATCATTACAACATAGAAAAGGAAGGTGAAGGTGATGGACTCACTCTCAAGTGGTTGGATCAGCCTCTGTACACAGTTTCTGCATGGGCACCGACGGATGTTGCAGGTACCTCCACGTCTCACCCAAATTTGGAGCTCCATGGATGAATTTGGAGCTCCTCTGGTGTTTAAGAACTCACTAGTAAGATACATACATTCTTTTTAATAGTGTTCTAGATAGAAAAGTTATATTCTTTTGCATTTACAGAAGAGAAGATAGGCATTCTTTCCCTTTGGGATTCTTTATTCTTTTGTTGCTGAGACTTAGCATATATGTTACACTAATTCAAAAGAGAACGTAGATTAGTGTTTCTCGGCATATTGTTTGTAGCTGTTTTGATTAGAAGTTGAAGATATGTATTTATTCTTTGATCATTTCCTACAACGCAATGTAACTGAACTAGAACAGAATACTATTAGCATCATTTGCTTGAATATATGTTAATTTTTGCAGTTTCGATAAATTGCACCAGTTTTTCCTGTCTTTTCTCCTAATCGAACTTTTACCACTTCTATGAAGCTTTGTTATTCTCTATGAACAAGAAAAAGGATAACTTTAAAAAGGAAAATCTACAAATGTTTATGACGTGGGGAAAATCCGACGCTACTGCTGGACGCAGATCGGCAAGGGCTCAAAAAAAGGTGACGCAGTTAGATTTAGTGGTGAAGCCAAAGAGAGAAATAATAGAGAGATTTAGGAGGCTCATGGTTTGGGGTGCAGGAACGAAAATGTAAATAGATTTGATAGAATGAGTTTAGTCATGTATATTGTTGTTTGGCTTACCAGCTCTAATTAGGTATGATTGCGAATACAACTATTTGATTTGTCAAAGTTTTGAGAATAAAAATACAATAAATATCATATTTACCCTTAATACGGTGTATAGTGGATGACCCAGCGATAGGATGGGGCCAATAGTCAAGGTGACATAGCGGTTAAGAGTCAAGAGGAGTTACAGTCAAGGTCGGGGAGTACGTGTTCTAGCGGGTCATTGTCCCCCGAACAAGGTCTCACCTCTCCTTGTGGGCATGATTTCCAGTCTATTTCCGATCGGCCCAGCATCGATCAGACCTCTGGGTTTAGTCCCTCACTTCTCATGGGCATAACTCTCAGTCTACTCTCAATCAGTCCCAGAGCCGGTCGAACCCCCTAAGCTCAGTCCCTCACTACTCATCGACATGACTCCCAGTCTACTCCAGGTCGGCTCGAGAGCTGGTCGGACCCCTTGGGTTCAGTCCCTCGCTCCTTATGGGCATGACTCTTAGTCTACTCCCGGTCGATCCCAACACTAGTCGGACCTCCTGGGCTTAGTACCTCACCTCTCATGGGCATAACTCTCAGTCTACTCCCGGTCGACCCTATAGCCTGTCGGACCCCTCGGGCTCATTCCCTCACTTCTCATGGGCATGACTCCTAGTTTACTTTTAGTCCACCCCAGCGCTAGTCGGACCCTTCTACTCAGTCCCTCATTTCTCATGAGCATCACTCCAGTCTACTCCCAGTCAGCCCTAGTGTTGGTAGGATCCCCTACACTCAGTCCCTCACTTCTCATGGACATGACTCTCAATCTACTCCTAGTCGGCCCCAGCGCCGATCGGACCATCAGGGCTTAGTCCCTCACTCTTCATAGGCATGACTCTCAGTTTACTCTCGGTCGGCCCAAGTGCCGATAGGATTATTATCAGGGGACAACACTGTAAGAGAATCACAACCACCTGTCAGAAACTAATAACTATTTATCAGGGAATATTCCTATACTTTGCCACATGCATCTCACGTAACTTTCCTCATGTCAGTGCAATATCCCTAGGTCAAGGTTGACCTGGTTGAGTAAGCTTGAGTTGGCTCAAGCTTAAGTCTTGATATTTGGGTTTCGATGTTTGACAATACAGACAATACGTGGAGATTGCAGGTGCAATCATCCGATTGGGGAGATTGCTGGAGCAATTCCCCTCTGGTAGGGTTTGACCAGTCTGAGTGTGAAGAAGAGTCAAGTAGGTCAGGATTGACCGGATACTTGACTGGGAAGTCCTAGTGAGTGATGTTAGGCAGAAAGTGAAAGTCCTGGTGAGTGAAATCAGACAGATGTGAAAGACCTAGTGAGTGAAGCTAGACAGAAGGAAAATCTTGGTGAGTGAAGCCAGGTAAAAGACCTAGTGAGTGAAGCTAGATAGAAGGGAAATCCTGGTGAGTGAAGCCAGGTGAAAGACCTAGTGAGTGAAGTTAAGCAATTGGAAAATCCTAGTGAGTGAAACTAGATGAAAGTCTCGGTGAGTGAAGCTGGGCAGTGGGAAAATCCTGGTGAGTGAAGCCAGGTGAAAACCCTAGTGAGTGAAACTAGGTGAAAGTCTTGTTGAGTGAAGCTAGGCAGATGGGAAGTCCTAGTGAGTTAAGCTAGGCAAAAGGAAAGTCCTGGTGAATGAAGCCAGACATGCGGAAATCCAGGTGGGTCATGGTTGATCGGACACCTGTGTTTGGAAGTCCAAGTAGGTCAAAAGATTGACCGAATACTTGGCAAAAGAAAATTCAGATGGATCAAGGATGACCAGACACCTGGTGGAAGAAGTCCAAGTGGGTCATGAAGGACCGGACACTTGGCATGAGATGGTAAGTCCAAGTGGGTCAAGGTTAACTGAACACTTGGCACGAGGATAAAAAGTCCAAGTGGGTGAAAGGGATTGACCGGACGCTTGGTGAGGAAGTCCTAGCAGGTCAAGGGTGACCGGATGCTAGGCATGATGTTCCAACAGGTCATGGTTGACCGGATGTTGGTTCAAGGGACTTTAGACTTGATTTGGCAAGTCACAAGTGAGCTGAATCGATCAACTGATTGATTGACTCTTGCCCAATCGATCAGTTGATCGATTGGGTGTGGTGCCACAACAAAACTTTTCCCAATCGATTAGTGAATCGATTGGGGAGAATCACCGTTCACACAGAAGTCCTCCCAATCGATCACCCGATCGATTGGGAGCCTCCAATCGATCGGCTGATCGATTGAGAGGCAGGAAATCACGCGAGAACCCTGAATCAATCGGGCAATCAATTCAGGCGATTTCCAGAGAGCATAGAGGCGCTCTGGATCGATCGACCGATCGATCCAAAGCCTCCCCAATCGATTGAGAGCAATTCAATCGATTGAGATCCAACCGTTGGTGCTAGATAAATCCATTGCGAGCGTCTTCTCCAAAATCCTCTTCACCCGATTCTTCTCCGATCTACATAGCAAGTTCTTCGCAGCTCACGACCAGTTCTTTGGAGGCTCTTGGAAACAGGTACTGGTGCACTTCCAAGGTTCAAGAGGAAACAACAAGCAAGAAGAAAGGCAAGTTAGGGTTTCTACTGTGTAAATCTTGTAAGGTTTACTGTTTTATCAGCTTATAGTTTGTTCTTCTTGTGTATCTTTGTGTGTGAGTATTGTACAGGCTTTTTCGCCTTCGGTAGTTACCATAAATGAGTGTTTTTATTAGTGGATAGTGCTTGTGTGTGTGGATCCTTGGATTAGTCACCTCTTCTTGAGGTGGATATCAAATAAATCCTTGTGTTAGTGTTGTATTTTTGTTTCTTGTTCTTTCCGCTGCATATCATCACCAAGAAACAAGCAAGCAACGACGAGCGAGGCGAGCTATTCACCCCCCCTTCCCCCCTCTAGCTACAAATCAATCTTAACAAGTGGTATCAGAGCGAGGTCGCTCTTCACCGGAATCATCGCCGGAATTAAGGGGCAACAAGACTAGAGGATGAAGAAGTCGGAGCAAAATTCTTCAAGTCAAAGACTTCATCAAAAGGCTCAACTTCAAATGGAATTTCAAGATGGATTTGGATTCGACACAAGGGTGCCTCCACCATTCACAATGACGAGCTTCGATGCTTGAAAATCAAGAATCAAAAATTTCTTGATGATGGAGATAGAGCAATGGTTTGCTCTAATGGAAGGCTTTGAAGCTCCGAGAAATTCAAAAGGCAAGATCCTCAAGAAGAGCAAATGGAGCAAAGAGCAAATTCAAAGGAGCGAGGCAAATGACAAAGTGACCAAGCTATTGGTTAATTTGTTGCCAAGCAAAATTTTAGCTCAAGTTGGAGAATTCAAGGATGCCAAGGAGCTTTGGAGCAAATTGACAAAAATTCATGAGATCCCCTCCACTATACCAAATCAAGAAAAATCCAAAGAGAGCGACTCATTGGATCAAGGCCAAGAGGAAGAGGACTTCGAAGTTGAGAGATGCTCAACTTCCGAAGAAGAGGTCCAAGAAGCTCATCTTCAAAGGAATGCAACGAAAAGAGCAAGGAATGAGCATATTCCTTGTTCCATGTACAAGATGAAGATGAAGAAGCCTCCACCTCTAGGATTGAGGGGGAGAAACCTTCATTGACACCGGATAAAGAAGAAGGAGAAGCTTCTACATCTGGGTCAAGTGGAGAAGAAGATGATGTATCCTCCAAAAATCAAGAGACATCAAATGGAGGATCAAGTGTCATCCCTACATGTGAAGGTAAAAATATTTCAATTAAAAATAAAAATCATATTATATGTTTTGAGTGTAGGGAACATGGGCACTATAAAAGTAAGTGCCCTAAATTGTCCAAGAAGAAGGGCCAAGTGGTACCAAAGGGCAAGGTGAAGCCCAAGGAGATCACCCCCACAACAAAGAAGAGCAAAGAACACATTGTGTGCTTCTTGTGTAATCAAAAAGGACATTATTGAAGTCAATGTCTTAAGGGGAAGAAAGCGGTCAAAGTCAAGGGAGGAAGCAAAAGTCAAGGGGGAGCTTTCAAGGTAAAACCCAAGGTATCATTTATTGAGCTTATCCCCTTGAATTATGGTAAAAAGCATGCAAATTCTAATTTATATCATTTTAATGCTATTTACCATAAAAATAGGAAACATGATAACATTAAGGAAAATCATGTAGCTTATCATGCTAAAACCACACCTAAGGTTAGGAAGATAGATAACAACTTAGATAATAACACTAAGAACCTTAAGTATAAGCCTAAAAATAAAAATGCTCAAGGACACAATGAAAAATCAAAATCTAGGGATTTATGGAAGAAAAATCAAGTCTTGAGGTCAAGACTTGATAAAATAGAAAATACCCTAAAAAGGATGGAAAATATCCTAAAAGGGAAAAATGAGCAAAAACTAGGTCTAGGAAAACAACAAGGGTCATCCAATGGTCATAGAGGTTTGGGATACAAACCTAAAATCAAAAAGGATGTACCTTCTTACCATAGGATTCCATATAGCTATGGAACCAAGTCTAGGTCTAGTGGTCAAGTCAAAAATACTAGGGAAGTTATTCCTAAGAGTATTTTTGCGACAAATGTGACTAAGACTTCTAAGAAGTATAGGAAAGTCACTAAGAAGGTCACAAGGGAAGCAATCCCTAGAGTTGACCTAGAGAAGGTGACCAAGGCTCCAAAGAAGCCTAACAAGTGTTAGAGTGTATACTAAAAGCCTAGCTTTTTGTAAACATTTATTTTGAAATAAAGAATAACATTTGGTCAAATGTCTACATTTATATGCTAAGTGTATTTATTCAATTAATTTATATTGTAGATAACATGGTGTGTGGTGTCACACACAGAAGATCGTGTTATCAATTCCTTATAAATTATAAATAGTAGCTCACGACTAAGATGGAAAGGAACAAACCATTGGAATAGTCGTAGTGTAATTTGGTATTAATTTATCTTAACTATAAAATTATACTAGTACACTCTGAGTGTATCAAGACCATTTGAGGTAGTTTCTTTTTATACTGACTGAATAAAAGAACAAGACCTCTGATATTATGGAAGTGTGTGCTATTAATCCTAATATAATAACAAGCACATATACTTAATATTTATTTTTTTAATTTATCAAAGGGTGTGATTTAGTTCGATAAATCAATAGGCCCGATAAGTTGGGAAATGATATTATTTATAGTGTGTGTTGTTGATTATAGAAGGAAACTGTGCTCTAGTAATCTAGGTTGATGATGTCCCCAAGAGGAGCTCATAAGGATCGTCATGTAAACCCTGCAGGTGGACTTAGTCCGACATGACAATAAGGTTGAGTGGTACTACTCTTGGAGTTAGATATTAATTAAGGGAGTTGTCAGTAACTCATTTAATTAGTGGGCATTCTATATCTTAAACACAGGGAGACTAACACACTCATGATAAGAAGGAGCCCATATAGTAATATGGGATTGGTGCGGTAGTTCAATAATAACTCTTTAGTGGTATGAGTTATTATTGATGAACTCGAGTTGGGTGTTCAGGGCGAACACGGGAAGCTCAAGTTCATCGGGAGACCAAAACCAATTCCTCCTCTCGGTCCCTGTCGTAGTCTCTTATTTATAAAGTATTATACTCACCTATACCCACCTTAAGGTGGTCGACCAAGCCTAGCTTGGAGCCCAAGCTAGGGTCGGCCAAACCAAGGTGAGTTGGTTTCATAAGGTGGCCGACCCTAACTTGAACCCAAGCTTAGGTGGTCGGCCACAATAAAATAAAAGAGATTTTATTTTTTAAAATCTTTCTTATGTAGAAGTTATGGTTTTAAAAGAAAGTTTAAAATTTAAATATTTCCTTTTATACCTTTCTACAAAAGATTAAGAGAAAGGTTTGATATCTTTCCTTATTTGTAGTTAAAAGGAAGATTTTAATTTTTAATAAAACTTTCCTTTTTTATAACCATCCTCATGATTTAAAAGAGAGTTTTAAAATTAAATCTTTCCTTTTATAGTTTATACAAAAGATTTGATATCTTTCCTTATTTGTATATTGAAAGGAAGATTTTAATTTTAGAGAAAACTTTTCTTTTTGTAAATCATCCATATGTTTTAATAGAGAGATTTTAATTTATAAAAGTTTCCTTTTATAATCAACCATGAAAGGAATTTTTAAAGAGAAATTTTTATTTTAAAAATTTCCGGAAACAAATTAGGAAGTTTTAATTTTATGTTTAAAACTTTTCTTGTTTGGAGGGATTAAGGTGGTTGGCCATTAGAGGTTTAATAAGGAGATTTTAATTAAATTTTCCTTCTTAAACAATGACAAGGAATATAAGGAAGTTTTACTTATAAAACTTTCCTTATTTGCCAAGACCAAGGGATATAAAAGAGAGGGTAGAGGTGCCTCACCTCATATAACATATCTTCTATTATTTCTCTCTCTTTTCTGTTGGACCCCATGGTTGTTTTGATGTGATCAACCAAGTTAGTTAGGTCATGTTTGTTTTTGATTCCTGTGTCTAAGTGTGCAGGAGCTTAGGAGTGCAGAAAGTCGAGCGGAAGACGCAGCTCGCGAGAAGGACGACACGGGAGGGGAGCCGACGGGCTTGGTGCGTCCGAAGGACAAGAGAGTTACGGAAGAGTACACCAGTGGGCGAGAAGAACATGCGCGACGTTCGAGGGACATAAATCCAGGACAGAAGCCTTCTCGAGGAAAAGACCGAAAATTAAGTTCGGGTGAGCCCTATTTGGGTTGGCCGCAATCACCCAATCAATCGGAGCTTCGGAAGGAGAAAGGAAGCCAAAATGAGCTGAAGAAGCTAGCCAGAGGCGCCTCAGACCAATGCTGAAGGCACCTCAGCTGCCTCCACTGGAGGCGCCTCAGACCAGTCCGCCTGCTGGAGGCGCCTTGGACTGGCCTGAGGCGCCTCCAAGGCCATTTTAGGCGCCTCAGACCTAGTAAAACGACCGTTTGCAATCAGATAAAGTTTTATCCAGTCAAACTGTTGGAGGCGCCTTGGACCTTCGAGATAGATTTTCCAGGGGCTATAAAAGGACCCTTGGACCTAGGAATTATACATTCATTCAAGCAATCAACTTTATAATCAATTCCTAGCAACTAGTGAGCGTTCTAAGTGTAAAAAGACTTCTCCACCTACAATAAAGGAGACTCTGCTAGTGGAACTATTCAACCGCCTTGGATTAACAACTGTCTTGGTTGTAACCAAGTCAATTTCTGATCTCCCTTTTCTTTTCTGTTATTTCATTATTTTTATAGTTGCTATTATTTTAAGTTGAAAGTCTAGAGGAGGGTATACTTTTATTTTCAAGCAATTCACCCCCCCTCTTGCCGGCCTCGTTGCACCAACAAGTGGTATCAGAGCTAGACAGCCTCAGAAGGACTAACCGCCGACTGAATCACAAAGATCGAGACAATGGTCGGCGCGAACATTCATCCCCCAAAGTTCAACGGAGACTTCGCTACATGGAAGCGAAAAATAGAGGTATTTTTTAAAACTGAATTTGATATACTTTTAATAATGAAATATGGATATGCAGTGTCAAAAGACAAAGAAGAGTGCAATTGGACGAAGAAGGAGCAGGCCAATTTCGTAGCCAACGGAAAGGCGGAATTCCACCTACTCAGTATTCTGCCGTCCCAGGAGGTAAGTCAGATCGGGAGCTACGATTTCGCTAAAGACCTCTAGGATAAATTCCTAGAGCTTCACGAAGGTACCTCAGAAGCTAAGCTAGCGAGGCGTGACATCCTCCGGACCCAGTTAACGAACCTCCGGATGAACAACGGCGAGAAGGTAATGCAACTCCAAGCGAGGATCAAGGAGCTGATAACGCAACTGACGAATCTCGGAGAATCGGTAACGAACCGAGATTCCATCCGGTATGCGCTCAACGCCTTCCCCGGAACTCCGGAAGGGCTTCCTTAGTAGATGCGTACTACATCTCTAAGGACTTTGAGGTAAGTAGTTTAGAAAATTTATTCTCTACATTTGAACTTCACGAGTCTTGAATCGCAAAGCCTAAGCAAATGGAGAAGACAAACCTCAATATTGCCCTACAAGCCGAAAAGGACGATCCCGACTCTGAAGCATCGATCGACGAAACCGAAGTAGCATTATTGGTAAGAAAGTTGAATAAATTTGTTAAAACTAATAAATTTAAATCGCAGTCAAGGAAACATCAACACAACAGAAGGATGGTCTTCGAAGATGACTCAAGCTCAGAGATGAGCATAGATGAAGGGGGAGGAACATCAGAAGAAGAAGAAAGCTGCGACGAAGGGGGAGCATCACCGAGTAAGGTAAGTAAGGTACGTGATCTCACTCCTAATCAGTCCTTTCAATTTATCAAATTACTTACGAAAGATCTAGCAAAATTAGAAAAAGAAAATGCTGAATTAAAATTGAACTTAGCAAAAGTATGTCCACTAGAAATATATGATAACTTAAATTTAGAAAATGAAAAATGAAAAATTAAAATTTAGAAATTGAAAAATAATGCATGCTTAAATAAATTTCCAAAATCGAAACTAAGGACTTATGAAAAATTAAATTGGTACATTAAAAAACATCAGGGACAACTTAGAAAAATTCCTAAAAACAATATACCCCCTAAGTTTTTAAATAACCTAATAGGAAAGAACCTTTATTGGGTTCCAAATTCCGTTTTAGACTGATTTTTTTCTTTAAATTAAGGCTTTCAAAAGAAAAATTAAACAGATAATTTCTTTTGAGGCTTTGTCTAAGGAAGTGATTGTTGTTCCAATAACCAAGAAGGTCTAGTGTCTCGCTACGACCTGGAAGCTAAAATATTGAAATGAAATGTTTAATTAACTTCTTATTAAAGCATTAAAATTAAAATTAAATAATGCTTTAAATTTTTTTTCCATACTTAGGAAAATATTCTTGCTTAGAATTTTTGCTTGGGAAATCTTTAGAACTATTTTTGCCTAAGTTAAAAAGTCTTCTAAAGTTATTTTTTTTTGTTTAACTTAAAATTTTTTGCAAAAACTTAACGAAAATCTTAGATTTTTTTTTTTAAAAGACTTAGAGTTTTTTCAACAGACTTAGAACTTTTTAGAAAATCTTTTTCAAATCTCTTCTTAATTAACTTAGAATTTATTTTGAAATATTTGGTACCCTGTTTTTGCTGTGATCAAAGGGGGAGAAATAGGTACAAGTTAAGTTTAGGGGGAATTAAAACTAACTTTGGTTAAATTTTTTTTATGCTTTTCAACATTTAGTATTAGAACTAAATTTTATGCTTGTTGCAATTTAGTGTAATTGCAAATTTAGACTTTAAATATTAGTTTTGCAATTTCTTAAAATTATTATTTGTTTGTTTTTACCCTAACTTGAACTTGGGTTGATGCACATCAAAAAGGGGGAGATTGTTGGACCCCGTGGTTGTTTTGATGTGATCAACCAAGTTAGTTAGGTCCTGCTTATTTTTGATCCCTGTGTCTAAGTGTGCAGGAGCTTAGGAGCGCAGGAAGTTAAGCGGAAGACGCAGCTAGCGAGAAGGACGACACGGGAAGGGAGCTGACGGGCTCGGTGCGTCCGAAAGACGAGAGACCTGCGGAAGAGTACACCAGTGGGCGAGAAGAACGTGCGCGACGTTCGAGGGGCGTAAAGCCGAGATGGAAGTCTGCTCGAGGAAAAGGCCGGAAATTGGATTCGGGTTAGCACTATTTCGATTGGCCGCAATCACCCAATCAATCGGAGCTTCGGAAGGAGAAAGGAAGCCAAAAGGAGCTGAAGAAGCTAGCCAGAGGCGCCTTAGACCAATGCTGAAGGTGCGTCAGTTGCCTCCACTATCTGAGGCGCCTCAGACCAGTCCGAGGCGCCTCCAAGGCAATTTGAGGCGCCTCAGACCCAGTAAAACTTGCCATTTACAATCGGATAAAGTTTTATTCGGTCAAATTGTTGGAGGCGCCTTGAACCCTTGTTGGAGGCGCCTTGGACCTTCGAGATAGATTTTTCAGGGGCTATAAAAGGACCCCTGGACCTAGGAATTATACATTCATTCAAAAAATCAACTTTGTAATCAATTCCTATCAACTAGTGAGCGTTCTGAGTGTAAAAAGGCTTCTCTGCTATAGTGAAGGAGACTGTACTAGTGGAGCTATTCAACCGCCTTGGATTAACAACCGTCTTGGTAGTAACCAAGTCAATTTCTGGTCTCCCTTTTCTTTTCTGTTATTTCATTATTTTTATAGTTGCTATTATTTTAAGTTGAAAGTCTAGAGGAGGGTATACTTTTATTTTCAGGCAATTCACCCCCCCCTCTTGCCGGCCCTGCTGCACCAACATTTTCTTCCTTGGTGTGGCCGACCCTAATCCTCTTCCCCTTTCTTCTTCTTGTGGTCGAACCTCATCATCTCTTGGAGTTCTTGTGGTGTCGAATCTTGCTTGGAGAAGGAGAGAAAGGAGGTTTTGTTTCTAGCATCCCTTGGAGCTTGGTGGTGGTGGTCAAACCTCATCTTCTCTTGGAGTTCTTGTGGTGGTCGAAACTTGCTTGGAGAAGAAGGTAGCTTGGGTGGATTCTCGTCTTGGTAGATCGTCATCCACACGACGTCTGAGATAAGAAGAGGAATACGACAGAAGATCGTGAGGTCTATAAGCTATAAAAGGTATAACTAGTTATTAGTTTACGCATCATAACTAGTTCATCTTTTATTTAGATCTTGAAATATCAAACACAAGAGGCTAATGAATCTAGGTAATCGAATTTATGTTTTCAATTTTGTGTTTCTTTTATTTTTCGAACTTGTGATTCGATTATTCTTTTTGGTTAAACCTAGAGTTACTATAAGGAAATTAAATATTAAATTTCGTTGAAAGGTTTTGTCTAGGAAGTGGTGGATGCTCCCATATCCAAGAAGGCCTAGTGCCTCACCATGTTTAACCTGGAAGCCAATCTCTGAAATTAATATTTAATTGAATTTGTAACATGGGTAGATTTGGATCAATAATGTTAAGCATCGTTTGCGATCCAAGTCTAAACCTCTAAGAACAGATAAGTTAAATTTAGAATCAATAATGTTAAGTTCTGTTTGTAATTCCAAGTTTAATTTCTAAAGAACATAATAGGTTATTAGGAAAGGTTCAGGACTTGTATAAAATCTTTGTACAGAGGAACCAGTACGATATTCCGAATAGCAATCAAGTCTAGGTCTAATGGTCAAGTCAAAAATTCTAGGGAACCGATACGATGTGCTTTCTTACCTCTTCTTACTATAGGATTCCAGGTCAAAATTTTTCGTACAGGTGAACCGGTACGATGTGCCTTCTTACCATAGGATTCCATATAGCTATGGAACAAAGTCTAGGTCTAGTAGTCAAGTCAAAAATACTAGGGAGGTTATTCTTAAAAGTATTTTTGTGACAAATGTGACTAAGACTTCTAAGAAGTCTAGGAAAGTCACTAAGAAGGTCACAAGGGAAGCAATCCCTAGAGTTGACCTAGAGAAGGCGACCAAGGCTCCTAAGAAGCCTAACAAGGTTATTAGGAAGGTATCTAGGGAGGTTATCCCTAGTGAGTACCTAGAGCATCCAAGAAGCACCAATAAGTTTTGGGTTCCTAGGAGTATTTTCTCTACCCCTTAGATGGGTTAGAGAGTGTCAACTCCAATTGGAAGGGTAGTTAACCTAACCTTAACGAAGTTGACACTCGGGGAGTATTTTCAAGGTTACCATTAATCTTTGAAAATGAAATGGATTATTTGTTTACTCATTGAAAGAGTAAAATATGCCAATACTTGAGAAAATTGATTTTATTTTAAATTGACACAAATTGGGAAAACATAACAAATACCAAGTTGGGGTTTTGGTATTTTCTTAGGGATTTAAAGGCAAATCTAGGCCTTATTTTAAAACATTTACTCTTTGGACGAGTAAAATGTGCCAAAAATTTAGGGAATATACTTAATTTTAATTGACACAATTTAATCATGGGATAAAGAAATGCCAATTTGGGTTTTGGCATTTTCATGAGAAGATAGAGGACAATCTAGGTTAATTTTAGGTTTAGCTAAGATTTAAGGACACTTAGATAGATGATGTAGGTATTTTATTTTAGCAAAATTACCATGCTTTGTTTGCCCATCATATGTCATGATATCATGTTTAGCATTCATGCTTTATTATGAAAAACAATAAAAATATTATGTCATGTCATACATACATCATGTAGTTATAGCAAATTTTTTTTGAAAATTATTTATTTTGATGTATGCCATAACTCATCATGCATTATTTTTAATTTCTTGCAATTAAGGATAAATGACATTTATTAACAAGTAACATCCTTGGTGGATGTTCATAACTCTTAAAATGCCTAGATAGAAATGCATGATCCCTAGTTTAGGGTAAAACCAAACTTTACATCTCACAAAGACTTATAAGGTGACTTGTATGTGTTTTGGTACACATTAGATACAAATGAGATATTAGGATGATGAACAAAACTCAAAATGTTGATTTAGTGCACTCTTTTGAGTTTTAGGTTCATCAAAAACACATAGTTATGCGTTTTCCAATCATTGGGAAAGCTAATATACAAGTCATGTGCATTGAGCCCAAAGAATATGGTTGGATATTGGTTTTGAAAATCATTTTAAAATGCTTTTAGAAAACCTTGGCGAAGACTATCTTTTGATAGTAATCATCATTGAGAAGTTAGACACAAACTAGAAGAAAACACTAAAGTTTTTATAAGTTTTCAAGTTTGTGTCAATATTTAAAAATAGGAAGTATTTTCATAGAAAACTATTTTTCCTTGATAGTATGTACCCTAAGTAGTGTCTACATGAATTTTCATAATACAAACAGGACTTGATGTTTGGAAGAGAGTAGTCTAGTCAAGACTAGATGACTAGCAAGGAGAAGTCCTACTGGAGGTTAAGCAAAGTGGAAGTCCTGGTGAGTGAAGCCAGACCCTAGTGAGTGAAGCTAGGTAGTGGATGGAAGTCCTGGTAAGTGAAGTCAGGCCCTAGTGAGTGAAGCTACGTAGTGGAAGTCCTGGTGAGTGAAATTGAGCCCTAGTGAGTAAAACTAGGTGGTGGAAGTCATGGTGAGTGAAGCCAGGCCCTAGTGAGTGAAGTTAGGTAGTGGAAGTCCTGGTGAGTGAGTGAAGCTAGACCCTAGTGAGTGAAGCTAGGTGGAGGAAGTCCTGATAAGTGAAGCAGACAATGAAAGTCCTAGTGAGTGAAGCTAGGCAACCCTAGGGGGAGATAACCCGCGGTCGACCGGACCAGTGAATCTTGAATTCTGTTAACACTATTTTACCTTACCATTTTATCTATTGTGCTAACTCAGTGTTGCAGGGAAGTCCAGCTAGGTCGACGGGCCAACCAGATAGCTGGCACGATCCCAAACTAGTCAACGGGTTGATCGGATGTCTCACAAAAGGTAAGTAAAGGTAAGTCACTGGAGGAGAGTGACTATGAGGATGCCTCCCAATTGAGGGACAATAGACATCGACCCAGTTTAGGTTTATTTGGGATCCCTAAACTGAGACCTTGACTAGTTCCTGGTCTTGGGAGGACAGGAACTAATTACTCTATTTTTAATATTGTGCTAACACTGGTCTTGCAGGGTATTTTGGACTAACACATTTGTTGCAGGGTAAGAAAGCAAGCAAAGAAGCAAAGCTGTCTTCGGATGAACAGTACCCGAAGGCGCCTTCAATGGCTATGGAAGGCGGCTCAGTACTGTTCATAGAAGGTGTCTTCAATGGCTATAGAAGGCACCTTCTACTGGATGAAATTTGGCCGAAGTCTTGGATAAGCATCGATCACTTCGGGATTGATTTTGCCTCATTGGAGGTGCCTTCCATCCTTATGGAAGGCGCCTTCCAAGTTTATGGAAGGCGCCTTATAAGCCTTTTATAAGGCAGTTTTGAGGAGGCATTGAACAACAACCACATACGAGCTACTGCGCGCATATTTGAGCCTCCGACTGCTCTCGATTCTTGTCGCGACTCTACTACGAAGCTGCTGAGTCCGACGACTACTCTGAAGAGTTCTGATCACGTCCGACAGACAGACATCAACATGAAGTGCCTCATTTCAATACCTAAAGAGTGTTGGTAATATTTGTTTTCTGTACTTAATTTCTATAAAAGGGCAAGTGCAGTTTGTTGCACTTGACCTAATTCTTTTGTACTCGATTCTCTCTTCCGGGGGTACCGGAAAAGGTTTTTAGTAGATTGTCCATCGATAGGTCTGTGGGACCTGAGCCTTAGAGTAGGAGTCGCCAAAGGTTCTGAACCAAGTAAAAATCGCCTGTGTTTTCTTGTGTCTTGGTTCTTGCTTTCTTATTTTCATTTTTCGCTGCGTACTCGAGTTTTTAACATTGAAAAAGAAGTGTTTTGAAAATCACGTGATTCACCCCCTCTCTCACATGCGTCACGATCCAACATATTTGACTATACTTCACAGTCTGTTCTAATAGTAATTTCTTGTTTCTGCTCCTTTTTTAACTATGAAAGCTGGACTTTGGTGTCTAGGTGTTGATCTTTGAATGACTCCTAAAGTTAGTAGTTGATTTATATGCATTTTACATTCCTCAGTTTACCAATTTGTATATCTTAAGTCTTGGGCTTTGATTGTAAGATCTAGATTAATTATTGATAGTTTGCAGTAGACTTTGTCTCGATCCCAATATTTAGTAGGATTGTCTCCAATAATTTCTAGTTTTTTTAATCTAGAAATGAGGGAGTCTAAATCTGGTTTATGAGTGTTTATTATTTGAAGCAACTGTTTTGGAAGTATTAAATCAGGTGGAATCTTGGTGTCATCAAGATCAGATATAGGGCTTGATCAGCCAAGTAAGGTTAGTTTTCCTGATCTTGATAGTCAGAAAGAGCTATAGCACAAGTTTGGCTAATACTAGATGGTGTTGGCTTACTTGCCTGTTTACAAGCATTTTTTAGAAAACATTGACAAGATGAAGTATTATCCATAGTATCAGGTGATATGGTTTCTGTTTGAGTTTTGATGGTTAAAGGATGGACAATAGATGGATAGTTTGAGACTATAGGTGAGGAAAAGAAAAGAGCATAATCCTTAGTTAGAAGGAAATCTCTATCTGGTGTTAAAAGGAAATTTAAGCCTAAGATTAAGTGAATATTAGAATGTAATAATGGTTTAATCCAAAGTTTAGAGAGTAAGAGTGGTGTGCTATATTTGCCACAGTTATCATAAAACCTGAGATGAACATTAGTGACGAAATCTGTACGAGCTAATTGTTGACCATCAAATTGTGTGATGATTAATGGTTGTGATACTATTTTTATAAAAGCTTTTGGCAAGACTAAAAGAAGTGTATTTTCATCTATTGTGGAGTTAATAGCTCCACTATCTAGAAAGACATGTAAAGTAAACTCATGACCATGGATATTTACCAGTCATTTGACTTTAATACCTAGAGTTTTTCTCGTATTACATATATTAGATGCTTTTATGAAGAATAGATCTTTGTTTATATTTATTGGTATAATTTGTAAGCCTTTGCCTTTATCAAAAGAAGTCAGAGAAGAACATGAAGGAAGGCTTTCTATTATTTTTTTTTATCCAAGATATCTAGTTTTGTCTCTAGTTGATTAATACATGTTTCTAATACAGAGACCCTTGTTTCTAATAAAAAATTTTGAGTACTTCTCTTAGATAGATGTAATGGAGAATAATTACTAAAGGTAAAGATTACAGGCTTGCTTTTACATAACTTATAGGTACCTCTTTTATCTAGAGATGGATAATAACTATAAAAAAAAATAAGGAATGCTATCAGTACCTGTTTTTAGTATCCAATCATGTAAACAATTATGTTCTTCTATAGTTTTAGAGGTAATTTGTTTAAACATTAGATTTGTATCTGAAAATTCTTCTCATAATTCTTCTAGATTATCTAATAGCATGTACTTTTGTATATTAGGATGAAGGTTATATTGCTGGTATGAAAGTTATAAAAATGAGTTTACCAGACTATAGTTAAAAGGAGGTACTTTTTCCACATCATCTACCGAAACAAGAGTAGATTAAGGATGTATCAGAGAAATCTGATTGTCCTTCTACTAAATCAAGATTGGTACAGGTAACTAGCTTTGCTTCTCTTGTATATAGATTTTTTTTTATTTGGGCATGTAGAAGATAGATGTCTTGGTTCATTACAAGCAAAACATGTAATGGTATTAACATATGTTTTCTTTGGCTTAAATTTTCGCACATGTTTTTCCTTATTTAGGCATGATTTCTTTTCTATACTTTTTTTTTTAACATAGTAGGTTTTTTTGGGTCTCATTGTTTTGAGTTTTGATATCGATTGTTTTGGTATTCTGGATGAACTGTCTCTATGATTTATTCTTGGTCTAGGTCTGGGGAGACCATATTGTTAAGGAGTACATATCTTACTACAAAATCCATATTGTTGATTTTTCAGCTGCTTCTATTTGTGGATATATGTACATTTTTTTAAGTATGGAAATAATGTGTTGGATTCTTACTCCAATATTATCATATTGTGGTAGTACTTTCATATCTATCCAAATTTTATATATTTCTTTTCCTAAATTACTTGGAAGTTTGCTAAAAAGTCTTTCTCCTAATTCTGGATTACAATAGTTTTCTGAGACTATTGTTAATGCTAAGAAGTCATTACAAAAATGTTTAATCCAATTCCAGCTAAAGAGCTGTAATTTTTCTAAATCTCTCATAGCTTCTCTTTATCTTATGTCTAATCCAGTATTAACATCTTTGGAAGTAAATAACCTATGAATTGTATATCAAAAATTAAGTATGTTATTTCCTTGTGAAGTAATTCTTGTTACTTTCTCGGGATAAGTGGTTTTATAGACTTCCCATACTGCCCTGACAACATTGCCTAGGTAATTTTTGTCTACTTTTATCATGGCTTCACCTGTTTTTATGTCTAGTTCATGTTTGACTTGATAATCTCTTTTTACAGAGACTATCCATTGTTCTAAATAGGTATCATAAAGTTGTAGATCATCATATTCTCCAATATTTAGTAAGACTGAATTTTTGCCAAAGTAAGTTATTTCATGTGGTCTTCTTCTTTCTATTGTTCTCAACAAAGGATTATTATTAGTATAAGGAGTAATTTTTGTCTTGGAGGATGTCCTTCTCCATAATCTATAGTTTCATAGAGCTTTCAAGATATCTTACTTGTAAAGGTTGTGGTATGAAATTCCTAGTACTACTAGATTCTGCTGGATTTATTAGGTTTATGGTTGAGAAGTAATCTTTCTTTTTAGTAACTATATTATGGTCTTCATCAAAATATAACATCCAATCATGTTCTAATTTATGATGTAAAAGATCAAAGGTTTCTAATTCTGTTAAATGTTCTTTAGTGAAATATGTAGCTATTTCAAATGGGATGTAAACATATTCATAAGTCATCATAAAATAAATAGTTATCTTCATTATTGTGGCTTGTATGGTTTGACGGTATGTTGTATTCTATATTCATTAAGTTCATATTAGTTTGATTTTCTTCATGATCCTCTTCTTGTGATGTTAAGAATTTGTAATTATGAAATCTTACTATGGAACTAACATGTCTATCTTTATAAATAATGGATTCCGCTGGTTATAAAATTTATGGTTTAGTACTTAATTCCAAATTAAAAGTCCAATCTAATCCGGCAAGTAGATTAGATGAAAAGTCTTTAGGTTTGAGGAAATAAATTCCTTTTGGAGTAAGAGTTTAAATAATATTAGTAATTTTAACTTTAAAACTATTATTAATATTGGTCATTGTTTTTCCTAAAAAAATTATGTCTATTGAGATATTAAAACTATTATTAATATTGGTCTTTATTTTTCCTAGAAAAATCATGTATATTTAGATATTATTTCTTTGAAAGTCTCCATATCCTTTGACTTAAACTGAGAATTTAATATGTTCTATAAAGTCTGGAATAGTCATATTGAAGTTTGGTCAGAAGTATATAATTCCTAAATTGATATTTATATCAACTTCAATGAGTCCAATAACGACTTTATCATTGCCAGAAAATCTTGAGTCATAAAGGACTAAAAATACTTTAGCTCCTATGCCTTTTCTAGTAAGTCATCTTAGGCCAAACACAATTAGTCCTAAATGTATGTAATTATGTTTTCTTTACATATATGTTTGTGCGGATTCTTTGGTCATAAGTGTGAATCATTCTTCACCTCCGTCTAGTAGATGAAGTGGTTGTGTCTTGTGATGTCTATAGAATGATGTGGAGAAAGATAATAGTCCTTGATTATATATTCCTCTTTGATTTAGAGTATTTAATTGTTCATTAGAAAATGTGTCTAGATTTTGTTCAATATCTATAAGTTCTTCTAATTGATAAGTAACAATATTTGTCGATGATCTCTTGGGTATCATAGATAAATTTCTATTTGGTTGTCATAAAGTTTGTGATAGTCTAGAAAAGCTTTCAATTTGTGTTCTTATTCGTAGATCCATTAGAAGGGAGTTCTTGGATTTTGTATGTAAAAAACTTATAGGTAGTGGGTGATTGTCTGATAATTGTTTTTCCTAAAGAAAGTTTACCAAGGTCTTTATTTAGGTTTTCTATGGCTTCTTTTAGATCGTTTGTGTGGTTGTTTTTATAAATATGATTTTTCAAGAGTAAGGAGTTGAGTTTCTAATACTGTAAGCCTATAATTAGTAGCGAGGTAAGTAATGCTAATATGATGTTATTTTATTGTACTAGTATTTAGTCTCCTTAGCTTACTAGAGTAGAGTTACTATAGCCAATGTCTTTGATTTTAACTAATTGTTGATAGAAATCAAGAGATTCTTCATATTGAGTGTTCTTAAATTATATATTTTTTTAGAAATCAAGATATTCTTCGTATTGAGTGTTCTTAAATTATATATTTTTTTCATAAAGTATATATATATATAGAGAGAGAGAGAAATATTCTCCTGAGGTGTATTTCTTGCGGTTTGGTGCGGTATAAGTGATTTGGCATTCCACGTCAAAGTCAAAAAAAAAAAAAAACGTGACATCATCTCTCTTCTCGTCTTCTTCGCCGACCTCGCCAAACGGCCACTGCCGACCTTCAGCTGGACGCCCGGCCACCGTCAGTCGGATCGCGGCCGGATTCCGGCCAGATGGCTGCCGGAATCCGGCCGTTTCATGGCCAAATCTGTCGCGACGCTAGCAGACGCAACGCTGCCGATTCCGGCCGAATCCGGTTGTGATCCGGCCGAGGGGTGATCCGCCAGCGTCAAACGCCGATCAGCGGCAAACGCCGGGAGAAGCGGAGAGATCGCGACGCAGCCAGTGATTTTTTCTTTTTTCCTTTTTTTTTTTGCTTACGTGGCGCATCTAACTCATCATAATCGCACCAAACCACAGGCGAGCAAAATCGTGTATATATATATATATATATATAATCGCTTAAGGCACCCATGAGTGAACTAGTATATGTACTTGGAATGATTCCAAGTACCTGTATTCATCTTAGTATTTTATATTTTATATTTTATATTTTATTTTATTTTAGGGTATATTATATGTATTTTATGTTCAAAATTTAGGAGTTGAGTTATAATATATTTGAGTCAATAAGATTTTTCTTCTAGGGTTTAGACTTCTCTTAAGGATTATAGTGTTCAAAATTAAAAATTTTAGATGCTAACGGGATATATTATATGTATTTAGAATTTAAAGATTGAGTTATAATAAATTAAGGTAATAAGATTTTTACTTTAGGATTTAAGCTTCACTCTTATGCTATATTATTAAAAATAACAAATTGTAGGTTTTCACGGTAGGTATCCGATATCTATCTATTGGATTTTAGGTTTTAGAATAAATTTTAAACTTTATAATTATTTACTTAATTTTATAATTTATAAAAAAATTTTAAAATTGAAAATATATGCAATTTGAATTTGAATTTGAATCTAAATCTAAATCTAAAATTATGATTTTATGTGATAAAATCATATTAAAATTTAACAATAGAATTTTTCTTTAAAAGATTAATATTGTCTAATCAGCATCTAAGGAAACAAATTAAAATAGTATTTTTTTTGTTTTTATTAAAATAACGTATCAAATCCTAATTATTTGTCAATGCACTGTATTTTCTAATTGCTTGTTCATTTAATTCCACAAAAAATTCGTCAAGGTTTAAATATCAGATTTTATCCTATTTAACTTTTAAAATTATTTTATTTTTTAATATATAATTAAATTAATTAATATTTTTTTATTTATCGTTAAATGAAATTTAGTTTATAGTTAAATAAAATTTATCAAATAAATAAAGTGGATTTAATCCGGATTAAATTTAGATTTATTTAAAATGAAAATTTTATATATAAGATAGATAAAATCGTATATATTTAAATTAATATTATTTTAATAAGATGAGAAATTATTTAATTAGCCAATATTATCCTTTATTATTTCTAGATAGGTTTAGGTTAGGTTCGATCCTAAACCGTAAAGTGCCGTCCCCGCCCCTGACCGCCTGCCCGTCTCGGTCGCCGCGGCGGCTCAACGCCCGTCTCCCGTCTTCCGCCGCCAGCGACACCCGTGACCGCCCGTCGCCTGCAGCAACCGACGCAATCGCGCCCGGTAACCTCTTCCTGCTTGAAATACGTTACTAATATAAGTGTCTGCTTGTCTAGCGATACCATGGGAAAAGGCACAATGGGAAGGGGAACCAAAAAATCCATGAATCATAGTATGAGAGAACATGATGAGCTTGATAAAGAATTCTTTGAAAAGGTAATACTAGAGTAATCCGCGCTTTTAGAAATTTTACATTTTTTTCCATTTAATTGTTTAGTTATGAGTCCTTTGTCTTCTCATCACTTTTCCAGAAAAAAAAGAGAAATTGGAAGAGATCCTTACGTTTTTTTTTTCATTTAATTATTTAGTTATTAGTCTTTTTTACTTCTCTTCATTTTTCCAGAAAATAGAGAAATTGGAAAATGAGGATATGAGTATAGAAGAGATTCTAAAAGCTCGAGCTGATAGTTCGCACATCACTGATACCTCCTCTGTTATTTCAAATAAATATGAGGATATGAGTCGTACGACTGTTGAAGAGATCCTAAGATCTCTAGCTGATGATGGGCACAAAAGAGTAATCCGTGCTTTCAGACATTATATATATATATATTCATTTAATTGTCTAGTTGAGTCTTTTGACGTCTCTTCACTTTTCCAGAAAAAAGAGAAATTGGAATATAAGGACATGACTATTGAAGAGATCCTAAGAGCTCGAGCTGATGGTTCGCACAACACCGATACCTCCAAGGTTATCCCAAAGAAATTTCATCGTGCTAACAAGAATAGGTTATCCTTTTTTTCCTTTGATTCTATAACTTATACTATTAATTATACAAATTTATGTTAGACTTTTCTTTTCTTTTTTTGATTAGCCCAATGGAGATGAGTAGCAAAGTGCGGGTTTCGACATTTAGGGAGGTCATCCAAGTACCCAAAAAGGTGAACTTTTGTAATATCATAGCTTGAGTTTATACAATTATTTTTCCTTCTAATCAACTAATCTGTAGTGCTTTTGGAAATTAGAACTATTAAAAGTGTTTTGTAACATCATTGGTAGTTGCATAATCTTGTATAATAATGCATTTACATTACAATAATGTGTTTTATTAGTATTATGCAAGTTTGAAGTAAAAATAGTGTTATTGGCAAATCATCGTATATACAGAACTCTATCAACTATTTGAGGGTAGTTTGTCTCAATCTCCCATGATGATTCCTTAGACCTTAATTGTTGACTCACTTGATCAAATATATATCATTTTCCTATTCTTTTCATTCTAACACACTGATTAAATACTATACATACTACATACCATTACTACTTCATGATTGACGGCTGTCAACATCTCAAATTGTTTAGGGAGATAGTGGTTAAACGTTACCCACATCATAGAGAAGATGGCTCTCATAGGTAAACTATAAGGCCCTATTCTTGTTGCCTATAAAGAAGAAAACAACTATGGAAAGAAAGATCATAAGGAAAAAACTTGTAGGATAAATATTGCTAGATATTTTGCACGCACCTCTTTACTTGGAGAGAAAGAAAGGGAGGCACTTAAATTAAATTTTATTTTCACAAGTTTAAAAAAAATGAAGGGGAGCCTTGGCGCAACGATAAAGTTGTTGCTTTGTGACCAAAAGGTCACGGGTTCGAATCTTGAAAACAGCCTCTTGCAAAAAAAGCAGGGTAAGATTGTGTACAATGGATCCTTTCCCGGGATCTCATATAGCGGGAGCTTTGTGCACCGGGCTGCCTTATTTTTTTTAAGTTTAAAAAAAAAATCAAGGGAAGCCTTGACTCAACGGTAAAGTTGTTGTCGTGTGAGTTGGTGACTATGAGTTCGAGTCGCGGAAATAACTTTTTGCAATGTGGGGTAAGACTGCGAACAATAAATCCTTCCCGGGATCCCACATTGGCAAGAACTTCGTGCATCACGAAGTCATTGTTACAATTAAAATAAATATATTTGTAAAATGAATAATATTTTAATTTAAGGTCATATTTGAGCTCTACCATACACATAAGTGGAATTTCCACTCAAATTGGATAAAAGCACATGCAGAAAAATTGGTGAAAAATTTCCTAGTCTTTCTATTACCATATTCCTTTGGATATAATATTTGCTGCACTACTGATACTAGTCTTGTTTCATTATAATCCATGTTAAAAGTTGTACGGGATGTGCTTTAGTATATTTTTACTGCTAAAATGCTAAACCTAGTTACTGATATGCATAAGTTCCACCTCCAGTATCTGCCAAGCTTATTCTAGCAGAAATAGATGCGTAACAATTTATATAATTACTTTTGTCAATCCTTAATTTTGACATATCAATCTCTCCTAGCCTTCTTTTGGAGGTGTTTAAATGCCTAGCCATTTAAATTCATTTGCAATACTTTCTTGTTTTGAAACTATATGATGTTTACCTTAAGATTATATCTTATATAGGTTTTTTACAAAAATGGTTTTTATGTGGGTAGTATTAACCACTTGTTGCAATGCCATCGGATGACCACATATACTGCCGATAGTGAATACTGAATCGTAGTGTGAACACGTTAATCCATGGTAAAACGTAGAGCCAATCAATTGCCTCCACGTGGTGGAGGACCATCAGAGGGCACACGTGTTAACAGCTTATAAAAGGATAATGCTATAGTAACTAGGGTATGCTATAATAATTAGGGTAGCATTTCCAAACCTTTCTAGAAGTTTTCAATCACCATAAAACCCCCATGGGAGATCCTTGAAGATCCCTTACAACCTTTAGCATCATTTATAGAGAGAGTGGGACAAAAGGAGACACGTTCCCTTGGGTTAATTTTATCAAAGTCAAGCCAGAAAGAAATTCCAACCCTTATTCCACCAATCAATGACTCAATTGGTGTCTCTTGGATAACCTCACCAAGCTTCATGCAAGATAAAACTCACTGTAAGGCAGCCCACCATCTTGATCGAACTCTAATTAGTTTTGTACCACGTCCATTAGATCATATCTGCCTCAGCAAGACTCAATTGAATTGTGGTCCATCTCACCCAAAGTGCATCCACCTCAGGCACTCGTATGACTGCAAGTCCCTGATTGAGGTCTGGGCCATATTAATATCATAATTGGCGGAATTCTATAATATGCTGTGGACCATCCTTAACAAGATCCAATAAAAGAAAAATTATTGATACCAAACCTGCTAGTATATGTTTAAGGCCTTGACCATAGATTTTGTCTTTGGTTCCTTGGCATAGACGAATTATTTTAGGAAATAGCTACTTTTGTGAAACAACCAAGTTTCACAAAAGAAACATGGATGATACTAGATCTGCTAGTATATGCTGAAGTCATTAACCATATATTTTGGTTTTGCTCCTTGTCACAGATGAATGATTTTACAAAATAACTATTTTAACTGTATTTTGTATAAGGAACTTCCTAAATGTATCATAACTTCAGACACATTTATTTGAATATGTAAAAGAAAGATTTACCACTATGTTGAACATAGCTTTGATGGTTAATAATTCACTGTTATACGACGATTTCCCATGTATTATTTCCCTTGAGGTTAGATATTCTGTGGGTTCAAGAAAAACAAATGACCAACTGGTATCTGTTAAAGGCACTAGCCGTAGAATTTGGTTTTGCATCTTCGCTTCAGATGATTGTTCAATCTTTGGAAATGGCTAAATATTATCACTGCATCAAGAATTTTTTAAAGACATTACAACTACACAGTTCTTTATATCAACACGTAGAATGAATAATAAGCTTCTGCTTTTAATATCCATTTGATAGTTAAATATTGGACTGTTATATGTGGTGATTAACTTGAACTTGTTCCTAGAGGTCTTTGGCATGAAGTTGCCTGTTAGTCAATTTATGTCTTTGGAACTGTTATCTAAGTACATTCATTGGTTATTCACAGCTTGTGAGAGATCCTCGGTTTGATTCTTTATCCAGAGGAACTTTTGACCCCGATGGGTATGTCTTTTATTCTTTTTGTGATTCTTTATATTTGTTTGGTTGTTGGCTTGTTGCTTTTGCGTGAGCATACATTCAGTATAATCTATATGGATTGGATGATTCTCTTAGATACATGTGTACACCAAAAATATAATCATCTTCTTCAAGCTATGGTTGTCTCAACTATTTGCATTCATAGGTCTTTGCACATGGTTGTGTTCTAACACATAATTGACCTGAATGTTTGAAATATAAACTGCTTTTGTGATATATGGTATGAGATGTTGGGTGTCCAAGAGTAGCATAAGCTTGATCCATTTTTTCCTTGTCTACCGTCTTAGCTTGACTCACAATTGTGGTATGATTTCCATTCTTTTTGAACGCCCTTCTTAATTCTTTAAAATATATTAAAGAATGAAGGGGATGAAGAATAGCAGTGGAAAGTTCAAAGTCCTTCAAGAAGGAAAAAAAATGATTTAGTGACTCAATGAAAGCTAAATCATTTTATATTGCATCAATCTTCTGTCCAAGTTTTAGTTGATTAACAACATTATTGCTAAATCTTTTATGCTGTTCTTTTGCTGCAACACCAGATTTAAAAAACGTTATAGTTTCGTGTTTGACGAAGAATATCCTAAAGAGAAAGAGGTAAATCTTTTTTATGGTTGACATTTCAATTTACCTTTCACCAAGCTTTAATTTTATTTTGTGATGTTGTAAATTTGTATTTCTACAGAGACTTAAAATGTTGATTAAGAAGTCTAAGGACCCAAATGTTGTTGAGGAATCACAGAAGCAAATATCTTCAATGGTAAATTCTTTTACAAAAAGCATAGTAATAAAAGATAAATGTTACTCCATTATTCCAATAGTATTATTTTTTATTTATTGCATTTACTATTGTTCTCTTACTAAGTTATTTTGAATTTCTCCTTGAAAAAGGAAATTGAATATGCATTTGTTTGGACCTAATTGAGTCTTCCAAGTGGTTCTTTTTTCTAAAAAATGGAGAGGCGGTCAAAATGAAGAGCTAGTTCATTTTGAGCTATTGGGCCTTTTTGAGCTGCCCAATAGAGATGTGGTCAAAATGAAGACAATAATGTTCTTTTTTCCAAATAGTATAAATAATAGTAGGAAAAGTAATTACATAGAGAATTAGGAAATTAAATATGAGACATCCAGCCTGTTAGGTCCTTTGGAGCTAACCCGTGATTCTTCTTCCAACAAGCCATATGCTGGAAAGTTAACCATCAAACCTCTCAAAAACCTATTTGTTAAACTCCTTCCCAGTTAATCAGATCTCCTTGAATCATTCTATCATACGTCTTTTAGGTCGCTCAGTCAAATATATCATATGAGATTGAACCTGTCTAATTCATGTGAATGGAAAATAAATTTAAATGTTCTATCAAATGAAGAGCTAGTTCAATAATTTGTCCTATTTCCAAAGAAAGGAGAGGCAAATGACCTACCCAATTGGATCAATATAGTAGAAATAATAGTAGGAAAAATAATTATGTAGAGAATTAGAAAATTTAATATGAGGCGCCCAGTCTGTTGGTTCAATTTTTAATATGAGGCGTCCAATCTGTTGGTTCAATACCCTTGAGATCCTAACTGGTGATTTTAATATGAGGTGTCCAGTCTGTTGGTTCACTACCCTCGAGATCCTAGTCAGTGATTCTTCTTCCAACAAGCCAATATGCTGAAAGTTAACTAACCATCAAACCCCTCAAGAACCTAGTTGTTAAACTCCTCAGTTAATCTGATTCCCTTGAATCATTCTATCATAGGTCCTTTAGGTTGCTCAGTCAAATATCAAATGAGTTTGAATCTCTTTAATTCATGTGACCAAAAAATATTAACTAGGCGCTCTTTGTTTACTCTATATTCTCGCTGGAAAAGAAGGGGAACGAGAAGATATATTATTTACATGACAATCTCTTGATGTATTCCTCAGTGGGGCCAACCTTACAATATTAGAGGGCAAGCGTTCAGTTTTTATCCTGGACATACAGAATCAACTCATTATATTTCAAAATCAGATGGGGATAACTTAGAATATTCACTAATTTTTTTTTCCTAAAATATTGACATTAGGGGTTTCCTAAACAATAGCAGAATTCATATATTGACATTTTGTTTTTCTTATTTTTTTTATCATTCACGCAAAACTGATTAATTAATTAATAAATATGTCGAGGCATATGTGAAATCCCTCATATGATTAAATTCGTCAATTTATATCGTGCTTACATATTTCTTTCTACTATTGTTATTTCAATTCACGTGTATTTCTTTGCAAACTTGCTTTGATGACCAAATAGGCTATTATTATTGTCCATTTCAAACTTGTTTTTATTCAGGATAAACAGATAAAGTCATGGTCCAGGAAGAGCGTAGAATCTGAAATATTGTCTGAGCACATAAAGAAAGAAAGAGAAGCCGCAAAGAAAGGGAAACAACCTTATTACTTGAAAAAATGTGAGTCTACTTTCTCAATTATATCTTCCTCATTTTCTTTGGCCTGCATGCGTATCTCAATAGCTGAAATTGAACATGTATTCGACTGTGTGCATGCTTGAATATTTAGATTCTGCTACATCCCTTCCTTTTCTCAAAATTTGCATATTATGTGATATCTATCATATCTAACTTGTCATTGTTTTGCAGCGGAAATTCGAGAAAGAAAGCTGATAAAGAAGTACAATGAACTGAAGGTATTCTCCTTGCATGTTTAACATTTACTTGATTTACTGTAAACCTTCACATATTACCTACTACAATTGTGTTAATCACAGGCCGTAGGAAAGCTGGATTCCTATATTGAGAAGAGGCAGAAAAGAAATGCCTCTAAAGATCATCGTTATATGCCATATCGAAGATCTGACAAAAATACACAAGAATAACCTTCTTCACTCGGAGTCATTCTCCAGTTCGTGGTGCCTTGAAGTGTACTTGTGAAGAGAGAGATCTATGTTAGCTAATGAATTAATTGGATTCGACATCTTAAGTTTGACAATGTTGTAAGCAAGCCTAATAATTTTTATAAAAAGAGTAGATTGTCTTATTTTTCACTCTTCTTAAGTGATCAGATTAGCTGCCTTATTGCTAGTTACTAGTACTGAATTAGACTTCATTATCTAGTGTATCGAGATGTTAGCAAACAATTGTAGTCACTACATTTGGAATCTCTATAGTGTGTGCCATTTCATTTTCTTAAACTTACTTTTCTTTTTGGAGAAGGAAATTTTGATATATTCAATTCGGATTTGTTTAAATTTGCACTTTCTACGTATTACATGAATTTCAGGTGGCTTTGTGTAAAACAAAAACCCCGAGATGAATACATTAGATTTAAGTACACAAGTCCATAGTTTTGGGCTGAAATGTAATTAAAATGCACACAGAATTGAAACCTTTTGGCCAAATTGAAATAGACTAACACACATGGTTTGCCCCCAAGGGTGTTGCCACTGATATATTGAGGGTCGATTGTTAATGGGTTTGTCGTAGTCTAGAATTCAATTATTAAGCTTTTGAATGGATTTTCAAATGGTGGCAAAAGGGAGGTATTTATCTCGATTTTATCGAGATTTGAACTCCAGACCTTATGATGGTAACACCTCATGTGCTAGCCACTAGACCCATCCGAGGGGACTTGAATGAGCTTTCAAATGGACTTTATGTTGGTTGCTTCTGAAGTGAGTGTTGGGTATCATGTAAAAACTTGATAAGCCTTTTCTATTTGGGCCAAGCCACATGGAATACCCTAATTTTAACTTCGACAATTTACCAAAAAACGTATTTAAGTTTTTAAATTTATCAAAAGGTACACACTATTTTGGTATTTATCAAAGAACACACCTTTTTATAGTGGTCTTCCCATTCTACCCTTCTGATAAATTTAACTGATTTCTTTTTTCTTTTCTTTGTCATTTCTCTCTTTTTCTTTCCTCCCATGCATGCAACATATCTTCTCTTTCCTATTTTTTTTATCTTCTTTTGTTTTTCCTTTTTTTTTTCAATTTTTTTTCTCAACCCTATTATAGGAGATTAGACTCATGTTGGGCCCGATATCTCTTCATATCAGGCCACATTGGGCTTGATATGAAGAGACATCATACCCAACAATAAAAAAAAAAAAGGAAAAAAAAAAAGAAAAAGAGATTTAGTTTTTTCAAAACCTCTGCTCTACTATTAGAAATGCCAAAACTAACAATGGAGAACATATTTGGACTCCTTGCAATTTTAGAAATCCACAGGACCTGAAATGACTGTAATCTGAGGTCTCTAGATCGATCAGAGAGTTTCAGTCAAAACCTGTTGATGGACCTAGAGAGCTCCGTTGCACCTATTTCAGTTCTTGTGGATTTTTGATGTTGCAAGGAGTTTAAATATGCTATCCATTGTTTATTTTGACTTCTAAAAATTGTTAAAATATAATAAGAAAGAATCAGTAAAATAATCCCCATATGTTAGGCTTGGTATGATTCATATTAGGCCCACGCATGAGGATTTTTACGAATTCATCATTATTATAATTTTACACCTCCGTAGAAGCTGAAATAAATAATGGATCAATTTCTGTTGATTTATGAGGTTGCAAAGAATTCAAATATGTCATCTATTGATTATTTTGACTTCTCCAAATGTATTAAAATATTATCAAAAAATCAACTAAACTCTAAACGTTATGGGTCTGATATGATTTATATATCAGACCTATGTTATGCATGCACACATGGAAAAAAAAAGAGAGGAAAGAGAAGAGTGGAGAGGAAAAATTAAATTGGTTGCATGCATAGGAGAGAATAAATAGAAGAGAGAGTGAGAAACAATAGTAAAAAGAAAAAAGTAAGATTTATCAGAAGGATAAAATAAAAAATGTACTTAAAAAGATATATTCTTTGATAAATAATAAAATAGTATATATCTTTTGATAAATTTAGAAATCTACATGCGCCCTTTGATAAATTAACATTTTAACTTTGAATCAAGAGTTGCAACCTTCTTAAAATCTCAAATGTGCAAAATATCCCTTATCATTGGTTCCACTTCGCTCCAAACTCAAAGTATTTTTTCTCTTATCATGATTTACTTTTCTAATCTCCTTCTCGACAGAGCTCCAAAGGAATTAAGTTTTGTTAGGTCTCAAAATTTAAATTACTCTTATTTCGTGATAATTGTCAAAAAGTTATAAGTAGTTAGGCAAGACAATATCATTTTAAAAGGGGAACAAAAATCCAACTCTTGTATGGACCATACAACTCATTCAATTTAAAATATTTACTTTTGAAAATTAGAACTATTGAAAGTATTTTATAATTACTGATATTTGTGTGCTCTTATATAATCATCTTTTTACATTACACTAATGCTTTTTGTTAGGATCATGCTTAAAATCATTGTTATGGGTAAATATCAACTATTTGAGTTTGCTTGAGCTCTGATTTCTTAGAACTTGATTGTCCACTAACTTGACCAAACATATGTATATTCCAGAGTGAGCCCAAACAAGCTATGTAGTTGATATGTTATTGATGTTCCAGAGTGAGAACAAACAAGCTATGTAGTTGATATGTTATTGATGTAACGAACACTAGATTATTAAATCTAAGTTTTGATATTAATAAAGAGTTCAAAGTTAAATCTTATTATTATACTAATAAGTCTGACTAAGTGTGTAGAAAAGTCCTGAGTTAACTAAGGTAAGATGAAAGTCCTAGTTGAGGCTAGATAAAGAAGTTCTAGTGGACATTAGGCAGATGGAAAGTCCTAATTGCGACTAGGACTAAGCGAAGTCTTGGCAGGTCGAGGACATCGAGCAAAAATCGTATGGTCGAGGACACTAGTGAAAGTCCTAGGAGTCATCAGTACCAGGTGGAAGACTGGACAAGTCGGAGTTCAAACGTCCAGCGGAAAGTTCTGAGGTCTCGAGTGCTGAGCAAAAGTTCAAAGAGGACCATTTTGGCAAAAGATAAACTCTCCTAATAAGAGTAAATGAGGGTGCGCTCCCCGTTAAAGGAACAGTAGACGTCGGTGCAACCTAGAGTGTCGGCGAAACTCAAAGTCAGGATTAGATAGTCTGAATTATATCAAATATCACTCTTCTTTACATATTATTATTGTTTTTTTCTAACTTTGTGGTGTAGGTGATTGAAATGGCAAGATAGTTGGAAAACAGGGCATCCGAAGTTGCTCCAGGCACCCGAGTTGGCGTCTGAGAGGGAAGCCGTCGGTTGGCCAACCTATGTCACAGCAAGCACCCTGACATTCTAGGCTCCCAGACTGGTCTCACTCGGGCTGAGCAAAATCCATCTTCAAGCTAAGGTGCCACGCTTCGGTTGGTCGACCCATGTTAGTGGTTCAGGCGCTCGGATTGGTTTGGGCGCCTAGAGATAGATAATACTCGTTGAATGAAGTTTCGACCTAATAACACCACGTTAGCCCCGGTGAGGGCGCCCGGGTGAGGTCTGGGCGCTAAGGAAGGTGCTATAAAAAAGGTTCGAACCAGCAGCTTCAAAACATTAATTCCAACAAGTTTCTCTTGTGCTGCTTTGAAAATGATTCTATAATGCCAAAACGCTACCCCGACGATTAAAAGCTCGAGTCTCCAAATTTGTAGTTGTCGGTAACTTTTATATATTCATATTTACAATGAAATTGATATATCTTTTGTAATATTTTGAATTGATAGTGAATTGCTCAACGAAAATAATCGACGATCGTGAATCTTAAAATATGAGTCATCACATACTCCGAACCAAATAAAATCAACTTATATCAACTATTTATTTTTTTACTCTTTCTTTCCGTTACCTTCTCTCTCGATAATTTCATTTGAAAAAATTAAAAATTATAAGTACTATTTATCTCCTTCTCGTGCTTTCGATCATACGTATCCTTCTTAGTGCTTTCGATCATACGTATCCTTAGTTTTTTTTATGATTTGCCCGGTGACACTAAAAAGCATTATTATATGAGAGCACGCAAGTGTCAATAGTGTTATAAAACACTTTCAATAGTTTGAATTTTCAAAAAGTATCACAAATTAATTGTTTAGCGGGAAAAATAATTATATGAACTCAACCTACAATGTAACAAAAGTTCACATTTTTTAATCCGTGGACGGCATCTCTAAATATCTCAACCCAGACTTTACTAATCTCCATTGGTCTAATCAAAAAAGAAAAGTCAAGTAAATTGTATTTGTTTTATAATCAAAGGAAAATAAATTAGATAATCTATTTTTGCTATTGCAAGAACTTTGGGATAACATTAGAGAAATTGTTGTCACACTCAATTATATTTTTAAATTTTATTATTAAAAGTAATGTAAAAATTAGGTTCCCAAAATATATAAGGTATTTTGATAGTCCAAGATTGTTAAAAGAAAAATTGTGAAGGAAGACAACAAAGAAGGAAATTACTTTAGAAATAAAGATAAGATAAAAAATTAGGTTCCCAAAATATATAAGGTATTTTGATAGTCCAAGATTGTTAAAAGAAAAATTGTGAAGGAAGACAACAAAGAAGGAAATTACTTTAGAAATAAAGATAAGATAAAAAAAGAGATACCAAAGAAAAATTAAGGACTTGATCACTTGAATTACAAATGCTTAGGGTTGATCCTTTCAAATACTACTTAAAAGAACAATCTAGATTTAGATCCTTAATGAAATAGTTAACTATTAAAAATATAAATTATGAAAAGATTAAAATCGTTTAATTCTATTATAGTTTTAAGTATATCTATTGTACTTTAAAGATTAAAATCATTTAATTCTATTATAGTTTTAAGTATATCTATTGTACTTTAAATATGATATAGTTATAGTTCCAAGTAGTCATCTTCGATTTCCATCAATAGTAACTTCAAAGAATATGGTTCTAAGAATCACTTTAATTTCCAACACTTTGCTTTATTTGAACGATGGTTCTGGAAGATTTATCTTTAAAAAAAATGGATAAAAAATGTGATCACACTCATTTAACAGAGTGATGACATTCAATTAAAAGTACACAACGATAGCATTCCTCCCTGAAAAAGTTCCAACTTATTCACATTGCAATATTAAATAATAACTAAGGTGAAAAAATTCCTAGCTACCAAAGTAGAATTTATAGTTGTTAAAATAAAAAAAGTCACAAAAAAATGTATCTAGAAAGAATGAGATAAGAGAAGATTTTCTTCAAAATAGAAATCCAGGTATATATATATAATTAGTGTTAGAGCTGAGTACGCGATTGAAATATAATCAAACTGAATCAAATTGAAATCGAAATATGACAATGCGGTGATTGAGCTGGGCCTCTAAGTTAGATTAAAGTCAAAAGGATTAGATGATATAGGAGATTAAAGTCAAAAAGATTAGATGATAGGGTGGTCAAAGTCAAGGAAATATCAACCTTTGAAGCCAGTGTAGATGATAATTTCGATCGAGAGATAGCCGACTGGGCCATCAAGCTGGCTGGACTGAGGGTTCGGTCGAACACTCATCCACACGACATTCATAGAGCTTTGAGCCAAGTCAGCATTATGTTGAGCCAACCTTATTCCTGATTCAGAAATAGCACAGTGAATTAGCTCGATAGAGTGGTCTAGCCGATTGAATCATATATACATCCGATCGGATCAACTGGGCACTTAGTCTATTTAAGCTTTCCAACTCAACTGAAGAAACTAAGTGAAGGCCAAGTCACCGATCACATTCATAAAAGCTGACTCGGTACCCCTCGAGAGGGATGATTGGTCGAATTATTCTAATGACTTGGTCGGTTGGCCAAAGTAGGCTATTGTGGTCCCGTAGCCCATCGACCTTGTATTCATTTTTGGCATTTTGTACCACGGAGGAGAGAGAATATTCTGCATATAATCTGCATATTCGAAGCTTCCACCCTATCAATCATAGAGGGTACAGACCCATTTTGGAAAAGGTGTCAAAGCCTCTTTATGGTCTAATTGTTTTGGAAAATGCTTTTGGGATTTGTGCATAGACACCACAGGATACTATAAAAAGGGTCTCCATCTACAAGCACAGGTAAACGACGCTACATAATTGGACACGTCCATTCACTACTGTTCATTATTCACCACCCTTAAATCGATCACTAAATTAAGCGTCAGAGGGCTAAAACTGGAGATCCCTATTCGATTGTGACACACGTGAGAAGGGGGTGAATCACGTGATTTTCAAAATACTTCTTTTTTGGTTTTTGAAAACACGAGTACGCAGCGGAAAGTAAGAAATAAAATAGAAGAAACATGAGAAGAACACAAGTGATTTTTACTTGGTTCAGAGCCTTCGACGACTCCTACTCCAAGGCCCAGGTCCGCAGACCTATCGATGGATAATCCACTAAAAACCTCTTCTGGTACCTTCGGAAGAGAGAATCGAGTACAAGAGAAGTTAGGTCAAGTGCAACACACTGCACTTGTCCTTTTATAGTAATTAAGTATAAATACATATATTACCAACACTTTTTAGGAATTGGAATAAGACACTTTGTGTTGATGTCTGTCTGGTGGGCGCGATCAGAACTCCTTGAAGTAGTCGTCGGGTTTAGCAGCTTCACAGTAGAGTCGCGGCAGGAACCAGAGGCAATAGGAAGCTTCAATGCACATGTAGTAGCTTGTATGTACTTGATGATGAAGTGCCTACTCGAGACTGCCTTATAAAGGGCTTTGAGGGCGCCTCCGATAAGCATGGAAGGCGCCTTCAATAAGGCAAACTCTATCCCGAGCAAATCGACACATATCTACGACCGATTCCAAAAATTATCTTGCTGAGGGCGCCTTCCATAGCCATGGAAGGCGCCTTCTATAGCCATGGAAGACGCCTTATATGAATAGTACCAAGGCGCCTTCCATAGCCATGGAAGGCGCATTCGGGTACTGTTCACTCGAAGACAATGTTGCTTTCTTGCACTGCAAATATGTGTTAGTCAAAATAACCTACAAGATAAGTGTTAGCATAAATATGAATAGTAGTAATTAGTTCCTATCCTCCCAGGACTAGGAACTAGTTAATGTCTCAGTCTAGGGATCCCAAATGGACTTAAACTGGACCGACGCCTACTGTCCCTCAACTGGGACGCGTCCTCACAGAGTCACTCTCCTCTAGTGACTTATCTTTACTTACCTTTTGCTAGACATCCGGTCAGCCTGTCGACTAGTCTGGACTTCATGCCAACTATTTGGTCAGCCCGTCGACCTAGCTGGACTTTGTGCCAGCTATCCGGTCGGCCCGTCGACCTAGTTGGACTTCATGCCAGCTATCCGATCGACTTGTCGACCTAGCTGGACTTCGTACCAGCTACCCGATCGGTCCGTCGACCTAGCTGGACTTCGTACCAACTATCCGATCGGCCTGTTGACCTAGCTGGATTTCTCCTGCACACTCAGTCAGATTGTTAGATCACAATGAACCTAACTTAACTTACTTTTGTTGGGGCAATTTCTCTAGGTCAAGTTTGACCAGTTTGACTAACCTTGAGTTGAGTCAAGTTTGAGTCGAGATTTGAGTTTTGATGTTTGACAATATAAGGAGATTGCTGGAGCAATTGTCCAGTTATGGAGATGGTCAAAGGGTTGACCAAGTTGATGAGAATACAAGTCAAGTAGGTCAAGGTTGACAGGAGACTTGACCAGGAAAGCCCTAACTGGATGTTAGGCATTAGGAAAGTCCTAGTGAGGAGCTAGGTAGGAGAAAGTCCTGGTGAGGAGCCAGGCAATGGGAAGTCCTAGTGAGGAGCTAGGTAAGAGAAAGTCCTGGTGAGGAACCAGGCAAGTGGAAAGTCCTGGTGAGGAGCCAGGCAATGGAAAGTCCAAGTGTAATCTTGACAAAGGTTGTAAGTCCAAGCATGTGGTCTTGGCAAGGTAAGTCCTAGTGTGACTTGGCAAGGAGAACTCGATAACTAGGATGAGGCCGAAGGAAGCTCTTGAAGGCAAGACGTGAAGGATGGGGAGATATCCGAGGGACGCAAGGCTGATGGAGGAGGCTAAAAGGCTAGTTCGAGGTTGGTCGAGTGTGGTGGTATAATCCAACAACTAGGATGAGGCCGAAGGAAGCTCCTGAAGGCAAGGTGTGAAGGATGAGAGATATCTTAGGGGCGCAAGGTTGATGGAGGAGGCTAGAAGGCTAGTTCAAGGTTGGTCGGGTATGGCCGGATGCTAGGCATGATGTACCAACAGGTCATGGATTGACCGGATGTTGGTTTTAGGGGGCTTTGGACTTGATTGGGCAAGTCCAGAGGAGCTGGATCGATCAACCGATCGATTGACTCATGCCCAATCGATCGGTTGATCGATTGGGAGAGCACCCGCGACAAAGGGTTCTCCCAATCGATCCATGGATCGATTAGGAGCCTTTGTCAATCGCACAGAAAGCCTCCCAATCGATCGGTCGATCAATTGGGAGCCTCCAATCGATCGGCTGATCGATTGGGAGGTTGGATTTTTGTGCGATACATCTGGAAATCGCACGAAACACAGTGAATCGATTGGGCAATCGATTCAGGGGATTTCCAGAGAGTACAGAGGCGCTTTGGATCGATCGACCGATCGATCCAAAGCCTCCCCAATCGATTGGGAGCAATCCAATCGATTGGGGTTCGATCGTTGGCGCAGATAAAGGCATTGGCGTGCGATTTCTTCGATAGAACTTGATTCCTGTCTACACGAGCTTGCAAGGGCAATTTCCACAACTCTCCCCACCAATCTTGAAGATTCTTGGAGGCACGTCCAAGTCAAGAGGCGAGTTACGACAAGAAGAAGAAGAAGCTAGGGTTTTATTGTATAAAATTAGAGTTATTTGTATTTGGCTTCCTTCTTGCTTATTGTTGTATTGTGAGCTTGTAAGGCTTTTCCGCCTTCGGTAGTTACAGTAAAGGAGGGTTTTCATAGTGGAGGGTGTGTGAGTGTGTGGATCCTTGGACTAGTCACCTCTTCTTGAGGTGGATACCAAGTAAATCTACGTGTTAGCGTTGTAGTGTGCTGGTTCTTGTATTTTCCGCTGCACATCATCACAAGAAGCAAACCGACGCAAGCGCGACGAAAATCTATTCACCACCCCTCTAGCGGGCACATCGATCTCAACAACTTTGTCATTTATCAAAACTTGAGTTAGACCGTTAGTGTTAACTGCACCAACAATCCTTTCCCTAACCCGATCACTAATGATCTTTATAACACACAGTACAACGAGGAGTCTTTGTTTGGTCAGCATCAGAGTTGTGTTCCTAGCTATTCATCTTCATCGATTTTGGATAAGATCAGGATCTTTTCGAACTAACCGAACCGATTGAATTTTATAATAAAATTAAAACAAATTGAATTAATAAAATATTAATTAATTCGATTGAAAATTAAAATCTTTACAACCATGGTAGATTTATTGATTAAGTAGGGAGTCATAGATGGACTTCAAAATTTACATTGGTTTTTCTATTTTAGCTTATTTGATTTATAAAATCGAATTAACGGATTAGAATTTATATTTAGAAAATGGATTATCAGATTGTACTTTTAGTGTACACATGTATACAAGAAAATCATCTGATCCATGTTAATTTTATTGAATGCATGCACACACAAAACCAACAAGCAAAGCAAATATAAAGAATCACAAAAAAAATATAAGAATACCAAAATCCCTCTAACCAAAAGATTGAAGATGCACCTGCGAGTAATCCTGCGACGAATGCTTCCCCCGGTACGGTCACCGCCGTAACGTTAGTCCCTGCACCGGTTTCTGATTCTCTCTAACGGTCATGTCGGCCGAGTCCATCGTTACTACTCCCAACGGTCGGAAATGGGCACAGCTTCATCACCGCCCGATCCATATCGGACGGTCATTCATCATCGGCAGGGCACGGTCCTGTGTAACGAACTTTTTCTAGCCGTTGACGTTTTCTCCCTGCCTTGGGTCGAGCCCGTAGGATTGGCAACAGCATAGGGCGGAAGGAGAAGCGGCGAAGGAGGAGGTGGAGGAGGAAAACGAAGTCGACATTAGGATTTCCATTTTTTTCCTTCTTTATTTTTTCGAAAGTGTTTTCCGAACTCGCATTGAAAGTTTATCTTTTCCTTCATTTCTTGTACTGTTGATTTTGTTCTCTCTTCGTCCGATCATGGAGCTGGTGGTGATATCTAGCGGTGGCTCAGAGGCCTTTACCATGACCAGAGAATCCGCGCGAACTTCGCTGTGGGTTGTCCACGGCTCTGTATTCGGTTTCTCCTTTTAATGTTCCCGAGTCAAGATTGGTTCGTGTTTTCAATTGTTCCAACTATTCTTTGATTCTTTAGCAGGTTTCAAAACCGTCTTTTTAAAGATCTCATTCTTTTTAATTACAAGTTTACAATTCTTTTTAATTACGTCGTTTCATTTTGGTTTGTTTCTAAATTCTTGAAGCGTTTAAAGATTTTCATTCTGAATGGAAAAAAGAAAAATGATCAACAGGAAGAAAAAAAGATACGTGGATAGGTAGGTAGGTAGGTAGTAGGTAGGTAGATAGATAGATAGATAGGGAAAATTTTGGATTTTTAACGGTAAATTTGTGTTTTTTGATATTGTTTTTTGTAAGAAGCAAGGTTCGACGCGACGGCGGTAGAGAGGATGTTGGCTGGGTGCTCATCGACGTTGCTGTCGCCGAGGCACAAGTTGAGGATCGACGCTTCCGTGCAGTTGCAATCTTGTCATTTCCATCTGCAGGAGAAGCCGATGGGTACCCAGCGACTCGACCTGCCGTGCGGCTTCTCCTCCCGCAAGGATCCCCTCCGGGTGGTGCTATCTGTCGAGAAGCCGGCGGCCGACGCTCAGGGCAGTAACTGCTCCTTCAGGCGCCGCTCGTCTACCTCATCCATTGTCGCGCATGCACCAACATGGGGCGCAACCGAAGAACCTCGCAGCGGAGTTTGGGCGCAGAGGAGGAGCTCGAAGAGACTCCATGAAGAGGGCTCGTGCGACGCCTACCGAGCCAAGAGGACGAGGACAGCTGACATGGAGGGCGAGGCATGGCTGCCTCAGTCCACTCAAGAACCCTCGTTTGGGGAGGAGGAAGAGAAGGTGTTTCTTGTACCAAGTGCAGCAAGTTTTCCACTTCCCACTTCGTCGGGCCAAACTCTGGTGCCAGGATCCACTCGGCCGGAGAACGACTCCAACACAGGCGAAGAACCAAACAATGCGTCGCAGTCTGCTTCCAGTTCGTCCTCTGGCGCCTTTGCTTCTTCTACCAAGGATTCTTCCAGCAATTTGAACTCCAGCGGTGTGGGAGGCGACGGAGGCAGTAGCCAGATGGAGCAGCAGCAGGGTCTGGAACTGGTGAGCCTGCTGACATCGTGCGTGGAGTCCATTACTTCTGGGAATTACGAAGCCATGAACTTTTTCTTAGCCAGGCTTGGGGATTTGGCAACCCCAACGGGCTCCCCCATTCACCGGTTGGTCGCCTATTACACCGAGGCCTTAGCACTCCACGTGGTAAAGCACCGGCAGCACATCTTCTCCGTTGCTCCACCGAAGGCCCTCCTTGACCAGGCCGAGGACGACAACGCCGTTGCACTACGAGTCCTCAATTGTGTAACTCCAGTGCTCCAATTTATCCACTTCACATTGAATGAGCGGCTGTTGCGGGCATTTGAAGGGAAGGATAGAGTGCACATAATAGATTTCGACATCAGGCAAGGTCTTCAATGGCCGAGCTTGCTCCAGAGCTTAGCTTCCAGGCCTAATCCTCCAAACCACGTTAAGATCACCGGAGTGGGAGAGTCTAGGCAGGATCTTCAAGATGCAGGATGCGCTCTCACGAGACTAGCAGAATCATTGTGCCTCCCTTTCGAGTTTCACTCTGTGGTCGATAGAATGGAAGATGTGAGGCTCTGGATGCTTCATGTGAAGAGGGAGGAGTGTGTTGCAGTCAATTGTGTTCTGGCCATGCACGAGGCTCTCAGCGACGAGAGTGGGAAGGCTTTGGTGGATTTGTTGAGCCTGATAAGGAGCACAAACCCAGAAATTTTCGTTATGGCAGAGCAAGAAGCAGATCACAATGCGCCAGAGTGGGAAGCAAGGCTTGCTAGATCACTTAGCTACTATGCATCTCTATTCGACTCCATGGCCTACGTTCTGCCCAAGGAGAGCCATGCCAGGATCAAGGTGGAAGAAGCGTTTGCTAAGGAGATCAGGAACATAGTTGCTTGTGAAGGAAACGAGAGGACCGAGCGGCACCAAACGTTCGATAACTGGAGGAAGATGATGGAGGAGGGTGGATTCTCATGCACGGGCATTGGAGAAAGGGAGATGCTTCAGAGTAAGATGATACTGAGAATGCACTCCTGTGATCAATACAACATAGAAAAGCAAGGTGAAGGTGATGGACTCACTCTCAAGTGGTTGGATCAGCCTCTGTACACAGTTTCTGCATGGGCTCCTACAGATGCTGCAGGTACCTCCACATCTCACCCAAATCTGGAGCTTCATGGATGAATTTGTTCTTTCTCATGTCGAAAACTCACATATCAGATACTTACATTCTTTTTCATACTGATCCAGATAGAAAAGTTATATATTCTTTTGCATTTACAGAAAATAGACATTCTTTATTCTTTTGTTGCATGTATGCTATAGAAGTTCAAAAGTGGTTGTAGATTAGTGTGTTCCTCAGCAGATTATTTGTAGCTGCTTTAATCTTTGATCATTTCCTCAAGTGCAGTGTAACTGAAGTAGACCAGAATAAATTTTCGTTATTTGCTTGAATTCGGGTTGATGGTTACAGCTTCCATAAATGTACATTAGTTTTCCCTGTCCTGATTCTAATCAATCTTAAACCTTAAAGTGTTTTTGTTTGGTAGTTTACTAATCATCAATTACATTAATTTTTTTCAGTGTCTTATGATAAAATTTTAATGACTCTCTAATATGTTCTCTAAGTGCTCAAATGATTTGCTTACTTGGGAATATAAGAGGGTCCTATCTAAAAAACACAAAGAATGTATAATCCATTTTTTCATTGAAATTATAAGACTAAAAATTAAGAAGTTATTTAATATTAATATAGCTCCAACAAATCAATTTTAATTTCTAACTAAATGTAATTTTCAAAAATTTACATAGTTCCAAAAAACCAAAGATACAATTCCTAAAAAACTTTAATATTCAGTAGATATCTACATATTTAATGTGTGGATTTTTTTTAAATGTAAATGGATATCATAAATAAATTCTATTTGCAATTCATACATCTATGGTACATAAATTAATACTTCTTTTTTATGTCCCATATTATATTTTATTGTCTAATTTTCCTATTATTATTTATATAATGGATCACTGCAAGCAAATTGCATTTACAAATTTACCTTTCACACTATATTTTAAAATGTGTTGTAAATTTCTTATTATTCTTAATGTAATGGATCATTTTGATACACTATTCATAATTTATATGTGTAGCACTATTTGCCATAAAAATAACTTAAAATTCCCCCGTTTTATTTTTTATTCTACCAAAAAATTATATTTATTTTTCATCCGATTTGGAAGATAATAAAATGAAGAAATCAAATAAAATTAAATTCCTTCCTCATTTCTCTTCAGTTGCAATTACAAGAGAAGCAATAAATTCACTTTTTTTTTCTCTTTCTCTTCAAATAAACACACAAGAATAAGCCAACACATTGTCCTTTCTCAAATTGGCGACTCTCTATTTAATACAATTCGCTCAATTCCATCCAAGTAAATAAGCTGGATGTGGGTGAAAGAAAGAACATAAACCCCCTCTCGTTTATTGCTAATTTTATCCATTACTTCCTTCCAAATAAACAAACAAGAAAAGGCAACTATACTAAAGGAAGAAATAGTCTACTTACTTGCATAAAATAAACATCGAATTCGAAATTTTCAACAATATTATCATTGAGGTAACGCTTGATTGAATTTTGAAGGAGATTAAATTACTTGTCTGGATTAGAACATTAGAAAATGGATTAGTGTAACTTAGTCCCTTGCTGAAATCCTCTATTTATTCTGAGAACTCATGATTTTCCCTGATCATTACCAGTGATGCCAAGTTTTGTAGAGTGAACAAAGACAAGGGAAATTGGTTTTGCTGTATATTTGGTACTCTTTTCCATCTCTTTCCTTTGATTAAATTGTTCTTATGATGTTATGAATGTTGTTGATTTAGAGATGGTAAAGTGATGGATGGGAAAAGATGTAGTAAAGGATTTTTTTTTTTTTTTTGGTTTAAAAGTGATTTGACTTGAGCATTGTGAAATTGGTTCTATGATTACTCAAACTAATTTGTTGTACAAATAAATTTGCTCATAATTGATTTAGTTTAATAAATTGTATGATACCGCCTGATCTCTCATAGTTCATGGTTCAAAATAATATTTAAGTTTTCATAATCTGCTTTTTATACATATTTTAACAGTATGTTTTTAGCATTTAAGTCATAATTACCAATGAAGATTATTGCACCACAACAATATTATTTAAGTGTAAAATAATTATTCTCTATTTATCCTGTTATTTATTTTTTATATTAATATGCCTGATTAAAAGCCTATGATTATGATAAATATTGCTAGGGCCACAAGGGAAAGTGACGGAACATTTGACTTGTAAATGTGCTATTATTCTTGCTAATGTCTTAGCAAACTCAATTAAAAATTATTAATATAGTGAAAACAAATAAAATTAAAAAGTAAACGTCAATGTAATATGATTTATCACTCATGTTCCTACTGCATATCTTATAACTCTTTGAGGAGTCACTCATGAAAATCCATTGATATTGTCTTCTTTGAAATCCTTTTGAAGGTGCAAAAACTTTTTACAATATTTTTTTTTTACAAGATTAACACAAAGGAAAGTTTAGAAGATTAAGGGGGCGTTTGGTTCTTTCCTAGGAATAGGAATCGGAATGAGAATCATTGTATTGTGAAATGGGAATGAGTATGAGCATAGATATCACTCTTAAAAGCAATGTTTGGTTAGTTGTATATCTTCTATCGGAATAAATCAAAGTTTCCTTTTTTACCCTTAAAAGAAAATAAGAGAAAAAATTAGATGTGAGAGAAAGATGAATGTGAGAGAAAAATGATAAAAGAGAATGATGAGAGAGAAAGTGTGATAAGAAAGAATGAAGAGAGAGAAAGGGTGATGAGAGAAAATGAAAAAAGAGAGTGTGATTGGAGAGAGCATGATGAGAGAAAATATGATGTGAGAGAAAGTATGATAGGAGAGGATGAAGAGAGAGAAAATATAGTGAGAAAAAATGAGGAGAGAAAGTGTGATGAGAGAGATTGAGGAGAGAGAAAGTATGTTGAGAGAAAAAAGAACAGTGAATATGATGGGAGAGATTAAGGAGAGAGAAAGTATAATGAGAGAGAAAGTGTGTTGAGGAAAAAAGGAGGAAGTGTGATAAGAGAGATTGAGGAGAGAGAAAGTATGATGAGAGAGAAAGTGTGATGAGAGAGAAAGAAAAGAGAGTGTGATGTGAGAGATTGAGGAGAGAGAAAGTATGATGAGAGAGAAAGTGTGATGAGGAACAAAAGAAAGAAGAGTGCGATGAAAGAGATTGAAAATATAATGATGAGAAAGTGTGTGATAAAATGATGAGAGAGAAACTATGATGAGACAGAAAATATAATGAGAGAGAATAAGGAGAGATAAGTGATATGAAAGAAAAAATAAATAAATATATTTTGATATTTGATATTAATGGAGAAAATTTTAGTTTTAAGTCAAGGGTATTTTTGGAATAAGGGAATATTTTGATTGATGAAAATAGGGTAATGACTCATTGAAGGGGAGGTACATGGGAATGAGTCATTACCCAATTTCAAGGATTCATTCCCTTATTTGTATTCCTATTCCTATAATCCAAACATTAACAATGAGAATCAATGATTCCCATTCCCATTCCCCACTCCTATTACCCTAAACCAAACGCCCCCTAAGATTATGAGTCAGAAGATCATATTAATAAGCATTAACGTTAGCCTTTAAATGCACATCTTTAGCTTCACCTTTTCCTATATAATTATGTTGTTGATCAGTGGATTGGATTCAACATTTATCGATTGTTTCCCTGATTAATGTAGTATTCATTATGGCAATGACTACCTTAGTTGACTAATAACTATGTCCTGTAGGTCATATAACGATTGCTGCTTAATTTTGGGTATCCAATTGGTTAGAGGACAGTAGATATACTATGATAGGGTAGGGATAAATTTCCGACAGAGATATGCCTTCGGAAAAAAAACTCTTCCCATCTCCTAATCATTAATGGTTGATTATAAATTAATTCTATAATTTACCTCTCTTCATTGATTACCTTTTACTAAGATTAGTTTTGTGAGATCAACAATTATCTTCAAATTTTCAATTGAGTAATCAATCGTTTCAACAATTAGATGTGCATTTGTTGGCTACCATAGTAGATATTGAGAAAAGTAGATAATGATTTCAATGTGTATTAATTTTATATATTTCATATCTATCAATTATTAATTTTGTCGATACTATATTTTAAATTATGATTTTTTCACTAACCGTCTTTCCGGTCTAACATTCAAGTCTTCACGTCGAAGAAATTCGCTTTTTTGCACTAGAAGTTTTGTAACTCGATAGCCGATCGATTTAACCTGTAATTATAAGTTGAGATTTGTGGTTTATTTCTGGCGATTTACGATCTCTTGCTGCCTTTGGCAATTCCAGCCATAAAGGACCTTCTTAGCAGTACTTGCTGCTGCTCCAAGATTTCTCGTCTGGCTGTTCTTCATGCAACGCGAGCAGCTTCCCTGCAATTGATGAACGCTGCTGCTCTGCAGCCTTCCCTAGCCGTAGCCGTAGCCGTAGCCACGCCAGCCACTGAGTTTGGCGTGCGCACGGAGAATACGAGTCAACTTCCACTGCGACTTCGTCATTCCGTTTCCAAATGTCTCGTCCGTGTGCGATGCGTATGCCTGGCCTTGAATCGGACCAGCAAGACCAAACCGTGAAGAGAAAACCTCAAATCGACCTCAAGACCTCAAGCTCTGTAGGTGATCATTTGCCTCTCCTGCAGAATTCATGGCGCAGGGGTTTAACTACTAAACCCTTCCGCCTGACCTTACCGGATCTCCTGCAAAACAACTCAACCTGGCCGATTGAGATATTGGTCTGTGCGGACAACGACGACGCTAGAGTGAAAGAGCTGGTCAAGGATGTGGCGAAAGGTATGAAAAACGGCGCAACGCCCACACCTGTGGAAAGAGGGAGTGGAGGTGTCTACGTCTGCAGGAATAAGTCCGGTGATAGGGTTGCAGTTTTGAAGCCAGCTGATGAGGAGCCATTTGCACCCAACAACCCAAAAGGTTTTGTTGGGAAAACCATCGGCCAGCCAGGTATCAGAAACTCTGTGCGCATCGGCGAGATGAACTTCAGGGAGGTCGCTGCTTACCTTTTGGATCACGAAAACTTCGCAAATGTTCCTCCGACGGCGCTTGTGAAGATCATACACTCGGCGTTTCGTGTCAATGATGGCAGGAAACCAAAACTTCTCAGCAAGATTGCTTCGCTCCAGCAGTTCATTCCCCACGATTTCGATGCCAGCGAGTATGGATCGTCCACCTTTCCCGTTGCGGCGGTACACAGAATTGGGATACTCGACGTCAGGATCTTCAACACAGACAGGCATGCTGGAAATTTGCTGGTGAGGAAGGTCGAGGATGGGGTTGGCAGGTTTGGAGAAAGAACACAACTTATCCCCATAGATCATGGTCTTTCCTTGCCAGAGGGCTTGGAGGATCCCTATTTCGAGTGGATCAACTGGCCACAGTCATCGATTCCGTTTTCCGAGGATGAGTTAGAGTATATATCCGATCTCGATCCTGTGAAAGACTGTGAGATGCTTCGGAGGGAGCTTCCGATGATTCGAGAAGCCTGCCTCCGAGTTCTGGTCTTGTGCACGATTTTCCTCAAGCAAGCAGCAGCTTTTGGGCTCTGCCTATCTGACATCGGCGAGATGATGAGCAGAGACTTCAGCGTATTGCAAGAAGGGCTGATCAGTGAGTTTGAGGGCGTCTGTGTGAAGGCATGGCGGCAAGCTACTGATGGAGCGGCGTTTTTTTCTCCAAAAGCCACGGTCCAAGAGTTGGAAGAAGACTTCCAGTTTCACATGGAATATAGTCCAGGTTTGTCAACGTTGGTGGAGGAAAGCCACGAGGAGAATGAAGAAAGCACCACGGCAGATGCGAAAGCACTCTTCTCTGATGAGCAGGATGACTTCCCATTGGGTGCCAACTCTTCTGCACCTCCGAAGACCAACTGGTTCCGTGTAAAAAAACAGAGCAAGAATGCTGTTACTGGAAAGCCAATCGATGAGCGCGAGGGGAACAGTGGCACAGATATAAGCGATGTGAGGCTGGCTAACATGGGTGGAGAAGAATGGCAGGATTTCCTCGAGCACTTCCAGGACCTGTTGCCGATTGCTCTCGATGCTCGCAAAACTTTGGCTGCTCAAAAGCACAAGCCAAGGCTGGGCACCTCTTGCAATTTTTGAGCAGGAGGTACACAACAGAACTCAGATATATGTTGACATGAACGATTCAGATTTTTGATGTAAACATTTTACTTTGGTCAGGATTACATAAATGAAAAAAAGTCAATTAGACATTAATATTTATGTTAAGGCAGTGCTTGTGGAACCATTTTGATTATGAAAAATGTTTGATAGATTATTGAACAATGAGGGAAAGAAAGGGTTGCGCCAAAGCAAATAATATCTTGATGGGGACACAATTTATGTTCAAAATTATCTTTCATCAATATTTAAAATAAGTTAACCGAACAAGCAAAAATAAAATGAAGCGCTGAGCAAAAGGCTCCAATACTTCATCATATCCAACTTCATTATGAGAGACCATGTTATTTCTAACTTGCCTGTCCATCTGATGTACCGCCGCCATCTTCCTTGTGATAAGCGATACAGGATGTTACATGCGGATCCAAGTATGATATGTCAATCAAAGTTAAAGTAGCGTGATAGTCAAAGTCAAGAAGACGTGACATTCAATGTATCATTCTCCACAGGACTTTATTTTTCTCCCAACATTAAGGCCTTTAGTACAAGGACATCCGACCTATGAACCAGTCGAACCTAGGATACTTAGTGCTCCATTCCTATGTTAAGACATCTATTGCATATTCGATCATTCGATAACCGATTGAAATATCTGACCTACCATAAATCCGACCGATCATAAGGTCGGCCGGAGTAAGATAATCCAACTTCCCACATTTAGTATGAGTCTTTCAGCATATAACCGGTCAACTCCATTGTCAGTCGATCATAGGAGCTTTCTCACATGTCAGTCCTCCTTCATATAGCCGGTCAGTAATAACTCTGTTCAGATGTATATAGCTCAATGGTAGATGCATTTCCGAGGAATACCTTGTGGGCCTCCTCAATGATAGATGCTTACAAAATATCCAAGGATCTTTTGACAATTAGATTAGACAAATTGTTTTCAGAATTTGAGTTACACGAGCAGACTAATGCATTGACGGGTGAGAAAGGTATTGCTTTGATTGCATGTACAAGCAGAACGAGAGAACCAAAAATCAAGTGCCGAACCGAACCCGAATCCGAAGACGAATCGGATCTCGAAGACTATATCACCATCGAACTAGTCAAACTAGTTCGAAAAGCACTCAAGAAGTAGAAGGTGACTCAATCGAACTCGAAGACCAAGTCTGGAGTTATTTGCTATGGCTGCAACCAGAAGGAACACTACAAGCTTGACTGTCCAAACCAGAAGCAAGGAAAAAGGAAAGCGTTGAAGGCAACGTGGTCCGAGTCGTCGGAAGAGTCAGACGAAGAACACAAGTAAACAAGCTTCCTTGCTCTACCGGTACAAGTATACGTTGCCGAAACTGACTCCGAGTCTAAAACAAAGAGCGAATCGGAAATCGAGTCCAAGAGAAGCCATTAATTCGTATCCGTTTCCGAAGGGCCAAACAACATTGTAAGTTCCCTAATTTCAGGTACTCAGATAGATGACTTACAAAATCTAGTTTCATATTTATTAAGAAAGCTGGCCAAATCCAACGTCCAGGTCAAGTCATAAGCTAAACATGCTTGATAGCCTAGAAAGGGTGAGATGGAAAATCAGGAAAATAAATAATGACTTTTATGTTTATTTTACATGCTTGGACTCTAGGACCCTAAAACTTAAAATTTTATTTTGGGCATTAATTAAGGGAGAGTAAAAGGAAGGTTAAGGCATTAAGTTTTTTTGTTAAAACTTTGTTTTTCAAGATTTCAAAGTTTTTTTTAAAAAACAAAGGAGTTAAGTATTATTTCTCAAAATTTCAAAGTTAATTTTAAAAAAAAAATGGTTCAAAATATTTTTGAAAAAGAAAGTTCAGTAAACTTTATTTGAAAAAGTAAGTTCAAGTATTTTTGAAAAAGTTTTAAGTTTGTAGAAAAGTACGTAACTGTGTTTTTTATCTAAAAACTTTTTTTTTAAAGACTAAGTTTTCATCAAACTAAGTTTTTTTAAGGTAAGTATTTTTCAAGCTAAATAATTAACTAAGCTTTTATCAAACTTTTTTTTAAGTTAAGTACTTAACTAAGTTTTGATAAATCTAAGTATTTGATAAAGTTTTTTTTAAAAAGAATTCATCTTCTTAGCTAAGTATTTTTACAAGGAATTATTTTTAAATGTTTTATAGAAATCTTTTTCAAACCTAAATGTTTATCAAAATTTCTTTTAGAGCTAAGTTTTTCTCTAACTCTTTTTTAAAAGTAATTATTTTCAAAACTTAAGTTCAGTTAAGTTTTTGTTGAAAAAGCTAAGTATTTTCAAATCATTTCTAATTTAGCTAGGTGTTTTTCAAAGTAATTATTTTCAAAAGCTAATTTTAGCTAAGTTTTTTTTTTTCAAAAGCCAAGTCATTTTCAACTCTTAAAAATTAGCTAAGTTTCTTTTTGCTACATTTCAGGAGGAGTTTAAAGTTAAACAGAGTAAATTTTTTACTATCTTTATATATTAAACAAACTTTCTCTCTATTTATTTTATTTTTGATTTATGTCAAAGAGAGAAGTTAAAAGTTAAGAGTTAAACATAATTTTTCTGAAAGGGGGAGCATAAGGAAGTTTTTTTTTACAAATTATTGTATTTATGTTTATACTAAAATTCCTTTAATTATCGTTATGTTTTACTTAACTTTGAACCAGGTTGTCATAATCAAAAAGGGGGAGATTGTTGGTGCAGGAAGCACTAGACGATCAAACTTATGTTTTGATTATTTCAAAGGTCCAAAGTTAAATTGTCTTGTGATCTAACAAGGTTGATTGAGCTTGCAGGAAAAGTCCTAAGTGTTCTTAGGCAAAAGTCCTAGTGGATTCTAGGCAGGTGGAAAACCTAGGTCCTAGGGGGTGGTAACCCTAGGTGATGAAAAGTCCTAGCTGCGGTTAGGCAGGTGGAAATCCTTAGGAGGTGGTAACCTTAAGTCCAAGGGGTGATAACCCTAGGCGGAAAGTCTTGGCAGGTCGAGCGCTTCGGGTAAAATTCTAGAGTCGGGGACTTAGGTTGAAATCCTGGTGGTAGCGGACCGGGTGGAAGTTTGGACGGGTCGTGGAACAGACATCCAGCATGAAGACCGGAAGCCTCGGGCGCTCAGCAAAAGTCAGTCGGTCTGGAGGACTGGTCTGAAATAGGTAACTTCTCCTGAGAGGAGTAGGTGAGGACGCGTTCCCCGAAGAGGGAACAGTAGGCGTCAGTTCGACCTAGAATTTCAATGAAACTCAAAGTCAGAATCGGACGGTCAAAGACTGTCAAATTTCATATTATATATTTTGTTTTTTGTCTGAACTAACTTTATTTTGCAGAAAATAAGGGGCTGGAAAAAGATGGTCCGGGCGCTCGGAGCTGGTCTGGGTGCCCGGAGTCGGTCTAGGCGCTCGGAACTCAAAAGTTATCTGCAAGCTGATGTGACGCATGTCGATTAGTTGAACCACGTGTTCCAAGCACCCGGAGGGGTTCCAGGCGCCCGAAATAGCCTATAAAAGCAGGCTTCAACCATAAGCTTCAAAACAACATTCCGAACAAGTTTCGCTTCTTCGAGCTACTCAGAAAACGTTTCTACGACGCTTGAAAACTCCGACGACGATTCTATTGAAGATTTTCTTATACAAAGTTGTTGGTATTCTTTAATTTTCAAATTACTTGTAAAACTGTATTTGTACTCTTTCCGACTGATTAGTGATTGTCTATCGAAAGTACTCTCACGTGCGGACCTTGGAGTAGGAGTCGTCACATGCTCCGAACCAAGTAAATTCTTGGTGTTTGTGTTATTTATCTTTATTTTCCGTTGCGTATTTACTCAAAAATAACAAATTAGCCATGAGCGCTATTAACCCCCCTCTAACGCTTTACGATCCTACAAATGACACTAATACAACTCAAGGTTTCATCGACTCTGAGGGATTCGGGATCCGATCGGACCATTGGTCCGATCGACTGGACCAATCGACCATGACAGATGACCCTACTAACTCGAGCGTTGACCTCTCCTTGATTCTAACCGCCTCATCAGCTGACCTTCTTGACTTCAACCCCCAACCCAGGGGCCCCACCTCATTCGCCATATCAAGATGCATCTAGATGATATATTTTTTCAAACATGATATAATTTAGATCATCTTATTCGAGTTGGATGAATCAAATTTGATTCAACCAAGAAATCGTTTCAACTCTTCCCAAAATATAAATAGGAAGGCTCTTTTCAGATTCATTCATTCAATTTAGAGCATTCCATCCGAGTTGTTGCTAAATTTTGCACCCTTTAATAATACAATACAACAAAAACAGCTATACAAATGTATGTTGTGGGGGAGAGATATAGAAGTTGAGAATGGTGATAGATTTGTTACATTGGATGTGTTAATGACCTTTCTTACGAGGCACGGAGCTCACATTTGATGGTACTCTTTTTCTTCAATTTCGCAATTATATGCAATAAGCTTTAAATTTTACATTCCTTTAGCAATGCCATATAGCCTATTAATATTCACCTTGTTATATAATGAAGGGTGAAATGATAAGATTCTTTTGTTTATTTGTTTATAGCTGATTTAGTCATTTAATCACAAACACTTCGTAAAAAAAAAAGGAATAAATTGAATGAAATTTCCAAAAGAAAAAAAAAATCAATATCGAAGAGAAAAAGTTAAGAAGCTATTTGACCGTTGCCCAACGTTCCAATTGCTGCACGCTCCAGTCCCGGTCGCTACCAAGCTAACTGCATTACCGTAACTTTATTGGATTCAGTAATCGGGCCTACCTTTTTCCTCCGTCATTGTTAAGTGGGTATCAAATTAGGGTGTTCTTATCGCGGACGCTATCGCTCGCCTTCTTCGTCAAGATCCCAATTCTTGGACATTAACAAATTGCTCGAGGTGGTCGCGAAGACGGCGATCATGGCAGCGCTGGCGCCTGGAATCCTCCAGAAACTTCTCAATGGCATGGACAAGGGAGCCCAGAAGCCGGTCGGGGAGCACCGGAGCGCTCACTTGCAGGTCACCGACATCGTCCCCGCCGACCTCGACGAGAAGGATCTCTTCCCCAAGCGCGGCTTCTACATCAAGCTCTCTGACTCCTCCCAGTCCCTCTACGCCCGCCTCCCTTTCCACCAACACGACCTCGTCCTCAGCAACAAGCTCCAGCTAGGCCAGTTCATCCAAGTCGACCGGCTGGAGCCGGCCTCCCCTGTTCCGGTCATCATCGGCGCCAAGCCGCTTCCGGGACGCCACCCCCTCCTAGGCTCTCCCCAGCCCATCGAGAGGCGATCGGTCAAGGCGTCTCCCTCCGTTCGGCGAAGAGGTTCGTGGGAGCAACACCCAGCTGGTACTACTCCTTCCCCCGCTACAATGAAGCCTAGCGCACTTGACTTCGAAGAGACCACACCGACGAGAGGCCGACCGCATAGAAGCGGGGTCGCCGCTGTGAGATCATCAGTGAGCGGGCCTCTTCTTTCTAAGCTCGCGGATGGTAAGGAAGCAGGCTCTTCTTCGGTGAGGAAAAGCTGCAGCATCTCCAGGTTCCCGAGGAGCAAGAGCCTCCTCGATCGAGATCATAAGGATATCAGATTGAGCAGTTTTGCGATAGTTGAGGAAGATTCCTCCTCTTGTGCATCTGATGAAAAGAGCAGCTCAACTGCAACAGAGAGCTTGAATTGTGGAACCAGAGAAAGTGAAGGCATCTCTTTACCTAGAAAACTCAGGAACTTGGGAAAGGTGCAATCTTGTGCTTGCTTCCCTTGCTAATTGCAAATTATTGCATTGTCTGCTAATCAACTTGCATTATTTGTAGGAGGCTTTGGAGCATAGAGATGCAGCTCAGAAGGTAGCTCTGAAGGCTCTTCGAGATGCTTCGACTACTGAAACTGTAGTGAGAGTAGTCAAGTAAGCTTGGCTCTAAATACGCTTGTCATTTTTAAACACTCGTGAGTTTCGATTGCAATGTGAGGACTGATCGAATCTGGTTATCTGAACTTTTGCAGGATGTTTTCTGAATTGAGTAGTATCGCGAAACTGGAAGCCCCCGCTGCTTGTCTCGAACAGTTCTTGGCATTCCATCGGCAGATTGTACAAGCCGTGGCTGATATAGAAGCAATTCAAGTAGCTACAAGAGAGGAATCCATGAAGAAGCAAAGTGATATGGATGGTCCATCCATCTTGCAGGAAAGAAATCACAACTCAAAGAAGCAAGATAAACAATTGAACGCGAGCCCCGCGAAGCACTCAAAATCAAAATCAAACCAGAAGGCCGCAGCTGCCTCGAACAAAAAGGAACAGCGTGACTGTGTTGCTGATGAGGTTGCATTGCCAATTTCTTCCTTGGACAACTCAATCAAATTGGTAAGGCAAATTCGAACTGAAGCAGGGAAATGGTTCATGGGGTTTCTGGAAGGAGCAGTGGAGTCGGGTCTGAAGAAATCTAAAGGTTCTTCGAGTGGTGTTGGTGGATTGAAGTTGGCTCCCTGCCCTCAGTCATTGATATTGCGGGTCATAAACTGGATAGAATTGGAGCAATGTGGCTGCAAGATGGCTGATCTCCATCCAAGAGCATCACAAATCGCAAGAAAACTAAGGATAAAGGCAAAGAACCCTTGATTCTGTAACCTCTCAGGGTGAGGTTTGAAAATGTTACTTGTTGATTTCAATTCTAGCCATGGTCAATTTAATTTATTTTCAAAAAACTCTTTGTATAGAATCCCATGGAGGTTTGATTTTTCAATCTTCTGATTCAACCATGTAATTGGATTTCACGCTTGCCCATTCAATCATTTGAAGCCATGAAAGACCAAATCCAATATAATCTAGTCTGTAGCAAAAATATCTATTTTTCCCCCAAAAAATTGTATAAACAGCATTAGTTTCTTGTAATTTGTTGAATTAGAATCAATATTTTAAAAATGTTGTAAAAATATTTTTTTCCAGTTCGACTTTTCCCATTTTTTAGTTTTTTCCTCAAATAAAACTATGACAATTGATTATTGATTTACGAAGTGAATCTGGTGAGAGATGAACCAATATTGCGATGCATGCCAACCAACTAAATAAAATTTTAACTTTTTTAAATTTACTTTTAATTTAGTGTAGTAACCCATACATTTTAAAAAACTAGAAAATGGGAAATAATTTTTTATTTATTTAAATTTTTATAAAAATTTATATGAACGCACAAGATTGCGCTATCGTGCACACGCGTCACGTGTGTAATATAATACATTGAAATCACATTGACCTTTTATAATGAAATTATATTAATTAAAGTATTTTAGCATTAAAATACTAAAATAGAGTCATTAGGGTAAAGTACTTGACTTTTGAAAATTTGAATTATTTGGGTCTTTGAAAATTTAAATTGTTTGGATTTTCGAATGTCACCAGCTTCCCTATGAAAAAAATTAATTTAATTTAATATTATGTATCTTAGTAAAAAAAACTAAGAAAAGTATATTTTTTAATATTGTCACCCTAAAATATTTATAGAAGCTTCTTTGATCATAGTGTTGTCAATTCTAAGATGTGGGATTAAAGAGAACTATATTTTTTTTATATAAAACAACTAGAGAAAATTAATGATGAGAAAAATTCATAATAATATGTCGCAACTGAGTCTCGAATTCTAGATCACTGATTGTTTCGCTTGTGAAATTACTAATAAATATTGAAATTATTTTTAGTGTGAATAGAAAAAAAGGATATTAACGTAAATTTATTTTAGGTTTCACCAAAATTAGTTAGTAAAGGGGGAAGATTTTTAATAAAATAGTAATATATATATATATATATATATATATATATATATATATATATATATATATATATATATATAATCACACGTAACAAAAATCTGAATATAATAACGAAATTTATGTGTAAAATTTTTATTAATTATAATATATATGTAAAAATTTTAAAATATAAGGATGCTAGAATAATTTTATAAAAAATGATATGCACAAGGAATGAATCTCAATGAAATGCTCAAGGATAGACACATAAAATAATGGGGCCCACAAAAAGTGAAATGGTGGACTATGAATTTATGTGTTGAGCATTTCATTGAGATTTTTCCTTGAGTGTATCATAGCTCTAATTTTATATCTCAAGTTTGTGGTTTTTAACATGTCAATTCATATTTTCTTTCTCAAACCTAATTTATAAAAATACCTTCAGTCTTTAATTTTCCATGTATTTTATTTTTATCGCCGTCAGGCAATGGTCTGCTCCTTTCGCCGACACATCTCCTCCACCACCTCGTTTATCATGGCGTCAATGCCCTCTCTCTCGACATCGTGTCTTGTGAACACCTCTACGATGTCACCACACATCATCTCCACCTCCGCCAGTAGTGCCTCCGTCTCCAGCATCTACGGGTGTGCCTCCCTGCTTCTAGGTAGTTCCTCACCAAGATTCGGAATAACGTTGTCATACAGTACGAAAGGTGGATCTTTCGATCCATTTGTTTCGTCCGGATCAGTGCCTCATCAAACTGCTCTGAGTGGTTCGTGGTGAAGATCATTAGTCGCTACCTAACGCACGACGACTAAAGCCTGTCCACGAAGTTGAGCACGTCAGGAAGATCCAAATATAGTAATTTCATATTAGGAGTTATCCCTTGGTGGAGTCCTCGTAACCTATTATGTGTTCACTCCCGTAAGTCCCGTTGATAAGACAATAAATGAGATATTGTGATAATAAATTATTTTTTTCTAAAATAAAGTTTCATAATAATTCTTATTCTTTTTCTTCTCCTACTTATTATTATTTTAGTCTAGTTATCTCATTCCAATTTTCACGATGATTAATTCTAGATATGATTAATTCAGTCTTCACTAGCCATTAGGATAAATCAAAAAAAGACTAATGGACCATGATGAACAATCTAATGTCATAAAATTTTCAAACTCCCATATCCAAACTTTCAATCAATTCTTTTAGTTTATCTACATATCTAATCCGTTTGCTGTGTCTGCCCCACTTGCTTGACCAATACTCACATCCTAATGGTAAGACCAACCTATTTAATTTCGTCACTATCTTGGTTCAATCCTCATCTGTATACCTACCTCAATTAGCCAAACCAACCTAATTAGCTCACACAACACTCAAACCGAACTATCTAAGCAACTTACCTAACTTGAATGACCTACTTGATATATCTAACCTAACTTGTCTAACTCGATAGGCTTGAACGACTCATCTAACTAGTTCATTTAGCTTAACTATATCAACTTGTTGAGTTCGTCTAATAAGCCAAAGCTTGACTTCGCAAATCAATTCGATCAATTGCTCCTTTCATTTATTGCATTTATCTCATTTTATTTTCGAGATTATCACTTGTTAATAAATATTATGAGTGATAGAGGTGGAATAAGTCCCCCCCTTTTTAAAGCGGGGAATGGATCGAACAAATTGAGTCATTTATTTCACCTCGTATTATTCACTTAATATTAGAATAAAATAATAGAGGGAATGAAGCAATTTGATTTCATTCATTTGTCTATATCAAAATAATTTATTTTTTTTATTTAGATTCTAATACTTCGAGCCAATTAATCTTAGTGATCACCGGACCTCCTAAAAGTCCCATTAAAAACTACCAACATTTGATCTCCACAATCGATCCACCATGATCATGTGCCCTTGTGTACTAGAACTGTAGATGGATCCACTGTGTTGTGGGAATACCAAAATAATCTTAGACTGTGTCTTGTATAATTAATGAACTAAAATGAAATAACAATGAAGTAATGAGAATAAATATGGTGGTAAAAGATGAATACATTCAACTCCAGTGTCTCCCTCAATTCGTTCCAGAGTTAATACGGAGGAGGTAAATCATGGACAGCTACTAACCTTTGGAATAATGATTAACACATAAGGGAAATATTTACCTTGACTTTATCGAGATTCTAACTCTAGATCTCATGATGATAATATCTCATGTTAATCACTAGACTATTCCAAAGGGATAGTAATGAGAACAAATATGCACTTACAAGCGGGGACGGAGCCAATGACACGATCAATCCCTTTCTAAAATGAAAATTAATATGAAAATTTTCATATGAAAATTTTCTCTTCATCCGTACATTTGAGTATGTGTAAACTATGTTTCAAATTTATATTATAAGTGAATCAGGAAAGTATATTTATCCTAAAATTAATCTGTGATACAAGATAAAATTGTGATTATTCTACTGACAGTATTGAATCAATACTATTGATTCTATTAATTTATAACATTGGAAATCATCTTCTAAAATTTATAGATTCAGAAAAAACTAGGGAAAAGGAGATAAACAATGACAGAAAATATTATTTATCAACAATTCATCCTAACATCAAATAAGTATTTAAATAGACTAAAATCCTAAGATATAAAAGTTTAAAATAATCCTAATAGAAAAAGAAAATTAACAAAAATAAAAAAAAACCTTCGACTACTGTTCTTGCGATTGTAATAGAATTATGTAAAAGTTGAATCAAACTTACTACCTTTAATATTTTACATCTCTAGATGTTAGGATGAGTCCGTAATTTATATTTGTAAATCTTTAAATATTTTTGTCTTAGGTACTAGGACCATGGTATGAAGCTTTTTTACAAACGAGTTCGACCACAATAATTATCCATGAGATCTAGATGTTTCGATACCGTATTAGTATTTTTTCGGAACGGTCTAGTGGTTAGCGCATAAAGTATTGTTATCATGAGATTTGGAGTTCAAATTTCGATAAAGTTGAGGTAAATACCTCCTTTATGTGCTAATCACTATTCTAAAGACTAATAGTCGTCCGCGATTTATCTCTTTCGTGTTGACCATAAGACGGGTTGATGTGAGCGCTGGGGCAAATGTATTCAAATTTTTGTCACCATAGATATTTTGATATAGTTCCCACAAGTATAATTGAGTTGGTACTCGGATGATAAATTTATATTACAAAAATAAAGTTTGAATCCATCTAAGATTCATCCGATTAAAGAACAAGTTCCTCCAGAAGTTATTTAGTATCATGATTTACTTCCTTTTCCTATCCCCTACGAGAATAATGGACCACTTGATATGAATATTAACGCTGGGTAAAATACTAATGATTTTCTGTACGGTATTGTTGTGAAAATCGTAAATAATTTTTTAGAATGACTTTAAAAATATTAAGAAATAGATAAAAGGAATAAAATGACAACGTCAAAAATATTATTCAACAATAACTCATTTCAATATCAACATATTTAAATAGACATAAAATTACGTAAAAGTCAAAAATAAAAAAAACAAAAAAAATAACCCAAACACATTTAAAAAAAAACCTAGAAAAGAAATTTCGGATCCTCCCAGTCCATCGTCCATCCGTCACCCTAAACTGAAATAATTAATAAAAAAATATTATATTTACTTAAACCATCACAATCGTATAGCGTCATATTCCACTAAGAAATAAATAAATTAATTAAATCGGAGGCAACGTGAAATGGTCCCTCAACTGACGATCGTTCGATTCCATTGACGTCGCTTCTCTCGTCGGCCTCCTCCGTTCTTTCTTCTTTAAGGATCCATGCGAATATATGCTTCCTTTATTCTTAGTTCAATCGCGACGCGGACTTATTTGTGGCTGCAGTTTCGATCCACTAGAGAAATTAAAACGAAACAGCGGCAGGAAGATGTTTCTGCTTTCTCCATTTGTTTAGCTTCATAATTGTCGGCACGGAGATATACTCCAAGCAGTAAGAGACAACAACGAAACAAACATGGCTCATCTTCCTCTCTGGCTCAACTTTTAACAAAAGAGGAGAGGAGAAGTGAGGCGCAAATCGATCGAGCTGAACACAAAGGCCATCAGATCCTGTGGAGGCGTGTCTTGTTTTTCTTCTGGTACGGTAATATATAAAACGCTCACCGGTTCCTTCGATAATCGACAGAAATGGAAAGGCTGTGAGCGGTCCTTTGGCTCTGGATTTGGCATGGAGAGCCAGAAGGTGGTGGTGGTGGTGGAGGAGGCCGACGTCGCTCGCGTCGCCCTCCAATGGGCGGTCAACAACTTCATTCGCGGCGGAGACTCGATAACTCTGCTCTACGTTTGCCCCTCCACGCGATCCAAGAAGAAGCAGAGGAGCTACAGGCTCAAGGGGTTCCAGTTGGCTCTCTCTTTCAAGGACCTCTGCAATGGAATTGCTGAGGTCGGTGAATTCTTTGTCTTAATTTTTGAGTTTAATCTCTGCTTGTTCTGAATTGTACTTTGCAGCCAAAGGTGGAGATCATAGTGACAGAGGGAGACAAAGGGGCGTTGGTGGTGTCGACTGTGGCCAATATTGGAGCTTCTACTCTTGTAGTAGGATTACATGACAAGAGCTTTCTGTACAAGTAAGGTTTTTTTTTTTTTTTTTTTTTAAATTAAAGGAAATTATCTGGATTTTGAACTGATCTTCGACAATTCCAGAGATTTTATATTGAATGTTTGATATTGATGAACAAAACTATAGTTATAAGTCTAGCAGCAATTCTTTTGTTTTAACTTAAATGCTGGCAATATCAGGAATTCTATGGAAAATACTGGCACAAGAAACCTAAATTGTCGGATTCTTGCTATCAGACAGAACTCGAAGTCACAGCATGGCTTTCTGAACACAGAGCTGTCCCAAGTCGAAACTACAAGATTATGGTAAGTCAATCATATAAATCCAGTAAAAAAAATATGAAATAGGTTTTAATTTATAACTTTTTTCTTACCTTTGCAGTGTGCCAGAGCCCAAAAACTCATTTCTTGTATTCCCCTTATCCTTGAAAGTATTGTTCAGAAAATCTAAGAGGAGAAAGTTCTAATCTAACTATATGTTGTATTGTGTTCCTCTTCCTTTACAATGACTTGTAATGACACAGAAAAGCAGTAAAACAAGCGAGTGTGGATTTTTATTTAACAATAGAGCAAATAGAAATTAGGCAAATATTGTCAAGTGTGCCCAATGGCAGTTGGATGACCATTTGCTCTGTCATGCTTGATATTACAATATCTTTTCGTAAATTGTGTTTCTATCTCCTTTTGGTCGTTCTTTGTACTCCATCATTAAAGGCATTAAAGTGGCAAATTAACACTGCATGGAAAAGGAAAGCAAAAGATGGTATTGGTTCAATAATTTTGCGGTCCTCTTCAACTACAATGGTGAAGTTCTTTGCATGGCTCATGTTGTACAAATGCTGTAATTAATGCAACGGTTGGCAGTTAGTGTCTTGTTATCTGGAAGACATGATCCTTGTGATAATGTTAAATGTGACGATGGAAAACCAGCTTTCTCCATGGTTCATGATCTGGAGTTCCTGAGCGAGCTTGTTGCAAAGAAGTTTTTCTTCTGTGAAGGAACAAAAACTTCTATACAATGAATATGGAAAATGCATACATGTAAAAACAAACCAGAGACTCTTTAACAGCGGCTATTACATGATGATATATACCCCATGAATAAAATGTTCAATGAGATTGTGCAGAAATTGTGGATCACACAACTTTTATTCCCTCTAATGTAGCTTACGCGGAAAGGCATTTTAGCGCAATCTTTCACTTTCTTTTCCTCTTTCTATCTTCTTCTTCTTTTCCCTTCTACTTTTCTGCAAAATGAAAAAGAAAATGATTAAGAATCATGGACCAGAATTTCAACCACCACAAGACACCAACAAAAACAAGTCGAGTCCCAATAGCTTGGGTTTGTCAGAGTTTGATCAAGACAAGCAAATGTAATTGGCAAGAGGGCTATGGCCACTACAACTAAAGGGTTTGTCAACACAGTGATCAGCATGCAGAAAAGCTCCACACTGGCACAAGTTCAACTATCTAACTTTCGAAGAACATGATATGTCTGGAAGTGTAACCCAAATTCTGAACCAAAATGCCGTCTAAGACCAAGTTCATAGCAGTTCACTCAGTCCAACAATCCTTTCATTAGCTTATGATTCTCCGTTGAGGTTGTTAACGTCTACCCACTCAAATTATAAAGTCCTCCAATTCGTATGAAATCTTGATATAACTCATCATGCAAAACTTCAACTTTCAGTTCAAACAGATGAAGTTTTGACCACAACTAACACTACCTAGTTGCCACTAAGAATTTTTAATAACAAAGTGTGAAAAAATAATTATAGATGTGAATTTAGTCACAATACTATAAATGATCAATACAATTTCACTAATGTTATATTTACAAATAAGATTAATTTAATATTGTGGCACGTTCGCCCCCAACGCCCTCGTCAACCCGTCCCAGGGCCAACACGGAGGAGGTAAATAAGATTAATTTAATATTGCCATTAATAGTTTTGGACATGAATCTTAGGTTGAAAAATCTAATAATAAAATTGGATAACTAAAACTTTTTTAATGATACAATATTATCATTAATGTATATTATTTTAGTGTTAAATCATATTGTCAAATCATGCACCAAAATACTATAATTAACTTAATCATAAAAGAGAAATATACGTTCCACACTTGTATAATTACGTATCAGTTCTTTTGGATGAAGTCCATGGGACGTACTGGCGCTTTCGGTGGAGTCATCTCTCTCAAGGCTTCCATAATTTCCAACCTAAAGGCTTCCCTTTCAACTTTACCGAATTAAAATCAGGTATTGGTGAAAATTGAGATTGTTTACCTGTTCTGAATTCTCTATATCTTCTCATGTGAATAGACTAAAGTATATGATCCTCTTAACTAAATCTTTTTTTTTTGTCAATACTGCAACAATTTCTTAAGCTTTGATAATCTCATTGACTTTAGTTGTCTTGATGATCATCGACCATGAATCCAAATCTGTAAAGTGTGAGGTAATAATTATAGAGCCATAGATATGATATACATGATGTCTTGTAAATATCCATAGGATAAATGACAATACTATTTCAAGGATTATATCATACAGTTGAATTTAAACATAGTGGTAAAAGGTGAATACGTTCACTCCCAATAGCTGAATTTAAACATGATCACATTGCATGTGTAAAAAACATGACAAATCCAGCAAGCCTTGGATGATCGGTCAGGCCCTATAGAATTTTTCTATTGATTATCAGAGTAAATCGGGAAGCACTTGAGGCGGATCGATGGTCTAGAAGCCCAACATCTTTTGGTTGCATACCCTATTTGGAGGAAAAAATCCTACAAATATAAATATCTGAGTGATAACTTGGATATCTTACCACTCCACCATAATCCCGGAGGCATGTGTAACTCGGAAGGAAGGAGGAGAGAACTTAAATGTTAGACATATTAATGGTTTAGGAGGCATGTGCACTTCCTTTGAGCTCCTAGTTAGCATATGAAGAACTCTAGTTATGATAGTTCTTTCGGTTGGACTCCATTGAATACACCATAAACCCAGAGAGGTTCTTTAATATTTCTTTATCTTTTTTTGTTCCATCTCTATTGTCAATACCGAATCTTGTCTTTCAGTTAGTGGATCATACACCCATTCTGGGTAATAAATCTCAGTTTCTCTTTTTATTTTAGGATCAAAAATTTTTCGGCCTCTTATCATCTCCAGTAACAACATGCCAAAACTATAGATGTCTGATTTATATGACACAATTCCAAAATTCCTACAATATATCTCAGGAGCAATATACCCTATTGTACCTCTGACAACCGTCATTGTCACAATATTGTTAATCTCCCTTGAGCAAAGTTTAGCTAGTCGAAAGTCTTAAATCTTTGGATTTAACTCATAATCCAATAAAATGTTATGTTGTTTAATATCAAAATGCAGGATGCATTGTTCCATGATGTAAATACTCAATGCCTCGTGCAATGCCTATTGCAATGTCCAACAATTTCTCCATACTCAATGGTTTGCTGCCTTTTGTCTTGTCTTGAGAAAATATACTTCTCCAAAGATCATTTGGCATGAACTCATAGATCAGAGCATGAGTTAGACTGTTCTGAGCAAACCCCCAACAAGCGAACAACGTTAATTCCAATGGTTGCAACGTGAATTCTTGGCCGTCCCCCTTTGAACTCTCAAACATCTAACTGCTATTTGGATACCATTTGACATTTCCCCTTTATACACACTTCCATATCCACCTTGCCCCAACTTATTTTTAAACCTCTTTGTAATCTTTCTAATATTAGAGAAAGAGTAGCGAGCCGGTTATATTGCTAGAAATTGTTCTACCTTAAAATGTGTCTCTTAATCCTTTGTAGACTTTCTTAAAATGTACAATATAAGAAGATTTGCCAATACAATTATAAGTCCACCTATACATCCTCCTGAAAAGGAAAGACTCATTAAAAAGAATTTTTTTTAGAAAGAATTAGTAATTTATGTTTCTTCCAAGGAACTAATTATGTAGAAATTATTTTCTCAATTTTTTTTTTCTAAGAATACAATATTAAAATGTCAAGAGCACTCACCCATTATGAGCCCAATGTGTGTTCCTGTAAATAGAAGAAAGCAAGTAAGTAGTGATGATTTAAATTCTTTTCATCCAAACATTATTACATACGATCAAGTTTCATATTTTAACATGGCAACTAATTATATTTCATGATGTGATGGTAAAGGAGGAGGGGCCCATCCAACACGAGTCAAAGATGACGATGACTACTAACATGGAGGTCAAAGTCAAAAGAAGTAGCTTAGGCAGTCAACGAGTCTGTCCGTGGTAGCCGAACGGGCAGTAACAAACTCTTCAAGGAAGCCCGATCAGAGCGAGGGCCAGCCGAGCGGCTTACCCACTCGGCAGGTAGTAGGTTCTTATGGCTGGAATACTTGGCCGAGTGACTACCCTCGATCGGCGAGTAGCGGATTCTCCCCGAACGGAACAACGTCGTGTCGAACGGCTACTCTGCTCGGCCAAATAGCATATGCTACCGGGCGACTTAAGCTTGGCCGAGCAGCTACCCTTGCTCGGCTAAACAGTGGATTGCTCTCATATCCTTCTGGGTGTTAGTGCCACTGACAGTGGCAAGGTTAACAGGTGGATCATACGGTGGAAGTTTTCACTGTCTTGTCAAAAGATGTGCATGCCCTATTAAGGTATGGTGTCAGGAACACTTTATTGTATGGTCTTCTCATAGGAAACTTGGAAAAGCGTGCTCATCTTGGAAAGCGAGCTCGCGAGCTACAAGAGCTCTATATAAAGGGGGGGGGGGGGTCTAAGCATTGGCGGGGGTACGCGTTATTCATTATTCACACTTATGCTTACTGTTGCTTCGCTTCTCTATTTTCCGGTGACTGAATTGAGCGTCGGAGGGTCATCGTCGGGGACCTCTTCCCAGGTTCAGCACTGACATTTGTTATATTGCAGAGCAGAGGGCACCCACGTGTAGTCAACCCAGCATCCACATCCCCGGCAACCATCCTCACTATTAGTGAAAGCCCTAGAGCCAATCATATGATGATTGTTGTATGGACATGATGTATCATATTCCTATATATATATAAAAGAATTTCTTTATGGTTATTATACTTACTTATATTGGTGCCAAATAACTAAGTATAATAGCGTCCTTGAGTCGAAGTTCTTATCTATATCAATAGATTGATTGAATCGATAATGAGATGATATAGAGAACACTACTCTTAATCATTCATAGTCAAGTATTAACATTCAGGGACAATGTTAATACGATGAGATTAGCATGTAGGTCAACTCGATGACTTGATCTCACAAGTCATGGATATAGAGATATCAAGTTGACACATGGGTATGCATTGGAGAATGTATACTGAATGGCCCGCCACGAGAAAATATCATGGATCGTTATATGAGTGTCATATACTTTCTCATGTGACTATTAGTATGACTATTAGTCCTTGGACCTGAAGTCACCATGGTTCCCTACATAAGGAGTTGCATACTTTGACTTCGTCAAACGTCACCCGAAAATGGGTGGACTATAAAGGCGACTACTGGGTATGTAATAAATTATGCGGAGGGATGTGAGTGATGTAGATAGGATCTATCCCTCCTATATGACGGGAGTGACATCATGATTCTTGATAGAGTGAGACCACTAAGTGCATGTCCATGCCCAAATGAGTCAATATGAGATATTGAGCTCATTTGATTAGAGTGAGTCTACTTGGAGTTCAAGACATAAATTGATTAGAGGATGACACGGTCTATACCTCAATTGATCAATTTAGGTGTCACGGATAGAAGGACATTATCATATATTGTGAGAGTCACAATTAGTAGTCACAAAGGTGATGTTGGATCTCAACATTCTTGTAACTTGGGTAGTAATGATGTGTTGCTAGATACCGCTCATTACTTATGTTTCTAAATGAGTTTAGGAGCATTGCCAACGTTACAAGAACCTATAGGGTCGCACACAAAGGGCAATTAGATGGAGATTAGGTTCATATGATGGACCAAGAGGATTAGGTTCATGTAATTAACCAAATTGGATTAAGAGTAATCCAAATTAGACTAATTGAGTTGGACTCAATTTGATTCATGTGTAGAATGAGTCTAATTTAGATTATGATTTATTGAGTCAATTTAAACCAATGAATAGAGATTCATTAAATTAAATTGACTTAAATCAATGATTAGATTTGATCAACCATGGGAGATAAAAAAGGTCAAGTTTGACTTGACTTGAGAGGGAAGATGAAGGGTCAAGTTTGACTTGACCAAATGCCACCTCATTGTGACTTGGCATGGTGCCGGCCAATGATGGTGTTCCATATCATCAAGGCTACATCATAGTGTGCCACCTCATGAGGAAGACCAAGAGTCATGACTCTTGGTATTACATGGAGGTTTAAAACCCTCCTTTATGTGGCCAGCCACATAAGTGCAAGCAAGTGTGCTTGTTGTAACTTCTTCTTCTTCCTCCTCTCTTCTCTTGATCTCTCCCTCTCCTCCATTGCCAAACCATTCAAGGGTGATAGCATACTCTAAGTGATTTTTCTCCACCTTTTGTCTATGTGGATACATGTAGAGGAGTGTACACTTGACACTCTACAAGATCCGGTAACCGTTTGGATGAGCGGGATAAGCGAAGGGCATCGCGACAAGGGTAACACTCTTATCATGTAGATCTAAGGTAGATTTAGGATAAACAAACATGTACATGATTTTTTTTTATTTATCTTCGCACGGATCCGTGGCAAGACTTCGAGGTTTCCGCAACACAAAAAGCGATTTTTGCGGCTCGAAAGTCCCAACAGTGGTATCAGAGCCACGTACGAATCGTGTACATGTTTTGTATTTATTTTTTTTTTAAAATGTTTCAGATCTATAAGTTTCTGTAAGTTTACTATTTTTATGGATTTTGTGAGTAATTTTCTCGTAGAGGCGAAGCAACAAGTGCTTGGACACTTGATAAAAATCCTCGAGTATAACCCTACATCACAAGTATATAAAAATACATAACAAGGAAACCTAATGTCCGAAACTAAAACTCGTTGCGACAAGTGGTGGGGGACTAGCGACTGGAACCTCCTGACGGTCTCAACCTGAAATAGAATAAATAAAACCACGGGGTGAGTCCAAGAACTCAGCGGGTATCAAGCTGACATGTATAGTAAGTAATAACCAACAGTAACAAATATGTGTACAGTCTCCTGAAATAATGGAAATAATGCAAAACTATAGGAAAAGGGAGAATCTGTACTCACCAGGACCTCCTATCAGGATAAGGTCGTTAGATCGAAAATAACATGTCCCTATATACATGTCAATCATATGCATCCACTAAATATACTGCAATAAAGTGCAGCAAACACAAGTAATAAATACAATCATGCATATGATGCAAATGACATGGTCACCCCTGACGCCAGTCACCCATCTCACACACGATGGTGAGACCGAGTGGGTAGGACTATGACAACTGTGTACTTTGCCATCACTGCTCCTGAGTGACCGAGTGGACAGGATGCTATCAGAGTACACCTATCCTCCTACCCTAAATCATAAGTGAGGGAGCTCAATGCTCTCATCTCCCTGAGACAGTCTAGAGGAGGGATCCCTGTCGTGCTACCACACTGCATCACGCTATCCATGATCGAACCAGCGGAGTACTGACAAAGCAAACTGCCACACACCCTCCCTGATATACCACTAACCCATGAGTGGTTGTATATGCAGATCCATGTAACTAACGATGAGCTCAACAATAATGGAGCTGTCAATCACTCAGCATGCAATCATGCAAGATAGTGCATGACACTAAGCATAAAGATCCTGACCATATCTACCTCCATAAAATATGTACCTAAAAATACATGGATCAAATAAGAAGATCTGGATACACATGTAAGATATGGTAAATGTCTAGTCCAGTATATCATAAGTCATGGTATGTCACTACCACTATGAGCATAAATAATCAAGAAGATAATGAATGTAAAACAGGTAAGCAAAACCAAGCATGCAATAGGTAACAAGTAGTGACATACCGATGCAGATATGAACATAATCATTACTACTCGTTAAAATCTACTATGCATATCAAATGACAATATTTAAAGATAAGTCAAGATACCCGTATCCAATAAAGTGCGTGCCAAAGGTAATCCCACGTAAGGCAGCTCATCACAAATCAGAGTCCTGTAACAACACATTTAATTTAGCTACTCCCACAATTATCAAATAGCTAAATCAAATTCTTATTTACTTGGAACCCTAATTCATTCATTAAATCTCAATTAACTAAATAAATCGGATCTAACTCGAAGCTTAGATTAGATCCAACATTTTAACCCTAATGAATTATAACTCCACGTTCAACTAAGGCTAGTTTCCCTAACCCTAATTATTCCATTTAGATTTAAATCTATACTTAAATTAATTCTAGTGGCAATTCATGATTCACTCAACTACTAAAAACCTAAATCATCCTAATTTAAGTATCTTACCTCAACTCACAGCCCCTACTATTGATCCACAGCTAGGGATGCTGCTGTCAGAGAAGGGTAACTGTTGGAAACCAAGAGACCCCACTATCAGATTGGGATACAATAGCAGGATACCCCTGGTGAGCAAGGGACAAAAATGCTCGGTCACATAACAATCTCAACATCCAAACAGAACATGAAATCCGATCCTTATTAACCTAATACCAACCAAATCCTACCCAAACTAGGTCCGTAACCTCCTCTCCAATGAAGTCCCAAGCTGTTGTGGTGGTGAACTAGAGAAGAGGGTAGCGGTGAGAGAATCGGCTGGAGGAAATCTTGGGCAGAGAAGAAGGTGGTCGGCGCTATGGCAGAAGGGAAAACAGCCAACAGTCGGCAATAGGGAAAAACGGAAGGTGGAACGGAAGCTAGGGCACAGAGTTGCCACGGAGAGATGACCACAATGAGGGAGAAAGGAGCGGAGGCAGTAGCACGAGGGAAGAACCGTCGGCGACGATGCCCAATGGCCACTACTCGGCGCGATGGGGGCCAAAAGCGAGGTGGTTGGCGGTGGCTCGGCGGATGAGAGGGGAAATCACGTGGAGAGGCTAGGGCACAAACGGGAAGAGGTGTATTCGTGGCGGAGAAGAATCGGGAGAGGAGAGGGGAAGGCGATCGGGTTCGGCGACGAAGAGGAAGAGAAAAGGGGAGAAGAAATGGGGCACGACACGGCGACGGGAGAAGAAAAAGAAAAGGAAAAAAGAAAGAACAATAAAACTTTTCCTCGTTTAAATGGGTATCTTAAACAGGTTTTCCCGTAGCCCAATAATTGATCCCCTTAAACTCGTCATATGAGCTCCGAAAAATTCTCAATTTTTTTTTAAAAATTCCCTTAAGGTTTATTTAGGTGTCGTATTTTACATTTTCCCCCACTAATAAAAATTTAGTCTCCCAAATTTTTGTTATTACCATCAGCAAGTACTAACAATAAATATATAGTATAAATGCTTAACGGAAATTAACCTACATACCTCAAGTGAAAAGATGGGGGTATCGAGCTTGGATGGTATCCTCGAGCTCCCAAGTAGCCTCCTCATCAGAATGATACTACCATCTGACTTTAACCAGCCGGATAGTCTTGTTCCGTAATTGACGCTCTTTGTGGTCCAAAATCCATATAGGAACCTCCTCGTAGGTAACATCAGGCTTAATGTGAACTGATATATCTGACAGAACATGTGCTGGGTCGGCTACGTATCTCCTCAGCATAGACAGATGGAACACATCATGAATGTCTCCAGAGCCGATGGTAGCGTCAGACGATAAACTACTGCTCCTATCCTCTCCAAGATCTGGAAAGGTCCAATGTATCATAGAGCTAGCTTACCCTGAAGGCCAAATCTCTTCACCCCTTTCATGGATGAAACTCTCAAGAATACATGGTCGCTTGTAGAGAACTCCAAGGGTCTACGTCTTCGATCAGCATAACTCTTCTGGCGATCCTGCACCTCTGATATCATTCGTCTGATAATGCGGACCAACTCTGCCTCCTGCTGAGCTCTATGAGGTCCTAGCAGCTGAGCTTCCCCAACCTCCTCCCAGAGAGTGGGTGCCCGACAAGGCTTACCATACAACGCTTCAAATGGTGCCATCTGGATAACCGAATGATGGCTGTTGTTGTAGGCGAACTCTACTAATGACAAGTGGTCCTCCCAACTACCTCCAAAATCCATAACACAAGACCTTAGCAAGTCCTCTAGAGTCTGAATGGTCCGCTCTGACTATCCATTTGTCTGCAGACGGAAAGTTATACTGAAACGGAGCTGTGTGCCCAAGGCCTACTACAGACTCTGCTAGAATCAGGACGTGAACCGTGGGTCTCTATCTGATATAATACTCAACGAAATACCATGCAATCACTAAGAAGTGTGTGGATTTGGTTAATCGGTCAACGATTACCCAAATCACATCTTGGTCTCGTCGTGTCCTAGGCAATCCCACCAAAAAATCTATAGTGATGTGCTCCCATTTCTGTAAGGTCTCCCTAAGCGTTGGTTAAGAAGCTTACTATAGATCATAATATATATATATATATATATATATATATATATATATATATATATATATATATATATATATATATAACTCATTAGGATCACACGAGCGTTAATAAAGGGAAATAAAATTATGAAAATTTAGGAATTCTGAGGGTTTTTCTTTCGGAATTTAAATGTACTTGGCCAATATGATTAAGGGGAAATAGGAAATGAAGTTTAGGGAAAATATATGGTACTTTATGTAATTAGGAGATGATTAACCCTAATTTCCCCTACCTAATGTGAACATGACCTAACTATAAGAGCTCACTGTTCATTTCCTCGTCAGATCTCCTTGCCGATTCCGCCGACCCTTCTTTTCTTTCCATTCTCCCGAGTCGACAGAGCTATTCGTCGAGCCATTTTGCTGCCTAGCTGAGCTTCGCAGGCGGCGCCACAGCTGACGGGGCACAACGCGAGGACGAGTGGAGGCAAGTGTATTTCACGGTGATAGCCTGAGATCTGTGAGGTATGGAGGGGTGGAGAACCTAGGAAGGGTGAGGTTTGGTTAGGATTTCGACGGTTTTCTTCTTGTGGTCTTTGGGATGAGATTCTCTTGGAGACGTACTGATTGGTTTATTTGTTTATGCTTCGATTGTTTTTTTTTGTGGATGCCTTCGATCGTTTCTTCTTGTGAATGTTTCGGACTAGCTTTGTCTCTGTGGAGCTGTGTCTTGGTTTGAGGATTCGGCTGAAGGTTTGTTAGCTTTCGATGAGTTTTGAATCGAGGTTGAATTTTGAGATTTTCGTGATGAATGGGGATTTGTTTGTTGTGCGACAGACTGCATGACACTTGTTTGTTTTAATGTTAGATAGAGTTAATGGTGCGATTTGAGCTCTAAATGAAGTTTTCGATTTGGATAGGGTTTTTCATGAGGATCTGGACTTGGTTTTTGGGAGTTCTGCGGTTCTGTTTTCTCTTTGAAATCTTTGGACAGATCTATCCGATACCCTTATTATGTTGTATGTTAACGGTTACATGTTTTGATTTGGGAATTTGGAAAGATGTTGTGAACTTTTCGTTTCAGAGGTTGGTGTGAGGGATTTGTGGGCTTGTTTGGATTGTTTCGCTCGGTGGAGATTTTGGTTGTTTCGTTTCTGTATGTGTTAGGGATTCAACTGACTCTATTGTGTTTATGTTTTTCGTGTTACATCTGGAGTTGGGTAGACTTGATAGCAAGTTTCTTTGTTTGTTGGAGAATTATGCTGTTAGACTTTTTCTGTGTGGACACGGGTTTGGTAGGGAATTCATAGAAAGAACTGTTAAATTGAGTAGTTTGCATTTAGTGTCAAAAATTTTGTGTTGATTCCTTCTAGATGGATAATCGCCATGGGTAATGATTTCATTTCTTTAAAGCACTTAGTCTATTGTAGCTAGCTTTGGTTGCTATATATCAGTTTCCTCAATTTATATGGACTTTATAGTTGCTTGTCTTTTAATTATGTTATGTTTAGATTGAATATTGTAATTTACATGTTTACTGAACTTAATGGATTAGAATTTATGTTATGACTGTGTTGTGGATACAAATGAATAAGGTAAACGGACACAATATAGAATTTAATGAATGGAGCTAATGTTATGTCTCTATATACATATGGGTAGAATAAGTTTTATGTGGCTAGTTGGTTGAATATGTGCATATATGGTAGCAGTACGGGATGGGTGACCCGGGATGAGCTCCGGGGAGGGCCCATCCAAACTTGACTGATACTGGAATTTATGTTAGCTTCGGCTATATGACTGCATGTTTTCTAGGAGGTACCTCTAGGATCATGGGACTGGATTGACTGACTCTAATTGTGGTTACCGGATATGTGACATATTCATCTTATTTAGCTGTGTAGGAACTTTATTTACCGCATCTTCCTTCTCTTTTATACAACCCTTTTTAAATATGATTTTATCGTTTAACTCCTATCTCTACTACTTTTTGGATATCATGTTCCATCACATGAGATTATACTTGCTGGGTTGTAGACTCATGATGCCTACATTACAGGTGAGGATGTGTCGCCGGACACGGCGGAGGGCCTACGGACGGAGTAGGCGAGGAGGCGAGATGGACGCATGACGTTGTCCGGATATTAGGAGTGCTGAGGTTAGGTGCTTCACGGGAAGGGTCTTTGTTTCGGAGAGGTCAAGGGTTTTGATTTGAAATTTTATTGTCATACTTTGTGAGAAATGTTGGGTTTTATTTCCAATAAAATAAAATGTTGATTTGATATTGTGTCATAAGTATACGCTTGGTTTGTGTTTGGTGGGTGATGCACTAAAAAAAATAAAAATTTGAGGGTTGGTTACGGGATGTTTCAGTTGGTATCAGAGCCACACTCCTAAGGGACAACATGCGTCAGCCATCTCGTCAGGAACTCGACTACTTCAGCCAACAAGTTTGTAAGATCTACGTTATTTAAGTTTTGTATTTAAAGTGATAACTTAGTCATACTATGATTGATATATTGATATGTAATTATGGGATATAAATGAGATTAAATCGGAAATGTACAGGTTATGGCTGGGAGAAGGAACAACAACAACGGAGAGATGGGTGGTCAGAACAACCAGTTCCTAGAAGGACTTACAGCACTCCTACATGAACAGAACCGCATTCATGGGGAACAAATTCAACAAATACTGCAGGCTAGGGAGCAGGGGAGCACACCCAGACGTTCTGCACCTAGCACGCAACCGGTCTACAAGCAGTTTCGGGAGCTTGGACCGACGGAGTTTAAAGGCACCACGGACCCGATCGCTGCAGAGGGATGGATTCGGTCTCTAGAGACGATATTTGACTTCATGCAGCTCACAGATGCGGACAAAGTCAGGTGTACGATATTCATGCTCCGGGATGATGCTCGAGTATGGTGGGAGGGTGCGCGGCTGACTGTAGATCTGGCTACCTTGACTTGGACTGATTTTAAGGAGGTATTCTATGGAAAGTATTTCACAGTTGACAACAGGACACGGCTGGCACGGGAATTCTTGGAGCTTCGCCAGGGAGATTTGTCAGTGGCGGAGTATGTCAGGAGATTCGAGAGAGGACGCTATTTCATACCTATGATTACCAGCCAACCAGTCGAGGAGCTGAAGCACTTTACAGAAGGTTTGAGGCCGGCTATTCGCCATGATGTCAGGCTGAGTCGGGTCACCACATTCCGAGAAGCCGTTGACCAGGCACTGATGTCCGAAAGAGACAGAAATGACATGATCAAGGAAGCTCAGAACAAGAGACTGAGTTATCAGGGACGGGATCAGCAGGAGCCGGGGAAGAAGAAGACAATTCCTGGTCAGAATTTAGGAAAGCAGCAGTTTAAGCAAGCACAGCCGCGTCAGCAAATTTAGAAGACACAAGCAGCTGAAGGCACTGGTTTCAGGGTCGAAAACAAGGTTCGCTGTTCCAAGTGCGAGAAGATTCATGCTGGGCAGTGCTTAACAAGTACAGATGCGTGCTTTATGTGTAAGAAGTCAGGACACTTCGCGAGGGAATGCCCACTGCTCAGGGAGCCAACCAAAGGGAGAGTATTTGCGATGACACAAGAGCAGGTGGATCTGGACACGACTATTATCACAGGTATGATTTATGTTGCCAATATTCCAGCCCATGCATTAATAGATTCCGGAGCTACACATTCCTTTATATCTGAGACCTATCTCACAAAACTGGGCATTATACCTGAACAAATGGTTGCGGGATATAGTGTTTTATTACCATCGGGGGAGGAATTGCATAGCAACAGGATGGTAAAGAATTGTTAGATGATGATGCAAAACCATATGGTGGGCGCAAGGTTCATCGTGTTGGGAATGACAGAGTTTGATGTGATCCTTGGCATGGACTGGCTGGTTCAGCATGGGGCAGTTATAGATTGCAAACAACGGACGGTTAAGTTGAAGCTACCATATGAAAAACTCCTCATTTTTCAAGCAGCTTCACAACTGGCCATTCCCCACATGATCTCCATGTGTAAAGCTCGAAGAATGCTAAGCAAGGTATGTAAGGGTCTTTTAGTCCACATCTCGGTTAAATCGGAGGCACGACGACCAAGTTTGGAGGAAGTGGATATAGCACGAGACTTTCCAGAGGTGTTTCCAGAGGATGTTACAGGACTTCCTCCGAATCGGGAGGTGGAGTTCGGAATAGAACTAGTACCGGGGACTATGCCGGTGTCAAAAGCACCATACCGATTGGCGCCTACCGAAATGAAAGAGTTGAAGGAACAGTTGCAGGAATTGCTGGACAAGGGTTTCATTCTACCAAGTGTGTCACCATGGGGAGCACCGATGTTATTCGTACGTAAGAAAGATGGGACTATGCGTCTGTGCATTGATTATCGGGAGCTGAATCGAGTGACAATCAAAAACAAGTACCCATTGCCCAGGATCGATGACCTGTTTGACCAGTTACAAGGAGCAACAGTGTTTTCAAAAATCGACTTGCGATCAGGGTATCACCAGATGAAGGTAAAGGAGAAGGATGTGCACAAAACAGCATTTAGAACCCGATACGGGCATTATGAGTTCCTAGTTATGCCATTTGGACTTACTAATGCCCCAGCAGCATTTATGGACTTGATGAATCGGGTATTTCACTCTTACTTGGACCGGTTTGTTATCGTCTTCATTGACGATATATTAATTTACTCTCGAAATCACCAAGAACATCGCTTGCATTTGATCACGGTGCTGCAGACATTGAAGGATCATCGGTTGTATGCCAAATTTAGCAAGTGTGACTTTTGGCTGAATCAGATTCCATTTCTAGGGCACATCGTCTCAGGGGACGGGATAGAAGTGGATCCTGCCAAGGTTGAAGCAATTCGGAATTGGGATACGCCAAAGACTGCTTCCGAGATACGGAGTTTCTTGGGTTTGGCAGGTTACTATCGGAGGTTCATCCAGAACTTCTCTCGTATTGCTTTGCCGCTGACCTCGCTGACTAAGAAGGGGGTAAGATATGAATGGACAGGTCAGTGCAAGAAAAGCTTTGAGGAGTTGAAAGAAAGGTTGACGACGGCACCAGTGCTTGCGTTACCGGACGGTTCTGGACGGTTTGTGGTGTACACTGACGCATCCAAAACCGGACTAGGAGCTATATTGATGCAGAATGGGAAGGTTATTGCGTATGCCTCACGTCAGTTGAAGGTGCACGAGCGAAACTATCCCACCCATGATCTAGAGCTAGCGGCAGTTATATTTGCATTACAGATTTGGAGACATTACCTTTATGGAGAACGCTGTGAAATTTTTACAGACCACCAGAGTTTGAAATATTTCTTCACACAGAAGAAACTGAATATGAGACAAAGACGGTGGCTGGAGCTGGTAAAGGATTATGACTGTAGTATCAGCTATCATCCGGGCAAGGCTAATGTTGTGGCAGACGCACTGAGTCGCAAATCTGCAATGTTGTCGCAACTAACCACCCAGCAGCAATTGATATTAGAATTTCAACGGCTGAGTCTGGAAGTGGTAGCGCCGGAGGATCACCTTAGATTGTCAGCAATGACCATAAAATCAAATTTACTGGATCAAATTCGGGAAGGACAGATGATGGATCAACAGTTAGCGGAATGGAAGCGGAGGGACGAGGAAAAGGGGCAGGCTGTTTACACAACAATGGGTGGAGTGGTGCGTTACAAGGGCCGCATTTGGGTGCCTGGAACAGGGACTCTCCGAGAGGATCTCATGAAAGAAGCGCACAATACTCCATACTCCACCCATCCTGGAAGCACAAAAATGTACAAGGACATGCAATTACTGTATTGGTGGCCGGGTATGAAAAAAGACATAGTCAATGTAGTGCACGAATGTCTCACCTGTCAACAAGTAAAGACTGAGCATCAGAGACCGGCAGGATTGTTGGAGCCACTCCCGATCCCTGTCTGGAAATGGGAAGAGGTTGCCATGGATTTTGTGGTGGGGTTACCCACTACTCCTAGAGGATCAAACGCTGTGTGGGTGATTGTGGATCGATTGACCAAGTCGGCTCACTTTTTACCAGTAAAAACCACCTTCACAATGACACAGTATGCAGAACTATATATAAGGGAGGTAGTACGACTACATGGGGTCCCTGTTCAGATTGTGTCAAACAGAGACCCAAAGTTTACCTCTGGATTCTGGGAAAACTTGCATCGAGGATTAGGTACAAGACTCACTTTTAGCATCGCTTTTCATCCCCAGACAGATGGCCAGTCTGAATGGGTGATCCAAATTTTGGAGGATCTGTTGCGGGCATGTATGATGGACTTTAAAGGGAACTGGGAGGCAAAACTACCTTTAATAGAATTTACCTACAATAATAGTTACCAGGCCACGATCAAAATGGCTCCGTATGAAGCCTTATATGGAAGGAAGTGTCGTACACCCTTGCATTGGGACGAGGTCGGCGAGAGGGCAGTGCTGGGTCCGGATATAGTAAACCATACTGTGGATTTGGTGGTCAAGATTCGAGATAGAATGCAGGCAACACAAAGCCGTCAAAAGAGTTATGCTGACTTGAGAAGAAGAGACCTGGAATTTGCGGTGGGGGACCATGTGTTTCTCAGGGTGTCTCCACTGAAGGGGGTGCTGAGGTTCGGGAAGAAGGGGAAACTCAGTCCGAGGTATATTGGACCATTTGAAGTATTGGATCGGGTTGGGACCCGAGCATACCGACTTGCCCTACCACCTAACTTGTCGGGGGTTCATAATGTGTTCCATGTATCCATGCTTAGAAGGTACCTTTCTAACCCTTCTCATATAATTAGGCATGAAACAGTGCAGTGGACGCTAGATCTATCCTACGAAGAACGACCAAAACAAATTCTGGATCGGCAAATCCGGAATCTAAGGAACAAGGAGATCAAGATGGTGAAGGTTCTATGGGGGAATCAGACGATGGAGGAGGCCACCTGGGAAACCGAACCAGATATGCGTAATCGCTATCCAGAGTTATTTGGTAAGTTAAATTTCGAGGACGAAATTTTTTTATAAGGGAGGGAGAATTGTAAGGTCTCCTAAGCGTTGGTTAAGAAGCTTACTATAGATCATAATATATATATATATATATATATATATATATATATATATATATATATATATATAACTCGTTAGGATCACACGAGCGTTAATAAAGGGAAATAAAATTATGAAAATTTAGGAATTCTGAGGGTTTTTCTTTCGGAATTTAAATGTACTTGGCCAATATGATTAAGGGGAAATAGGAAATGAAGTTTAGGGAAAATATATGGTACTTTATGTAATTAGGAGATGATTAACCCTAATTTCCCCTACCTAATGTGAACATGACCTAACTATAAGAGCTCACTGTTCATTTCCTCGTCAGATCTCCTTGCCGATTCCGCCGACCCTTCTTTTCTTTCCATTCTCCCGAGTCGACAGAGCTATTCGTCGAGCCATTTTGCTGCCTAGCTGAGCTTCGCAGGCGGCGCCACAGCTGACGGGGCACAACGCGAGGACGAGTGGAGGCGAGACGAAGAAGAAAGAGGCAAGTGTATTTCACGGTGATAGCCTGAGATCTGTGAGGTATGGAGGGGTGGAGAACCTAGGAAGGGTGAGGTTTGGTTAGGATTTCGACGGTTTTCTTCTTGTGGTCTTTGGGATGGGATTCTCTTGGAGACGTACTGATTGGTTTATTTGTTTATGCTTCGATTGTTTTTTTTTGTGGATGCCTTCGATCGTTTCTTCTTGTGAATGTTTCGGACTAGCTTTGTCTCTGTGGAGCTGTGTCTTGGTTTGAGGATTCGGCTGAAGGTTTGTTAGCTTTCGATGAGTTTTGAATCGAGGTTGAATTTTGAGATTTTCGTGATGAATGGGGATTTGTTTGTTGTGCGACAGACTGCATGACACTTGTTTGTTTTAATGTTAGATAGAGTTAATGGTGCGATTTGAGCTCTAAATGAAGTTTTCGATTTGGATAGGGTTTTTCATGAGGATCTGGACTTGGTTTTTGGGAGTTCTGCGGTTCTGTTTTCTCTTTGAAATCTTTGGACAGATCTATCCGATACCCTTATTATGTTGTATGTTAACGGTTACATGTTTTGATTTGGGAATTTGGAAAGATGTTGTGAACTTTTCGTTTCAGAGGTTGGTGTGAGGGATTTGTGGGCTTGTTTGGATTGTTTCGCTCGGTGGAGATTTTGGTTGTTTCATTTCTGTATGTGTTAGGGATTCAATGACTCTATTGTGTTTATGTTTTTCGTGTTACATCTGGAGTTGGGTAGACTTGATAGCAAGTTTCTTTGTTTGTTGGAGAATTATGCTGTTAGACTTTTTCTGTGTGGACACGGGTTTGGTAGGGAATTCATAGAAAGAACTGTTAAATTGAGTAGTTTGCATTTAGTGTCAAAAATTTTGTGTTGATTCCTTCTAGATGGATAATCGCCATGGGTAATGATTTCATTTCTTTAAAGCACTTAGTCTATTGTAGCTAGCTTTGGTTGCTATATATCAGTTTCCTCAATTTATATGGACTTTATAGTTGCTTGTCTTTTAATTATGTTATGTTTAGATTGAATATTGTAATTTACATGTTTACTGAACTTAATGGATTAGAATTTATGTTATGACTGTGTTGTGGATACAAATGAATAAGGTAAACGGACACAGTATAGAATTTAATGAATGGAGCTAATGTTATGTCTCTATATACATATGGGTAGAATAAGTTTTATGTGGCTAGTTGGTTGAATATGTGCATATGTGGTAGCAATACGGGATGGGATGGGTGACCCGGGATGAGCTCCGGGAGGGCCCATCCAAACTTGACTGATACGGGAATTTATGTTAGCTTCGGCTATATGACTGCATGTTTTCTAGGAGGTACCTCTAGGATCATGGGACTGGATTGACTGGCTCTAATTGTGGTTACCGGATATGTGACATATTCATCTTATTTAGCTGTGTAGGAACTTTATTTACCGCATCTTCCTTCTCTTTTATACAACCCTTTTTAAATATGATTTTATCGTTTAACTCCTATCTCTACTACTTTTTGGATATCATGTTCCATCACATGAGATTATACTTGTTGGGTTGTAGACTCATGATGCCTACATTACAGGTGAGGATGTGTCGCCGGACACGGCGGAGGGCCTACGGACGGAGTAGGCGAGGAGGCGAGATGGACGCATGACGTTGTCCGGATATTAGGAGTGCTGAGGTTAGGTGCTTCACGGGAAGGGTCTTTGCTTCGGAGAGGTCAAGGGTTTTGATTTGAAATTTTATTGTCATACTTTGTGAGAAATGTTGGGTTTTATTTCCAATAAAATAAAATGTTGATTTGATATTGTGTCATAAGTATACGCTTGGTTTGTGTTTGGTGGGTGATGCACTAAAAAAAAATTTTTTTGAGGGTTGGTTACGGGATGTTTCAATTTCCACTCTGGAATCAGAATTCTCTGTAGTAATCCGACAGGTCTCTGGTGCTCAGCCTTCACCTGCTGACAGACTAGACATCTAGCTACAAACTCCACCATGTCTTTCTTTATGCTTTCCACCAATACGAACGCCTCAAATATCGATACATGTGTGTTCCGCCTAGGTGGATCGCAAATCGAGAGCGGTGAGCCTCCTGAAGTAGCTCCTGTAAGACTGGGTGAGATTGAGATACGCATAATCTGCCTTGGAAATAAATAATGCCCTCGTCATCTCGGGTGAACTCGGTCTGCTGCCCGGAAGCTATCTGGCTGTCAATAGACTGTAAGCGTTGATCACCGGCTTGGGCCTCTCGGATCCTTGTCCTGATCGACGACTGAGCAACCATGGTAACCAGAATACCCTACTCTATCTGTCCCTGCTCCTTAAGGCCTAACATGGAGAAACCTTGAATCAAGTCTATGACCAAACTCGGTGGCACGTTAAAGTCCCTCTGGACTTTCGGCTAAGTGCATCGGCAACCATAATAGCTTTCCCCGGGTGGTAGCTAATAGTACAATCATAATCCTTCAGGAACTTCATCTATCTCCTCTGTCAGAGATTGAGCTCCTTTTGGATGAAAAGATATTTGAGACTCTTATGATCAGTAAGAATCTCAAACTTAAGACCATACAAATGATGTCACCAAATCTTCAAAGCAAAGATAATAGCGGCCAGTTCTAGATCATGTACTGGGTAATTCTTCTCATGCTCCTTCAACTGACGAGAAGCATAAGAGACTACCCTGTCGTGCTACATCAAAACAACGCCCAAACCTTGTAAAGAAGTGTCGGTGTAGAGTACAAATCCGTCCTCTTCAGAAGGCAAAATCAAAACTGGGGCCGACACTAATCTCTGCTTTAGCTCCTGAAAGCTGGTCTTGCAGGCTTCTGACCAAGTGAACTTCACGCCTTTCCTGGTCAGGCGTGTCAGCGGCATGACAATGTTAGAGAAACCCTCGACAAATCGTCTGTAATAGCCAACTAGCCCCAAAAAACTACGGATCTCCTGAACTGATTTGGGCTGCTCCCAGCTGGTGACAGCCTTGATCTTCTGAGGGTCTACAGAAATACCTTGGCTGGAAACCATTTGTCCCAGAAAATCAACTGAGGGTAGCCAAAAAGCACACTTGCTGAACTTCACATATAGACGATGTCGTCGAAGAGTCTCCAAGACTATGCAAAGATGTTGTGCATGTTCCTCCTCGAAACGTGAGTAGACCAATATGTCATCGATGAAAACGATAACAAACTAATCAAGATACTCCAGAAAGACGTGGTTCATCAAATCCATAAATACCACTGGAGCATTGATAAGCTCAAATGACATTACCAAAAACTCATAATGTCGATATCTAGTGCAGAATGTTGTCTTCTGAATATCAGAATATTTGACTCTCAGCTGATGATATCCAAACTGTAGATCAATCTTAGAATATATTGATGTACCTTTGAGCTGATCAAACAAATGCTCAATCCATGGTAAGGTACTTATTTCTGACGGTCACTAAATTCAGCTGTCTGTAATCGATGCACAATCTCATAGTACCATCCTTTTTCTTGACAAACAGTATTGGAGAACCCCACGGAGATACACTAGGGTGAATAAATCCCCTGTCCAATAACTCCTGGAGTTGGATCTTTAGCTCATCCAACTCTTTCGGTGTCATACGATAAAGAGCTTTCGATGCTGGCGCGGTCCCCGGAATTAGCTAAATAACAAACTCCACTTGCCTTCTGGGAGACAAACCTGGTAGCTCGTCTAGAAATACATCCGGATACTCTCGGACCACTAGAACGTTTGAGAGCTGAGAATTACTGTTGTCAGGAGTCCCTGCCATAGAAAAATCCAGCAGCATCTCCCCTGTACAAGTGACAGCCCGGAATCCTTCCGGGCGCTCGGAACTAGGGATGGCAATTTTCCCCGCGGGTTTGGGGCCCCGCGGGGAAAACCCGAAATGGGGATGGGGATCCCCGATTTTTCGGGGATGGGGCGGGTTTAGGGCGGGTATGGGAATACTATCCCCATCCCCGAACCCGCCCCGAATATTATTATTATTAATATTAATAAATAATAATATGATTTTTTTAAAAAATATTAATAATAGTGTTAATATTAATATTAAATTTTTTGAAAATATTATTAATAATAATATTATTGATATTGATATTAATATTAATATTAATATTATCATTAATAATTATTATTAAATAATAATAATAATATAAATTAATTTAGAAATGGGGCGGGGATGGGGAATCCCCGAACCCGTGGGTTTGGGTTCGGGGAATCCCCGAACCCGAAAAAATGGAAACGGGGCGGGGATGGGAATGGCAAACCCGGCCCCGCCCCGCCCCGTTGCCATCCCTACTCGGAACCCAGAGTTCATCCATAGTGACTTGGCGTTTGACCGTTGCGTCAGGGATAACTTTTTATCCCACTCCAGGTGCCTGAAACCCTTCCAGGCACTGATGTGCGCAAATATTATGATCTTTTACGCATGTTTTAGTGCACATTCACTTGACTTATGTACATATATTCTTCACATAATCGCCTCTTTTATCTTGTATTCATCATATATATTATTTTGTTCAGATATCTGCTCTTTGTTTGGTTTTGTATTGACATGGAAGATTTTCGGATCTTGAACAGAGATTATTGATGCACCAAAACCAGCCAGACAACACGGCCATGCAACCCTGCACAGTCATGTGGCCAAACAGGAGAGGAAGGGTGCATGGTCGTGCAACCCTGCATGGCCATGCGGCCAAGACAGAAGCAAGTCAGCACACGGTCGTGCAACCCTGCATGGTCGTGCCACCCCAGACAGAGAAGAAGATTTGCACGGCTATGCAACCCTACACGGTCGTGCCCCAGGAGATAGAGCCCAGAGACCACATGGCCGTGCGACCCTGCACGGCCCTGCAGCCACCCTAGAGTCAGAGAAGGGCACGACCGTGCCACCCTTACACGGCCATGCTGCCGCAGCCAAACCCTAGGCTATATAAGGGCTTTTAACCCTTTTTGCCAGGAGGAGGCGAGCTGTCATTGAGGAAAAGATCTTTGAACCATTCTACGCCGCCTTGGACCTCCGTCCAGCGATCTTCCACCACCACATCGACTCCAGAGGCAGAGAATTGGATCCGAAGGGCACTCTTCGACATCTGATAAGCATATTCCTTCTTTCTCTCCTCGTATCTGAAGATTGTATGTTTGTCTACACTATGTTTTCGGATATATCTCTAGCACTCATGGAGTAGATCCCTTGTTCTGGGATTAGGGAGTCGTCGTGGTACGGATTGATGTAAAACTCGTCTTATGCTTATACTCATTGGATGATATTTCATGCTTTGTTTCAATTGCTTATTGCTTGATTGTGAAGAACTTGTTAACCTCGTAGAGGATTATCCCTAGATCATACACCAAAGGGGCCTTAGTAATAAGGGTAACCCGTTCACGGACATGCAGGATACTTCCTTGAGAGGAGAGGCAAATTCTCCCCAAGGAAGCGAGAGACCAAACTTATCTTTTACCCACTATTCTTAACTTACCAATTAGAGTTGTGTCCTCAAGATTTGCCGATGTGCCCTAGTGACAGGGGTAAATCGTAACAGGACTTCTTAGGGTCCTTCTTTATTCTGGCGCTTAAGAATAGCCGCTTTAGCTTCCGGCAATCACATGATAAAGGACAACGAGAGTAGAATAAAATGAGACACATCAATACTACCACGACGAAACCGACCTCCTAGAACTCCTCACCATCAAGTGAACACTTTGACCCTGTGACTCTCGATTCTCTCTTCCGAACCTTTCTTCCTTAGATTATTCGAAACCATTGGTAGTCTAGCTAACCCTAAGTGAACAATTGCTAGTGCTTATAACCAGTCCCTGTAGGATCGATATTTTTATTACTGACGACGAATCCGTGCACTTGAGGATACGTAACAGGCGCCCCAACTAAGGCTATAAATACAGCCTTGGTCTAGAAACTAAATAATCAATAAGCATTTCCGTACACAACACTTGTGAGCTTCTCTTTTAGTTTAGCTTCTTCATTTTCTGCGCTTCATTAGTGTAAAGAGGCTTCTCCGCCTGAAGAAGATATTTAGTACGATCTATTCCTTGGATTAACAACCTCCCCAGTTATAACCAAGTCAAATCCGTGAGCCTCGTCTCTTTTACTTTCTTTCTTTATTTAATTTATGCAAGTGTTATTTTAAAAGTCCCAGAAGGGTTTTACTTTTATTTGTGCAGGGCTATTCAACCCTCCTTCTAGCCGTCTAACCGGTTCCAACAAATGGTATCAGAGCCAGGACGCTTCAGGAGAACTAACTGTTGATCGAAGCGCCGAATCAATGGCCGGACTGAGCATATACCCACCGAAATTTGAGGGGGAATTCGCTAGTTGAAAAAAGAGAATGCAGGTATTTTTCAAAACTGACTTTGATTTACTTTTAATAATGGAGTTTGGTTTTATAGCATCGGAGGGCAAAGAAAAATACCAGTGGATGAAAAAGGAGCAGGCCGACTACGTGGCAAACGACAAGGCAGAGTTCCATCTATTGATCGTCCTTCTGCCACAAGAAGTCAACCAGATTGGCAACTATGACTCATCAAAGGAGCTTTGGGAGAAGTTCCTTGAGCTGCACGAAGGGACGTCCAAAGTCAAGCTCGCTAGACGGGACTTACTTCACAACCAGCTCACCAACCTGCGATTGGAAGAAGATGAAACGATTGCATGCCTTCATTCGAGAATCAAGGAGCTCATCACCGGACTTTCGAATCTCTGAAAAAAGGTAAGTAACCGAGATTCGTTGAGGTACGCGCTTAATGCTTTCCCTAGGAATACGAAATGGGCATCACTAGTAGATGCTTTTTATATCTCTAAGGACTTCGAATCAATTTCATTAGAAGAATTATTTTCAACGTTTGAAGTGCATGAATCGAGATGTGCAGGTACGAAGGAGCTAAAGCACAATATCGCCCTCAAGGCATCGAGAGACGAACAAGAATCAGAATCTTCTCTCGACGATGAGGAAATGGTAATGATGGTAAGGCGCTTTAAGAAATTATGTAAATCTAGAAATTATTGTTCTCGCCATACGGGTCTTCTCGTGAGCCGATCGGCTGCAGACCGCGGCTCTCCAACTCGACTATGGTTGCCACATTGATCTCGACATCCGCAAGCTTGGCCTTTCCGGTCAGACGTGCACATAGCATGATGTTAGCTGCAAAAGAAGAAGAAAAATCAGTTAAAATCAAAGGAAGAAATGAAGAAGCTGCATACCTAAGCTAGACAGAAGCCTTGTGCGAATCAGACCCAAGTCGAAAACGTAGAGGGCACCCTCCAGCAGCAACTTGTGGATGTCATATTTCTGACTGACCAGCATTGAGGCTACATTGAGTTAGTCTGATCGGCTCTTGTACTTTTTTAGTGGAGGCTGACTCACCACTTCGAGCTGCTAGTCGGTCGAGAAGTCTGGCCGTTAGGGGAGGCACAAAAAAAAAATATTCCCTCTAATGCTTGTTGGAGGTCGACATTTTATAAAAAAAAACTAAGCCCACTCAGACTTGAAAAAGAAAAGTCCCCGGTTCGGATAATTTGGGATAATAAAAATAATGAAAAAGTCAAGCAGTGAGAGGAATGCAATGCCAACGGAACAGAATCATCACCCCGCACAGCAGCCGAAAGGAGTTCGACACTAGTTGATGAAAAGAGATGTGAAAATATTTACATACGACAAGAAAGAAGAGGTGGATGGGAAATCGCAAATCGACAGTAAACTGATCCCTAAAGAAACAAATACAGCCGGGCGGCGGAGTATTTGGTCGATCGGAGGGAGAGGGAAGAAGAACTTGGTAATCAGAAGGAAACTCAAAGGCAGTTGTCAGGCTCTCAGCATCGCCAGCGTTAAACCTGGACTCAGTAAAGGTGTATCAAGGCCCAGGGGAGGCGACAATGATGCGTAAAAGGAGAAGGTGACACACATGGGTTTATAAACCCCAAGGGCGGTCGATCGGGGTCGTCCAATCTAGGGTCACGAAAACCTAAGCAGAAATCTGGTCGTTGAATTCAAAAGCGCCAAAAGTCACATCACCAGCGGATATCCGCCTGTCACGTCAAGCATGCGGCGACAGCAGGAGGGACACATGGCGCTTGGCCACGAGATGACATTTAATGAAGGTAATTAAGAGTCATAGAGGCACATTCAGCCATGATGAGCAGAGATTTGCACGATCTCCCAGAAATATGGGTGACGTAAACCCATATTGCGCCCACCCAAGGAAGCGCAAGAGAAGAGACAAGGATGGATCTTACTCATGCTGATTGGCATAAGTTAGTAGGCGTATCGCCGAACGATAATCTTCAACAGGTCGATCGGCAGGGAAAGCTGCTAACACATTAACTCAGTTATGAGGGAGTGATCACATAGCCGACCATTGGGTTATGTCAGTCTGATCAGAAGCTAAGGAGTGTCATAAGCCGATCGGGTGAAAAGCGTCTTTAACAATTGTCTAGTCAGTCGTACTTACAGCCTTCTTCGACTAGACATGAGGTGGAGGCATGTGATGCGGCGATAAGGAGGGGCCCACCCAGCAGGGGTCGGTTGCCACAATGGAGGTCAGAGTCGAGGTGGTCAATGTTTAGGTATCATATGGCCAAACGGAGGATAATCGCATTGGTCAGTCGGGTGATCGAGCCCCCCACCGGGAGGCAAAGATTCTGGTCCGACCCCACCTTTGACTCGAGGAGGTGTCAAATGATTGACGCTCAATGGAGTGTTGTTGGACGCCAGGAGGAGGAGACGATATGCAGAATCTTGGCCGATCAGCTACCCCGCTCGGCCAGGCAACAGGACTCGGCACAGGCTGATCGGCCGAGCGGGAGTCCTGTTGCCTGTTCATACGACAGGACTCGGACCCAGCCTGTTGACTATATCCTTGATAAGTTTAGTCGAAGGAGACAAAGTCTGACTACTAAACTATGTTGAGTTGTCACATGCTGACTAAGCTTGCTGATCAAGATATGTGCTAAGGTGTCGAAGTTCCGTTGGGACAGCTGGTCGAGTATGATTAAGTTCCTTTACTGGTACTTAATAAATGGAATTTAGCCTTACCGTTGGGAATGAACCATCTCTCTGCCTTTTTATCCATTAGTGCTCTTCCAATTCTTCTCCATCCTCGTTCTTGGGTACTTCAAAATTGTGTTTGATGCACAACATGATGTGAAAATCTGTTTTGAAGAAAACCTTCATTCTTCTTTCAAAGGTAGATCCGCTACCTTAGCGCCCCCCTAGTGCCGACCCCACAGATACCGCTGTCCCTAACGGAACTCCGATACCTTAGCACGGATCTCGATCAACAAGCTTAGTCAGCAAGTGACAACTCAACATAGTTTAGTAGTCGGGCTTTGCCTCCTTTGACTAAACTTGTCAAGGATGTCGTGAACTCCTCTTCAAATTTTGATCGATGAATGCTTTATTCAACCATATCATTGTTGCTTTAGATGACGGTTAGTCCTTCTAAGATGGTCATGCTCTGATACCGCTTATTTGGATCAGATGGATCAGTTAGTGGAGGATGAATAACCCTACAAATAAAATTAGTTTTCTTTACTACGATACACACATTAAATAATGAAAATAAACAAACATAAAAATAAGGAGGCTGGGAGAGTTAGATAAACACACACTTTTTTTTTCCGTACGTATGCATTTAGGCATAGGTTAGATGTAGATATATGGATGCTAGTGTTTAGGACTATATAGATATATTAGAGGTGGCAATTTTTTACCCGACATGAAAACACAATCCAAATTGAACACGAAAAAATCAGGTTAGGATCAAATCTTATTGGGTTTGGGTTGGGTTCGGGTCAACCTAATTGACACAATTAATAAACAGGTCAAGTTCCGATCAATCTGAAATGACCTGATTACAACTCGCGAATCCATTTATAAATATTTTCAAGTCGGGTTCGGATCGAATTATAGTTGAGTTCGGATTAAAATAAGTATATTTTAATAAAAATGGGTCTTTTTAGGTTGGGTTCGGGTTTAAATGAACATGTTTTTACAAATGGATAATTTCGGATCAGGTTGGGTTGGTTTCGGGTCGAATTCGAGTTGTGGGTCATTTCAGGTCGGGTTCGGGTCAAACACAAATAAATGGGTCGGGTTCGGGTCAAACAATTTGACCAGAAATATTAATCGGATCAGGTTCCGATTTTGATATTCCAACCCGTCAACTTGCCAACCTGAACCCACCAATCCGAATATGACCTAAATTGTCACCCCTAAGATATATCATTCACTATTCTTAATATTTTCAGAAGGTTCATTTGACCTTCTACCACATGATTACTAGGTTTATCTCATCTTTAGGAATAAACACTACATTAGGTAATATCAAATAATTGTCGGACCATTTTGACAAAATAGGTATTTGACATTAGGGGGTATACCTAAAGAAAATAGGACTTCAAAATGAAAAATCAGTCTTTGTAAAGTCATTTTTTCCATCTCTAAATAGAGCTAGAGACAAAATATTCTGTATCAAAAATCCATTAATTAAAACTCTATTACTAATTTTGAGACGAACTAGGTTGTGACTTCAAAAGTATTATACAATTAACATGAACATAAATAAATATTTACATCATCCAAATAATTTTAATCATTAATCAAACTATAAGAAAATGTTACAAGCAACCTATAGTTAAGCAAGCTCTATGACTGCATTGTAGAATTGATTGTAACAATTCTAATATGTTTCATCTTTTCATTACAATCCTAAAGAATTCACCATATTGTGTTGCTTATTATAGAGGAAGAGCCAAAAATGCTACTTCAGTTCATATTGTTTTCTCATTAACGAGTTATATATACTTGCGCTCTTTGCCTCTGAATCTTTCAAAATCTAGTGGCAAAACCTAGTCACTTTTCTTCAGCTTACACGTGGCAATAAACAATTTATAGTTTTAAGAATTGCAGCTCTTAGTGGCACAGTTTATACACGTGCGAAGAGGCTGAAAATTATGGCGTAGAGCGAGGAAGCGGATATGTTTATAAGACAGACCTTGAACTCAAAGCCTCTGTTTCCCATCCAAACCACGAGTTTTGATCTCATACTCGATGGGTTTAATTTGGTCGGCCGAGAACGGACTGGTCAGGTGTGTGATTATGTGCTGCTTCATTTTCTTTTTCTGTTTCTTTTTTTTGCTCTACTATTGTAAATTGCTTCACTTGCCATCACTACAGATTATGCTCTGTTTAAAATTTGAGAATATTTTGTAAAAATTGTATAATCCTCAAAATTAATTGATGTAGAAAATGAATGTTTACATTCAATTGTCATTTTTTTATCCTGAAAAAACTGATATGTTTGCTATATATTTGAGAAAATATCAAGCCGAAAGGGATATCTAAATCTCCTATATCTAAATAAATACGTTTAGTAAGCTGAAATAATGCACTGCCTCTTATAGAGGTGGAGGGGCTAAGATGAGACAGAAGTTACTTATTATTCTTTAATTGTGTATTATTTTGGTTTAAGTTTCTTAAGGTCATTGATAGGTGCATGGATTTTTCACAATTTGTAATGAAGGAGCATTTAGTATCAGTCTTTGATGGAGAACATGATTAGGGATTTGTGTGCAAATCCGAGAAGCTCTATATAACTAAACTAATTAGACTAATATTGGCAAAGTTCTCAAATCTTGCCCTCAATTTTTGTTTTCTCATTGGGTGCACTGCAATGGTTTTTTCCCAAAGGGTGCTCTGGTTGTTTGTGAAAAATCCTAAACACCCTCTAAACCAACAAAATTGTCTCGCTTGCCCGCCCAAAAAAAACAGTCGACCATTGAACTTGTGGAACCTATCCGCTCAGACCCTGTATGCATCTTTTCTGCACTTACAACATTGTTGGCTTCCTCTTTTCTCAAGCCTTTTTTTTCTCTTCTTCCTCCACCTTTTCCTTTGCTCCACCATCAATAGTAAGTTTTTCTTCCTTCTCTATTTCTCCTTCACTTCTTCCGTTGTTCTATCAAGAATGGAGACATCTAATATTTTTGACCAAAAAACTTGAGAGGGGAAGTCGGCAAGTGTGGCAAGGGTGGAGCAAATGTATGTGGAGTTTGGGTGGATTGAACAAAAATAAAAATATGTGATTCCCAGTGGAAAATACAAAACTTAGGACCATAATTTGGGATTTTTCTTTTATATTTTGACTTTGATTTGTTTTTATTTGAGCTTTATAAAAAGGTAGATCCGCTACCTTAGCGGTCCTCCTAGTGTCGGTCTCACGGATATGGAGAGAGATAAATACAGATACATAGGTCATTTTATTTGAGCTTTATAACTTCCACTTGATCTTGATTGATGTTGTCCAGGCTTAGTACTCATCTAGCATAGCTGTCCTGTATTTAAGTTTGTAAATCGTATTTTTCACTAATGGATTTCACTTTTGGGCGCTGTTTTTTCTTAAATGTATGCAATGTACTAACTGACTATTTCGATATTTGTATGGACATATTCATAGGGTAAGACCTTGGCTTTTGTGCTGCCAATGTTGTAGTCTTTGACAAATGGAATGCTCAAGAAATCAAGGAAGACTGGTTATGGAAGGTCTCCTAGTGTTTTGGTACTTTTTCTAACCCCCCGAGCTCCAAATTATAGATTATTTTTGTATGTGTGCCCTACTATACCATGATTTTTCATTGCTGAACTTGATGCTTATGACAATGAAACTCAAGTGCACTCACACTTTGATAGATCTATGATCGAGCAGTGGGGTTATCTCCATGCAGCTTGTATGGTGGATCTCCTTTCCATGCTCAAGTAATGTCAATAAGAGCAAGGGTTGATATCGTTGTTGGAACTCTGGGACGTGTAAAGGTATTTTCTTTTTCTATAGTTTAATAACCCCCTTTTTTTTGTCTCAGGGCTGCTTTTCCTAAAAAAAAATAATCTGTCTTTTTTTTACAGGATCACATACAGAGAAATTCTCTTGACCTGAAAACTTCAAATTTTCGCATGCTTGACAAAGTAGATGAAATGTTGAAAATGAGTTTCATAGATGATATGGAACTGATTCTCCGTATGGGTTTTCTTCACTGTTTTTCACTAGTTTATACCCACTTGCATGTTTTCAAAAGGATCTATATGATCCACTTATTTAGTTGAAGTTTTGTGTTAAGTCTTCAATTCTTCATTGCATGCTTGCTAGCACATATCCATGTGGTATTCTTTTACTTGTTTTAGGGCCAATATTAAAAAAAAAATCCGTCTATTTTGGCAGGTAAATTTTGTGCAAGCCAGTTTGTAAATACCGTGACTGGTGTACTTCGCTGCTTGATTCTGTTTCCCTGTTGGCATAGCATCTGATTGGCGCACTATCACCTTTTAAGATTTTAGGCCCTAAGTTTCAAGTTCAAAGAAACATTAGATGTTAATATTCGAGTATGAGTTCAATTTTACGCTTAATTTCTTTTCCACATGTAATGTCTTATTCCCAAAAATTTTGTAGATATCTGCAAGGTTTCTTAATAAAGATAAGGAAACCGCTGACCTCGTAAGCAATCAAAAACTGAAGGCCAGACATCGTCTCCAGGATTTAGGGTTGGCCGGTGTTTGGTTTTGGTTGTGATGAATGTAGCTGTGCGGGGATAAAGATGCTTTCATCGGATGAAAATCTGCTTTGGATTTTTATTTGTTTTTTTAGTCACCAAAGAAGATCATAAATATATATATAGGACTTCCTAAACTTTAATAATTTCAATGACAAAATGCTTACTAGGCTTCTAATCTCAAAATAATAAGATTACCGTGTAAAAAATTTCAAAATTATATTAACAAAAAAAGAGGATAACTCTAATTAAATAAAAAATATTGTATTGATGGCTTCATATGTCAGATATTTATAACTAGTAAATTTATTTAGTAGGAAAAAAAAAATATGAAGTAGGCATGCCGTTCATCGATCGCCTCGGAAAGATTCTTAATGAAGATCTACCAAACCAACTGCAAGCAGGAGGCAGACAGTCTGCATTAACATCCACATAGATCAAACATAATGTTCATTAGCAATGTCAACTGATCCGACCGTTCGGACGGGGACCCTCTGGAGGGAAGTCAACGCCACATGGTGGTCAAAAGTTAAAAGGGTCAGCATGAGGTCCGGCCGACCAGAGAAGGGTTAGGTCGACCGACCGAACGGGTCCTGGCAGAATCAAAGACAACTCGACAGGGAGTCGAGTTTCCGACGCTCATGGTGAACAAGGTCGCCGGGCCGAGCAGGCAACCCACTTGGCCGAGGCATAAATTGGTAATACTGTAAAGGGATGATCTTAGTCGAGCACGCGATGGGATGAAGTCTTTCCGGTCGGACCGACATCTACGCCCGGTCGGACCGATGCCTGCCGAGCGGATGGGCGCTCAGTTCGAGGAAAAAGGAGACAAGGGGACATTGGGGAACATCTTCTAACAGCATGCATATTCGACGACCAAGCCATACGCAGAATCGTACGACGGAAGGTTCTGCTGTCCCATCAGCGAGATGCTCAGACTGTAGCAGTATGGTGTCAGGCATGCTCCTCTGGCAAGCTCATACTAAGGAATGGTACAGGACACGTGTACGTCTCGGTAGGTGTGCACAAGCCTCCTCACAGCTCTATATAAGAGCTCTCAAACTTCGCCGGAGGTACGCAATCTCGCATCCTCGAAGCCACTTCATAGTTTTCCTCTTGCCTGACTTGAGCATCGGAGGGTCGTCGCCGGGAGCCCCTTCCCGGCCCGACTTCCTTGCAGGTTCGCCGAAGATCCATACGGCCGGTCAGAGATCCACATCATCAGTTGAAAGAGCGCCACGTGCCCAGCGTCCATCGATTCAGCGTTCGGACATGATCAAATTGACGTCGTCTGTGGGAACGCACCTGCATCCGAGCGGAAGAGATGGACGAAGCTGGATGACAGCACACCGTGATGCTCTCCCAGGAGGAGCTCGACGCTCTAATCGAGGCAAGAGCAGCTAAGTTCGTGGAGCAACAGAAACAGAAGGCGCAAGCCGAGCGGATGGAGCAACAAGCGACGTCAGCGTCAGGAGACCGAGCGGAAGCATCGCCTGCCACGGTTCCATTTCATCGGGCCCTATTCCGTACGCCTCCTGAAGTCGCAACAGTTAACCGTGATCGAGGATCTTCATCCGACGAGGCGCCCATGCGAGACAACAGAAAAGGCAAGGCTCCCCGAACGGACGCCTCCCCCGAGCAGATCAACCGGCAGTTTTCAGAGGTCATCCTGCGGGACCCTCTGCCCAAGCATTATGTGCCCCCGGCGATCGGGGAATACAACGGAACCACCGACCCGGACGACCATCTGGGTAAGTTCGACAACACAGCTACACTACATCAATACACAGATGGAGTGAAATGCCGGGTGTTTCTTACCACCCTCTCGGGATCGGTGCAACGATGGTTCCGGAGGCTGCCGGACGGATCCATCACCAGCTTTAAAGAGTTATGCGTCGCCTTTCTCCATCATTTTGCGAGCAGTCGGCATTATCAGAAGACCAGTGTCAGTCTATTTGCCATCAAACAAGAGCCCAGGGAGCCGCTCCGAGCTTACATCCAGCGGTTCAACCGGGTGGCCATGGATATTCCAACAGCCACCTCAGAAACAATGATGAATGCGTTCACGCAAGGCCTTGTGGACGGTGACTTCTTCCGTTCACTTATTCGAAAGCCGCCCCGAGACTATGATTATATGTTACACCGGGCCAATGAATACATTAATGTGGAGGAAGCACAGGCGGCCCGAAGAAAAGAAGTTCCAGCTGAGCGGCTAGCCCCTGCCGAGCGGAAGCCGCTCACTGGCCACCAGCCGCCTAGAGGACCCCGAGCCGAAGCAGTCCGCCCTCACCACGCAAGGTCCCTCGCCGTTCAAGAAGTAGCCGCCGAGCGGCCCAAACCAAAAAAGAAGGTATGAACCCTCATGTTCTGCTCGTTCCACCGGACCGACACCCATAACACACAAGATTGACGAAGCCTTCCCCTGATCGCCCACCCCGCTCCTCGGAGTGGCCGTCGTCGATCTCCATCATCCGACAGGCGACAGCGTCACCATGACGCCGATCGGCGGGTATCCAGAAAGTCTCCCGAGCGGTATCATCCTCAGGGGCACGAGGACCATCCCAGGGTATCCAAGGAGCGGCCTAGGCCGTCCGCACGGGAGGAAGAAAATAGAAGCAACACGTCCCGGGGTGAAATCAACATCATCGCTGGTGGACCGACCGGAGGTGGCTCCAATAGAGCAAGGAAGGCGAGTGTCAGGCAGCTCGAGATCCATGCGGTCGGTTGCAGTCAAGAACGGGTGAGCGGGCCCGAAATCAGTTTCGGGCCCAGGGACCTTGAGGGAGTCGAAGTGCCACATGACGACGCCCTCCTCATCAAAGCGGTAATAGCTAACTATACTATTCACCGTATTTTTATCGATACAGGCAGCTCGGTCAACATCATATTTAAAAAGGCTTTCGACCAACAACAAATTGATCGAGCTGAGTTGCTACCCATGACAACCCCACTCTACAGGTTTACGGGGAATGAAGTTCTGCCGGTTGGACAGGTCCGACTGGCTATTTCGCTGGGAGAAGAGCCGCTCAGAAGGACGCGGACTGCCAACTTCGTCGTCGTCGACTCTCCTTCAGCATACAATGTTATCCTGGGGAGACCAGCGCTCAGTGAGTTCCGAGCGGCCGTCTCCACCTTCTACCAAAAAATTAAGTTCTCGGTTGAAGATAAAGTTGGAGAAGTGCGAGGAGACCAGCTGGCGGCTCGGCGATGCTACGTCGAAATGGTCCGAACCGAAGCTAATTCCGCGCGGAAGACACCACGGATCGAGGTAAACGCCATAACCGAAAAACCACCCTCTTTGGTTTATGAAGAAAAAGAGGAAGTGCAAATCCACCTGACCCGATCGGAGGCCACCACATTCATCGCGGCCGATCTGGAGGCAAGCCAGAAAAAGGAGGTGATCAAATGTCTCTAGAGAAACTGCGATGTCTTCGTTTGGTCGACACATGAGCTGCCGGGAATTTCGCCAATTATTGCACAGCATGAGCTTCACGTCCGACCGGACGCTCGGCCGGTGAAGCAAAGGAAGAGGGACTTTAGCGTCGAACAAAACGCCACATCCGAGCGGAAGTAGAAAAGCTCCTGGAGGCCGACCATATAAGGGAGGTTCAGTTCCCGAGCTGGCTCGCAAATGTAGTGCTAGTCTCCAAGCCGGGCAACAAATGGAGGGTTTGCATCGATTTTCGGGATCTCAACAAAGCCTGCCCAAAGGATTTTTACCCTCTGCCCCGGATTGATCAACTGGTGACTCCACAGCTGGATGCGAGCTGATATGCATGCTAGACGCCTATCAGGACTACCATCAGGTGCCGCTCGCCCGAGAAGACCAAGAGAAGGTCAGCTTCGTCACAGCCGACGGCACTTACTGTTACAATGTCATGCCGTTCGGATTGAAGAACGCGGGAGAAACTTACCAGCGCTTAATGAACAAGGTATTCAAGGAGCAGATCGGACGCAATTTAGAAGTGTACGTGGTTGATATTCTCATCAAGTCTGTCCGAGCGGCTGATCTTTTTACGGACATGGAGGAGACCTTCCGAACGCTGAGGAGGTATGGAGTCAAGCTCAACCCTCAGAAATGTCTGTTCGGAGCAAAAGGCGGGCGTTTCTTGGGCTATATAGTGACCGAGCGGGGCATAGAGGCAAATCCCAGCAAGGTAAAAGCGTTGCAAGATATGTCGCCCCCAATAAATCTAAGGGAAGTACAGCGCCTGACCGGGCGGATAACGGCATTGTCAAGATTCATCTCCAAGACTGCCGACCGGAGTCTCCCTTTTTTCAAGATCCTACGCAAAGCTACTAAGTTTCATTGGGACGAAGAATGCGATCGGGCGTTTGAGGAGCTAAAGACATACCTGAACTCCTTGCCCGTGTTAGCCAAGCCAGCTGTAGGTGAGCCGCTCTGTATTTATTTATCTTCAACCGAGCGGGCAGTCGGCTCGGCATTAGTGAGGACGAGTGGTGAAGAACAACTCATGTACTTATTGAGTCATATTTTAAAAGATGTTGAATCTCACTACACTGGGCTCGAGAAGTTGGCTTTTGCTTTGGTCCTCGCCGCTCGGAGACTTCGTCCTTATTTCCTGGCACATACCATCATTGTCCGGACAAATAACCCATTGGGAAGAGTGCTGCTGAATCCAGAAGCGTCCGGACGACTCAGCAAATGGACAACGGAGTTGAGTGAATTTGACATTCAGTATCAACCCCGTTCGGCGATAAAGGCGTAGTCCTTCGCAGATTTTATTACCGAAGTGTAGAAGCCCGAGCCTGAAGTTATGTGGAAAATATTTGTGGATGGATCGTCCACTCGGCTCGGGAGCGGGATTGATGTGCTATTACTCTCCCCCCAGGAAGAACGGATGCACCTATCCGTCCGGCTGGACTACAAAGCCACAAATAATGAAGCAGAGTATGAGACCCTCATAGCCGGTTTGCAGGCCGCCCGGCATGTAGGAGCCGGTCGGGTAACACTCCATTCAGACTCCCAGGTGGCCGCCCAGCAGTTCTCGGGCACATTTGAGATTAACAATGCTCGGCTCAAGCTCTACGCTGAGGCCTTCGAAAAGCTCAAGGCCCACTTCAGAGAAGTTATTATCCAGAAAATACCCCGAGCAGAGAACCAGGCGGCAGATGAGTTAGCCAAGCTCGCAAGTTCAATATCACCAGTCATCATCCAGCAGCCGATTGAGCGAGTATCCTTGGTGGCGCACATTGACCGAAGGGAGGGCCTCGCATTCCCGAGCGATTGGAGGACAACCATCATGGAGTTTCTGCGCTCAGGTGCGACACCGTCCGATCGGGAGGAAGCACAGCTATTGAGGAGGAGAGCCGGTCGGTTCACGCTCGTTGGAGACCAACTCTACAAGAAGGCTTTCTCCCGTCCACTTTTGAAGTGTGTGAGCTCGGAGGACGCAGAGTACATTCTCCAGGAAGTGCACCAAGGATTGTGCAGAGGACATCCGGGCGGGCAATCGCTGGCAAGGAAAATCCTGCTGGCAGGGTACTTCTGGCCAACCCTGTAAGCAGACGCCGCTCGGACCGTCGCGACGTGCCTCTCCTGCCAGAAGTACCACAATTTCTCTCACCGACCGGCGGAGAAGATGAAAGCATCTACAGTGTCCTGTCCGTTCGATCAGTGGGGAATGGATATCGTAGGTCTGTTCCCTATGGCGATCGGTCAGCGGAAGTTTCTTCTAGTGGCGGTCGACTACTTTTCCAAATGGGTGGAGACCGAGCCACTGGCCAAGATCACCGAGCAGATGGTCAAAAGGTTTATCTGACAGCACATAATCTGTCGATTCGGCATTCCTCGCCGACTCATATCTGATAACGGGCGACAGTTCGTCGGGAAGTAGCTCGAAGACTGGTGCAAAAGTTATGGCATCGAACAACACTTCACTTCCGTTGCTTATCCCCAGAGCAATGGTCAAGCCGAAGTAGTCAATCGGGAGATTCTTCGCATTCTTCGGGCTCGGCTCGACCATATGGGAGGAAGCTGGGTGGACGAGATGCCGGGCGTCCTATGGGCTATCCGCACGACTCCAAAGGAGGGAACGGGCGTCACGCCTTTCCATTTAGTGTACGGTGGCGAAGCAGTTATCCCAGTTGAAGTTGGCATAAAGTCCGTCCGGATCCAGAACTATGATGATGACAACCCCGAGCGGAGGGAGATGGAGTTGGACTTGATCGACGAAGAGCGAGCCAAGGCGTCCGTCCGGCTGATGGCGTACCGGCAGAGAATGAAGCAGAACTACAACTGGCGCGTGATACCCAGAGCATTCCAGGTCGGCAACCTAGTGTGGAAAAAAGTAAAGCCGGTCGGGGACGTTGGCAAGCTGGAGGCTCCTTGGGCGGGCCCCTTCAAAATCATCGAAAAGCTCCGCTCGGGTGCCTATTATTTGGAGGATGAAGATGGACGGCAACTGGATCGACCATGGAGCGCGAACCACCTCCAGCCTTACCGGGCGGGGTGAAAGGTGCGCCAATGTAATGTATGCTGTATCTTTTCCGTTCGGCTGTATATTTGAAATGCAGGAATAAAAAATCAGAAAATTAGCTCAAGTATAGGGCATCGTCAGCCAAATCGGAAGACCGTCGAGCTCCGACGTTAAAAATCGAAAGTCACGCCGGCGACTATAAACCCTCCGGCCGGAAGACCGTCGAGCTCCGACGTTAAAAATCGAGAGTTGTACCGGCGACTATAAACCCTCCGGCCGGAAGACCGTCGAGCCCTGACGTTAAAAATCGAGAGTCGTACCGGCGACTATAAACCCTCCGGGCAGAAGACCGTCGAGCTCCGACGTTAAAAATCGAGAGTCGTACCGGCGACTATAAACCCTCCGGGCGGAAAATCGTCGAGCTCCGACGTTAAATATCGAGAGTCGCGCTGGCGACTATAAACCATCCGGCCGGAAGACCGTCGAGCTCCGATGTTAAAAATCGAGAGTCGTACCAGCGACTATAAACCCTCCGGGCGGAAGACCGTCGAGCTCCGACGTTAAAAATCGAGAGTCGTACCGGCGACTATAAACCCTCCTAGCGGAAGACCGTCGAGTTCCGACGTTAAATATCGAGAGTCGTACCGGCGACTATAAACCCTCCGGTCTGAAAATCGGCGACTATAAACCCTCCGGACGGAAGACCGTCAAGCTCCGACGTTAAATATCGAGAGTCGTACCGGCGACTATAAACCCTCCGGGCGGAAAACCGTCGAGCTCCGAAGTTAAATATCAAGAGTCGTACCGGCGACTATAAACCCTCCGGGTGGAAAACCGGCGACTATAAACCTTCCGGGCGGAAGACTGTCGAGCTCCGACGTTAAATATCGAGAGTCGTACCGGCGACTATAAACCCTCCGGGCGAAAAATCGTCGAGCTCCGACGTTAAATATCGAGAGTCGTACCGGTAGGGCTGAGCATTCGGTCAAAACCGAACCGACCGAACCGAATAAATCGAAAACCGAACAAACCGAATTTCTTCCGAACCAACCGAACCGACCGAAATTTTTAAAAAACCCGAAATAACCGAACCAATATAATTTCGATTAATTCGGTTTTAAACCGAAATAACCGAATTTATTTTATTTAAAAAACTCATGAACCGCTTACTGACAAGAACGATCTATCTCTCTACCAACCGAACAAAATAGTCGTCAGGAATCTCCTTACACTCCTCAGTTCCTTAACCTCTTCATTGAACCCCTCTGATGAAGGATCTGGAAGAAAATCTTGTGGCTGCCAACATTTCTCAACAGGCTTCAAATGCACCAATATGTTTTCTTCTGCCCAACCTTCCAATGATTTAAAAATTTCAATCTTCAGAGGAGGCAAGGAATAAGCGATCTGGACATGCACTGCGCGAGGAATGAAGAGTTTTTTGGGCGTCTCCACCCTAGAGGAACAACTCAAGCTTAGAAAATATACATAATTGGCAGGAGATCATATGTAAACCATCATAGATTAAGTTTTCATGGATGAACAAGATTAAAATGACAATCTCCACATATTCAGCCTTCAGCTGGAGCTTCAGCCAACTGGTAACTTTAGAAGGCCATATGCAACAACCAATTTCTCACTATGGGTAAGGGTAACAAGACATGCTCTTTTTGCTCAGTCTCAATTATATCTTCAATTTTAAAATGATCAAAAATATACTTTTTAAAAATCATGTATAATTTTTCCCCAATCAATAAAATATAACAATTTATAATCAAGTAGAGATAAAACAAGATTATCTTAGTAATGAACTGAGAACATGTCTGAATATTACCAAATTTGCTAGATAATTAGAGTCATGATAAAGAAATCAAGCTCACTTCATGCAGAAATAAAAATACTAGTCTTCACCACTTGTTATGTTCACAAGTCACAACAGCCAAGACAATACAGATTACACTTTTCTTATCAAAAGATAGTTTCTTATCCAACTTGAATTGAGTAGAAGCATTGGAGGGCTTGACCTTCAGTCACTCCTTCAGCATCGTAAGCAGTCGAAGATGATGCATATATTTTTCTAAAGAAATGAAAAGGGAAAAAGAAAATAGTTAGAATGGTAACAAAGCATCTTGAATTTGTGTTGGCAGTTTAATGATAAGCAAGCTCGATTTAGAAGTGGTTAGAATTTGTATAATAGCAAATGTTGGAAGGAGTTAAACCTTTCATGATGACTCATGGTCATGACACAAAATATCACCAATGGTGATTCACCATGAAACTAGCAAAATCTAGTGCATCAGAACCTGATTATAGGATATAAAAAAAATAATGAAGAAATTAATATAATCTAGATAAATTTCTCCTATTTATAAGTTTGATTATAAGTAAATAAAAAAAAGAGACAATTCTCTTTTAGGAAGCAAAAAAAAAAAAAAAGGCATACACTTTAACATTTTGTCCACCAGCAGTTTCCTCCAAAAATCTGTGGATAAAACATAGAACCATAGACATAAGGTATTTAGTAGACAAAATATGGAATTTTATATGGGATTGCAATTTGCAATATGAGATTTAGTAGACAAAATATGGGATTCAATTAAAAATTAAATTTTACATTGCAATATGAGAATAGATATGCTAATTGTAAATCATGAAAAAACAGAACTAATATCAGATTACCATAGTAGACATAACATACCATTGATTGTTATGTCATTCATCCATGCGTCGGTATTGTCGAAGAAGATGAATCTAGTATAATATTTGAAAATTCTGACAAAAAAATATAAGTTAAATAAATAAATACTTTATAAGTTTATAATTATAAATAAAAATCTAATTCTATTTTTCTTAAAAAATAAAAACTTACCTCTTTCAATTTTTTCCACATCTTCTAGAATTTCTTCAATGTTGAGTGATTTCAAACTTAACCGAAGCCAATCTTGAGTACAAATAAGACTTTATACCACCTAGGAGTCAATGAACTCCTAAAACAATCAAGTACCCGACCACCAGTACTGAAAGCAGATTCTGAAGCAACTGTTGATATTGGAATAGCTAATACATCACGAGCAATTTGAGCAAGTATAGGAAATCTGTGATAATTTTGCTTCCACCATCCCAAAATGTCAAAAATATCAAAATACTCTTCAATTATTTCATTAAGATACTTGTCTAATTCTGACATGTTGCCATCACCAAAAACTTGAGTCTTTTGTATCTTATACTTCTCAATGATATATTGTCTTTTTAAATCCATTTGACTCATATTTGTTGAAGCATTATCATTAACTGATTCTGAAATAGATGGAATGTTTGTTAAAGTATTGCATTGAGACTCCATTTTTTCCTTATAATTCTTGTACAAAACAAATAAAAGGTCATTTACCATCTTTCCTACTCTTGTACCCTCCTCATCTCCATATAATTCAATCAACATAAATTCTACGAAACTCAATTTATGTCTTGGATCAAGCACCACCGCAATATAAATCAACTTATTCATTTTCTTGGGATCTCCCCAATACTTGTCAAATTTATTTTTCATTTTAATTCCCATCGAATACACATCAAGATCATCACTTTCTTGCCACTCCTTCAAGATGGTATGAATATAACTAATCTCATGTGCAAAAGTATTGGATGTGACATACAAAGATCCAGAAACTTTTAATGTTAGCTCATAAAAAACATTCAGTAGAGATGCAAAAAGTCTAATGTTATTCCAATCTGCACTTGTTGGCTTCCCATCAAAAGTCTTTAACTCTCTTTTAGGTTTACCATCTGATTCAAACATCATCTCTCTATTTTCATTCAAAACAACAAGCCAATCTGTATATTGAAGATCTAATTTAAAGCATGGATCTTGTTCATCAAACCTATCAAAAGTTCTTTCAAATTTTTGAGCTATATTCAACATCAAGAAAGTTGAATTCCATCTAGTTGGTACATCTAAACATAATGAGTTCTTTCTTTCAATTTTTTCAATCTCTGCACATTCTTTAAACTTACTTAATCTGGAGGGAGATTGCTTAACATATTTAATTGCATTCCTCACTCTCATCACAGATTGATTTATGTCTTTTAAGCCATCAGAAACAATCAAATTGATTATATGAGCTACACATCTCATATGAATATATTCTCCCTTCAAATTAGTGGAATCCCAATTAATCATTTTTTTTTAAACTATTGATAGCAACATCATTTGAACTTGCATTATCAACTGTAATAGTGAAAATTCCATTAATTCCCCAACCCCTCAAGCAATTTTCAATGGCTAAACTAATAGCCTCGCCTTTATGACTTGTAATTGGACAAAAATTGAGAATTCTTTTCTGTAAATTTCAGTTTGTATCAATAAAATGAGCTGTTAGACACATATAGTTGATTTTTTGAATAGAAGTCCATGAATCAGTGGTCAAACAAACTCTTTATGCTGAATCACACAATAAATTTTTCAATTTTTCCCTTTCAATTGCATATAATTCAATACAATCACGTGCAACCGTCCATCTTGAAGGAATTCAAAATTTTAGACATACCATGGCCATAAATGTTTTAAATCCTTCTTTTTCTACAAATTTGAAAGGGAGTTCATCCATTATAATCATTCTAGCTAATGTTTTTCTAGAAGCATCTTGATCAAATTTCCAAGAAGTCAGAGACACCTCACCCTCTCTTGAACCTACTTGTAAACTTAACTGCGCTTGAGCTGTTTCAATAGCATGAGGGTGTTTTTTACATGAGGTGATATGAGATCTCAAACTTGTAGTTCCATTCTTGTATGGATCACAAAAAAACTCTTTATCACAAATATTTGCATTTAGCTTTTATCTCTGATTCAGCATTAGTAAACTTTTCGAAATGATCCCAAACTTCACTTCTTGGTTTCATTATTTTTCTCTTGGTTACCTTTCCTTTACAATTTACAGCAATTTTTTTTCCCACAGAAGGACAGGTATCAGATTGTGGTACCGAACAACTATTACCAACATCCATATTTGCTAAATCTCTTTGCATTGACATCAGACAAATACTGATCTACCTACAACACTATTCAAAATATTACAAGGTGTGATAATTGATAAGACTAATCAAAATATAATAGACTAAAACCAAAAGACAAATATGAAACTAAAAGCATGATTGATACTTATCAGGATATCTAATAAGGATATACATATGACCAAAACAAAATATTCTAAACACTGTTAAATATTTGAGTTCAATAAGGATATACATATGACCAAAACAAAATCAATGCGGAGATTACTATAAAACATTGAGAAGATAGAATCACTACTTACCCACACTAGTTGCCGGTCCTTGTTACTGTGGTGCGAGGACGAGAGGGAGATGGGGATATGGAGGAATAGACTCTAGTAAATCACTCTTATGAGTTGTGAATCCAAATCTGAACAGAGCTATGCCTAGGCAAAAGCAACACAATGGCAGTCTTAAGTATCATGTTTTCTCCTCTCTTTTGAGCAGAAGTTATGCCTCTAACCCAAGAACAAACTAACAACAAAATAAAGAATAAAATCAGCAACAGAAAAACACTTACTGTTGTGGTTTGTGGAGATTCCAGGTTCATGGCGAGAGGGAGACCTTGATTGTGAGAGAGACGAGAGCGACTTGAGGAGGGTTGAGGCTGTGAGAGAGCGACGGTAAGAGATCAAGGGAGGGGATAACAAACTAACAACAAAATAAAGAACAAAATCAGCAACAGAAAAGCACTTACTATTGTGGTTTGTGGAGATTCCAGGTTCATGGCGAGAGGGAGACCTTGATTGTGAGAGAGACGAGAGCGACTTGAGGAGGGTTGAGGCTGTGAGAGAGCGACGGTAAGAGATCACGGGAGGCGATTGAGGCTCGCCGTCGCCGGAGACAAGAACGACGAGGACGGGAGGGATCGAGCAGCGGGGAGGGGACGCGAAGTCTTGAAGACGTGAAGTGCGGCGGAAAAGATTTGGGATTTAGGGTTTCTTCTATGTGAAGTGCGGCAGAAATGCAGAATAGTAGACATGATTCACGTGAAGTGCGAGATGGTTTCTATAAATTTAATTTTTAAATTATGATTAATATTATTTCGGTTTATTCGGTTTAACCGAATATTGATTTCTAAAACCGAAACCGAACTGATATAACCAATATAACCGATTTTTTTAAAGAAAAAAAATGATTTACCGAACAGACCGAACCAAATTTATAAATTCGGTCTATTCGGTCGGCTTTTTTGGTTTAACCGAATTTTTACTCACCCCTACGTACCGGCGACTATAAACCCTCCGGGCGGAAAACCGTCGAGCTCCGACGTTAAATATCGAGAGTCGTACCGGCGACTATAAACCCTCCGGGCGGAAGACCGTCGAACTCCGACGTTAAATATCGAGAGTCGTACCGGCGACTATAAACCCTCCGGGCGGAAGACCGTCGAGCTCCAACGTTAAAT